>NC_062282.1:100662397-102044897 GCF_902655055.1 Lutra lutra | reverse complement strand
GCCAGGGTCTGGCGAGGGTGATCAAACTTCTTATTCCACTCCATCCATTCCCCCATCGCATACACACACACACACACACACACACACACACACACACGCACGCGCATACACACACACATACACACACACACACAGGCAGTTATCTAAATGGGACTTAGGGCTACACTTATTCTGTCATTATATAAAATAAGACAACTTCACTATTTTCCTCTTCCAACGTAGCTAAGCCTTTATAATCCTGACTTCTTTTAGGTGCAGGGAACAGACATACGCTGGAGTTTTATCTTCTTAGTTGAGCTACAGGTTATTAAAGATCTTCCATACAGATGCTGATGTCAAATCACGCTCACAGAAATTACATATTTTTTCGGTACAAGAGCAAAAATGTGCTGGGCTGATTCAATTCCTTTCCTTCTCTCTCATTTATCATTTAGTTTTATCACAAGACTGAAAAAGGTGGGCAGGGCCCCATTTCATCTTTCAGTTGACCATTTCTTTGCAATTCCTTTAAGCCTTAACAGTTTCCCATTAAGTCATCCTTACCAAGATGAATGGAGGCGAATAACAAGCCTATGGGTTGAGGAGTCTGGGAGGTGAGGGCTGGGAGGAGAGAGAGCTGGAAATGAACAATGCCGAACATGCAAGTAACCCATGGGCCTTTTCTCAGATGTAAAAGCCAGTCACCGTGATTTACAATCCAAGATCTCATTCTTTGCATCTTATATCCTCAAGACATGAAGAATGGAAGGAATGAAAAGGTCATTTATTTCTCCCATTGATGACTTATAGGTTTTTAAGGGAGGTTCTCTTGGACATCAGAGCAAGTTGCCCTTGACAGATGACTCTGCTACTGTATTTGATTTCAAGTTCCCACCAAGGAGTGCCAAACACAATCTGTTACGTTTTAAATTGTCATATAATTTCTGCCCCGTTCTCTCAACTCCACCAAACACCCAACCCACGCATAAATCATGCCGAGGTCTTTTAACCACACACTTTCAAGTAAAACAAGCACAAGGGACATTTTTCCAGCTGACATTGGACCCCTTGTTCAGGAAGAACTTTCCCAGGTAATGTTCCATTTCTCTTGACAAATCACAGCATCTGGTGCATTGGGGAGAGTGTTCTAGGTGATCTCATGCGGTTGCTGAGCTTCCTTTCATATCTGATATAGACAAACGACCCCATGATGACACAAAGGGCTTTTAAGACTATCTAGTCCCCACTGAGTGAATTGAATCATCAGGCAAGGATGCTGCCTCCACCAGACGGTCCAGGGCCAGATGAGGCAGCGTACAGAAATAGCTTTCTGAACCTAAGGTGACTGGAGATGAAAAGAGAGAAAGAAGAGACAAAATGTGAAACTCAGCCTCAGTCCTTTCTCTCTCAAAGCTCCCTGTTGGTCCATCCAAGGAGAGTACTTTCTGGAGAAAATATTCTCATGTTTGCAAGTCATGGAGGAGAGTTAATTAGGAACTCATTTTTTGCTTTCTTTTTCTTTTTTCCCTTTCCTCCCTCCTTCCCTTCCTTTTATTTTGTCTCCTTCCCTTCCCCTTACCCCCTCCCTCCCTCCCTTTTCTCCCTTCTCCCTCTTCTTGCGTCTGTCTCGTTCTCCTCTCTTTCTTTTAGGACTTAGAGAGTTTTGGGCTCGCAGAAGGCACTACATTGATGCTTTTTGGTCTTGCTTGATTGGATTGTTGTGAATACCTGAGTTAATGGGGGGACAAGGGCCTTACTTGAATATTGACTATAACAGGGGGTTCTAAAGGATGTTACCCTGTGTGTTCTGAAGAAGAAGGAGAAACCAGAAGGGTGGGTATTCCCAAGAATACTTTTAGCTTCTTGCTGTGAAAGGAGACAAAAGAAACTGAGAGATGAGGCACCCAAGGGAAACCTCAAAAGCCAGATTCCTGGGCAGACAAATTCTTAAACCCCAAACAGGGCAAGTTTTCTTCTAGAAACATTGTGGACATGGACTCTGAGGAGAAACTATTTTGAACATTGAATAAAATCTTAAAAAAAAAAAAAATTCTTTTATTTGAGAAAGTGAGAGAGAGAAAGATCATAAGCAGGGGGGAAGGGTAGAGAAAGAAGACTGCCTGCTGAACTGGGAGCCTGATGCGGGACTCGATCCCAGGACCCTGGAATCATGACCTGAGCTGAAGGCAGACTCTTAACCAACTGAGCCACCCAGGTGCCCCTAAAAAAAGAAAAAGAATTTATAATCAGATCTCAGTTTTGTCCGCGTTTAGAGTATATTACCCACAGGGCCTTGTGCCCTAGTCGAATTTTAGAAATTCTTCTAAAACTAATCAGTTGGCTACATCTGGCAGGCCACGGGGGCACATGTGATGAGAAGTGAAGAAAAATGTTAATGTGACTCTTCTTTTTATGGAGTGAGAGAGGGTCTGTACCTCATTGCTAGCTTTCCTTACCTCTGTAGATGAAGAGTTTAACATTTCATATTTTAAGAAACACCAAGAGTATGTGGTAACACTAGCATGTTTCTATTGGTTTCCTGGCTTCAAGAAAGGGGTTTCTGGGTACCCAGGGCCTGGCTTTCTTAGGGGTCTCTAAAAAATGAGAAAATGCTTGTGGTATTTAAAAAACTCTTATCATGGAAAATTCCAAATACACATGCACACAAAGAGAGCGTTGTCTGCTGACCCTATCCTCCCATCACCCGGCATCACAATTATCAATTTGAGCCTGAGTGTGCTTTGTTTCTTCTCCAGCCTCTCCCCTGACCCCAGCGGGATTTTCTTGATGAAAAAACATGATGGCTGGGTTCTTCATCTGTAAATACTTCAAAGCATATCTCTGAGAGCTATGGACACTTCCTCTTTCTAAAACATACCCATGATATCATGGTCACACCTAAAAAAGCCCAACAATAATTCCTTAATGTCATCCAGATTTCATGGACTTTTATTTTGACTAGTTTGAGAACTTTGAGGCCACTGGCAAGGGGCTCTCTGGCAGGTCACTGGGCACCATGTTAATGCTTCTATTATGTGGTGTCCACAGGTATAATTAGGCCTATGACCTTTTCAGCTCCAGAGAGCAACTAATGAAAATTCAGGGCAACAGTGAAAGAAAAAAAAAAAAAAAAAAGCTCTGATTTAGCAATTCCCCTCAGGCACCCTCTTTTCCTCCTGTTATCCCATGACCAGCTACTATTTTGTAATTTCCCCAAACCATCCCTGTTCTTGTGTTATCTAATCACTTACAAAGCATCACAGATATCGACAGCATTGTTGTGTTGCAGAGAAAATATTTCTGTGTTTCTGTCACTGAGGTGAGAGCCATTGAACTCTGGGAAATTTTCAGAATGGTTGTGATTGTGGTGTGGGGCCAGTGATAAAGATTTGGGAAGAACACCAGTGTTTCTTAGAGTGGAGACAAGTGAGAACAAGGGGGCCTCTGTTTATGACAGATAATCACTTCAGCTTTGAAAAAAAATGGCAACTGACCTCTGAATCTGGAACTTTCTTCAGCATCTCTGACAGAAGTTAACTCTGTTTAAGACTGCGGTAACATGATTTTTTACTTCTTGTCTTCACAAGAGATGTGGATCACAACGACTAGTGTCTGGTGGTCCCACACTGAGTGTTTTGTACTACAGCAATTAATCAAAATCTCTTTAGATCATTGTTTTTGGGTTTATTTTTTTCCAATTTGTAGGCACAGCCTCTGACATCTAAGAGCCATAATAGACACAGGAATTGAAGTGCTCAGCAACTACTTTTCATCACAAACTATTAAATGAAATAGGCCTCAAATTTTTCTTTCTTAGTGGAGCTATACAGCTGGACAGGCGCTCCTTTATGTCTCTGGTAGATTAGGGAAGTGACCATATAGATACAGCTCTGCTCCAGAGTGTTTCTGGGCCTGTGCAGTCAGGGAGATGCAGGGGAGAGAGAGAGAGGTACCTTTAGTGTGCCCACAGTGGGACCCAGGCATGCTCCTCAGGGCAACCCAATTCACCCAGCTGACCCCCCTCAGGAACTGTAAAGCTGGTGGGATTTGCCCCTTCTTTTTTTTTTTGCATCAGAATGCACCTATTAGGTTGGATTTCCTCACACCTTTGGTCTCTTATGCAAATATTCAATGCAAATCAGCTCCTTGAACTTAATGGCCTTCTCCTACTAAGAACAAGGTTTGGAGTTTGGTGCAAGGAATCGAGAAATAAGCAAGACATGGAATTTTGTCATCAAGGAAAAAGATCTACCCACAGATAACCACATCCAGTCCCATCCAGTATCCTGTTGACCCCCCCTCTGAAATACCACTCAAGCCCACTCTGGCCCCCAAGCCACTGCCACCATCATTCATGTGGGTTCTTATAATAACTTCTGTCTGGTCTCTCTCTTCTATTCTTGCCTCTCTGCAGGCCCATGTCCTTCACACAGCGGAGGAAACCAACTTTTCAAAATGGAAACAGTAAGAAATCATCCCTTGGCTTAAAGGCCAACAGTAAAAGTTCTTAACAGGGCCTGCCTGTCTCTGTGGCCACCTTTGGCTCAACTCGCCCACTGCCGTTTGTTGTGTCCTGTGGGTCCTGTGCTGTGGTTCACCTTTGTCACCAGGCTGCCTCCCGCCCCCCACTCTACCTGGTAAAGCCTTCCTTCCATTTGCCTGATGAACTCCTATGAGGTCGGAGCATCTGCTCAAACACGTCTCCTTGGTGCCCTTCCCAGAGAGCCCCGGAGTGTCACGAGTGTCTTCTCCTTGGCAGCAGCCCTCACCATTGTCACCTGACTCTTACTGTGTGATTCCTTCAGGCAGGTCCGTCTCGCCCAGCCTTCTGGACTGGACCGAGGCAACGTGAGGCATGAAGGCAGGGTGGATGGCTCCTTCACGCCCTGTTGCCTCCGTGCCCAGAGCAACCACTGGTCATGGTGTGTGGGATGAATGAGCAAAGCGAATGTCCTAGCTCAGGGGGACAGTCACGCTGGGAAAGGTGGCCTAGTGGCCGTAGAAATGGAAGGGAATGCTAAAAGATACCCTGAGGTAAACATCTTAAGAATGTATTTGAACAAACATTGATTTGAAGAGGGCAGAAAGGAAACAGAAAGTGGGTAAGGGCAATCCTCTGACCAGGGCATAGAGGGGCTGTTGTTGACAGGTGAAAGCAAAGCAAGGAAATTATTGATGTGCTATAGCTCGTGAGGCTGCCTTATTTGGAAACGCCTGGATGGCTGTTTGTGATCGGTTGTCCTTACTTTCCGATTTAGTAACCTGGAGGCATTGGCAGGCTTAGGTTTGGGTTTGCGGACCTTGTTAGCTGTGAAGGTGCTAGAGCCCCTTCAGTCTAATGACCCCCTTGTGTAATTAATGTAGGAGGAGAGAAGAGAAGGAAAGGAGAGATGAGAGACTTTGGGAGGCAGAATCCAGGGGACTCCCGAAGCAGCAAAGGTAAGAGAGACTTGAAGACATTTATGAATTCCCAGCTTGATGGCTGTTTCCCCATAGTACATTTCTCAGTGCACTTATTCCAAGACGCGTTCTGTAAAAGAGGAAGAGGGGTCCCTGGACACATACCTTTGAAAAGTGTTCTCATCTCTACCTCCCTTATTTGGAGCTTCACAATACAAATTACCCTATCAAAAACTCTTTAAGGTTACTTAAAGAAAGCCAATTTGACTTGAAATGAGGAAGCTGGAAGGAAGAGCTATTTGGTGTGTAGGAAGGAATTGGAGGGTAATTACCTTTTTCTGATCTGTAGAGTTAAAATAGCAGCGAATTTCTGAGCGGGGATGTTAAACAGGTCATTGCAAATGTAGGTCTGGAGATGAGAGTAGATATGTGAAAATGCTCAGAAAAACATGCAGTAGAATTATTGTTCAGGCCTGAACAAGTCAGTCTCTTATGGGAATGGGCTTTCTGGGGATACAATCCTTTAGCCCCCAGACAAACTGTCTTGGAGGGGAAGTTCAGAAGTGGGAGCAGAGGGATTATTTCAGACTAAGTGGCCATGTGGATGAGACTCACACCCTTCAGCAGAGCTTCGTGGTCTGCTAATTGCTTATCCAATATTCTCTTTCTGCTTTACTTGGGAAATATATTTTTCGGGGTGGCAAATATGTCCACCCAACTCCCTTGCAGTGAAGGGTGCCCAGTGAAAATTAGTGGATGTTGGTCGGGACTTCCTGCCAAGCTCGTCAGAAGGGATCTACTTGATATACCTGTGTTCATAAACAGCATTATTCACGAGTATAGGGGAAACAACAAACAGGGGACACAACCCAAACGTCCATTGGCATGAATGGATAAACAAAATGTGATATTGCTTTCTAAAGGGAAGAGCCAATACCCAAAGAGCCATGGCCAGGTCAGGGAGGTCTGGATGCTCCTTGAGTGGCAAGCAGAAGCATTATACTTTTTATATAATTCTTTAAGGATAAAACCTCTTTGTAAAGAATTCATCACTCTAATAATCTTAGGGGTGAGACTTCCAAGTTCTTGGCTACAACTCATGCTTGAGGCTTAGTTGCGCTATCTACGACTGGGCTAATTGTATGTTACTGATGCCATATGTATATTTATTCAATGTCAACCCACATTTATTTGAGTCCCACTTTGTACTTGCTGTGAGCAGCAAGGAACAATAGGCCTGACTAAAGCCACATGATGGAGCTTATTGCAAACCACAAGCTTTTAAAATTCCCCGTTAAATGCAGGGAGTCTTCATGGAGGGAAGGAACTAAGATCCCTATTGATAAATACAGACACCAGATGATCTCATCGCCTCTGCCTCTGTCCACCCGCCAGAGTGTCTCTCAAGGTCCCTGGGTAATTGTGACCCTAACAGGCTCCTTTGTAGATCAGTCATTAGTTTTTATTTTCAAAATAAAAACTGGGATTGCATTTGAGCTCAAAGTTGGAAGAAAGAAGGCCCTGCAACCAAGAGTGATTGAGGCGCAGGCGGAGAGTAATGCAGAAGTGACCTTCGGCAAGTCTCTCCTGCAAAACTCAGGTCTTCTGTAAAAGAAAAGTGGTGGAAGAGGTTATTTAAGGAACCTCCCAGACTGATCCTCTCTGATGCTACTTATCGAGCTACTTAAATGAAATGGCTTGCTAGGAATTTCGAAGTTGTGCCTAGCCTAGAATGCAAGAGCCCCGAGTTCCAAGATGTTTAGCCACTCATTTACTCATTCATACTTTCATCCACGGAGCACTGATCAAGTGTTTATTATGTGCCTGTTCTTAGGTGCTAGAATTGTCTAGATGGATAGGACATGGTTCTTACCTGGAGAAACTCAGGGTTCACCTGGTGAGGCACAAAAGCCTTATGAGGGTATCAGAGCTTTAATATAGGTGGGAACACAAAGGAAGAAATCGCTGCTGGGGGTTGGGGGGAGAGTTTCTCAAAGCAATTAAATGAGAAGATAGGATCTTAAAAAGAGTGGTATGCTCCAGCTTGGGAACTAGACAGGGAATGAAAAAGGTCAGGTCACAAGGACCTGTCATGGTAAGAATTTTGGTCATTTTCTGTTCGAGCATAGTCAAGGGCAATAATGAAATAATCAAATAAACAAGGATAATGATCATATGATCAATAAATAAGGGAATAATCAAATTAGGTTCTAAAAGCATCCTCCCCTTTTTAAAAAAGATTTTAATTAATCCTAATACCCAATGTAGGGCTCAAGCCCACAACCCCGAGATCGAGGATCCCATGCCTCACTGACGGAGCTGGCCAGGCATTAAAAACATTTTAAACAAAAACATCTCCTTTTAAAGAGAGCTCAGGATAAGAAAAACCCAAGGAGTTGCTCATATCTGTAACCTGGTGGAATGTGACAGCAAAAACAGTAAAGTAGTTCCCAAGTCCACAAAGCTCAACAGATGATCCTCCCTTCTTTCTCTTATCAACACTTTAACAGAGTAGTAACATGATTTTGCAAATAGCAAGATTTCATTCTTTTTCATGGCTGAATAATACTCCATGCATATATGCATCACTTCTTAAGGAGCTAGAGAGTATAATGCTCACATGTGGAATTTTAGAAACAGGGGAGACTGGTTGGCTCAGTTGTCAAGAGCATGCAACTCTTGATCTTGGGGTCATTAGTTTGAGCCACACGTTGGGAGTAGAGATTAGTTAGAGGGAGAGTGAATGAGAGAGAGAGAAAAACCAAGAAACAGACTCTTAATTATAGAAAATTGGTGGTTACCAAAGGGGAAGGAGTTGGGTTAAACAGGTGGTGGGTGTTAAGGAGGGCATGTGTTGTGATGAGTATTGGGTGGTGTATGGAATTACTGAATCACTATATTGTACACTTGAAACTAATATAACACTGTATGTTAACTGGAATTAAATAAAAACTTAAAAACCCAGAGTAACATGACTTAACTGGTCATGGTTCAATGTCAAAATGCTCAAGTTAGGTCCTTCTTTTTAGTAGTTCAAGAATGGAGAGGGGTAGCTTTAAACTTGACCAAACTCAATTCCCAGTCCCAGGTAATGGTAGGCTGACTACTTAACCTCTCTGAACCCTGATTTACTCATCCACAAAATGAGGATAATACTTACTTCCTTTTAGGGTTATGAGAATCAGATAAGGCAATGAAAGTATTTAGAATTTTTTAGTGCAATTATACACTTATTTCTGTGATTTTTAAAAAATAAAATCTTCCATTAGATTAGAAGTTCTGTGAGGGTAACAGCTCTGCTTTTCCTTGTCCTTAGACCTAGATGCCTAGCATGGTGCCTGGCCTCTGTTAATGAGGGATGCTGATGATTCCTTATAAAACATATGGTGCCATGGTAAGGGGCATCCCCTCAGGATTTGCTTCTACAATTTTTGTTAAACCAAGAAGTCAGATCCAAGAGCTCACCCTGTTTGTATAGACCTCATTGCTGGGCTCTCTTCTGTCATGCAAGGTGTTGCAAAGACATCAGTTAGGTTAGGCAGATTCTCATAAACTATTAGGTTCATGGCATCAGCAGGAAGAGAGTCCTGAGGCAACCTGGTTCATTTCCCATGTTAAATCCAGCCATCCATACCAGCCTTATGGTCAACCTCCAGATCTTTTAAATGATGTTTCCTCAATCATGACTTCATTTTCCTTGGGGTTAGTCTCCATAGCAATTTTCTTTTCTTTTTTTTTTCTATAATTGAAATATATTTGATGTATTATAACATTATATAAGTTTAAAGTGGGCAACATGTTGATTTGATACATTTATATAATGTAATGTGATAGCCACTGTAGTAATGATTAGCACCTTTCTTAGGTCACATAATTATCATTTCTTTTTAGTGGTTGGAATAATTAAGATCTAGTTTCTTAGCAAGTTTGAAGATTATAATATAATATTGTTGACTATACTCACTATATTGTACAGTAGATCTCTAGTATTTATTTACTACTCATTGTAAGTTTGAACCCTTAATCACCATCTGTCCCCTCTCCCACCCTCCATCCCCTGGTAACCATAATTTTACTGTTTTTACAAGTTTGGTTTTTTAAGATTCCACATATAAGTGATATAAATATTTGTTTTTCTCCATCTGACATCTCACTTAGCATAATATCCTCAAGGTCCATCCATGTTGTCACACTGCAATTTTCTAAAGTGGATAATGTTAAGGTTTAACTACTTCTGATGCTTGGGCTAACCATTACATCAAGATAAATTCCTCTGTCAGATCTGAAAGATATGGACAGACATACACTGGACCAAAATAATAATTTGGGTGTTCTAGGCTTTATTCTCATTAGGATATACATAGGGAAATTCTTCTGGAGGCATAATTTTCTGCTTGGCAGTTACTTCCTGAATACGGAATGAAGAGGTCTTTTTCCATTTTCCTCTCTTCAAGTTTAGTCCTTCACCTAGGTCTTTCTGGGACAATCTCAAGATCATTGTGTCTTGCAAAAAACCAAACCAAACCAAAACAAAACAAAAAACCATGGACTTTAAAGTCCAACATATCTTAGTTGCACTCTAGGCTTGCTACTTATCAACTATAAAAATGTGGGCAGAGGATTAGCTTTATTGTGTATCAGGTTCTAAGTCTACAAAATGAAAACAATAATAATGTCTCTCTCAGAGGATTACCAGGAAGGTCACAAAATGAAGAATATGCTATTTGCCTTCTCTCATAACGAATATTATACTTATTTGGATGAGATACTTTGGAGGAGTGAAACCCCCAAGGACAAGCTCAAGACACCCAATGTGATTAATCCTTTGAATTGTACCCAATAGAGGGAGGATTTGACTTAGCCCGTAAGGGGAAAGGGGAGAGAGGAGAGGGTGGAGATAGTGAGACGGTAGAAGTCTCTACAAAGTTTACTTAGACATCTCCTCAAACCCTTTTCTTGTCCCCCTAAACAAACCTATAGATATGACTGAACTCATGAGATTGGTTCTGGAAACAAGTGGATGGGGCTGGATTTCAGTTTGGGGCCAAAGAGAAGACAGCACAGGTGAATATAAACCATATACAATGAGATTAGACTCTAACACTCTGGGAATTCAGAGAAATTGAAGGAAGGGCTTTGAACTTTCACAGTTTTTGGAATTGGGAGTTTCAAGCCAAGTTCACTAGAGTCCAAGGAACAAGGAAATCCCAGGGGATAGCTGGATTCTTGAGGATTTGAGTTAATGTACCTAAAAGCTATCTGCTACGTAGTGTTCATCTAAAAACCGATGACTACTATCTTCAGCTACACCCAAATCCAAAGTGGTATGTTAGATGTGAATTGGCATTTCAGTGCTGGAGCTAAGCCCAGATCAAAGATATTAGATAAAAGAAGAAGACTTCATCAAACTTCAGCAGGAGATGGGGGAGAGAGTGAGGAAAAAAATGCCCCAAATAGGAATGCCTGCCCATTTGGGCCTTTGTTTGTTGTGAGATAAATCTGCCCGAGTCCAGACAACAAGGGCTTTCATTTTCACACTCACAGGAACTAGCTTTGCAACATTTCATGTGCCTTCTCATCACTCAGCTTGTCTGGTTTGAATGAAGTAAGGGCACATGAAAGTGCTTTTCCAAATATAAAGTGTTACAGAAGAGTAATGGTGCTGTGATCATGGCTGCCATGACCACCCACCTCTATAAGCTAGATGAGAGCACGGGCTGCTGTCTTATTCATGGCCGCATCTTTCTGCCTAAGACAGAGCTCAGAAAGTATTTACCAAGTGAACAAATGACCGCGTTCAGCATTTTTCACTTTTTGAGTAACCATCCTGTCTGAAAGTTTATTCTCTACCCTGTCTCCTTAGCCTTTATGCCAGCGCTTCTCTGTTCCTCTGACCCCACTTCCGTTTCCTTTCTTTCAGCCAATAACTTCATCCACTATTGTATAGAACACTAAAAAAAGGTGGCTACAATTCTTCCTCTTGAGCCAATTCTGTGCCCCTGGGGTTTCTATTTCCTACCCATAAACCCAAACGATCGGGTTTCTGTCCCACCACTCAACTGAAATTATTCCCAACAGTCAATGTAAATTCACTGTTTGGAAAGGCTGATTACCTTCTCTTAGACTTTACTCTCCTTGACCTTCTTGAAATACAAGACACTCTGGTCACATCTGGTCCCTTGAAGCTTCATCCTTTGGCTGCTGGACTCTGCCACCTACGGTTTTCTGACTATATAGGGTATATATCCTTGTTGACTTCCTTCCCTTCTTTTACGTATCCCTGTCTGTGGACCAAATTCTCATTCCCTCCTCACCAAGTCTCCATTGATTTTTGCCTTTTTAACTTCTGTGACACGTGGACACTGGCACCTGGATTTTATCTTCCCATCTAGACTCTCTGCTTCTCTAGTGCTTCAACTTACTGCTCTGTTCTTCAGGAAGGATGCTTGGGACACACTTCCACCTTGGGGCAGGTCTCCTTTTCCTGAAACTGGAAGGCAACAGCTGAGGGGAGAGACACTGGGACTGTCTCCTTGGTCTTCCCCTTTCTTGGAATATGTCACAACATCCTCTATGATTCCCATTTGGATGACTCATGGACACACTTCTCTGCCTGTAATCTTATCAGATGTCAGTCAACATTTTCCAAGGCTTCCTAGATACTTACATTAGAAGGCCCCACCACCTTCTCAGACTTAGCTCTAAAATGTGACCCACTTTCCCACATAATCTGAATCCCCCTCATTACAATCAATAGCACTGCCATTTTCTCCCATTTTTAAAGTTTATTTTTGATTTTCCAATTCATCTTTGATTCCTCCTGCTACTTCTAACTTATTTCTGCTCGATTTAATTATACTAAAATAACCTGTTGCCTATTCCTCTCTTCTCGACAATGGCTCTCTCATTTTCCCTGATTTTCATTCCCACTGCATTTCCATTCCAGTCTCACTTTGCTTTAGGTCATATCTCAAGTCTGAATGAATAGCATATTCCCCAGCTTACCAGTAGCTGGTGCGCAGTGTATTTGAAATGGCTGCCTGGATATGTATCAAGGCCTTATTGCTTCTGCCGCTGCTGCTGCTTCTTATAAGATTTATTATTTATTTATTTATTTATTTATTTATTTATTTATTTCGGGGAGAGAGTGCATATTCAAGAGAGAGAGAGAGAAAGGGAGAGGGAGAGGAGAGTCTCAAGCAGCCTGCACCGATCACAGAGCCTGATGTGGGGCTTGCTCTCACGACCTTGACATCATTGCTTGAGTTGAAACCAAGTCAGCTTAACCGACTCTGCCACCCAGGTGCCCCAAGGCTTATTGCTCCTTACTGTGTATGGAGGACATTTTCCTTGTGCCGCATCCCTGGCCAGATATACATGACTGGCTCCCTCTCGCTGCTCTTCTCCTACTCCCCCTTCATGGCTCAGCTTGTCTCTGCCTCCATGCAGCCTCCCTGACATAGCCAGATCTTCCCGCTTTCTTTCTCTGCTGGAACACACTAGCTTTTATGTATTAGCAGCACCATTTCCTAGTTAGGAAAAGTGCTATTGTACTACATTAACGTACTCAGTAAATATTTACTAAGCGCTCTCCTAGGCACTAGGGAAATAGTGTGGAATAGAGGAGAGAGTGAAGCTTACACTCTAATTATGCGTGTGTGGAAAAGGTAGTTAGCAATTACATAAATAAGTCAGTCAATCGAGAACACTCTAGTGATAAGGGCTATGAGGAAAAATTAAACAGGGATGGATTTGAAAGTCTTTGAGCAGCTATTTTGAATTGGTGATGTGGATAAGGAGAATTTATTGATTTTCTGAGCAGGGAACATTTAAGCTGAGATCTGAATCATAGAGAAGTTAACCCTGGGATAACTTGGGGTAACTAGTTTTTAGGTGAAGAGGCTAGCAAGTTCAGTGCCCCAAGAATGGGGTAAGCCTAGAGGCTGGACGAATGCACAGAAGGGCCATTTATGTGCTGGGTACAGGGGGAAGCACGTGGTTTGGAAAGGTTGTCACAGGCATATGTGGGCCCCAGATTGGACACAGCCTCGCGGCCTCAGGTAGGAAGTTTTAGATCTCAGTTTACATGTGTTGGGAAGACATTCGAAGATTTTAAGGAGAAGAATGATAAGCTCCAATTTATTTTAGAAATATCACTCTGGCTGCTGTGTGGAGAAAGAGTGGAGGAACCACCAAATGGAGGCAGGGAGGCTGGTTGTGAGGCCACTGCAGGAGTCCCTGAGAGTATTGGGTGTGGAAGTGATACAGGATGAGGGAAAGGCGCAGACTAGGAGAGGTCCTGGAGAGGTGGCTGGCACGACTCACTGAAAGACCAATGTAACCACAGAGGGGAAGTGATAAACCTCCTTCTTACTGAGGTGAGGATGACAGGGGTCACCTCTGTGAGATGGTCAGAGAGAAAAATGTTTCATTTTTTTCAATTAAAAATGTATTTATTTGACAGAGAGAGGCAGTGAGAGAGGGAACACAAGCAGGGGAATGGGAGAGGGAGAAGCAGGCTTCCTGGTGAGCTGGGAGCCCAATGGGGGCTCGACCCCAGGACCCTGGGACCATGACCTGAACAGAAGGCAGATGCTTAACAACTGAGCCACCCAGGCGCTATGAGAGTAAAATGTTTTAGAGAGAGAAGTTGCTATGGGCTAGAAAGCAGGTTGGCTCCTCAGAGGGGGACAAGCTAGGCCTTGAAGGATGATCAAGAGAATGATGGAGGGATGGGTCAAGACCCTGGGAAAACAAGGATGTGCGAACTTATTGATGCTCAAGGTATTTATTAGACCTTCAAGTGGGGATGGTGTCAGACAGGTGGATACGGGTCTGAACTCAGTTTATTCACTTCTTAAAACATCCTACCATTCTTTTCATTTGCTTTTTTTGTACATGTATTTCTTGTTTTACAGCTAGGGAGCAAGCCACTCAGGGTCAGGGCTCATACCTCCCGTTTCTCACATCTTTCAGGGTACCACGACGAAATCTTGCATAGAGAGGCTCTCAGTATTTTAGGATGAATGCATGTATTTGATGAGAAAACGAAGGACAGAGAGACTAAATATGTCAAAACCAAGCCTGTGCTCATTCACACCAATGATTTTCTAGCTCAAGCCTCATTAGGAGCCAGCACTCTGCTGGCGCATGTTGCTGGAGGGTTCGTATTGAGGAGGAAGACAGAGACGGAGAGATCTGAAGACCAGAAGGCAACAGCAGAGGGACTTCCGGTACGCGCTCTGACCTTCTCCCAGCCCTCTGGCTTCTGAAGCCTCTCCTTTTCTCTTCATGATCGTGCTGGTTTTATGTTTGTCTGGCTCATCTCCCTGTCTTTGATGGCACCCTGTTCCTGTTCCCTGGGGGTCTACACTTAATACTCTTCACCTCACAGATGTCCTGTCTCCCTTGCCCCGGGAACTCTCTTTCATCATCAAAAGCATTTAATCGGGCATCTATTTGGCGCACTGCTCTGTGTTAAGAACTAGACATGTTCCTGGCCTCGAGGTTTCTGACAGTTCTGAAATTCCTTCTGTATTGTGCCTTTTTGCAG
Source organism: Lutra lutra (assembly GCF_902655055.1). Classification (NCBI taxonomy): domain Eukaryota; kingdom Metazoa; phylum Chordata; class Mammalia; order Carnivora; family Mustelidae; genus Lutra; species Lutra lutra. Next base: position 102,029,965 of record NC_062282.1, on the reverse strand, counting down.
AAGTTGTCGTGGTGGCTGTCCTGGTCTTCATCATCATCTGTAGACTGCTGGTGAAGGTGGCCCCTGCTCAGGGTCTGCTGCCTCTGCTCAGATACAGGTGTCAGTTCGAGAAAAATGTCTATTTCCTGTGCTCTCTGGGTTTGAGGGTAGAGGATCTGAGCAGCGCGTGTGAGCCCGATAGAGCAAGGTTCAGATCCTGACTGCCGCTTTCTAGCTGGGTGATTTGAGCGACAGTCCTAATCTTCCTAAACCTCAGTTTTCCCTTTGTATATGGGCTACTAAACACACACTCTGCAGCGTGGTCAAGAGAGCGATGAACTGATGTGGGTAAGCCCTCAGCGCAGTGCCTGACACAGGTAAGGACTTGACAAATGGTAGCTTCTGGTATTATTGATAAGATGACATGCCATGTAGAGCATTAGTAAGGGACAGAAAACAGACACAAATACAATCAGAAAGTGATGATAAAATCTTAGAGATGGAAGAGGCCAAAGCAGAAAAGGTCAAAGTTATTCAGGAAATAAATGGTGAACGCACACATGAAAATGTAAAGGCCTGTGTTCTCAGCCTGACTGAGTTCACGGGGGTCTGAGAGGGCAAGCTAACACTATTTCCCAGGAGACGCTCCATCACGAATAGGAAGGTAGAGGACTTCTCTCTTCCCAGATATGCACAGAGGCAGCAACACAGTGGATTACTTCCCCAAGCTTCTTTAGAAAGATTCGCAGATAGGGACAGGATCTCTGTAAAAATCCACTGGAGGGAGGGCGGAGTGGGGGTGGGCACACCAATGCCCTAGGGGTCAGGAAATGGGTCTCTGAAGGGCCTTCCGGGCTCTGCTTTGTACAAGATTGCACTGAATTCTTCGAGTTAGCCTGAAATTTGGCAAAAAGCCTTTCCTCCTGGGTAGCAGAATAATTTTTAGAATATCCAGCTGGCATGTTGCAGAGACACACTAATGAGTCAGGAATGATCTTCTAAGGCTCTCCCACACCAAACTTGCTCAAGGGTAGAGAATTTCCAGGGGAGCCAGCAGAAGATTTATGAGGCTAATCCCAGAAGTATTTTCTCCTTTACCTATTGGGCCAGAGACAGTGGGTTTGGGGTGTCAGGGCTAGAGAGGGCAAATGAGAAGGGGACAAAGACACGACTCCTGCCTTCCAGAGAGAGCTGGAGGGAAGAGCGACTTGCAGGAGCTGGCTCCTGAGGATTCCCTGACAATGAAATATTCAAGATAATTTTTGGAATGTACTGGCCTGCGGGCCCCACAGAGCCTCATAGATGAATTTGAGGAGGAAAGGAGGCACAAAACCTGGAGGCATGGGGTGGAGGGTGGGGGGAGCGGGGGAGCGGGCTGGGGGGACACTCACTCCAACAATGTGTGGGAAGGGGGCTGATAAATTAGTTCCTCTGTCTTCACCCAGATGGGGAGGAAAAAGAGGAGGAGAAGGGGGGTTATGGGAGGGAGGAGGAGGGGTGTGGGAAGGAAAAGGAGAAGGAGGAAGAGGAAGAGGGAGGAGGAGGAGGAGGAGGAGAGAGGGAGGGAGGACGAGGTTGAGGTGGCTGTATTGCTTGAGCCCAGTGGTGTTTCTTGTCACCCAGGGCAAGTAACTCCCTGAATATTGCTTCCTCTTCTTGGAATGAAATCATCTCGCCGTTACATCATGGGCTGGAGGCCTATCTAGACTTTCTTAGAACTCAAGGGTCCTTAACAGAAGACCGAGGGGATACGAATTGGATCGCTGGGAGAATATCTACAGGAGGGTGCTGCTCTTTGGCAAAAAGGCTCCTACATGCATTCAAAAGACAGATTTCTTAAAATACAAAATGGGAAAGTAGAATAACAAGATTTGATTAGTTGGGCTCCATTTCAGTCATGCATGGGCAAAGGGAACATACACATTGGACATGATTTAGATTGATAGATTATCCAAAGAAACTTGAATATGCCACAACTTTGAGGTTTCTTCTTCAGAAAATCTTGTAATTGTAAAAAGTGGGAAAATTGCATTATTAGGATTTCACCTCTTGTACTTTCCTCCAGCCAGAAATAGCTAAAACGCATGCCAACACTGGGGGAGGCTTCAGGCACCTGTGGAACTCACCAGTTGAATAATCAAGAGATGGGTGGGGGTGCTTGGGTGGCTCAGTCAGTTAGGCATCTGCCTTTGGCTCAGGTCATGATCCCGGGGTTCTGGGATCGAGTCCTGTGTCAGGCTCCCTGTTCAGCAAGGAGTCTGCTTCTCTCTCTCTCTTTCCCTCTGCCCCTCCCCCTGCTCGTGCTCTCTCTCCCTCTCTCTCTCTCTCAAATAAATAAATAAAATACTAAAAAAAAGAAAGAGACAGATAAGCCATAGGGAAGGCCCTTCTCTTGGGTAACAAGGATATTCACTCAGCACTGCCTTTCCTCCTTATTTCAGGTAACCATCATCCCAAGATAGAGAGGCCCTCCAGAGCCAGGAGGAGGGCTTGGGACTTGCAGCTCGGATTCCCCTGAGGCCTTTAATGGCCGCTGCCACATGGGCACAGGTGTTGCTTTCCCACCTACTTCCACCTCCACCCAAAGCTTTCCAAACATGGATTCACCGTTTAACAGGTGAAATGGAACTTTTTGTAATGTAAGGTGCTTTAATTAGTGACAGTCTCGGTAGTAGAAAATATGTTCACACCATTTCCCTTCCAGAAATTTCTAAGTGGTCTCCAGAGGTCTCAGAAATAAGACTCAGATTTTCGAATAAAAGGAGTTTGCCTGCTTGAATCCACCATTGCTTTAATGTTCAAATTTTGAGTCTGTCTTTTTCTAAGTGGATCAGACCTGAAAGCATTCAAATACCAAGTGCCTTAAAATTTTTCACAGTTGCTCCTTTCAATACTCAAAGTCTATAAAGTATGTTTGCCCTTTCCATGAATATGAAATTTTGGGTGCATGCATGTGTTCACACGCGCGTGTGTGTGTGTGTGTGTGTGTGCGTGTGTGTGCATGGCTATGAACTAAGGCAGGGAAAGGTGGAGAAAAGGTTCAAGTACAGCTGAGAAAACTCCAGTTTGACTACAGGCCTCAGGTCCTAACCGTACGTCCCAGATTTTTAGGACAGTCCTAATTCCACATGTTCAGCCCTGTGGTCAAACCACGTATCTTCGTTGGAAAATATGGAATCTGTTCAGGGAAATAAGCAGGTGGTTCCTCACAGCCCTAGTTTCCATTTCATTATTTGCTTATATGGAGAGGCAGCCCTTTGAAACTCCAGCGTCTGAATTATCTGCTTAAAGTGATGAAAAATACCCAGGCCATCCAATGGCAGGTCTGTTTCCGGTTTCTTTTCCCTGGATTGTAATATGTAATGAGCCACCTCTGTCTGCCTGGTCAGCCCTGGAGATGAGACCCTGTTATCAGTCCAGGAGAAATTCAGCTCCCCACATTCTCATGGACTGCCGGCTACACCCCCTTGGGGCCGGGTGCACAGAGGGGCAGGCAGAACTTCCAGAGTACGACAATGCAGCAAAACACTGTTCCCTTCCAAACCCCAGATTATAATAATTAATAATCTGCTGATCATGGTTCATCCTCTGTACTGTTGACTTATCTCTTGGAGGCAGATGGATAGGAGTTACCACGTGAGAACTGGAGCCACAGGGCACCAGTTCAAGATTGGATGGTGAGAACAAAACTGTTAATGAAGACTTTTGATTTCTTCTCATGCGATGCACAGGATTCCTAAGCCTTATCAACACTTGGGAATACTCAGTGCAATTTTTTTTTTAATAACCCCATGTTCTTTGCTAGTAGGAAACAGGAAAGACTGGTTTAAAAGAGTTTTGGAGCTGGGTCTGGTGGGAATTAGAATGACACCACTGGTGTGTTTCACGTCTACTACTACGTGGATTCAGATAGAAATCACTTTCAGTGCCTCCCCTCCCCTCCCTGCCCCCTACTGCCCCTGTCATGTACAGGAGCTTGTGTTTCCTGCTGATTAAAGAAAAAAAAGCCGCTGTATTTACCAACACTGCTGATCCAGCCAATCCCTCTGGCCTCTGTGTTCTAAACTAATGTGGGGTTTGTTTGAGTCTGAGGTAGGCTTAGGAGTAGAGAGGTTTAGACCACCCACTTTTTTGGATCTCGAAGACAGTGCCAGATCTAGGTTGAAGTGAAGCACTTCATGCAAGCTTGTGGGTTTGAGTAGAGACAATTTTAACTCTGTCAGAAGGTACTTTGCAGGCATTTTCATATTAGTGTCCCCAGGGGATGGGGCTAAGCCCGGGGCCCCCCGAACTGCCCACACCATGTGAACCAATCCACCCGCACACAAGGGGCAGCTTTGGTTTCCTGGCTTTTCAGCAAACACAACATTTATTTAGGCATTTTCATTAAAAAAAAAAAAAAAAAAAAAAAAAGGAGAGACCAGAATGTCGCACGTTCTCCCATCAATTGCCTATTGGATCTCTATCCTAGGAAACTGTTGAAATCAGACATGCTCAACCCTTTCTGGTGAGGAACTAGTTTTGAGGTTGCCAAGTAAGTCAGAGAATCATAGATTATTCAACCTGGATCTCTGGCTCAAATTCTTTCATTTTATTGGTGTGGCAACCATGGCCTGGAGAGGTAAGAGGACTTAGCTAAAGTCATAGTGCCACTGACTCTTTATTTACTGATTTAGTCGTGTGTCAAAGAAGTGTCACACATCTACTACGCATGGGCACTGTGCTCAGCCCTGGGTATACCTTCGTGAACAAGACAGGAAGGATCCTGTAAGGAGTCTGCGGTCTGCTCAGAGAGATACATGCTAAGAAAATAAGCATCACAAAGGGAACTGTATTTCATGAGTTAAACGGACAGCTGGGGGGTAGGGAGAAGCTGTCTCAGGTAGGGTCTTCACGAAGGTCCCTGGAAAGTGAGGTTTTTAGGCACTGGGAGAGGAAGGGGTATGCAGCGGGAGCATTGCTGGTAGAGGGAAGAAGGGGAGTTCCAGTAAAGAAGTGAGGGCAGCGGCAGGCCAGACCGATTCTCCAACAGGAATCCTCTTCCAATTGATGTGGGAATCAGTGGACCGTCCACGTTGCCCTGGTGGATCCTGAATGGCCAGTGGAGGTTATTATTAGATGTCATGTGAAATTATTCAGACATTCCCCACCTTCTCTTTTTTCATCTGTTGTTGTAGAAGTGAAATACAGATTAGACCGGGAGAGATTTTATGTCAAATGCGTATTCTACTCCATCCTGATATGGAGAAGGGAGAAGTTCACCACACCTACGTGCTTGCTGAGTTACAACATAAATTACTCACCCCTGAGTATAACATACACGCAAGGATAATGCAACGCAGTCCAATCCCTCTTTGCTCTTCCTCAGCTAGAAATAGCCTTCCCTTCCCCTTAGCTCCAGGTCTCTGTCATGATACTTTGAAAGACAGAGAGAGCAAGCACAGGAGTGAGCATGAACGGGAGGAGGGGCAGGGGGAGAAAAGTCTTTAAGCAGACTCCCCACTGAGTGCAAGGACGCCCCTCACCCCCTCCCCTTACAGGGCTCGATCCCATGACCCATAAGATCATGACCTGAACCAAGAGTCGTCGCTCAATTGATGGAGCTACCCAGGCGCCCCAGACTACCTAGTTTTTATGCGTACAACCATTCTTTCTAATGTCTTCTAAGTTCATTGAGGGTAGGATGGTATTGAATTCATAATCCACTAGCAAACCCAGTACCCAGCATAGTGCCATGCCCATAAAAACTGCTCAATGAATATTTGCTGAATGAATCATATAGGAAGACTTAAAAATATCTTTAGGTAAAGGCATCATTAGAAAGGGAGTGTTGCTTTTTTTTCTTTCTGGCTTTTGCACAGTGGTCAGCATAGGGAGCCCATCATGATGACTTTTATTACCAATAACAAAAAATGGCCACCACGGGATCCTTGCTTAATTCCTGCGATGAAGCGCTTGGCTCAGTGACAAGGATATCACTGAGGACAGAGAACCAAACACTGAGCTGTTTAACAGAACCCTCAGCAGGGCCGTTGTTGCCTCATTCCGCGGACGTGTGAAGTCATGTCTGAGCGCTCAGTTCCCAGCGCCCAGCCCCCTCAGTCCCTGTCCCAGTTCAGACAGTGATACAGACCCTGCATCCTGTCTCCTGACCCCAGCTCTGCGGGCTCCAGGCCAGTCCCACCAGAGGCAGCTTGGCAGCTGGGCCCAACAGGAAGTGCACGCAGCCCCATGAGAGCCTCCCAAGTACAGGTCAACTCTGTGTCTGCTGTGGAAAGCTGGGGGAAGGATCTTCACCCTCAATGCAGCCCCGCTCCCAAGAAAAGACAAGAACTGCAGAAGGAAATAGGAGACTCTGTTGGTCTAGGGCCATCTGCTTAACAGAAAACTGATGAAAATCCCAGGTCAGATTCCTGTTTGATGCCAAAGCAAAGAACTCCCACTGAAATGATGGTGACTGGTGGTGGTTCTGAAGATGAAAGACGGGGGTAGGACCCAGAGGGAGTCCATCCCCGCCTCATGGGTGTAGGGGTAGGTCCCTCCTGCTAGATCGCCACTCCAACAATTGTAGCACAACACTCCCATCAGGAAAATTCACTTTTAGTGGCAAGGGAAGGGTTAAAAGATGCTAGCAGATGAGCTGACAACGTGAAGTAGCTGGAGGTCAGAGGTGGGAGACAAAAATAAAGATATTAAAACGGATTAATGTCAGTCATTTGCTGATTGGCTCTTTGCCTTTGCTAAGCACTCAGCCAACAGCAGGGAAACTGGGCCACGGGTAACTGGGCGTCTGGGCCAGAGGCGCTAAGAGGTGTTTATTATTTAATGCAGGAGTCCTGTGCTCTCCACTTCAGGAATGACAAACTTCCCTCCTAATGTTCTTCGCGAAGACACTGTATAGCCTGGTTTACTTTGGGTTTAACAGCCTGTAATTATCATTAGATGAGGAGAGAAAGCCATTATATTTCTTACTACTTTCTTTTGCCTTCATTCTCACAGAAGACATAAGCCATAAAGAAGAAAAAGAAGAGGGGCACCTGGGTGGCTCAGTGGGTTAAGCCTCTGCCTTTGGCTCAGGTCATGATCTCAGGGTTCTGAGACTGAGCCCCACATAGGGCTCTCTGCTCAGCAGGGAGCCTGCTTCCCTCCTTCCTCTCTCTGACTACCTCTCTGCCTACATGTGATCTCTGTCAAATAAATAAATAAAATCTTTAAAGAAGAAAAAGAAGACACCGAGCCAGGGAAGCAGGCCCAGCGCTTGGGACTGGTAGCCCTTGGGACTGGCAGCCAGCGGTGGGGGGTTGGGGTGGGGGTGTGAGGGTGTGGGGGTGGGGTGCAGAACTTCTACCCTTGAAAAGCAATGCTATGGGTTATTGTGTGTGGGGCTGGAATCCCCAAGAGACCAATTAACACCTCGTTCAGGGGATTACCCACTCCAGGATTTGCAGATAGTTCCTTAAACAGCAGTGTTTAGACTCTACACTCACACGTTGATAAAAGGGCTTCCAGAACCAATGAAGAGTACTGCGGTGGACTCTGGAGGAGGCATGAAGGGCTTCAGTCTTTGGGTTAACAGCTTGGCCCTACATTCGTTGCTGGAGGAATCCAAGCCTGACAAAAGATCGCTTTTAAAGGAGAAACTCTTTTTGTTAGAACGGGTTAGCAGTCTACTTGCTCTCTGAGGCCGCCATTGCCCCGTCCCTAGGGGTCTTCCAGGGGTCTGCATCTCCTAGGACTTGTAGCTGCTGTGTGCCAACTGGCTTTGGGACGCATCTGTGCGATTTTAGCTTGGGAATCAAATCTTTGTTGTTATCTTCGTTGCTGCCCGTTTTTATTTTAAACTGTTTTGCCCTGTTGCCAAGGTGCTTTCCAATTAGAGGAGCTTTACTTCATTTTCTTCACGTTGCTGTATTTGTTTGCTGTGTTGCTTACTAGGGAATGACTTTGTAACGGCAAGGGTGGAGAGCTGATGTTGCGGGGCAGTTCAGCAGCCTCCAGAACCTACTTGTTTGCAGCCCCAATACTAATGAGCCAGTCCCCAAACAGAAGCTGTCCTGGGCATTTCCTTGTCACCCCTTCCCACTGTTATCTCCCTGGAAAATAGGGTAACACTCATCTTGCAAAAAATGCATAAAGATGAAATCAATTAGAGATCCACCCTCCTGTTACTTAAAATTCATAGAGTCCTTGTTTTATAGACGTGGAATCTAAGTCTGTGTCCCTTTTCTTTGCATGTGTAGCCTGTTGCTGTGCCCACTCAGTGTTAGAAACACTGAATGTGCCCATTCAGTTAGAAACCCTAACTGGGTTTTGAATCAATAAGATGTAAATACTGTAAATAGAGTTTTGATCCGTAAAGCTTTTATACAAAGTTTTTTATTTTAATAAAATGCTTCAGTCTAAAAAAAATTTTTTTTTTAAACTCACAGGGCCTAAGATCATTAGAGCTGGCAAGGATTAATCCAATCTTATTTTATAGATGAGGAAAGGGAGTCCCAGAGAGGAAGAATAACATCCCCCCCTGCCCCCCACCCCCAACAACTGCCAAGGTCTTAAAGCCAGTGACTAGCAGAACTGGGATAGGACCAGGTCTTTTAATTTCTAGACTGGTATTTAACTCACTAGTTATAATTGTCATAGTTCCAACCCAGGTCTCTCCCAGAGTGCAGGAGTCAATTTTTCTATTTGGTGTTGACTCCTTCAGGACCACCTGACTAGTTTAACTTTACTAAGCTAACATTTCAGAAATTAGTTTTCCCATCATCTGTATAAGAATTACCTGTTAAAAATGCAGATAACTGGATTCTCCCAACTTTCAGAATCGGAATCTCTGAGAATTGTATCCACCATCCGGATTTTAATGAGCTTCCGTGAAAGAGTCTTATGCATTTGAGAACCATTCTATGTGGCCCCAAATCAAGTTAATACATTTTAGTGTTTTAACATGCTTACTTACAAGATAGAGTCGATAAGCAGGACTATAACAAACTTAACAGCTTCTATAAAGCAAAAGAACCAGTCAACAAAATGAAAAGGCAACCTACAGAATGGGAGAAAATGTTTGCCAACCGTGTCTTGGATAAGGGGTTAATATCCAAAACTGACAAAGAATTCATGTAACTCAAAAAACAATAACAAGGGGCGCCTGGGTGGCTCAGTGGGTTAAGCCGCTGCCTTCGGCTCAGGTCATGATCCCAGGTCCTGGGTTCAAGCCCCACATCGGGCTTTCTGCTCAGCAGGGAGCCTGCTTCCTCCTCTCTCTCTGCCTGTCTCTTTGCCTACTTGTGATTTCTCTCTGTCAAATAAAAAAAAAAACAAAAAACAAAACAAAACAATAACAAAAGGCCCAAACAACCTGATTAAAAAATGGCAGAGGAACTAAATAGCCATTTTTTCCAATGAAGATGTTCAAATAGCCGAAAGATCCATGCAAAGGTGCTCAACATCATTACTCTCAGGGAGATGTAAACAAAACCACAATAAGAGGTCACATCACACCTGTAGGAATGGCTATCATCAAGAAGACAAGAGATAAGTGTTGGCAATAATGTAGAGAAAAGGGAACCCTTGTGCCTGTTGATGGGATTGTAAAATAGGTCAGCCATCATGGAGAACAATATGAAGGTGCCTCAAAAATTAAAAATAGAACTGCCATAGAATCTGAATCTCTCTTTTGGGTATACATCCCAAGGAGATGAAAATACTTTATGGAAGAGATAGACACATGTACTTCCCTTTTTTTTTTTTTTTTAAGATTTATTAATTTTTTGGTGGGGGGAGAAAGAGAGAGAGAGAGAGAGAGGCAGAGGGAGAGAGAAACTCAAGCAGATTCCCGGCTAAGCAGGGAGCCCTATGTGGAGCTTGATCTCGGGACCCTAAGATCATGACTTGAGCCGAGGGCAGACGCTTAACTCACTGAGCCTCCCAGGTACCACCGTACCCTCATGTTTATTGCAGGATTATTCACGGGAGCCAAGCTAAGGAAACAACCTAAGTGTCAATGGATGAATGGATAAAGAAGGTGTCCTGGCCACAGGGTCTTGCTTGCTCATTCCTGCTTTTCTAGATTCATGTTCATTTAAGCCCTCACCTCATTTGCAGCTTTTTTTCTGGCAGGAATTCCCCACCCCATTCAAGTTCACCGAAGAAGCTTGGAACCAGGGTTCAGCCACCCAAGGCACATTTACCCCGGTACTGTGGAGGACTGAGCTCACATATCTCGGCTTTACCTTCAGAGTCTACCAAGCTCACAGCTTTAGAACTTCCTGGGTTACATTTCTGTTCAATTTCTAGGGCACAAATATTTATTTCTTCTTTATGTATGTATATGTGCATGCTTTATTCCCCCTCCTCCAATTATCTTTTAAATTTGATCTTTAAAATAGGTTATCTATAATTGCAAAGTGTTTAGAGAGCGGAGAGAAAAAGCATGAGCTTGCAATGCTGTCTTGATCCCCAGATGCTGGTCCTGCGGATGAGAATAGCAACAGTTCTCACAATACCATCTTGGAGAAATCAACCGTTATTGCTACCGCTGCGTTGCTGTTGTCCTTTGTTTCCCATAGGACATGCGTTACTCTCCTAATATGGCTCAGTGCCTGACAAAGTCCACTTGATATAGTTGGATTTTCTCTTAAAACACTTTATTAAGCCCATCAGTGATTCACTTAGCAAGCACTTTTGTAATAAATTTGCAATATCCTCTAACGAAACGGATCTGGAGGACGGCCAGACTAATTTCATCAGGAACATGGTTTAAAAATGAATGAATCATTCTCCAAAGCACACAAGATGGTTATAGAAACATATTAATATGTTTTTCTCTTTCCACACATTAAACTAAGATCCTCTGCAGATATTGAAACAAGCAGAAAATTCCCACAGATTAAGAATCCCAACCAGGCTTTCGGTGAACTTACGTGTTTTAGCTTAGAAAGAAAAGTCATGATACGCTGCTGAATTACATCAGTGAGGAACAAAGGTGAGACTGGGTTTGGTTTGAGAATCCCCTTAGCTGTGTAGTATGCAAATCACTGCAGCAGCATAGGGATGCATGAATTATGCAAGAATTTTTTTAGGGGCTCCCAGGGAAACTTCAGTTCCTTCCATTAAAAATGGTTGCGTAAAGCAGTCCAGAAAATAATTTTTGGCAGGTCACTATACATAAGTGAGTTGTTCGAAACTCATCTACGTTTTTTTCCAGTGTTACACTTGGTGGTTAGGATGCCTTGTCAGGTCATGAGGGGCCACTTAACTCACAATTGTAGAAGAGGACAGAGAAATTCAGTTTAGTATGAGAAGAGCTATAATAAAGATATGCAGATGAGGGGCCCCTAACATAGGCTGTGGGGTCAAAGAAGATTTCCTAGAGGAGGTAATATCAGAGTTAAGCTTACAAAAAGAAGCAAGAATGCCTGAGGCAGGATGAGGGTGGTAGTGGTGGGTGGGGACGGGGAGAGGCAAGATTTCAAGTAGGAGGAAAAGCTGGCTCATAACATACACAATTTTTCAGATGACCAGCATCTGCACCCCAAACCTCTTTTGACCATCTGCACCCCTTGCCTCTTTGCCCACTGTTGTACTATGGGTGGGAGGGAATACACAGTTCCCTTCCTCCTGGAGAGTTGAATGTTCTTTGCCTAATCCTTAGTACAACCACAACACCGAGCTAAACTATGCCATTCAGAGGCTTTCTCCCAGAACTTTCTTTTAATCCAAGGCTAGAATGAAGACTTTGAGGTCATTCATTACAATAGTGGCATGCCTACTGGATTATTCCCTTGAAAACACTCTCGTGTTTCCTCCTATTTCCTCCTGAGTATACATGGTTCCTTCCTCTTCCCAAGACTCAACCCTCATGTCCTTCCAGTAAATTCTCTTTTGTTTTAACTGGTTAAACTATTCCATTTTGGGGGATAGTAAGGAGTTCAGCATGGGTGGGGCACAACATAGGCAGGAATGGTGGGGCATGGTAGCTGGCATGCTAGAGAGACAGGCAGATCAGAAAGTGTCTTATATGATATACAGAGGCATTTCAATTTCATTCCCTAGGCTTCTAGAAGCCTTGGGATGATTGTAATCATGAGCAGCTTTTTATGATTTTGGTGGCGACTCCATGGTAAATTATTTGGAAAAAAGATGGGTGAAGGATCAGACTGGAAGCAGTGAGAGAATACTTAGAGAAGATCTCAGTAATCAAGGCAACAAATGATGATGGTTTGAGTCCCTAGGACCTGGCTGATTCAGATGTGAGAGGTAAAGGAGAAATGTGTGTCTTTACTGTCAGATGAGGGGAGGGGGAGCTCAGAGAACAGAGGTGGGTACTAGTCAGGGTTTTCCAGAGAAAAAGGATCAGTGGGAGACTTATTTTGAGGAACCGGCTTATAGATTTTGGAGGCTGAGAGGTCCCATGATTGCCTATTGCAAGCTGGACACCCAGGAAATCTGGTGGTATAATTTAGTTTGAGTCTGCAGCCCCGAGAACAAGGAGAGCAGATAGTAAAAATCCCGGTCCTAGAGCTGGAGAAAATGAAATGAGATGTCCCAGCTCCATCATCGAGGCCGGAAAAAAAAAAAGGTAAAAATATCTCCATCTTCTGTCTTTTGTTCTATTTATGTGCTCAACAGATTGGATGATGCCCAGTGTCTTGGTCTGTTGGGCCTGCTATGACAACATACCACAGACCTATGGGCCTATGACAACAGAAATATATTTCCCACAGTGAGTCCTGTCTCCTTGGTTTCATACTACTAACTTCTTGCCTTGTCCTTATATTGTGGAAAGGGAAAAGGGAGTTCTGTAGGGCCTCTTCTATAAGGGCACTAATCACCTCCCAGGAGTCTCACCTTCTAATATCATCACCTTGGGGATTAGGATTTCAACATAGGAATTTGAGGGGTGGGCACAAATATTCAGACCATAACACCCACCCACACTGGGAGCACAATCTACTTTACTGAGTCTGTAGATTCAAATACTAATCCTTTCCGGAAACATCCTCACAAACATGCCCAGAAGTAACATTTAACCTGGGTGGGCATCCTGTGATTATTCAAGCTGACACATAAAATTAACCATTACAATGGAACCATCCCAGAGATAAGGCATATAGGAGGAAGTGGGAGGGGTGTGTGGTAGTTAGAGAGCTCAGTTTTAAGTGCTAACTTTGGATCAGAAAATTCTCTCTTGCTACATCATCAGCAGGGAAGAGACATCCATTTAAAAACCATGGTGTTGACTAACCGGGGTCTAGGTCAGGAATTCCAGCTGGGCAGGTCTGGAGGAGGTCTGAAGGGTAGACATGGGGCCAATTGGAGAGAGGTGGGTATAGTGGGATGTGGGTTGGTGAGAGTTCCTGAAAGTTCTCCTGCCAATGTGATGCACTTTTTAAGGATTCCTCTTCTTTACCTCTCTGGTGGAACCCAGGTTTGGCTTGTCTTGCTCTTGCCACAGTTGGCACCCGAAGTTTCTATCTCCCAGTGACTTGTTCAGAGATTCCTGTGGTGGTGAAGAGAATGGTTTTGGTGTAAGACTGGACCAGCACCTACAAAAAGGGTTTGGCTTCCTTGGGGACAGAAGTAGGGCTAGAAGTAGAACTTAGAAGAAATATCCAGTTAGTAATGGGTCACTTGGAACCAAGCTGGTCTAAGGAACCAGACTGAATGCCCATATTTTGTCTACTCTATGGAACTCACATCCTGAGATTTCTTTATACTCTGGCAAAATAGTTTCTGTATTGCAAATACAGTTTGCAATATACAAATTGCAAATACAGAGTTTTAAAGAAAAAAGCATTCTGGAAGCTAGGGGAAAGATTATAATTTCAAGGGCTGTGTGTGGGGGAAAAAAAGAACAACTCTCCTTTTCTTTTTCATTTCCCTGGAAGTAGAAAGAAGTTACTGTTTCTATAACCAAAATGCTTAGGAGGGCTTATCTCTGGGCTTTACCATGAAATGCTGTGATCCCAGGAAATCTTTCATGTCACCTTTGGCTTATGGATCTAGGAAGAACATCAGGTGGTTATAGATGGGAAAGGGCAGATCCCAGGGATAATTCTAAAGCAGGGCAACGTGGTCTTCAAAGTGGGATGTGTTTTATCAAAACTTATTTCTCTTCTGGTTCCCTATCACATAATTAATAACATGCTTATCATTTTGAATGCTATTTATTTATCATTTATACCTTTCCTTAGATTAAGAGCTTCTTGAAAACATAACCTTAATCTTATTCATTTTCCTACTTTCTAGAGCCTAGTCCATAGAGTGACATTCAATAAAAACTCAGCCAGTGTTTGTGAACCGGATATGAATGATTGTCAGAAATTCCTCTATTCTTCATGATTTCTTCCCCACCCTTCCCTTTTCGGAAGGCCCTCACCCATTCAGACTTAATGATAGATGAAGGGAGGGAGAGCATCTTCAGGGCTCTACTACTTCTAACACTGTTGTATGCCTCACCTAGGTCTGATCCCTCCCTCAGAAAAGGAATCTATTATTCAGGAAAGCCCCTAAAACTCATTGACATTAAGGGCTTAATAACTGAGTGGGGCACTTGCTTATGAAAGCAAATCCTTTTGTTGCTAGTATAGGGCACTAACATTTTTTTTTTTCCTTTTCTGGTTCTTCCTAAATTCTCTTTCTCTCTGATCTCCTCTGTATCTTCTTAGTTACCTAGTCATTGAGAGAGTCATTTCCAGCCATTTTGGTTATTAGTAAACTATCCTTTAAGAGTTGTTTTAAGAAAGAAGCCATGGTCTGTGTCTTTATGAACAAATCCAAGCAGATGGCAAATTGACTAAAATAATTCCACTTTAATTTTATTTTTTAATTTTTAAGGATCTATTTATTTATTCAAGAGAGAGTGCACATTGGGGGGAGGAGCAGAGGGGGAGGGAGAGAGAATCTTTAACAGACTCTGTGTTGAGAAGGGAACCCCACACATGGCTCAATCCCATGACCCTGAGATCGTGACCTGAGCTGAAATCCAGAGTTAGATGCTTCACCCGGTGAGCCACCCAGGCACTCCAAGGATTCTACTCTTAAATGAAAGAAAGCAGTTAATTCCCAAGAGACAAGAGAGCCGAGCCATGAGGGAAGGAATGCGGGTCCACACACCTGCGTTCAGACCCAGCCAATGCGTGCTGTCCTGTTGTCTCAGAATAGCTAACTGTACACTGTACTTGGATGCTTACCTTTTAAAACATTTTTGTTCTTAAAAAAAATTTTTTTTGTTCTTGTATGTGTTTTGAATTTGAATTTCTTTTGAATTTCTCCTTAGATTCTTAGTGAAATTCTTTCAAAAAATATACCACATGTTGGTTGAACCAAAAGAGGAAGAAGAGAGTTTTACATGCATTTGGATTTGAAAACAAGACTCAAAGTAAGAGTTTGGTATTTTCTGTGGCAGTGACTCTTAATTTCGGGGACATGCCAGACTTCTATGAGAATCTTTTTTTTAAAAAAAGATTTTATTTATCTATTTGACAGAGAGATCACAAGTAGGCAGCGAGGCAGGTGGGGGGTGGGAGCAGGCTCCCTGCTGAGCAGAGAGCCCAATGAGGGGTTCCATCCCAGGACCCTGAGATCATGACCTGAGCTGAAGGCAGAGGCTTTAACCCACTAAGACACCTAGGCGCCCAAGAATCTTTTTTTTTTTTTTTAAAGATTTTATTTACTTATTTGAGAGAAAGAGAGAGAGAGCAAAAGCGAGAGAGAGAAACGGCATGAGCAGGTGAGGGGCAGAGGGAGAAGCAGACTTTCAGGTGAGCAGGGAACCCAATGCAGGGCTTGATCCCAGGACTCTGGAATCATGACCTGAATCAAAGGCGGATGCTTGACTGACTGAGCCACTCAGGTGACCGCTGAACAGAATTTTGCTGAATTCTGGGACTGTGTACAAATTTGGATGGGGTAATTTGCTTAGGTTTGGGTAAATTGCTTAGGGCAAGTACCTCCCTGTCCTTCTGCATTCTCCCCTGCTCATGATCTCTCTCCCTCTCTCTCAAATAAATAAATAAATAAATAAATATAAAAAAAAAAAGAGAGACAGCTTAACTCATGCTATTGCAGAAGGTCCAATTATGTATCACTCTGTAAAGCATTACTTTTCCTTTAGATGAAAGGTCTATTCTTCTAAATCAATTTCAGTATGTTTTGACTCTGTTTTCTTGTGGGCTTTCTTTGATTTGGAGGCAGAAGCTTAACCAACTGAGCCACCCAGGCACCCCAGAAAAATATTATTTTAATCAAGACTTAATTTTTTTAGAGCAGTTTTGGTTTCATAGCAAAATTGAGAAGAAGGTACAGAGATGTGCCATGTATCCCTACTGCCCCCACACATGCATAGCAACACTCCCATTATCAATATCTCCTACTAGAGGCTACATTTGTTACAGCTGATGAACCTACATCAACATATCATCATCACCCAAAGTCCACAGTTTACGTTAGGGTTCACTCTTGGTATCATACCTTCTGTGGGTTTGGACAAATGTGCAATGATATGTATCCATTAGTTCACTACCCTAAAAATCCTCTGTGTTCCATCTGTTCATCCCTCCCCTGCTCCTGCCCCAGCCTCTGGTAACCAACCACTGATCTTTTCACTGTCTCCATAGTTTGGCCTTTTACACAATGTCACTTAGTTGGAATCGAATAGTATGCAGCCTTTACAGATTGACTTTTTTCACTTAGTGATACATATTTAAGGTTACTCCATGCATTTTCATGGATCGACAGCTCATTTCTTTTTAGTGCTGAATAATATTCCAGTGTCTAGATGTACCACTGTTTATGTACCCATCCAGCTACTGAAGGACATCTTGGTTGCTTCCAAGTTGTGGCAATTATGAATAAAAGCTGTTATAAACATCCATATGCAAGTTTTTATGTGGACATAAGTTTTTAGCTCCTTTGCGTAAATACCAAGGAACGCGCTTGCTGGATCATATGGTAAGAGTCTGTTTAGTTTTCTAAGAAACTGACAAACTCTCTTCTCAAGTGGCTACGCCATTTTCATCTCCATGAGCAATGAAGGCGAATTCTTGTGGTTCCATATCTCGCCAGCATTTGGCGGTGTCGGTGTTCTGGATTTTGACCACTCTAATAGATGTGGCAGTGCTATCTCACGGGTCACTTAAATTCGTGTTTCCCTGATGACATGTGATGTACTTATTCACTGTTTAGGCCAGGAAGGTGGTCACCAGGTGGGATCCCTTCCCACTTGCTTCAGCCCCTACACCCTTTTCCAAATCATCTGTGTGGTGAGGATTCCTGTTCAGCACATCCTCTAGATTTTTTAAAACTATACTGTATATCCCTTGCACGCTGGATAACAGGCCTGCCCACATGGTTCCTCTCAAACAAATAATCTCCTCAAACCGTGTCATGTCAAATGTTAACATGAAGATTGACCCAGTGTGTTGAGCCAGCAAAGCACATCTGAAGCAGCGGCTTCAGTAGCTGTTTTAGTTCGAAAGGTGAATCCGTATTTCCGAGGGAGAACAGAGCTACTCCAAGCAGGACAGTTCCTTTTATTTTCATTTGTACATGGTCCCAGAATTCAGCAGACTTCTGTTCAGCAGGTGCCTGAGTGGCTCAGTCAGTTAAGCGTTTGCCTTTTGCTCAGGTCATGATCCCGGGGTCCTGGGATAGAGGTCTGCATTGGGTTCCCTGCTCAGCAGGAAGCCTGCTTCCCCCTCTGCCTGCTGCACCCTCTACTTGTGCTCTCTCTCTCTCTCTGTGTCAAATAAATAAAAATCTTTAAAAAAAATTCCATTCAGCGGTGTTCATCCTGTGACACAAATGCGGTAAAGGGAGGAAATTCACTTCTCCCAATGGACATTCGTCTCTCCAGGGGTGGGAATTCAGGATGACACTAGGATGTTTACCTGTGAATATCCTTCCGTGGGCAGCCGGGGCTCAGGAGACGGACCTATCTGAATGTATGTCTTACGTCCCTACTGTTGATGTTGGCAGTGTCTTTGCGTGAGACTTTCCTAACCAGCCTGGCAGAACCCAGCACAAACCTTTATCAAAAGGGCGGAGGGGAGCTTTTGGAAATGTAAATGTACATATGGACAGAGGAGGGCTTATAATTGATGATCTCTTGTGTATTGCTCATTAAGGGGGTCGACTCAATAAAAAGCACATTGCCTTTTCTATGTCAGGGACAGATACTCTTATCAGAAACAAGGCTCTTATTGTGCTAGCTTCCCTCTGATTGTGGAGCAAAGGGGTACTATGCATGGGCACTGATGGGGACAGTGAGGAGAGGGAGCCAGAATCTGAGGGGGCTTCACTCTAAACAGCATTTAAAAACACTAGCGTAGGGACGCCTGGGTGGCTCAGTTGGTTAAGCGGCTGCCTTCGGCTCAGGTCATGATCCCAGCATCCTGGGATTGAGTCCCACATCGGGCTCCTTGCTCGGCAGGGAACCTGCTTCTCCCTCTGTCTCTGCCTGCCTCTCTGCCTACTTGTGATCTCTCTCTCTCTCTCTCTCTGACAAATAAATAAATAAAATCTTAAAAAAAAATAAAAAAATAAAAACACTAGTGTATTTATTGGCATAATTACTAACACACTATTTCACTTCCTACTGCAATGTGAGGTCTAGCATGTCGAGGTGTGGGTTCCTCTCTGTGGTCTGTCGTTTTTTAGGCTTAAACTTGCCAACCCTTTAAAAGAGATTAAACACCCATCGCCTACTTTGTAAATGGTAGAATTTTTAGAAATAGCAAGAAAGAAACACATTTCTTTCCATAGGCTTTCTATATTATCCTCTTTTACTTTAAGCATCCGCCATAAACATTCAAGAAATAAGTCAGAAAAAACTGGGGAGGAATTCAGGGACTCAAAAGAGAGACCCTGTCTCAATTAAATAATGACTAAAGAGTGAGGTTCTTCCTTGTTGGGTATATGCATGGTGGGAAGCAGGTTATGTTCTTAGGGGTGCCTTATGGATGACTGTAATCGAGAAATACTATCTCATCTGGGGGCTAGTTTGGGGGAGTTTCATAATTAAGAGTCTCTGAACAGGTTGCAAAATTGACATGGATGCTCTACCCTTCTGGAATAAAAAATAATTCTAGAAGTTTCCTTTTACTGAAGGCATAGGAGTGATGAAACTCTACGAAATGGATTTCAATTAAATCATTATCGGTGCCCTTCGATGTGTTGACCAGTGCACCAAATTTGTAATCACACCTATCTGGCTCTGTGACTTGACCTCACTGTTTTTACTTCTCTGGTCCTTATCTGTCAGATGGAGGCACTGAGAGTGTCTGCTTCATGCTGTCATGAGGATTCCATGAGTTAGTGGCTGTAAAGTGTGTGGCCCATAGAAAGTGCATGGTAAACATTGTGTGTTAGCCTTTCTCTTCCTCTTCCTCTCCTCTCGTTTGTCTGCCCCACCTTTCCACACCTCTATTGAGTCCATTCTCGTCCCCAGACCACTGAGAACATGAATGTGCTCCACGGAAGCCTCAGAGGTTCTCATCACTTTCCAAAGGGCAGGAAATCCCTTGAAAGCCCAATAACCAAAAGAAGACCGAGAAATAACTTCCCTCTTGTCATCTGGGACCCAGGAAGGACAACAGTGTTCTTAGGTAGACCATGTGCCCTCTCCTTACATTCTATAGGCGAGAGTAGCCAGGAAAAGCTGGAGTAAGGATTCACATGGGCTCTTTCACTGTTTTAGGGCATTGGGGTTGTACTTACATTTGTAACATTCTCAGCTGTAGAGCTGGACTTAGGGCTAGGGAGCTGGGCTTTGAAGAGCCAGGTCATTCTAAAGGAATGTGAGGAGTGCATCTTTGCGGACAGAGGTTAAACAGAGGGAAAGTGGATAAGTAATCTGCTATCTCTCAGCTAATGGCTAGCTGGAAGTTAACATTTCACTACCTCCAGCAGAGAAGCTAATGAGAAAGCTCTACACATGATTTTACTTAGGAGAAGAGAAAGCGGCAATGGGGGTAAGATGAATTTCTCATTATAGCACACAACCCCTCCGTATGCACCAGTTTTGTTTTATTTGTTCGGTTTTGTTTTTAACAGCTCCATGTTTGTCACTCTTAGAACAGGCATAATAATGTTCCAGGGCCAATGCAACATGCTCAATGTGATGTTAAGTAAGTAAATGTCAATGTAATGACGTCTTTTAGCATCATCCCATCTATTATGTGCCTATTGTAGGATAGAAACTGTAGTAAAGCCTATAGGAGATGCAAAGAAGAGCAAGCAGTGGCCCCTTGCCTCAGAGGATTTATAATATATTAAAACACCTAAGACATGCAGCAGTGTTTTCAAACAGCCCTTTCTAAAATCATAGGCTGGGGCACCTGTCTGGCTCAGGTGGTAAAGCATCTAACTCTTTTTTTTTTTTTTTTTAAAGATTTTATTTATTTGACAGAGAGAGATCACAAGTAGGCAGAGAGGCAGGCAGAGATAGAGAGGGGGAAGCAGGCTCCCTGCTGAGCAGAGAGCCCAACACAGGGTTCGATCCCAGGACCCCGAGGTCATGACCTGAGCCAAAGGCAGAGGCTCAACCCACTGAGCCACCCAGGTGCCCTGAGCATCTAACTCTTGATCATGGGGTTGTAAGTTCAAGCCCCATGTTGGGTGTAGAGATTCCTTAAAGAAATAAAATCTTAAAAAACCCCCAACGACACAGGTCTGTTACCAAAGAAGATTCTCAGGACCCAAAGTAGATGGGATGCACAAATCTGCCTTTAGCCCCCACACCCATAATTCAGGTAAATACTGAGGTTTGCATGGCATTGTTTTGCTGTAAGTGTAGACTCTGAGCCTAGGGTGTAAAGCCTTCATTTTCTGTGTCTGTACAGTTAGTGTAGCCAGATCCTATAGGGGAGTGCCTAGGAATATTGAAAGAAGTGTGCAGCCTATAGGCCTCAAGATGAGAAAGACAACATCAGTTGTGTTTGAAAAGTAGAGGAACTGGCTTTGGCAGGTAAGGAGTAGCTTGATTTCTATGGCAACCAGAGGAATAAATGACTAGAATCCCAATGTTGATGGAATGCCCTGTTGAGGGACTGAGGGGCCCATCATCAGGGCTTAGGCCTAATGCTTTTTCTCATGCTCTCTGGTCAGAGGGAAATCCAGAGATTTGCTTCTCCATAAATATTTATCAATAGGTATTTTGGGAATGAAAACATACCAGAAAATAAGTCTAATTTACACGTGTTTGTCTTTGTGTGGATGGGCTGGGCAGATCGGATATATCTGTTGGGTACAGTAGATTGTGACTCCGGGTTGGCTTGGGGTGCTCCTGGTTGGGATGTTGAAGGTTTATTCCTGGGGGGAAGAGGCTGTGAGAAAGTCTGACCCTTGGAAAGGAGAATCTATAGAGAGACAGTGGGTCGAAAGAGGGATGCATACATGTGTTGGGAGGAAGACTCAATTCAGGGAAGCTCAGAAGTTATTCTTTTCTCCAAAAATCTCCCGGGAAGAATTTTTGTGGCAAGGCACAGAGCACATTGTCCAGCCTGGGCTCAAGAGGCTAAGCGAGAGATGCAGGAGTATAAAAATCTAGAAGTAGACTGTGGGAGAGAACTAGTTAATGCTGGAAGCCTGAGTCCAGTTATCTGAATTGGAGGACAGTGTCTTTTAGCTGAACTCTTGACCTTGACCTGAGATGCTCTCCCACTGCACCAAACATGGGGGGCATTTATAGGACTCATAATGAGATGGAGGAGAAGTGGAGTCCTAGATGGGGGAGTGGTAGACTAAGGTGGAAGTCTTTGGACAAATCCTTTTATAATCCTCTAGGTAGTAATGGGCCAGGAGCTGAGGAATCCACAAGAAGCTGGTAGGGGAAGCCTTTGGTTCAGGGCCTGCCTCTGGGATTTTGCCTTTGGGATTCTTTTATCCTGAGATGAAAAGCTTTACCCTGAGAACAGTTTACCCTGAGAACTGACTCCATTTACCCAGTCCTTGGGAAGTTGTACATTAAGTGCTGTCAAGTCTTGAAAACAAAAGAAACCAACTTTGTCACTTTGCTGACCCTTGAGGGGATACTTTGGCTCAAGATGGAACAAACTGTTCTTGTTCAGTAGCTTCTCCAGGCTTTTCTTTTTGGTATTACAATAACTAACTGAAGCCTGAGAAGCGTCATCTCTCACCTGCATGATAGCCCTTGATCCACGGGCCCCCTGGACACTGGGTAACTTCACCCTGTCATTGGTCTTGGGTTCCTTTTTGGCCCCCAGCTTGTGCTAAGGGAATGCCAGGTTCCATCATGCTGGGGGCTCAACTTTGGATGGTGAGAAAATAAGTACAGAAGAACTAGAAGAGAGCTCCTTTGTAGGGAACACTCAGCAAGGTGGTTCTGAAGCAGGTCAGGGACCCCAGAGAGCTGTATTTCAGCTCCACAGCGGCAAGATCTCCTGTAGGAAGACCTCTGGGGCCTGCACCACCTAAGTTCAGCTGTCTTGTGAGAGCCAAGTCCCAGAGAGCACATTCTGCTCAGCATGGAGATAAGGGACTTGTTTATTTTCAACACAACACACCAGGACGTACTCGTCCAAGGAAGTGAGTGTTAGCTTTTTCAAAGACTCACAGCTTACTAAAGTTCTCTTGCCCCTCTGGCATTTTCTCCAAATACTCAGTGGTGGCAAATCTCTATATGTGGAAAATAAATTGATTCTTTTCAATTATCCAAATCCTTAGGGGCCAGGTTCAGTGAATAAAGTAGGAGCTCAAACAAGCTCAGTTATAATATTCTGATATTCTTTTCTTCGTGGAAAATGTCCCTAAAAGCAATTATAGTAAGAATTTTAATATTAGACTGAGCAATGGGAGCCCACTTGGACTCATCCCCCAGGGGGAATATTTTCATGACCATGCTGTACTTAATGTATAAGGTCTACTGGTTTAAAAAAGAAGTATCATCACTTTTCCTCTCATATATCAAATTCCCAGGTCGACTATCGTTTCTCAACTAATACTAAATTTAGAGTTCCCTCTGAGAATTGTTGTTTCTCTAAAACAAATCTCTTTTCCTCTTTAAAATGTTCTTTAGTCACACATAATGTGATCGAAAAGATTGCCTTTGAACAAACAAAATTGCATGATGATTTTACCAGAATTAATGATTTTGTCGGCTCCTGTTTGATGGGACTAACAGCTCTTCTTCACCACATGTGGATTCAGTGAGATTTAAAGCAAACAAAATCTATATTAGAGCTGGGACACTAGCTTTAATAGTGATAAATACTAAGAGAGAGGTTGTATTTGAACCACCAAAAACTTAACCTGAAAAACTATCTGTGTGTGTCATGGAGCATCTAGCTGCCTAAGCATTTGAGTGCTTTAAAAAGATAAACCTTACTCATATCAAGAACATTCTAAATTTTTTCCTTGGCATTTGAAAATTTCAAGCTAAGGATGTCTGTCCTTGCTCATGTTACACACTCTTCAACTTGGGCAGTTCAGCAAAACCCAAAAGATAAGGTTTGAACACGTCTATCTCTTCATGTCATCACACAGGGAAGTCAAATTGCTAGGCAATGAGGGAAGGACAGCTCGGTTCTCACTAAACTGCAAGTGGGTTTGGCAGAACTTTAGCTGAAATCGCCAAGGCTCATTCCCTTGGAACCCTCCACCTTGAAAACTGATTACGTGTTTCTTCCATTTACAATGGAGATCTGTCTAAAGAAATTCTAAGAGTTTCAAGATTCCAGGTCCCTTTTTAAATCTCTGCGTCTTTTGAGAAACGGTTTCATGGCATAAATAGGAATGTAAGAAATTAACCTGGATCATTATAACTGAGGGCTAAAAGTGCTCATTAGGTGATAAACAGAGAGAAAGAGAGAGAAAGTCTAGTAGTTTTTGCTTTAATCATTCAAGTAAAGGGGAAATTCTACTAAAAAGTGAGTCATTTTAATTTTCATTACATTATCTTGAAATTTCAAGTGAAATTTTATAAACAGAGGGAAAGCATTGCTAGACAGGTAATTTCTGTCTAGTAGAAAAAAAGTAAAGTCCGTCTAGTAAAAAAGTAGCTACTTTTTTTTTTTTTAAAACATTTTATTTATTTGAGAAACAGAGAGAGAGCATGAGATGGGGGAGGGGCAGAGGGAGAAGGACAAGAAGATTCTCCACTGAGCAGGGAGCCCAACGTGGGGCTTGATCCCAGGACCCTGGGATGATGACCTGAGCCAAAGTCAGACACTTAATTGACTTGAGCCACCCAGGCATCCCTCAGTAGTTATTTTAAATAAAGGCAAAAAGCATACCTAAATACATTGCCTAAAAATTTTTCTATAAAATATGTAAAGAACCTGTGTGGTTTGAGCCTTTTCTTAGGGAAATAAGTGGTTTATGGTCCATGTGTTTCTCCAAGAGCTCAGTTTATTTCATCAAACCCCTTAAACTTTAGATAGACTTTGTAGATAAATACTTCCTACCTGAATACTTGGTCAAAAGGAACTTTTTATGGTATTTATGGATTGTCAACCTACTTAAAAATAATGTATGTTCCTCAAAATATTATACAAACAATATTAAAGAAAATTTTGAAGGGAAAGTTAACTCAGGAGTATCACTATCCTAGCATATTTTTTCAATTTGTATGTATTACCTTCCAATTATCCAAGTACATGCATATCCTCAAGTGCCTACAATCATTTTATATATTGTTTTGTAGTCTGCATTTTCATTTAGGATATCTGTAATGGGTATTAACTTTATTATTTGAGAATATTCAAATAATACAAGGAAAACAAATGGGACGTTTGAGAGTCACAATGTGCTAAGTGTGCCTAACTGTAAGCAGCAGCTTATGAGATACAGACAAAACTCACTGGCATGCAGAGAATGAGGAAGCAAGAGCCCTGTATAAGGAGAATTCGTGAGCTATGTTAGATATGGGTAGTAAGTAAATTAGTAACCTGTAAGACATGCTAAAAATAGAATGGTATATATAATGGAAAAAAGAAGAGAGTTAACTTTTAGATAAAGAAGGAATAGAAAGATCAACCCTAACATTTGGTCTCTCCTGCATTGACAGCTGTGTCACCCCTACGTTGGCATCCATTGGTCATAGCTTTTATAGGCCCACTGTGGACCCACCTGTGCATAGTACAAGAAAAGTGAATAAAATCCAAAGTTGTTCAGCATCTTATTCGGCAAATTATAGCTATTGGCCAGGAGAGTACTTGTCCCTGAATCTCTGAGAGAGCAAGAGTGTGTCTCTGGCCTACCTCAATTCGGGTCCTTCTAAGCATAGTAGTAGTGAAGGCAGCTCATATAGGGAAGAGAAAAGGAAAGAGAGAGAAGAGAGGACGTAAGATCACTGTGTGACTAGGATTCAGGTGGCATAGTCCTCCCACCTTGCTGATATCCCAAGTGTGCTAACCTAACTCATGTTTTTGCCACATATCTTGCCACGTGTTTAAGTGAATTTAATATATTGGGCAGTATGAGCATGTTGATTTGGTGTGTGAGTCTTTCTGTTTCATGACCCTGAGGGGTCCTGGTAGTAAACTTGGAGTCTACCATGGGACAAGATCGCTGAGATTTTCAAAGTATTTAATCTCCAGAAGGAAAGGATTAGGACTCTACTTCTCTCCAGCAAACGATAAAAGAATCTGTGGACCAGAAGAAAAGCTGATTGTGTGGCAGTAAGGGTCCTGAGCCAGCATGGAATCTGTAGGTATTTAAATCAGTATCTGTTGAATGAATGAACGAATGTGTGTCAAGAATTGGGGCTACCAAAGGAGCTCGGCAACCCGAAGGGAGGGGAAAGAGGTTGAGTCATTCAGGTTTGAAACTCTGTTTAAAGGATGGAAGTTAATTGAGTTACATGGGACTGTACCTGACCCTTTCTAGTACGCCATTTGTGCCAGAGATCCCTGGCTCTATGAGCCAAAGGAGCCAACCAAATACTCTCTTCTGGTGAAGAGAATACAGAGAAGGGTAAGAGGGAAGAGCTGTGTGGACCAGAAGCTGTATCTTAAAAAAACAAAATGCCTCCATTCAAGTGTTGTCACTTATTTTAAGGTACTTTGGACAGAGAGAGTGAACTGTGTGTGATGTGCTGATTTAAATGAAATCCTAGAGTAGGTTAAATATCTGAAGAGTCTTCCAATCAGGGATTCATACTCCAGGGGTAGTAAGTTAGCATTTGAAAGTCCTAATTGGAAATTCATATCCTGAGGCTGTTACTACAAGCCCATTTCAATGAGACCCTACTCACAAGCTACCAAGTTAACCTGCCTCGGTTTCATGGATGCCGGAAGAAGATGAACAGTTTCATCTTCAGAACAGTTTATCACAGAACTGTGATATTACAGAACAGTTTATTACTCACAGCATAAGCAACAGCCTGAGCATCAGCATTTTTGAACTGGTTCCTTGAGCCTCAATCCTTACACAGTCATAAGAGGGCCAGCTGATTGCTACCCAGGGAGTGGGCTGTGTTACAGGAAATGACACCTGAGTTCAGGGAAACTGAATCTTTTTAAGGGGACGTAAGCTCTGCAGAGGGAAACTACCTCTTTTTTCCTAAACTTTTTACAGGTTCATAAGATGATTGTACAAACATGCCTGAAAAGTTAGTCCAGGACCAAGGGCAGTCAGTGGCTTACTGATAAGACAGGTAAAATGTGAGAGAACCATGAGGAATTGGCTCCCCACACATAAACCCTAGGGTACAGGGTAGAGGAGGAGTCCTGTTGTCTTCACCATCTCGAATTATTGGAGGCCTCCCATAATCAACAGAGAGGCCATGAAAACTGTGCACAGCCGAAGGGTTACAGGCCCTCGGTGGACTCTGTACAAAGCCAGCTGAAGTTTCCCATTTGAAGTGGTGGGAACACCTGGCTGGGAACTTTCTGTTTTGCTCCCCGCTCACTCGGACAAATCCCCTTCCAGTGCAGCAGATATGGTTATGAGATTCAGAGTCAGTTTTTCTTTTTCAAAGAGAGCTGGAGGGCCAAGGGTAGGCTGTCAGTCAAGCTGCCCGTGTTCTATGGGATCTATCAGTGCATAAGAAGGCCAGCCCCCACGGAGTAGACTTCTACCCTGTGTTTACCAAATTTTCTGGATTCTGTGTGGTGATCGTAGGTAAAAACATCTAATTATGTCCCGGCACTAAAAATGTTGTTACTGAAGGGGATGAAAAGATTGAAAGGGGTCTTAGTAACTGTGGTGCGCAGAGAGTGAACAGAAGAAGAAAGAGCTGGGTGGGGTAGATGGAAAAAGAAGGTTGCAGAGTGACTAACAAGCAGAACAAAAGCCTTTCTTGTCATCTTACAAACCCTCATGTCCCTAAGCAAAGGTGCATTTGAAGATATCGGTACTATAAAAGACGGCAACCATTTTGGTAAGCAGGGTGCCGTTGCATATTCTCATTTTTTAAAGCTTATTTTAGATATTTATCTCCTTAAGGACTGGATCCTTGGAAGCCACAAGCCGGGCATTCAGGGAAGCTTTGGGTTTCTAGATAGTCAATACCTGGCCTTGTTAGAAGCCTGGGGGAGAAGAACATTCCATCAAAGCGTGACTGAGATTAAGACATTGAGACACCACACGATAGAGTAGCAGATCAGTGTTAACACACTCAGTCAAGGGGAAACAAATGGCTTCCCCACCTGCCCCATTAACCGCAAGTCCTCAGGCCAGCCCAGGGCTAAATGACCGGGGAGAGAGAGGGGATACCTCCAACACTAGAAGCAGCTGCAAATCGAACCATTAATCTTCGTGTGAGCGGTAGAGGAAAACCAAGTCTCTGGCTGATGGGCTTCACACTGGGAAAATTCTTCTGGTTAGCAGGGTGGCCCTCGCCTGGGGGAGCTCTGGGGATTGGTTTGGGGTATGGCAAGTCCCCTGGCGGCACCCAAGCATTTTATTACAATCTTAAGGGAGAGGGAATTGCGCCTTCCCCACCACACTTCCCTGGAATTTGCAAATAGTTTCGGTGCCAGTGATTTGATTGGTTTTCTCAGAAGCACCCCATAAGAAGGAACCCACTTCTGCCATGAGAATGTTTTTCATGTTGAACCTAGGGAAGGGACTGGGGGGTCCTGTCCCAGAAAAGGGGACAGGTCACACCATCTGTGGGCTGCTGTTCCTGGATCTTAGTGTGCCTGGGTTGGAAAGCACATTGCTTTTCAGAGCTAAGGTCACAGCTCATGCTGTAGGAGGGAGGGGCTACTGAATATGGGGGCCGTAACTGGGGCCTTCAAGGCATCCCACAGATGGCTCTGGCTCTTTGGAGTTGAAGGAACTTTCTGGGGTCTGAGGCCTGTTTCCAAAGGTACTTGGTACATAATAATCTCTAATTCCCACCTGCTCTGGATCCTAGGTACTGTTCCATGTGCTTTATCAGTATTCAAGCATTTGAGCCTTCAAAACCTCTCTCTTTGGTACTGAACAGTGACTGAGGCAGACAGTTTAATTTAGCTGTTCAAGGTCACTCAGGTAGTTAAGAGTTGAACTAGTTTTTGAACCCAGCAGCGAGCTCTTCACCTGCGGGATGTATTACTTCTCACGGTGCACACTCAGTCAATACGCTGCTGATGACAGGGACTTCCTTCCTCTCCCTAGAGATTCCCCACTTGCAGCTGGGCTGACCACGTGTAGATTTCTGCACAGTGCAGGCTCCTGGCCTCCTCCAGGCTGGCCTCCACTCACCAGCCCGGACACCTTTTGCTCTGTGTAGCTGCTTTACTGGCCTGCTCTGATCGCCATAGCCTCTGGCCCTGTATTCTGTGTTCAGGCTTGGGCTGCTCCCAGTGTGGAGGGAGGACAAATTTCAAGCTCGTGCACACCACGGTCAGCCCTTCCCTTCCAGGTTGTGGGGTCGGCAGCCCATCTACAGAACAGGCCTTTGGCTCAGGAAGCACCAGGGCTTCCTGGTAGTAGAGGGGGAAGAAGGTTTAGGTACCTGCTGAGGTGAGTTCGGACCCCATCTCCACTGCAGATCAGTTGGGTGACCTTTCGAAAGCCATCTTTAAAGTGGAGGGAAGAGAGGAGATGCCTTTTGTGAAAGAAAGCACTTAACCTAGAACTTAGCACACAGTAGGTCATTGACTGTGTTCCATTTCCCTGCTTTCCATAGGAAATACAGCTATTCAGAATAAGGAAGGGCCTATTTTGCTTAGTCCCCCAGAAGAGGAACTGTTGGGTTATGGGGGTTAGCTGTGTAAGCTGGTAGGACCGCTCAGTGTATATCCCAGACCATTAATAACAATGTGGCTTGTATGTTTGAAACCCAAAGACAGGCTCATCTGAGGCCTGAGTATGTTTTCACAGCTCAACAGACCGTTCATCCACTTCAGCAGGACTTTTTAAAGGCCAGTTTTAGGATTGTTGATGTTTTCTCTTTTGTCCTAAAAGGTGATTTGATTGCAAAGCAGTTTCGGGCCTTTGTAGGCTGCGGAATAGGGGCCTGGACATTTTCTTTAACTGGTTATTAAGGATGGAGAATCCAGTTTGGAGAGATGGCAAATCCTACGAATTTTGTTTAAAAAAGTCAGCTCTAACTATTTTTTTTTTTTTAAATATTTTATTTACTTACTTGAGAGAGAGCAAGTGTAAGAGAAAGAGAGAGAGAGAGAAAGCACTGAGGCAGAGGGAGAAGCAGGCTCCCTGCTCAGCAGGGAGCCTGATGCAGGGTTTGATCCCAGGACCCTGGGATCATGACCCGAGCTGAAGGCAGACGCTCAGCCGACTGAGCCATCCAGGCGCCCCAGCTCTAACTACTTTTTGAGCGTAAAAAGAGTTGGTTGAAAAATATGTACGTAGATGTATTTATCCCTCCGTGCTGAGACCCGGGGGGAACCATGCTAATGTGGGAAGCTACAGAATACCAGGAAGGTGGTCTGGGTGGGATCTCAGCTACCAGCTGGCTCAGGGATTTCCTGGAGTGAAGGCTCTTAGTGTTGTCCTTGGCTTCCCCCAAAAGGTACATTTTATTCATTTCATAACTAACTTCTATCTGAACATGAGTACACCAGGGGAGGAAATTATGGCTTTGTATTTTTTTTTTCAAAGTGATTTCAATTCCATCCACTTTTGTTATAATAAAAACTGATCCTCCTTAATTGGATTGAGGGGTACATTGAACATGCTCACCAGTTACAGAACAGGAGCTGCCAAGTTCAAGACCTATTACTGTGATATTGGGCACTATTGATTTCCCATTTTCCAAACAAATTTTTAAAAAGTTCCTAATAATGCCTTGTGCTCTCTATAGATAAGAGACTGAGCTGGGATGTACAGCTTTTGCCTGTCAATGTTTGTTTCGAGACTCTTTATCTATTTCACGATTTTTCTCTCTGCAGCCCATCTGCTGCTTATTTGGACAGAAAGGCCAGTGGCTTCCCCCACAGAGAGCCAGCAGAATAAACTTTGTGGGTTTGTGACCTGTGTGGTCACACAGGGCCCTGCTCTTGGGAAGGGCCCCATACTTGCTTTATGCTCTACTGTGGCGGTCTTGATATTCTTGATGCTTTTTGGAAGGGGGGGGGGCCCTGCATTTTCATTTTGTAATGAGCTCTGCAAATTATGTAGGTAGTCTGGATGGCCAGCCTTAATCTTCATTAAGTCTCACTAGGTAGCAGCCCCCCTCTTCCTCCCTGCTCTCCTTATTCACAGGTCACCTGGTGTCCCTCCCTCTGAGGATGCGGGTGTTTCATTTCTCACGATGTCTCAGGGTTACCGTGGAGGTTTGGCTGACATGGAAAGAGTGGAGGACTCTGAGTGCACAATCCAGATCTGGCCAGGCAACAGAACGCTCTGAAAGACACAGAACTTCCAGAGCAGACCTGTGTGCCCTTTAGAGTGACTATAAGCAACTGTGTTGCTCACAGCCGTGAGGATTTGCACGGTCATTTAGGAGGGTGTCAGTAGTGTTCTGGGGGTGGCTGGGTAGGGGCATTATTTTGGAACTAAAAAGAGATGTGACTGGATATTGAGGGTTTGAGGCCCCGAAGCTGCAGGGAGTGAAGGTCGGTCTAAGCTGCAGGTGCAGAAAGGGGCCAGAAAACAGGTGTTTTCTCCTTATCTGTCCCCAGAGTCATACCCTTTATTTGTTTAGCGAAGCTCTCTCTGGTATTCCTGCATGCTGAGACAGACATCATTCCATTTCTCAGGATATAACTGTCTGGGGTGCCTTCTTTAGGCAGGATTTTTGAGTGAAACGTCAAGGCTGGTGTAGATTTCATAGCGCCTGATATCAAATTCCCGGTCAGTGTGTGAGGATCGCGCACCCTTGGTGAGTCCCATGGTTCCCACACAGGTGCGAGTGAGAGCAGAAGCGAATGTGATGGAACAGAATCTGGAGCAGACAGGACTGAGGACAGCACAGTTGGGTGTTCAACGGAGGGGTGAGGAGCTGGATTCTGGGAATGGGAGGAGCTGTGTTTGCCCCCAGGTGTTGACTTTTCCTAATTCACACAAAGGAAAGGAATGGGTTGTCTCAGTATTGAGCCCATTCTTCACCTTGGATTCTATCATAAGATTTCTTTAATTTAAAGAAATAGATGTCTGTTTTTTTCTGATTTTAAAGGTAAAAGTCTTTGTGTAAGAACTTGGAAGATATGAAAAAGAGCCAAGCAAAATTATTTATAATCCTGTAATTTAGCAGTGATCACTGTCTTTCTTTCCCTCATTGTCTTTTTTAAGGATTATTTCCTTGTAAAGGAGTCCTCTGCTGCCTTTAAAGAATGACTATATACAGATTTTGTGTGCTCATGGGTTCCCTGTGTGAGTGCATCGTCTTCAAGGATGGATGTGTTTCTGGGGGGGCTCCCAGTAAAAACTGTGTCTCTTCCAACTAGCTTGTTATGATTGCTTATGGAAAATCTTTTCGGTCTCCTTATTGTGGTGGAAGAAGATGTTTATGCATTAAATTCGGTCTGATTGAAACTGAGAACTGACTTGGCTAAAAATCCACCTTTTAGGAGGGAACTTATATTACTTAAGTGCTCAAATGATTTAACTACATAAGCAGAACCACTTGTGCCAGGATTCTCTGTGTTTGTCGAAGTTAAATTTGTGTGGATTGTGGAGAGTTTCCTGTGCTATTCTTATGAAAGGGTCCTATGGGTAAAGATCTCACAGAACTCTCTTTGATTGGCCAGGGTATCTGTGTTACTGGGAGAAGTGATTTTCATACAGCTTGTTTTTTCTCTCTTTAGTTAAAAAAAAAAAATCATTAAAGCCCTTTGTGTTTGTAAGACTTGAAAGACTAATGGACTCTCAGTTAACTTGAGAGTTAAATTATAACTTAGTACCTTCTGTGTAAAGATTTAGTTTAGGGGAGCATGGGTGACTTAGTTAAGTGCCCAACCCTTGATTTCAGCTCACATTATGATTGCAGGGTTGTGAGATTGAGCCTTGGTGTCAGACTCCATGCTGGACGCAGGGCCTGCTTAAGATTCTCTTTCCTCTCTCCGCCCCTTCTCCCACCTCTCCTTCTCTCTCTCTCTCTCTTTAAAAAGATTTAGTTTCAAAAGAAAAGGAAGGGAAAAAATCAGTGTCCAAATTAGGTGGGGGAGATTCTTCCTCGCACATTTATATCTGCTCTTCCTACTTTGATCTAATATCCCTGTCAACCTTTAAAGAAAATGACTTATTGTATGAACCTAAATGAAACAACTATTTGCTTTTTTTGTTTTGGAGTTGTAAAAGCTCCATTGAATTTATTCAGTTTAATTCAGCCAGCATTTCAGCATTATAGGATCTAACCCTTGCCAATTGGCTGGGCAAATGGAATCTGATTCCTAGTCATAAATGATACACTGATTCCTCAAATCACAAAACTGTGTTACATATTCATGACAGCGTTGATAATACTAAGGCACCTGATTTCCCTGGCACATTTCTGAAAGGGCTGAAGCCGTCCTAGAAGCCCCTGTTCCTCATGTCGTGCTTATCATCCCATCACCTCAGATTCACTGGGGCGACACCTTTCGGTCTTCTTTGTTGTTTGGGTTTTGGGGACGTCCTCCCAAGGACCTAGATCAGGATGGGTCTCAGGCACATCCTGGTTGGTGTCCTCTCTCGCCCTCACTTCCTCTGGAATTTCCCTAGAACTAGTTGTCAGAGGACTTGGAGGCCCGTGGTTGCTGATTCAGCCTTCTGGGATGATACAGGTCTGGGTCTGTGTGTGTGCGGACAGAAAACAGCCGAATGGCTAGGCCACATGTTCTGCTGGGTGACTGGAGACTTCTAAAACGAGAGGGCCAAGTGGCCCTGGCTATGATTCCAGGTTATGGGTGTTTTGTTTTTTTTGGTTGTTTTTTTTTTTGACCCTTTCAGTTTCTCTGATGTTGACCACTAAATTGTTACAGTAGAGAAGCCGGACTCTTTGGGAGTGCTATTTTGTATTACTTACTTTGTGTGAAAGCTGCTAATTCCAGGTAGAAAAGAAACACAAATTCGATAACTTGCCGCCATTTAGCTAATGTGGAAAGCTCATATGGATTTGGTACAGAGGCCTTTCCAGTGAGAGAGAGACCTTCCTTCTGGGGCCCTGGAGCTTCCAATAGCTCTCATAGCTCTCACGTCTTCTGTAACATAATCACTATGTATCAGAAATGTTGCTCAGGAGAACTGATTTTTGTCTGAAGCAATTTTGTTCTTATAAGCAACAGAAGTGCTTTTCCTTAAAAAAAAAAAAAAAAAAAGCAAAACCTTGTCACGCATTATTTTCTGACAAAAGCCTTGAGTCTTCATTTTATCTTCTAGATTAAATCTTTCAGTGAACTTATGTATTCATAATCAATTAGGCTGAACAATTATCCATAAAAATGAAACTGTATCTATTCATTATGTGTCTTTCTAAAACCAAACCTAAAGAGTTCTTTTAAATGCCACATTTGTATCTTGAAAAGAGGATATCATTTATGTACTCCCCCCCCAACCCCTTGGCCCTCTGCTCTTTGACAGACCATTTTTCTGTGATTGGTAGCATTTTCCTCTCAGGTTCATTTTCAAATGTTAATCATTAGTCATTCCTCACGACCTCTCCACGAAGCTGTCCAGAACATAAGGCTGTTAGGGGCTGCATACTCTAACAATAGTGGATAGGGGCTCTGAAGGTTACCAGTGACCTGGGGTCACATCCCTGGGTCAACGAAAGATGAAAAGTTAGGCTAGTGGTCACAGACCCCAGGTCCTGGGAAAGGTAGGCCTCTCCAGGTCGTGGAAACTGAGAAAGAGGGAGGTCCATGTGTACCCCTGGCTTGGGGAGACAGGCCTCGCAGGTTCCCAGAAACCCCTTTGATTTGCTGCCCATTCCACATGATGTTTAGTAATAAACAGAGTTCAATGACCAGTCTAGACAAACAAATCATGGCCCTGGCAAACCCCTGTGTTCTGATGACATGTTATGTCTCTGCAATGCCGAGCGGAAGCAGCCAGCTTTGAAACAGAGGCCACGCCTTTGTGAGCTAACAGCAAAGAGAGAGGCTGAGAGGGATTCAGACAACAGACCGAGCTCCGGCCAAATTAGAAGGTATGCCCCGCTTTGTGGTTTGTGAGTTTCCTGCTCCGTCTTCCTCCAGGCATTAGGAAGCTGCCCTGAACTTGAGTGAAATGTGAGAGGTTTTAATATTAATATTTCTGAAGCCCTCAGGGTTGACTCAGCCACCTGCTTCCCCCGTAGCAGCTGTCCTGCAGAGTTTTCACTAGAGAGACACCATCTTCCCCTTTAACAAAGTATTTCATCAAAGTTGGATTTTAATTGAGTCAGGAAGCCTTCCAAGACACTTCATTTTCATGTCGCCTGGCTAGCTTTAGCCGTCATTCGCAGGTGAAGCGAAATCTCAGAACTTCCTCATTTAATGTGTTCTTTCTTCCTCCACCTTGTTGATGAAAGCATGGCACCAGACCTTGGCGAGTTCGTGTGTTATCAGCACGTAGCAAACAGTGAAATCTCCTTTCTGTTGGGACTGAGATAGGAAAGATGCTAAGAAAGGACTGAGCTCTCTGAATTCTCTGTAAAATAATCCTGGGTGAAAACAGCATTTTTTTTTTTTAAATTTGAACATGTGTTTTTCATAAATACAGTCCAGGATGATAAACTGTGTATATATACAACAAAGAACGCTTAGAAAATGTGGTTGGTAGTATTCTTCTGTGAATGTATTTGGGCTGTTTTCATTTAGAAATAATTCATTTTCAGTATTTGTCAGGGCAGTTTCTTTTACAATTATTTAAATACATTTTTTCTTTGCCTGCATGGAATTGTTTACTTAGTGTTAATGGTTCTTCACAAATATTTACTAAATTACTCTGTAAACTGTTCTCCAAATTAGCCCAGAAGGTTCAAGACTCTGCCTAACTCCCTTCTTTTAGTCTCCAGCCTTTTAAGGTAATCTCTCCATTGGTATCTGTGCAATTAACTGAGAGCATTTTAATGACAGGGAATAATAATTGCTGTTTGCCTATCACTGAGAGGAATTTCCCCCCATACATTTATTTTGAGGGAGACTAGATCGTCATGTAGCACATGATGATGCTGATAAAGACTTTAATTACTACAGGAGAGATTTTGGTAGATGGGGAGCAAGAATTTGCAATCCTTAATTCTCCACAAAATATGAGCAAAAGGTAAGAGTCTTAAATCCCTACAAGTGCTGCAAAAGTGGGAACTTCCAGAAAGGTGTTTTATAGATGGTCATAAATCTATAAAATATATTCACGTGTGTGTCAAAGTATGCAGAGATGAACAAATGGTCAGGGAATGAAAACAAAAGCTGATGTTTTTGCTTCTCTTTTTAGGGAAAAGGTTTCATCATGAACATAAAGTAATTCCTCTACAGACCAACCTGGGTGAAAGAAAGTGTGTTCATTCCCACTACCTGACCTTAGTAGAATGTTACTTATATATGTATTTTTTCTTACATGCCCAGTTCTATAAATTTTCATTTTAATTGCAACATGAAAGAATTATATCTCATCTTACCTTAACATTTACCCTGGTCTAAATTTGAACTTACAAATTTTCAATAAAGTAATGCCTTTGTTAATTAGATTTCAGAGATCAAGAACTGTATTAAATAGACTGGATTACTATGCATGTATAAATGTACGTGGGATACCAGGTCTGCAATTCATAGAACAGAAACATAGCAGCCATTTCTCAGCTACTGCAGAGGTTCACCAGGTCAAATTACTTGAAATTCAAGGGGATCTTTGTCATCCTTCATCTGAGAAAGTACATGTGACTCAGTTAGCTTAAGAATTTAAAGCTAGAATGAGACAGAAATTCACCTGTCTCATCACATTAGTTAATTCACTTTTGCATTCATTCAACAAATGAGGACCTATTAGGTGCCACCCCTCCCTGCTAGGTGTTAGGATTACAGATTTTCCCTTGCCATCAGAAAGTAGTATTCCCATGAAACTTTTCATGAGCCAAAGTGGTATAGAGTGAAGGAGCCATTCTCATTAATTTATATGGAAAACTTTCTGAGTGTGCCTAGAGCTCCCCACAAAACCTCGCTTAGGCTTTTCTGGTACCGTAGGACCCATCTTGCTAACAGATGCACAAAATAAATTGGGATAAAGCCCAGGTATTGACAGACACAGGTCAAAGTTCTGGCAGCTCGATGCTGAGTGTGGCTCCCAAGCAAGGAGCCCGGGGATGCCACTCTTGCTTCCTAGGTCTCGCAGTGCCTCTACACGGACTCATTGCAAAACAAATGCTAGACACTATTTGAGATTTTCACCTTTTTCATAGAAGCAAAAATCCTCTTCTGATTTCTTTTGCTTAGTGCAAATAGGTCCTCTTTCATAAAAGCAATGTGATGTAACTTGAACTTTCAAAAAGTGGTGAGCAAAGGCAGATCAGCTCCTGCTCTCGTGAGGTGGAAATTGGGGAGAACTGACATGATCAGATCAGCACTTTGAAATGCTCAGCTCATTTATTTTGAAAATTTAAAGATAATTCTAATATTCAAGTAAACTGCTGGAACAGAACCTTAGATAGCCTCTAAAATTTCAAAGGTGACACGTATTCATTGATGGGACTATAGCTTAAATTACCAAGAAGATTTCTAGTACTACTGTATTTATATTGTTTTGTGTGGGAGAAGTTTAAAAGGATACCATAGTTATTAGGTGACAATATCTGTGCTCCCTGCCCTCTCCCCGCACCCCGCCCCCCTGCCCCCGGCTGTTTCTGGATTTATTTTGCTTTGTTGAAGGCTAAACTTTCTGCTGGGTTAATTTTTAAAAAAAAATTAAATGCAATTAATTAAAATGCAGTATATTATTAGTTTCAGGGGTAGAATTTAGTAGTTCATCAGTTATATATAGCACCCACTGCTCATTACATCACATGCCCTCCTTAATTCCCATCACCCAGTTACCCCATCCCTCCACCCCCACCCCCAGCAACCCTTAGTTTGTTTCCTATGATTAAGAATCTCTTAAGGTTTGTCTCCCTTTCAGATTTCATTTTGTTTTATTTTTCCCTCTCTTCTCCTATGATCCTCTGTTTTGTTTCTTAAATTCCACATATCAGTGAGATCATATAATTGTCTTTTTCTTATTGACTTATTTCATTTTTCTGTTAGCTTAGTAGTTATGTAATGGGTAAAAATTCAGTCAGACTTAATCTCTGCCACTACATCCTATTCTCCTTGGGCCCACAAAATTCAATCTTGCCAATTCAAGGGAAATAGTCTAGTTAGCCATGACTCAGTCATTTCCTGCCTAGATCCAGTCATGTGCAGGGTTCTGCCCCCCTTCCCTGGCTCTGGGGTCGGCATCTGAGTTCACCCATGGGAGATGCTGGCAGACTTTGCAAAATGGGTTGAGGGAAATCCTCTGGCTCTGAGTGGCACTCTATGAGATGTCATTGGCCTTATGGTTTGTTGTTGTTGTTGTTGTTTTTTAAAGACTTTATTTATTTGGGAGAGAGAGCACAAGTGGGGAGGGGCCTAGGGAGAGGAAGAGAGAAAGAATTTGAAGCAGAATCCACATTGAGCACAGGCCCCACATGGGCTCAATCCCACCACCCTGAGATCATGATCTGAGCTGAAACCAAGGGTCAGACACTTAACCACTGGGCCACCTAGGAGCCCTGGCCTGGTGGTCTTTAAAGACCATTGGCCTCAGTTCCTCCTAGTTTCTGCAGTTATGTCCACGGGCTTCTTCCTGTCAGCCCTCTACATCCAAAACCCCCAACACCACTCCATACTCTGCCTCTGCCATGGTCCAACCAGGAGACCACTTCTGGTAAGTTGGCCCTTCCTCCGCTTGGCCAGAGGGGTGGGACTCCTTACAGACACATCACTGGCTCAGCTTTAACCCCTGGGGCATTGGCCAATGAACTGCCTTCAGAAAAACTTGCTGTACTGGGATTTCAAGCAGACTTCTCTACTCTGGAACCCCTTCAGGGTATTTAGGCACATGGGCACAGCTTTCAGGCAGAGCTTGGAGCAGGTGTGAGGCAGAACATGTGGGTGGGGCTTGGGGGTGGGGCTTGAAGCAGACCTGGGGCAGGTGTGGGATAGGGCAGAATAGACTAGCAATGAACACTAGTGTCCCCCCATTTGTCAACACTCCACTCCCACCAAGATTTTTTAATCTCTTCCCTTTCCAGTGGAGAGAAAGTTTTTCCTCCCCCAAACTATTATTTATGGATAAACTTTATATATAGGTTACACAGAAGTCTAGTACTTGATTTTTTAAAAAAGATTTTATTTATTTATCTAGAGAGTGAGTGCGGGGGAGGGGCAGAGGGAGAGAAGAGAATGTCAAGGAGACTCTGTCCTAAGTGCAGCATCCCACGCGGGACTTGATCTCACTACCCTGAAATCATGACCTGAGTTGAAAACAAGAGTTAGTTGCTCAACGAACTGAGCTTACAATATATACAATATATATATAATATACAATATAATTATATATTTCTATATATATAGAAATATATATAGTTAAATATACATAGATATATATAGAATATATATATATTCTATATATATAGAAATATATATGAGAGAGAGAGGCTGGGGGAGAGGGAGAGAGAACTGAGAATTGGAGGCTTAACCAGGTGCCTCCCTAGCACTTGATATTTAAAACCAAGTTTTTGAGCCTCAGAAAATCTTTTATCTTTTCAAAAGCCTGGTTTCTGCAAATCAGAAGGGTCTTGGTTTTCAAGACTAGTCTCCACTAGAAGTTTAAAAAATTGATATTAAAGGGACGCCTGGGTGGCTCAGTTGGTTAAGCAGCTGCCTTCGGCTCAGGTCATGATCCCAGCGTCCTGGGATCGAGTCCCACATCAGGCTCCTTGCTTGGCGGGAAGCCTGCTTCTCCCTCTGCCTCTGCCTGCCATTCTGTCTGCCTGTGCTCGCTCTCTCTCCCTCTCTCTCTGACAAATAAATAAAAAAAAAATCTTTAAAAAAAATTGATATTAAAAAAAATTAAATTTAGAAACGTGGTTGCTTTATTCTCACTGGATTTTGACCTCTCATGAGGTGGTAAATCTCAGTGTCAAATTCTGTTTTTTTTTTTTTTTTTAAGTTTATTTATTTATTTATTTTTAGTAATCTCTATACCCAGTGTGGGGCTTGAACTCATGACCCTGAGATCAAGAGTCACTTACTCTTCCAACTGAGCCAGCCAGGTGCCCTTCAAATTCAGCTTTAATGGAGGAAAAATGGGGGGCAGGTAGAGAAGGTTGTAAGGGCGGGAAAATGAAAGATGTATTGATTGGAAGAATTTACTGAGAACAAAACCCCTTTAGAAAATGTTTCAAAAACGTCATCCCTGTGTACTTAAGAATTGGAGCTACCAAGCAGAACCTCAGGTTTTCTTTATTCAGGGCAGAGCGTATGCTTCAAAACCTCAGTGGTGTGCCATTTTTCTTTTTGCTTACAACTTTCTTAGCAAGTCCTTATTGAGGCCAGTTCTGTACCTGCCCCGAATTTATGACCCAATTTGTGCTGAACACTATTTTTGTTTCTGCTTTCTATGCCTTCATGGTAGTGTTTAAATTTGCTAAGTGTGAAATCTCACCCCAAAGCCTTTTCTTGAAAGTGATTCCAAACATCGAGGAGTGGATGATTGAAGTTGCTCTCCAAAAATCATTACACAAAGTGTGACATGAAATGAGACTTGAACTGCCAGTCACAAAGGTGGGAACGCAATGCTGGGATGTGTTTGTGAGAATGTAATTGCTTATGCAAATGATAGTACCAGATCACCACTGGGAGTGAAATAGAACTGTACTTCAGGCCACTGGAGGAGCTAACAACTTCATTGTAAGGAAATACTAAATAGTAATATAGGTCTGCAACATGCTCAGTACATAGAAGGTGTTGAGAAGTATAGACTGAAGAGTTCCTGGGTGGCTCAGTTGGTTCAGCATCTGCCTTCAGCTCGGGGCATGATGCCTCAGTCCTGGGATAGAGCCCTGCATCAGGCTCCCTGCTTAGCAGGGAGTCTGTTTCTCTGTCTCCCTCTGCCATTCCCCCGTTTGTGTGCTGGAGTGCACACACTCGCACATCTCTCAAACAAATAAATAAAATCTTAAAAATAGAAAGTATAGATTGGCTGTTCAGCCTTTCAGAGGCCAATCAGCAAAGCCTTGTGAGACAAGCTGAACTGCCTATCATTCCTCCATTTCATTTTCCTGGGGAGAAACTGGAGGCACATTGACTCTTCAGCATAAGGAAGGAGATGGGACTTTAGTTCTTGTTCTGTGAGACTGGGTGTCAGTAGATCTCTAGTGCCTAGAGAATTTTTTATTGATTATTAGAAAGTCTGGCTCACCCCATGATGTGGGATCAAGTTTTAATGATATCTCCAAGGAGACTACAGGGCCCTTTACCATTTAGATCCATCAAGGTGGAAGAATGACAAAGTATAAAACCAGGTAAGGTCAGGGGCTGTCCTCCTTGCTGTCTCTTTCATGGAGAAACAGTGTAGTAGAATAAAGACTGGCCCTGAATTCAAATTCTACCTCTGTTGTTTCCTAACCAATCCTGAAGAACTAACTTAACCTCCTTGAACTTCAGTAGACATACCTGATTAAAGGTAGGCTTGTGAAGATAAGAAGGATTAATAGTTCAAGTACCCATGAATCAAAGTTATAGCTTGTGTTTTAAATGTTTTTAAGAAATTTTTAAGATTTTATTTATTTGAGAGAGGCACAAGGAGGGCTGGCAGTGGGGTGAGGGGCAGAGGGAGAGGGAGAAGCAGGTTCCCCAGGGAACAGGGAGCCTGATGTCTGTTGCGGGCTTGACCCCAGGACCCTGGGACCATAACCCAAGCCAAAGGCAGATGCTTAACTGACTGAGCTACCTAGGCGTCCCTAGTTTGTATTTCAAATAATGTGTTGTTGTTTTACATTTTCTAAATATATAACATAATATGATCATATTGAATATGTTCTTTCCAAATACAAGCCCCCTCCCATATTTGTGAGGTGCCATCTTCCACTGATAGTCACTGAATTGGGCTTTTTAAATTGGCCCTTGTGCTCATCTGGAACATACACTGCAGAATATTATAACATAATCAATGTGAATGTCATTACCATTCATTATCCCTAAAAGCATTTATGAGACAGCTGTATGCTTGGGGCACTGTCTAGATGGATCGACAGCCCTTGATTTCTGGCACCTTGCAAGCCAAGATGGTTCTGCAATCATCAGCCTTGGAGGCTTGAAAATGGAAAGACTGGGGCGCCTGGGTGGCTCAGTGGGTTAAAGCCTCTGCCTTCGGCTCAGGTCATGATCCCAGGGTCCTGAGATCGAGCCCCGCATCGGGCTCTCTGCTCTGCAGGGAGCCTGCTTCCTCCTCTCTCTGCCTGCCTCTCTGCCTACTTGTGATCTCTGTCTGCCAAATAAATAAATAAAATCTTAAAAAAAAAAAAAAGAAAATGGAAAGACTGGCAAGATTGGGTCACAATAATGGCATTTTCAGAGCACGCCAGCAAAAAGAAAGACCACCTGGGGTCATATGGCATTCAGTGAGTAACGCAGAGGGACCTAAATTTGTTGTGAAGATGGAAGAGGTCAGTTAGTCTGAAAAAGCTCAAAGATAGAGATTGGGTTTTGAGAGCTGCTTCAGAGAAAGAAAGAATACGGAGGGCATTGGTCCAGCCAGTTAGGAATAAATCCAGCTTGGGGTAGAATGACCAGGTTAATCATGTGATTTCAAAGATTAGGAGAGCTATGGGGATCTCC
Organism: Lutra lutra; assembly: GCF_902655055.1. Lineage (NCBI taxonomy): Eukaryota > Metazoa > Chordata > Mammalia > Carnivora > Mustelidae > Lutra > Lutra lutra. Next base: position 101,987,819 of record NC_062282.1, on the reverse strand, counting down.
TGATCGTACCAGTGAAGGAGATATTCTACTTACTCTGTCCTGGCCTAGGGCTACAAGAGAAATTTCTGCTTTCCAGGAGCTACTCCTCTAGGATGTGGTATGTCAGGATAAATGCAGGACAGTGTGTTGTGAGTATTTGGGAGGAAGTGACTAGTTCAAGTAAGAGAGGGGCACTTGCTTGGGGAAGGCTTCACAGAGATCATGACATTCTCCAGATGAGGAAATTGAGGCCCAGGGAGAAAAAAACAAATTGTTCAAGAACACACAACAGACAAGTAACAGAGTTGAGATTATAACCCAAACCCCCTGTCTTGAGCTATGACTCATTCCTGGCCATTTTCCTAAGAGCTGTTTCTCTGACTGAGGAAAGTGAGGAATCACGTGAGGCTGAAGGTATTGCAGAACAGAAAGGGAGCTGATCTTGGGTCTCCTGATAAAAAACTTTGAGACTGAGGCTTGGTTTACCATGCAAAAAACCTGTATCTGGGGGCTCCCTAAGGTGAAGCTGAGAATGAAGACCACACAGTGAAGAGGTGAGATTTCAAATGCTGATGACATTCTTTTGACCTCTAAATTTCTATCCATGGGCCTTTGCTTCATCCAGTTTGAGTTACGACATGTGACTCAAGAATCTTCCACTGATACAAGTAAGCCAGTACTTTGACAGTGGCTCTTCCTGTCTGTACTGTGGGCTTACTGAAAGGACACTGTGGTGTGTTAGCAGGACCCCTGTGAAGACTGGAGGTGTAGAGATGGGAAAGGACGCTTGGCAAGATGCTGAGGCATGGGAAAGGTGGAAGAATTTGATGGATAACTGGGTGGATAGATGAAAGGATGAATCTCTCACTGGAAGGCTCTCAGGTTTATGGTTGCTGGTGAGGTACATGGTGACAAAGGTGTCCAAGAGCCAACATTTTGGGGGAGACTGGAGAAGCTCTCTCATTTCCTCATCTTTCTCTTCCCAGCCATATTTAACTTGAGTGGCTCTATCTGCATCCATGGAGTGATGAAAAACTTGGAATGCTCAAAGCTGTGGGGACAAAAGCAATCATTTGAATGTGGTTTTTGATAACTTGCAGGCTACCAGGAATAGCCTTAAAACCTTTCCCTTCAGGGCAATTTGAAAAGACCGTTTCACCGATGCAGGAAAATACCCACCCTGTAGATTTTGGGTTTCATATTCAAATCGTATGGCAGCCAAAGATTAAGAGAGTGAATCAGCTGGGGTTAGGCTGCTCATAAACACTAGTCATGTCATTAGATGATGAGATGAAGATTTTAAAAGCTTTCAACTCAGTTTCCTTCATTTATGATATCCTCATTGAATAAGTGTGACCATAAGAAAGCAGCCTGAGACAATGTTGAAAACATAAAGGAAGAGAAGGAAGAAACAAGGAGATCTGAGACTGATTGTAGTTAACCTAATATGTGTAATTTGGGATTCTAGTCAAAGAGATTCACAGCCCATTGGGTCCCCTCACATTTTCTTAACACACTTACATAATCTGATTTCCTAGTTTCAGAATGGGAAACTGAGTGAAAGGTTTAGAGAAGCTGGGATGTGGCTGAGTGTCATCTGACTGTCCCAATGACAGCTGGAAAAAAGAACCCATGTGACTCTCAAGGCACAGGTGGGAATGAAATAGTTGACAGAGTGAGGAACACAGTTTTAGAAGGTGGCCTCATTAGTTGTCACAGTAGGAAAAAATTTGCTCTGCTGATATTTTTTGAAAGACTCAAGATGCTTTATTTGTTTAGTATCACAAATGCTTTTGATTAATTTCAGTATTTTTATTATCTCATTTCCTGGGTGACCTAACAACAGAGTGTGAGTAAGCAGAACAGGATGACATTTCTAAGAAAAGCATTATTCATGTCTCAGAGAGGAGAGCTTTAGGGAAAGGAATGCCTGGAACCACTTTCTTGAGACCATAACCCTGTTCAGTTGGAGAGAGAAGTCAACAAGTCTGTAAGTCAGGGCACTTCTCTGGTTTAGTCTAAGAGAAACCGAATTTCCAGTTTTGCCAGTGTGCTAATGACGTGGGAAGGGAAGAGAGAGGAATTCCAGCACCAGTGAGCTGCTGCTTTGGACCTGGGTAGGAAATTCCATTATATTGACGAACTTTGGAGCAAGCGACTCCTGAATAAGGTATTCTCTTCCTTTTCCATTATTGTGAGCTACATGAAAATGAAGGCAGGAAAGGAAAGGCAAATGGTCAAAACTAAAAAGAGAGCAACCTCAGGAATGAGCAGGGGAAGGCAAAATAAAACAGCAGTGAGGTGCCTTTCCGTGTCCACCAGATGGACAAACATCAAAAGACCTGCTGAAACCAAGTATGCTCAAGGATCGAAGAAAACAGAAACTCATACTTCTTGTTGGTGGATGGTAGGTTTTGTGCTGTTACTTTGTAGAGCAAATTGGTAATTCCCAGTAAAGTTGGGAGATGCCTCTCCTCTGTGAATCAGTTATTTCACTTCTAAGTATTTCCTCTAAGACTCTCTCATAAATGCTCAAGGAACATTGTAATAGCAAAAGAAGTAGGAATGATCCAACCCTCTACTGGTGAGAGTGGGGGCTTGACCAATTGCCGCCCCACCCAGCCTGCTGGGGAAAATCCAGCCATCTGTCCGTTTCTGCTTGGTTTACAATTTTAGAAGCTCATTCATGGAGGCATTGTACTGTGGGGCCGCTACGTGACTCTGACGTTCACTGAAGTTGGAGGAACAGTGAAGGAAAGGAATGAATAGGTTGTGGGGGATTCAGATAATGGAATAATGTACAGTAGTTAAGAACAATGAATTAGAGCTACATATTAACATGGCAAAATCTTAAAGGGAAAAAAAACACAAAAGGGCATGTATAATATGATACTGCTTGGCACATTAAAATATAGTAAATGTGGTTTATACATATATAGATAAGTGGCAAAAGTTCTACAACATGCATTTAATTAATAGTATTAATTATGGAATGGTGGTTACTTCTAAAAAAAGGGGGGAGAATGGAGGAGTGTTATATTTTAGCCGTATTTATATTTTATTCCTTAGAAACAGAGAGTCCTGAATTAAATATGATGAATCTTTTTTTTTTTTTTAAGATTTTATTTATTTATTTGACAGAGAGAGATCACAAGCAGGCAGAGAGGCAGGCAGAGAGACAGGAGGAAGCAGGCTCCCCACTGAGCAAAGAGCCCGACGCGGGACTCGATCCCAGGACTCTGAGACCATGACCCGAGCCGAAGGCAGCGGCCCAACCCACTGAGCCACCCAGGCGCCCAAATATGATGAATCTTAATTCCATATGTGATGTGATAGTTTTTGTATGCTTGAAAATTTAAAGCCATACTTTCTCATAAAACAATTAGGAATAAAAAGTAATATTAAATAATTAGGTATTAAAAGTGATCTGAAATAATAATATTCTGGTATTTTTCCTTTTACTACTCTTTTTCATCTATACTTGATAAAAAGACTTTTCGTTTTATGATATTTACAATTTTATATTCTTTTACTTCTTTTTTATTATTGGCTCTTAGGAATTTTCCATGTTGTTATTCTAATTTGTATCGTAACCACAATTACTCCATATATGTGACACTTTTACTGAGATTTAAAAAAAAAATTATTTTAGAGAAAGAGAGAGAGAGTGTGTGTGCAAGCACGAAGCGGGGAAGAACAGAGGAGGAGGGAGAGGGAGAGAGAGATTCTTTCGAGGAGACTCTGCACTGAGCACAGAGCCCAATGGGGGGCTCAATCTTGTGACCCTGAGATCATAACTTGAGCTGAAACCAGGAGCTGGACACTCAACCCACTGAGCCACCCAGGTGCCCCAACACTTCTTCTGATTTTTAACATATGTTTGCTATAAAAATTTGGAAAATAATGTATAAAGAAAATAAAAACTATCTGTTATCATAACATTCGATGCAGTAATATTTTGGGTAATTCTTCCAGTCTTGATTGTTGTTTTGCATCTTTAATTTTTTACTTAGCTATGCACTATGAGAATTTTGCTAGAATATTAGATTTGTATTCTACCATATTATTTTAAATGGTTCCATATTATTCTGTTACATATGGGTTAAGGGGGGGCAGCCTGGGTGGCTCAGTCATTAAGCGTCTGCCTTTGGCTCAGGTAATGATCCCAGGGTCCCTGCTTCTCCCTCTTCCACTCCCTCTGCTTGTGTTCTCTCTCTCACTGTCAAATAAAAAAAAATTCTTTAAGAAAAATGAACAAACAAAAAAACATATGAATTAAGGAATGCAAATGTTCATTTAACCTGTCTTCCTTCCTTACTCTCTGTCCACATTTGTTTGTAGGAGATAGAAAACTGAATAATCAGTTGCTGATCTCTGTGGGGGCAGGGAGGGAGGAGCAGGTGCTGGGGAAGTTGCAGAAAAGTCTCCTGAGCTTTGAGGAGGGGGCAGTATGGGCAGTCAGTCTGGATTCTCACCCCCAGTGGGCTCTACCTGAGTTGAAAGAGTTTGCTTATAATCTTTTGCCTCTACCCCTGGACAGCTGGTGTGTGATGGGCTGACGGGCAGTGCAAACCTTTGTGGGGATGATGCACTGTATGGTTCTCACTTTCTGTATTAAGGAGACAAGCAATAAATGTTGGGTTCAAATGGAAAATACCACAAAGCCTTATATAAAAACCTTACCTTCAAGTTCATTTTACTCTAACTTGTTTTATGTAATTTAGTAGCCCAAGAACATGTCTTACTTTTCATCATCTTATGTGTTGTGCTCTCTTTTAATGATTCTGAAATGTTCATATTTTAACATCCCTGGAACTGAGATGGGTGGCACAATTCCTGGTGTCTTGATACAACTTTCAACTTTGTTCTCATCTTAACATTTGGGAAACAAGGGTGTCACTTACGATCTATGATTTCCTAGGTTCAATAGGATGTTGTATTTTAAAGCTGTGGTTTTCAGTCTTGGCTACACATTTGAATCATCTGGAACACTTTAAAACTATACAAAAGATGCCTGGTCCTAACCGATGTTCTATTAAATTTGCTGGAGTAGAGGCTACACATCTGTATTAAAAAAGCTCCCCAGAGTTGGAACCACTGTCATAGACTTTAATGGAGTTAAAAATAATGTATCATCATTGCAATCGAAGACCAAGTTAGGGTGACTCTTAGAGTTTCTAGAAGAGTTGGTTTCCAACTTATAGAGAAGTTCAGTTAGGTATCCAAGTGTTAGAAGAATTGGAAAGAAGAATTGAAAGAATTGGGTTGGAATAGAAAGATGGATCCTGGTTCTAGCAATTTTTAGTTTTATGGCCTTAAACAGAGGAGTGAGCTTCTCCCAACCTTAGTTCCTTTGTAAAATAACAAAATATCTACTTCCTAGGGTGGTTGTGAGGATTACTCAAGGTAATATACTAAAAAGCCTACCACATTCTAGGACTCATTATAACTACCTGTAAATGGGGGTTTTATTGCAAATAGTGTTAACTTAAATTGAAAGTAGATTTCTGGAGCCTGGATAAAAAAAGAAATGGAGCTTTGTGTGATTTATTTAAACCTTTTGAATGAATTCCTAATGTTAGGGTCGCCAACTTATTTAACACGGTAAAAATAGAAAGCAACAAAAGTTTAAAGGTCAATGTCAGCATATTTTCTCATTTTTTGTAAAGTAATTAAAGGAATTGCGTTGAAAGGACTTATATTAACAAACTTAAATTTATATATCCAGAACAACTCTAAAATCACCTAGCTACACTCGTAGAAAAGGGACCACTTTTCACGATAGCCAGTAATCACAAATGATAATGGGAAATGTGATAAATTCACTTGATAGTAGCAACACGGCCTTTATTTCCTGTGTGGGGCTTGGTAAATTGTGTGCTTTACATTGCATTAAGGTCAATTTCTATATGTATCATAACGATTTCCTGTATTTGTTGAAGAGATATATAACCGTGTAGACTTTTTCCACTATGAGAAAAAACATTTTCCAGCTACATTGCATTTCTGGAAATGGAATCAACCTTAACCACTGGCACCAAATATTTAACAGTCTGGGCTCTGGTGGAGAGAAGAAGGGAGGAGTTTTCACTGCTCTCAGATCACTTTTGCCACAGGGTGGATATTATAACATATTTTTGTGCTCTGAATAGTTGAGCTTGTGGGGAAAGCTAGCATTGCCAGTGCTCAGTGTCAAACCACAGCCTGGAATTATCGTGTCCACCAGGCCCTTTATCTTGAGTACATGGGGGAAGCTCTTTCCATGTAGAGCCAATGCTTGCTTGTGTAGATAACCCACTTTATGGATTATTCGCAGAAATTTTGAGGCTGCGCCTGGATTCTTTTTCTCCCAACTGTCTTGCCACCCACTAGGATTCTCCAAACCATCTCCTTCATTCAGTTGGTGTGTGCTGAGGAACTCAGTTACAATGTCTCCATGTGAGCATTTATGGAAGGCCTATCATGTGCCAAACTTTTCATTAGATCCAATCTTTATACAACTTTGTGACATAAGCGGTATCATCTTATTTTCCAGAGGAGGGAACAAAGATTTAGAGTTCAAGAGACTTGTCTAAGGTCACATGCTCATTTCAAAACTGAGCATGGGTTCTAATTTAACTGCTGCTTTTGAAAACTTGAGCCATGGAAACTTCTCTATGAGCTTGAGGAATGTGAAATGTTTTCTGCCAAGTTAGCATGACAGATTTTATTTTTTTTTTATTTTATTTTTTTTAAAGCATGACAGATTTTAAACCAATCTTCCCCCACCCCTTTAAAAAAAATAATAAACTCTACCCCTAGCATGGGGTTCAGACTCACAACCCAGAGATCAAGCGTGGCATCCTCTCCCAACTGAGCCATCCAGGCATCCCCTAAACCAATCTTAGCATTGAGAGTACAAGAAACTAAATAAAAATCAAGCCATAGAGCACCTGGGTGGCTCAGTGGTTTAAAGCCTCTGCTTTTGGCTCGGGTCATGATCCCAGGGTCCTGGGATCAAGCCCCGCAATGGGCTCTCTGCTTGGCAGGGAGCCTGCTTCCTCCTCTCTCTCTCTGCCTGCCTCTCTGCCTACTTGTGATCTTTCTCTGTCAAATAAATAAATAAAATCTTAAAAAAAAATCAAGCTATACCATTATATCATGTTATTCCGGGTTTAAAAAATAAAATCAGTTGAACAAAGATGGTTAGTACCTTTATTGCTAGATAATTATTCTCTGAGGGCAGATTATAAGTGTAGGTAATTTTTTCAATATATTTTTTGCCTGATGGAGAGGAATCTCCACATTCTTTCTAGATGATTCCTTTAATATTGCTACCTAAAGCCTTGTTACCTTTGCTCTGTGTCCTACTGTACAACATCGTTTCCATAACAACGAGATAGACAGAAGAGGGGGTAGCAACTGGCTCGTGAGAGAATGAAAATGCAATGGAAAGTTCCACCTGAAATAACAACATGCAAATCACTTCAGCATATGATAAACAACAAAGAAAGTGATGCTTTTTTGGGGAGACAGCTTATTTGGTTTTTGGAATGTGCTCAGTTTTCTGACAGCTTCTCTTTCTTGTGCTATCTTTCTTGCCTTATTTTTTCTTTTTGTGAGACCAAAATAAAATCATTAAAAAACAAAAATTCAACCTGACATTGCATGTGATTCAATGGCAGATGCAGCGATTTGTGCTTCCAGAGATAGTTCTGGAGCAGAACATTTATAAAGGCTTTTAATTCTGAAATGAATTTGACTCTTGATGAAGCCACCTTTGGTTGCCAGGATATAGCTGAAGTGTCAGATATTCCTCTGAAGTGAGATTTCCCCAGCCATTTTGCCATCAAGGACTTCTGCTGTTATTTTTGCTTACGTCTTTCCAGAAGATTTTTAACATACTCAAATAATTCCAGGTATTTAATATTGAACTATATGGTCTTAGAGAAATAGAAGATTTCCTTTCTGGAATATTGAAAATAGCTTTCAAAATCGAGTTTCTCTAAAACAAAAATCACTGCTGAAATACTATCTTGAGATGGCCAGAATAGAGTGGACAATAAGATATTTATATTAATAGAAATTGTGGGGCTCTTTTAAATATCCCTTCCTTATATAACACAAACCACACTATAAACACTGTTTCTATTTGAGGGACTAAATAAAAATATGGAAATGATGTTCATATAAAATTGGGAGACATGTTTGTATCATTTCACTTGGAGGCCAGATAAAATCATTCTTCACAGCCATTTATTGCTATGATTTGTGGGTATTGCTCTTCAACAATTTTCCCTAGGTTTTCAAGCAATCAGGGATCATAGAGTACATTTTTAAAACATTGGAGAGGTAGTGATTAAGCACTTTAATGCCTCCTTTTATGCAGACATGTAGCATGCCCGTCCCATGTCAGCTGAATGAATTCTCTCAAGCTACACCCTTCTCTTCGAGGATCTTCACACACACCTTCCCCTGGGCTCATGCCTGCATGGAGGATCCCCATTCATAAAGCCCAGTGCCTTCATTTCAAAGTTGTTCATTTACATTTTGCTTTATTTCATTAAAAAATGAAGTCACTAGCTAGAACTCAAGGTGAGGTCCTCTGGCCACTGCTTCAGAGTAACTTGTGCTGTTCCAACCAAACCAAACCAAACCAAACCAAAACCAAACCCAGCCCCAAATCCAGACCTATTGATCCATTGCTGGGGGGGGGGGGAGATGTATAATCTGAATTTTGAATAGGCTCCCTGTTATTTACGTATTTTCTGATACTCAATCAAGCCCTCCACTGAGGCAGATTCAGAGTAGGGGACTGTCCCTGGTGCTTAAAAATCTATCAAGTCATTACATGCAGGAGCAGCCCTAATATCTACTCTTCTCTTGGTTCCTGTACCAACCCCTCCCTAGCCCCTGAACCTGACCCCATCATCTGCTTCCTCACCAGGCCCTAAACCCTTCAGTTTACTCCTGGTAGTATTTTCCTCATTTCTTTTACAAAAACAGATTAAGAATGATGTCATTTGCAAAATACAGATTAGGAATGTGTGGGTAAGTACAGCTGAAGTGAGGGAGTTGGAGAGTTGTGTATTTTTGTTTAAGACCTCTACGCTCATAGGATGATCTTGATTCTTCCTGGGGGGTGCAGGGTGGAGGGTAGGAGTACAGTAACCATGGATATTCCATGCAGGTTTTTATATGAAAACATTTTCATTTAATGAGGTAATGATATTACCTTGATGTGATTTGAGAGCAGCCTGGTTATCTAATGATTGGGTTCAAGACCAAATGAATCCCAGCTTGCATTTCCTGGGAGGAAACCAAATTGTAGCTGAAGGAAAGTGACCCAGAAACACTGATAGATATGTGGAGAACACTATTTGGGTTTTTAAAAAATATATATATTCATTAATAATCCAGTAGTGGATAGTTTAGAGCTAGCTTAATTGAGCCTTTGATTCCAGTTTAGCCAACTGACATACCTGAGGTGACATGAGAGGAGTAGAGAGAATAACAGTAGAGAGAAAAATGTCCCATTTGGCCCTGGGAAGAAGTTCTAAACTGAGGCCTGTGTCTTAGAATCACAGGTGAGCTGTACATCTATAGAGTTCCTTATGGTTTAGGGATATAGGAAAGTCACATGAGTTTGGCATGCAGATGTATGGTAGCCAACTTTATTTCCTTCAGGCTGGCCCTAGATGTCCTGGGCTTGGTGCCCAGCAGGAGACTGACTGAGTCATCATGCCCTCCTTGAGGTTTGAAAATTGATAAAAGTTCTATCTTCACTGCTATTAGCTCCTAATCATCTTGTGTCAATGTTGAGATTTCTCTGGAAAGTTCAGGGTGTCTCATAAGTGTTGGATGGGGCAGCACTTTCCCCGGAGAGCACAGGGAGTATCAGGTTCTCTGCTAGACTATTTGTCATCTAGCAGAGATCACACCTTGTGGGAAGAGGAAACAACAGGGAAATCATTACTGGATAGAGGGGTCGGTAAAGTCTCAGGATGTAGGATTGCTAACCACCTGGTCTGGGGAGAAGCAGAAGTAATAGGAGGGCACTAGGATTCTGTAAATGGTGGAGGGCATGTTTAAAATGTAAATTAAAATGAGGGCAAAAATGATAGTAGTAGTCATCCTGTTACTTGCAAATAATTGATAGCATTTTTAGCCACGAGCTCTTTGATCCTCCAAGAGCACTCAAGATGGAGGGGTGGTCGTTACCCGCATTTTACGGATGAAGGTAATGAACCAGAGAAAAGCTGTGACGTGCTCAAGCCCAGCTGGGGCTAGGACAGGTCTTTTGTCCCTTTGTCCACTCTTCTATTTCTTCATTCTATGCCACTGACTAATAGACTAAGATTCACCCCATCTAACTCTGCCTACATCATGCTTTTTGCCTAGGGTCAGCCTGAGCAGGGAATAAATGATCAATGATGGAGGCATGGAGAGGAGACTGGACTTTTCCCAGAGGCTGCCTTGTAAATGGATGCCCATGACCACTGGTGTGTGTGTCTTTAGGCTAAACTGCATAATGGGTCTCTAATGTGGGTAAAAGATGATCACCCAACTCACTTTTAACTGATGAAACTGAAACCAGATCTCTAGAGTGAAACACCCGTGCATTAGCCCTGTGATAACAGATTTCCAGATGGCTGGAACTGGACCTCCGTCTCTGCCCTTGGCCGATGATATTGACCAATAAACTGCTTTATGTCAATCGATCATGAGATACGGTGCAAGTGAATGTTACATGTGGATAATAGCCTTTATTCCGGGTCTTTTATAAAACCATTTAATGTACAATCTTTACTTAAGACTCTCAGAGGAGAAATGTTCTCAGAAGCCAGTTTAGAATGAAAGTTATTCACGTGATACATTGTTATTGAGGGATAACATATACTAAAATTAAGCAAGGTGTACTCCTAAGAAGGGAAAAGGTGAAGGCACTTGTGAGTGATTTGAACAGTGCTTGTAAACATACCACTGCCTTTCCAAGTATCCTTTCCATGGATGTAATTTTCAAAGCAGTGTTAGGGCTGACCCACAAAAAGGTAGAAAGCAATCTTTTTTCTCAGAGGAACACAAATTATTTTCCACTCTCCTCTATGTATATGTAAATGTGTGTCTCTGAGAAGGTTATTCTCCCCTGCGAATTAATGTAGTCCATCTGAAAAGGGGAGATGAGTGGGCTACATGTAAATTATGACTTCCCCGGATGTTTCTTTGACATTCAATTTACAGAGATTGATCTGGTTGAGGCTGGTAATTGCGCCTCTTTCCATGCGGGCTGTATGCATATTTGCATGGAAGGGAAATGAATGCAAAGGCGTATCTGAGAGCACCCTCAGTACCTGGATGCTGGCAAATGACCTCTTTCAGTGATTGTTTTTCAAGAGTTGCTATGAGTGGTCGGGGGGGCCAATTATTTTAAAATCATTGGTGGAGTTTAGACTCTGAATTTTATTTCCTATTCACAGTCAGACTACAGCACACTACTAGGAAAAATAAAAGCCCACGGAGAACAGGGTGGAGAGTAGAGGTGGTGCTCCAAGGAAGAAACCAGTGGGCTCAAGGGTGGGGCAATTGGGCAATTCCCAAAGGGTGGGGAAATGTGGAGGGCATCCCAGATATTTGTGTGTCTGTCACCTGAGTGCTAGTGAGGCTGCAGAGATAGAAGGGACTCTGTACCAACCAGCTCCATCGGCAGCAAGAGTCAGAATCGAGGGGAAACGTAAGAAATCAAACACAGCTCTTAGGTTTCTCAGAAAGATGTTGGGAGGGGTTATAAAACTGCCTGTCTCATCTCAGTGTTCACTCCCTTGCTCTGAAGAATCACATAATTGGTCTAAAATTAGGGCAAAATGAAAGGCTTCGGTATATGTGGTTGTTGATTTCATGCTTTTTCCTCTTGCACAGTTTGCAGCCAGAAACCACATGTGATAGTTTTCTGGTTATAAAAAGTAATGGTGCTAAAATATTACAGTAACTCTGCCTACTCTTTTTAATTGTGTCCTCAATATAAGTTAGGCATAGATAAGTTTAGGCAGTAATGTTCTCTTAAATTCTCTTGTTTCCTATTTCTATTTAGAAAATGGACAAAACATTGTTCATTGCACAAACAGAATGAATGTTCCTTGAATTGCTCACTGGGCACCATGCTCTTTTCTGAGTGCTTTACAAGGCTTGCATCCTTGAATCCTCACAAGACTACGAGATTGTGCCTTGGGTCATTTCTCCAGGAATCAGACTTTGAGATGGGAAGGTATGTGCAGGAAGTTTATGGGCGGGGGGATCCACAGCTGTGGGGAGTGAAGGCCATGGGACTAGGACAGAGGGAAGGGTTGCAAAGCTAGGTAGCTGCAGCTAAGGTCTCTACAGATCCCTGAGGGAGCTCTGGAGCTGGGAAGGCATTTCACAGTTGTTCCCTTTGAGACAAGGGGGCAAGGTTTTTACATCCCCCATGCCCTTCAATGGTCAGTGCATATTAGATTCCCCTAAGGCGGGGGTGTGACCCTGGGCAAGGCCAGCTCTCAGCAGCTGAAGAGCCATCAGATGACAGTGTTCCTAAGAGCTAGGGACATATGCAGAAAACAGACTCCAAGAGTTAAACAACTTGCTCAAGGTCACACACGAAAGACCCCATCCAGCCTGACCCAGAGCCCCCTGTCTGAACCATCATTTTGTCTCCATCCTGCAAACCAGATAAGTAAACTATTAAGTGAATAAGCTACTTTTGAAGAGAAGTACATGCTCTGAAGAAAATGAAAGGGGGCATACTAATGTGCAGGTCGTATACAGGTGGCACTTCTTCCTTCTTGTAACATCAGGTATTATACTGTGTGTGTGTGTGGCAGAGGCCACTAGCCATCCCATCCTGCCTGAGGACACAGCCACATGGCAATCTCCCATTTCTCTCGTGGTGCCATGGGCTCCTCCCCAACCTGGCCAGGAGAACCCCTAGAGACCACGCTGCTGCTCCAGACCTGAGGGCTTCAGTGGCTACAGCAGCTTTGGAAGCTGGTGCATCAGAGAGCAGAACTGCCATGGGACTCAGTCTCTCAGTGATGTCATGCAGCAGACAGCAGCTGGACTGGAGTCCTCATGCTGGGCTTTTTGTTACGAGAGAGCAATAAACTTACTCTTCTAAGCCCTGGAATTTTAGGGGGTCAGAATTTGTTATGGGAGCTTAATCTAAACTTAGGAGTACAGTGTAGAAATATATCTAAAATACTTCAGTATGGGAGGACCTGGGTGGCTCCATTGCCTAAGGGTCTGAATCTTAATTTTGGCTCAAGTCATGATCTTGGAGTCCTGGGATTGAGCTCCACATTGGGCTTTCCACACTCAGTGGGGAGCCTGCTGGAGATTCTCTCTCTTCCTCTGTCTCTGCTCCTCCCCCTGTTTGTGCACACTCTCTCTCCCTTTCTCTCAATAAATTAAAACTTAAAAAAAAAATACTTTAGTATAAATAGTATAATATATGGGTAGTTATTATTGGGGTGGTATGAAGGTTAATTTTATTTATCAGCTTGGCTGAGACACAGTGCCCAGATAGTTGGTCAAGCATTATTCTGGATGTTTCTGTGAAGGTACTTTTTGAATGAGATTGTCATTTAAACAGGTGGAATTTGAGTAAAGCCAAATACCTTTCACGATGTGGTTGGGCCTTATCCAATTAGTTGAATGCCTTCATAGAACAGAGATTGACCTCTCTTGAGCAACAAGGAATTCTGCCCGCGGTCTGCCTTACAGCTTCTGATGCAAAATCTGTTCTTCCTGGTTCCCCAGCAGACTGCCTTTAGACTCAGACTCAACTCTTTCCTGAGTCTCCAGCCTGCCAGTCCCCACCCCCTCCCCCATCAGACTTTGGATTCCTCAAGCCTCCACAATCATTCCTTAGAATGTCTCCATATAGACATATTCTGTTGGTTCTGTTTGGACAAGCCTGACTGATACAAGTAATTATTAGCATTTGAAGCACCAAATGAGGACTCCTAGCTTCAGAGATGGCAACTGCATCTTCATGTATCTTATAGAAATCTACTCCAGAAAGTTTGTTAATTGAGATGACGAATGATAAAAATACATATGTGTATAATTGGTGGTATGGATTGCATTCAAGATGTATGGTTGGCTAAAATGATTTTTCTGTCCCCATTACCCTTGCCAGAATAAGGTATAAGAATTGTCAAGCCCCATGGCCCTAGGCCTAGATCACTACTGGGCCTGGTCATATGTTCCACAGAGAACTCCACAGCCTGATCCAACTAGGGATACAGCTGAGTCTGCTGCTAGAGTCTGTTGGGTCTGCCGCCAAGTGAACCTCTCATGTGAAGTGTTTGCTTATGAGCTGGTAAGCCTGAGAACAGAGAGAAGGGATTCACCCAGCTTCCAGTGACTGGTTTTAAGATTGTTTGTTTGTTTGTTTAATCAATAATATAAAGGTGGTACAATTTGATAGGTGATATTTCATCTTTAATCTCCAAAGGCTGTCATTATTTACCAAAAGAGCTGACCCTTGTTGAATGACCAGTTTGACTTAGATCAGTTCTCCAAGAAAGGAGAGAAGGAAATGGAGAGTAGTATGTGGGTGAACATGGAGGATGTCTTCAGAGGGCCTGTATTTATATTTATATATTTATTTTAGAGAGACAGAGAGAGAGAGAGAGAGAGAGAGCGCAAGTGAGTGGGAGGGGTGGAAGAGCAGAGAGAGAGAATCTTAAGCAGGCTCCATGCTTAGTACAGAGCCTGACCCAGGGCTCAATCTCACAACCCTGAGATCATGACCTAAGCTAAAATCAAGAGTCAGATACTCAACTGCCTGAGCCACCCTTGAAGACCTGAGGCACCCTGAAGACCTGGATTTAAATCCCATATCCCCCACTGGCTAGTTGTGTGACCCTTGCTCAACAAACTCTTCTTTCATAGTCTTTGATGAAGTAGGTACCAGTCATGAGGAAGATCACATGACTAATGTCTGTGCCATGCTCAGCTCAGTGCCTCAGTGAGTGTCTAGAATGAGTGCTAACAAACATCACCATCAATAATGAGCAGTGCTGTGTCATGGAGGGTTGCAGACAGGGGAAGATTAATCTTTTAGGCATTATTGCAAGTGCACCCAATTTCAACAGCTACGGTTCTTACTTGCATTCCTAACAAAAGGAATGAACACTAAGAAACCAATAGAGGTAGCCCCTGATTTGGGAAAGCTCCTTCTCTGGGAACTATAGTCAGCATCTGAGCATCAGGCCAACACAGCTTTGAAGGGTGTCTGTGAGCACCTGGGCTTTCTCTCCATTTATTTTGTGCATCATTAGCAAAATGTGGCCTAAGGTATCAGAAAAGCCTAAGACATGTTACTTTTTGGGTCTGAGATGCTCAAAACATTTTCCGTGTAAATTAACAGTAACTGCTTCCTCGCTTAACAGCCTGTTTACCAAAGTTTCCAGAGGAACGCTCTACTTTTGGGGAGCAGGGGAAACCTGTACTATCCTGTGCTGTTGAACTGTGAAGGCTCAAGTGTTTTCTACCCAGGTGTGTGGAGATAGCCGAAATTTAATTTTTTGAATTACACTGGATATCTTCTGAACCATTTTGAGAGATGTTGCTAGGAGTACTGGGACTTTAGTGTTTTGTGTTCATGGAAGGGTGGGAAATACTGGTGTATTGTCTGTTTGGGCTGCCAAACAGAACACTACAGGCTAGATGACTTCAACAGTGAAACTCATTTTCTCACTGTTCTGGAAGTTGAAGAACCAAACTCTGGCAAGGTTGGTTTTTAGTGAGGCCTGTCTTCCCGCCTTGCCAATGGTTTCCCTCACGCTGTTGCCTCACCATGACCTTTCCTCTGGGTGTGGGTGCTCCTGGTATCTCCTCCTCACCTTACAGGGACACTAGCCCTCATGGCTGAGGGCCTCACCCTCATAACCCCATTTAACCTTAGTTACCTCGTTTCTCTATCTCCAAATACCCTCAAGGTTTCATTGGAGATTAGGGCTTTAACATAGGAATTTCAGGGGAACACAATTCAGTCCAAAACAACGGAGGAGTGTGAAATGTTAACTATGTTTCTTTGTTCTAGGACTGTATTATCCTCAAGAGATACCCCGAAAGGACATATAATGACATAGTGTTTCCCCAACTGATTATTCTAGGAGATCCCATTTTGATGTTAAAGCCATCCCTTACTAAGGGTTTGGGAAAAACATTTCAGAATAAACTGTGGGGCCTCTCTGTGTGTGCCTCAGTGTGGACTCAGGGAAAGCTGACACAGGGAGGACTGTTGACTTTGATATTAAATATTCTAGTTTGTTGTCACCTTTTGTTTGTTGGCTGTGGTGCTGGTTTTCACAGCGGTCCCAGCCAGGCCCGCGAGAGGCTCCCTTTCTTTGACAGCAGTGAGCTCATTGAGCCCAACATGCCTTCTGTCATACACGCTCTTATGGTTGCTACTCAGGCTCTTTCAGTTTCCCTGGAAAGCGGAGGGTGTACGACATCTAAATATTAATAAGCGGGTTATCACTGTACTTAGAAAGCAGTTCCCTCTCTCCCGAAAAAAATGGAAATACTAAAATATTATGTTCTTGGATTGACATTGCTGTAATGCGATGTGCTCATTTGTATTCATGTAGTGTTTCAAAACCAAGTATCCTCGCCTGCAGATTTTTCTAATTAAATAGCTGGAAAAACCATCCACCATTATCTCATTTGAACTCCCTGTAATAGCTTATTTCCTCTTCTTCTTTTTAATGTATAAATAAAGCCTTCAGATTTTAATTTCCCCAAGACGCTCCTTTAATGGTAAATACAACCTTTCTGGACCTTTTTTCCATCAGTTTCTTTAACATGAACATTTATTACCTTATCTTTCTGATGCAACATTAAAAGGCACATTGCTGTAATTCCTCATTATTAAGGAATTATTGTTAATAAATATTGTGATTCATTGCTATAAAACATTAAAGCATATAATTTTCTTCTCTGTGTTAAGCCTCATTATTTAACAAATGTGAAGCTTCACTGTTACTTGGTGATTGTGTTTAGGAATAACATTCTCTCAAAGGCAGGATGGTGTTGTAGGAAGGTGGCCTCCAGTGTCCTAGAAGCCATTTATTAGCTGTCAGATGCTGGGAAGGGGGTGGAGTGTGGGTCTCATTTTTAAAATTTGTAAAGTGAGGCTGTCTTTTTTTTTTTTTTTTTTTAAATTTGTATGATTGCAAGGATAAACCCTTTCAAGGAGCTAGAGAAAAAGGGGAGTTTTTCTCTAAAAACATATTATCAGTTGGTCATTAATTGACTTACTGATGGATTAAAAAAATCTTTGTCACCCAGTATAACTCATGCAGGCAGGCACACACATCTAGACTCACTAACATAAATAATAGAGCTTACTGCTCTGAATTTTAGCTAATCATTCCTCTATTCGGGTGTTTAAATTGTTTGCAATTTTTACAATTACAAATAATATTACAATGAACTTTTTTTGGTATTTAATTTCTCCTGAGTCTTTGATTATTTTGTTAGCAAAGATTCCTAGAAGCAAAATTAACTGGGTCAAAGTGTATATACTTAAAATGTCTATGCATATATTTCAAAATTGTTTTCCTGAAAAGTAACCAATTGACATTCCTAAGTAGGAGCTTATGAGAGCAACCACCTGTCCGCACTCCTACCAATACTTAAAAGTAGTAGTTCATGGTCTTATTTTGTATAACTGTGGTTATTAGTACTTTGTACCTAGTAAGACTAACCATTTTCTAACGTTTTTATTAGCCAGTTCCGTTCTCCTGAGCATTGTCTAATTGCACAAGCCTATCTTTATTTTAGACGTTACTGTTTTTCTTATTAATTTATGGCAATTCTTTACATATTAAAAATATTAAACCTTCATTGTACTATTTTTAAATGCATTTTCCTATTTGTCATTTGATATTAATTTTTAAAGGATTTTATTTATTTATTTGACAGAGAGAGAGAGATCACAAGTAGGCAGAGAGGTAGGCAAAGGGGGGTGGGGGAAGCAGGCTCCCTGCTGAGCAGAGAGCCCGATGCGGGGCCGATCCCAGGACCCCAAGACCATGACCTGAGCTGAAGGCAGAGGCTTTAACTCACTGAGCCACCCAGGTGCCCCAATATTAATTTTGTTTATGCCATTTTTTGGTGGACAGTTATTCAAGTTGAAACTGTCTTATGTGGACAAATACAAGTATCTATTAAATATGGGTGATAGAAATATGGCCATTTATATACTTTTTTCTAATTGAAAATGATTCATAGATAAACAAAGTCATACTTGCTCATTAAAGATTTCTTCCATTTTACATATACTTAGGAAACTCTTCTATTTTTTTCCCTGGCATTATTTTGTAAATAATTCAGTTCTTTCCCCTTAGTTTGTTTCATAGAGCACTGTCTTTAGTAACTTTCTCTTTTCCTGCTTGATTGTGACCTAGAAACTTGCATTTCTGAGTTCGCCATGTCTGTTAGGAAAGAACAATGTCTGGCGGAGAAAGGACTACGAGAAGACTATGCGACTATCCTGACTGGTGGCTACGCTGTCATCCTGAGACTGTGGGAATGACAGATCTTCAAACTAGGAAGCTCTCAGCAGACATGATTGGACACAGATTTTATGGGATAGATTCTTGTAATCAATCAGAATATCTGAGCCCCCATTGTGAATAAACGCCAACCTCCTCCTCAAACACATCCTTCTCCCAGGGTTTAAATAGCACATGCGCCTTTGTCAACGATGCTGCCCAGACAGATCAGTAGGACAGTAGGGACATAGCATAGTACACTGGACACTCCTCCCATCACTGCACGCCCACAGCACTGAAGAGCAGGAGCTAAACTGTGCAACATAACCCACTACTTTGTTAACAATGAACGTTTGGTGGTTAGTCTTGACTTAAAAAGCAGGCAAACTTCTTAAGGGACCTGGCCATGTTACTTGTACCTTATTTCCTGCAGTGCCCAGAGAACTGCTCAGCAGCTAGGAGATGCTCAAGAACTCCCTTAGCGATGATCATTTTCTTTTCTTTTGCAGATTGCCAGTCTTAGTAATTTTGTATACAATGGGAGGATTTTTATTTATTTATTCCTTTAGTCTTCTAGGATTTTTGTTTTCAACCAAATACTTTTCCACATTCAGGGCTGAGAATAAGTATTCTAAATCCTAGGTGAAATCTCAACTGCATACACAAACTACTTTTCAAAGCCTGATTTTGGTTTCTTGTCTCGGCTCATGATTAACCTTGTTATTTTGTATTGTATTAAGCTAGGAGTTGTCCAGAAGCTGCTTCTCTCATCTGGTTGCAGCCCTGGTTCTCCCTTAGATATGTAAACCAACTTGTTGGAAAAGTATGCATCTTGCTGTCTTTTTCTGCTCTGGACCGGAGGCAGATAGTGGAGCATCTAGGACAGACTGGAACACACTAGGCATCACAGCATGAATAAAGCAATTTGGTGAAGAGTAGTGAAATCACAGGGAAGTTCCTGGGCAGGGGGGCGGACAGGAGGAGTTGGCAGTGTGGAGGCATCAGTAGGAAGTCTGAGGGGCACAGGTCAGGTGTTCCCCACAACCTAATTATTTTAAAAGCAGCTTTGACCAGGAAGTCACCAACCAGCTATGTGGGCTGCTGAAAGACCAAGTAGAAAGTCACATGCCAGAACACGAGGCCCCAGAGGAGACTTCTGAGTCATTACTTTTTCCCATCCTGTGCAGCCATTTGCTTCTTCTAATCACTGGTTCTGGCTTCTCTATGTTCAGGTTCAGGGATACCTGCTCAGGAGTTTGCTGGCATTTTCCCCCCTAATTTCTAAAAAAAATCGTGGTAAGATACATATCACTTTAATTTACTATCTTGACCTTTTGTAGGTGTACAGTTTAGTGGTAGTAAGTACACTCATGGTTTTGCTGTGTTTTGGACACCAAAGTGTTTCTCTTCTAAATTTTCTGCCTCAGGCCTGTGAGGCAGCTGGAGGAGGGCAAACAGATCAGGGCTCAATATCAAATGAATTAGCCTGAAATTTGTATTTGCGTTTTGAAAATCAGACCAACTTCACTGGGATCTTTATTTTTATTTTTTATTATTTATTTATTTATTTATTTATTTATTTATTTTTAAAAAAGATTTTATTTATTTGACAGAGAGAGATCACAAGTAGACAGAGAGAGAGAGAGAGGGAAGCAGGCTCCCTGCTGAGCAGAGAGCCCGATGCGGGACTCGATCCCAGGACCCTGAGATCATGACCTGAGCCGAAGGCAGCGGCTTAACCCACTGAGCCACCCAGGCGCCTGGATCTTTATTTTTAAAGGGTATTATTATTGTTGTCACGGTGGGAATTACATGTGAGACTGAGAATAAACTTTGTTACCAAATAGGACACTAAAGGAAACACTTCCCTGGTGTGGTAATTCAGATGAAAAAGTCTTTGGGACTTCAAGAATCAGTTATTTGCTGTCACACACCAGAGCTGTTTTTCCAGACTGGCGTACATTCCGGTGCTGGGTTCAAATGGCCACTCTTCTAAGGAAAGGGTCTTCTAAAGGCAGAAAGTGAAAGGATACACATTGTTGCTGCATGCCCTCCACCGTGGTCCTGGAGACTGGCCATGGGATTTTAGCAAAGTCACCTTACTGTTCTGTGCTGTGGTTCATCCTGCAATAATGGCAGAATTTCGTACATTACCTAAGAGCTTTGAAAGGAGTCACGAGGTCTATAGGAGCAGTGTGATGCAGTCCCACTGTCTTCAGGGGCACTGGCACGCGGGCCAGCCCTGCTTTGTTCTTATAAAGCATCTCGTGTCCCAGGAGTTGTACATACTTTGTGGGTGGGGAGTGTGTGTGTGTGTGTGTGTGTAGGAGGTCATTGTGCATGTTACGTTGTTGCTTCCACTAGTTTTTCAACTCCTAACTGAACAGATGTAGTACAACAAATGATGCTAACTGTCTTCAGTGCTCACTTGGCAGGAAGTCTGCCTTGCCCTGTGAGATCATTTGCTAATTGAGAAATAAAAACAAGAGCCAGCTAAAGGCCTGGTCAGAGCTGTATATTGTTTCAACAAAAATCTCGGGAGGTATAGGTTTCTTGTTCTTTATTCCCATTCTTACTAATTTTCTCTTTCATCTCTTCCTTCTTCCTTTCTTTCTCAGGCTTAGAGAAAGTAAGTACTTTCTCTTACTCATTATTGTCTTTCCAGGGTGAATATTCATTGGCTTTTTGATCATACCAGTCCCACATGTAACTTTTTCTCTGCCTGTGCATGTATTGATAAGATCAGGATAAGGCCTGCTCTAAAGTTGCTCTGTTTATTCTATTTGGTGTGCTGTAGCTAGGAAATAGAATTCTGGCTTTTCCATCTTTTTTCAATATTGCAGTTTGTACTTCATAATATCCTGCACTTAAAGAACATGATTACTGCTAATTATCATTTAGAAAATTGTTTTTTGCTTGATTAGAGATTTTAGCTATGTGTACTCAAATCTAGTGGGTCTTCATTATGTGCCTTACTTTCTATTCTATACTGGCTTAAATATTAATATATGGAAATTTAGCTTCATCTGCCATACCTTTTGATGTCAGAAGCATAATCAGTATAATTGGCTTAGATTGTTTTTTCTCCTGTTTGTATTTCATATTATCTAATGTCATTAGTGAGCTGACTGCTGAGTGGGTAATCTGCATTTCAGAACTGCTTCTTGAGCACATTATTACCATTGATTTTGATTATTTTAATTTCCATTCACCCTAGGCAGGCCCTCAAGCTGTGTCGTTTTATTCAAAGAACTGCTTTCTTCCATTCACTGAGCAAATCTTTCTGTTTCTGAAAACCCATCAGCATTCTGATCAATCCTGATATTTTTACTTAGTCTGGGGAAACTTGAATTTCGTAACATATGGGTGGGGGTAGGTAGCTCAAGACTGGTGTGTGCTGATTCTGAAGGGTAGTTAGCCTACTAGCCTTGGTGCCCAGAGGGAAGCCGGGTGCCCAGTCTGGTCTGCTTTCAGAGATTCAGCTGGGTAATTGTGGGGCTTCTCTGAGCCTGCAGCCAGCCCCCCCTCTATCCAAAGGACTTGCATGCTTCCTGCAGTCATTCCTCTCTTCACTCTCCCTAAGGCTTGCAGGTTTATCTTTTGCCCTTGGAGAATGATCGCAGGCCTCATTGAGGGATCGAAATCCGACTTCCTTTGGGTTTTTGAGTGTATTCCAAAACTAACTGTAAAAAGAACCCCACATTAAGGTCTAAGTTTGGCTACGGTCAGCCACAGATGCTGCTTAGCCTCTGGCTTGGAAGCATGTGTTCCGTTCAGCGGCTGGTGGTTATTAAATCCTTTGTAGTTGCACGGAACCTTGAAAGTCAAGGCTGCAGAAGAAATGACCGGCACCCATATTCTGCTTCTGGCTTTTTATGGACTAGAAAACAGAGACCTGGGGAGGTAAATGACCGGCTGGAGGTCACACAGTCTCCAAGTGTCAGAGCCAAGTGGGAGTGTCCCCTCTCCACGGGTGGCCTGCATCCTTGACCTCTCAGCGGCACCCTGTTATTGGAGGAGTGTAGAGGCATATTTTGCACACCTGCTGACCGCCAGTCGGGGTGGCTGATTGGCAGCTCTGCATGTACACATGTCGTTCAATGTGGTTTTGGCAGCAGAGGCTTTTAGAAGGGAAATGGGAATACACAAGGAACGTGATTAAAAGCACGTGTGTAATGCATCTACACACATGTACATGTTAGAGGTCTAGCAGAGTGATTCTGCCTGGGTGTGACCTCAGTCAGCTTGGATTAAAGAGCCTTTCTCTCCTTTCTCCCATTTGGGCAGGCTCCTTGCTCCTGTACTGTAGAGGAAACACAGGAGCTTGGTGCTGAAATTTCTGTCCTCCTTGGAAGGCAGTGCCTTCCAAGGAGGAGGAGTGGGACTCCAAACCTCTTAGCCCTTCTCTTCACTGTCTGGTTTGACTGGAGGAGGTGGAAGCAGACATAGCTTCCTTTGGGAGACTGGAGGTGAAGGATTGGGTAGGACTTCTGTGTCTGAAGTTCCTACAATAATTAGTTTAGGGCATTCCAAACTATAATTCGTATTTAATTATTGTAGGACTTCTTAATTACCTAAGGGATTTTTAAATGTTTTTTCAGCCCCGAGGGTGAATATTTAAGAATATGTGACATCAGTGCCCATGACTGGCAGTTCTTTTAACAGTTGTTTAACGTTAATTTGGCCTCATCAAAGGAGGCAAATAAGATTGAGCGAGGCAATATTTTACCGTGCATGTCTTGAAATGAGAATCTTAATCCTAAATAATCATTGCCTGCTATTTCCTCCTTGGGCCAGACGTCTCCTTTTAATTTGTTGCTTTCCGACGTAGGGATGTCAGCTAATGTCCTCCCTTCTCAGTCCTGTGCAAGAACCTAGTCTTCTGAGGTACCTAGACTGTGCCTGTATCACACCACCTTTGTTTCCCCTTTAGTTACAAACATCAGGCAAGTGGGTGACTTGGCCCTGAGGAAAGCTTGCTGCAGCCAGAACATTTGGAGACTGACTGAATTTTTGTCTGAGTTGCCAGGGAACTTCCAAATTGAATGGACCTGGATACTTAGATGAATTTACTTAATGAAAGGGATAAAAGGATGGACGAGGCCAGTGACTTCTAGACTCTTGGCTTTTACAGAACATTAAAATTCCTAAAATGATTTTAAAGATGACATTGAATTTTCATTTCCTTTTGCTAAGTAAGGCCATTAAGAAAGTATCAAGGTATTATCCACTATGACACCGTGTGTGTGTGTGTGTGTGTGTGTGTGTGTGTGTGTGTTTGTGTGTGTGTGTGTGTGTGAGAGAGAGAGAGAGAGAGAGAAAGAGAGGGGGAGATTAGCAGTAAAGGACAGTCCTTGAATCCTATTTTAAAAACTCTATGAAAAACTTAACGTGGTATTCATTTTTTAAATTTTACTAAAGATGGGTAAAAACTGGCATTTAACAGCTACTGAGCCAAGTGACCGTTTAGAGTCCCTTTCAGATATCACATTGACTTATATTTAACTTATTCCACTACGACTCCAAGATCTTTTCAGCCTTATTCATTTTTTCCCCTTTCAGTAACTATTTCCTTGCTTTTGATTAACTTCTTCCCCTGCTGCCCCTCCCCCTTTCGCTCCCGCTTGCTCCTCCTCCTCTCCCATTCTCCAGGGTAGAAAGGCTCAGTGTCACCACTCTCTGGGGTACCCTTTCCAAGGGGTTGGTTTCTGTTTTGAATGGGGTGGTGTTCCCAAACCTGAGGAGAGTGCCATCGTACAAAACACTCATGTCATAGATTAAAATGTAAAACATTGTTGTTTGGCTGATATCCATCTATTCACAGCTCCTTCATGGCTATAATAATCAACCAGCTAGCTGTATGCCTACCAAGTAGTTTTGTGTTCTGAATATTTTTCTAATTAGTTAGTCCCTGTGGTAGGGGACTAAACGAAAAAAAAAAAGGACCTTTCTTAAATCAAGATATATAATGTTGTTTGCTTCTCTTCAATCTACTGGGCCTATTACTCTGTCATAGAAATAGATTAATGGGCTGAAAATTTCACCAGGGCTTGTTTTCTCATGAGTTTTGCTGATCTTACTGCTTTTGTTTGGGCCAGGATTTACAGTAATGGCAGGTCTGGTTGTTTTTCAATATTTGGATTTCTAGTTTCAGTAAAATATTTCCCACGTAATCAAAACCACATTGAGATACCACCTTACACCAGTTAGAATGGCCAAAATTAACAAGACAGTAAACACCAAGTGTTGGAGAGGATGTGGAGAAAGGGGAACCCTCTTACACTGTTGGCAGGAAAGCAAGTTGGTGCAGCCACTTTGGAAAACAGTGTGGAGATTCCTTAAGAAATTAAAAATAGGGGTACCTGGGTGGCTCAGTGGGTTAAAGGCCCTGCCTTCGGCTTGTGATCCCAGGGTCCTGGGATCAAGCCCCACATCGGGCTTTCTGCTTGGCAGAGCACCTGCCCCCGCCCCCCGCCCACCCTGCCTGCCTCTCTGCCTACTTGTGATCTCTGTCAAATAAATAAAATCTTAAAAAAAAAAAGAAATTAAAAATAGATCTACCTTATGACCCGGCAATTGCACTACTGGGTATTTACCCCAGAGATAGGGATGTAGTGAAAAGAAGGGCCATCTCTACCCCAATGTTCATAGCAGCAATGGCCACAGTCCCCAAACTGTGGAAAGAACCAAGATGCCCTTCAACGGATGAATGGATAAAGAAGATCTGGTCCATATATACAATGGAGTATTATGCCTCCATCAGAAAGGATGAATACCCAACTTTTGTATCAACATGGAAGGGACTGGAAGAGATTATGCTGAGTGACATAAGTCAAGCAGAGAGAGACAATTATCATATGGTTTCACTTACTTGTGGAGCATAAGAAATAACACAGAGAACATTGGAAAATGGAGAGGAGAAGTGAGATGGGGGAAATCAGAGTGGGAGACAAACCATGAGAGACTGTGGACTCTGAGAAACAAACTGAGGGTTTTGGAGAAGAGGAGGTGGTGGGTTGGGTGAGCCTGGTGGTGGGTATTAAGGAGGGCACGTATTGCATGGAGCATTGGGTGTGGTGCTTAAACAATGAATCTTGGAACACTGAAAAGAAATAAAATAAAACAAAATGAAAAAAAGAGTAGAGGACAATTAGAACTTTTTAAAATAAATTTTACAAATAAGCCTTTTTGATACCATAGAAATCAGCTGGTTTGACTTTTTGATAATAATTAGGTTAATGTTCCTCCTTCAAAAGAACTTCTGGTGAACTATTTTATCAGTTAATTTGAAACAAAACACTTTAATGGATTATAATTTTGTATTCTAATTATGAAATAAAGTACAGCAGCTAGATAGTGGCATCTCAATTTATCGAGGGTTTGAATTCAGGCACTAGATAATATCTTTTGTTTAATGAAAGGTAATACTGCACACATTCCTTAAAACTTGACATAGTTCTTTCTTTTGTTCTGTGTGTAAAAAATGCAATAATAAAGTTTCAGTTTTAATCAGATACCACCATTCGTTAGAGCATCTTGAAGATTTTTTGGTCAGAGATGGTTTTGCTATCGATGGAGCATTTCAGATCTTCTTTGTGGAAAATAGAGTTAAAACATTCAGGAGCTTCTAAGTTCTTCACATAAAAACACTGTGGTTCATATAGTCCAAGAGTTAAAATACCACCCAACTCCTGGTGATGCTGAGATGCAGGCTTAGTAAGTGTAAATTTGAGCAGCAGAGTTCCAGGAGATCATGGGGTCTTTTAAGCTTGTTTAAGTTCTGTGTTTAAAGCATTGGATATGCATGAAGGTCACCTATTGGCTTTGGAGTCTTGAATGGCTCCACCATACCTCAGCAGTGCTATTGTAGACAGAGCCCTGAATTTGGAGAGAGGACTCCTGGACTCATGACCTGAGAAGCCCCTCTTGAGCCGTTGGCTGAGTCATGGTCTTCTCATCTGCGAATGGCTATGCCTCACTCAGAGGACTGTTGTGGAGATGACAAGACATCAGGTGGAGAAAAATATTTTATAAAGCGTGGAACTCTTTCAAGTATTTACCAGAATCAACAACGGGACTCCACCACAGGATAATTATAACCGAGAGTTCTAGAGGCTCGATGGTCAGCATTTCAACCTCAAAGTACGGGCTGATAGCCCCTTCAAGAACTAGAGGTGAGAAACTAGATATTAAAAGCAAGTGAGACCTCTGCCTGAACATGTCATCTGGTTAGAGGTGGAAGGGAGAAAATTTTGCCCTGATGGCATCCGAGCCCTGACAGAATGGGAGGCATGTGGAGACCCATGCTTTGTTCTTGGCATAAAGAGCCAGCCTGTGGAGTTCCTTGGCAGGAATGAACTGCAGCATCTGCTGGGAGTAGAGAGTACATTTAAATGGATTTAGTTTCAGTATTTCAGTTTCTTGTCACTAGGGATGAGCAAACCCAGCAGTGTTCTATGTTTTCAGAAAGTCTGACTTATTTCTCAAGCATTTTGGGTTTGGCTAAAGTCTACATGTGTTTTGCCAGCTTTCCTCTTTTAATTATTAGTATTAGACCCATGTGTATGAGTTTGAATGAGAATTTTGTAGCCATTTTAATATTTATTTACACTTTAATTCCTCCAGAAGCTGTGTTGAGTAAGAGCTGTTACATCTTGTAGACTCTTTGAAGATAGTTTATAAACATTTCTCTCATAAGATGTAACACTGACTTCAATCTTTCATATCTCACAAAGAAATTTGGATTTGGGGATGGTTAGGATGGGATCCCAATTCCAAATCTGTGATGCTTATGGCATGGTTTGAACAACACAAAGTAAGTTCTCACTGTCTTACTTGCATTTGACTTAGAGGCCTTCATTTTGGTACAACTCCCAAAAAGATTTTCCAGAAAGCACATGCTTTTTTAGAAAACGTTATTCTCCATCCTTAGGTCTTGCATACAGTTGTCAGAGCCATGGAAAAACAATTTCTGTGGTCCCTCTCTTTGGTTTTTCTTTTTGCCAAGTACGACACACAGATTGTACTCGTCTACTGCCTGGAACCAAAAAGAAATGGTAATTTCCCAGTAATTCTTCCCTTCTCATTGCCCGGTAACTCATCTATGTCTATCTCAGGCTGTGCACAGTACATCAGTAATACTGATTTAGGGAAAAAGACATTGTTTGCTAATGACAAAATAATGGTGTTATTTTGCCCTGATCCCGAGGTACTCTTCTATTCCTGATAGTTTGTTCTGAGATAACAGCATGGTTGGGAACTGAAGTTACAAGTGTTAGAGCTTGGGATGGGGTGGGGGGATTTCATGACTGCCCAGTCAAACCCCCTTGTTATTGAAGGGTTTGAAATATTAAACGAACAAACAGAAACCTCAGGCATATGGCAGGCACTCAAGAAATGCTTTTGAATTAATGCACCAATTATCTTCAAGACTAAGCTCTTCCTATGCCTAAAGAATTGTAAGTGTTGAATTGAACTGAATATCCAGACAAGAAGTGCAGCTGTTTATTCATATGTCTTCCTCTTCTGTCCTTTGTCTACAGAACCAAGCTGCGTTTCCTTGAATCACTAATGAATTCTGTACTCCACTGTCAGCTAATACAATTTTGTAAGAGTAAATGTTGTACTTTAATGAGTATTCTATTGGAGGGTGGGAAATGGATCCAAAATCACTAGATTTTGGTCATAACTTATGAACTTCATTATTTAAGAAGCTGCACTTTTCACATTTTTTACATTCAACCTTGCATTTTGGGATAATTATAGATTTACATGCAGTTATAAGAAGTAATATGAAGATATCCCATGTACCCTTTACCCAGGGCTAACATCTTGGAAAATCATAGTATAATATCATAACTAGGATATTGACATTAACACAGTCAAGTGATAGAACATTTAAAAAAATTGATGTATAATGGACGTATAACGTTATATTTGTTTCAGGTATACAACAACATGATTCATTATTTGCATACAGTGGAGAATGCGCACTACCTGAAGTCTAGTTAGCATCCATCACCTGCATGGTTGTCAATTTTTTTTCTTGCGATGAGGACTTTAAGATTTACTTTCTTATCAGCTTTCAAATACACAATACAGCATTATTAACTGTTGTCCACCATGCTGTTCATTCCCAGGACTTATGTATTTTATAAATGGAAGTTTGTACCTTCTGCCCCCCTTCCCCCATTTTGCCAACCACCCACCCCACACCTTTGACAACCAGCTATATGTTCTCTGTATCTATGAATGAGGACTTCTGTTTTATTTTTAAGATTCCACATATAAGTGAAATCATACAGGATTTGTCTTTCTCTGACTTATTTCATTTAGCAGAATGTCCTCAAGGTCCATCCTTGTTGGTCTCAATGGCAAGATTTACTCTCATCTATGGCTGAATAGTATTCCACAGGATATATATTCTACATCTTTTTTTGGTCCATTTATCCATCGATGGACACTTGGGTCATATACATATCTTGGCTATTGTAAGTAATGTTGAAGTGAACATGGGAGTGCATGTATCTTTTTAAAATTAGTGTTTCCATTTTCTTTGGATAAACATCTGCAGTAGAATTTCTAGATCATATGGTAGCTCCATTTTTAATTTTTTGAGGAACCTCCATACTGTTTTACATAGTGGCTGCACCAATTTACTTTTTCAGGAACAGT
Source organism: Lutra lutra (assembly GCF_902655055.1). Classification (NCBI taxonomy): domain Eukaryota; kingdom Metazoa; phylum Chordata; class Mammalia; order Carnivora; family Mustelidae; genus Lutra; species Lutra lutra. The sequence goes on along the minus strand of NC_062282.1, from coordinate 101,958,648 downwards.
TCACAAGGGTTCCTTGTCTCTAAATCCTCACCAACACTTGTTTTTTCTTGTCTTTTTCATAATAGCTATTCTAAGAGTTGTGAACTGTTATCTCCTTGTGGTTTTGATTTGCATTTCCCTGATGAGTGAGTGATATTGAGTTTTTCTTATACCTCTTGGCCATCTGTATGTCTTTTTGGGAAAATGTCTCTTCAGAGTCTCTGCCCTTTTTAAAAAAATTTTTTTTTTTTTTTTTGTATTGAGTTGTAGGAGTTCTTTATACATTTTGGATATTAACCCTGTATCAGCTATAGGACTTACAAATATTTTATCCCATTTGGTAGATTGCCTTTTCATTTTATTGATGGTTTTCTTTGCTGTGCAGAAGCTGTTTAATTTGATGTAGCCCCATTTGTTTATTTTTGGTTTTACTGCCTTTGTAGTCAGACACCAGAAATCACCCAGTGTTAGGTCAAGGCTCACTGCCTGTGTTTTCTTCTAGGCATTTTATGGTTTCCAGTCTTACTTTCAAGTCTTTAGTCCCTTGAGTTAATTTTTATGTATGGTGTAAGACAGGGTCTAGTTTCAAGATAGTGAACATTTCTAACACCACAAGGATCCCTCAAGCTGCCCTTTTGGAGCCTCCCACTTCTCTCTTATCCTCACCCTTTCCTTAACACTTGGTGATCACTAATCTGGCCTCCATTTCCATAATTTTTTCATTCCAAGAATGTAATAAAAATGGAATCCTATAAAACTTAACGTTTTGGATTTTTTTTTTTTTTCAATTCAGCGTAATTCTGCAGAGACTCATCCAGGTTGCTGCATGTAGCGACAGTATATCCCTGGGGCGTTTAAGTGGTTCAGTCCATTGAGCACCTATCTGACACTTGATTTTTGGCTCACGTCATGATCTCAGGGCTGTGAGGTCCAGCCCTGCATTGGACTCCACACTTTGAAGAGTCTTGTTCTCTCCCTCTCCCTGTGCCTCTGCCTGTCATGCTCACTCTCTCTCTCTCTCAAATAGATAAATGGATAAATCTTACACACACACACACACACACACACACACACACACTCCTTTTTTATTAGTGAGTAATATTCCACTTTGTGGATACAATACAATTTGAAGGGTATCTGGTCTAAGTTTTGGTTTATCCTGGTATTTTCTATTTCTTTAATGAGCCTTTCTTTTTCTTTGTTGAGCCTTATTTTTCATTTGTTTCAAGCATGTTCATAATTGCTTATTGAAGCTTTCAGGATGGTTGCTTTAAAATCTTTGTCAGTTCAAACATTTCTGTCCTCTCAGTGTTCATATCTGTTCATAATCTTTTTTTTTTTTTGAGATTTAATTTTTAAGTAATTTCAATATCCAACATGGGGCTTGAACTCAGAACCCAGAGATCAAGAGTCACATGCTCTTCTGACTGAACCAGCCAGGCACCCCTATTGATGGTCTTTTTTCATTCAGTTTGAAACCTCTTGGTTCTTGGTCTGATGAGTGATTTTTGATGAAAACCTGGACATCTTGGATACTGTGTCATCGGGTTCTGAATCTTATTTAAACCTTCTCTTTTAGCTGGTTTCCTCTGTCACCACTCCAGGAGGGGGTGAGGAGGAAGCAACTCATTATTAGCCTGTAGAAGTCCTGGTTCTCCACTATGTCTCTTTTGACACTCAAGGGCTCTCCATATAACTGCTGGGCAGGCCTGGGAGCTCTGACATGCTGCCTTCATGGATAACCTCCCTGCCTGGTTGAGGTAGTGGAGATGCCTTGTTACTACTCCCCACATGGTCTCTACTGACAGCATGAAAGGAGAAACTGTCTTCTTACTGCTAATGATGGTGGTAATGATGAACTTCCTGGCTCTCAAGTAGGTCTTCTAGCCATCACTCTAGCAGGGGAGGGAGGAAGGCCTCATTACTGCTGGGTTGGGGTGGAAGTCCAGGCTCTGTATGTGGTCTCCCTGGGAGTGAGGAGGGACTTGTTATCATTCAGCAGGGATGAAAGTCCTGGCTTCCTGCTTGGCACCTCATTACATCCTCCAGAAGGTGAAAGTCTAAGCTTACCTTAGTCTTTATTGGTGTGGGTAGGGGAGGGCCATAAATCTTTCTCTGATCTTTCTCTGGTGTTCTGTTGGATTACTGTCTCAAAGGTTTCTGTCTTACTAGGCTACTCCTTCCCTAGTCCTTTGGCTAAAGAGAATAGGCTTTGATATTTTTGGCCTGTGCTAGTTGGTGTTTCTGGGTGACCAGCTTCTTTAGATTCCAGTCTGAGATATAGGAGGCAAAAAGACAACCCAGGAAACTTATTGCTACTTTGTGCCTTGGGTCTCCAGCTCCCTAATGGTTTTTCTTTCTCCTTACCTTTCAAAATCTTACATGTTTATCTTATATACAATGTCTAAGCTTTTTTTCCCCTTTCTTGTTACAGTTAGTGGGAAGAATAGGGAAAAGTAAGTCTGGGCCACCTTCCCATGTTTTTGTTTTAAATAGAAGGGGAAGAGATGAAATAGATGTCAGGGAATAAATTTGTGCCCTTTTTTTTTTTTTTGGTTTGTTTTTAATGATTCCTGTTGATTGGGAAAATCAACTTTTGTTTTGTTTTTAGCTGTCATGTCATGCTTACCTTTAGTTAAACATTTGGTGTAGTTATTACCACTTTCTAAACCCCCTCCATAGCTACACAGCTCACCGTGTTTCCCCTTCCGTTAAACCCAGTCATTTGGAGCTTGTCATGCTGTAGCCAGCCCTTCCATGGGGAAACGCTGGGAGGTGAAGTCACTTAGGGGAGGCTCCTTTGTTCTGACACTTGCAGTCTCTTCTGCGGTCCATGTCCTTCCTCCACATAGACATTGTGGTTAGTCAGCAGTTTTATCATTCCACTCAGGAAAGGGTTTTTTGTGTCAACATGCTATGAGGAATACAATTTTGGACCCATTAAAAATTCACCAAAGCTCTGTCTAGAAGACCAGTGTTTTAACTCTGCTGGTAACTTTCTCTTGAAAAACTGTCTTTACACATACCCACGGCATGTGCAGAGACTCCAACCTAAAAATTGGCTGTTAGCATTCATATTTTATTGAACCAATAAATTATGAGTTTAACATTTGAGTCAACATGAATGCCAAGTGTTTCATTTCAGGCCCTAGTGTCCATATTGAAGGGACTTTAAATCTACTGCTTGCGCATCTGGAGCTTGTTAGATGTTTATAGTTTGAAGGGAGCCAAATGTCAATGGCACCTTTGGTCTCTGCAGAGATCCAGCGGAGAAAGCAGTTACTGTGCAGAAACAGGCCCCCAATGGCCAGGTCCCCAAGGATCTGCATTGTGTAAGAAAAGTCTGGGCCGGGGGGAGACTGGTTAGGCTTACAGTTACAAGATTGCTCCTAATTCATCTCCAAGAAACAAGGACTCTGTTCACAGAGATGTGCCTAAGTGCTATGATGGGAGGACGTTTTGGTCTTGCTAGAGCAGTACCATCCACTAGAACTTCCTGCAATGATGGGATGTTTTGTGTCTGGTCATCTAATAGTGCAGCCACTCACCACATGGGGGCTACTGAGCTGTCCAAACGCAGCTAGTGCAGTGGAAAAACTGAATTTTTATTCAATTTAATATTAATTAAACATTTTCATGGGCGTATGTGCCTAACAATGACTGTTTTGAACCGCCCAGCTCTAAAGCCAAGCCAAGATGTGAAGAAATACCAGGAATCTATTCCTTTTCTGTGGCCATGATTAGTCAGCTGATGAATTGATGCTTGGGCCCATGGTATTCCCACCCGTTCTCTGGTTTCACAACGTCTGTGCAAATCCATTTCTCTACAGAACTAGCACAAAACTGTATGGGGAGATAGGGACCGTGGATTCAGACAGAACTGGGTTCAAATTCCACCTTAGCAGTTCTATCTCCTTCGGCATGTTACTTCATCTCTCTGAGCTGCTATCGCTTCATCTATAAACTAAGACTAAAATCTGCCTGTGATGGTTAATTTTATGTTCCACCTTGGCTGGACTATGATACTCAGGTATTTGGTCAATGCTATTCTGGCTGTTTCTTTGAGAGTGTTTTTGGGTGAGGTCTTATTTGATTGGTAGACTTAAAGTAAAAGAGGTTTCTCTCCATAGTGTGGGTGGACCCCATTCAATCAGTTGAAGGTCTAAACAGAGCAAAAGGGAGGTTCTCTCACCTCCCAAATACCTTCTTGTTCCTTTGTCATCAACCCTTCACCAAACTCTCAGTTCCTAGCAACCACTGGTCTATTCTCCATCCCTAGAGTTTGCCTTTGTAAAAAATACCATATAGATGGCATCACCCATCATGCAGTCTTTTACAAAAATTGATTTTGTTGTATTTAAAAGTTTATTTTTTTTTTGAATGGAGATGTAGTGGACATGGAACATATTATTTTCAGGTGTACATTGTAATGTGATTATTTGCATATATTATGTGGTCTTTTGAGTATGGCCTATCTTACTTGGCATAAAAATATGTGAAATTCATCCATGTTATTGTGAATATTATTCTTTGTTAAGTAGTATTCCATGGATACCCATAGTTTATTTATCAATTCTCCAGTTGAGATATAAGTTTTTTCTAGTTTTTTGGTAATTCAAAAAAAGCCACTATAAACATTGGTATGTAGTTCTTTGTTTAAACACAGGTTTTTGTTACATTGAGTAAACATACAAGAAGGGATTAGCAGCTCTAATGGCAAGTCTGTGTTTAAATTTATAAGAAAGCACAGAACTATTGTTCAAGGCAGCTGTGCCACTCCACCCTCCAACTAGCAATGTACCAGAGTTCCAGTTGCTCAGTATCCTTACAAGCACAGGGTGCTGTCAGTTTTTAAAACTGCAGCCTGTGTAATAGGATCTCATTATGGTTTTAATTTGTATTCGACTAATGATTTTGAGCATCTTTTTATGTGATTATCATCTCTATCTCTTCTTTAGTGAAATATCTGTTCAAATCTTTTGCCAATTAAAAAAAATAGTTTTATCCCACCTATTATTGAGTTGTGAGAGTTCTTGATATACTCTGGATACAAGTTCTTCATCACAGAAGGGCTTTGCAAATGTTGTCTCCTAGACTGTCTGGTCTTTTCATTCTCTAAGCTTATTGAAGAGAAGTTCTTATTTTTGATGAATTCCAATTTATCAGTTTTTCTCTTTATGCATCATGCTTTCGGTATCATAGTCAATTTTCTGAAAGTTTTTTTGGTTTAAGATTTTGAATTTAGATTTAGGATTCACTTTGAATTAATTTCTATAAAGGGTGGGAAGTGTGGATTTTTGGGGGGTATATATGTATACAATTGAGCACTATTTGTTGAAAAGATTCTGTGAGAAATTTTAGATTAGCAAAAAGAGTGGTCCTTCAACAAGGATGGTTTGAGGAGCACTGACTTTTTTTTTTTTTTTAAAGATTTTATTTATTATTTATTTTGACAGAGAGAGATCACAAGTAGACAGAGAGGCAGGCAGGCAGAGAGAGAGAGAGAGAGAGAGGGAAGCAGGCTCCCTGTCGAGCAGAGAGCCTGACGCGGGACTCGATCCCAGGACCCTGAGATCATGACCTGAGCCGAAGGCAGCGGCTTAACCCACTGAGCCACCCAGGCGCCCCGAGGAGCACTGACTTTACACAAGAGTTTCATTTGCAGCTGCCCTGAGATCCATTCTCAGATTGTCAAGATGTCCAAATGTCCCTCATGTGAGCCACAGCTACTCACCTTCCATTACAATTATTCACAGGCTGGATTAGGAAGGCAGAATGAGCTCATACCTGATTAATCAAAGAATAGCTTTTTAGCTTTCTCTGTTTGGTAAATAAAAGGCATTCTCAGAAATTTAATACAAAGCGTTCTTTCTTCTTGCAATTTTTCTTCTCAATGTGTTCCAAGTCTCTCTGGCTGCTGGAGAAATTGGATAAAGATTCCCCTCTATCCTCATTTTATCACGTATTGCACTGTTCCAAATAGCTGGAAACAGCTGGATTTGTCATTAATCTGTGGGAAACTTAGAAATTGCCAAAGTCTGGCAAAAACAGCTCAAGTCTATGTGTGAAATCCTACATCAAATTCCGGAAGAGAAAGCAGTACAGCTCAGACGGCATTGGTTAGCGATCTCCTGTGGAGGGATATTTGGCAGTAAGAGGATCTTGTTTATTGGGGTGGTCATGCTCTTGCTCCTAGAAGAGAAACTGAGGACCATGCCCTCATGTTGGCACTTGAATAAATTGGTCAACCTTCATGTTGGCATGAGAATAAGTAAGCCATGTTGACATCGTAACCCAGTATTGGTGGGAAGGACTCAATATTGCTGGAAAGTACATTTTATCACAGGGAGAACAATCAGTTATTCTTGGCACTATGAAGTTAATTCAATTCAAAAGGGAGATAAGCATATTTCTCCACCTCTTCTCTATCTGCAGTGTTTTAGGCTTTATGAATTTATCAGTTCATGACATGGTGCAATAACAGTTACTACATATGTTGATTTGAGAGTCTCTGGGACCCTGCTGAGTTGTCTGGAAAATCAGGAATTCGGTTCTCTAACCCAAGAATATTTCCTAGGATGACAAGATGCTACAAAGTCTCTTTTAAACATCAGGGACCTTTTTCCAGATCTACAAATAGAGGATAAAAGTATAATGCTGATAAGTCAGGAAAAAAAAAAGTCACTGGTTACAGAATGTTCTCTTATCTTGGAGATGGTATTCAAAAAACTAAAAACAAGTCCCAATACTTTCCTGTTCCTGTCTTACATTTGTTTTCTTTTTTTCTCTTCTCTGGACCCCAAATTGCTCAACTCACCTAATCAAAGAAGGGAATTTGTTAGAAGGATATGGTGTGTGTTATGGAACCTGAGGGCAGAAATTTTAGCCAGACCCCTGGAGAGACTGGCCCAGCTGGATGACTATTCTGTCTGACTGAGGCCATGTTCTTGCTCCTCTCTGCCTCTCTGCATGTTTGTTTCCTTTCTCCATCACCAGCACACTTCCTGACTCCACCCCCGCTTTCATCTTCTTGTGAGATGACATAGTTCCCCAGCTTCACCTTTATATCTCTTCTCAGTTCAAGCAACCAACAGAGATGAACTAGACCCCAAAACCCACCCCCATATTTTCAAGTCCTATCTGCTGGCCTAGGCCTGTCTTGATTGGGGTCCTCACTTCTGATTTAATTGGCCTGGCCTGGGTCCAGAGTCTGGGGTTTGCTGTCCAACCACACAGGTGGAGGAATCACATTTTCTAAAAGGAGACACCACCAATGGGCCACCTGACTATACTTCTCTATAAACGCCACCAGTATGCATATAAAGTGGAGGAAGTGCTAAATGAGAGAAATATTGAACACTGTTCAGAAAGAAATGTAGATTCCAGTATTTGCTTTCTACCCTTGGAACCAAAACAGACAGAGGATCCAAAAGGATCTGCAGGACTATATCAGGTGACCCTAGAAAGAATGGGTCCCGTAGCTGTCTCCATCTATGATAACCTTGCGGTGACTTACCAAGCTGAATTATCAAATAGCCTTCTAAGCCACCACCTTCCCGGGGATCAGGCCCATACTGCTCAGGGAAAGTTATTACCCAAGTTCAGGTGACTAAATAGCAGCCACAATGCTGCCTTCAGCCTAGTGTGGGTCTTCTACAAAGTGACCAGGAGAGGTCCCTTGTAGAGAAAGAGGATGGGGACAGATTAAGAAAGTCATTTTGTAACTTAGAGTTTGTCCAAGTAGATCTGCCTCTCTCAGTAAATAAGAGTTGGAATAGCCTTAGCATACCTCCTCATTCCATAACATGAGCCCCTCCATTTGTACCTTTTTCTTCCCCATTTGTACTTTTCCTTTCCCATTTGTACCTTCTCCCTGTTTGGAAGCTTTATCATGCATCGGACACAACAGGAGTCCTCTGCCTTTTCTTAACAGGTGCCCTGTTTGTCTGATACCTGCTCATGGAGGCAGGTGTGCCACTCGAGAGCTATGATTTATTCTACCTTTCACTAGAGACCAAATGGGGTGAAGGCTTTCCTGTCCCAAGAGGCGGGGTCCATCAGATGAGCCACAAAGATTTGCTGGTGGTAGGAAAGATTACAAGCAGGAGGAGAAGTCAAATTTCAGGGGTGGCGATGTGTGTGTAGGAAGCAGTAAAGGGTGGGGTTTGGGGGGAGAATAACCAGAAATAGAGAGTGGTGTGATCCAGAGAGGCAATTGGGGAGAGAGCAACTGGGCAGGACCTGTTTTCGCTGATGAGGCAAGGTGAAGTGGTGAGTCAACATTTCTAGGAAATAAGACCATCTATGCATGGATCTCTCGACACAGAATCCATCCTTTTCTCTTAATTTGCTTTTCCCTTATGTGTTAGTAGTTCATTAAGGAGGTGTTCCCAGAATAAACTGGTGTGGGAGTGATAGAAGTGTGATAGGGGAGAAGGGTGTGATTTCCAGAAGGTCCCTCAGATGGCACCTTCAGCCTGATCCCAAAAGGAACTACTGTTCTGTCCTCAGAAGATGTCTCAATTCCAGACCAGGAATTTGGGCTTTTGCACTCGTAAGCCCCTTAGTCATTGGCTAAGCACATCCCCCCATGGGTCCCTAGCTGCTTTTTAATTCAATCCTTAGATCAGAGAGATCTTTCAGCCTGTCTACGAAAAGACCTCCCTGTACAAGTAAGTGCTTAGGTCTTAAAAAACCCTTGACACACATTACATAGTTGTGTCCTATGATAGATCCCTTCATTCGTTCACCAGACTTTCGCTGAATGGCTCTAATGCAGGAGAATTGTGCCAGGCACTGGGGATGTGGAAACAACCCAGGACCGTCTTGTTTGCCAAGGAACTGAGGAGACAAGGAAATCATCAGTTCTTAGAATAATAGAGCTGTACGAGGAGGCTGCCCGTCTAATGATGGAAGGTATAGCTTTGGTGTCCATGGATTAAATTTCCACATATCATCACCAGGGAACTGAAATGTCTCTGTCCTAGATTCTTTTCATGACCTGTCATCATGACTCCTTAGCTATTGCTGAATACACTAACATACTCTTACACTTAGTAGTATATTTAGAAATTCTAAAGTAATAGTGACTTTCGATTTCTTAAGAGTGGCATCTTTCTGCTGGATACTTCTTAGTTGGCCTGGAGTCTCATTCAAAGGGGTAAAGAGATAAAGGCATAGGTACTTAGAGAGCACTTGCTGTAGGTCAGGTCCTCTCCCAGAATATTCCACTTAGTTCTTGCTAAGATTAGATTTGGAAAGTGTTAAGAACTTTTCAGGCTGATTAAAAGAAAGTGTGTGTGCGTGTGGGTGCATGTGTGCGCATGTGCATGTGAGAAAACAATTAATGAAGCCACTTCTGACGCATAGGCAGTGCTTTGCCTGCGGAGGGCTGCTGGATGGCCAGAAAGCTGGGCCAGCAGGGGTCTGCGTCTGACCAGCACGGAGGCACAGGGAATGCCAGCATTCCTCCTGTACCACTCCAATCTCCACTCAGAGGAGAGGAGTCCGAGAGTACAATTTACTGATAGGGCAGTCTACTCCTCCTTGCTTCTGGGCTCCAAAGGAACCTTTGGGGTCACACTGGAGGAAGCACTAGGGAGGTAAAGAGAGCGACTGCTGAAAATCCTGACAGGGTCATAAAAAATAGAGAAAGCAGAAACTTTGCTTTGGATAAGAGACAGAAATTAGGTCACCAAAAGCTGGTCAGCCTTCTTCTGCCCTGCCCCCACCTCCCTCCCCCACCACCGCCACTGTATTTTGGGGTACAAGAGAGATTGTGAAAAACTGTTGCTAAGTGACTTTAATTTTTATATGTATAACCAGCCCTTCAATTTTTTATGAAGAGTTTAATAGTCCCAGCCATGCCAAGAGTAGCCGTGAAGAAAATGCTGACCAACAGGCCCAGGATCCTTGGCCCCTTTCAAACCAAGCCTGAGGGAACTGGATAGGGTTGAATGGGGAGGGGCACCTGAAACTATTATCCTGGACTTGGTGCCCTCAGATCAAATAAAGATGAGTACAGCAAGGGACTAAACAATTGGATTAGTCATGCAGCCTAAATAAGGTCTTTGCCTCTGTCTGTGAGACACAGGAACCCCCGTGTATTGTGGATGAAATCAATCAGAGTCTGGTGGCCTTGTCAGCTGGAGTCAACTCTGGGTCCAAACTTAGACTGTATGTCTAGAGTCTGTGTCTTAATGTAAATTGGCTTATGGCTATGTCTTCCCTGGGGCATAAGCTTCCACCGTCCAGATGGCGGAGTGACCCCAGTGGAAATAAACATATGGTAGGTTCTATCTGTTGTGCATAGGCAAAGAGTAAGCACACTGTTCTAAGAGCCAGTGTGGCTGATGCCACAGACAGTGGACATCTTGGACAAGAGACTACTGGGAAAATGCAACTTTTGGGTAAGAGCTGTTGAGAAATAATGAAGAAGGGACTATAGTCGGCATCCTGGACATTGGCAGAAGGTAGAGAAAGGAGAGGGATATGAGAGGAAGTAGAGAAAAATGAAGGCTTGGGTACATATTGTGCTTTGAAGTTCTTCTAAGGGAGAGTCAACAACAACAGAGACAGGCAGGACAGCTGTTTGTCCCGTGGTTTTTGGTCAGCTTCCATATTCTTTGGAGAGTGATTACCTTAATTTGGATTTCCTTAGGAGAAATCACTAAGGCAAGGATTAAAGTGCGAGTAGTTGGGGTGCCTGGATGGCTCAGTGGGTTAAAGCCTCTGCCTTCGGCTCAGGTCATGATCCCGGGGTTCTGGGATCGAGGCCGGCATTGGGCTGTCTCCTCAGCAGGGAGCCTGCTTCTCTCCCTCTCTCTCTGCCTGCCTCTCTGCCTACCTGTGATCTCTGTCTGTCAAATAAATAAATAAATAATCTAAAAAAAAAAAAAGAAGTGCAAGTAGTTAGTGTAGACAACTCCAGTAGGGGATTGGGGAAGTGTGACAGGAACGCAAGAAGGCAACCAGTTAAGGGTGTTTATCAAGTCAGCCATCAATCACTGTGGTTGACTGGAATTCACTTCCTCTGGGGCAGCAAGTATTGAAAATACTCCCTCAAAATCATTCTACCCAAAGGGCAAGAGAGCTGGAGTATTTATGCACTAAGGGTTTCACTGCTCCTGGGGAGACTCCTTCTAGAATACTTTGTCTGCAGAGCAGCACGGTGGGCTCAGGCAATATGAAAGCCAACTGTGGCAAAGGAAGGCTAGGGCTGCAGTGGGAGGTTGGGCAGATGAACAGAGTGATAAGGCTTAGGGGATGCTGAACATGCACTGATCACACTGCAACTATGATCCCACACCTGCAAGAAATTTACGGTGGAGATGGGATAACGGAGGACAAGCACACATACACATACATGTGTGCATGCAGATTCATATTCACATAAATACATAAATGTACATTTTATTTATTGAGGAAATAATGTCTGATGATGGTTGGAGATTGGCACAGAGAAGTACAGGGAAAGATCATAGTTCTATTATAGAAAAATAAATAGCACTTAAGATTAAATAAAAGTTTGCTTTCTTCCTGTTACTGCTGGTGTTTTCACCCCTAAGGAAATGGGGCATAACGAATGGGAGATCTTGTTCTTACGACTAAACATTATTTGAAGATAAAAATACTAAAAAGGATGATTTGGCAATGTGGAAGTTGCTCTAAACCTACCTGAAACTTGGGATATGTTTTTGTGATAACACTGAAAACTACAAAAAGAGTCGAATCATTCTCATGAACAAGAAGTCACTGTGTTATGCCTATTCTAGTTTTATTAGGGAACTTGCCGCACTGAATTATGAAGAAAAGTATTTATTTATTGGAGCTTTTGTGAGCCATTTGCTGTACAGGGACATCTAATGGATGGTGCACCTTGCTGTTGACAAAGCTCCTGTCCCTAGACAATAAATGAACATAAAACGACATTATCACATTTCGCAGGAGAGAGAAAGTGAGGCAGAGAAGACTTTATAGGGCAGGGTATCTTCAGCTTTTTCCATAGGGACTGTAGAAATCTCCATTCCATTAAGAGACACACAGTTGATTTGATGCCTCATTGCCCTCCTGTGAGGGAGGGAAATTGGACAGTGAGGAGTCATCATGCAGGGGCCTCGGTCAGTGGCTAATGGGGCTTTCCTTGCCATATGGAAAATCAGCTGTCCCATGATATATCCAGATAGATCTACTCCATGTTAAAATCCCCATGCAACCATAGGAGAAATGGAAATGCATAGTAGATTAAAAAAAAAAAAAAAAAACAAACTAAAAACTGGGGCCACAGAAGCTGTGGTTAAGATAATTAAGAACCAAAGGTCTACTTGAGTGACCAAGATCTATGTGAAGTTCAAAGCTGGTGGACAAGCACTGCCCACAAAGATGAATGCCCAGCTCTGGAGTGAGCTTCTCTTAGGTTCATGCTATGCAGTATGTAAGAAAGAACAGGACTTAACCTTGTGAATTGACAATATACAAACAATACAGATGGATAGTTGAGAACTGGGTATTTTGAATGGGGAAGATCTTAGACTTTCTGCAGGTGGGATCTTGAAGAGGCCTCAAGTGGCTAAGAGCAGAATCCTGGAGACTTACTGCTTAGGTTCAAGTCTCAGTTGCACTACTTATTGGCTGTATGACTTTGGGCAGGAGGACACATAACCACTCTGTCCTTCAGTTCCGTTCTCCATAAAATGGGGATGTTCATCACACCTATCTCATAGAGCTTTTTGCAAAATATTTACAATAATGTCTGACACGTAATAAGCCTCGTGTTTTTAAAATAAATACCTAAACCTTAGCGGAAGCACTTTCATTGTGTTCCTTCTTTATCTCAGAACTTAAATGTTCAGAAAATATTTATTGAGCACTCACCCGGACTTGGCATGTTTGGATATGGATAAAAATGAATTTCCAAAGTCTCTGCCTTCCCCAGTGCTCATGGGATGATGCTCCCACCCCACCCCCCCCGCACCCGCCACCTTTTTTAAGAGCTAAATTTTAAGAATACAATAAAACAATAAACTTAAAAATTGTTGGAAATGTAATATAATTTGTCCCCCTACCTATGTGGGAATAAGTTGTCACCCATCACCCCTGAGTACTTTAGAGTTTCCTATGAAAATAAAGACACTCTTCTCCATAAGCACAATCCAAACCCCCAAATAAGGAAGTAACAGTGACATATCACTACATCTGATCCTCAGCCCCCATTCAATGGTCATTCATGATTAGATTTAAGCTGTACCTTTTTGGGAATAACAGAAATGATTCTATGTTCTTTTCATTGTGCCTTATCAAGTAGCACAAAATTTCTTTTTCTTTCTTAGAGAATTTATATGACTGAAAAACACAGCAAGAGAGGGAACACAAGCAGAGGGAAATGGGAGAGGGAGAAGCAGGCTTCCTGTTGAGCAGGGAGCCCAAAATGGGGCTCGATCCCAGGACCCTGGGATCATGACCCAAGCTAAAGGCAGACGCCCAACAATGGAGTTGAGTAGGCACCCCTCTAGTAGCACAAGATTTCAAGTTGTTCTATCCTTTGATGCCTGTGGTCATCACTTGATTAAGATGGTGTCTGCCAGCCTTTCCTACTAGAAAGCGACCATTTACTTCTTTGTAATTCATAAGCACTTTGTGGGGAGGTACTTGGAAACTATGTAAAAATTCTCTTCCTCATCAAGATTCCAATCTGTTTATTTCAGGACGCACTCATTGTTTCCTGTTTTAGTCAATGGGTTGTAATCTGTTGTCATTATAGTCTTTCAGTGTTTAGCTGTCCCTGATTTGGCCAGTGGGAGTCCATTGAAGTTGGCCTCTGTGTCCTTTTGACATTTTTACCTCCCTCTTTGAACTCTGGCTTTCTGGCATGACAAGATAGTCCACTTACTTGTACTTTTCCTGTTCCAGCTCTGAAATCAGGTGTTTCTCCAAGGAGCCCTGGTTTCTTTTTGTGGAAGACGGTAATTAGAGGTGAATATCTAGGGCACGCCTGGGTGGCTCAGTTGGTTAAGTGTCTGCTTTCAGCTCAGTCAAGCTCCACTTTTGGCTCCCAGCTCTGCGGGGGGCTTCTCCCTCTCCCTCTGTGCATTCTTTCTCAAATAAATAGGTAAAATCTTTAAAAAGAAAAAAGAAATGACTATCTAGGGCACACTGGCTGTGTTCATTGTCACTGTAGCGTCACTGCTCCCAGGTCCACCGAGTAGACGGAGCTATATTTCTATATTTCTGTGTATTGAAAACCATTTATTCATACCACTACATCCCTTTCCAGCCCACTAATACACAGCCCCATTCTAGTTTTCTCCATTTCTGCCATCCTTACAATGTTACTAACCTGGTCAGCCCCGCTGTGCGTAACCAAGCTCCCATCTGCAAGGTTCCAGAGGCTCTCTCCGTAGATGCTTAGGCCCTGCCCCCCCGACTGTGTGCGGTGACTCAGCTGTGTGTGCCCCAGCTACACCCCTCTCACCCCACTGGGGCTCTGACTCCCCAGGCCTGGCTGACCCTGCCTGCCTCCACGTGGATATCCTCCTTCACGGGACTGGGCCCCAGTACCCCACACCAGGCTGCCCCTCCTAGGGGGAGACCTTCCTCACCCTGCTCAGTCAGGCTTTCTCTCAGACATTGACAGTGGAACTCAGAGCAGATTTTCAAAGGCTCCTCTTGGGTATATTGAACTGAATTTAAGAAACCAACCTCCTTCTAATCACATGTATTACATTTATTTTTATTTATTTATTAAAAAAAATTTTTTTAAAGATTTTTTTTTTTTTATTTGACAGACAGAGATCACAAGTAGGCAGAGACGCAGGCAGAGAGAGAGGAGGAAGCAGGCTCCCCGTCGAGCAGAAAGCCCGATGTGGGGCTCGATCCCAGAACCTTGGGATCATGACCTGAGCCGAAGGCAGAGGCCTTAACCCACTGAGCCACCCAGGCGCCCCACATCTATTACATTAAAAAAAAATGTAGCTAAGAGTACTAAGATGAAACTTGATTCTCTTCCTTGCCATTCCCCCCTTTTTTTAAAAAGAAGGAGAGAGAGAGGAAGGGGTAGGGAAGGGGAAAGGGAGAGACAGTATCTTATGTAGTGTCCACACCCAGCTTAGAGCCAGAGGTAGGGCTGGATCTCATGACCCTGAGATCATGACCTGAGCCGAAATCAAGAGTTAGACCCTTAAATGACTGAGCCTCCCAGGAGCCCCCTCTCTTGCATTTCAAAACAACTGATAGGATTCCACTGTGAGACCCCAGTAGCTGACTGGTGAAGAAGGAAACGAAGGCCCAGTGTAGCGAGGTTCACACCTGACTCGAGGGAAGGTAAACCCAGGGGATGCACAGGTGGCTGGACCAGGATGAAAGGGGCATACTCTTCTCTGTCTTTATTTTCTGAGTTTTGATCTTGACTCCAGAGCCAGATATCCTGATTAGGGGATAAATGAAGATTGGGAAATAGCCAAGGGTTCAGAAAAGGGCAACTGACGGAAGAGCCTTCTGGTAGACCAGGAGACTTCAGGGGAAAAAAAAAATTAATCCAATTTTATGTAAGTGAATTTCCTCTCAACCCAGAACAGCAGGAAATGTACTCTCCCAGGAAACATGGTGTTGAAGATCTCATTTTCGAGTTATCACTTCTCCCATACTAGAAAAACAATTTTACTTCAAAGGCATAGACTAGGGCGATGTGTGTGTGGGATTTGAACAACTGGCTGGTACTTGGCTCCTTTCAGGTGGAAGCCCCTTGAGGGGTGGAGAACAGCCCTTCTAGGGAGCAGAGCTTCACTGGGCCCCTGCCTGCTGGGCTGGAAGGCCTTGTGATGGAGGAAGGGAGGGGCATTCTCCACTGTAGGAAGCAAATTGTTCTGTTTTATCTTCTTCTTAACTGTGTGTATGCCTGGGTGGGAAGGCAAAGGAAGCAGACCCTTCCTCCTCCCTACCCCTCTCTTCCTCAGTCTGAAACTCTAGAAGATTCCCTTAGACCAAGTCATGTCCCAGGTATTTGTTAGAGTTCCAACTAAGGAAGATTCTCTAATTTACTCCAGGTCTTGTCAGTACAGCAAACTCTAATGTTCCACAAGGAATCAGGGAAATGCTACTTTGAGAAGTGCTAATTTTTATTGGGCATGACTTAACTCAAACTGCATCCCTGTTTTTTTTTTTTTCTTTTTAAGAAGAATCACTTCAAAATGATTAATGATGCCTGAAGCCACCAGTCTTGCTTCCTGCGGTGAAATGCAGAACTTTTGTGCATGTCTGGGTTTGTAGGAGGGTGTGCTCCAAACTCCATCAACAGATAGTTTCCCATACTGCCCAGACAGTTGGGTCTTTGTTCAGAAAAGCTGACTCTCTGGAGGAAATGTGCTACAGAATGGGACCATATCCCCTGCAGGGAGGGAAGGCTTTGCTCCAGTTACGGAAGGGAAGTGAAATCCTTTACTTCTTAATGTGCCAGAACTAGATAGTTGCTGGGTTAGCTGGAGCTTAATCCACCCCCCTGCCTTTTTTTGGTGGGAGCTAAGAACAATGAGGAAGGTGTCTTTGTAAACAGGTGGGATTACTGAAGGATTACAATAGAGGAATAGGTAAAACCAAAAGCCACCACCTCACTGGGAGGCAGCCCTCCCTACTGGACCTCTAGGCTGAACTGGGGGAACAAATTCCCAAGAGGGCACCCTGCGCCTCCAGCCCATTTCTCAGGAGCGGCTTACTCAGGCTCTCATCCTTTCTTCACTGAGGACCCAGAAAGGGAAGAAAGTGGGCAGGTGTATGGCAGCCATATTTGACATCTTTGTGAATCCTGTCTGGAAGAGTATGGATGATCTTTGTTTCTGAAAACTAGAAGTAAATAGTGAATACTGTTGATAGGATGTTTTACAGAAATTTGGAAGTCTAACATCTTGTCATGCAAATCCCTGTACCCCTATGCTATCCTTTATAGCACTGTTCTGGAAAATGCAATTTGGTGAAGTGAAAAGAAAAAAAAAATCCCCTTTTTGGAGCTTAGAGTAACTTCTACCACAGTCCCTTCTTTGAATGAAGGGATATAGAGAGGAGCTGAACCTTCCATTCAGAAGGGCAGCTGCGTGGGCTAAGGGATGAGCTTTGGAGCCACAAGGTAAGGAAGTGGGAAGGGATCCCAGGGGAGCTCTGAATGTTAGGGGAGGGGTGAGTGGGAATGTGTGTGCACGTGTGAATGCACCCACGCATGTGCAAACCTTCTCCCTTCTGAACACACTCATGCCCATAGGTCTGTTTCCTGGGGCCCCACAACATTTCCCCACAGACAGGGGGATTTGGAAGAACAACAGAGGATCACTGCAAGGAAATGTGAAAGCAGGAAGTACTGCTGTGTGGCTATCTTCTATTAGAAAAGTCAGGTGTAAGAAAACACAACAAAGCCAAAACAACAACAACAAAAAACCTCCCCTAAACTAAAAGCTCATACTGGCTCCTTCTGAGCTAGCTGATCTTAGGTTACATTGTGTAAACCAGGCTCTCATTTTGCAGAACTATCTTAGCATCAGCTGTGTTAGAAATTGTAAGTAATTTTGGGCAGTGTGCCCAAAGTGTTGGAGCCAGGAAGACTGATCTTTATGTTAACAGGCAGAGAACCTGCCTGAGAAATCTGGGACCGCAGGTTTTCTTCCCACGACGCCTTCTCCATGTGAATTAATCTATTAGCTGGTACGTGTGTCAGTTTATTTAGGAGCATGTGTGCTGACAATTGGCTTCTGACGGTAAAATGTGGTCTTCGGGGAGAAAATGATTAATTGCCTGCTTTAACGTGTGTGTGTGTGTGTGTGTGTGTGTTTGATGACAGTCACTATTAGTATGTGTGTCTACAAAACTAAAAGGCAAACTAAAGTCACATAATCCTTAAGAAACTAGAAGGTGTGAATAAGTAAAAAGACTCTTGATGCTGTTTGGACATTTATGCCCCTCTTGATGGAGAGAGAAGCAAGGAAATCTCATTTCTTAATGCATTATTTCCAAATACACAACAGGAGGCAATTCACAGCACAAAAAAATTCCAGCCCCTGTGTTTTCAATATTATGATGAAATGTACCTTCTTGAAAAGAAACTGAGGGTTGTGGACCTCTCAAGTAGGTGTTTACTGTAATAAACATCTTTTTGTCTATGCCTGTGTTTGACTTCTAAAATACTGTTAAGTGATCGTGAACTCTCCATCCAACATGGTAAGAATGTAGAGGGCCCTTGCGGAAATCCAGAATGACAGACTAGCTCATCTAATTTCCAGAACAGAAAATCTAGGCCAATTACAGTTTATGAACTCTTTATCTTCCCAAATAAGGGTAGTGAAATAAAGGAAAATGACCACTGTTTCATTAGAGGAAAGGGCATCTTAATATAGAAGGCAGAAATACAAGATTTCCTGAGCTGAAGGAATGTAATGTGATCAGAAGCTCCCTGTACTGCCTTCATCTTGCTCCTTCTGCCTTGGTGGACATTTGGGAAAACTTTTTCATTAGGCTTTATTTTTACTTATTTTTAAAACTTTCGTTTTTGTAAATGTGGGAGGCAGCACCTCGGAGGCTTCTAACACTGCATTAGAAATAGATAGAGTAGTGCTGCTCAGAGGGAATTAAAGGGAAGAGAAGTAGGAGCAGGCTGGCCAGTTTGGAAGCCAGCCTGCTCAGGAGGGAGGAGAACAAAGCCCACTGAGCATCTAAGGCCTTCTGCTAAGTGCATAGGCAATTACCTCCTGTAATTACTAGCTTCCAGAGCCTGGTGAGGAGGCGGCTTATTTCAATTCACATATGTTCCTGGGCTGTCTACACAGGGGTTCCGGAGAGTGGCGAGGGCTGGAACCTTTATGGAGTTGGCAGGGTGAGACTTGGAAAAGAGAATGATGCTCAGACAAAGGGGGTGTATGGGAAGCCAGAAACATGGGGAGGAAATGGAAGTCTTAAACTCAGAGGGCGGGGTGGGGGTGGGACGCAGAAGGAAGGAACCCAAAAGCATCAGACATGCCTGCTGTCGAGGGGCAGGTAACTGGAACATGGAGCAGCCAGTATTTATTGTGTGTATTGACTAGATGATGGCAAACTCACCCAGCACCAGTGAAACCATCCAGGTGGGACCAGAAATCTGTTTGCAGAGGAGGAGAAGGGTGGAGACTGGGTGATGAGAGGTCTAGGGAGCAGGGAAGCTGAGATGCAGAGGGTAGATAGCAGTTCCAGAAGGTAGCAGAGGGAGAGTTGGGTTTTCTTTTTTTGGTGGAAAGACTTGAGCTTTCTTTCAGTTGCCCAAGAAACATTCATTGGGTGTCTACTAAGTACTGAGGATTGTGTTAAGTGCTAGAGACTTAAAGATAAAAGGAGCAGTCTCTGCTCCTGAAGAGCTCTCAGTCTGAGAACTTAGTGAGGGCGACAGAAAGTACACAGATAATGCTCACGTTGTATGCTAAGAGCTCTGGGGGAGGAAAGGTCAAGGGCCTTGCCACACAGGGCAAGAAGTGTTCATCTTTACTGGGGAGAGGCAGGGGTTGGCAAGAGCATCACAGGGGCTGAGGCTGACCTGGGCTTTGAAGGGTGATTAGGAGTTCTCCAGGCAAGGAATGGAGGAACGGGTAGCAGGCAGAGGAAACAGATGCAAAGGCATGGAGTGAGCTTAGTGAGTAGTGCGCCTGTAGTGGAGAGCACAAGGAGTGTAGCGTTGAGGCAGAAGGCAACGTATGAGTTTCCTACTATGCTGAAGATTTTGGATTCTAATGTGTGAGTAGATCAAGGGGAAGCAGCCCATTGAAGAAAGATGAGGGGATGATCACTGAGGGGGAAGGAAGAGAAGCTGAGTGAAGGTAAGGGTGATTTTGAGGTGGTGAGGAGGAATGTCAAGGTTGTGGGTGGGGCTGGCCTTTATTTCCTCCACAGGGTAGTTGCTTTGGCCATCTGGCTCTGAGGGGAAGACTGTTGTGGGGGGGTGTCTGGCAGAGTTGCTCTGGGGAATTCTAGAGGGAAACAAAAGGATTACCATATTGTGATTATTTGAGATTCACAAAGACTTTCATCAGATATGTAACTGATTCTCACTGACACCATTGCCCCTACATCTGTTGTTCACTTTTAAATGAAGTGTGATCTTCCTTTCCAATATCCATTTTCTGCAAAGATATCAAGTGCCAGATGCCTGGCCCTCCTGAATGAGAGCCAAGGTATAATGATTACATATTCTGTCTTCTTGTTGCAACTTGTTTATATTTCACAGAATCAAACATCAACCAACAGGAAGGACTCTTTATGGAACACGAATTATTGCTATTGATGGGAAGTTCTCAATGAAGAGGAAAATCAGGACAAGGATGTAAACCCAGTGTTAATTTGAAAGTGAATTCCCACCAAATTTTTTATCTCACAGGGGGAAAGGACATAGACAAGATAGTGTGGCTAGTATGAAGAGCACTGGGTCTGGAGTCCAGAGGCTGAGGTTTTTGCCAGGTTTTAACATAAACTGTGTGACTGTGGGCAAAGTTTATTCTTGGTTCGATTTTTCTCCCCAACCACCCCCAGCACAATAGCAGAATTCATAAATATATTAGAAACTTAAGACTTTCAGCTTATGATTTTATAGGTACAAATCAACGATAGGAAATCATTCTAAATTGCATTTTTGTGCCTAATTTATACAAAATTGGCTAATGTGTGTTTTATCAGTTCGCAAAAAATGAAGTCTTCTCTGGGGATTCACTGGTTTCTATTTTAAGGGAAAAGGTGAGAAGAGAGCCAAAAATGGCAAAACCAGCATGGGGAGAACTGGCGTGACTCATCTAGGAGCAGGTTGGAGAAACTTTAGGTGGTAACAGCAGCATAGGTTTTGCAGATTTCTAATGTTTGCTGATGTTATCCACAAAGATTTTAACATGTTATTTACATAATTTGTGGCAAGTTTTCAAGTAGAAGAATATTTCCAAGTTCTTTGGGTCAAGAAGAAAGGAGGTTAGTCTTTTCACAAGAATAATGCTGATAGGACCCACTCATGCAAAGGGCTTTGTTTTTTAGGAATTAACTCGGTGGTAGGCAGAATCAGGTCCCCTGGCCTCCAAAAGAGACCAGTCCTAATCCCTGGATTAGGTGAATGTGTGGGCCAAGGGACTTTGCAGAGGTGACTGAGTTAAGGATCTGAGATTAGAGATTATCCTGGATTGCCCAGGTGTGCTCCATGTCATCGCAGGTCCTTATTGCAGAAAGGCAGGAGGTTCAGAGTCAGAGTCAGAGAAGAGGAGATGTTAGGACAGAAGCACAGGGCAGAAGGATGCCATTCTTGGAAGTGGGCCCTGAGCCCCTGAGCCAGAGAGGCAGATGGCCTCCAGAAACTGAGAAAGGCAAGGAATGGATTCTCCGCTAGAGCCTCTAGAAAGATCACAGCCCTGCTGACACCTGGATTTTAGCCCCTCAGGCCCTTTTTGGATTTCTGATCTCTGGCATGCTAAGACAATCAAGTTGCATTGTTTTAAGCTGCTACATTTGTGGTAGCTTGTTACAGTAGCAATAGGAAACTAACAGGAAGTTGGCCAGTGGTTCTATCCTCTTGGGTTAAAACTCCTACATGCCCTTTATTCACCCCGAATTCCTTTCTGTCATAGCCCTGGTCACTTGCTTGTAATTGCCTTTTTAATTATTTGTCTCCTCATTAGAGATGAGCTTTCTGAGGGCAGGGAATCGTCCTACTTGCTTTGTGTCTCCGCTGTTGGATACAGCGCCCACCATGGGGTAAGAACACAACCACTAGTTGAGTCAACTGGTGAGATCAGTGCCAGGTAGGGAATTTTCAAATGGATCCAAAGGGTGGGATGGATCAAAGGAAGTAGATCTGCCATTTCTGGCTTGGTAAGATCTGGGTGTTTCCCTTCAGCGGTAGCAACGGAAGGTAAAAATGGGTTGGGAGGGAATGTGAGGAAGTGTCTTTTTATCCCCAGACTCCTTGGTTCTGGCCATTTTCTTGCCTGACCACTGTGGCCTGCTCAAGTCCAGCATGAATAGTTGACTTATGTGGGTGACTGAACCTGAGTGGGCTGTGAGGCCTTCTGAGGTGACCCAGCCAAGAAAGATCTTTTGTCACATCTTGTTTAACTCACATAGCCTGATTATTTGTTGGAAGTGGTATATAATCCCTATGTGTATGTGTTCCTCTTTGATGCTCTGTGCTGGGTCTTTTAGGGTTAGTCCTTTTGGAGACTGCCCTTAATTTCTGCTCTTAGGCCTGGGCTTTAGCACAGCCTTTGGATCTTTTCTGACCTCTGGAGGAAGGAGAATGTTTTCCATTTGCATCCCAGTCACACCTTTGAGATTTTGGCTGAGCTCCTCTGAGAGTTGTCTTCTCCATGGCTAGGGTCTCACCAGGGATTTTGCTTACTATCTTCCTCTGCATGGGACAACGCTTGAGAAGGTGCATGTAAATTCCATACTTTTGGTGATTCTAAATCTGCCAATCTTGGATTCCTGTACCTCCAGATGCCACGGAGGGCCTGTTCCCCACTCCTGCCCTAATCCCATTTCTCTTCCATTTGGGAGCCACCCTCTTTGCTCCTCTTTTTTTCCTGTCTCTGTCCTGGATGACTTTATCACTCTATTCAGCTTTTTCTAGCATTTTCCCTTTTAGCACCAACCACCCAGGTGGTCCACCTGAGATTTACTGATCTACCCAGCCTGGTCTTCCTTCTTCCTGCTACCAAGTGACTGTTTGGGAGGTTATACTGTATACTTTCATGGTGAAGACAGTTTCAGTCTTCCCCAAAGAAGTCCCTAGGGGGTTAAAATTTTATCACATTTACAAGTAAAAGTGAACTTGGTGACTGCGGCAACTAGTTGGAGCTGTGCTGGGGAACCCGGATTTGGCAATTCATGCACATGCATTATAGAACACTTCTGTCCCGGCTCCCTTACTTCACATTGAAAGTATGTGACCTCCAGGTAGCCGGTGCTCTGAAAGAGAGCTTTGACTGAAACAAAGCAAGCAGTCTGATGCCTCTTGGTTTAGGTCATTTTTGTGGCTGTCATGTGGAACCTCTGAAAGAGAAATACCATCAGCTTACCCCCTAGGAATGGGAGCTTGCTGTATGGAAGGCATACACACAGATTTAATGGTTAGATGCCCTGAGGACCTGGTGGGCTTGTCGGGTGATAGCCAGCAAGTTTGAGCCAGCATATGCTGGAATGGTCATGGTATGCAGGGGTCGCCATCATAGCTGCTCAACCTTCCCAGGGCAACCTGGCTTGCACTACTTTTCATAAGGGTATAGGCATGGTGAGAATGGAAGCACCTCTTTAATGCAGTTTAAAATAAAAATATCATAAAATATGTTTCAGAAACCCCAACAAATTCTGCATTTTGCCCTAGTGATTCATTCAGAACAGATTTGAAATATCCAAAGTAACTATTTTGTACTGTTCTTCCTTCCTTTCTCCCTCCTTCCATACTTCCCTTCTTTTTCTCCTTTTTTTCTCTTTGCTTTGTTTTGTAATGCATACACCCTGAGTACTGCTTTGTCTGCCTCTTGTGTCATCCAATGTTGACAAAACACAATGCCAGATACAATTATCTGTCCTACTTTGCTGTCCTGTCTTGAGGTGAGGACTAGAGGTAGCTACAATAATATGGAATGGGAGATGTAGAAAGTGCTGGAAGGAATTGGCCAAGTGGCTGGTAAGATTTATTTGAAAATAGAGAAGACAGGATGGGGGTTGAAGCAGGGTTTTCTTTTCCTGTCAATGCTTCTTCTCAACTTCTGCACACCAAAGCCCTTCCTAGAAAGAAATGGATGGCCCCAAAGGAGAACAGTGTTTATTCTTTCTCCTTGAGATAGCTGGATGGCCTAGGTGGGAACTGGGCTTTGTGCTTCTACCTGGAGGATACCTTGCCTCTGAAGAGTCAGTGGATCCAATTGAGGCCAGAAGGTTGGGACAAAGGGAGCTCCCTCTTCAAGGTTTTTGTTAACACTTCCCAGAGAGACAGGAAGAAGGTTGTCCAGTTTCTTTCTAGGTTATCCATCTGACTCAGACTGGCAAAATAGTGAAAGGGGTAGACATGCCATCCCTCAGTGAAGATGACATTGGATTGGCCCTTTCTTAATGACCCAAGTGGAGGTTTTGGTTTGGGTGATGAAAAACTCTTCTAGAAGCATTTGAAATGTTGCTCAATATCAGCAGGAGTAATCATCATTACAGCTAATAGTCCAGCTAAGTGCTCTTTCTGCATCATCTCATTTCAGCTGTAGGACGCATTCCTGTTTTCTTTCCAAACATGTAAGATAGGTACTATCATTATCCACAATACACATGGTATCTCCATTTTACGTATTGAAACTAATAAGTGATTTGCCTATGGACAGTTTGGACTAAGGTAGATTTTCATTTTAAGTATATTTATTGCCTCCTTTTACTCTTTTCAACACTGTTGATTCTTGTATTTTGCTAAGAAATAACGAGATCCATCATGTATGTCAAGAAACAAAGTGAAGTCTTGTCTGAAAGCTATCTCTGGGAATTTGTTGCAGATGGGAGAGCAGAGCTAGCTTGTCTGAGTCAAACTTATTGCCAGTTACAGCAGGAAGTACTTCCTATTGTCTGGCATAAAACAAGCTTGATTTAATTTTATTGGGATGTGGGGTGACCATGAAAAAGAAACAATTTAAGTGTGGTTTTCTGGAGGTGGTAGGGAGATAATAAAGTTTTTTTTTTTTTTTTTTTCTGAATGAGGTTTTAGCTTGGGCAATAACAGAAGTTGTACAGTTTTGAATTCTGAATAAAAGGAAAAGCCAGTATTACAGTGTTAACTAAGGACACAGACCTACCAGTGAGGCAGACAGTGGCAGATGGTAGCCACCAGCTGGAGAGCAACCAGCTTAGAGCCCCAGGGGGAAGTGAACCCCTCTGTAAGCACTCTCTGGCTATGCTGGTGATCTTCTGCTACCTTCCCTTATTCTTCCGTTCTGCTCTGTGTCCTGGGAGCCTGCTCTTGAAGACTGCTCCTTCTGAGCTCTTTTGTACTCCATCTTCCACTTGGGTTTGGTCAAGAGTGAGAGGAGAGGCTGGGATATTTACTTTTTGCTCTCTCCCTGCTTCGGGGAGGTCTCCAGAAGTGGCTACTTCCTCTTGGAAGTCATCTCCACCAGGAAGCTTCTCCTCAATGGTTCTAGCACAAAATGGGTTCAAGTATCACCACTTCACTTGCATGTTCCCTCAGCCCCCAGGGTTGTAATAGCAATAGCTGTTGCTTCTCCAAAGATTCCTCTTCATCCCTGAGAGTTCTGTCTGGCCACACCCACCTAGGAGGCCCCTTCATCATACCTCTCCTTTTGCTCAACCCAAGGTGGTTGATGTCTATTTATTGGCAGGACATTTACTAATACATCACAAATGATGGTGCTTCTAAAATGGAATGTTCATTAGAGTCACCTGGAATCTGGTTCAGATGATTCTGATTCAGTAGATCTGGGGTGGGGTCCAAGAGTTGGCATCTCTAACTAGTTCCCAGATGATGTTGAAGCTGCTGGTTGGGGACTATGCTTTCAGGAGGAGGAAACACAAGCACTTCCCTCATTAACTATACTGTCATTGTTGTTGGCAAATATGACCCAAGAGAGGAAAATACTCTCACTACAAAACCCAGTAAATGTATGCTTCCACTTATCGTGAGAGTCAGACATGGGTTGATGTAAAAACAAAAGACATTTTGCTTTTCAGGTTTGGCTCCCTGCCATCTGCCTCCATATGTGTGTGTGTGTGTGTGTGTGTGTATGTGTGTGTGTGTGTGTGCGTGCACGCATGTGTTTTATACTTAGGCAACTGAAGGATTTTTAGAGCCCCCTGATTACTGAATGGCTGTGGGTCATGTCCTAAAATCTGAGTCCAGATTCTGGGACAGGTAGAGGAGCATGGAGGTATAGTATAACAGCTTGTTTTCTCAGACCTGAGACTGGCAAACTAGGGCCCTAACACCAAATCCAACACACCACCTAGATTTGGAGATGAAGCCTTATTGGAACACAGACATACTCATTTGCTTCTGTATTACCTATGGCTGCTTTTACCCAATAATGGCACTGTTGAGTTGACACTACAGAGACCTTATGGCCACATAGCTGAAAGTGTTGACTGTCTGGCTCTTCACAGAAAAATCTGCTGATTCCTGCTTTAGATGATCATATAGAATTTCTCAGGAATTTCATTCCTTGAGCAAAATGAATCTTAAGAATCATCTTGTCTCATTACAGATGGGGAAATGAATACCCACATCCTCATCCATATTCTACATGGATAGCCAGCTAGCTTCAATCTGTGGCTTTAAAAAGACGCATGGGAAAAACGGGAAAGAATCTGGAGAAGAAAAAACTATTAGACGTTCTTTGAGGAAAGCTGAACTCTAATGTTAGAAGTTGAAAAGGTAAAGGTGGGACAATATCTCTAGGTTAGCAGAAAGTAAGCTGAATTTTTACTCTCTATTTCCACATAGGGAAGGCTTTCCCACCTGCACGTGGGGCAGATGTCAAAATTACATGTCCAGGGGAGGTCAGCGCCTGGATCTTTAAAATGAGGTTGGGATAGCTGCTGCAAATGAACTAGGCTGAGACTGATGGGCTTTCTGAGACCATGCCTGAACCTTGTCATTCATTTATTCACTACTGAAGAGTCAGGAGGAAGGCAGGGACCCCAGGCAGGGCTAGGGCAATTTTGTAATTTTGTATGCTGTCCTTGGTGTGCGTGTGTGTGTGCGTGTGTGTGCTCATCCACGCGGGAGGTCCATGTGCGTGCGCGTGCGCGCGCGCACACACACACACACAGAGGGCCACACCCACACGTGTACAGTATTCTGTTCTATCTCTGGCCATACTGGAATGCATCTCGAGGCTATCCAGCTGCCCAGCACTGCTGTAAGCCTTTGTCATCTGGGCTGAAGTATCCCTTCAAGCTTACTGACTCTTAGAGCAGAGTGAGGGAGCCATCATCTTAGCCTCTTTAAAAATGTCTTCAGCGATCATTTGGAGCCCCTGTGGATTTGAAGAGCACTAATGTCCTTTTGATTTGAGAACGGAAACAAAAGGTGCAGAATTTGGATTTGTCACAGTACATGTCATGGCCTAATATTGTCATTGCTCATGGGAAAGTCTGCTACAAAATTATTGGGTAGTTTTTTTGTGGAGGATCTTTCTGTGGGATCCTCGAAGCTGCCAGCAGCCTCACTGCTCTCTAGGCTACATAGAGAATGCACAGGTCTCCTACAGTAAGTCTGAGCTTCGAAGGGGTAAGAACTATGTATTCTTTCATTTCCATATTTCCAGTGCCTCAGGCAGTCTTGCACATTGTAGGTGCAGGCTAAGTGTTTATTGCTTGCTGGGGGGGGGGGCGGGGGGAGAGTAGCAGGTATGCATTCCATCTTTGTGGCGAGCCGCCCAGCACCGACAATTAAGCGGTGCGATAACAAGGATTGGCTCTGAGATAATGTGCCTCCCAGTTGAGGCACTTCTGCCCTTTTCTCTGCATAGCAAGGTCATCCTAGTTTAGATCTGCTGACAGGTGGGAATTGCATAAGCAGCACATACTGTCCGTTCACACTGATGTCTTGACAATAAGGCTGGAATTTATATTGAGCCTTTCATCTTTGAAGTTCAATGTTCTAACTCTAATCTTTATAACTTCCTTGTGAAGTTGGAGAGTTTAATTTAGTTTTTTTCTGGTAGTGGGGGAATGTGAGGGAGACTCAGGTTGAAGGACCTGCTCAGGAACTCTGAATGGGTCAAGGCCAAGGTGGGAACAGAGCTGGACATTTTGTGGTTCGTTTTGTAGCGGGGCATTTTGTAGTCTTTATTTTCTTTTTTGTAATGAAAAATTGGGTAAATGCAGCATGCCTTTTTAAAAAAATTATTTTTTAGTTTTATTTCTAGTATACTTAACATAATGTTATATTAGGACAGAGAGACTTGCAATGTTTTTCTTCTACTGTTCTCCAAATATGTTTAGAGTCACAGAGACAGAAATCAAAGAAATTGTGAAGTCTATATTTTTAAAAGTCTCATTTAGAGTGCTTATAAGGTCTTTGGTCCAACTGCTGGATTTAATTTGGAGCTTAGAGTATAGTCATCATCCCAACTTTCCCCTCAGCCTGGCTTTCCTTCCCAGCTTCCCATCTGATCTTCTTCCCTTAAAGTAACTATTAAAATGTCTCTGTTACAACTCATAGGCTTATGATGCCTTGGTGATTACTAGCCAAACTTAGGGCTTTAGGCAGATTACCTTCTCTCTGATCCTAACACAGACCCTCAAGTTTGACTCAGCAGCTACTGTTGAAAACTCAAGACTTTATAATTAAAACATGATGATTATTTGGAGGACATTGTAGAACTGCGATACAATTTAAACATCAGTCTCTGTAAATATTGAGACCTGAGGTGGTCTCATTACAGAGCAGATGTAATAATACATGTAAGCTGAACAAGCACTACCCGCTTCTCAACATGACACTTAATCCATAGAACATCTCTTGTAGAGAATGAAACAGTCGGACTTGAGCTTTGCAGCAGGTACACACGGGAAGCTATAGGACTTGGCCAGAAGCAATGATTGAACTGGACATTCCGGAAAAGGCCCTTCCTTCAGACACATAAGTCTCATTGCACTATGGCTCAAGTTTGCTCTCTTTCACCGTTACTGAATAAAACCTAAGAAAATTGATTTTAACTTTAACAATTTATATCTGATGCCAAATAAAAATGCAGTTAACTTACATCAGAATGAATCTGTTTTGTCAGCTTTTTTGGTGAAAACAGAGCAGAAGGCCACTTATACTGGGTGACTGCTGAGATGTGGCAGCTTCTCCCATCCCGCCCCTCACGATCCTTACCATTCCTGTAACAGTTAAAGGCAGTGGTTTGAGCTAAGACTTTGCTACCAAAATGCATCTTATTCAATTACCTAGAGTAACAATATGGCCTGAAAATATAAGCCAGGACTCACCAAAGCCATACCATCTGTCTAACAGACAGGATTTCCTTCTCTGGTGACCTCAGTGCTGGGTTGTCGCTGTGACATGTAAGCATTTTAAGATGAAGTCAATTATTTTTACCCTTTGCTAACTCATTGAATGGCATTCCTTCCCTTCAAAAATTCTCATTCAACAGCATTTAAATTAGTAGAGAGAAGATTGAAACAGATTCTGCAGAAACTATGGCATGTATTGAATCAAGATATACTAAGTATGGGGCACTTGGGTAGCTCAGTCTGTTAGGCATCTGACTCTTGGTTTCGGCTCAGGTCATGATCTCGGGGGTCTGGGATGGAGCCCCAGGCTCTATACTCAGTGGGGAGTCTGCTTAAGACTCTCTCTCTCCTGGAAACAAACTGAGGGTAACTGAAGGGAAGGGCGGGTGAGGGAATGAGATGGCTGGGTGATGGGCACTGGGGAATGTATGTGTTGTGGTAAGCGCT
Organism: Lutra lutra; assembly: GCF_902655055.1. Classification (NCBI taxonomy): domain Eukaryota; kingdom Metazoa; phylum Chordata; class Mammalia; order Carnivora; family Mustelidae; genus Lutra; species Lutra lutra. The sequence goes on along the minus strand of NC_062282.1, from coordinate 101,929,233 downwards.
GGGTGTTGTGTAAGACTGATGAATCACAGACCTGTACCCCTGAAACAAATATATTATATGTTAATTTAAAGAAAAAAAGATTCTTTCTCCCCCTCTGCTCACTTGTTCCTTCTCTAAAGAAAATCAATAGATAAGTGAAAGCTTTAAAAAATATATACTAAATATGCTAGGTTCTAGATTAGTAATAGGTGATTATTGCCTGTATTGGAAAAAAGATGAAAATTTGAGACTGTCTACATGTATTTCTACCTGAAGATTCTTTTTTTTTTTAATTAAAGATTTTATTTATTTATTTGACCAAAAGAGACACAGTGAGAAAGGCAACACAAGCAGGGAGCCTAAGAGAGGGAAGGCAGGCTTCCTGCTGAGCAGGGAGCCCCATGCAGGGTTCGATCCCAGGACGCTGGGATCATGACCTGAGCTGAAGGCAAATGCTTAACGACTGAGCCACCCAGGCACCCCTCTACCTGAAGATTCTTTAAAATACAATGCTTTTTTTTTTTTTTTAAGAGAATGTGACTAAGATGGTCTTACTGGACATAAAATGACCACGAAGACAGAATTCTGTAAGATGCTGACCTTAAGAAATAAAACATTTCTTAAATTATTCATCATTTTATGCTGAGTCCATTGCTTTAAATGTTCATTTCTTAAAAAAGATTTTATTCATTTATTTGTCAGAGAGAGAGAGCATGCACAAACAGGAAGAGTGGCAGGCAGAGGCGGAGAGAGAAGCAGGCTCCCCGTGGAGCAAGGAGCCCAATGCGGGACTCAATCCCAGGACCCTGGGATCATGGCCAGAGCTGAAGGCAGCAGCTTAACCGACTGAGCCACCCAGGTGTCCCTAAATGTTCATTTTTTTTAATATCAAGAAAAATCTGTTCACATTAATAATTTCTGACCATACAATGAAAGTAATAACACCAGCTAATACCCAAAGTGTTGTTCGAAGAACTTTACATTTACCCCAGTTACTCTCCATGACAATCCCACAAAGAAGGTAATGCTGCCATCCTAAGTTTGCAGATAAGGCAACTGAGGCTCAGACTCAGTGGTGAGTTCATCAACTAGCATGTGGGGAAGTCAGGATTAGAAGTTGGACACCCCAGCTCGAGAGCATTAACTGATATTCATGGTGATCACCTCAGCAAACCCTAAGGAGGCGGCATTTGGTCCAGTGGTGAGGTGGGCAGTGTTGAAGATAGGTTACACGGTAACTGGAAAATGTAAGGAAGAAATTCTCACTGAGGAAAATCAAACAAAAAATGGTCTTTGAGGGTAAAGTATTTATGGTAAGAATAATGACTTACAGTCAGAGACTGTGTTTTGACTTAAGTCTATCATGTGCTATCCATGACCGGTTTTAGATTCTGCTCTTAAATCTGGGTTTGACAAGGGGAGAGGGAAGAAGGAAGAAGAATGGGCACTGGGAGAATGATGAAGGCAGTAGTGTCATGGTTTCCTATCATTCAAAGACCTTTTCTAGACCCGGGCCTGAAACTCTGTTTTAATATACCTAAGATGCATCTGAGTACATGTTTCTACCTTTATGTGCCATATAGGTGTTGGAGAGGATTGCAAATTCTCACATACCGTACATCTCTAATGTAATGATTACAGCATCCAAGGTGAGTTGTAATCATTTATTAAGAGCTTATTTTAAATCATCCCTTTTTAAAAATGCACAGAGAGATTTTTCAAAGGGAGAAACTACCCTGGTATATTAGCTGGGTAGAATTTGAAACTGAGCCCAGTTGACTTCTTGCTGCTTAGGTCTTATCTCTCAGAGTCAGGGATGAAAGACAGAAAGACCAATCTCCTCCCTGTTTGTTTATTTCTTGGCCTTCTTGTCCTGTCTGATGCTTTGCCCCCAGAGTTCTGCAACTGTATTTATTTCCCATCTGCTTCCTGCTCTCTAGACAGTCCGAGACAGGCTGTTCACCACCAACCAGCAGTCGCAGACAGAGGGAAATAAATATTATAGTGTGCGTAAAACCCATGGTAGCCAGCAAGGACCACAAGCAGAAATAAAGACCCTGGCCTCACAGATAGATTCAGTTTGGGAGGCGGTTAAGAAACAATGTTCTTTGGAGTTAGGCAGGACTGGCTTTTCAGGAGGAGTTTTTTGTTTTTGTTTTTGTTTTTTCTTTTTTCAAATCAGTTCTATTGTTCTGTTCCTTCGTCAGACATTGGTTAACATCTTTGGCAGTAGACGGTAGCATGTAAACCATTTAAGGTTTTTTTTTCTTTTTTTGATCATTTCAACCAGTGCTTCCAGAGTTCTGGATATCACAGCCTCGTGAAAAAAGTCAAAGCTAGTGATGTGTGTATGGATCGGAAGGCGGGGGTGCAGAGCTCTTTAGGATTGCTAGTTTTTGTTTCACCAGGGACATATGTTGAAAATCTCATCATTGTTTCATATATGAAAGGAGAATTTTTTTTAAAGATTTTATTTATTTGAGAGAGATAGTGTGCACAAGCAGGGGGAGCAGGAGAGGGAGAAGGAGCAGACGCCCCGCTGAGCAGGGAGCCCGCCCGATATGGGACTTAATCCCAGGACCCTGGGATTATGATCTGAGCTGAAGGCAGACACTTAACCAACTGAGCTATCCAGGCACTGCTGAAAGGGCAATTTAATCCCAAAGAGCAGGGAAAAGGCCCATCCTTCCTGAGAGACACAGTCAACAACTCTAAACTCATACATGTATTTAGAAAAATGGATTTAAAATTTTGGAATGTAGAATGATGAAAGAACATTTTAGTTAATCATATAACCTTTTAGATACCTGTTTTCTTGTTATAAGTTTGCCTACTTGAAGATCTGTGTTCTACAATATGAAATGGAGCCCCAATATCAGTGTCTAGGAGCTACATTTAAAAACCATATTCAGTGCCCAAATCCTGTTTCTCAAAACAATGTCAGTGCAAATGGGAACCTCGTTCCTGGTGTAATTTCATTGAACTTGGACTATCTTGGGTGGGGTGGTACTTGTGGGTGTCTGAGGTCACGACATAATTTGGAACTATATTGCCCTGTAAGATTTACACTCACCCATTTTTAAGGTGGGGGGATGGGACAGGGGTGGTCATGGATAGAGGAGGGGCAGAGAAGGAAGATTTGTGGCAGAAGTCAGTCTTGCTTTGATTGATCTGAACAATTAAATGGTGCCCCCAACCTTGAATATCCTACTCAACAAAACTAAATCCTTTAGGTGGCCGAATCGGTTACTCTCCCATGAAGACAATCAGAGAGCAGTCTGTTGTGATTTGAACATGTTCTCAGAGGGCTGAGCCAGCCTATTCCTTCTGGTAAATAGAATTGTCTTTGTATTGTTTCATTTTAAGTGATTTTAAGAGCTCCTGTGGTATAAGAGGTTGTCTCTCAGAAAGGACGTTCTGCTGGCCCCCTTCCTTGACAGGGTCCAAATCTTGCATGAGCCCAAAAAAATCAAGAAACAAGAGCCACCTGACCAGTTACTTCTCCTGCCCTCCCTGGGTCAGGGTGGGGTGGGGTGGGCTGGGGGGTGGGGGGAGCAGGCAGTTGCAGACCAAGGGTCTGGCCAGGGCAAAGTATGTACAGGGATGCAAGGACCTTCAGGGTGATGTAGTGAAACCTAGATTCTAATGCAGCAGACAAGACTCTCTGGGAGAAATTTATCTGACATGGAGGTTGCATTTTTGATCTGTTTCAGTCTTGGACCAGGATTCGGGAATCACAGATTTAGATGTTGTCATGGGCTGAGTTGTCCCCCCCTCACCCCAGTTTTTTGTGTTGAAATCTTTACTTCCATTAGCTAGCTCAGAATGGGACCTTGTTTGAAATTGAGTCATTGCAGATGCATTTTGTTAAGATGAAGTCATGTCCTTGACTTGGTTTCTGGGCAACCCGTGGCCATCTTCTTCATTCTCCATTACCTCTAGGTGCTTTGCTGGTATGGCTATAAAATGCCTTTAGATCGGAGATGCTTAGGGAATTGGCATGAGAGATGACCACAGCTCCTTGTACTTTCCATTAGAATTCCCCTAACCCCCACAGCTGTGCCAAAAGTCACTTCGATTGGATGAAGGCTGACCCAGGCCAAACGTAGAATGCTGGAAATGGGCTTTGAGATCTCCTGGTAGCAGATCCTGGGAGAATATTCTGAGCATAGCATGATTAATTGGAGTCAAGTTCTCACGAGTCTAATAGCAGAGACTTGAATGAATGGGAAGAAAAAAGAATGCCCAGAATTGTACTTTTCTCCTAGGAAAGGGTTTCCTATGGATGCTTTACTTGGACTTAACCCAGATGCAGAGCTTATAAACATCAAAGAGTGGGGCAAACATTTGATGATTTCCTGAACATGCCTGGAAGAGGTATCCCTGTCACCCTTGTCCTCCAGAAGGTCACTTTGGGCAGAGAGGTGGAGGTTTTATAACTGCAGTGTGGGATGCTGTCAGAGTCAAGTTTCCTAAGCTTTCATTCTTACATTCTTTAGGCTTTTGGCTGTTTTTCTCCATGCCTCCAGTGGAAGGCACAGCAAGTACAGAGATGGAACAGTGAAAGAGGGGTTAAGATAGTACACTGACAGACTGGGATGCAGGCTTCTGAAGTGTCCAGAGGGTTACTGACGACATCCCTCTGTCTCTCTCTGAGGCTAGCATCTTCAATTATTAAGGGTAGAAGCTTCATCAAAATTTGAACTCCTTGGAGACAACTAGCAATTACCTCAAATTCTGTTCCCACTGCCCACCCCTCCCCAGCTTCAAAGGAAACTCATTACCAGTCTCCGAATTCTTGAAATTACTTTCCCATCATCTCAAACGATGTATGTAAATAGTTCATAATGAGGGTCTAACCTCACCCTTTAGATTGCTCAAGAAGCTCACAAAGATGGACTGTGATAAAATTATTCCAAGGCAAGGTGATTATCTCTGGATTATTCTTCCCAGGAAGATTTCATTGCTGGTTTGCTAAAATTTTAGAAGATATTTTACATACATACATTTACAGAAATCATTTATACAAACTTTTCCTGACCTTCATTTGCAAATTAACACCCAAATGAGACCTCTTCTCACAATGAACAACTTTGGGTCTTGCAGATGAATAATTAAGAAACACATATTAAACAGGAATGAATTTGATGAGCATGTCTCTGAGGTTGCCTGTAAAATCTAGTTGCCTTTGTTTTCTAGAAGATTGTATTTTATAGGAGAGAGATCAGGATGTGTCCGAGACTTCAAAACTGTATGAAAAGGAGGCAGACAGCCTAGTTCATTAATTTGAGCAGTGTTCCTGTTTAAATTCACCCTTAGCATCAACAAAAGAAGAAAAAGAAGTCAACAGAGAAGAGGCATGTTGAAACAGGTGCCAAACTGTCAGGTATCGAAAATGAGATGGTTAAAGTTGACGGTAAGATTTTTCTGGAGACCATCTTCGTATTGAAGAAAACACAAGTGTATCAGATTGTCCCTGTCCTCTTGAGGACCTTATTCTTCTCCATCTCTTGGGTCACTTTCTCACAGTTGCCTGTGTTCTCAGACAGGCTCTCCCCTGTTGCAGTGGGGGATCGGTGAGCAGTACTCATTGTGTCCTTCGAGATTATAAGGGTAGGGGAAGAGGTTGGAGTGCAGGGAGTAGGAGAGCAAAAGTCTGCCTCTGAGATTTTTTTTTTTAAGAAAAAAAAATTTTTTTTTAAAGAGTTTACTTATTTATTTGACAGACAGAGATCACAAGTAGGCAGAGAGGCAGGCAGAGAAAGAGGAGGAAGCAGGCTCCCCGCTGAGCAGAGAGTCTGATGTGGGGCTCGATCCCAGGACCCTGGGATCATGACCTGAGCCAAAGGCAGAGGCTTAACCCACTAAGCCACCCAGGCACCCCATGCCTTTGAGAATTTTAAGCTCTATAGGGACAGTGGCTCCTAGTGAAAATTACAGTCTAGAAGGACAGGGAGCACTATGAGCTGCAGACACTACAGTGGCAGCACGAAGAAGAGATGGAGATACAGGAGGGAGACAGAGAGAGATGGGTAAATGGGCAAAGAGATAGATCAGTGCAGAGATGGAATCTGTAGCTCGTCTGTTTGTAGATCCCATTCTCAGGATTCTTGGACCTTGACCAGATTCCTTTTTGCTCAGAGTGAAGCGCTCATGTTCTAGTTCTTGTTCCAATTTTGTATTAAAGTTGGAAAGTCATTTGGGGAAACAGAGCTGAAGAGCGATTATACGTCATACAACTGTGGAATAACTGGGAATATAAAAAAGTTTAAAAAGTTGCAAGGCTACCTATAATAGCTTTGTGCATTTCTGGATAGATCCAACCTGTTGAGGAACAAGCAATATAATCAAAATGGAAATGTTTCCTTATGAGCACATTAATTTTTAACCTTGGACTCACGGTGCTAAAGGCTAACTCACTGGATACAGATAAAGAAGGTGGAAGTGTTTTAAGGAAGTCAAGAGACATAAAAAAGGGAGGGAAAGAGTTCAGGCAAAGAAGTCAAAAGGTAGGTGGAAGGTTCTCATTGTTTCTTCCTTTCCTCTGCTGGTTAGCATGGAGACAGCTTGCTGCAGGTTTTGGGCAGCCGGACGAAAAGAAGGACGATCATAAACAGAGAAATGAGGCCCCAACAGATGGAAATGAACTAGGAAGTACAAGGAAGGAAAAATCTGATTTGGCACAGAAAGCATGTGTGGAATAGTTTATTTGTTTCTCAACACTGAAGTTAACACATTTAATTGAGGTAATCCTACTGGTTCCTGCCAGGCAGGGGTCCCCACTCTCCAACAGCGGCCATCACAGACCACTGCATAGACCCTGCAGAGAACACAACCAGAAGGTCCCAAGTTATAAAGATGTAAGCAAGAAGAGTAAGGTGCGCTTGCATTGAGCATAAACTGTACCCTCATCATGAATGTTATTGTTCTTCTTGGAAAACCAAGCTGGGCAAGAGGAGGCTACCTGTCTTGAGTGCTTTGCTCTGTACACACACATACATGCACAGCCCCATTAGCTCTTAGAAGGTTTGTTTTTTTTTTTTTTTAAGAATTTACTTATTTATTTGACAGACAGAGATCACAAGTAGGCAGAGAGAGGAAGGGAAGGGAGCAGAGAGCCTGATGCGGGGCTCGATCCCAGAACCCTGGGATCACGACCTGAGCTGAAGGCAGAGGCTTTAACCCACTGAGCCACCCAGGCGCCCCTCTATTTTTTTTTTTTTTTTAGATTTTATTTATTTATTTGACAGAGAGAGAGATCACAAGTAGGCAGAAAGGCAGGCAGAGAGAGAGAGGGTGAAGCAGGCTCCCTGCCGGGCAGAGGGCTTGACGCAGGCTCTATCCCAGGACCCTGAGCTCATGACCTGAGTCGAAGGCAGAGGCTTAACCCACCGAGCCACCCAGGCGCCCCAAGAAAGTCCCATTTTGTTTGGACCCTTTGGGTTTCCTGACCTGTCACAGAAACCTCTTGCAGTTTATATTCAGACACAGTATCACCTCCCTAACTGGTCCTGATGGTTGCAAGGAGCTGTTCGGATCCCTACCAGAGTCTAAATAGAAAAGGAAATAGGATTCTAGTCCTTTAAAGCCTACATAGAAACTCAGCTCAATTGATGGGTCTAAAGTGTTATCAATAGAAGGTCTATAGGGCCTTGGAAATATCATTTTGTCAAAAAGCATTAGTAGGAGTTTATATGTAGAAAATTAAAAGAAAAAATCTAGTACATGGTCAGATTCTATATATACAAGATTTATTTGTAAATAAGCATGCTAGTTGAATGGAAGAATTATGCAAATGGTTCTATATAGTCTGTTCCTATATGAAATTTAAAAATCCATCTCCTACCCTGATCTTAAAAACATTTCTATTATTTTTCTTAGCAAACCTTGTAAGGGATCTTCAGGGTCTGCAAACTCTGCTTTTTAGTGCAGAAACTAAAATCTTAGTCTATTACCCCTTTTCCTACCAGCAATTCTCTGTATTCCTTTGATCTGCTCCTCCCAGTAAGTTTGTGAAGTGAGTCTTGGTTTTATCAGTTCCTCATATTCTCCCAAAACAAATACACAATCCCTTGTCATTTATTGGTTGTAAAACAGAGGATCATGAAAATGGCAAATGTGGATAAGTTGTAAATGTTCAGAAGTACAGTTACTTGAATCTGAACCCCAAATACTTTATTTTATTTTATTTTTTTAAAAGATTTTATTTATTTATTTGACACAGAGAGAGAGAGAGATCACAAGTAGGCAGAGAAGCAGGCAGAGCGAGATGGGGAAGCAGGTTCCCCGCTGCGCAGAGAGCCCGATGTGGGGCTCGATCCCAGGACACTGGGATCATGACCTGAGCTGAAGGCAGAGGCTTAACCCACTGAGCCACCCAGGCGCCCCCAAAATACTTTATTTTTTCAAACAGTCCTCATGAGTACTCTAATGATGTTCCATTTTTTCCCTCAGGTCATTCTGGGAGTCTCACTCCCAGGGCTGTATCTCTTCTGCCTTGTTCTCCCAGGCCCTGGGGTCTCTCATGCTGACCTTGGCAGGCATGGTGGCCATGTTCAAAGGGTGCAATCATCTACGGTAGAATGGGAGAGGGCTCCCCTCCTTGGGTTGCACTGTGCTAAATGTGAGGTGTAGGCTCTACTGAGTGAAAGTATTTATTGATACAGCTGTTTTAAGGTTTGGTCCTATTGTTCTCTTTCCCTAGGAGCTATCTAAACATGTGGCCTGTGGGGTGGGGCCGGGCATGGATAAAGGCCAAGCTGCCAGAAAGTGGACTCCTCCCATATCCTCTTGGAACCCTAAGACTGTTACTATCTTGGACCCTATTCCTGGCTCCTTCCTTGCAGAATGAGCTGCTTCCTGGAATTCATTGGTCCTCCTCTAGAGTGGAATTTTGCTTGCTACTCCACCAGGTTGCAGTGTGCCCAGACTCTCTACCCTCCAGCACTGTTCCCAGGAGGCTGCTCAGCCCTGAGGCAATAGACATTCATTCACTAGGCTACAGCCACCAGCCCAGATCCAGAGAGCTCTGAACCCCGAAAGTGGATGGCAGTGGATCTCAGGCTAAAGCTCAGATGCCTCAGTATGGCCATGGTCTCCGGTTGCCTGTCCTGAAATAGTCACTGGAAGACTCGTCTGTGGGCTCTCTGCTCTCCAGTTTATTTCTGGGCTTTGGGCTCACCACACTCCCCAAAAGAGATCAAGTGTGAGTACCCTCTTCATAAAGGTCTACAGAGGCAATAGTGAGGGTCTGAAGTCTGGGACCCTCTAAAAGGCTGTTGCCTGTCACCTTTAGTCTTTACCCCATCACAGGAATGGGCCCTTTGGAACATTATTTGACAAACCTCACAAGCATCATCTTCCACTGGTTTCTGTTTATCTTCCCACAAATTCAGAATTTAGGGAGAGCAGAGATGATGAGGTTTTCGTGATTTCAATTTTCACACCAACAGGGTGCGTAGCAAATTATATGTAATTATTATTTAGGATGGAGCCGATTTCAACTTCGTGAATATAAAAATACAATCTAGGCTATAAATATCTTAAAGAAATTTAGAAGAATTTTCTGCGCAGAAAAAAAACAGCTTTGGATGTCATGAATGTGTAGACACAGATAAGAGCCAAGTTTAAGATAAGTAAAACATTGATTCTGACAGCCGTTAAGTATGCATTTGATTTAGAATCCAGAGCTGTCAGCTGTCTATGAAATTCTTTGGTTTAGATTTCAGTTCCCGTGTTTCTCTTCTATTTGTTACCTCTGCCCCCCCACCCCCGTTTTTCTTCAAAACTCCCCTAGTATGTTTCTTAAGCCCACCCCCACTTTGGTTTCACCTTTCCTCAGAGACCAAGTGAGGTGGTCTATACAGTGCTTGGTAGCATGGAGTTTCCATAAAGTTGACTATAAATTTAAGGCAACATTTGCATCGTACCTGAAGCGAGTTGATTTATGAGTCGGTGTTTGGTAAATACTCTGAGATCTTAATATTAGACACAAGATCTAAGTGCACTGTATTATTGCTTCACTTTGTCTTTTGTAAAGTACCTGCTACCATGACAATATTCACTAGGTAAATAACAAATGAAAGGAAATACACTTCCTTCTCTATTTTAATAATGTACTATTCATGCATTTTTCCCTCTCCGGAACAAAGAATCATTGTAGTAGGTTGCTCTGCCAATATTAGGCTGATATCTTATTGCAAGCAAATAAAGAGATAAAATGGCATGCCACAGGAAAAGAGTTTCTTTTCAAAATAAAGGAGAACAAGGAAATAACACAAAATATGAAAAGCCAGGAAATGGTTCAATGGAGTTGTTACAAATATAAACATAGACCCCTTGATTTTCTATTACTATCCCCGTTATAAAGGGATACCAACATGTCCAGAGCAAAGTTCAAATTAGAGTTTCTTTATCAACTCTATTTAAAAAAATAAAAATCCATTGTTCTTCTCTGAATGATCTTGTCTTTAAGAGACCTGACAGAGGTGTTTCACAGAGCAGAACCATTGTCAGCCATTTCTAGTGGGCACTAAGGAAAATATTTGGTAGCTCAAATTATAGAAAAATTGCCATTTGTAGAGTCCATACCATATTTGGCTTAATTTAGGATTAAACATCTGTAACTTACTGTTAGGACATTTGGAGTGTGCAAAACTCTATACTATAAATATTGTCTATCTCTTTAGTCCCCACAGTACCTCTGTAGAAAGTTGTTTTGGTCCCATTTGTAAAGATTTGCTGATGGTCAAAAGAACTGGTATATAATTCTAGAATGAAAAAATTGAGGTCTTCTGTCTGGCAATGTTGACTTGTTTTCGTCCAAATTTGCCACCAGTTGACCAAAGATCCAGATGGTGGTTGCCCTTCAGAGTGTTTCACATACCCTAAGTGGCATCCAAGGAACAGAGAAAGGGCAATTTCACCTCTTACTCCTCTGGCTTTGGCTCACCATCAAGAGGCTGTAATAACACAAGCCTTAGAAGTCTGGCCATAATTCTCCCCACTAGGCTTCCCCAGTAACATTCAAGGAGCATAGAGTGTCTTATGTTTAAAACAGGAAAAAATGGACATGGCAGGCATTGTGATCTTTTAATGACTAAATGTAACTGAGGAGACTAGGGTTTCTGAAAGATCAAGAGAATGTAATAGAACTTGAATCTTATATTTAGAATCTTTCTTATTTTAAGAAACAGAAGTGAAACTAAGAGGGCTTCCTAGCAAAGGCAACAGTTGAGCCTTGAAAGGTAAGAAAGAAGACACAGGAATCAAATTTAAGAGAAGACATTTTGCCTAAGGGATGGTGTGTGTAAAACAGGGAAGTGAGAAAGGATAGTGCTTATATGTTGGCCACTCTTCTCCAGTGGTCCTAGAGGTAAGACAAAGCTAGAAAAGTTCCCCCAAATCCTATTCTCCAAAATTGTTGGCATTGACTTTCTTCCTCCTGGAAGTCTTTCTCTCACCACCACTACTGAACCAAATGCCCTTTTTTCCCTGGCGCTTTCAGAATCCTCTGTCCTTGTCCCAATATAGTTCTTTGTGCAAAATATGCATTTACCTGTTCTTATTTGACTTCCTCTGTTTTAAACTCTGTAGAGAGGGGACCTTGTCTTGACCACTTTTTCTCTTCATAATGCCCCGGGCAGTGCCTGGTAGGCCCTTGAGAGTTATTTTTGGAACTTCATGAACAATGCAAACGTCACATAAATAATGACTTCCAAATGTTTTAAATTTTTTCAAATGCCTTCGGCAGGATTTGTTATTGTTCTAGAGGTTAAAGTAACATAATGATAAATGTGGCAATATTTTATAATTAAACTACTAAACTAAATGAGTACCTTTTAGATCCACCTAAAGGATTTATCAAACACATTGCTAACAGGTCCTCTTTATAAAGGAGTTTCAGGAATAAGGGCACTTGCTGGTGTGAGGGACATCTGAGCAGGAGTATAGGACCTGGTAGAGCGCTCACAATCTGCTAGGGAAAGACCGTGCTGGAATGAATCCTGGTCCCGAAATCGGAAAACTTAGGACCCAGCTCTAGCAATTCCTATGTGTACCTCGGCAAGCTACTCGAAGTCTGATCTCCAATTTCATATCTGCACACTCAGAACCATAACACCAGCTCTGTTTACCTCACAGCGTTGCAAAGATAAGATAATGTAGAAAGGAGATGATAAACTACAAAGAATTATCCTCCTTCTTATCATAATGGTGTAAGAAAGAAGTCCAACTGACCTCCTGAATACTAGGATGTCTTTTGTCCACCAGTTAAATAGATCCTCGACCTTAGGACTTTTGACTTGACATTCAATCTGCTGATTATACCCTGCCGCCTCTTTCTAATCTAACACGGAAAAGAATACGAATCACTAGGAGAGGAATGCAGGGTTGTAAATGTTTGTCCTTGGCAGGATACTTTATACCCTTTGGTATTTAACACCAAATCCAGAGTCAGGGTCAGCCCCCAGGTAGTTCTTGTGTACAGTTTATACATAGCTGCGAAAATCCCCAGTGACTGATTCTGGCCCCAGTGATGTTGAGTGTTGGCAGGACAGATGAGCGCCGTTCTCCAGCACATTTCTCCCATTCTCTGCTTGTTTCCAGGCTGTCAGGGCTTGGCAATGGCCAACATGTTGAGAGGCCTGGCCAGTTTTCCTTCAGGGCTGTTCAGCCTAGATTAGAGGGAAGACTGGCGTGTTTACCGGTCTTGTACCTGCACTGTCCATTCTGACAACATTTAAACCTGAGAGGCGTTTGTCACTCCCTGGTGGCCCTTTGTCTTGACTTATGACAGATTTATTGTCTTTGACCTATGAAATCCAGAGGGTAGAGGATGGGTGTTAGATTTCACATGCCAGGTACCCTTGACTTTAATTATCTTCTTGAAATCAGTCCAGCACTCAGGGATGAGGGACTGAAGTCTCAAATCACCCCCCTAGTTTGGACACTCTCTAAAACCACAGTGTGTACATATTACTTATTCAGTATTTGTAAAGAAAAAGACATTTTGCTGAGCTGCACTTTTCTGATAGGCTTCATTTAAGATTATTTTTTGGTAGATTTATAATTCTGACAGGGAAATAGCTATAAAATGTAAAACGTATAACCAGTCAGGGCTGGAACACAGACCATCTAATTTCCTCATGTGCTCTGCTGAGCCTGGGGATGTGTGAGTCCTCCTCTCGGTGAGAGGGGACAGTGAGGGGGATGGGGAGACTGAGAGAACAATGGTGGGTGTAAGTCAGTCATAGCACAGATAATAGGATTGAGAGTTGAACTTTTTTTTCAATTTCAAATCTTTTCCCCCCAAATTCTGGTCCCATCGATTAGGTCCTGTCTAGTGTCATTTAGTTTGCATAATAGTTCAGTCAATTGTGGGACAAGAGCTTTACAAAAAGCTTAGAGCCATGCACACAAGCATCCATCCAGCATAGGAACAGGAAAGTTCTTGTGGTAAAAGTGGGCACACCAGGTTTGCTGAGCTTACAGAGCAGAACAGTGATTTTTAACTACTCTCATCCTCCTTTCAGAGTAGGAATTAGATTTCATAAGAACTGTGGACCTCCTTTTGGAGGAAAAAAAATATTCATCTGCAGGGTATTCATCAAGTATTAATGGACAGGTTTAAGGACTTCTATTCCCTTGAGAAGCACAGATAAGTAGATGTAAATCCCATGGAGTAGCAGGTTCTAGCTGTGAGATGTGTCCAGGTGCTGTGGGATCACAGAAGAGGAAGTGCCCCACTTTCTATCCAGAAGGAGGACCCTATTGCCTTACCAATAGTCCAGCATGTGCTTGGAGTTGTGTTTGTCAATCATGATGGGTTTTCCTTGGCTTAGCAGAGTTTTTGTGGTGGGTGTGGGAGAGGGCAACAAAATCAACAGGCAGAATGGCAAGAGTTCGGGATTTGGGATTAGAAGCTTAGGATTTAATGGTTCCTGGTTTACCACTTTTTAGTTGTATTAAATGGACACAGTACTTAGTCTCTCCATGTTCCAAGTGTCAATCTGTCAAATTACAATAGTGACACATCCTCTCAAACCTCACGGCCAGGTAGGGGACCTTGTGGGGAGGGGAAGCAGGGAGTAGGGCATATGCAACAGTAAAGCTCTTCCTCAACTGTAATGTCCTGTAAATATAATGTGTTGTCATCACTGTGCCCACAAATACAGATACTGAAGAAACAGATAAAATTCGGTCAAAAAGGAAATAACCAGTTGTATCCGGGGACTTCCTGTGGTTCATGGGGACAGAAGGGCAATTACGGGCCACCACATAGAACTAAACCTCTCGTCCCCATGGGACAGAAACCATAATCTCCATTCTGAAGACTGATCCACTGAAGGAACCATGTTCAAAAGTCCTGAATGTATTGGGAAGAAAGCCAAATTTATAAATTCAGAGAAAATGATGACTATAAGAGTTATAAGCCAGTGGTTTGATTAGTAGACATCCATGTATTTAATGTGGGGTTTTTAAAAACCAGGAGACTCTAAAAACTTTGTCCGCATGCCCACCCCTCCTCAAACCATCCATTCTCTTTGATCTCTTGTGCTGACTGGGAAGCGGACTGTGGCTTAGCTGGCAGCCAGGCATGGCAGGGGGAAGAGGATGTGGGGATCCCATTCTTGGAAACTCAAGCCCTGGGTGTGAGTCTTGGCTCTACCACCACTTAGCAGCTCTGGGACAATGAACGATCTAATCGATGCCTCAGATTCTTGGTCAGGAAACAGGATAATATCTAGTTTGCAGTAGGTCACTGGGTTGTTGAAAACTCTAAGCAAAAAATTTTTTTATGCAACAGTAAAGCTCTTCATGAACTCTAAAGTGCCAGCCTTTTAAAGTACTATTATCATTGTATTCATAAATGTACAGGTCTATCAGTAAAACTATCACAAGGGAGGAAAAGATACCACATTACATGTTTACAGATTGGCTGCCTCATTTGCCTTAAGCACTTATCAGAATGCATGGCTACCTAGTTATGTTTGTGAAGAATGTGTTTAGAAGTTTCCGATCAACACATATCCAGGAGCTCTGCAGTGGCGGCAGAGAGGAAGGCAATTTTCCATGGGTGATTTTCACATTTAGCAAGAGGGACTCAAGTTTGATTTTAAAGAAGCTATCAAATACATTTTCTCTTCTAGAGGAACAAACACCAAACCCTCCTCTCTCCACACTTTTGCCCATATGCGCTCTCTCAATTCTCCCTGCCCTCCCCTTACTTGTCCTTTCCATTTCCTCCTCCCCCCCCCCCCCAGCCTGTTCGCTGTATATGCCCAGCCAGCATTGGCAGCTGCCCACGCAGACGAATCCCAGTGGATCCTTGTGGCGCTGTATCCATAGGAACCTGCAAAGAACCAGGCAGCCTCTGCTTCCCAGCCCATGTGTTTGTGGTGTGGCCAGATCCCCTGATGGGAGTTTCACTGCAGTTAGGACACTTCAGAATAGACGCTACAGCAATTGCTTTGATGCAGATACTGGGATGTGAAACTCTGCCCGGCAGGGGCCATCACAGACAATTATTAACTCTCTTCCTATTCACCTGCTCCTGGGATCCTGCTTCTTCCTCCCAGATGAACACACCCAGCTCCCAGCCACATAGGGTATGGTTCAGTTAACTAGAAAGAGAATCCTGGAACTGGGAGCTGCTTCTTTCGTTCAATGCTTCAATGTTTATCAAACATGTACTATAGACGAGATGCTGCACTTAAGGATGAGAAGAAAACTGCACTTAAGGATGAGAAGAAAAACAAGTAAATGAGATATGGTTCCTATTTTTAAGAAGTTGAGAGTCTAGTGAGAGAGACAAAAAAACACAGAAATAATTATGTGACAAGTGCTATTTCAAGACCAAACGCGATGGGGACCATAGGAGGAAGTCATGAGTTCTCCTTAGATTTGGCAAGGCCTAAGAGAGGAGGGGAGTTGAGTTGCACTGTGAGCAAGGACTCCTATCCCACTACATCCCACTATCCCACTCCTATCCCACTAAGAGACAAGGATGGCATTGCAGGTGTAGGAACCAGCAAGAAGGCAGGCCCAGGGAAGCATGAGGATGTTCAAGGAGTGGTGACGGTCTAATATGACTGGAGGAAAAAGTGGGGGCAAGTCAGGGCAAATGAGGGGACAGGTTGCATGGGCCAGCTTGTAAAGGGGCTTGAGAACATGGCCAAGGAGACTGGATGCAAAAAGGAGCCAAGGAAGATATTTTAAAAATATTATTTATTTTGAAAAACTCTAAGCCTATACCAAGTCTACGGCAGGTGTTTATGCTGGTGAGTGAAGGCATTAAAATAGTTCTTTTGGGGCAGTGAGAAATGGCTTGGTGGGTGAGGATGGGGAGGCTATGGGGGGCAGGGAGGCCAGTTCAACAAGGGTTGCAAAGCTATAGGCAGGAAGTGAAGAGAATTCCAGAGGACCGGGCACCGCGAAAGGAGAGCAGGTCAACTGGATATTAGATTTGGTAGGGCCCCTGGGACCGGTTGAGTAGAATGGTTTGGGGAGGCAGGGAGGATATTCACTCAGTGCACGGGATTGGGAGACAGTGATGTGGACAACCAACATGGGGGTCCTAAGGGGAAGCTCCTGGGGTGAGGGGAGAGCCTAAGATTCCCCCTTTTCATTTAAGATACCAGTTCTCAGCCGGAATTTGAGTTCAAACATTCAGAGTTAAGAAGGGTCAGGACCAGAGTTTTTTGAAAAATTTTTGAAAGCAGCTATGTAGCCCTCGCTTAGTTTTCTCATCATCAGAATAAACCATCTCCTCTCCTTTAATCTTCCCTCAAGGGTCTGACATAACTTGGGTTGATCTGTCCTTTCTGCTGTTTTCTCACATCCCACTTAGAATGCAAAGCCCCAGGCTACAGACAACACATGACTCTTTCTCAAGTTATACATATAATTATATATTTATGTGTGCGGCACACACTTTATTAAAGATTACTGCAATTCCCACATTTAACACTTTATAGTTATTACATGCCCACTTTTCCTGAAAAAAAAAAAAAAAAAAAAAAAAAAAACTTTGAGTTTTTACTTCATTATTTCTCATCTCCCCACTATATATCTACTTCTGACCATCTATTTGCCAGCCCTGTCTACAATTATCAGGGCCTGTCTCAGGAGTTTCAATAGCAAGACTTCTCTTCTCATGACCTTTAGAGCAGAAGTGCTGTTTGGGTAAAGTTCCAGAATCTGATTACATTAAGGGAAGTGATTCCTCTGGCAAAACATAAAACGAAGGAGCAACCACATCCTGTCAGGAGGATGCTGGTGGTCTGGCAAGGTCTTCTAGAAGGTCCCAGCACTGATTTTGTACTTGAAGGACTGTGCTAGTATCTTGGAGAGGTTCTCTGTCAACACAGAGAGAACATGGCTGTCTTCTCACAAGACTTTGGCATTAGGAAGCACTGACTAAACAAGTACCTCACTTAATCATTTGAGGCCTTCGGAATAGCTAGTCTGACAGGCAAATGGAAGAGACATGTGAGTTTTAGGAAGTGCTTGAGTTGTATTCAGAGGTACCCACAGAGATGCTTATCGTTCCAGAGAATCCTTAAATGGTCCTGCAGGTTACTTCTTGGAAGACCCTATTTCTGCCAGCCTTACTCCTTCAAGAAGGGTTCTTTCACTGCCTCGGAGTCCCTGAGAGCCAGGGTCTGTGAAGGCGCCTGTGACTTGTCACAATGCTACTCATCTACCATATCCTGCTGCTTCCCAAGGCACTACCTGCTCAGCAAGGCCAGGTTCCCTGGCTACCTCTACCTGGCATTCTGCTAGCTGCCTGGAAGTTTTCTCTGCTTGCTAGGACCCTCCAATGACCCTACTTTCTTTACTCTCCCAACCCTTCCTCTAGCCAAACTTCATCATTCTTAAGGTGAGTTCCTCATAAAAGCCACACTACTCAGGCAATTTTTAAAATTCTCTCAAGGGCAATAAATAATTAGTATTGTTCTAGATGCATAGGAGAGAAGTTAATGCATTAGATATAGTGCATTTCTTAGGGCACTGAGACTTAACTCTGCTGTGGAACTCTAGTTGAGAGAGACTTTGGGCCTTGTGGAATGTTTTTCCAGCTTGGTTGTGGAGAAGCTCTAGTTCTCTCAATCATTCCCTCCCACCTCACCGATGGCATTGCAATAGGCAATGTTGGGAGCAATCAACATTGCTGATTATGTTGGGAATCTTCTGATGTACGAAGAGCTTAGATTTTTAGAAACTTTAGCCAGAAAAAGATTCTCCCTGAGTTCTTCCATTCAAAACCCAGTCCTGGTGCAATGTGTTCAGAACAAGGAATTGCTCAAACCAGGGAAAGTCAAGAGGAGGAAAATACCAAAGGAGAAGATAGAATTGTCATTCTGTGGCTTTTTGATGAAAGTTATCCTAGCATATTTCAGGTTCTGGCAGATAGACAAGGAGTAGGTTTGTCATGTGCTTTAGAGGATGCATGTATTAAAGAAGGTAATGCTAGCTGCTGAAGCAGACAAGGCCCAAACCCTAGGGACGAAACAGAATACAAATTTACTTCTTGCCCCTATCACAGGCCAGTGAGGATGCAGGTAAGTCTATGTCCCAGTCACATGTATTGAAGTCCAGGACCTAGGCTCCTTCCTCATGGACCCAGCCCCGCCGTGGCTCTAGAGCCCTTTCCATTTTGCTGGAATATAAGGAAGAAGGATCACATATGGGAGGTTTTCATGGACCAGGCCTGGAAAAGACACAAAACACCTGGCTCGCATTGCATTGGCCAGAACTCTGTTCTCTGGCTGCAGCTAACTGCAGGGAGAGGCTGGAAAAAGTCAACTT
Source organism: Lutra lutra (assembly GCF_902655055.1). Classification (NCBI taxonomy): domain Eukaryota; kingdom Metazoa; phylum Chordata; class Mammalia; order Carnivora; family Mustelidae; genus Lutra; species Lutra lutra. The sequence goes on along the minus strand of NC_062282.1, from coordinate 101,910,444 downwards.
GCTGTATGTCTGGGAAGAGGAAGGGAACATGGGTGTCCAAACTGAATTTTGGATGTTTGGGGCCTGAGGTTGTGGCTCACAATGATATAAAGTACTTGTGTGAATTAGCATGCTAATGCTGGGCCAACTTATGAAGTACTAAGTTCATTGTTACTGGAATGTTGGTTGGAGAACAAATTCTTGCCATTTTGACTCTGGAGCTCTATAATTACAGTTCCCTAACAGCATAGCAATTCCTCCCACACTCCTGCTCCTACTTTCCCATGTGGTGCAAAGTGCTTAGTTTCTATTACTGAGAAAAAAGTGTGGGTTTGTAGAAGACACTCTTTTACAGAATATTTTGTGTCATAGTTGTTTTTTTTCTTTTCTAGGACAGCAAGATGAATGTAGAGGGGACCTTGGTAATCAGAGGATTTGAGGACCTCTCTGTGGGGTGCTTTGTGTGTGGAGAAGGTAGGACTGGCCATTGCTGGAAATATGCATCTGGGGGTATGAATTATCATAGTTCTTTTGTACTAATAGAGTAATTCTGCTCATCTTTCCTCTTCCTTTAAGCATAACATTCTGGAATCTTAGGATTTTGGCACTGGAAAAGACATTAAAGCCCACGAGTCTGGTCCTGCTGTGCTGTACGTGAAGAGGAACAGTGAGCCAAGCTCTTTTTCCGTAGGGTTGTATGGCCTGTACTGACAAAGCACAGTTAGAACTTGGGCCTCCTGAATCCTACACCTGGGCCCCAAGCTGCTCCTCCCACCAATAATATATCAGGCTTTCCATGTCCATGTTTCCATATCAGGATTATCCAAATAAACTTGGCCAGTTCCACTGATGTTCTGACCTGATAGAGCCATGCAGAGAGAAGGAACTGTGGGAGGCAGGAGACATGGGATCCAGTCCTTTCTGGCTCTCATCTCCTTGTGACCTTGGCCGTGTGGGTGGGCCTTAGGTTTCTCATATATACCCTGAAGAATTTGGATTAGATCACAGTCTTCAAATTCTAGTCCACATAGGAAGGCCCAATATCTTAACTTTTGTTAGAAATCGCTATGGCTTAAAATGGTTTGAAAAGTATTCTTTCCACTGGAGGAAATAGTCTCAGGTTCTTCCTGTCTTTAAAATGTTTTATCTCTTTGAAATGTACTTTATGAATTTCGTTTTTAAGTCACTTTCTCTATGGGCTAGTTGATGAAATAAGAAACAAATCTATGACAAGTTAGATAACAAACCAAAGTTTGCCACTGCCCCAAATTCGTACATTGAAGTACTAACCCCCAGTACCTCAGAATGTGTCTGTATTTACAATAGGGTCTTTAAAGAGGAAATGGAATTAATAAGAGGTCATCAGTGTGGGAACTGATCCAAGAAGATTCGTGTCCTTATGAGAAGTAGGGATTTGCATGTAGACACATCTAGATGAGAGAGCATGTGAAGACAAAGGAAGAAGGCAGCCATCCCTAAGCCTAAGAGAGAGGCCCTGGAAGAAACCAGTCCTGCTGACACTGTCATCTTGGATTCCTAGCCTTTGGGACTCTGAGAACACAAATTTGTGTCGTTGAAGCCCCCAGGCCTGTGGTACTTGGTTATGGCAGCCTTAGACTAGTATAGAATGTGTGTGCTTCTGTGTGGGCAGGGGTGGGGTGTGTGTGTGTGTATGCACATGCACGTGTAAGGGGAAACAAGAGAGAGTGGTAGAGCCTGTTAAAGTTTTGAGTGAGTTTGTCCTGGCTGAAAGGAAAAGGCACTCTTCAGCTCCTGCTGATTGTTCCAGGATCTGTGTGGGGATATTAGCTCTTTGTTACCAGATGTTCTAAGTTTTTAAGAGAAGCTGGACTTTTTAAATGTGAAATTTCCCAGTTTTCAAGATATTATGTGGGCAAACAAAACATGTCTGTGGGCTGAATTTGACCTCAGACCACCAATTTTGACCAGTGACCCCATGTCTGAGGAAAACAACTGAGGAGTGACCTCATAAGGCAGGGTGGGACTACAGAGCACACAGGAAGAGACAGAATCCTGGTGAGGCTCCAGGACACCTGGCTGACTTTCATAGCCAGACTATCTTGCTGTTAGACCTGGAGCCAGATCTTAGTTTCCAGTCTTGTCAGATGAGGAGACTGAGCTCCTCTCTGCCAGCAAAGGAGATTGGAAATTTCAAGTCTGAGTGCCATACTCTGTAAACACCAGAGAATTATGGCCAAGATAATTACTTTCTGCTTGGCTATTTCCAAGAATAAGTGCCTGATCTCCTAAAGCCATGAAGAAAGAGACTGAACGTAATTAAGGATTTAAATGCACAGAAATAGATAAAATAGCCCCATGTCTTAGAAAAAGCTGCTCAAACTGGAAGAAAAAGGAGAAGAAAGCAGAGGAGTTGCTCCAAATGAAAGTCATTAAAAATATTGGCAAAGGAGGGTGTGAACCTCACCATTTCATCATCAAAATTATCCTGGTGCTCTTTCGCTTTGCTTTGGGATGGTCACTGCAAGGTTTTCTTGGCTTCTTTTTAGTCAGCATTTTAAGGACAAAGTATGTAGACATGGACTAATAAAAGAGTTATTGAGCCCTTACCATGTGCCAGGGACTTTACACATACAGGCATTTCTGCTATAACACAAAGTAACACTTCCCAGAAAAGTTTGTCTTCTGCAAAATTCTGTATAAAAATAGGATTTATGGGGAAAATAGGACCAAAGCAGACCTTTCAAATCTCTTGCAACTCTGATAAACCAAAACAATCACTGAGGAGGTCACTTGGACCACCTTGGCAGCGGCTGAGGGGCTAGAAGCTGCCACAGGGATATTACAATTCGTAAGAACAATAGAGATGGGAAACTGGTAAGTCTTGAACAGACCCGATGTGGCATGGGATGAGATAGGGAAATGTAAATGAGCTCTGAGTCCATGGGGCAATTCAGATGGGCCCAGGAGGCAGGACAACCTCACCAGAACTAAGAGCCCCTGAGGCTGGGGTGTGCCTACTGGAGAATGGAGAGCCCTGGATGCAGGTGCTCATTTTAAAATTTCCCTGGACGTAGCAGAATCATTGCTGCTAATGGGGGGGGGGGGGGCTCAGCCCTTTTCAGTTCCCACTGAAGCTTATGGCTCTTCTGCTCTTTCATCTTCTCCTCCTCAGGAAAGCCCACCTATGGTGACAACCCACATGCAGTTTTCACATTGCAATGGGAGATCTTAATGCGTAATGATGGGCAGTTTTCACATTAGAGGGACACCCTTCCTCAATGACCGATCACTGATGGGGGGATTCATGCTACCGAAACACATGGGGGAGGAACAGGATGGATCACCTCAGTTACTTCTCCCAACTCTAGGAGGGGCGGCAGCAGGGGTTCTCAGATTCCTATGCATCAGAATTACCTGGAGGGCTTGTTCAAACAGATGGCTGGGTTTTATCCCCAGGGTTCTCCTGATTCAGTACATCTCGGGTGGAACCTGAGAACTTGCGTTTCTAAGAAGATCCCAGGTCATACTGATGTTGCTGGCCTGGGAGCTACATCTGAGATCCACTAAACTAGGCGAAATGGTTAATTGGCAAGATTTTGTGATTACCCAAGATTTCTGCAAGAGTAAACCAAAGTGGGGGGATGGCTAAATCTTGGGGCTAGTGAGACTAGTATGCTATAGAAATTGACCTTCGATGACCTATGAACACTTAAGGATGTGCTGGGGTTGATTTTTGTACTTAGCAGGCAGACTGGGAGCTCAGTCAGTGGGGAGGGGTTTGTAGTTGGTAGCTGCTCTGCGTTGTTGGGGAGACCTAAGGAGTCTATACCTCCACCTGAGAACATGTTGTGTGGTCTCCTCTTTTGTTAAGACACCTCCCAAAATTTTGGTGTCACTTGCTATTTAAGACCTTCTATCTGTGTGTCTGTTACAGCCCCACCACCCCATGTACAACATTTCTGCTAAGGCTGCCGACAGGAAACAGCCTAGAATTCAAACCCAGGCACTCTCATTCCAGCATCCATGTCCATTTCCATCAGGCTGCATTGCTCCCTAGAGTGTTTCCTATGGGAGCCAAGATGTGTGGGGGTGTCTACCTGAGACTTGCTTATGTTCCTGTTTGCTGTGGCTGGTTTCAGGGATATCCAAGACAAGGTCTTGAAGTTGTGGCTGAACAGAAAGCCCAAGTGGGAGAGCCACTCTGAAGGACTATCCAATCCCTTAATAATAGACATTGCTTGCTTTGTTTTTGGTGCTTTACAAAGGTGTTGTGGTATGATCATAGAAATGAGAACTTCATCCATTCTCATTATGAAAAACTCCCAACTGCAGGAAGTTACAGTTGATTACTACATTAGGGTTGTGAGGTTTTCCTGAATTAAGAATGGGGAAAATGTGTTGATTATTATTAAATGCCTCTAAATATTTCAGGAGATGTTCCCCTATCCAGAGAACATGACATGACAGAAGGAGCTTTGGAGCGAGGCAAAGCGGAATTCGAATCCACGCTCTGTTATTTACTGATTGTGTGACATTGGGGGAAGTTATGAGTCTAGTCAAAGCCTCTGTTCCCTCTTCCATTAAACCTTCAGTAGGTTCTCATGAGGACAGAATTGCCGCCAGTAATGCAGATACATTTCTGATATCTACAACGTCCTGAGGCATAGACTAGCTCCCTCTTTGGATTCCCTGTGGTATCACAGTGGATCCAAACGCCTCCTATCAAATGTGTTGCATTCAACCTTGCTCCTGCTTTTTTTTTTTTTTTTAAGATTTTATTTATTTATCTTTTTTTTTTTTTAAAGATTTTATTTATTTGTCAGAGAGAGCGAGGGAGAGAGAGCGAGCACAGGCAGACAGAATGGCAGGCAGAGGCAGAGGGAGAAGCAGGCTCCCCGACGAGCAAGGAGCCCGACGCGGGACTCGATCCCAGGACGCTGGGATCATGACCTGAGCCGAAGGCAGCTGCTTAACCAACTGAGCCACCCAGGCGTCCCTTGATTTTATTTATTTATCTGACAGAGATATCACAAGTAGGCAGAGAGGCAGGCAGAGAGAGAGAGAGGAGGAAGCAGGCTCCCTGCTGAGCAGAGAGCCCAATGCAGGGCTTACTCTCAGGATCCTGGTATCATGACCCGAGTGGGAGGCAGAAACTTTAACCCACTGAGCCACCCAGGCCCCCCTTGCACCTGCTCTTTAAGGGCCAGGCAGCAATGCCATCTCAAGAAGACAGAAGTGATGCCTGCTGGAAATGGTCTTGGCTGAGATGTCTGGTTCAAAGCAACATGAAGCTAGTAGTTTTCACTAAGTTTGTACTAAGATATAAACAAAGACATGGAAAAAAGATAAAGAACAACACTGAAAAGACAACATTGGAACCAAATTCCAGAATTTTGAAGGAACTGAAGATAATTACAAGGCAGATGGAGATGACCAAGAATAACCAGTATCACTTACAGCTTATGTCATAGGTCTACTTTACCTCCATGATGTGGAGCTGTGGTACATCTATCCAACAGAAAACTTCCCAGTGCCATGGGGGACAGAGTGCCTCTCTTTCTGTTTCTCCTCCTCCTCTCCCACTACCACCTGTCCCTCTGCCTCTTGTCTCCACTGAGGTTTCCATCTTGTTATAATTTAGGCCAATACCCCATATTTCAGAAAAGCAGCATCCAGGAAATAATGGCATGTTGGTAAAGGTCCAAGACCTGTAGAAGACATACTCTAAGGTAACCCCCAAAGAGTCATCCTTTGAACAATCCTGTCCCCTTGAGTGCAGGCAGTACCCGCAACTAGCTCTAGCCAACAGAGTACAGTAAAGGTGACGGAGGTCACACTTGTGATGATAGTACAAAGGGCAGGTCTCCTGTTGGCCTTGGAAAGGAAGTTGCCATGTTGTGGGAAAGCCTGACAGGGGCCAGGAAGGACCTGCGGAGTAGCCCCCAGCGGACAGCCATTGAGAAAGCCAGGCCTCTGTCCCACAGCCGCTCTGAGCCCAATGCAGCCCACAGCCCTGTGAGCTTGGAAGAGGCCCCAAGATCCAGAAAGAAAAGCAGCCCACTGACACCCTGATTCCAGCCTTGTGAGACCCTGAGTAGAGGATATAGGTCAGCTAGGCCCAGACTCCAACCCGTGGAAATTGTGAATAAATGTTTTAAGTTGCTAAGTTTGTGGTGGTTCTGTACTGAAAGAGTAATAGAGGGATTTACAGTGTATGAAGTAGGCATTGTGTGGGGAAGAAAGAAAAGATCTGGGAGCAGAGCATTCTGGGAATTAGAGTGACTAATTGGGTCATCAGAAACCAGGAGCCAGATAGTGGAGGTCAGAGGAAGGTGTCACCTCAAGAAGACTGAGGTAAAGTCTGTGGGAAGTGGAACTTTGCCTGGGAGCTGTAAATATGAAAACCTGTCTTACAACTGTAGATCTGATAAGGAGATTCAATTACAGTGCCTGTGACCGGACATGGGGGGAGGGAAAGAAAAATCAACTTTTCAAAAACCTACCAGGAAATATCCAGGAGCAATAAGAAGAAATTTATGAAGTCTTAATAGGAAACTAAAAGAAGACTTTCCACTGAAAATATTAAGTTCTTAAATATTAAGTTCTACAAATTAATCTGTAAATTTTATGTAATTTCAATAAAAAAATTTTTAAAGATTTTATTTATTTGACACAGAGAGACAGTGAGAGAGGGAATACAAGCAGGGGGAGTGGGAAAGGGAGAAGCAGGCTTCCTGCTGGGCAGGGAACCTGATGCAGGGTTTGATCCCAGGACCTTGGGACTGTGACCTGAGCCAAAGGCAGATGCTTAATGACTGAGCCACCCAGGCATCCCAATTTCAAAGAAAATCTTAATTGAAACATTCAGATTTTGACAAAATAATTCTAAATTTTTCGGAAGAACCATCAGAGCAGCTAATATACTTTTGGAAAAGAATGAGGGGTACTTTGTCTTATTAGAAAATAAAACATCTTGAAACTATAATAATTGTAATTATATAGCATTAGTTTACCAATAGACAGGCAGATGATGGAACAGAAGAAAAGTCCAGAAGAGATCCAAGGCTAAGTATGTGTAGGCCCTTGTGCATTTGTTTGGTTTTGGTATAGGAGAAACACTGTTTCTAGTCATTGGGGAAAGGCAGAATAGTTTATAAATGCTGTTGGGGAAAATGACCAACCCACTGAGACAAACTATATCACCACCTCATACATGTCTCACACAAAAATTAGGATTAATTCACATTTAATTGTAAAAGATGAAAATTTTGGGGTGTCTGGGTGGCTCACTCAGTTGAGTGCCTAGACTCTTGATTTTGGTTCAGGTCCTGGCCTCTGGATTGTGAAACTGAGACCTGCATTGGGCTCCAGATTGGGTGTGGAGCCTACTTGGGATTCTCCTCTCTTCCCCTCTCCTTCTACTCCTCCCCGCCTCTAAAAAGATGAAAATTTATAGGTTAAATAAAACATAGGTGAGTATTCTGTGTGTCTTTGGGGATAAAAAAGGCATTTCCAAGTGTGATATCAAAGCCAAGAATCATAAAAGAAAGGACTGTTACAGTTGATCACATAAACAATAATAAGTTCTGTATGGTGTAAGAGTATACAAGAAAAACTTGAAAAGCAAACAAATGGAGAAAAAGGTATATGTAACATAAATGCCAGGTATTAAACTTTGAGCTTTTATAGATTAGAAAAAGCCCATTGAAAAAGTGGGGCAAAGCTATAAAGAGGCAACCACAAAACATACCATCCTTGTTTGCTTTGCCCCATATGCCCTTTTTCTTTCAGAAATCTCCTTTTCTAAGGCTTCCAGGGGCAGTGATGTTGGGGGTACCACAGTGCTGGCCAGTGTGACATGTTTTTGGGGAGATGTATAGTACTAATCATCAACCCAAGTTCTTTTTCTTCCACAGTACCCAGGAATTTCCAGTAAGTGATCTGACCTTCCTTATATTCAATAATATCACTACGAGGAGATTTTATGCCGGTCTACAATTTCACTCTGAAGAATGCATTACTAAAGCCTGTTTTATTAAAATTATTTTTCAAATTGAGTATGGCTTTATTTTTTTATCATTGTGAAAGAAGTTCATGCTTCTTGTGACAACATTCACGCTATTCAGAAACATGTAAAGACAGTAAAAAAACCTTGTCATCCAAAGATAACTTGTGTTTTCTCCACATGTGTGGATGCGTGAATGCACATACATTCACACAAGCATGTGTTGATTTTTTTTTTTTTTTTTTTACACAAAAGTGAGATCATGCTTTTTCCCAGTTCAACAATAAATCATGGACATCTTCCCATGTTAATAAATGTCGATGTACTTCATTTTAAGTGGATGCATATTATTCTTCAAAATGAATGCACTATAATTAATTTAACCAGTTTCCTACTGATAAATTAAGATTTTCCTTTACCATTATAAAGAACTCTAATTGATTCCTTATGCAGATATTTGGCCATGGGTCTGATTCTTTCCTAAGAATGAATTCCTAGAACAGAGATAATTAGTCAGCTGTCCTAAGGGAAGAAAGAGTCAGACGAGATGATCTGATGTAATAACAAGCTAGAATATTTGGGGAAGAGAAAAGATGGTGAGTTTATCACAGTCACTATCACTTGAGTCCATGCCCAGCCCAGCCCTATGGATACATGTTTGGGTTCCAGGAAAGAGAAGCTCTAAGTAGTTCTTTTTCTAAACCTTCCAGCAGTGGGTTCAAGGGGAGGAGAAGACAGTGAGCTGCTTCCCCCTGCTCAGCTTCAGGCTGAAATGTAGCACCGTGGCAATCTGACCTGGGGGCACTCCCAAAGGAATTGAGCTTGTCTGTATGCACGTGTGAGAACCTTACTGACACTGCCACAAATATAGAGCAGGGACATTTTCGGGGGCTGGTATGGGCAGGGGCCAGGGAGGTGTGAGTCATTAGTATTGCCTGATTCTATCTATACCCAGTGGCAGGAAAGATAAGGAGAAACCTGTGGGTGTGAACCTACTGTGTGTGAATACCTCAAAAATACTGAAGATACAGTTTTTTTTTAAGCACATACACATGCCTTGCCCTGTCTGTAGTTTTATAGTCTATGAATGATACCTTGGGGCTTGTTCTTTCCCATCTGTTGTGTACTCGGAGGGAGGTTAAGGCCTCTTGGAGTCTACTGGCAGCCATTTTTGCCAACTCAGCCATATAGGATTTAAGGTTTTTTACCTCTTTATTTGAAATCCAAGGAGATTGGTTCTCTCAAGTGAAGGCTTTAAGTATTGATAATTATACAGATATCATGTCTTTTATCGTTATCCCCATTTCTTGGAGGAGTGCCTTCCCATATGTCAAGGAAGTATCTAACAATGAGGAGCAACCACAAGTCCATAGTACGAGAGTGTGGCTGGCAGTGTTTGTTGTCACACAACACCCATCCTCCTTCCAGTCCACTCCTTCTGCACTGAAAGAAGGCCAGTTTATACAGGAGCTAGCTAGAGACCCATTGGTTCAGCCCTCTTCCCAGCCCCAAAATATAAATCATGATTAGTAAAACCAGTCACAATAATATCACTTTGCTTGGCCTTTGGTTGGTTGAAGGATGGCATGTGATCCTATTTTGACTAGTGAGATGTAAGAGGAAGTCTACTGAAGTAAGCTTAGTTTTCCAAATGAAAAGATGAAGTTTCCTTAAGAAGAGGTTTTTCTGCTAGCCTTCTACATCCTCATGATGGGGAGGGGAATGCCTTGAAGAGCAAGGACCACGAAATACGGATGCTAAGAGGATGGATCAGCAAAACGGAGAGTGTTGTTAAGTCAGGAAAAATGAATTCCTATGTTTTAAGGCTATGCTAAGTTTGGTTTTTTGTCACACCACCGAAAGCATTCTTAAGTGGTACATGGAATAAGTAAAACAAGAGTGACTTGATTATCTGGAAGCATGAACTCTGGAGCCAGATTGCCTGGATTCAAGCTCTAGTTTTGTAACTTTGGCTGGGTGAAACCTTCTCTACCTCAGTTTCTCTATTTGTAAGATAGAAATAATAATAGTGCCTACTTCAAAGATTGTGCGGTGTAGTCCAGAAGAAGTAACAAGACAGCAGCTTGACTTTTTTGTGGGATCAACATATAGGTGTTCCGAGTCAGAGAATTGAGCCTAGATTATTTTTAATAAAAGAAGGCAAAAATCTCTGGTAACACATCATTTTAAGTAAACACATTGAGAAATGGTTTGTCAATTTTTTTTTCAGCTCCTCTCATATTTATCATGGCCAAAGGTAAAATCGTTGATCTCTGGGATGGTCTAGAATGAATGTCATAAAAAACAAAAAGCAGAGTTATTCCACATATGTCTTGGCCTTAATTTGTTCTAAAGAGTGGAGACTTTTATAGCTATAGTTCTGAACAAGGTCATATTTAAGTGACCACCTTTTTTCTCAGTATGGTATTCCTTCTTAAGTTTCTATTTTTTTCTTCAGAAGTTTACTTCTCCAACAGTTTGCATTTCTGTCTTTGTTTCTCCTGAATCTTTTAAGAGATTCTCTTTTAAGATTCATCAACAAACAACTTATGTTAATGAGGTGTCATGAGAATTGCAAAGGAAGCAGGGAGACAGTCTTTGCTGTCCTACTGTTTTTAGTCTTGTACATCAGGACATGAGATCACCTGATGTTCTGCCTTTACAGGTCGGTTTATTAAGCATGAGGCATTGGACAATCATATATTGGTTGACCAAAATTCAGAGGTCTTTCCATGCTGTTTCTGATGAGCAGGTATGTACTTGAAAGGAACAAGGCAAAGACCCATTTGAATTTGGTGCTCATGAATACATTTGGAATGGTCTCTTATGAGGTGTCCAGGCTTTTGACTCCTAACTCCTTTTTGACTCCTTTTTGTTTATGGCCAAAGAGTGTTAAGAGGTAAATCCAGTATCTTCTCTGGGACTGTCTCCTTTCTGACACAAAGAAGAAAGGTAGTTCCGGGTTTTGGCACAGTGGTAGTATGTGAGCATCCATGGGCCAACTTCTTCAGCTACTAATCACAGCTTGGATGTTATCTGCCTCAGGCAGCAACAAGGGTTCATGAAGACCCCATGTGGTGCTTGCCTTTGGATTCAAAACGCCTATTACACTGAGGCTCTGAGTATGGACTTCAATCTTACACTTTTGCTTGAGGTAACAAAACATTCACGGTAACATTCCATTTAGATTCAGGACTCTGTTCTGCTTTCTAATTCCATAATGCTCTGATGACTCAGGAAACAATCCTTCCAGTGAGCCAACATTAGGTATCCTACCTCCTGGCAACAGAGGCCCAAGTATCTGATGAATCAGGGAAGAAGAATTTAAATACAGTAAAGGCACCTCAGTTTTAAATCCAACAATCTGAAATGAGATATTCATAAATAGAATCATAGCAGGTCAGAATCAGAAGGTAATTCAGTGATCCCTTTGGCCAATTGTTCTCGAACTTCAGTGGCTCCTGGGATCACTTGGAAGGCATGTCAAAACACAGGTGAACTCAGTTCGCCTGGGGTGGGGCCAAAGAATTTGTATTGCTAACAAGTTTCCAGGTGAGGTTGATACTACTTGTCCCCTGTACCACGCCTTGAGAACCACTGATTTAGACAGCTCCCGCCCTTTATAACGAAGGAGATTGGAATGGAGAAATTGGTAGAGTGTCTGAAGCAATTGAGGAAGTGCGGGAACTAAAACCAAATTAATTTCTTTTGAGTCCAGGTTACTTGTTGTTCTTCCCATTTCACCATTAATGCCACAAATTAACTGTATCCTCAATAATTGTTATTTGCTTGGGAACAACGGGACATTAGAGCACACAAGTCTTGGCTTTCCCACTAGGTGATGATTGACTGGGAAGTCATGTAACCTCTTTATTGTCTCAGTTTCTGTAAAATGCGATAATAGTACTAGAACTGTAGGAGCTGCCTGTAGAGCGGTTGAAAAGATTAAAATATACTTTATGAAATCTTTAGAGTCATGCCTTGGAAACTGCCATCATTACTATTATTAAATACTAGTTATTTCCAGTCAGTTGGAAAATATTTTATATTACCAAAGTTTGACTATCTCTAATCAAACTCGTGGTACAAGAACAGAAAAGCTTCAGAATGTGGCTAATTCTAAAGCTGGCAATTTAAAATAATTAGATTGCAGGTTTTAGGTCTCCTAGAGCATCTACTCTATCCCTTTCTTCCTACGTGGGGAACAGAAAAGTTAGAGAAAAATAAAGTGAATTGTCTAAGCTTTTAGACCTTATTACCAACACTGACGGTTCTAGAACTCACTTTAATTCATTACTTCTTCATCTATGCAGTGGTTTTCAATGTAGCATTCTAGTGTCCACTTACAGATTTGTCTTATTGCCAGGAATGCAGCTGAATCAGAGTTGATGATGGACTACCACTCCAATCTCATTTTTTCTTTGTTCTGAATGGCTTTTTCCTGAACCCTTTTTTTTTTTTAAAGATTTTATTTATTTATTTGACAGAGAGAGATCACAAGTAGACGGAGAGGCAGGCAGAGAGAGAGAGGGAGAGAGAGAGAGGGAAGCAGGCTCCCTGCTGAGCAGAGAGCCCGACGCGGGACTCGATCCCAGGACCCTGAGATCATGACCTGAGCCGAAGGCAGCGGCCTAACCCACTGAGCCACCCAGGCGCCCCTTCCTGAACCCTTTTTGATGGTTCCTGCATGCAGTAGAATGGGAAGACTTTGTTTCCATTAAGTTCTGAATATACTCAAAAGAATTCTTGAACTTAGCCCAGTTACTCTACACTTTCTTCCCTGTCTTCCTTGTGTTGAGGTGAGTCAAAGCCATAGAAATCAAGTATTACTCAGCTTAAAAACAGGGACTCATTTAAAGTATCTAAATTGCAATTTGGACAGCAAAAGGTTAATAGTGTATAGAAAAAAATTCCAGCAGTCCACAAATCTAAGCATAATTATGTATGAACATGAGGCTTTTATTGCTGTCAAAATTAATCACTTTTCAACTTCCAGCTGTTAAAACCCTTCTGGCAGCTCTCCAAGCAATTCCCCTACAGTTACTTTTCCTTCAATTAAATTCTGGTGCAGTTCACAGGCTCCTGTTACATAAGCAGCAATTTTAAAATGGACTTCTTGGGGTTTTCCTTTTTTTTCTTTGCTTGGAACTAGAAAATGACAGAAAGTGAAGCTTGCTTCTCTCACTCTTTCAGTTCAACTTGCACTTAAGCTTCAAGCCTCCCAAACAAGCAATATGGGATTAAAGTATTAGTGTTTATTATAAAGCACTTTGTGTGTGCTGTGATTTGTAATAATTTTTATTAGCCATTTCTCTCAACTGTCTTCTGAGGTAAGTGAACGCTGTCATGTTGGTGTTCTGCAATCCCACCCACTTGTCCTTCCCCACCTCAGAAACTTGGCAGGAAACGTGGTTAGGAGATCTTCAGTGGTAGGGTCAGTTCCTGTGTTAGGCTATTGCTGGTATCTGGAATGGTACTTAGACTTGCCCCTCCTGGCAGTGTATAGGTGTGTTGTGGTGGGACTAATCCTGGAAAGAGAAGCCATCTGAAGTGTCTGAAGCTGCCCGGCTTTCTGGAGGCTTCTGTGGCACACGGTACCCCCTGATTCTGGAAGCAGCTACAGTGACATTCAGATATGGTCCCATTAAGCTAGATTTTGGTTTATGAATGGAAAGGAGTGCACATCTTTGCATTTGCATGGCACAGAACTGAGGGCTTGCACACATGGACCTTGTATTGGAATTGTGCTCTTTCCACTTTTCCTTACTGGAATTCCCAAAGAATGGTCCTTTTATCCTTTTGAAGAGCCCTCCAGGGATGAATGAGGACTGAAGCTTTGCTCTGCAGGGATTGGAGATTCTGATCACTCTCACCTTCCCCGTGACACCAAGGCACGTGCCCTTCAACATTTGAGTTCATTTAGTTAGTTCCATTTCCCTGGCTTGTCTCTCTCAATTCCCTCCAATGGTGCCTGCTGCCTTTGAGTCTGGGGAGGAGAGCGCCTTCCTTGGTCTCTCTGGTGGATCTTCATGCCTCCTTCCCTACTCATGCTGTATCATGTTATGTGTTAATACTGTAATGAGCAGATATCTCCAGTTCGCAGCCTCTAACTTCTGCTCTTATCCCCTACTTTCATGCAAAATTCACATTTCCAGATGCTGATTGCTTCCTGAGCTTTTCTACCTGATAGTAGCAGCCGGCACAAGATTGGAGACCGTGCAGGGTGTACAGAGAGGTCTATTGAGGCAGAGATAAGTGTATGGAGGTCTTGGATACCAAAGAAAAATAAGAACACAGCAAACACCTTGCAGTGCTTATCCGTTTAATCATGAATATATAGTTCTGTGCTACTCTGTATTATATGGTTGGAGAAACGGTGTGCAGAGGAAATCTTCATTCTGTTATCATCCATACTTTCAAGTGGCTTGTCATTACAAACTTGCATTTTGACAGCTTGAGCCAGTCATGGGTTAGGACATTGAGCAAGATTCCTTATCCAAATAGAAGCCTTGCTGGCTGGTGGCCTGGGGAGTCATCTGTGTAACCTTACTGTAGCACTATTACCCTGAGGCTACCCTTGTTGAGGATAGCTGCTGGTCAAATCCTATCCATGCTCAAGGAAATGGCTCCAGGCCCCGGGCACCTTGGCAGGAAACTAGAGAAGGGACATATTCATGAGAAGTAATCAGAGTCTTTGCATTGCAGTGAAAAATCTGTCAATCCCTTCCTCATTCCTTCATAAGTTAATTAGCTGGTTAGTTTGCTGTACTATGACTAAGTTGATTTACTCCAGTCAGGGTAATTTCGACCAATCTTCCTGAGCTTGGCTTGAAGGGCCAGAGTGGACCTAATCAGGATTAAGACCAGCTCTGACTTGACACCCAGAGGTTAAGACTCTTCCATTGGGAAGCTGCCAAGGTGTCCTAGAGACAAGACAGAAGTCATGTTGAGAGAGCCAAGGCCAGGAAGCACTGCTCATGAAGTTTTGCCCTTCTCTTTAGGATTAATGTACCTGCTCTTTGTAGGGCATTTCCTAAAAACTTCCACATGCATAGTTTTTGTTAATTGACTTATAGAACATATGCATGTGTATCATTTCCAATGTAAATACTTTGTATTTAATTTTTAGTTTGATATTCCATGGGTTATTTGGCCAGACTTGGTGTCCCCTAGATCTTTAGATTCCATGACTCTGTCTCTAAACATCTCACCAAATTCTACCCAGTGGTAATTAAAAACAAATACATATGCAATCAACAAGTTAGGGAGAAAAAGTTCTGTTTGGAGTTAGAGTTGTTTGCATTTGGCAAAATACAGTTACACTAATTTATATTGCTCTTATTCCATCTGCTTTCTGGTTTAAAATGTCCTGGATTGCTTCAGACTTTGTATATGCAATTTTTTCCATTTACAAAATTTTCCTGCCTAATCCATTTTATTTTCCTGAGAGCTTTTAAAAAATGATATTGGTTAGCTTCAAATTTGCAGAGTTCTGTTTTATGTGATTGGATTCCTGATCTTTTAAATGGGTGACAAAGCCTAAAGTGTCACCAAGGGAAACTTTTAGAGCTAAAATGTTTGTGCCAGGCACTCAGTGCCAAGTTATGCCAACCAAATTGATGGCTTGGAGCAGCTGGTCTTTGTAGAGGCAGAACTCATGCATTCAAGTTCTTCTAATGCCTACAACTTTGTATCCCTACTCTGGTTGTGCTTAAATGCGTGCTGCCTACGGACCTTTGTGGAACTGCTCCCTCCCCCGCCCCCACACACATACACCCATCGAGGCATGAATGTTTATAAGGTTTTTCCTTACTACCCAATTCTGGAAAAGGACGAGAAATGAGTAAAAATGTTGTAGATCACAGGAAGACAGACAGTACTTCATTAAAAAGTTGTGTTTGATGTCTTGATACTGCTTCACAATGCAAGTGACAGAAATGTCAGATTCTGGGCTTGGGGAGGGGGTGGTGGTGAGAGGATGGTAGCTGCCTACCATAAATGGAAAAAAGTGCCTAGAATTTGGCACTTTTGTCCATTTATTGCCAGCAGTTATGCTTACCCACTTCTATTTGCAACACTGGGGACGGAAGGTAGGGATGGGAACCCCAGAGTCAAGGGACTCATCAGTTCCAGCCTAACTGCCCGAGTTTCAGGTAATAAGGTAAATAGGGTTGTTTTTAAGACAAGTTGGCAAACTCTTTTCATGGTAGTAGGCATTGTTTAAAAGAAACAATTTGAAGTTGTTTTGTCTAGAAACATGAGAAAGGATTTTGTTTTGCCTCTTGGAGCATAGGACACCATTATTTACTTTTTATCCTATAAAACTGCCTTAAATGAATGACTTCCATCTGAATTCTACTGTCTTTGGCTACATAATTTTCATAGGGGTTATCTCATTCAATACTTGACTACCCTTTGTGCCAGACTTAATTGGAATGCAAAGGAAGGTGTGACTAGTTTATTGATGTGGGCATGTCAATTAAGAGAAAAGTAATCAGAGTCATAAGGCCAGTTGGTGGCAAAGTGTGTGGTAGAGCCAAAATCCCCAGACTCCCACTATAGTGCACTTTCTATTTCCCGTTAGTGTTGTTCATAAAGACAACTCCAACTGTGATCAATGTAGGAGGGACACAGAGCTTTCCTAGGGAGACACTCATGTGTAGCTCATTCCTCAGTTCATCAGAACAGCCTCTGTTTGCAACAGCATGTTGTGACAGGCTATTCTCACCTTGTCTTTTGGGGTTTCTGGGTTATCCACAGCCTTTGCTAAAAGGGAGCCTATCCATGAGCTATTTCTGGAGCTTTCTACTAGTCTGCCAGCGGCACTCAGGTTCTGGAGCTATCTGGCTACTTGGAGGTACAAGAAGCGGTTCTCCCAGTAACCTTGTGCACCCGCCCTGACGCTCGGCTCTAGATGCTGCTGCTCCCCAGCTCAGCTCTTGCGGGGGAGTTAGGGATTGACATTGCTCCTCCACTGATCGTTTGGCTTTATTCAGCAACTTTTGGTGTCACTTTCTTATTTCTGACAAATTTGAAAGCTTCAGAGAGGAGGCTGGTTTAACTGGTCAAGGGTGACTATGGGAGAGCTCAGTTTTGCTCATGGGTAAAAACAGGGTGGCTTCTCTGCTTCTGACTGGTGAGGAGATTGCGTCTGGCTTGACGCTCCAACTACTCAGACGATGTGCTGGCTTTCTTAAAGGTGCAAAGATAGATACCATCATTAGTTTTTAGGCCACTTGTACATTTTATTCTTCCCTGCTTTCCAATTGCCAGAGCTTAGTAAGAACATCCAAAGACATATAATCTTTCCTTGCAATTAGAGCTGGTTAATTGACATGCACACCTTTCTGGAAAGAGCTCGTCTCAGTTTTTAGAAAGGTGACCTGGTTCTCTGCTCAGGTAGAGGATCACCTTTGTTCCTTCTGTGTATTTCCCAAGCTCCAGGCAGAACTGGCAGACAGGTAGGACTTGTCTTCAGCTCTGTTTGATCTCCACTTCAGAGGCTTCTCCATGCTCTAGATTCTCCTCCTCTCCATCATGGGCACAGGACCTCCCACCTGCTCACTAGTATTGCTGTGTAGTCCCAGCTTAGTCTGCCTCGGATAGCATCTTTGGGTTATTACTGGACTTACTCTCCCTTGCAAAATTCACCTGACTCCGTCTCTTGGAAGCCCTTCCCTTTCTGTTAATGACAAACAATAACCTCCCTTAAAAAAAAGAGCCATTATCATTATTACTATCATCACAACCCCATCACTATTCCTCCCTAACATGGATCGAGCACTTAGTCTTTGCCAAGCCCTGGAGACACAAAAGAAGATTAAAAGGACTTCTGCCCTAGGAGAATTTATGGTCTGATGGTAGAAATGTAAACGTTATTGATAACTCAGATTCCTGTCTTACTTCTAGAATACAACACTTCTGCATTCCCATGGGGGAAATTATAGAATATGATTATTTAATCCAATGGTACTTTTGGTAGGCCCACAGGATATAAAGAAGAGGCAGGAACCCTTAAAATCACACGACATCAATGGGGGTCTACGAAAGCCTGCCTTCTGCCTCTTCTCTCTTGCACCTCTCTAGCTGAAGACCTGCAGTCTTGAGAGACCATAAACCACATGGAATTAGCCTGTGAGCAGACTGGTCGGTTGCCTGGGAGATTCCATGGGTGCTGCTGGGGCTCATTTTCAGTTAACTTTTTTTTTTTTAAGATTTTTTTTATTTGTTTGACAGACAGATCACAAGTAGGCAGAGAGGCAGGCAGAGAGAGAGGAGGAGGAGGCAGGCTCCCCACTGAGCAGAGAGCCCGATGCGAGGCTCGATCCCAGGACCCTGGGATCATGACCTGAGCCGAAGGCAGAGGCTTTAACCACTGAGCCACCCAGGCACCCCCAGTTAACTTTTTTGAGCCCAGTGGAAGTGATGTACAGGGCTGTCAGACCAGAGCTCCCGCCAAAGAGAGGCAGGATACAACAAGACACCAAAGAGCAAGTTTTCCTGGGTCTGTAACATTTCCAGCTGGAAAACAAATCAGAGCCACACATTCCAGCTATGTGCTTAGGAAAAGTAGTAATCATCTAAGTATGCTAACTGCGGCTCAAAATAATTCTGGGGTTGCCAGTGCCGTATGCCTTGTAGGCTTCCAATTAACTCTGCTTATTTCTTTTTTTTCTGCCAGGGCCAATTATTGGGGAAATTTAGCCTTTCTACCTCCCATCACCACCCCCAGCCCTTCAGAGAAAGGTTGTTACACACCAGGATGTCTGACCATTACATTAAGCCATTAAGCCATTAAAATGGAGACACTGGAAGAGTTTAGCTCTTGAAACATGGATTAAAGACTTGAAGTTTATGAATGTAGAATTTCAGTTAGCGCTTAAGAGTTAGAAAAAACCCAAGAGCAGGGTGACCCTGCATGAAACTAGGATGCCCATTGTCTAAAAGCAATTATTAGGATTGCCTCTTTTCTCTCAAACATGCTCAGTTTGGACCATAAGTGGTTATTTTGCCCGAAATGTTATCCAGTCCAGCTTTCAGTTTGGTTCAAGTTTGATGTAGAAATTACTTTTTTGCTGTTTGCTTTTTCCAGGCAAGTGGTCTTCTGTTTGCTGTTCACATTGCTATTGTTGGAGGACTCACTACTTTGCACAGAATCTCCGATTTCCAAGGAATTCTTTGTTCTACTTGGAAATCTTCCTTCTCCTAGCCTGCACTGTTTGACTGTCGTTCAACAATACAGAGCAAGTTTCTTTCACAATTTTTCATGTTGGGTGTATTTTTTATTTTTTAATATTATTTTTTGGGGGGGGGGTTGTATTTTTAAAAATATGCTTACTTTTTTCAACGTTTGAAATTCCGAAGAGCCTGGCCTGATTTTGTACTGATGCATCTTAAAGACAAAAGCAAGAATTTTGTTAGGTTCTATCACAGAACCCCTGGATAGAAACCACACATTTATTGGGGGCTGGTGGGTGAAAGAAAATTCAGGAGCTATTAATAAAGCAACAATGCCAGCATCCTGTAGTGACAATTTCCTTATAATTTTTATTACTTTCTACAGGTGAATTTATTATTATACGCAGGAGAATGGCTGATATTATTTCCAGGAAACAAGCACAGCATGAAGAAACAAGGCTTTCTTTAAAGGCTATTCTAAGCTAGTGTCAGAAGTAGGATTCACATACGTTGTTTAAATAATTTAATTCTTTTAGGATTGTAAAAATACAGGATGATTATTGCAAATTTAGAAAACTCAAAAAAATAAATACCTACTTGTAATCTTACCTTTAGAAAGAATAACTATTTTTGGTGTATATCCTCTCACTGGTTTTTCTGTGAGTATATGCTTGAAAAATAATTTGATAAAAGGAGGATCTTATGAATAGTTTGCTCTACTGTCTTTATAGGTCTAGGAAAATCATTTTCCTACATCTTTACATAGGCTTAAAGTCAAGTAATATTTGCAAAATATGCATTTTGCATTTTTCGAAAAGGATTTTTCAGTTGTTAGTTTGTTTTAACTATGCCATGAAAGCTGTAGGATGCAACTACAAGTTGTCTACCTCACTGATTTCCTTACAATAGACTCCTGTAAATAGAAATTCTGCTTAAAGGAGTCTACTAGGGCTGCCATAAGATACCTTAGATTGGGGGCTTCAACAACAGAGTTGTATTTTCTCACACTTCTGGAGGCAGGAAATCCCAGATCAAAGTGCCGATTGAATCAGTTTCTGGTGGGAGTGCTCTTTTTGGCTTGTAGATGGTGGTGTTTGAGGTGTCCTCACATGACATCTTTCTTCTTCTTATATTGGATTAGGGCCCCACCCTTCTACCCTCATTAAACCTTTGTCACCTCTTCCAAATACAGGTCTCCAAATACAGCCACACTTGGGTGGTGATGGGGGATGGGGGAGGGTGGTTAGGGCTTCAACATGTGCACCTTGGTGGGGGACACACAATTGAGTTCATACCAAGAATATAAACCCTTTTCATCTTTTTGATCTATAAATATCAGCTGTAAAGTTGAACCAATATAGAATGCTGCCAGCAAGGTGGGGAGAGCTTTTGGCCCATTTTTAATCAATGCAGTGCTGGATCGTTAAGGAAAGAATAGCAGCTTGGCGAGGATGCGGAGAAAGGGGAACCCTCCTACACTGTTGGTGGGAATGCAAGCTGGCGCAACCACTCTGGAAAACAGCATGGAGGTTCCTCAAAATGTTGAAAATAGAACTACCCTATGACCCAGCAATTGCACTGCTGGGTATTTACCCTAAAGATACGAACGTAGTGATCCGAAGGGGCACGTGCACCCGAATGTTTATAGCAGCAATGTCTACAGTAGCCAAACTATGGAAAGAACCTAGATGTCCATCAACAGACGAATGGATAAAGAAGATGTGGTATATATACACAATGGAATACTATGCAGCCATCAAAAGAAATGAAATCTTGCCATTTGTGATGATGTGGATGGAACTAGAGGGTATTGTGCTTAGCGAAATAAGTCAATCGGAGAAAGACAACTATCATATGATCTCCCTGATATGAGGAAGTGGAGATGCAACATGGGGAGTTAAGGGAGTAGAAGAATAAATGAAACAAGATGGGATTGGGAGGGAGACAAACCATAAGTGACTCCTAATCTCACAAAACAAACAGGGTTGATGGGGGGAGGAGGGTTGGGAGGGGGTGGGGTGGGGTTATGGACATTGGGGAGGGTATGTGCTATGGTGAGTGCTGTGAAATGTGTAAATCTGGCAATTCACAGACCTGTACCCCTGGGGATAAAAATACATTATATGTTTATAAAAAATTAAAAAGAAAGAAAGAAAGAAAGGAAGAAAGAAAGAAAGAAAGAATAGCAACTAATGTATGATTAGAGAAGATTTTGCTTTAATTTGGGTTGGATTCTTAATAAGGTGGAGATTTTTTTGCATGTTTATATGCTATTTGTAGTTCTTTCATGGATTCACTCTTCAGACTTTCGGTCATTTATTTACTTAACTTTGCTTATCAATTCGTAGGAAAGATTTATAGAGGGAGAATAAGTGACAACTGACTGTCCTAAGCATTTACTAGGTCCCAGTATTGAGGCCAGGTGCAGGACAGGCGGAATCTCCTTTACAACTCCTAAAAACTCTGTGTTATGGTTTTCAAACCCCACTGTAGAGACAACAACCCCGAGACACGGAGAAACGGAGCAGATTGTCTATAGGAGAGGTCTGCATTCACAGCCTTCATGTTATACCTGCACTTCCAGCTTTCATGTGGCTGTGTTGGGTGGGAGGGGAGAGGAGGGGAGAGGAGGGGAGAGGAGGGGAGAGGAGGGGAGAGGAGGGGAGAGGAGGGGAGAGGAGGGGAGAGGAGGGGAGAGGAGGGGAGAGGAGGGGAGAGGAGGGGAGAGGAGGGGAGAGGAGGGGACTCTTATTTGTGCATGAAATTTATCTTCCTACTCTGCACATCCCCCTTTTTTGTCTTGACATTCCCCACCCCCTTTTTTCGGCCTCAAAGTATGAACACATTTTTTTTTTTTTTGCCTCCTGCTTCCGTCCCTACATTTCCTGTTTTCTGGGAGAGCTTTCCAAATTCATTATACACATTACTGATTTGTGTCTAGTTCACCATCTTTGGTGATGACTTTGGGTGTCCTGTTTGAATCACACCCTCCAGCTCTCCTAGCTCCCTGGTTCTGCGTCTGTGGCCTCTCTATGTCCCTTCCAGTTGCCTTTTCATCTCCTCATGCAGTTGAGCTGTTGGGCTTTCTGCTCCTGTTTCTAGGAGGCCGGGCATTCTCAGATCCTATTGGAGATGTAAAGAATTTCATAATTTCTTTTGTTGTTAGAGAGTCATTGTCAAAGTCATGTTCCTCTTCTGCATCTTTAGTGTACTGTTCTCTTTCCCTTGAGCTTTGGCTCTTTTTTCCTAGACCCCCTGTTGAGGTTATACTTTACTAGTCCTTAGATTAGGCAAGTTCCTTCTGGATTTAGGGATTTGCCAACCAATTTTGTGGCTCTGCTGTACAGAAATGGGATCTTCTCACTGTGCTGCTTGGTTTCTCTGACACCCTGAAACCAAAGGGCTTTGTGAAATGTACAGCTTCAGCCTGCAGTGCTGTCCCATGAGCCAGAAAGAAGACTGGGTGAAATCGAACTTGCAAGTCAGAGCTCCATCCCCAGAAGGCAAAGCAGGACAGACCTGTCAACTCCCTGCTCATGGTTTCCGGTCCACAATGGGATCAAAATTTGGGCGGGACTGAATTAGGGAAAGAGAACGGCAATGGGGAAGAGATGATTGGTTTTTCACTTGCACACCTTAGAAAGAGCCACTCGCACAGGAGGGAGACAGTCACCCACTTGTCCTTTTGGCATGCGCCTGGGCCCGTAAGAAAGGGCAGACGGGGGAAAAGGACCGGGGCCCACCTCACTTGCTTGGCTGTGTGTGAACTTCACCACTTGAGGGGGGACAACCAGTCTGGCCACCCCTCGTTCTCATCTACCCTCAGCCACACTGGAGTCTGGGAGATTCTTTCCACATTCACCAATTCATTTTTCATTTGGGGGCTCTTTTTCAGTTTGAGCCTTTAACAGTCCTAGGTCTGTTTAGTGGGAAGCTAGGAGAGGTTGAGACAGGAACTGCTAGCCAGAGATGTTCTTAACCTGGAAATTCTTCACATTGCAATTTTTTTTGCTCTATTGCCTCCTGGACACTGCAGCTACCTGAGTGTGTTGGCAGCACTCCACAGCACAACTATTCCAGATACCTCCTTCCCCCACCTAGCAACTGCCATTTTTCTTGCCCGTGTGGTCATTGTACCACATGTACCACATGTACTCCCACCATGCATGGTTTGGATCTTCACTATTTGCCATAGTGTTCTGTGGTTCTTGGGCTCCCAGCCACCAGGCTCTCCCCTTTCCCAGCCTTCAAATTACTGTTAAGCACACTTTAGTTGAGGTCAGACTGGGAACTTCTTGGCTTCCCAAAGCTGCAAAGTGGCTCCTCTTTGTAATGGTCATGAATTCCAGATGTAGCTTGACACTCTAGGTCCTCCATGACCTGTGCTCAATCTGACTGACCCCAACACCTTTAGTCCTGTGCCTTTTGCGCTTATTAAGCTGGATGGCTCACCATTTCTAAATGCGTTCTGTATTCTTCTGCTCTGACCTCCTAGATCATTGCTTCTTGGTTTTCCCACTTTTTTTTAGCCGCAATTTTATACATCTTCTAGACCTCTTCTGGACCCTCATTAAAAATGCAATCTTTTCTCTATCTGAGCCCAGACATCTGGATCATCAAATTACTATAATCCTGCATTGTGTTGGAGTTTGTGTGCATATATGTACTACCTGCTTTTTTAGATTATAGGTTACCCTAGTTAAGCCTTAGTTTCCTGATCCATAAAGTGAGGAGATTAGTGCTTAACTCATACATCTGAGGCATTGTGAAACGAGATAATGCATCAGAGTTTTAAGCACAGACCTCGACGCACTGTGAGTGCTCACTGAATATTGGAATGAACATATGGTTCTTCTGATTTCCTACCTTTCCATATTATTTCAAACAAAGACATTTTCTTATCCTAAACTTTGCTAAGTTTGCAAGGCTCTCAGTACCAGTTGCATTTTACATTTTTCTTGAGCACTGCCAGAAAGTTTAGGGGCAAGGAGGGAATGATCAAATGTAACGACCATTAGTGAAAACCACAGGCACTGAACAGCTGGATAATGTGAACAGACAAGTTCAACCGAATCTCCAGAAATGCATCAATCACAGGACGGCGGCAGTTTTTTGGGAAAGTTAAGAGATGTTTGAAAAGAAGCCCGAGTGCAGAATAAAATGATTCTCAGAATTGGTTTTCAAAACTTACGTGTAAACAAAACTCTCCATTTTCTTGAGATCTTGAGCAAATTGGAGAGTTCTGTGTGGGTTTTTTTTTTTTTTTTTTGAGCAGCTTAATAATAGAAACTGCCTCAGGAAGGGGGTCTGTCATTGCTTTTCCAGGCAATACTGTTCTCCCTAAGGGACTGTGCCACAGGCTTCCAGAGTGAATATTGCAAAAGCCACTAATAATGGTCCTTCTCAGGTAACATTTTCTGGTATAAAATATCTTGGATTAATATAATCTAAATACAGTGAAGTGTAATGTGGTCAACAGGATAGTGTTCTGACATAGAATGCTATCCTTTTTACTGCTGTCCTGGTTTCTGCAGTGTCAAAGGTCCACAAGGAATCAGAATGATAAATCCTTAGCTAGTGCAACGTAGAAACCACCAGGGTTCCATACAGGCTGTGTAGTCTATGGTTTTTCTCAGGAGAAAGCACGGGCCACTGTGAAGCCTAAGTTAAGGTGAAGAATACTGTTTGGGGAGTCAAGATTCAGTCCTAATACTGCAGGAAGGGGGAAGCCAATAGGACCTGGACCCAACATTTAACCACTGTGGACTTTTTTAATTAAAGGGGGGGGGGGTGTCTCCTGGATGGTGCAGTTGATTAAACACCCAACTCTTGGTTTTGGCTCAGGTCATGATCCTAGGGTCGTGAGATGGACCCTCACAGTCAGGCTCCAGGCTCAGCAGAGTCTGCTTAAGACTCTTTCTGTCTCCCTCTGCCCTCCCCTTGCTCAAATAAATCTTTAAAAAATTCAAAGGAGTTGAACAGTAGAGTCCTTAAGGGTTCTTCCAAACATGGTCTTTTCATAAAGATTTTTAATTTTTTTTTTATTTGACAGATAGAGATCACAGGTAGGCAGCGAGGCAGGCAGAGAGAGAGAGAGGAGGAAGCGGGCTCCCTGCCGAGCAGAGAGCCCGATGTGGGGCTCGATCCCAGGACCCTGGAATCATGACCTGAGCTGAAGGCAGAGGCTTTAACCCACTGAGCCACCCAGGCGCCCCCAAACATGGTCTTTTCAATTTTAAGATTTCTTCTGGCTGGAGAGTCCTGTCTTAATGACTAGGAATCTGGAATCAGCAGGTTTGGTTTTGAATCCTGACTAAGCCCTTTTGCAGCTAAGATCCTAGACTGTTATTTATTTACTCTGTGCCTCACTTTTCATATCTGCAATATGGGACTAGTAATAATCTCTTTTATCAGTTTGGATATGCAGCTGGTATGGATACAGGGGCTAAGACTTCTTAGGGCCCCTGGCTTTTTCTGACAACTTCACCATCCTTAATTTTCCCTTCATATTTATTGCCCCTGCAAGACAGTGGAAGTCTGTCCAGACAACATTTTCATTCATAAGGAAGCAGGGGTGGGGACTAGGGGCGCAAGTGGGGGGTGGTGGTAGGATTTAGGGGAAAAAATGGTATTCTCTGAGGAAAATTCCATGTTTCAGGACTGCTCCGAAAAAACTTTCCCAAAAGTTCCCAAATGATTTCTCCTTACATTTCACTGGACAGAACAGGGCCCCAAAGCTCATCTGTGAGGGAAATTGGAAAAGTCTTCTTTAGCTTCTGTGGTAGTGGTTAAAGGAGAAGGGATTGGGAGTGCTATGGAGTCAGCTGGCAAGTAGGCGTGACACTGCCTCACCGTGATGGCAGAAGCTCACATGAGGATAGTTGTGAGTTGTAGCAGAGTGCTTAACACAGAACCTGACCCAGAGCCCACACCTGGTAACTGTTAGCGTGACTCTAAGAACCTATTTTTCTTTCCTTTGCACCTGATTCAGCCTCACCACAGTGATATTCAACCATATATAGTATGTGAATCCTGAATCATTGGTACTGGTACCAAGAAGTTATTGGACTTCTTTCCCTTATTGTTATGCATTACTTTTCTGTGTATGCTTTGCACATGCTAGCTTTACTGTGTTGTGCAGGTTCACAGCATACTTTTAGGAAAAATATTTTGAGTAGCAGAGTAGGCAGAGATTATCCTGGACAAGGGATTCTTGCCTACCCAGAGCCCCCTTCTGACAAAGGTACAGGAATTCATGCTTAGATAAGTTGTTAGGCTTTGCACAAAGCCCTCTTCTACCCTGGCTTCAGCAGTATGGACCAGTTGTTGGTGTAGGACCCAAAGGCAGCCAGCAAGAGGCCACAGGGAGAATTCTGCACAGTAAGAAACCTCCATACGTAGTCATTAACTACTTCATCAGCCCCTCCATCTTAGAGGGACTCCTTGAATGCAAGATTCTAGAGTTGTACAGAAACCAAAGGGCACAGAGAAGGGACAAGTAAGCAGAAGCCCCAAGGAACAGAAGCCGTGAGTAGATGCAAAGCATGAAGTTCATGGCTGAGGTCACCACAGAAGCTATAGGAGGGGAACAGGGTTTGGAGTGCCTGTGATGAGAACAGCAGCCCTTCCTGTGAGGACAAGACAACCAGATCCCTGGAGCTACCCTGTATCCTGAGCTTGTCCCGATTGTACCCTGGCTGAGTACCACCTTCCTTGCTCCATGTCCCTCTATTGACCCCCATTCTGGGGTACCTTATGGAAGTCTCAATCCTGGTAACTGCAGAGCCTGGCTCACAAAGGAATTCATGGAATTTAGGCATCAAAGTGCTATTTTACTCCTAACAGAGTAAGAGGGAGGGAGACCCAGGTATAGGCCTCCACATCATCTCCCACACCAGTTGCTTCTTAATGACCAGTCTCAGTGGGGAAAAAAATCTCTCCGAGGACGCTGGACTCTTTTGTGCAGTCCCAGTGACTCATCAGCCCGGCCACTGGACCCAGAGCCCATTTATAGACTGGGAGTCTTGTTGGAAGGGAATTCAAGAGACCCACTTTGCCCCCCGACACTGGCTCCTCGTAGCAAGTCCTCCCTTGGCTGTTGCTTATGTAATTCAATTATTGATTGACTTGCTATTGTGTGATTCTGGAAGAGGTGAAGAAACGACAGGTTTTTGGCTGTACCCTCTGGCCTGTTCTGTTCTGTCTTGTTGGCTTTAAGGATTTCACGAAGCTTTGTGTTGCTGCCAACTGTTTCCCTGGGTGTTTTTCACAAGCCGCATCCTACTTCCCAGGCGCTTATGTTTGAGGGATCCATAGGAAGTGGGACTGGGACTGACCCCTGCAGTGGTGGGCCCACAAGTGGGGAGTGAGGGCCACAGAAGGTTCCCGAGAAATCCCTTCGGGGGACGCCCCCCAGTTTGTAGAACTTAGCGTACACACTGGGACTCCTTTCTGTTTCCCCAGGAGAAATGACGGTATTTGTTTGACTGGGATGATCTCGTTCTGTCTGGCGTCTCTGACACACGTTAACGCAGTTTTAAGAACTAGCTTCTCTGACATTTTGGCTCAGCAAGTTTCTGAGTATGGAATTGTTAAGCCACATTTCAACTCCGTTTCCAGGCATGTGTCTTCTTTATTTATTAACTTGAAGACTCTGCTGTTTCTTATAGAGCTCCTTCCATGTTATTGTTGACACGTTTCCTTCCCCCTTTCTGGTCAGCTTGAACCCAACTCGAATAAAACCCCCTAAGTTGTAAACAAGTTATGAAATGTTCTCCTCCATGGGACTGAATGGCCTACAAATGGGTCCCAGGCAGAGTGGGGGTGCAGAGAAGGGGGGAAGCTCTGCAGGCTGCTTTGTTCCCCATCCTCACTGACTAAGCTTTGTAGTGTGTGGGTGGGTGAGACACAAGCTGAGGGGGCTGCTGTGTACCTGACATCTGGAGTTAAGATCTCAGCGCATTTTCCCCTAGAACAAGATTATCTGGGAAGGCCAGAAAGCCAGCTTTACCTTCCTAGAGCTCAACTTCCCAAGTTTGATTCGTGATTTTAGACTGATGGCACACTGGAATCACCTGACACATTGGAATCACCTGGGAGTGCTAAGTCCTGCCAGGGGAGCCCTTCCCCAGAGTTGGATTCAGTGCTCCAAGCAGGAGCCCAGGCCTGGGTGCTTTTAACAAGTTTCCCTGGAAATTCTAATGCAGACAGGGCGGAGGGCCCTAGGGTTCTGGTGACACGAGGCCTCTAGGGGCACAGTTGAAGGCAGAGCTCACTTTCAGGGTGGTGCAGATCAGCCCTGTTTTGGGGGGTTGCATTAGGAACTCAGTCAACATGTGATTCCATGTTTTGGACAGAGATTTTTAGTTTTAATTTGCACAAAGAAGCCTTTTACAGGACTCATTCATTTATCATTTGGGGGTTTCTCCCTTCCTCACCTGTTTCTCTTGCACTTTTTTTTTTTTAAGATTTCACTTATTTGACAGAAAAAGCAGGAGGAGTGGGAGAGGGAGAAGCAGGCTTCCCAGGGACCCCCCATACGGGGCTCAATCCCAGAACTCTGGGACCATGACCTGAACTGAAAGCAGATGCTTAAGGACTAAGCCACCCAAGGAAGCGTTCAGTCACACATTTCTTTTTAATTCCTCTCCTCCGAAGCCTTTCTCTTGTTTTTCTCTTCCTCGTGTCCTAGCCCTTTCTTTTCTCATCCCTTGATCTTCCTCCTTTCCCTCCTCTACTCAGTCTTTACTCTGAGGGCAGGCTCTACACTTTCTCTCTGCTTATGTTCTTTGGCCCTTTCCTTCGCTACTCTTCCAGGCCTGATTCTCTGGTTTTGGACCTCTAACTGCTCCTTCCACCCCAGCACACTCTGACCACGCCTACCGTCAGCCCTAGAGTCAGCCGCTTGGCTCCCGTTTAAATACCTCCCAAGGGTCTTTGCGCGAAATGAGCGTCAGCTGGGGCAAGGGCTCCAGCTGCTTTCCATGAACCACCACTTGGCCCCAGTTGACACCCGGGGGCTCTTCTAGGCATGGTGGGCAGCAGTGGGGGTGGTTTGTCAGGAGGAAATAAAGATTGGCAAGGATAGACATATTAAAATCTCACTCTTTCTCTCCCCACAGCTATTATGAGGAGTAAAGACAAATGTCTGTAAAAGTTTTAAAACCCTGGATCACGGTGGCCTGCAAGGCAGCCCCCCTCCTGCATCCCCCATCTCTGCCAGCACAGCTGCCCAGTTTAATCTTGATTGTCGCTGCCCTCTGGGTTTTCTCAAATGATAACCAGTTCCATCCTTTTTTTCCTTAGCCTCTCCAGCACCACTGGCACTCCGGCAGTTGGGAATAAACCCCTTTATACCACAGTCAGGCCAGATTTTCAGAGCTGGCCCAGCATCCCCTTTTCTTGTGTGGGAAAGATGAGGATAAGGAAAAAAGCCCAGACTCCAGAAGCATTGAGTTGGAACCTTCCAAAGTTTTCCTTCCTGCCAAGGGTTGTCCACACAGGCAGAAACGGCATTGTCCTTGGGAGTTTACCCTAAGCATGGCCCATTAGAGCCTTATGGGAGGGGAACAACGGGCCTGCCTAGGCTCTGCTCCCTCATCTATATACAGTGGCTACTGTCTTTGGGGCTTGGCCTGTCCTGGTGGACTTGTTTGCCATCTTCCCCCCAGGAAGCAGAACGGGAGTGGACACAGGTGGAGGAGGCACTCTGCCTAGCTGTGGGGAGGCCCTGCCATGGGCCGGACTGCTCACAATTAGGGCAGTTGGAGAATGACCATGCCTGTGGGACCAGTCACCAGGGCCCAGCCCTGAGATCACCCCATTCTCATCTGGCATTGGTAGGGTGCTGCAAAGAGGCTGAGATAGCGGGCGTCCTACCTGTGAGGGAGGGGTCAGCTTGGTGTCCATGGCAACTGTGTCACTGCAGGGATGCCCAGGAGGATGAGGAGTCAATGAGCTCTTGGGCTCTGAGTGGGATGGCCGAAAGGGGAAGGGCTGAAAGTCCACAGTCTCTGTAGGCTGGGGAAGAGAATATAGAAGCAGTGTGAGGACAGCTGTCACAAGAATTACTATGACATGTTACACATGTGTACTATTACACATGTAATAGTAATACAAAAATTACTATTCCATGTCTTCTTCCACTCATTTTCACATAGACCTTATTTGAACCTGAGGATAAGCCTGTGCAGCAAGCCCAGCAGATTCTTTTATCTCAATATCTTGGGAACTCGGAAGGTGAAGGGATGCCCAGAGTTCATACTTTTAGTAAATTACACAGTTAGGTCCTTTCTTGGCCATGTCCTGGAGTAACCTGCTTAAAGATTATGGTATTGAGCCATCTAGAGGTTAGCCTGGCTGATTTGGTGAGATCCACACTGGGTGTCAGAAACAGAGTGACGGATATGGGTAAAACAAATAGTTCCATGCTGGCCCAGGGCAAGAGAGCCAAGGCCAGCACAAGGCTGATGTGCTCAGTAAGGAACAGCCAAAGGGCTTCCCCGCCGGGAGGGAGGAATGACATCAGTGTTCATTCAGAGGCCTCTGACAGAGCTCGACTCCGTTTAGACCGGAATGGATGTTGCAGGCATGAGGGGAGTAGAAGCGGGCTCCGGCAGGGGTGTTTGCCAGGTGTAGGTTAGGACGACATTGTGTCTGTTGTGGTCAGTGTGGCAATCATCAGGAATCATGGCTGAGCTGGGAGGGGCCAGTAGGAGTAGGAGCAGTGGTAGTAGTGCCCTCAGTAGGGCACTAGTGGTAGTAGTAGGCCCTCAGTAGGATTACAGATTTCTCCTTCTGTATGAATCCCACAAGATTCTTGTCATTATTTGGTCTTTTAGTTAAGGCAGAGCCATGGTTCTAAGAGATAAAGACCACCACACTCCTACCCAAAGCCTTATCTCATACCACTAATAACTCAGAACTTATACTTTCCAAATGACACTATTGGATCTACCAACTTCCACTGAAGTAGCCAAGCAGATATTCTTCACAGCCCCCATTTCCAGATGAAGCCTCGAAAATTCACTGACATCTAAAATGTTTATAATAATAAGTAGCCAGATCACAACTGAAATCCAGGTGCTCCAGTTCCTGACAAGTTCTATTTTCTCTGTGCCCTCCTGTGTGCTGAGGTACTAGGCTAACATCCTTAACTCCCTCTTGAGCAGAGACCAGAGCGGGGTTGAGTCTATGGATCCCAGTGGGCCAGGTGATCCCAACTGTGGGAAGAAGAGGCCAGGGAGGCTGGGTTCTGGACGGAAGTGATGGCACTAAGAGGAAGTGAGGACACTCAGTGGTGGGGACGGTAGTTCTAAGGAGTGTTGCGATGTGAGGGCAGTGATCTCCCAACTGGAGGCCTCGGCACACCAACAGTTGCTCTCAGTTGAGGGAAACAGCACATTTCTCTCCCAAAGTCCTTGTGGAGTTTCCTTCAGCAGGGACTTGGTGTCTCCTTCCTCACTGCAGACACATTTCCATAAATCTATTTCTGTCACAGAATAGAGTCTGGTTTTCAAGCTGCCCATCTGTGAACCATGCTTTTTCTTTCCCCACCTCACACGGTGTTAAACTGTAGGCGTGTGAAACACTCCTGCTTAGCTGAAAATCCATGTCACATTAGTACTATGTGCCTGTCTATTCTGTAACCTGATGGGGCTGGCTGGCTGTGTCAGGACTGTAGCTAAAGCCTCAAAGCTGAGGACAAGAGGCAAAGACTGGTCTCCATCACCTGGTGGGAGCACCCGAGTTACTGCAGAATATCTCCCACCACCTCCCTCAGAGGTGGCCAGATGGGCCTTTTGCCCTTCTCCTGCACCATCTCGAGTAGTCTCTATGAGCACATTCATAGAAAGGGGAGTCCTTGAGGAGGTTGCTGAGGGCCTTTGGGGGATAGGACTGCTGTCTTTGCCTGCCCCTTCCCATGGCATGTCCTCTAGTCTGGTGAGGGAAGGCTGAGAAAATACTCATTGGAACCACCCTAATGTGGAGTTCCCATTCTGACCTGTATGTTTTAGAGAAAGTATCTCAGGAATTCCTCCGGCATCCTCCCCATGGAGCAGGCAAGCTGTGGCATTAGGGGACATGTCCTCCTGAAGCCCCTCTGCACCACATTCCAGGTATCCACTTCTCCTAGAATGCCTTCCAGGGCCTGCTGGGGTCCAGGGTCTGAAGATGGGAGGAACACGTCTCACAGATTTAAATTCCAAGGGGATTGAGAATTCTAAATTCAAACTGATCTTGCAGGCCATGGGGAAGGTGTATTTGTCAAGGTAGGAGGCTAGAAGACACTTTATTTCACAGTATTGTTAGCTAGATTTCTAACTCTTAACTATTTGGGTATCTGGCATGTGGACCTCCATCTGGACTCCTGCCTTGGGCCCTGCAGGGTTAGGGGTGGGCCTGCCTCAGGGAGATCAGGGGGCCTGCAGGAAGAGAAGATGGACCCTTGCCCTCTGGCTATCTGGCTTTGAGCTACAGGAAAAGAAGAGGCTCATCCAGCACCTTGTGAGAGGTTTGTAGTTCCCCATGAAAGTCTGGCAGGGCTGGGAGATGTGAATCTAAAGCCTAAAGCTTGTGTGGGGCACTCTGAAGTCAGGAGGCTGGCTGGAGTAACCCAGCACAGCAAGCAAGCACAGTAAGGAGACAAGATGGCTGTGGGCAGCCCACTCCCCTGCCATTTGGTATGGCAAGCATGTGTGAGCTTTCTTTGGGCCATATGGATACACGTGTGCCTTCAGGGAACCCCGAGCCAGAGGTCTTCCTGTAAGCATAAGGGGCAGAAGTGGGAAGCTAGCCAGGAAGGAGCTGGGGTGTTCCTCAAAGGTCAGCCAGAGTGTTCTTTAGTCATAACCCAAAAGTGTATAGGGAGGAGGTCTCCTGTATGGGTTCTCATAAATAACATTTGAATGCCTGTGGCACAAAGAACATTCAGGGTCAAGAAATCACTGCTGAGAGTACCACCAAGCAAAACTCCTGAACACCTTGTAGCCCCTCCCACCCCCATTCTACTCTGACCCACAAAGACCCAGAAGTGGGGAGGAAAAATGATGTGGTTAAAAAAGGGGAAGGACATTCTCAGGTCCCTTGTAATTTCTGATCCAAGGGGAGTCAGTCCTCAGCTACAGAAAGGAAAAAGCTTCAGTCTAGAGGGAGAGAGAAGTTTTGACTTAGACAGGATTTTTTTTAGTACCGGAATAGCTTTTAAGCATCACAGTGCAACTTGTTCTATAGGTGGGAGCAGCTCAGAAAGCTCTAGGGTAAACCCAGGATGCTGTGTGGGGGTGCGGAGGGCATCTAAAGAGAGCTTGAGTTGGGCTAAGGATAAACTGGTCTCCTTTCATATCCCAACAAGTTCACTGGGCTGGTTCTATGTCAGAGATTCTGTGCTCACAATCTCCTAAAACCAAACTCCTTACCCTTTGCCTTGGCCTTGAATCTGACTTGAACATCCTTTTGCAAGGTAAAGGGTTATTACCCTGATAATTTGGTCTTTGAGTCTTTGAGTCACTTCTCTTCTCTTAATGTCATCTGTAAGATAAGAATGATGGTACCTGCCCCTGGTGTGAGTAAATGCACGAGAGCACAGGACCAGCACATACCAGATGCCAGTCCTCTACTGGGCAACGAATGTAAAAACATGGCGCAGGCTGAGAAATGTGAACATTCTCAAGTTTGCAGGGGTGATGCCTGTGACTCAGTCTCCCCAGCCTTTCTTGGAGTGGCTCCTTCAGGGACTGCTGGGCTGTGATCCCAGGTCTGTGTCTGGAGGGTGAGTGTGGCCCTCGCTGCTGTGTCTTCAGCAATGTTTAATGCTCATGCTGAAAAGGGCAAAGGTGGCTGGCTCAGCTTCTTCCTTCAGATCTCATATATGGGGATAACGATTTCACAATATTAATTTGGATAATTAATATCCTAATCAACGTATGACGATGCGTTATTTATTCTAGCAGGGTGATTATGTGACAAAAGATTACCTTTGGTACCGAATCCTCTTTTGTCCTGGACATGATATTCCTCAGCTCACGCTTGAGAACAGTAGGCTCATTGATTCCACCCAAGTTGTTTGGAAGGATGCATTTTCCATGTGAGGCCCACTGGACGCCATCCTGGAAGTCTGTGAATCCACTTTCGGGAGTAGACTGGTGCCTTTGCGCATGAGTGTAGTGGGAGGGCAACGTGCCTCTATTTTCCTTGCTGTTTATGGCTCTGCACTAAAAAACACCTCTTCTTTGACCAGAAAGATGGTGTGAAAGATGGGCACATATTAATTAAGGCAGCAACCAGCTTAGGCCACATGAAATTGCCGTACTTCCATTCCCTCTGGATAGTCTCTCCTGGCTTTTACTCACAACTTCTGCTATTGCCCTTGTTGGCTTGTTTGGTTCAGAAAAAGATAGCCACCCTGCTTAGGTGAGACACGATGGGGAAGACCATGGAGGTGCTCAGGGAGCTAACAGTCATGTCGTGGCCACTGGCACAGGGAAGCAGAGATAGCAGAGTGGCCTGGGACCCCACATGGAGACTGAGGTGTGAGGAAAGCTGAAATAAGCAAGTGTTGTGCTCCTTCCTTACCTGAACTCTTTCTTGTCCTATGACGTGAGGGTGACCATGAGTCTCTGGGGGGCATCCAAGGGCCCATGAAGCAAGTTCCTTGGTACTTCCTGCCCACTGCCAAAGATGATACCTCAGGTCTTGGTGTGCGTCTGGACGCTAAGCAGTCCCTATAGAGGGGACACTCTCTTCGGTGGCCAGATGGCAACAGGCACTGGTATATCAGACGTGGGGTCCTTCTTTCCCCCAGCTCAGAAGGGCTGAAGGAAAGCAGCTCCTTGGAGTGTTTGCCTGGTCCACTGGTCTGATTCTGAAGGGTGTTTGCTGGCCATGGCTCAGGTCTAGTCCTCAGGGAGCCAGAAGTCCTGAATTGTTGCTTTTGAATACTTCTGAGGAGCTGTCTGAAAGGAAAGAAGAGATAAAGTTGAAATGTTAAACGTTTCCAACAAAAGCTATTAGAGGAGAATTTCCTGACTCAGCACTTGTTGACATTTTTTGAGGCTTTCCACAGACAACCTAAAGTTACTCTTTTTTTGTATGTGGTTTTTTGTTGTTGTTGTTTAGGATTTTTTGGTTTTGTTTCATTTTTTTTTTTTTAAACTTTATTGGCTTTCATTGATGAGAGGGTTGTGCAAGGAGGGCCTGAGGCAATGTCAGGAAAAACTGGTAACCCATCCAGGAACACTCCTTCTTGGTGCCAGAGAAACCCTGAGCCTGGCCTTTCCTGCCCTAGCCTCTGCTGAAGTTTGACCCACCCTCCTCTGGAGACACTAAGCTGTTCTCCAGGGAGCTCTGAGTCTCCTCTCTCAGGGATTCTCTCCTTCCCCATTCCTGTGGAGTTCGGGCTTATTAGCCTATAGGCCGCATGGCCCTTAGCTTGTGTCACATGTTGAATTGTGCCCCCCTGCCCACATTCCTATGTTGAAGTCCTAACTGCCAGTACCTCAGAACATGCCTTTATTTGGAGATAGGGTTGTTGGAAAGGAAAAAATTTTCTCTGTCCTTCAGGGTTTTCCTGGCTGCTCTGAGAATGCAATGGACATTAAACAGATTAACAGGAGAAAATAAAACTTAATTCTGTACGTACAGGGTCTCCATAAGAAAATGAGGCCCAGAGGCAGTCAGGTAGTTGAGGCTGGTACGCCATTCAGAGTTAGGGAGAGAAGGGCGTAGGGGTTTGGGAAGGAAGACAGCCCGCAGGCGGATGAAAAAGAGTAAATGTTTGGTGAACAAATGTTTGCTGGGACCTAGAGAGGAATTTTCAGCAACAGACTTTGCTCAGTTCCTCCCTGTCTGCTGCTCACGCTGTACTGTACTGATATCAGTGGCGAGGGCTCCCTTCCTGCAGCAGTTCCTCCATCTCAATTCTTTTAGGCAGTTGGGAGGAAAGTCCAAGTTTCTTCCTGAGCCTTTTGTTTCTTAAAAGTAACCAGCACATACAGTGAGTGCTGTGAAGTGTGTAAACCTGGTACACAACCTGTACCCCTGGGGCTAAAAATACATTTTATGTTAATTAAAAAGAAAAGTCATCAGCACAAAACAGTCCACGTGACAAAGACACACAGTTGGGAGTGGCAAACTTTGCTCCTCTATGGGGTCCTTATAGAGGTAATCCAGTTATAATAAGGTCTTGAGCGTGGGCCCGAATTCAGTGTGACTGGTATCCTTGTAAAAGGGGAAGTTTGAAGCCAGACCCAAACACAGGAAGGCATCCATGTGGAAGATAAAGGCAGAGATCAGAGTGATGTTTCCACATGCCAAGGAATGCCCAAGACTTCCAGCACACTGCCAGGAGGGGGTGAGAGACCTGGAATTGATTCTTCCTCACAGCCTGTAAAGAAAGGACTGACAACTTTGACCCTGCAAGGTCAAAGGACCTTGATCTCTGGCCTCTGGTCTCTAAATCTGTGAGACAATAAGTTTCTGTGGTTTAAGCCACCCAATCTATGGTACTTGGATACAGCAGTCCCAGAAAACTACTCTATCTTGGAATTCTCTATTTTTCTCCATCTTCCTGTTTATAGTGTCCCACACCTCCTCCCCCTGCCAGTGTTTCACAGTCAATGAGACCATGCTCTGGAGTCAGACTGTTTTCAATCCAAAGCCCTACTGTTCACCACTTATGTGTCCCTGGCTTTTTTCTCTGCCTGGGTTTCCTCATCTATAAAATGAAAGCAAGAATAGTAATACTGACTTCATAGAATAAATGGAAGAGTTGATGTGAAGCCTGCCTTGAAGATGAAAGTGTGCAAGTGCTGTGCACAATCCGAGTCAGAAGGCCTCAACTGTACTGAGTATCTACTCAGTACAGCCCTTGGGGCTAGTTCTGAAAGAACAGATTCTGAGTTACTCCAAGACCTTGTTTCTAGACTGACGATTCACAGACCTGTACCCCTGAAACAAATAATACATTATATATTAATTAAAAAAAAGAAAGACCTTGTTCCCGTTTGCCCTTACCAGTGTTGGAATACTCTGATTAGAGACATAAAACTTTCATGGGGAATAGTTCAGGGCGCAAGAACTTATGTGATGATAGGCTCACAGGATCATTGTGCTGGCTCGGTAAAGTAGGTTTTTTGTTTTTGTTTTAAGATTTTTAAGACTTTATTTGTTTGGGGAAGAGAGAGATAGAGAGCACAAGCAGGCTCCCCGCAGAGCAGGGAGCCAGAAGCAGGGCTCGATCCCAGGCCCCTGAGATCAAGACCTGAGCCACCTAGGAACCCAGTCAAGTAGCTCTCCATTGCGGCAGCGCACCAGATGGCGCCGGAAGTGCCCTGAACATAGACTGCTTCCTGAGCCCTTTCCCCAGACCGGCTCCACTGTTTCCAAACCATGCATGAGCTGCTGAACCTGTCTCTGCTTCATTTTCCTTCTCTGCAAAATCAGGGTAATGCACATGTCCCTGTTTCACAGGCCGTGTGACCAGCACTGAGGGAACTGGCATGGACACCGGTAGCATGGCTGCAGCATGGCAGACGCTCGGGAAGCTCCTGTGGGGGAGTAGACGTCCTGGCAGGATACCCCTCAGACTGTGCCCCTGCTTTCCGGCGAGTTTATTGATTCCTCTTGGCTTAACAAACTCTGGCACCTCTGTCACATAGAGGCTGCGGCAGTTTCCGAGGGCTTGGCGCCAGAGCGCATGGGTAAAGAGGGTTGGCTGGCCAGAGAGTGTGTACCAGGGAGCAGAAGTCGGTGGACAGCCTTTGGCTCACCATAGAGGCCCTCCAGTCTTGAGCAGACGTCAAGGCCACACTGAGTAGGGAATCTTCATTTCAGGTCTTGCTCAGGTCTTGCTCTCCTTCTTTTTTCTCACTTCTTGGGCCTCCCTTTTCTCTCTCCTCATTTCCAAGCAGCATGCTTAGGGTCTGAGACAAGACCTGGGCTCCTTTCTGGCTCTACCACTTCCCAGCTGTACCATTGAAGGTGAGGCTCGCAGTGTCTTTGGGCTTCTTCATCCTCATAAAGGAGAAATTTCAAGTCCCCTTTTAAAGGCCTCTCTTTTGATATTTAAATGAAAGGTTGAGAAGCCCTTTTAACTCTGAGGAAAGTACTAATCAATGTCATTCATGATCACTCTTGTGGCCTCACTCTGGGGGGGTGACATTTGAGGCCAAAGGGTGCTCTTGGTGGCTGGACCTCAGAGCCCATCTCATAAGGTGGGTCATGACGCTCTGCTGAGTGGCAAGGATGGACTGAATGTTGAGGACCCTGGCTCTGGGGAGACTCCAGCTGAGGTATCTTTCCTTTCCCAAGAATCAGAAGGGCTCAGGCCAGCAGAGTCTGTACACTCATGCTTTGAAAAAAAATAAAATAAAACAACGCAACAACAATAGCTGCTTGGGCCCACATGTTACTCCCTTATCTCCCATCGTTGGCCTGTGCCAGTAAGATCAATTGCTCCTCTGTCTCCTTTGGTAACTTGGAAACTGTTTGTGCTGCGGATCTATGATAACCATTTTGGCTGGAACTCATTTCCTTTTGGAGGTGAGGAGGGAAAAAAGGAAAGCAATGTGACATAGACAAGGAATAGGTGATTCTGTAAATTTTGGCAGAAAGGCACGGAGTTTTTTAAAAGCAAGCAACTAGAAAGAGAATATTGTTCGACTTTGTTCTTTTTTTCTTCATCCTCCGGGCTCACATTTCCAAGAGCTTGAATTATCAAAACTAGAACAAGAAAGTATATTATCTTAAATGTCTCCCATTAATCACCAAGTCCAGCCCAGTGGTGAGAGAAAGATGACTCATTTCCACAGTTGATTTCTTGGTAATGGTGGGTCAAGGCTTGCCCTTATGTTTCCCCTCCTGTCGACCTAATAGAGAAAGCTTCCCCTTAGGAAGTACCCATCCTGGAGCAATTTTTCAAGGGAAAACTGCAGACAGGAATAGCCACCGACATGAAATTATTTCTCCTAGGGAAACAAGGTAAGAATGAGAGCACAGTGATTATAAATACAGGCCTTATCTTCGAGAGTTGTAGGACGAAATTAGAGGACCAGATAAAGCACATAATCCCTTATGAGATACACTGACTAGGTCTCAATGAACAGTAAATATTTACTATTCGCCTTCTGTGTGCCAGATCCTGTGCTCAACATGTAACTTTTGGCATTGTTTGATCCTTCTTCCTTCGTACGTTATGTGATGGATGCCATTTCACTCTAGTTTACAGATAGGGAAAGCAAGATGCTCAAGTGAGTTGCCTAAGGTCATATAGCTGGCAAGCGATGGAACCAACATTTTTTTCCATATTGTCAGCCTACGTTATTATAG
The DNA here is from genome assembly GCF_902655055.1 of Lutra lutra. NCBI lineage: Eukaryota > Metazoa > Chordata > Mammalia > Carnivora > Mustelidae > Lutra > Lutra lutra. The sequence goes on along the minus strand of NC_062282.1, from coordinate 101,870,975 downwards.
AATTATGTACCTTCTTCTACACCAATGGCCATGAGATCCCTGCAAGCAAATCAGGGGTGGCAGAGCCGTGAGGAAAAGAAATCGACCCTCTTCTCCCCCACACTGCTTTTGTGAACCAGTACCGAGTTCTTCTCTAGAAACTTAGAATTCTACAGCATTAGTGAGTCAGAGGACAGGGGTAGCTTTTAGCCCCCCAGGAGGCACTGCAAGGGTTAAGATGCTCTTGAAAGGGTTTTTAAGAGGATGCCCTTTCTGGCCCTGGAAATTTTCATCTCAAAAAAGTTGGATCAGCTGTTTTGTCCCCCAGCAGGCAGTCTGTCCTGATGGCCTGTCCGTACTGGGTCCTGGGGTGGGGGGATGGTGGGCAGGAGGATGTGGTGTGGCTTCTACAGAGTGGCCAGTCAAGACGTGCATGCCCTGCGGCCTGGGGCCAGGGCTTCCTGAGTGTGGAGGTGGGAGGTACTGCTGAAGGACTGCTTCAGACTCTGGGAGTACTATGAGCAGGGGCAAGGCAAATTCATTCATATATGGTTGAGGAGAGCCGTGCCTCCAAGAAGGTTTATGGAGAAGCGAGTCTAGCAGTTTCTGTAAGTGCCTATGTTTCCAACCGGCGGAATGTAGAAAAACCCCATGGGGTCAGAATGACCCAGTTTGGTGACTCCTCGGCCAGGCTCTGGTCACCCTACAAGCCACTCTGTCTTCATGAGGTTGTGCGAGGGCGAGGCTGAGCAGAGAGCATGTTTGGGAACACCTTAATGATGTCAGGACGCTTTTCATTGCTCATTTATCACTTAACAGCTCAGATTTGTAACGTGCTACCCGCCGTTCTCCCTTTAGCCCAGACAATGCATTCTTTCAACAGCATGCGGCTCAGTGGGAAGAGCGCTGCTGAAAGCAGAGCACTGGTGCCTGCAGCCTGCCCCTCTGGGGAGGAGGGGTGTGTGGGGGGCAGGTGGGGACCAGATGCCTGGTTGCAGCCGGGCTGGGGGATGAGCACATGGAATAGCCACTTCTGGTTCCACTTACTCATTTCTCTGTGCTGAAAGGTGTCATATAAATGCTAAATAGAACAGAGAGAGATGGGGGCCTATCTATTTGCATTTTGTCTAATGTGAGCAGATGCAGATAGGAAAGCAGCTTAGCCACGGCTGTTCACCTGCCCTGCCAGGCCAAACATCTCCAGCCCATTTCAATGCAGCCCGCGTCAGTTCTGCTCCAGTGCTGCAGCAGACGTGGGGTGGGGTGCGGTGCAAAGGGGCGCACTCCCCTCTGTCCTCAGTGGGTTTACAAAACTTGTTGAGGAGACAAGTTTAACCACAGGAACCATCTGAGGACAATACAACCCGGCATATGGTTAAGTGGGAAGTCATGGGAAACAGATGAAGTGCTGGAGGAGGCTGGAGAGGACAGAGTCCTATGCGTTCTGGCTGGGCAGGAAGGCTTCTTGGGGACAGAAGGACTGGACTGGCCCTGCAAGGCTGGCCACGGGGTGAATGAGCCAAGATGGCAGAAGAGATGGGCTAAGCACTCTGCAGGACCTTCTCTCATCTGCTGCTCTTCTCCCAAAAGGTTTCCCGCCCCTTCTCCCCTTCGGAATGGTGGGTCCTCCTCATCTTTGAGGACTTGGTTTAAATGTTCTGCTTCCAAGAGGTCTACTTCAGCTACCGTGGCAAAGGAGTAGTTCTCTCCACTACATTATTCTCTCTCAGAGTATCCTGATTTTTCCTCCCCTGACTGAACTACCACGGGCGATTAGATATTTACTTGTCACTGTCTGCCCCCTGGATCACACCCACCACATAGGCAGGGACTCCGTACATTAGCTTCATCCCCTGTGATGTTGATGGACAAGCACAATGCCTAGAGCCCGAGGTGCTCAGGAAATACCTGTTGCATGCAAGAGTGACATTTGAGGAAAGTCTCATTTAGCAAATGTGTTTGTTGGCCAGTTGAATCAGAGCTCTTATTTTATGTACCAGGGAGAAAATCTATAGATTCCATAGGTTTGGCAGAGAGCTGGATGTCTTTGAGGAGGAAGGGTTTTCATTAAAACATAGAACCACAACAAAGCAAGAAAAACAGAGCAACTGATGTAAGCATGCCAGCCAAGCCTGCATGTGAAGCAATGGAATAAAAAGAAGTAAAAATTTATGAACAATTGCAGTAGGGCCCTGCATAAACATGACCCACTATTATGCATAATTCAATGCATGGCATTTTAGTGTTGGACTCTGTCCAACATGGTTTATTACTGGATGAAAAAGGAGAATCTTGTTAAAACACAGCTTTACCTAAAACACAGTCCCAGACAGGGATCCGGAGAACAATGTCCCAGGGAGGCTCCAGTTTAGTTCTAAGACAGGGACAGAGTTCTCATTTCATCCTCTGTTCAACTTCTTGCTTTGAACAAATGAGTAGCCTGGATTATTCTCCTTTTTAAAACCAATTGTTTTGTTTGGTGAAGATGAAAAGAGCCGTGTCAGCTCTAATACAGGAGAAAAAAAGTTTTTAAGGTAAATATCCTTGGGTATATAGTGGCTGCTTTTCTATTTAAATTTAAACTGAGGAATATATAACTTTAATTATAGAAATTAGAGGCTACAAATCAGAAATATCCTCAGATTTCCTTAAATGATTAAAAATGATCTTTCTTCACTTTGACAGAATTTTTTTTGAGGAAAGTCAGGGGTAGGAAGGGGAGGAAGGGGAGGGTGGAGGGAGATATGATCAGAAAATACAGACTGAATTTTGAATGTTGGCTCATGCAATTAGTATCCTGTCTTTTCTTAAGCAACCACCAACAGAACCAGAAAGTTAGCATGTCTTTAGAAATTGCTTCTCTCCACACCCCTCACCCCCACCTTCCACTGGCCCATGAAAGTCAAATTGCCTGGAAAAATACATTCTGATACTGAAAACAATATTCTGGTTGGACTGTGGCTTATTCTTGAAGCTGCCACGCAGGAGTCTTTTGCAGGAGCTTTAAAATTCTACAGATCAGGTACTTTGTGGTTTATAGAATATGAAAAATAAAGCTGGTGGTTTGAATTTAAAAAGATTTTTATCAGGCCTGCCTATGATCTTAACATTAACTAAGAATATGATCATGTTTTTAACCATTATGGTTGGGTTGAGGTGATGGTCGTAAGCTAGACTCCGTGAGATGCCAGTTCCTGGCCTGGCCCCATCCTTCACACTTCCACCTCCACTCCCCACCGCAGGCCTGGGTCAGGTTTCTCAGGCAGAGGAGAGACCCTGCTATGGCCAATCTCAGGATTGCTATGAAGCAATCCTTCATACTTCAGTGTTTTGTGCAGGACATCGATCCACATTCTGTATACAGTGTTTGTAACCATGCTTGAGGGGAACTTTTCCAAGTCAGATTCTATGCCATAAATATATAGACAGCTGAACCCTGGAAAACACTCTGAACTATAGATCATTATATAATTTGGATAGTCATTTACAAAAAGAAATGCAATTTAAAAATTTGTTCTCTAAACTCTGGAAATGACTTTTTTTTTTCCCAAGTCTTTTTTTTTTATATTTGTCCTTTTAAAAACTGGGATATCTGGTCCACCTAAATTAATAAGAATGATGTTTATGAATGATGTGTGGTCATTGAGATTTACTTGGAAGATGTTAGAGAATGTGTATCAATCCTGGGGTTCTCTGAGGACGCAGAAATCAAGACTCATTCCTTCTTCCTCATTATCCTTAGAATTTATTTTTCCTTCTACAGTACTCCAAATACCCAGATCCTTCACCAGTGCAAGTGGAATCTCCAATGTGGAAACCAAAGAGACCATATGCCTTCTAGCTTACCTTCCTAAGGAACTGTAAGGCACTTCCTAAATTTTCAGGCTTGTGTTCAGCATCAGGACCATAAAAATTACAAGAGTAGATAGAATGTATTAGGCTCAGACATGCATTATTTTTAAGTCAGAGAGTTAAACTGAAAGAAAATTGAGAATAGAGAAATAGGTCGGTGAAACAGTATAAAAAACTGAGAAACAGATGGGTGTATATACAGACATTGGTCATTTATGTTAGAAGTGGTACTAAAAAATCAGTGGGGAAAAGGTAACTTAATAAATTAATGGTATTGGAATTTTTTCCAAGTAGAAAAAAGTTCAGCTAGATTCCTTTCTCATTCCATACAGAAAAACAAATTCAAATTCAAGAAACACAGTTATAAAGCAATTAGAAGTAAACAGAAAATTTCTTCATTACCTCAAAAGTGAGGTTTTCTTCAAAGTAGCAAAAGTATATCTTATAAAGAAAAAGATTTATAGATTTGACTATATTGAATTAAAAACTCTTATATGACAGAAGACAGAGATGGGGCCGGAGGTAAGAAGTGGTATGGAGAATTCGTACCAGATATAATGGCCAGAAGATGAATGTCCAAACCATATTTTAAAAAAGAAAATACTTAAAAGAAAATAGAAGCTACTTTGAAAATGAGCAAAGAGAAGAGAAAGGTAATTCAAATCAGACTAAACCTAAATGGTTAATAAACATATTAAAAAAAAAAACAACCAAACCTTCCCTACCTTACAAGTAATCAGCAAAATGCAAATAAAGAAGGAGATACCACTTCATACCCAACAATCTGGCAAAATTAAGAAGATTGATGGTATATAATATTCATGAAGAATACATGAATTACATTAGCATATTAGTATAGTTTATTAGTTCATTAGTATAACCAATGATCAAGAGCAATCAATAGTTTTTAATAAAACCTTTGAGGCATATAATCTATGTCTCAGCATGTCTATTTCTAGGTTCTCTTATTTGCAGGGTAAAGAATTGAAAACAACTTAAGTGTCTAGTCAATTTAGAATGGCATGCTTTTCAAAATAGCCATAAAGTAGATACGGGCACAAATCAGTCAGAACACATGCTGGCCATGAACTCAGGCTGAGTTCTACCAGGTGATGGCAGGGCTCTGGGGATAGTTTCTGCACAACAGAGGTGGTTGTACTAGTAAAGATGCTTGAGTAGTAGGCAAAAATAAAGAGACTAGAAGTCATGGGTAGGGGCTCTGGATTTAACTCCTTTGGGGTTGAATTCTGGATCTATTGTATATTGGCTGTGAAACCTTGGGCAAATTCCTTGTCTGTTCTTTTAGTTTCGTTGTTGTGTACAATACTGGGGTTATAACAACCCTTCCTCATGGATTTGTTATGAAGATTAAGGAAACTAATATAAAAAACTCCTAAAACACTTCCTCATATCCTTATTGAGTAAGCACTCAATATATATATAGTAGGAAAATGGAAATGAATAAATAGAATGCACTGTATGTTTATATAACAGAATATCACATAGCAATTAAAATGACTGAATTTTATGCATTAACCTAGATAGAGTTCAAAAAATATATTGGGTGAGGGACGCCTAGGTGGCTCAGTTGGTTAAGTGCCTGCCTTCGGCTCAGGTCAGGATCCCAAGGTTCTGGGATCGAGCCCCGCATTGGGCTCCCTGCTCAGCGGGAAGCCTGCTTCTCCCTCTTCCTGCCAATCCCCCTGCTTGTGAGCTCTTTCTCTCTCTCACTGTCAAATTAAAAAAAAAAAAGTTGGGTGAAAAATAAAACTACAAAAATAACTTATTTATGCATGCTTATCAGAAGTTAAAATGGAAAGGTATGGACCAGGAGAATACCCACCAAATTGATATTATCTCTGGGGAGCCCTTGGGGTACAAAATGGATTTCAACTAATTTTTTTTTAATCTAAAAGAAAAAAATTCTCAAGCAAAATTCAAAAATTCAACATTTGTTAATTCTGAGTTGTGGCTAGACATTTGTAATATTCTCTGAACTTTTCTGTATTTGAAATTTCTTTTTAAAAAGACATGGAGGGACGCCTGGGCAGCTCAATTGGGTAAGCAGCTGCCTTCGGCTCAAGTCATGATCCTAACGTCCTAGGATCGAGTCCCATGGCAGGCTCCTTGCTCAGCAGGGAGCCTGCTTCTCCCTCTGCCTGCCACTCTGTCTGCCTGTGCTCACTCTCTCTGACAAATAAATAAATAAAAGCTTTAAAAAACAAAAAGACATGGAAAAATATGGGGCCATTAGAGATCTGAATGCTAGTACCAATTTTCCTCTAATTAGCTACCTGGCTTTGAGCCAATCACTTAAATCTTTCAAGATTTTTGTTTTCCTCCTCGGAAAATCAAGTTAAGAATGCTTTTTACCTCAAGGTGGCGGGGGCGGGGTTGAGAAATAAATGATATTTGTGGGAAGTTCTATAAATGCCAGAGCTCCATTCCCGTGTTCATTAAAATAAAATTGGGTTGTTGGCTTGATAATTCCTAAGACTTCCCTAACTCTACTGGCCTAAGACCAGTAGAAGTGTTTTGAGGAAGAAGCAGGTAATGTATACAAAACTATTAGGTTGGGAACAGGCACCTGGCTTGTAGCAGAGACAGCTAGATGCCATCTCAACACTGAGTTTCCCCTTTTCCTCACTAGTAGAGCTTTTGCATTTATTCTGGGTGGTGATGTGCCTAGATAGAGAGATGCATTTCCTGAGTCTCCTGTGAGTTGAAGTTGTTGATTGGGCTTCTAGTAATGTTTAAGAATGCTGCCTCAGCTGGGAGAGGTTTCTTTTTGCCCTTTTTCTAACCTCCTTTTTCTGTTGCATGAAGTAAAGATGGTGGCTGGCATTTCGATAGCCATCTTGAATCATGAGGTGACCTTAAAGATGCAAGGCATGTGCTAAGTCTGATGGAGAAGAATGGCAGAAAGTGTCTGGGTCCCCAATGACTGTGGAGCTGCTGTTACAGCCCTGGGCTGCCCACTTCAGGACTGCTTTTACATGTGGAAAATAAACATGTATATTTTTAAGTCACTTATTTGTGCTTCAGCTATATGCAGCTGAACCTAATCCAAACTGATATGCTTTTGTTTTTCTGAAGATATTTGCTTCCCTCCAAAGCGTTTTGTTTTTGTTTTAAAGATTTTATTTATTTGACAGATCGAAAGAGCACAAGCAGGGGGAATAGTAGTGGGAGAGGTAGAAGCGGGGTTTGATCCCAGGACCCTGGGATCATGACCTGTGCCGAAGGCAGATGCTTAAGCATCTGAACCATCCAGGTACCCCCAATGTGTTTTTGAATAGGTAAGCTAGCAACGAGGAAAATAATGGTACAACCCATCCTTCTGGTATATGGAAGGAGAAGAAACCCTCCATTACTCTCCCCGTTCCTCACTCATCAGTCTCTTTGCTATGAAATGTCTCAAGGGTGTGTCTCCAGGAGACAAAGCTCAGAGAAGGCTCTGCTGTGTGCCAGGCTCCGTGTACATATCTGTGTATGTTAGCTCCCACTAGACCATCCTTGTGCTGGTAGTGAGTGGGGAGGAGCCCTTCTCCCAGGAGTCTGAGGTGGCCAGTTTTATTCGTTGTTCCTGGTCAGATTCAAGGGTAAGACAATAAGAGACAAAATAGCTCTCCCTGGAAGTGGAAAGGAGAAGAGAGACTATGATTACAGGTTCAGTTTTGTCAACTCCTAGACTTCTGTGAGCCAAAGCTTTCTGTGACCTGATTCTGGAAATTGCAATACACACCCTTTAGGGAGAATATTATGCCAACTATAAAGGAATACTAATCAATACTAACCAATAGGCAAGACCTCAGCCATACTCAGGACATGGGGAGAGTGACATTACCATCTTTTTAATGTAGGAGGAAGAAGAAAGAGAGATGTAAGATGTTCCCCCTAAGTGTTAGTAATAAAGAGGACATTAAAAAGATCCATCAACTCTTTGGAGCTATGTGTTATATGCAAGGTCCCCACGGAGAAATTCTCTGGAACTTAATGTGATAGCTCCAGCAATTTTACTCAAGATACAAAGCTTGGTAAGGAAGTACATTTAAAAAGTAAGAAAAAAGAAAGAAAGAAAGGCAAAGGGAGAGAGAAAGACAGTAAGAAAGAAAGAAAGAAAGGAAGAAGGAAAGAAAGGAGAAGTGAAAAGAAGAGAAACGAAAAGGCAAAAGGTCCAGAAACTCAGGTAAATTTTCTCTACCACCTCAAATTAAATGCAAGACCTTTGTTGGCATAGGGTTAGTGGTTCAATGATGTTCAAAATGCGATTTCCTCGAATTTGGGAGGGGTAAGCTTATTCTAACTAGAGCAGTGGGACCCTTAGCATGTCTTTTCTACATCTGTGCAAAGTCAAGGAATTCTAGGTCATGTTCTTAGGGGTTCCACAGAATCTGTGGGACTCACTTTTAGGGGGTAACCTGAGCCTTGTCCCTAGTCTCGGCTGGGTTCTAATCCATTTTCTGCTATTTGTGCCATGGACAAGCCATGGAGCTTCATGTTGTCTATTTTTCCTCATTTCCAGATAGTGGGATTAGAACCCCCTGTGTGAGCAGTTTTGGGAAGCAGGAAGGAGCCATTTTGAGTGGAAATGCCTAGTGGTGGGCTTCACACAGAGCAGCGCCTCTAAAATGTGACTCCTGCCCACTTCCTCCCCTCCTTACTCCGGTCATGATTACAGCAGATGCCCAGAGCTGCCCCTACTGAGTTGATCCCCAAGGCTGGGGTCATGGGCAGAGAATAATGCAGAGGGATATAAGGGGGGGGGGAGCCATGCGGGAGGTCCACACCGATGCCAGCAACAGGGTGGGTAAATGAGTGAAGAATTTAAAAACAATTATCAAACCAGTGAAAATGGGATTTGCTTTCCATTACCACCATGTACTCCTGATTCCAAATAATGTCAAGATAACATATCTTCCCTGAAACAAGTTTTTGATGATCTAAATTTGAAGCAACAGCTGTGGTTATTGTTGGGTTTTAATGCTTTGCGTAAGCTTCGAATCAGCACATTTTTATTACTCTTCCTTCAATATACATTATATTTTATATGAAAGTGAATTCGGAGAATTCCTAGTTTTGTGGGAATAAGCTCCACACTTTTATTTCATGAACCAGTTCATAAAGGCTTGGAATCATCTGAGCTTACATCACGCCGGGTCTGTTTCCTGGACTCCATTGTACTGCACATTCCTGCATTTAAACACTAGATTTAAGGTAAGTGATCATTGCAAAAGATAAAGAAACTGAATTTGAGTTACATCCTTTCTGTCATTCTCTGGGAGCATTTTGAGTGTTATCTCTGAAATATGGAACAATGACATTACTACAGCTGGGGTAGCATGTTTTTGTTAAGTGTAAATTTTAGTTCGTATGTGAAATATCTTACTGAGTGTGAACAATATCTTTAAAATTGAAATGTGCTCTTCTTTTACAATTATGATTGCTTTTAAATGAAAGAATGAATCCAGTAAGTAATCACCACAATGATATAATTTCATAATTATCTGACTTGTATTTTTTGCTGACATTTTGATTTTATTAAAATTTACTTAGAAGTTTTACTTAGAAGTTTCTTTATAGAAAATAATATTGTAGCTTCTTGTAAAGAAAGGATCAAAGTTCAAACCCTAATTTGGAAATAAAATTCTTGAATAAAAAGTGCTTTATTCCTTTTATGCACATACAGTATTTATTTTTTTTTAACTGGCAAATTATACATACAAAGTGTAGTAAAGGAACATTTTCACTGTCTCTGAAACTTTCACTGGCTTTTCTGGCCACGCTATCTTTAATTTTATTTCAAGATTTTGATGAAAATAATTTTGTTGAACAGATGGGGGATGTTACGAGTGAACTGTTTGGGGGATTAAATACACATGATAAGCCAGTGATCCCGGTCTCCCTGTCCTGAGTGTGGAACACCAACTTGGCAAGTGGGGTCCAAAAGCACACGGCTTCCCAGCTGCTGGAAGAGAAAACTTTTTCTTGGTTCAGGGCACTGGTTTTTCACGGTCCTGTGGGCTCTAACCTTAAGGAAAATAGCAGCAGCAGTAGTCAAAACAAATAACTTCTCCAGGCATCAGGCAGATATTTCCATCATTTGCTTTCCCAAATGGCCCAGACTCAGACTTCCTTTGGTCCATTTCAGACACTCGAACAGTCTCACCTTAAAGCCTGTGCACTGGGCAATCTATGAAGGAGGGAGTAGCCACTGCATGACCCTTTCTCGGTGAAATTCTTGGTTGCTCCCTCTTGTCCTGTGCCGGGCTTTTTTTCTAATGCCCCTCTGACACTGAATTAAACTTTAATTCTATCTGGGGAGGAAGCTCTGGGTTGGGTTGTACAGCACTGCTGTAGCACCAGTGAGACCGTCTGGGAGTTAATTATGCTGTAACTCTTGCTGGGTGGAGCTCATTAATTCCCCACCTCCTCAGCTCCTTCCCTTTAAAGCTGTTTAGTTATTTGCAGCGGAAGCTGCTCATCGCTGGAAAGAGTTTAGGACCCAACTGTGCAGCAAACAATAACCGAAGCTCTTTCTGCCCCTGCTGTAAATGCTTCTCCCCTTTCCTGGAGATGTTTCTTTGGATGAGAAAAGCTGGGATTTGCATGCAGTCAGGTCAGGGCCCTCTGTCCAGTGGAACCCAGGCCAGGCCAGGGCAATGCATTGAGTCACTGGAGGAGAAGAGCTAGTCTACCTCCTGCCTGTCATTAACAGAGATGAACACAAATCTACATCGAACTTGGTTCATTTTTTTAAAGGCCATGCTTGCAGCCCATTCATAGTTAGGGCAAGTGAGAACAAGAATTTTGGTGGCAAGTATGCAATCCATTATAGTAATTAAATGGGTTTAAGTACAGCACAAATTGGGAATGGCACAAAGAGGTCCATTTTGGGGACGCCTGGGTGGCTCAGTTGGTTAAGCGGCTGCCTTCAGCTCAGGTCATGATCCCAGCGTCCTGGGATCGAGTCCCACATCAGGCTCCTTGCTTGGCGGGGAGCCTGCTTCTCCCTCTGCCTCTGCCTACCACTCTGTCTGCCTGTGTTCGCTCTCGCTTCTCTCTCTATGACAAATAAATAAAATCTTAAAAAAAAAAAAAGAGGTCCATTTTGACATCCCAACTTAAAAAAATGAACAAAGGCAAGGAAAGTTCCCGTCCCCTGCCTCCTGCTGACCCTCTCTCCATCTATCTCTGCTTCCAGCACCTCTCTCCATCTCTTGTTTTCCTCTGGGTTCTGGATCTCTTGGATTTTCAATCTCCATATATCCCTGTCTCTCTTTTTCCAGCAGATTACTCTCTCTTTTTACAAAATCCTTCTTCCTCAATATAACATTACAACATCTAATAACTTAAGTAAAATCTTCCAGAAATGAAAACCAAACCAAACCAAACCTCACCCCACTGCCCCTGCTCTCAGCACCCTGCCCCTTATTTTAGGCATCCTGCCAACTCTAGCCAGAGTAATGCACTTACTCTGTGGTTAGATTTTTCATCAAGATTTCAGAGAAGTCCTCGTACTGACTCACACCACCCCTGCTCCCTCCTTTGGTTTAGGCTCTTAGGTCCATGGGAAAAATTTCGAGCCACTCAGCTAATTAAATCAGCCCCTGCCTCACCCAACCTGAGCTTCCCTGTCAAGTGCTGATCTCTGGGGGTTGCAAAACAAGTGGCCGAAAGCACATCTCCAGCTCTGATCATATAATTTCCACCTGTACTCTGGAATGTATCACAGACCCTAGAACCGATGTGCTGGAGTGCCAGCCATATTAGACTCATTTCACACAGCCTCACAGAGCAGCCACCTGTGGATAGCCATGGCTGCTGTTGAGTACCCAGAGTGGTGGGGCACACCTGTTTAGGATGGGAAATGAAGGGGACCATATCCAATAGCAGTCACAGTGGGGACTGAAGAAGGCAGGGTGTAATTACCTTTGCAGCACCTCTCTGCTTCCCCAACATCAAGGGAGTTTATGAATTCCTCCTGATTTAAAAAATTAAAAAAAAAAAAAATATATGGTCCTAATGCCAGGCAAAGGTGGATTATAGAAACAGTTTTAAAATCTGCCTCTAGAGAGGGGATGACACTAGGAAGGAGAATATAGCCACTACAAACCACATTTCTGAAGGCTCTGCTCTAGGCAGATAAGACAAAGCCTGAATTTAACATTTAAAAAAAAATACTGAGGCAACTAATTTTCTGTAAACATATATTTTATGTGAGAGTAGTCATGGCATATCAGAGGAAGGCTATTTTTGTCGCCCTTCTCCTAAAGCAGCATGTTTTACATGGATGCAGGGGGCTTCCCCACTAATAAATGACTGCATGACAGGCCCTTCTGTCCATTAAAATGGACTCTTTCATCAGGAAGATGATGTCTGCATTTTTTATGATATTTCTTAACCAGGAATTTCTGTACTCATTTTTTCCTTTTACCTCTTTAAAAAAATTATTAAATATAGGGGCGCCTGGGTGGCTCAGTGGTTAAAGCCTCTGCCTTCGGCTCAGGTCATGGTCTCAGGGTCCTGGGATCGAGCCCCACATCAGGCTCTCTGCTCGGCAGGGAGCCTGCTTCCTCCCTCTCTCTCTGCCTGCCTCTCTGCCTACTTGTGATCTCTGTCTGTCAAATAAATAAATAAAATCTTTTAAAAAATTATTAAATATAGCACACTTACAGAAAAGTGCATAAAATATTAATGTACAGCCTAACAAAGAATGAAGATGAAGTCACCTTGATCTATTTCAAGGAACGGCACATTGTCACAACCCAGAAGCCCTCGTGTTACTTTCCCCCCAACCCTCTCATCTCTCCATGGAGGCTTCTCTTCTGGCTTTTAGGGTGACCACAGCTGTCCTTTTCTTTACAGTGTGAACACCTATGTATCCTTAAATAGTATAGCTTAGTTTTGTCTGCTCTGAATTTTATAAAGAAAATCACACAGTGTATATTATTTTGTGTCTTGGCTTCTTTCACTCTACATTGTTTATAAACTTCATTCATGTTGATACACCTCTAGTTTATTTGTTTCCCCTGTCATGTAGTGTCCCCCTGTATGAATATACCACATTTTGCCCATTCCCACTGGCCATTTTCTGCTACAAACATTTCTGTTTGTCTCCTGGTGTACATGTTTCTCTAGGGGTTTTATCTAGTCTTGATAATATTTAATCTGGAAGTCTTGAAAAGATCAGGAAGAGTTTATAAGTCCCTATAAGAAAAAAGACATGCCAGGCACAGGGAATAGAGGGATGCAACCATGTGGTATGTTGGGAGAACCACGGTCCTGTATTATCAGGGTGTGATGCTCGAGCAATTCTAAAGAGAGTTCCTGATAGGAACAGGACTGTAAGTGTTACAGTGCACATTTATAATATAGGGTAACAGACACATTTTGAATCATTACCTTCACCGTGCTGGACGTGCAGGCTAATTAGAGTGGGAAATGTAGTTGGACCGAGTTATTGTGGGGCTGAGATCAATTCTGGGCAGCCTTATATGCTAGGGATCATCACATGTTAAATGGCAAAACGACATTCATCTTATAGCCCCGTCTGAGCTGCTAAGTAGGTGCCCAGGGTACTGTGTTTTGAGGAATCCGAGGCTATGTCTTGTATCAGCCAGAAAGCCTTGACTGATAGCGTGGGGCTCATGTGTCATGGAGTTGCTGACTTGTATCCAAATGCCCCTCTCTGCAGTAGATGGGGCCACTCTGGGAGAGCCCTCCACAATCCAGCTCATGCTGGTCTATGTATTGTTTACATTATTACACGTACAGTGCTGCTCTAATCACCACAGTTGCCACTGTCAATGGCATCAGCCATCTGTGTGCCTGGGAAGAACAGCTACTGGGGCAAACAAAATTTACCCCCTGTTGGCTTTCAAATAATAGCACCAGGAGGTACTGAATGTCAAGGTCTTATCTGAGGAATGATAAAACAAGGAGCTTGGAGCTTCGTGTGCTATCATTAGAGCAACCACATTTGTTATAAAAAAAACAAACAACAATTTATGTCTTGAGTCTCTCTTTCTCTCTTAAACCACAACATTCTGTCCCACGAGCTGAAATGGTCCAGTATCTATAGAAGGCTGGTTTGATTCATGACTCTAACCATGTCAGTTCTGTGGTATTAAAAATAAGCCCTTGGAATTAGAGCAAGGCTTTGCTTCAGGTAACCTTGTTATGGAACATGTGCGCATCAGAGTTAGTGACCAGGAAGAAACAGGTCTATGTGCTAAATTCATATTATCAATGGGTTAATGGTGCACCTGTGGGAGACAAAGATGAGTTTCCTCATGAAATAGCCATGTTCTGAGTGTTGCCTTAGCAGTGGGAGCCAGATAGGTGGGCAGACTACAGTCCTAGGAGATGAGGCATAGTAAACCTAATGGACCTCTGACTTAATATACAGAGACAAGAAACTAGACACTTCCAGTGCCATACAAGTACATCTAAGGGTAGCTCCTGTTTGCCTGTGGTAGAAAAAATGACCACAAAATATTTCACACTGACATGGAGGCCAAAAATCGCAGTAGAAACCATTCTTTGTTGTATGAACTGGATAGGTTCTTTACCATTAGTGAATTTCAGGTTGCTCCTCTGTAAAATGAGAAAACTACTTCACAGTGTTGTTAAATGGATCTAATCAAATGAGACTGTGTATATAAAAGTCATGTGTAAATTATATAGCACTGTACAATATTAGGTATTAGTAATAGTAGTAGTACCTCATAAGGATATTTCAAGGTTCAAAAGAGATCATGTATTTGAAATCGTGTGGAAAACTCTGGAAGGGTACAAATGTAGAGTGGTAGTTGAACTAATAGCATCAAGGCTTTTAGTTATGGGTGGCTAGAGATGCTGTGAGACATATGTGAAAGAGGGTATAAGAGCACTGTGGAAATAAAAAGTTCAGAGCATTTTTAAAAATGGAAGATGAGCCCTGGAATTTTCCAGAACAGAAGCATCAATGTCAATGGAACTGTGAACAGGTTAGAAGTCATCGTTCAGCCAAGTCCCGAACGTTTTGTATTTAATAGGTATTTTTGGTTATAAGAAAAGGAGACTGACTCAGGTTACAAGAAAGAAATGGAGATCCATTGATGGATATATGTAGACAGAGATCTGTACCACACCTCATGGGAAATTGCAAACAGCCAAGTCCCATGGAGAATGGAATGCATAGCAGGAACTGGGAGGTTATGTAGGATGAAAAGCAACTGTAGGAACTGGATTATCTTGTTGCCCTAGAGCGACAGGAGTTTCTAATTTTCTTCTGTTCATGTCCCTACACAACCAAGAAACTCATCTTTTCCTCAGTATGTCACTTGGTTTCTGCTTTCTAGTACTCCATCCAGACTTATATCAGCTCCTGCCTGCCCACGGTTTGTCTCGCCTGTGGCTTCTACTGTTCTACGTTCCTGCTGATTGTTTCTTAGCTTCTGTTTCCTTCCCACCTTCCAACTCACGAATCTCTCTCTCTCTCTAGTTCACATTTAGATTCTTTAGGAGAGAGAATCTGAGACGGTCCATTTATCCCATTGTCTGCTGGATGTGACTTTTGTGTCAGGCCAACTCAGACTGACTGCTCTTAGGTCAGGCTTCTATACCTGGACCAACTAGTTACCTGTGGTCCAGGAGGTAGGTCACATGGTATGAATACACCAATGCATGTCTCAAGAACCCCTTAGCTTGGGGCTGTCAGTTGGGACCCTCTTGGCAGGGCGTGAGGCACGAGTCTGTTGGTGGGCACATCTTCTACAGCTTCAGGATGTATGTGAGGGTGCTTGGAGCTCTGTGGTTTACTTCCCATTACTAAGTCAGTAGAAACCCTGTAAGGAACTTTCTTTTAGGACAAACAAATTAAACATACCCATCCCCCATACAAAAATATGATGATGATGGTAGAGAAGATGAAGGAGGAGGAGGAGGAAAGAGAAAGGAAGAAAAGTGTGAGGATTTTGAGATATCTTGTGTGAAAGCCTTTCTCTGAAAGCCACTCTGAAAAGAGACAGGAAATGTATGTTCTCGAGTGCCAGGAATAGTGTACTTGGCCCAAATTGAGAATTATTTCAGATTCTGGTTATTTTACCTAAAGTAGAAGCAAACAAGCTTCTTCAACATCCTTAAGAATCCCAGAATTTTGGAACAGAAAGAAAGCTTGAGGTAACCCCCCTCTTTGTTTTGCATGGTCTAACCCCTTCACCATAGAGAAACAGAAATGTGGGTCACTAGGGAGAGTGCCTTTGCTCTGTGACTGCAGAACAAGGGATTCTCTGCCCTCGAACTGATAACTCTAGTCAGATGGATTCCACTGGGGCCCTTGTGGAGATGAAAACTTGATTGGCTTGAAAACTTTACCCCTGCCATTTGGGGTAGCTGGCCTGGAATGGTTGTCAATATTGCTTTTATAAAACAGAAATCTGCTTTTTCTGTAAGAGGGTGGTGTATTTTCTAAAATTTGTCTTCAGCCCTTGGGTGTTTCCATGCCATTTCTGTATGTCCCATTCTCACCTCCAATTGACTCAGCCTCAAAGTTGTTCCCAAATATCTAGAAGAAGGAGCCATCTTGGTCTCTGGTCGGCCTATTAAGGCTGTGGCCACTAAGAGCAAAAACAAACCAAACACCACTAGCCAAATGCCCCGGCGGCTAAACCAAACTCTCAAACTTAATCACACAAACAATGGCCATCCTGGGTGAGCCTTTTTATAAATTTTGTGTCCTGCCAACAAAAACACAAACAATATTGCCACTGGATTTTTAAAAAATTTCACAATTATGGTGATAGCCAAGATTCTCATTATTCTTAAGTGATAAACAAAATAACTAAAATATGCATTAGGTATCTGTTGTTTTAACTGTATGGCCTTGGGCAAGTTACTTAGTCTTTGTACTTTACTTTGTTTCTCATCTGAACACTGGATTATTAATTATCCTAGCCCTGTGCATGGCTTATAGCAAGTGTTTAATAAACACCACCTATTAATATTACATACCATTTTATTTAGTCATCTTAAGAACTTTATGAAGAATGAAGCTTCTGTGAAGTGAAGTAATTCACTTAATTTCTAGAAGGTACTAAGGGAGAGAGAGGAATAGGAAACAAATTTTCTGACTTCAGTTAGGTAGCCTTTTTGCTCATCAGAACTACTACCCATAAACCCTATAGTTGGGAGAATGTTCTGAGGAAGGTCCCAGAGCTGGAAAATATCTTCCTGCTTTTCTCTTCTTCCCAAAGAGGGCTGAGCAGGGGGAACCTGGATCTGAGTCTCCGCACCCAGGATTCAGGGGCCCCACCGCAGTCCCTATCTCGAGGTTCCTTTCCTACTGGGCATCTTGAGAACTTCCTGAATGTTCACCACCCCTCTTCCCTGAAAGGTGGAAGGATCCTCGACTCTGGAGGTGTTTGAGGAGAACTGTGTCCCTCTTCCACCTCTGCCTATGGTTGGGCCTGTCTGCCATTCCTTAAGAGACCTCAAGCACTTCTTGCCACAGAAGCTAGGCTCCTTGCCTCGGAAAATCAAAATAAGGCTCACCAAGTTTCACTTTCTTCTTAGGGTAGCTAATGTGCATGGAGTTACTCAATAAGATTTATCAAGGGCACCACATAAAACATGGGAGATTTTTCTTAGGTGATGAAAAAGGTGGCCCTTCCTGGGGAAAGGCCACCCTGTTGGCCACCTCTTCCAAAATAGCCCTGTGGACTAAAGTTCTGGGAAGTCCAAGGAATGGCATGGGCATGATTTTACTGGCACCTGTAAATAGGCAAATTGGCAGCTCTTCATTATCTTCTTCACGGACAGATGGGGCAGTGAAGCTTGTCCTTAGATGCCTGCCAGAGGCTAATTTGACTGCAGTTGGTATCGTGGAAGAGATCAGTGAAAACTGAAGTGAAAGGAAAACTAGGATTCAGAGAAACCAGGCAGAGTCTGGAACAGGACTTGTGTGTAGGTCATCTGGAAAGCATGTACCTTTAGGAACTATGCATCATAAAAGCCTTGAGAAGAGAACAGGGGTGGGATGAGGTAGAGAAATGTCCGTGGGCCCAGAAACCCATTCAAATGCACACACAGCCGCATGTGAACACCTAAAACAAATGTGGCTCCTAAGACTTAGCCCCCAGCTTATTACGTAATCACTGAATTTGTTGGCTTGCTTGTGTGACTCAGGAAAAGATTTAGACTATTTCCACTCCTTCCATAGACCACTGCTAAATGACCAGATGAGAACAAGTCCACGGCCTGACCTAACTGCCAGCAGCCCATGAATGCTCCAGATGGTGCAGAACTCACAGCAAAGGAATTCATAATCTTCTTGTTCCCCACCCCCCCACCATGAAGAAACAAAGGCCTCCACTTTTGACCCTGGCATTCCCTTGCTGCTGTCTTCTCTTCCATGACACCTAGGTTTGATTTTCTTTATCTTAGGTATTCCAGTGAATATTTGCTGAATTTTAATTTAGATTGAATGCAATTCAGAAGACTGAGGCTTTCCAAATTTCAAACCTCCTGAGAAAGGTGTGTATGTGTGTGTAAGAAAGAAAATTTCTCTGCTTGTCTCCTCACCGAAAGGCCTTCTGGGATCTCTGAGCTCAACCCAAGGAAGAAAGCAGATTGGTTACCTCCGTCTGGTGGGTTTTATCAAAATGTGATAAAACAAAGTAATGAAAAATGGTGGGCTGAATTCATTATCATTCAGCGAGGGGCTCTGTGCAGCTAACGGGGCTGTAACTCACTTGCCTCATGACAGTTTTTATTGCTCTGTTTCAGTGCAGTTTTGCAGAGTGAGGGGAATTGCCCTATACAACAGATGTGGGGGACCTTTTTCTTTTTCCCTGTCCCGTGGACGGGCCCTGAGGCTCAGCGCAGTGACTCACTGCTGTGGTATTATATGCCTCCAGATTAAATGTGTGCTGTGCAAAGTGTGGGGCAGGATTTATCAGTGAGAGAGTTCTTCCTTTGAAGTATCAGGGCAGGCTACTTGGCTGATGGTTTCTGGAACCTGGCCAAGCCCCAATATGCTGTGAAAATAGCCGTCTTAGGTTTTCTTGGCACACGAGCACATTTGCCCTTGATTCTCAGACCTCCACTGCTTTCTGATGTCTTTGAGGCAAGTGTTCTTGGGAATTAGGGCCCGGGGCCAGATTGTAACCCTGCCTGTTTGTGCCCCTTCAAATGCCCCCCTCTGAACATGGTTTTGATGGCTCCAGATACCGATTGTAACACCAACTTGAATAAGGATATCCTTGAGTTCCCAAGTACGGGCTGGCCTTCTGAGTTGCTTTCAGGCATTTGTGTATAAATTTCTCCCTAACTCGCATTTCCTGCTGCCCTGCCCCCACTAACAAAATGTGGATGCTTAAGGGATTTTACTGCAGCAGTGCTTTCCACTACAATGTGTCTTTGCATTTCCAGCTTGAAACTAATGCAATATGCATGTGGAGAAAAACCTCAGTGCCATTACAACTCTACCAGTAAATTAAGAAAAAAAAAATCCACCATTCTCTAGTGAAAAATCCATCATCTATCTGCCTGCCATCTTTCTCCTCCTACCTCTACTCATCGTCATACTGTTATTAATTTTGAGAACAAAGGACATAGAAAGCTAATTATGTGAGATTCCCAGACACCCTTCCAGAGGTGAATACACTGGCCACATTTCTCATCACCCAGCTATGTGTAACAAATAACTTCCTTGTAAATGCAGATTTCCCAATAGACTCCCCATTTCAGGTTTCCCTCTAGCCTGAGAACCAGACTCTGTCCTTCCTGATTTAAATCTTGCCAGCCTGTGTTGGAGAAGCCATGGATAACCTTGCTGAGCATCTTTCTGCCTCTACTTGCTGAGAGAGCAGACTCTTTAATAAGGGCAACCTGATAAGACGGGACTTGGATCTGAGAGAGGGCTCAGAAAGCTGTCGTGTCCATGTCCATTTACCTCCTGGTTGAAGATGTAATTGAATGTACTTGCCAGCTGGGTTCTGTTGTGAGTTGACTTGTCCCCAGCCTCCAAATTCCTATGTTCAAGTCCTAACTCCATCACCTTGGAATATCACCTTATTTGGAGATGGACACTTTGCAGAAATAATCAAATTAAAATGGGATCTTTAGGGCAGGCCCACATCCAATATGACTGGTATCTTATAAAAAAGGGAAATTCAGGTACACTCACACACAGGGAGAATGACATATGAATGTAAAATAGTCACATACAAGCCAAGGAGAGAGGTCTGGAACGGATCCTTTCCTATAGCCCCCAGAAGGGACTGACCCTGCTGACACCTTGACCTTGGACTTCTGGTTTCCAGAACTGTGAGACAATACATTTCTGTCTTCTAAGCCATTTAGTCTGTGGTAATTAGTTACAGCAGCCCTAGCAAACTAATATAGGTCTCTTGGACAGCAGACTCTGAGGAAGGGGTTGGCATGAAGGAAGTTTGTAAGGGAGTACTTTTGGGATAAATTCCTATAGAAGAGAAAGAAGCAGACTGGGAAGAGGAAGATATCAAGCTGTGCTGAGATGTAGTCCCACTGAAGGCCTCAGCTGACTCCATGGGAAATTCTGGAACTCAGATGGCCCTTCGAGTTAGAATGTGGGTCTGGGCCTTTGTCCCCTCCTGTCAATCTATCTTTGGGTGTGGGCTGCCTCTGGAAGGAGGTATGACCTTGGGCAAGGTGATTTTCGTCAGCCAATATAATTCCTGAAGAAGGTTGATAGTAGGGACAGTGTTTTGGGAGCAGACCCAGTTGTTGGGGGCATGAGCCCTTCATTCCTCAGGAAGGATCTGGGTGGCACATCACAGCACCCACCATGAAGGCATGTCATAATAGATTAGTTGGCTGAAGGATGGCTTGTCATATTTCATGATTTTCAAAATGGAGTTTAGCTTTGTAAGTTGTGGTGCTCTGTTCAGTTCACCTTTCCTCATCTACCTTAGGGATGAAGCAGGCTGTGACCCCCCAGCCTGGAGCTTCTTCTGGGAGAGAGGTGGGCTGTTGGAGGGGTATCACTCAATATCCGGACAGAAAGACAGAAACTGCTCTGGATGCTTTACATGGAGGGGGATGAATAGAGAAAAATTTTACAAAGAAACTAGAAGGGCTGGGGGCAGCACAAAAAGGAGGGAGTTGTTCCGCAGAGATCAGGATGCTGGTTTTGACTGGGGTTGGCGCCTACAGGCCCACACTCTCTGCTGAGCTGCTGTTGCTGCTACAATTGCTGTTGGATCTGTGCTATTCCCTCTGAACAGGAACCCAGGATGCCACATTTTGATGCTGCTGAGACCAGGGCTGACACTGCCAGAGCTCGGATTCAACTGGAAGCTTCTGGGCCCCATCGTTGCTGGTCCCCTTACTATTGTTGTTAATGGTACTGCCAGTAACAGGCAAAAAAGCCTCTTCTTCCCCATATCTTCTAGTTTCCCCTGTAGCAAGCGGACTGGCTCCCGGTCACCTGATGTAGAGAGGACAGCATGGAAGAACAGGTAGGAGTCTTGGACATCAGATGATAGTCCTCTGTGGGGCCACTCTGAGGGACACTGGTCAATCAATGGTGCTGAGAAGGAGGACCAGTGACTAGGAATGGAGCATCACAGAGAAATGGCCAGGAAGCTCCTTCCCAGGTCTGAGGAGGGGACCCATCCACAGAGTAGTGCACAACTTCAGAATTTGATTGATCTCACTACTGTCTATTTCCTGCTCCACATCTCTCTACTCCCCCTGAGGAGAACAGAAGTTTCCCAACCTATCTCATGCCAAGGCCATCTTGGTAAAAAGGAGCTTTGTTTCGAGAGGCTATGTTAATTACGATCTTGTAGAAACCAAGTCTACTAGCTCTCAGCCAATATTCTCTTGACCACACCATGTCACTGCTGCAGCCCTGCCTTCCTTTTCCTTTCTTTCCAGTTCCTAATAGGAATGCTGGGTCACCATGAAGCACAATGTGACATTGACCACAGAAGTGCCTACTTGATCAACAAAACTACCCTGGCCCTTCAGTTAAATACCTAGGAAGGTAAGAATTTCCGGTTATTTGTTTGTATTCACCAAATAAATGTTCTTTGGACACATTTATTTCTCTGGGACATTAATAAAATAATAGCATCTACCTTAGCATAAATAAAATTTCTTGTGTTTATTGTCTATTAACTTTTTCAAAGTGATTTTACATCATTCTCTCAGTAGCCTTGTGATACATCCTAAGTTGCCCTTCATTCATCCATTTGTTTCTTCAGGAAATATTTCCTGGGTGCCAACTATGGGCAAGTGTTTATGTTACAGAAGAAGAATACGAAGAAGAAGAAGAGGAAGAAGGAGGAGAAAAGGAGAGGAAGGAGGATGAGGAAGGGGAAGGAGAAGAAGAAATATCCCTATAAAAGCATTTATCTTTACAAAGAAGGAGTCTGCTTTTACAAATAAAGCAACTAAATTTCAGAAAGAAAACTTGCCAATGATACCAAAATTTTAGATGGACAAACCCAAGCCATTCGGATGAACAACTCCTATCTCATTGAAAACTAAGATGACATGTTCAGTAGCATTCAATTCCAAAGATTCTAGTTAATGTCTCTTATTATCTCAAATGTCATCTGATTATAGATTGATATGTGCTTGGTATAAGGTTACTATGATGCATTTTCATTTGTCCTCATGGAAGGTGACAGTGCAGGCTTGATGTTTTCCACATTGCTTCTCTCTGTAGATACAAAATAAGCAATATATTGTATTCCTTCTGCCTAAGCATGTGGTTGTTATAATTTTTCCACAGACAGCTGAATTCAACAGCCTGTGCATGGTGGTTCAACAGGAGTACAAAATGGTAGGTGATAAAAGTTGTTAGAAAAGATTCCTGGGACTTCACTAGGCACTGCTACCAGAGCCACCCAGTCAGATTACATGGCAAGCTCAAAGGTAGTGCCAACTCTTACAGACCAGATTCTTCTCACCTAGAATTTAACCCACCAACCAGATCCCATATTGCTCCTGAATTTTAGAGACTTGGTGAGAATTTTATCAAGCCGACACTGCAGTTAGTAACCACCAAGAACATTATTTTAGCCACCTAGCAATTTCTTTCAATCATGAGATATCTTTGAGTATTCCTTCAAATCATACTTCTGATTTCAAATAATAAGCTGAACGCATTCTTCTCTCTTTTGAGCTATCAGTGCGCTCAGCAGAGGCAAGGATGTTACCATGGTTTCCTTAGTGATGCAGGTGTTAGGAAGGGGAGAGAGAGTGTGGTTGGAGGAGGCAAAGAATGAGTAGAAAAAGGGACCTTGATATTCTTTGTCGGGGGTGCCAGCAAGATTTCACTCTGCATGTTGGGAATGAGGGTCCCACTGGTGAAAATCACCCTGGCAACAGAAGCTTTGTTCCCCTTACTTAAAAATTGTGAAGCATATTCTGTGAGGCAGGTATTTTTTGATTTTAACTCCTAGAATAGACAACTAATTTTTCCTGATACATCTGGGATGTTTCCTTAAGACCACAAAGAAGAGAAGGCAGTTTTGTGTTGCCACAGTTGTATATGGGTTTAATTTGAAACTATTAGTTTCATTAGTCTTTATATTCTAATTATATCTCTACATTTCACCCTGTAACACTTTATTGCTCAAACAATTTGGCTCAGAAAATAATTGCCATGCTCTTGCATAGAAAATATACAAAACAAAGGATTATTGTGCCAGGGCTGAAGGAGTGTTTTTTGATTAATTGTCATCCCCTTTGGTGTCTTCAGTAGGAGCCAGCCCCGAATGTTCAGGAAGGCATCTGAGTGTTTGGGAGCCATCAAGCAAGCCCTGCTAGGGTGTGGGTTTCCCTGGACAGGTTTCTGACTAATCATCCACTTCTATCAGGACTTAAGGACAACATTTATTAAGGTTTTCTTAGGATGCTAGGAAATCTGTTGTCCCGACAGAATGAGAGAAGATATTTACAAATGACATATCAGATAAAGGGCTAGTATCCAAAATCTGTAAAGAACTTCTCAAACTCAACACCCAAAGAACAAATAATCCAATCACAAAATGCGCAGAAGATATGAACAGACATTTCTGCAAAGAAGACATCCAAATGGCCAACAGACACATGAAAAGTGCTTAACATCACTCGGCATCAGGGAAATACAAATCAAAACCACAATGAGATACCAACTTACACCAGTCAGAATGGCTAAAATTAACAAGTCGGGAAATGACAGTTGTTGGTGAGGATGCGGAGAAAGGGGAACGCTCCTACACTGTTGGTGGGAATGCAAGCTTGTGCAGTCACTCTGGAAAACAGTATGGAGGTTCCTCAAAATGTTGGAAATAGAGCTACCTTACAACCTAGCAATTGCACTACTGGGTATTTACCCTAAAGACACAAATGTTATGATCTGGAGGGGCATGTGCACCCCAATGTTTACAATAGCAATGTCCACAATAGCCAAACTATGGAAAGAGCTGAGATGTCCATTAACAGAAGAATGGATAAAGAAGATGTTATATATATATATACAAATCATATGGTAATTGTCTTTCTCTGATGCTAAGCAAACAAATCAATCAGAGAAAAACAGTTATCATATGATCTCACTGATATGAGGAATTTGAGAAATAAGACAGAGGATCATAGGGGAAGGGAGGGAAAAATGAAACAAGAGAAAACCAGAGAGGGAGACAAACCATAAGAGACTCTTAATCTCAGGAAACAAATTGAGGGTTGCTGGAGTGGAGGAGGGTAGGAGGCATGGGGTGGCTGGGTGATGGATATTGGGGAGGGTATGTGCTATGGTGAGGACTGTGAATTGTGTAAGACTGATGAATCACAGACCTGTACCCCTTAAACAAGTAATATATTATGTGTTAATTTAAAATTTTAAAATTAAAAAAAAATCTGTTGTCTATTTCTGAGATATTCTTCCCTTGGTTGAAGTACCTAGATGTTGCCACAAGGTCCATGGAGTGTGAAGACCACCAGGAGATTTGACTTTCATAACAGTCCACTTTCATCTTGTAAGTCAGAGTAACTCTGCAATAATGTAATAAAATAATATTAAAATTAAATAAAATACACATAAGATTCACCATCTTAACTGTCCTTGGGTATACAGTTCAGTAAAATTCATTCACACCATTGAGTACTTGATCTCCAGAACTCTTAATCTTGCAAAATGGAAACTCCCGAGCCATTAAACAGCAACTCCCCATTTTTCTCTCCCACCAGTCCCTGGACACCAGCTTTCTACCTTCTATCTCTATGAATTTGACCATTTTCATACAGTATTTGTTTTTGTGACTGGTTTATTTCACTTAGCATAATGTCCTCAAGGCTCATCCATGTTGGAGCATGTCGGAGTATGTATCTGAATTCCCTTCCCTTTTTAGGCTAAATACAATATTCTATTGTATGTATATGCCATATTTTGTTTATTTTGTTTATCTATTCACCCACTGATGGGCACTTGGGTTGCTTCTAATTTTGACTCTTGTGAATAATGCTGCTAGGGACATGGTGTACAGATACCTCTTCAAGACCCTGCTTTCAATTCGTTTAGCTATATACCCAGAAGTAGAATTGCTTGATGATGTGTTAGTCTTATTGTCAATTTTTGATTGTTGATTTTTGAGGAACCCCCATACTGTTCTCTACGGCAGCTATACAAGTAATTCTCACCAACAGGGCACAAAGCTTCCAATTTCTGTTCCTCCTTGTCAACACTTCTCTTCTGTTGGTTTGTGCTAGCCATCCTGCTGAGTATGAGTGACCCTGGGTTGTATACTGAGCATGTGCAGTTTTTCTCACGAGCTGTAATTGTCTTTCTTTGCCATTTACGAAGGCACAGTGGAATACAGGGGCTTTTGAGTGATTTCGAAAGGCTGAGAACTTGAGTCGGCTCTAATTTGTCTTTTGTAAAGGAACTCATTTCCACATTTTGGTATTCTCTTATGAGTAACAACTTATTTGTGATATTCCTCATGAGTTATTGAGATGGAGCAGTCAGTCATGGCATCACAATTGAGAATCACTCCTCACTGAATTGAGTTTTTAATTCACCATGGATTCTTGTCATACACCCAAAGAAAACAGCACATTCTCCCCTAGATGGCTGCTATAAAAAGGGAGGGTGAAAGCAAAAGGACAAAAGGAAGCCCATCATGTAACAAGATTTTACTTCCCCCCAAGTGGTTTAATCAGGGACGCTTATTAGAAACAATGTCTCTCTTCATCTACAGAAACTCTGAAGTCCAAGGTTTGGAACCCAAACCAGAACATCTATCACTCCTCTCATGTCAGTATTTAGTGATTATGTTTTTGAGAGTGAGTCCTAACTATCCAACTTGGTTATGCAGTAGCATCCAGAGAGAAAAAGTTATGATGATAAATTTTTATCAGTTTTAAATTTTTTCCGAGGTTTGTTTTATTCAAACAGCCTTTGTTTAGTTGAGCGGAAATTTATGGGCTCCTCCCCACTGCCCCCCAGCAAGGAATTTACATCTGAAGAGTGCTGCAGACCACTTAAATAGTATTCCGAATGCACAGTGGCTCTTTAGGCTCTGCAAAGACCACAAAAAGCCCAGGATGACAAACGCTAGAACATAGCAAAAAGAAAAAAAAAAAAAAATGGAAGAGCAAAAAGACAGGCACTTGGCTAGGGCATCTGGTGAGAATTTGTTTCCCAGCAATTTGCCTTCAAGGCCAAGGGGAAGAAGACAAGGTATGTAGGTAGGATGATGTCAGAAATGCCAACAAGAATACTCCAGTGTGTTCTGTGACTGAATGATTTCCAGTATTGCTCTACCTAACTGCTTTAACTATAGTCAATGAGCCCTTAGGTAACTAAGGCAGAACACTTTTTTGTTTTGTTTTTTATTTTTGTCTTTAGTTATAGTTTGCATTTTTAAGAAAGACTCAAAGATACTGGAAACTCAAGGCTGAATGTTTTAAGGCAGGAGATAAGACTGTGAGATAATGACATCCCTGGGAAACCCTTCCTTTACTTATCCAGTACTCAGAACAAATTAAAGAACAGAGGTATGTCTGGGATTCTGTGCTCAGCTTGTCCCATGATCCTGTGTGTGGAGCACAGCTAACCATCCAACCATGCAGACAGGCTTCCAAGTAGAGGCCATCTTACTGACCCTCCCACACTCAGTTCTTTGCTCAGATTATTTCCCAAGACCGGCCCGACATCTCTCTCTCTACCTGTTTTTTCTCTTTTTAAATGTGTAATTTTGCCTTTAGGAAACCTTCCAAGAGTAACAGTGAACACACACTAAAAAACTACTGTCCTGGAGAAGTGGTATAGGGTAGTGGTTATGTTGGGGGGTTCTGGATCAGACAACCTGTGCTCAAATCCTGGGTGTCCCACTTACAAGCTATGCGAACTTGGGCAAGTCTTGTGAACACTCTGGGCCACAAGTTTCACATCCATAAGAGAAGGATAGTGATACAGTCCTGTGCCCCATTCCTCCCTACCCCCAGGGTTGCTGTGAGCACTGAATCATGAGAAACACTCACAAGAGCATCTGCATATAGCATGTGTCATGCAAGTGTCAGGTGTTATTGCCTCCTGGGCCCTCTGTTCCATTTCTTCCTGCTTGGCTTGTGCAGGGGAAAGTACAAAATATAGCTTTGTGATCTCTACATAATTCACACTTTTAATCTCTTCGTATTCCATTGAGGTGAAGTCTGGGAGTTTATTCACTTTTCAAGCTTTCAAAATATTAATGGCCTATGAAATGGCCTTTACTTACTCATGAGTTATTCTCCTCTTTCCTTTTTATTTTCCACTTTTTTCTTCTCCCTTTTTTGATTTATCCTCACACCAGAAGATATTACAACCTTCCCCACCCTCTATGCTCCAGAGGTGTGGAGGAAATAGAATTTTAACTCCAGTATATATGCTTTTCTTTACTTGAAAACTGGAGAAATTAATTTAGCTTGATTTTTGTTAAATATGCTGGATTTTTAAAAATTTTTTTGTGTTTCTGTTGTTGTTGTTTTTTTGTTTGTTTGTTTTTGGGTTTTTTTTGTTTTGTTTTTTCTTTTTTTGTCTCTAGGAAAGAAAAGGGGAAAGTGGCTGTTTTACAATGAGGGCACTACCCAGAGACACACATCACAAACATTCAAGTGTTTATTTTATCCTTATATAGAGTTGGCCCAACCTGAGAGCCAAAGGCAACCATGGTGGCCCAAGAAGTTCCGGCAAGAGAAGACGACTGATGACTCTTTCTGAGGAGGGCTTTAGGGAATGGCACTGCCTCTGGCATAACCTTCCAGAACCTCCAGAACATTCTCTGCTCCTCCTTGACCTACCTCTGGGGTTCTTCAGGCTCTGACTGCCCTCTCAGCACCTTCCAGAATTTCCTAGAGGTCCCACCACTCTACATGCCCACACGAGCATCAGTCTTATGAGGAACCTACTTGCTGGCATTACCTCAATCACTGCCCACAGGCCTGGTGCCCAGTAACCATCTTCACAAATAGACCTGGATGGCCAGATAAGGCCTGGTGACAATAGCCCGCAGGCCGTGACAGGACCTCACCAGATGGGAGGCCACTCCTTGTACACCCTGGTGCCCGTTCCATATGGGAACCTGAATCCGGAAGAAGACCTGTTTGGTTGAGCTGGGGACAACGGAGACTCCGTCCTAGAGAGCAACAGCGGGACACCCATCCCACCCCCACCCCAGGCTCCTGCTCCCTGCTAAGAAAAGAATGAGGGATTGGGGGGCTTCTCTGGGGATTCCCAGGCTGGGTAGGTGCAGAAGCATTCCGATGAGTCAGCTTTCTGGTTGTGGACCGGGAACCCTGCCTGGGAATTAAGCCCTTCAGTAATGATATGACAATTGTTCCCTCTGTGACATGTTGGCTGTGTTGTCAGCACAACCGGGACACAAAGCTCTTGCACATATGTACTGTCTTGTTTAAAACAGGACACGGTGGGGATTGTTCTTATTATCACTCTACAATAAATTTAATTCTGCCCTGATTTTTAAGAGCCAAGGACATTAGATTCTGTATTCATACCCTCAGAATGCAAGGTGGCCCTTGAAATACTGGACACATAGGATGCATCTTTTTGAAGCTTTAGTTCTTAATATGTAAGTAATATAAGATACAGCCTTGGACTAACTGTCCAGGTGATGGGTTGACTCTGTCTTTGGGAGAACTTGGTAGAAAAGCGTGAGAAGTGTTTTTGTGATTTGGTGACTGTTGACCTTGACTGTCTCTCTGGTTATTCTTGGAAGAGCAGTGATTTCTTGAGCACCCCATGCCCAGCAAAACTGGGAGGTAGGGTTTTGGAGAAAATGCCAATGAGATTCTAATCTGATAAAATTTCTAATACATGGTTATGTTATCATAGCTATTCTCACTATAGTAGTCATTATTGCTCTGATGTAATAAAAGAAGGACAGATGGCCCAGAAATGGTGATGAGGTCACCTTGCCTGTGCACTGAGAACCAGTGTTCTTCAACATGGTTCTCTCCAGATTTTAATTTTTTCCAGTCAGCAGAGCATATAAATTCACAAATATGAAAAAAATTATGTTCCAAAAATGTGTCTCAATTTATGATTATTTTGTGCCTGCATGCAACCATACTACACTGAGACTGTCTAATGAATGGTAACATTGATTACTTTGATCTTTATGTTTTTCTCAAGAGTCCAGGCAGGAAGGTTTGCACTGGGTATTAAGGAGTTGGTAACACATGGGGTGGTTCACATACCACATTAATAAGCTCTAGATATTTCTGGATAGCCATATCAGCCAGTTATACATCGAGGTTCAGTTGTAGATTCTCACCTGCAGAGGAAAAGAATGCCACTGCTGTCCTTCAGTTCTCAGCAACTGGGAGGAGTGACAGGCATTTAAGTGCGGACAC
This sequence comes from Lutra lutra, assembly GCF_902655055.1. Taxonomy (NCBI): domain Eukaryota; kingdom Metazoa; phylum Chordata; class Mammalia; order Carnivora; family Mustelidae; genus Lutra; species Lutra lutra. Next base: position 101,841,272 of record NC_062282.1, on the reverse strand, counting down.
AGCCTTATTTTTCACACAGGTGGACACTGTGGTCAGTTTCTGCTGTTACACACCCAATACATAGTGTCAGCCTCTTCTCAGTCCTTATGCACCCAGCCAAGCTACAGCCCTGGGCAAGTAGCTATCAGATAGAGAGAGGACACACATCGAGCTTCCAATTTTTCTATCATTTACTACTGCATTTGACTTTGAGCAAGAAACTTCATTTCTTGGATTATCAGTTTGTATAATGGTAAGATATGATATCGACTTTAAGAGATGATGATTGTCTTTAAATGAGATCACATGTGTGTTATGGACTGAGCACAGAGCCTGGCATGTAGTAGGTGAACGAGAAACTCTAAGACCTCCATAGTAGGTAGCGGCAAAGAGGATAACATTATTTTCTCACTCTCCAAACAAGCGTATAACCTCCCCTCCCCCACAACTCAGAAATGCAGCCACGCAAAAGGCTGGATTCCAGCATATTCTGAAGACAGGAGAGAGTATCCTCTACACAGACACCCTGTGACTGGTCATCCCTCCTGTGCTGTCCCAGTGAGACACAAGGATCAGGCATTAGCATGATCTCACTCTAAAGCTTCTGCTCATAGAGAATATGTCCATCTTTAAGTTGGTTAATAAGCCACAAAGAATTTAACTTACCCTGTGACATTGGCTAATACCAGTTTCTCTTTTAGACAAGACAGGGCTGCTGCCTCTGTATCATCACTAATGAGGCCATTACCATCTGCATCTGAAAGGGACTGTGACTCTCTTCTGAAGCTCAGGCAGAGCTATAGGCCACACAGCCATGATTCATCTCCTATTTAGTAATCTTGGCAACTCTCTTGGTTGGGCACTGCTGCCTCAGTGGAGGGAAGAGGCAGAGAAGAAGGGGGAGGAGGGGAGGGTGATGGGACACTGGGCTCCCTGCTGTATTCTGTAAAATTATTAGTCTTCATTACCATGAGAGTACCTCCATTTCTGCACAATATTTTATACTCAATTAATTCCTGGTGACATCACCAGAGATTGATGTGTGCCTACTAAATAAGCTTGGGAATTTTTAATGTTGTGATTTATTAAGATCATATTTTTGCAGACAACACTACTATTTTAATTGTTGTCAGGGGCACAGAATAGCTGTGCTGAATAGCTATCCTGAAACTATAACTCTTTTTTTTTTTTTATGAAGCTATTATTCTTTATTTGATTTGGTTCATTGCCACTGGCAATGGGGACCAAGAGCTGAGGATCCTACTTGAACAGATTTTTGTGGGTGAGACTTGGGAATGTTTAATCATTTTTAAGTTTCAACTTTTTTAGATAAAAAATTGGGATGAGAAATGACCACTGGAGAGCCTGAAACCTTTGAGATTGCCTGATGTGAAGACACCGTGGCCACATAAAACATGGCAGTAGGCACCCAAGTCCCCAGGCCCTTACTGGTCCAGATGGCATCTGGCCATTTAAATCCTTACTTGGTTTCAGTGCCCAGTTAATGTAGGATTTTATATGTTTCATAAATTTGTATCAGACAGCTGTTGATTGCTGATACGGAATTCAAAGTGCCTGTGCCAAAGGGGCAGCCTAGGCCCCAGTTGCGGGGTTCATGTTCTCCCTGGAGGGTTAGAAGTACTTTGTATGTAGATGGGCCCACCATTCCTGCTGGGTGGGCACAAGTCCCTTTCCTCTGCATTAGCTGTTGGAATGACTGAACAGACAGATCTCGAGGTCTCTACAGAAACCAGTAACCTCCTCTCCAGCCAGTGTTTGGTAATGGGTTTTTGCTCCTTTGTCTCTTGCTCAGTTGCTAACATCAAGTTTTTGTTAGAGTTCTTGAAGGACTCCTCAGTGCCTGCAAAGCTCCAGTCAGTGCCTTCTTCCACATCACTAAGTACCACTGTGCTTCCTTTTCTATTTTCCTTTTCTTCCTCATCTGAAGGTGTCAAACAAGCAGGTTTTCTCTCTGAGACTCTCTCAGTGTCATTCTGGTTCCTAATAAGGTATTGGGTTAGATTTCAGAAGAATTGTTTCATCCTTTGAGCAATTAGTACCTTTTAAAGATGCAGACATCTTCCAGACCCTGTCCCACACGTCCCCCTGAAATGCTTTGGTTAGGATGGCTCACCCATCCTGGGTCATGTTTAGCTGCTCAGGCTGGCAGCAGAGAGAAAACACTTAGGTGTATGGTTCAGACACTACCTTTTTATCAGAGCAAAATCTATGTGAAAATGCCTCAGATTTTAAAAAGTCAATCAGTGCATATGATGTCAGAATGTTTACTGTTTCTCTCCTGGGGACATTTTCTTGGCATCTCAGTCTGATCTAGGTGTGCCTTATTGTTCCAAAGGCACAGCTGTGTAAGTTTGATTTTGCCTGCAGAAAAAAAAGAAAAAAGCCCTATCTTCCAACGTCAGGGAATGATCTTCAACTTCCCTCTCAGTTCTCACCTTTGAATTTCTATGAAGCCTCAGACTTTAAAGTCTTTTGGCGGCTAAGTATAAAAGCACCATTACCCAGTCAGCCCCAGAGACTGACTTTCAGTATCTTTGAACTTGCCCTGAAGAACAAGGACCATTCAGAATTGGCCTCATCACTTGGACTTTTAAGCATGTTTATAGCCCAGAGCTAAAAGGGAGAAAAAAAGAGAAGGAAGAAAGGAAATTTTCGTTGATTTTTCTCTTTGTGGATGCTTATGTGACCCTTTCCTGAAGGCTTTTGTGGGGGCGTTGCAGCAAAAGATAGTTTTGCCTCAGACAGCAATTCTGTTGAAATACAACAGGCTCATTTTCCAGGAGCTGAAATAGCATTTCAACATAGATGTTTAAGGCTCCCTCAGAGCCTGATCTCAGGGAAGCAGGAAGCTACTATTTTTAGCTGGGAAAAATATCAACATAAGATGAAGAGAATCGGGTCATGGCCAAGAGTCTACTGTTTCTTCAGATTACTCAAGGTTAAAAAGATACTTGCTAAGCAATGGGCATAACCCTCTGGTCAGTTTTTGGGACATGATTAGGTACTCAAGTAATGTAACAAAGCCAGCAAATTCCAGCCAGGGTAGACACAGCTATGAAGAACCTTCCTCTTGAGAACTACCTTCTTAATGTAGGAGGCCACAGCCCCTCCCTGCTACCTCATCCCCCGTGAAGAGTGTTCAAGGTGTGTGAGCCTGGGAGGCTCTGCTCCAAGCCTTGGGGTTTCTATGGCTATCAATTCTTCCCACAGTGGCCTGGCCCAGTCTTCCTGCTTATAGAGAAGGCCTCTCTTCTTGCTTTGGAGAGTGCCCCCCAACATGGCTCTGACAGTGATTCAGCCACCAATCTTCCCTTACTACCCATTTGAATTGCTGTTAAAGCACTTATAAAGTAAATAGCCCATTCTCAATGATCAACACTCACAGAAGAAAGCAGAGCAGTACAGAAGACATGCCCAAACCTTCAAATTCCAAAACTTTTGCTTTTGAATAGCTATGCTTTCTACTGACAGGGTATAATCTTTCTTACCATCAGCATAAATCCCGACCAAGCAGCTTTTCTCATAATATGTGGGTTTTGCTAGATATTATTACCATTTTTGCAGATGTCAAAGCCAAAGAAGACCCTTAAAAAGGTTTACAGGGGCGCTGTGTCAGTTATAAGTAACAAAAAACTCAAAAAGGCTTAAGTGGGAAAGGGAATTTATGGATGAGAGGCAGTTAGGGCTCAGGAATGACAGACTTTGGGATTTAGTTGGGGTAATCAGGACTGCTATTGTCGTCATCATGTTTTGACTTATCTTTTTGTTAGCTTAAAACTCTCAATTCCGTATGATCACATGGAACTAGGTTCAAATGCAGTAAGCAAGAAGAATGACAATCCCTCTGACAAACACCACAGCAAAAATCTCAAGATATCTCATAGACCTTTAGGATCATGTGCCCTTCCCAAGCCAATTATTGAGAAATGCAATGGTCCATTTGGATAGCCTACATCACATGTCACAATGAGCTTGGGGTAGAATCATCTTCCCCAGAACCCTATGGACTGAAAGAAGGAGATGAGTAGGTTTCTAAATGGAAATGGGAATGTTTCCACAAGAAGCGAGTGGAAACCCAGTGTTTTGAAGAACACACAGGTCCACTATATGGATAGGTACATCTAAGTAGCTGTGCTCAGAAATGATGCCAACTTCATGGCAGACACGGGACTAAGTCCGGGTGAAAGGGAAAGAAGAGGCAGATAGGTGCCAAGATGAAGAAAGCAGAATCTTTGCCACTGAGGAACGCAGCATCTTAAACTTTGTTTAGGCCAGAAATAGCACATTCATGGTTCAGGTGCCAACACTTCTGCCTCTTGTGCCTGTGGCAGACATCATTGGTGAGCCCTTCTTGTTGAGCCTGGGTACGGTTTTAGAATTCTTCACTCACTCCTGGCAGCCATTACAAATCAACAGACACCGGCACCTGAGAAAATACTTTTTTGCAACCTTAGATTGATATTGAGTGACTTGGACCAAACGAACACTCACTTTCAGTGTGGTTAGGTGAAGTGGACTTGGTGGGAGCTAGAGCTGGTCAACAGCTGGTCAACAGTTGATCACCAGTTACCAGTTGTCTGGAAAACCCTAAAGCTATGTGAGGATAATAGTAACTTGACTGTATTTCAAGGTTAGCAGATATCTAGCTTCCTTCAAATAGGTCGATGCATATCATGCTCATTCCTTTTCAAAGCATTTAAAATAATACTACATGAAAATAATGTGGATAACTAAGCTGTTTTTTAAATACACTTTTGTTGAGTGACATCTGTGTGGGATGTGCAGGGAGTTCTCATTTCACCTAACTATAGCAGAATTAATCTAGCTCTCTACTCTCAATATTTAGAAATCACATTCAGTTAGTCTGATTGGTTGAGTCAAAGGCTAAATCTGTGATAGAGTGATACATAAAGCCAGGAAGAATACACTAGGTACACTGTAGGAACTCATGGCTGGAGGTATAAACACATTAGAGGGGCAGACATTTTCAGAGCTCTAAGGACAACCATGAAACCATGTTAACTGGAAGAATATGAAATGATAACCTTAAATATGTCTTAAATGTTAGAGGTAAGCACTTTTCAACTCATCTAGACAAGAAAGTAAATTGACAAGCATTCATTGAGGTGTTACCCATGTGCAAGTTATTCTTAAAGGCTTTGGGAGTTACAAAGAAGATAAATTTGTCTCTTTCCAAATAAGAGGCAATAAAAATTGAAGACATTATAAGATTTACAAATATGAACTTAAAACATTTAAAAATAAACAATAATTGAAGACATGTCAGCAGGCAGTGAGTGGTAAATTAGCAAAGGAATTAGATGAATAATTATGGGAAATTTTTAGGATGGAGTGACTAGTTCAAACTAGAGAATGAGGAAACTCATTAAGTAAGGGGGAACTGACCTTAGTTAGTCCTAGGAGTCAGAATCGGGTTAGGAAGACAGTCCTGGTGGGAAAAGCAACCTATGAAAAAGCAAGATGAATGAAAGGAGCAGACTATATTTGGAAGAGAATGAGCAAATAGACGTGTCTATGGTTGATGTTTTGTGTAGAGGACTAGAATGGAGGGGAGGTTGTAAAAATATATTGGGACCAATTGTGAAGGCCTAACTGTAGGTTTTAGGGGGTAATCCAGTAAGCAATGAGGAGTCATGGAAGGTCTCTGAGAGACGGAGTGGCACTGGTCTAATCAAACTGTCTTGGGGATGAATAATTTGACATAGAAGTGGGGAATAAAAATGGAGGTTAACAGAAACCAGAGCTAAGAAGACTGGAAGGGAGGTTGTTCAATAGTATTAGGAAAGGTAAAAGGGTCCATTTTGGGTGTGTTGGTGGTAGAACTGTAATCAGTATTGTGAAATAAAAGCAGGATGTGGTCACTAACTAGATACTCTTTGTAGAGGAGGGAGGTGACATACAATTGAGATTTCAGTCTCAAGAGACTGGAATAATGGAGAAATCTGAAGAGAAGACCATTCTGGGATCAGATGGTAAACTCAGGCCTAGATGTGGAGGCTTAAGTGAAGGCCCCAGTGACCAAGTACAATGTCCAACACCTCACTGTGTTGATGGTCAGTCAAGTTTTGGCTGGAGGTTCAGGAGTCATCTGCACAGAGGAGATGTTTGAAATAATACTTCCCATGCAGTCTCAATAATTACCATATCTGGTCAGTCTTGTTTCATCCACTCTGTCACTTATCCCCCCACCCCAACATTTATTTCCTTGGATGAGGGAATATGCTGGCTGCCTTTTCTTATGACTCACTGAGGGTCAACCCTTTTCTTTCTAGCGTAGAGCATATTGTTTAACATAAATTTGGGGTAAAAATGATGGTGAGATTTGAGGAAGAAAAAAACATTATCTCCCTTTGGAATTTTTTGACTATTTGTTTATAACTATCGCAAAATAAAGTAGTTGACATATCCTATTCTGGGGCCTTCCCCAGCTTCAGTTCATGATGTCCCTGAGCTTAAGATGGTGTATGCATGTGGTATGAACTGCCACTTGGGAAACCCTGTGCTGAGGGCAGATAAGCATCCAGCCTTCTCCATTAACTCTGGCAGGAATGTGTGACAGGCATCTTCTTGCTGACAGTCACTAAATCAGAATCGAAGTGTGGAAAATGGGCAGGAATGAATAGTTCTGGTCTCTGCGGGAGTCAGAGTTAATTGACCTCTGCTCATCCTCCTTTTCTCTTTTACCATCAGAGGTATCCAAAGCCATAAAGACAGTGAGATCTACTCACAGGAGGTGACCATCAGGACAGTGACAGTGGTTACTGTGAGGTTTTCAGCAAAGCAGCAGAAACCTGGGTCTGCATCACAAGTCAGTTTTAATTTGTACTTCTTGCCAGGGTTTGTGCTCCAGAAAGATTAAAAGAGGATAAATTTATTAATTGGTCATCTTCATTTTCAATGTCCCTTTTCTTTTACCTTTTACAGAAGCATAACAAACATGAAGAAAAGTGTGGATGAATTTCCAAACTGAACACACCTGTGTCACCAGCACGCAGGTCAGGAGGGAGCATGTCATCTGCCCCCAGGAGTGTCCCTGAGCCTCCGCCCAGTCACCACCCAGGGGCAACTGTTCTCCTAATTCCTGGCAGCGTGCATCACCAGCAATGCTTTTTACAATAAACTGGTGGTGGAAAGGACCTTTCTTTTTAGGTCCCTTCCCCTCCCCTCCCCTTCTCTAAAAAGTAAGCCAACAATCCCAACAGTGTGGGAAGTGATCAGGTAGCAAGCAACAGACACTGGTTAAGAGCATTGCTATGATCTCTTCCTGAATCCATGGTGGAGTTTCACCTTAGCAGCTGCCTTTCTATTCGTGACTACCTCCCAGGCAACTCCCTGCAGAAGACTGCCGTCCCTGACTATAAAGAATGTATTCCTGATGCTTTGCAGCACTCCATAGAATGTGCTGGAGTTATTCAATCCTCCATGCTTGATGGGAGAGGAGGAGACTTGGTGGGCTGAGCTGATTGTATGACAGTCACCTAACCTGAGGACATTTGCTTCTGAACTTCCCAAAGTCCCCCATCAGCAGATGCACAGCCAGCTTCTGTGTGGTCCAAGTTTCTACCCACAAGGAAATAAACACAGGTGGGGTAGACACATGGGCATTCAGTTCTTGGGCTCTCTCCAGTCTAGGGTCCAAGGAGAAGGGCAGAAAGGAGTAGAGGGGACGAGTGAGGGTGTTGGGCAGTCACTGGCTTCTGTCTTCTCTTACCTTGTATATAATACAGGAACATAATAGTATCCACCTCAGAGGGCTGAGATGAGACTCAAACATGACCATGCATGTGAAGTGCTGGGCAGAGTACATGGCGCATGGTGAATGTCCCATGAGCATGAGCTCTCACTGAATTACAAGAATCATTCTTCCAATAAAGAATAAGGCATATTAGGTTGTCAGGATGCAACACTTCACAGGCTTTGCAATACCTCAAACAACTAACCAGGATTTAATTAGAGTGTTTCTATCCATACAAACCTCTGGGTTATGTTTCCAAAATTGAATTGTCATTTTACGGCACTAGTGTCTCAGGGGTACCATTCCCTGCACAAAGCTCTGGGACAACGAAGGACTCCACGTGGGCATAGATCTGCATTTTTAGGAATGGAAGACCCCCAAGGATGAGAAGAGGTTTTGGCCAAAATTATCAAGAAGAAAACCATGCTTTTCAAGTTTATTGTAAGAAGGGGAGACTGGATTGATTTTCCCTTTAGACCAGTTGTAAGTTAAAATGCAGCCTCTTGACCACAGACTAGTCAAAGTTGCATTGTCTTTTGGGATCTGGAACTCCTTTGTTTCTCTAACAGTGCTGTGGCTGTCACAGAGCACTTCCCCTCATCTTCCTCCTGACCACTGGCCTGGTGTGTCTGCCCCCTCTCACTAATTGGCTGCTTGTGGCAAGCTTCCTTGGGGCTCTAAGTTTCCTTGTGCCCTGGGTCTCTCTTGAAAGCCCCGTGTCCACCATTTACTTGTGGTACAGAGTTGGGGGAGACTCTCATACTTTTTAAACTTCTCTCTTCATCTTAATGAAGTGGGACTATTGACAGCACCACACTCACGGGGTTGTAGTGAGTGAATAAGGTAATGCAAGTTGGTGGCCTCACAGAGAACCTGGTACTGAGGAGGCACGGGGGAAGAGAAGCCACTGCAGTTGCTGTCAGTGGCATTACTGTCACAATCATGAATTCCCAAGCAAAGTCCTCACAACAGTCTCTCTCATGTGTCCCCAGTAGAGTTCTCTCTTGAATTCACGTCTTTAGGTCATGTGGTTGCCTCCTATGTTTCTACAAGCCCAGACCTCCACAACGTCTACTCACTGACCTCAGAATCTCAGAATCTCTTCTGCATCTGAGCACCCAGATGAAAAATGAAAAACTCGATCAAATGCTCAGATGGCCAACATATCAGGTACCAACTGCTTAGGTTTTTCTAAATATCTGGAGGATCGATGGAAATTTCTAGTCCACATTTGGATGTTGTGAGGCATGAGACGACACTGCCTTATCCCAGACAAGGCTGGGAAGAAACAAGCCACTTTTATAGAACCCATGTGTCACAGCTTATTGATACAAGTCATTTTGATGAACCAAAACAGTTTTTAAAATTATTTCTACCAAGAAATGGGTAAATTACTATATATCCTTGGAAGATGAAGGATGAGAAGAAAATGAGGAATGAGGTGAGACCCTCTCTCTCTCTCTCTTTTTAAGATTTTATTTATTTGACAGAGAGAGAGAGAGAGAGAGAGAGAGAGAGTAAGAGGACAGAGGGAGAGGAGAGGGAGAAGCAGACTCCCCACTGAGCAGGGAGCCTGTCATGGGACTCGATCCCAAGACTCTGAGATCATTACCTGAGCTAAAGGCAGAAGCTTAATCAACTGAGCCACACACGTGCCCCTTGGTGAGACTATCTCTTGCATGTATTGCAGTATATAGTCTCATGAGCCTTTTTTTAAAATTTGAGGTATAACTTACATTCAATAAAATTAATCAATTTTAAATATACAGTTTAATGAGTCTTAAAAGATACATGTCATCACCACATCAAGATACAGAAAATCTTTCCATCATCCCAGAAGAGTCCCTCAAGTGCCTTTGCAGTCAGTCCCATCTACCACACACACCCCCCTTCAGCCATTGACCTCCTTCTATCACTGTACTTCTACCCATTCTAGAATTTCATAGGAATGAAATCATATGATAGGTAGACTTCATTTCTGGCTTTTTTCTTTTAGCATATTTTTTTAAAATTTTTTTATTTTTTTATTAACATATAATGTATTATTAGCACCAGGGGTACAGGTCTGTGAATCGCCATGTTTACACACTTCATAGCACATACTTTCCCCAATGTCCATAACCCCACCACCCTCTCCCTACCCGCCTCCTTCTGGCAACCCTGTTTGTTTTGTAAGATTAAGAGTCTGTTATGGGGGGCGCCTGGGTGGCTCAGTGGGTTAAGCCGCTGCCTTCGGCTCAGGTCATGGTCTCAGGGTCCTGGGATCGAGTCCTGCATCGGGCTCTCTGCTCAGCAGGGAGCCTGCTTCCCTCTCTCTCTCTCTGCCTGCCTCTCTGTCTACTTGTGATCTCTCTCTGTCAAATAAATAAATTAAAAAAAAAAAAAAGAGTCTGTTATGGTTTGTCTCTCCGCCACCGATCCCATCTTGTTTCATTTATTCTTTTCCTACCCCTCAACCCCCCATGTTGCCTCTCAACTTCCTGATATCAGGGAGATCATATGATAATTGTCTTTCTCTGATTGACTTATTTCGCTAAGCATAATACCCTCTAGTTCCATCCACGTCATCACAAATGGCAAGATTTCATTTCTTTTGATGGCTGCATAGTATTCCATTATAGATATACCCCACATCTTCTTTATCCATTCATCTGTTGATGGGACATCTAGGTTCTTTCCAGAGTTTGGCTATTGTGGACATTGCTGCTATAAACATTTGGGTGCATGTGCCCCTTCGGTTCACCACATTTGTATCTTTAGGGTAAATACCCAGTAGTGCAATTGCTGGGTCATAAGGTAGCTCTATTTTCAACTTTTTGATGAACATCCATAGCATATTTCTTTTGATATTGAGTCATGTGGTTGCATGTATCAGTAGTTCATTCCTTTTTGTCATTGAGTGGTATATCGCACTATACCCCAGTCTGTTTTTCCATTTACCAGTTGATGGACATTTGGGTGGTTTCTACTCTTTGGCTATTATGAACAATGCTGTTAAGAGCATTCATATATGAGTTTCTGCCCAGACATATGTTTTTATTTCACATGAGTAAGTATCTAGGAGGGAGGATGCTAGTTTGTAGAGTAAGTATATGTTTAACTTTGCATGAAACCGTTGGTCTGTTTTGCAAGGTGGCTGAACCATTTTATATTCTCACCAGCAGAGTTTGAGAGCTCCAGCTCCCCATTCTTAACCATATGGTTAATCTTCCTGATTTTAGCCATCCTGGTGGGTATATAGTTGTGTCTCGAGCTTTCAATTTTCATTTCCCAAGTGACTTTGGTGTTAAATACCTTTTCACATGCTTAGAGGCCATTTCTACATCTTCTTTGGGGAAGGGTCTCTTAAATCTTTTTCCCATTTGCTTTTATCAGCATGTTTGTCTTATTATTGTATAATAAGAGTTATTCATGTATTATAAATGTTCTTTAGTAGACATATGTCCTGCAACTATTTTTCCTGGTCTATTCCTTGCCTTTTCATTTTCTTAACAGTATCTTTTGAAGAGCAGAAGTTTTTAATTTTGATGAAGTTCAACTTATCACTTTATTTATTTATTTATTTTTAAAAATTTATTTGACAGACAGAGATCACAAGTAGGCAGAGAGGCAGGCAGAGAGAAAGAGAGAGAGGAAGAAGCAGACTCCCCGCTGAGCAGAGAGCCCAATGCGGGGCTCGATCCCAGGATCCTGAGATCATGACCTAAGCAGAAGGCAGAGGCTTTAACCCACTGAGCCACCCAGGTGCCCCCAATTTATCACTTTAAAAAACAGACTGTATTTTTTGTATTCCACCTAAGAATCTGCTTACACCAAGGTCATATTTTCTCTCATGTTTTCTTGTAGAATTTTATGCTGTTTTTAACTTTTAGGCCTAAGATTACTTTGAGTGAATTATTTCCTAAGGTAAGGCCAAGAATGAGATTCATTTATTTGTACTTGTTTTTTTAATCCAGCACCATTTACTAAAGACTACCTCTAAAGTACCTTGACATACCTGATAATTTTAAGAGCTGAAGTTTTCTTTTTTTCAGTTATGTCAGAGTGTCTTCTTCTAAAGGATGTGACAAATTTTTGTGTACCATTTTTAAAAGTTAGAAAAGTATTGAAAATGTACCCAAAGTACAATGAATAATTGTACAATGCTATTTATGATAGCAAAAACCGAAAACTAAATATCTACCAGTAGAAAGTAAGTTAAATAAACTATGGCACATTCATATAGTATAATATCGCAGCCCCTAAGAACCCTCATGTTGATCTATATACATAAACAGGGAAAGATATTCACAATATGCTTTAAAGGAACACATATGGATCACAAATAGAATGTCTTATATTCTAATTTGCAAAAACGGAAGCAATAAAAATTATAATCATTTATGTAAGTAGAGAAATGAAGAATATAGAATATCCTTTAATAATATTGTGTGTTCACACTTAATATATATACTGATTTTAGCAACTTTTCTGGAGGAGGGAAGAGTCAGGGGGAGAGGAAGAGAGAGAATTGTAAGCAGGATCAACACCCAGCACAGAGTCTGATGCAGGGCTCAATCCCGTGACCCATAAGATCATGACTTGAGCTGAAACCAAGAGCTGGACAATTAACCAACTGAGCCAGCCAGGTACCCCTTTATGTTTCTCTTTCCAATAATATAGATGACCTTTAAAATCAGGGAAAAACACTTCTTTACAAAAAAGAATCATGTACTTTTTTGTGCCAAATTTTAAGAATTCCTCATACATGTGGCTTCACATATCAATGTATGATAGTCTCACCTGGAATGCATTTAGGTTGAAACCTAGACACCAGCTGAAATCTGGTTTGCTCAACTAGAGAGACCCACAAAAGGCTTACTGAAGAAAAGGAGGCATTTGAAGCTTCATTTCCATTAAAATGCAAATTGGAATTAAGGTTACCCATCTGGTGATGCATCTCATTTTCCCCCAATGCTCTTTCTAACCAAATAAGAGCTAATTTCTATTTTTGAATTCTTTAATGATGTAACTGTTCACAGTTATAAGTATATGTAATACGCTCTATTTTTCTATCAATAGCCCAGATAGATGCATCTGATCACTCACATGGCCATATGGTGTGATGAGACACGAATCTACTTTTAAAAGTTTTATTTTCCCAGAATATATTCTGCCTTCAGCTGCATGTACATCACCACTCAGCTTTCTGGAGGTGTCTCTCAGAACTTTGGCTAAAGCCAGAACAAAGCTAGACAGGAATGTTCCATGAAGATAAGGTTCTGTATCACCTAGCACTATACCAGAGTCCCAGCAGCCACAATAAAATGCCTATTGAGAATATGAACTGGAGAAGAACAGGACTCTTGATTTAAGAACCAGGGTCATGTGTATACTTTGATGATCAAAGAAAAAATGTCTTAACTTTGGGGGTCCTTTTATGATGTGAAAATTAGAATCCTTAGCATTATCTTATTTACCACATGACAAACCTTATGCCTCCTGTTTTTCCTCCCAAGAATATCTATCTATCTATCTATCTATCTATCTATCTATCTATCTATCTATCATCTGTCTATCTAACATTGAGGTTAGTATTTCCTCCTGGTTTTCTGAATGTGAGGAAACTGACACCTGGGTAGAAAGTATCAGAATGTAGACTCTTCCCAGGTCTTCTGTTTAAAGTCCTGTGCATTCACTTACCTCCTCCTTCCTGTAGGTCCTCAGCCCCAGGAGCTCGCCATCTCCCACTCCAATCTTATTCCAAGAAAATGGCCAAGAAATGGCTTAACGTGAAACTGTATATACATACAGCGCAATGGCCCAAAATGTTTTAATCACATTTTATAAAAAATAATGTGTAGAAAAATGTGTAGAAAGACCACAGAACTAAGGGAAGTGAATCTGGTCACTGCCTAATTGTAGGCAACTCAGAAAGAGCTTATACTACCAAGCAATTAGCTGATTCAATGAGTACTGATTACATACTTACCATGTATCAGGCACATGGTAAATATATCACATTCGCACTCATACTCAGTGCCAGAAATTTGTTGGTGATGGGAGACTAATTGGCTTAAACACATATTGAGTTATTTGATGTCAAGAAACTTATGGGTAGATAAGAAGGCTCAGTTATTACATATGAAAATACATGTAAAATAAGTAATATATTTATATTTTTCAAATGATGTATTCATCTGACTGGATGAGACAAACAGGTGTTGGCCTGTTTTCCCAACAAAGAAACTGAGGCTCAAAAGGTCAAGGACTATTTCTAACTAATAAATATGTGGTCTTAATTTTCTGAATCTTAGGTATTCCTGCAACTTATTTTAAGGCTTTGTTTAGACAAGTTCATATTCTTGTTTTAAGAAAGGTCGAATTATGTATGCCAAGACAGACAAGCAAATGAATAACGAGCTTGGCAGAATCTCCCTTTCTTAGAATGGGTGTAGCAAGCTATAACATACAGTGCTCGAGGGCCATGGCAAAGCAGCCACGTTGCGATTACCCCTGCTCAGAACTGTTGGGGGAAAGGCAGACAGACACTGGCCTGGCACATGGAGGCACTCTTTCTTAATTTGAAAACCTTATAAAAAACCCAAAGAATTATGTCCAGTCCAATCCTTGCAAATGCATGCTCTGTTTATGAGGAGAAAGAGAACCCAGATGCTACAGCCCTGTTTGAGAATGGTTTTGGGGAAGTATCAGAGTGCTGTCACGCTTTGAGCCCAAGCAGTGGCTGCTAGGAATGACCAGTCAGAATGGATCCCATGGTGGACACTGTTGACCTAAGTTCATGGTGCTTCTGTTCTGTCATGGATGTCACGATTCAGGGGAAAAAGCAGGTGTAGGGGAATATATGGGGACTAGAAAGGTCAGGTAAGGTGGCACCAGGTGGACATCCTGCTAACAGAGTTGAACAGTTTGGGGAAGGGGTGAGAAGAGCTCTCCAGGAGTCATTAATAAAGATAAAAATGGTTTCTAGAGAAATGTTAATGTCAAGATATGATGACTAAGTATTAATAACGTCATACCTCGATCCTGTGCCTCTTACCACCATTTTCTCTTTTTAAATTTTTGGTTATTTGCTTCCTCTCCAATGCTTAAATTCCAGAATACAGATTCATTTTGGCCAGTTGAACCAACAACCCAATTTACTAGTGTGAAATCAGGAACAGAAGCTCTCTTTTGAGAATAGCTTATTCAGGGTAGCAAGGTCTGCTCGTCTTTATGACCTTGCTTCCAATATTCTCCATTTGTTCCTCAGTCAAGAAGACATAAGCACCAGGTGATGTGCTGAGCACCATGGGGGATCCAAAGTAAATGAGAGCCAGCCATCTGGCCCTCCCTAGGTTTGCAAATGAGAAGAACACACACATGACACAGGCTCTCATGATGAGTCAGGGACTGAGCCCAGTGCCAAGACTCTCCCTGTTAAGAATAAGGGAAGAAAGGTACAGTGGTGTGGAATTTGAGCTGGAACCTAAAGAATGGGGAAAATATGATAGTCTAAGGAATGGAGAAGGATTTCAGTTCAGGAAGTGGTCAAAAAGGATGGAGTTCTTTTCCTGAAACAGTGAGTTTTCTGGTTTGGGTAAAGGTCTAGGAAAGGAAATGGCAAGACATAAGAGTAATGGGTAAGCTGGAGCCAAATTATGGATGGTTTCAGGTGTCAGGCTGAGGAATTTTACCAAGCAGTAGGGAATTAACAAAGGACTTTTGCTGAAGGCAGATGCAAACAAGACTGTGTTTGTAACGATTAATCTAACTAGTATATTGGATGAATTGAAATGGAGGAATTTTGCAGGGAGAGGGACCAGTGAGGTGGGAGTATATTGCAATAGATCAGAGGAAAGATCACATGAGCCTGAGCTAAGAAAGGTGAGCTCATGAGCTATTGGAGAATTAAAATCATCGGGCCTTGGGGGCTGATAACATGCAGAGGATGATGGAGAAGGAAGAGTCACTGATCAGCCAAGAGGGAATAAGCCAGAGAAGGAGCATGTCTGGGAAACACACAGTGGTTTCAGCTTGGAACATGTGTTAATTTACCAGGGCTGCCATAACAAAATATCACCCAGGATGTGGCTTAACAACAATTTTTTTTTTTTCCTGACAATTCTTCAAGCTATAAGTCCAAGATCAAGGTGTTGGGCAGGTTTGGTTTCTCCCGAGGCCTCTCTGCTTGGCTTGTAGATGGCTGCCTTCCATCTGTGTCCTCACCTGGTCTCTCCTCTGTGCATGTGCCCCTGGTATCTCTGTGCATGTCCCAGTTTTCTCATCTTCTAAGGACAACAGAGTTAGATTGGATTAGGGTTCATCCTAATGGCCTCATTTTAAGTCAATCACGTCTTTAAAGGCCCTATGTCCCAATGCAGTCACATTCTGAGGTTGGGCTCCAACCTAAGAAATTTGGGAGGAGAACTCAGTCCATAACAGGACATGAAGTTTGAAGTGCCTGTGGATATTCCAGAGAAACTGTATAGTAGATGGTTTGTAGTATCGGTTGGAGCTTGGGGTAGAGGTCAAGGCTGGGGCCATAGAGGTGAGCAACATGAACCAAGATAGGAGCTAAGTTCAGGGGAGAAGATGAGAAGAGCTTGTTCTGGCGGTGATGGTAACAGAGATAATCATAAAGTAGCAATAGCTGCTGAATAGTACATTTTCCATATATTAGCACTGGGCTAGTTCTTCTGCATGCCTGGAACAACAATTCTGTAGGATAGTGATTATTGTTGTTACCGCTTCCCCTCGTTTTACAAAAGACAAAGCTGAATCCTGGAAAGGTGAAGTGCTTTTCTAAGGTTTGCGAGCTATAAGTAGTAAAACCAGAATAGAAACTTCAAGCAGGTCTGAATCTAAAGATGTGTGCCTGACTGTCTCCAGGGAGGGCGAGTAGAAGGGAAAGAGAAGCAAGTCAGGGGGCAGAATAAATATTTAGAAGCAAGGCAGAGGGAGAGGGAAAGGCTGGTCAGAAGACAGAGTAGCCAGGCAGAAATGGTGAGCTCAGAGACAATTTGGTTGTTGGGGCATAGACAATAAGGCCAAATGTGGCAGCAAGATGAGAAGCAAAAGCATGCTGAGGGTGGGGACAGGAGGTCGCCGGTAACTTTTGTGAGAGCTGGTTTTCTGGAGCGTTGGAGGCAGATGACAGATGGCAGTGTGTTGAGGAGAGAATGGGAAGTGAGAAGAGGAGGTGGCAAGCCTCGTCATCATGGGAAGGAACAGGAGAGAAAGTGCTCTGGTGGGAAGGGAAAGCAGAATCAAGAGGAAGTTGTTTTTAGAATGGGACAGAGAGATTGCAAAACCTTGGGAGGTGGAGAAGGGGGAGGCATCCTTTGAAGATAGGAGAGAAGAAATACTTTAATGAGCAAGGCTCCGGAAGAAGTTGGGCTGGTAGGAATGGACTTAAGGTTGAAAATGGCTTTAAAAAGCAACAGGGACTCTTCCTCTGAGACAAGAGGGGTTAATTAAGGATGGGTGATGACATGGAGCCCCAAGGTTGGCTAAGTTAGAATAAGAGACAAGTCAAAATACAATAACTAGAATTAGAAGCTGAAGAAAGTTACCAGCACAAATGATGAGTTCCTAAGCTGCAAGCTGTATTTATGGAGAAAAGGTTCTCTTTTCTCTGTCTATGTCTTCGGCTAATTCTGAAACTAGGGCAAAGCTGAACCAGAGAGTGGACTGAAAGTGCTTTTGTTGAAAGATTTATTGGCCTAGGATCAATAAATATTTGCATGTAGACACTGAGAAACATTTCCAATGAGCTAATATTGATAGAATGGCCTCTCTGTGCAAAGCATGGTAAATTCTTGGGAGAGTTATTTTACATAGGTTTCCCCAGCTTGGCTTCCTGTGTAAGTTAATCCCGTTTTAGCCTCTGACATAACACAGGAGCAAATGTGGAACCTGGATTAGTTAGGAATGGTTCCATGCTGGTCCCTGGTCTTCTCAACACTGTCTTTACAGATATTTATAATTTGTCAGGGTTGGCAAATCCTATAGTACAGGGACTCCGCCTCTAGCAATCTGGCTTGGCAACATGAGAGCCAATTAATTAGGAGGTGATTTAATGACCTGCTTTTAAATCATGCACGTGATGTAACAGAGGATTCTGGGCTTTTCAAAGTGATAGGCGTTGTCTGGGGTAAACGCAGGTATGAGTATTTAACCGTGTGGGAGTGAGGAGGACGCAGATCTCAGCTGTTCTATGACCCTTTCCCAGGCTCCCACGAGAGCAGTCACCGGTGGTTGGAGCATTGTTCTGGTCATGTTTGGGTGCTTGCTTTGTGGGCAACGAGAATGGCCTATTTCTTCCAAGGAAGTCTCTGGCTGGTGTGGGAAGAGCTTGGCTTAAGAGTCCAGGTCTATATGAAGTGGATGTTCAGATGGTGGGAAGCAGAGGAAGGTTTGTACAGATGTCACAAAGTCGTGTGAACCACATAAAAAAACCAAAAGGGAGTCTGGCTAAGGCTGTCACCATTTTCCCCAGGGGCTGGCAATAGCTCACTGGCATTTGCTTCCTTGAGGGCATCTGAGAGTTGGCTTCTTAAGTACTTAGAAGCAAATTAGTGCTGTGGAACTTGGCTCAAGGATTCCTGGGTCTGGCATTCCAACCTGCACCATAATTAACCCAGGGAAGACTTGACAGCCAAAACCTGAGCTTCCAGAGAAAACGTCAGACATATTTCCCTCATCTTTCAGTCTCCACACACCTTTGGCAATTTTAAGTAGGCATTTGTTTTAAAAGGACAAATGATACAACATGAATTGCAAGAAAATTCAGCATGGTTCCTCTGGAGGTAGGGTGGGGAATGCAGGTACCTAGAGAAACATTCTCCAAAATAAGATCCTTCAAGGTCAGTTATGGAATATACAATATACAGTTTAAAAGGAAAGTTCTGCTTTTTTAAAGGAAAGACCAGAGATATTTAGAGGCCATGATTCTCGCCCTGGTGAAAAGGAAGAAGAAACCCATTGCACGCCCCTGTGACCCTTTGTTCCTGAATAGCCCAGGCTTGGACAGAGGAGGAGCCCTGTCTGGGTTTGCTGAATGAATGAATGAATGAACTTCTTTCTCTTTCTCCCTTTCCTAATCACCAGTCCACCGGGTTGTCTGCACTGACTACTTGGCAAATATTTTTGAAATGCCTTAAATTAACAAACACAGGTTCAATATATCTGAAAGACATTTAAATGAAAATTAAAACCTTAAAGTCAATTAATATAGGGTGGGATAAGGTGGTGGCCTCGGAGAGATAATTACACCAGAAACTTAAGACTAAGGAATGCTACTAATATTGAATGCAAAACACAACTGAGTCACCTATCAGTCAAAGAAAAAAAGAAGAAGATGGATTCATGAGATCTTATTTTTAAGAAGTGTGCCATTTCACAAAGAGAGACATTTCCCAAGTACCAAGAGGAATTTGGTGTAAGAATTATTATGTAACAACCAGCTATAAATATGGCTATTTTTTACTTTGCTTCTTAGTAAAAATGCTGAATATGCTCTTAGGTTACAGTGATGTGAAGGAACTTTAAGGGGAATTTAGTGGTAAAGTCTGATCTGTCTTTCAGGAGTGACTGGCATTCTTTTAGGTGACATTTCTCCCAGGTATTAACCTGGGATGGCAGGGAGGACTAAGCCCCCAATGAACAGAGAGCACAACTAAGGACGCTCACTTCATCCCAATATGAGTTTGTGTACACGTGGGGGGTGGGCAACAATTTGAGTTGTTCAAGCGGTATCTTAAAATACTACTTGTTAAAACAAGCATGGATATATTATGATATATGGTATATAACAACAACAACAGAGTCACAGTAGTATTTGTATGATGAAATCTCTACAGAAATTTCTTTACTTAGCAGGACAAGTCAGGCTACACCCCCAGAACTTCTGATAATTATATTTGTTCTCTGCTGACATTGGGAATGATTGGAAGGCAGAATCTGAAAACTCTCTCAAATATGTTTTTTTGTTTTGTTTTGTTTTGCTTTTTTTGTTTTTATCTGAACTGTTAATACGACAATTCAAAATTAGAGGACCCCCAAGTTGAAAAGCAGACATTGTACACTGAGAAAGGATCCCCAAGTCCTTTGTCCCAAGCAGACAGGCAGGAAAGATGAGATTTTGTTGTTAAATGGATACATCCCTCATCATTGCTCCTAAGCAAAGAAGCTTTATTCTAACCAATGCACAGATGCTGGCAAACCGAAGCGTGCCTAGATTGGGAAACAGATAAGCTGTGACTTACAGTCACTATTCTAGTTTAAAATCTATGTGATTCTGTGAAGGGTTTTGAATTTGCCTATAATAGTCTTTGCTGTCATTTTAATCTTCACACTAAAAATGGGGCTTTACATTTAATTACTTTGAGCCATGGCCAGGGTTGAAGAACAGAATAGGGTTTCAAGCAGGGCAGAGACTCCCTCTGTTTGGTATGGGAACATTCCATTTAAATCCGGGAATGTGGGAGCAGCAGATTCTGCTGCTTTTCATTATGGGAGTAGTCCCACATTTTCACAACTCTTTGGTTCAGACTGTTACTGGGGTCCCTCCCCAGGCTTGCTATTGGTAACATCCTTGGAAAATGCCCATTCCATATGCAAAACTCCCCAACGGTTTCCCCTCACACACTTGGAATAAAATCTACAGGCTCGTCCATGGTCCACAAGGCCCCACAGGGTCTGGCTCATGGCCGCCTCTCTCCTCCCTTTGCCATCCACTCCTAGTTGGCTCCTCTTCAGCCACAGTGGCCAACAGCTCCTCAGATGAGCCAAGTTTCTTCCCTCTCTGGCTCAGCTTTCTATCCGGAGCACTCTTCCCAGCTATCCACATGTCTCCATCCCTTACCTACAAGTACTGACTCAATTTTTACTTCCTCACTGTACCTTTCCTGACTGCCTATCTCTTCCACCTCACCAAGACTTGCTTTCTCCTTCAAGGCACTGTCACTAACATATAATCCATCCGTTTGGTGATTTGATTCATTGCCTATCTCTTCCCACTAGAATGTCAGCTCCCCAAGGGTAGGGAACTCTTCTGTTGGGTTCATCTTTATGCTCTCATTATCTAGACAAGTACCTGGTCCAGAGTATGTGCCAATAATTTATTTGGGAAAAAATAAGTCACTACCTCCTATCCTCGTTCATCTACGGATGATAAAAGGCAATAACAATCTGTTGGTTTTTCTCAACTATATTGAAGTCATAGGTAATGTCAATTAGAATATGAGGTCAAAATTAAAATAATGAGGATAATTATGTGACTCTGAGATAATTTCTTCTAAAAGCAAAGGCAGAGCTTGTACCTCTTCAGCTCTAACAATTAGATATCTCCACTGGACTCTCAAATTTTGAAAATTACTCAAAGGCCCTCATTAGCATCTAAAATATTGTGACTTGCCCAAGGTCATAGCAAGTTGTTGGCAAGTTATTGGCAGTGTTTGGACTGGAATCCTGGGTGTCGTGGCTCCCATGTTGGTGCTCTGGAGTGGGATATGAACAGTTTCCCATGGAGTCTACTCACAAGCCAGCTCTGCCCATGTTATTTTCTTAGAGGCCGAAAGATAGAGCTGTTATTTACTAAACATGTACCACGTCTATGTTGAGTGGTTTTCCTAAATGTGATAAGATTCTTAAAACAGGCTTTGGGATGGGCACCATTACCCTCATTTTACTAAAGAGAAAGGGGTATGGAGAGTTTGAGTAACTTGCTCAAAAGCTCATGACTAGTGAGTGTGAGAGTTAGGATTTTCACCTATGTTTTCCTGTTTCAAAGACTGTTCTTTGTCATGCCTTACTGCCATGACACCTTGTGCCTTGTCTTGACTCATCTACTAAGAGACTGTGACCTGGAGTGGTGGTCATTTAAAATTATTTCAATGATGGAACCTGTCCCCTAAGTAGGCTGGTTATAGAAAGCACTGCCTCTTCTATCCACTGCTTTCTAAACCCCAGGGAGGTCAGGAGACAATGTAGAAAAAAGATGCCTGGCAAGGTGGGAGAGCTCCTTTAGAGCAGGATGAACTCTTCAGCTCAAGTTATTTCTACAGTCACCCAAATCCCCTTAATTTTCCACAGCTTTTCTACCCCTTCCTTTGTTCATCCTCCTCTTTTACACACACTATATATTATTTATGTCACAATGATCTGGAAGTCTTTCTGAGAATCACATTTTCTGGCTATTTTTAAGGACTACACAATCTTCTCTTTCATACAAGTTGCCTCTCTGAGGATTGGCAGATGGAGAACATCTCAAGCAGTGGTCACAAATGTTTAGAATCTATAAAGGTCATATCTATTGCCTAATGAATATTTGGTTTCTGATAATGGACTTGTGACAAACACCTATCATTTAATACTAATTACTATGATTTATACTGAATTCTCATTGGCTGCCTCACCAGTTGATGTTCCAGAAAGTCCCTGCTGAGTGAAAGATACAGAATCATGTCTGGCATTGAGATGTTAAAAGGAAAACAGTACACTTTATTCTTTTGGCGCATTCCCATTGAACTGACAAATCTGTTGAGCTGGAGAAGCTTTGTTTAAGTAAGGAATAAGGAATGATTTAGTTCCTGTGACAATCTAAATATGTTACTTCCAAGATGGGCCAGGAGGGAGATGTCTGACCTCTTTTTTCTAAAGGGAAGAAGTGTATCTTGGTGAGAAAGGCATGAACTTTATGAGAAGAAAGAATTTTTAATTCCAGTGTCACTGTTCATTATTATTATTGCTGCTGTAACAATAAAAAAATAGTATAGCTTACATCACACATACAGCCAATATTCTAGATGCTTGCCCGAATTACCTTATTTAATCGTCGCAACAATTCTATGATGTATTATCATTAGGTATTATTAGTCATCTCTATTTTATAAGTGAGAAGACCAAGGCATAGATTGTGAATCAGTCAGGGTCCTGGCAGGCAGCAGAATTGAGTTCAGATGGTTCCAATAAGGAACACTTAATAAAAAGACTTATTTCAGGGGTGGAGCAAGGATAAGAGAACCAACAAAGGCGGATGTGGCACTGAAGACTGCAGCCTCCGTAAACTATTACCACCCCTAGTGCTGAAAGGGCGAGAGGAGGAGACAGGGACCACTAGCATGTGGAAGAGGGCCTTGTGGTGGGAGCTGATGTCACAGACACATGCTGTGACAGCCAGAAATGGGCCATCACATCAAGGAGGAAGTAGGGAGGAGTGCCTCAAACTCTCTCTCTTCTTCCCCAGATCTCTCGTCCATGCCTTGTGCTGATGAGATCCTATGGGAAGCCAGAGGGCAAGGGAGGAGGAGGAGGATGGTTTGCAGATCAGATTTCCTCGGCACAAACAACTTAGAGGATGAGGAAAATGAATTGAGGATTGGACACCCTGAAGCAGAATAGACTCTACCTAAAATTCGTTTTGAATGTTAAGACTAATGATACCACATATATACTAAGAGGGTATGAAAAGGGTTAACTCATGTAAGGAGGCTTTCTGGGAGAGCATGGGTGTCCCAGGCAGGTCCAAAAATGGCTTGAGAGAGCAGAGAAAGGAGATGGGCATGGTATTTTTATTGGTTTGGTGGTGGGGCCAGAGTGAGGGCCCCCATGCGTGGTTTAAATTTCCAGCCAGCCCCACACAAGATAGCACCCAGGCTTTCTGGTCATCTTGCCCAAATGTAGGGCAGAAGGAAAAGAGGGAGGGGTGGAGTCTTAAAAGTTCAGATTCTTTGTTATAAGGCATCAGAATTGATTAACCAACAGAGAGAAACTCAGTGCTGTGCCCTAAATCACTTAACCAGTAAGTGACAAAGCTGGATTTTCAACCCAAGTCAGTCCTTGGCCAAAATCCATGCTATTTACTACCACGTTAACTGGCTTTGTTTTCTCGAGCAAATGTCTTCAGCCCTCTGAGCCTTGGTTTTCTCACCAATAAAATGGAAATCACATCTCTCTGTCTGTTCCATGGCAGGTGATCCATAAATGACAATGATTTATGTTAGCCCTTTTATTTCTGTTGGTGCTTGTTCTTGCTGACATTACTTCCCACTCATATCTTGCCTATCTCCATCAGGGTTGGATACCCTGGTATTCTAGTGTCTCTTTAAGAAAAGTCTGGCACATATTTTGCTCCTATTTCCCCAAGGAGCATATACTTGGGCACCAAACTATTACCTTTTTCTCAAGATAAAGCTGAGAAGAATCATCTTGCCAAGTGAATCAAAAGACCACTGTAACATCCATCTTCCTGGTGAGCTTCAGAAAGGAAGCCGCGAAGCTTCAGTTATTCAGACACCACAGCAATGCCACTGAGAAGCTGAGAAGGGAAAGGGACCCCAGTCTATCCTTGGCTATCCACTTTGAAATATTGTCTTTCTAAGATGTTAGGTAAGAAAAGGTGGGCAATTTCCCCCCAGTGATCCTAGAATATCATGTGATTCTAGAATTTTCTGTTTCTCTAATACTACTCCAGCTTACACATCTCATGGGCTATAAGGTGTTTTGCACATAATCGCTTCTTAATTCATCTTTGTTGAATTAAAATGAACACAAAGACTGATTGTGAACCAATGGCCTATCAACTAAGCCACCAAGGGCTATGTGTTTTTTCTTTTGTTTTTGTTCTTTACAATGAGGCTAACAAGATTAATTTTAAAAATAAAGGGTGTTTCAGAAAGTATTTTGCTAGCAGCCATCTTTTCACATGTGGGAACTGAAACAACTTCTGAAAAATTCCAGGTCCCTAGACTGAATGCATATGAATAATGGATTAATCAGGTGATGACATTACCCCACGGCCTAGGACTGGGTAGGTACGGGGTCTGCAAATGCCTATTATTTTCAGACAAGGGCCTAAAGATGTAAGACAAAAATTACTCTCAAAAAGCTGTGATAGGAACTTTACTGGGAATTTTAAAAATCATTGGGGGAAAAAAAATCCTGGCCTTTGTCGTTTAGCCAGCAGCCCTGTTGTGGATGAGAACAGATGCTACCCCGGCTAAGTAAAAAGCACAACATGAGCCTTTTTCTTTTTGCTTTTTAAACCAGAAAACGCCATCCATGGCAGGCCAAAACAAGACAGGTGGTATCCATTCGAATTGGAAATGAGGCACAGAGATAATAGATTGTGGGATCCACTGTGGCTGGCCTCAAGGGAGTGGCTCTGGTCAGAGGGCTCATTGTTTTTCTCTTTTAATGAGCAGACTCTATAAAATGTACAGCTCCTGATGCCACTTTGATTCCCTAAATTTTATTAATCATTCTTTTGTGTGCTCTCATTTGCACAATTTACTTTTGATGAACCATGAGTATTCATCAGGACTGGACAGGGCAGCCTTTCACAGAGATCCTGGGTTTTCGGTGAAGCAATAAGGAAAGAAGTGGTTCTATGTGGGGCGATTCCCAAGGAGTCTGGGAAGTTCTGAAAGTACCTGTGTCATCTCCTTGGCACAGTCCCTTAGAGTCCAAGAACCTTTGGAGCTGGGGGAGTTGGCATTTACAGACGAAGAAAGCCAGAGGATCCTCAGCTGTCTTCTGACTGGGAAAAGCAGAACTGTGTAGAATTGGTGAGCAGGTGGTGGCCCTTTCCTAGCCTCCATCAATGACCTGTCTTCTTTCTGCCATCCTAGGATGATGTCCACAGTAGTGCCTTCCTGGTCTCTTGCTTCATGCGAAGCGGGGTGGGGAGAGTTGGGGGAACAAGTTCCATGCCTCAAATTTCCACGCTTTAACATTGTTCCTCATCTTCATATATACAACCCCAACAACAATACACCCACACTTGCTGGCGCTCTGAGCTCACAGAGGGATTCCCCTGTTGAAGGAAAGCTTTCACTTAAAACATTAATGCCTCTTTATGGTGTCTGCTTTCTAGCCCTGGTAATGGTGACTCTGATATTTTCAGAGCATCCTCTGTGCTCATAACCAAAGCAGGGCAAAGTGGATTTTAGTTATCAAGAAAGAACAGGTTTTGAAACTATTTGGGAGTAAGGAATATCTTTCTGTTTCTCAGAGCCCCACAAATGAAGCCATAAGGACT
The DNA here is from genome assembly GCF_902655055.1 of Lutra lutra. Lineage (NCBI taxonomy): Eukaryota > Metazoa > Chordata > Mammalia > Carnivora > Mustelidae > Lutra > Lutra lutra. Next base: position 101,815,494 of record NC_062282.1, on the reverse strand, counting down.
TGGTGTTAGACAGTGTGGCCCCTTGAAAGAAAAATGGGAGCTGCTATGTGTCAAGAAGCCCAAGATTTTCATACTTTTGATCTCGTAGCTGCAGCTTTAGGTGATCTAGCCTGAAGAGGAAATTTTCAGAAATGCAGACAAAGCTTTATGTGTAAATATGTTTGTTGCAATAGTGTTTTTCAACTGGGAAAATAATTATTCTAAGTGCTAGCAAATAATCCCTTTAAGAGAGAAAACTGCCTTCGGTTAGGGTCACAACTTCTGGGGTAGTTATGGATATAAAGATGATGGTGATGGACAACAACAGACAAAGAGGAACTCAACTTCTCTGCCTATGATGATTATGGGAATCTGGGGGTCAAGAAAAGGTGACAATAGAACAGAGAGGGGGAAGAAATGTGAATTAGGAATAGAGCATCTGAAGGGGGATGCAGAAGAGCTATGTAGACACATCTGGGCTTGGGGTACCTGGCTGGCTCAGTCAGTGGAGCATGCGACTCTTGATCTTGGGGTTGTGAGTTTTAGCCCCAGGTTGAATGTAGAGATTACTAAAAAAATATTAATCATAAATTAAAAAAAAAAACAAAGAAATATCTGGGCTTATGGGTTAAGTTGAGGGAGTATGTAGCCTTTAAGTATCAATCTGTATGTTGAAGGGGAGAGAAAGAAGGGAAAAAAGGAGACAAGTTGGATGGGGAAGACAAAGAGATCTACCTGGGTTTCTCCTTGGGCAGGGCTATAAGGCTTAAGCAGAATCGTGTTCACAGAGAACTTTTAGAGCCTTGCTACCCAAAGCATGTGCTGGGGTCATCAGCATCAGCCTCATCTAGGAGCATTTGGACCCATCCAAGACCTCATGAACCAAGATCTGCATTTTAACAAGATCCCAGGTGATTTGTGTGCACATTGAAGTATGGGAAGTGCTGCCCTGAGAGACCCTGGGTATCCAAGTACACCTCAGAGAGTGAGAAAGAGCAGCATACTCCTGTATCTGCCTAGAGCATTGCTCTGGGTTGGGACCCAGTACCAGAGGGGCCAACCAGGGCCTTGGATCTCATGAATAGTGAATGGTAGTTAGAGCACAGTCTTCCAGTGATTTTTCAGAAGCTTGAAACCCGTTAAAAGGACTAAGAGAAAAGTATGCAGAGATGACTTCAGAACAAACATAAGGTATTCTGGGAGGTCTCAAAAATAATACTGAGCTTTGGAGAAAGGAGAGATCTTATGTCACATACAAAACCTCTTTGGGTTCATACTGTCAACAGGACCACTGGAAAGGCCTTGGGAAGACTTGGTGGCAGGTGCAGCTAGTATGATCTTCGTGAGAAGCCATATATGTAGACAAAGGAATATTATATTGCCTATAATATTGTTCTTAAAATATGCTCAGAAAAAAAGCTAGAAATGAAATGCTTGAATTTTTTAAAAGATTCATTCATTTATTTAAAGATTTATTATTTATTAATAATAAAGATTATTTATTGTTTGAGAGAGAGAGAGTACACAAGCAGGGGGAGGGAAAGAGGGAGAGGGAGAGAGAGAATCTCAACCAGACTCCCTGTTGAGCACAGAGCCTCACTTGATGCCCCATCCCATGACCCTGAGACAATGACCTGAGCCTAAATCAAGAGTCAAATGCTAACCAACTGAGCCACCCACCCAGGTGCCCCTTAGTTTCTAAATTTTTCTTTGGTAAATCTAGCTGCTATACTTCTGAGGTACTGGCAATCTTCTATTTTGTGACCATGGTTATTCTATTTTTTGACTGTGGCTCTTCATTTTTTTTTATGTACATACATGTTTTATATGCTCTTCTGGGTATGTTATCTTTCATAATAAATTTTTGTTTCAATGTTCTTACTTCTCAAACATGGTGAAACAGTTTTTACTAATTTAAAAAAATCATCTATTTACCCTGTTCCTTCTTTTCCCTCCTCTCCCCTACAAATGTTATGATATGAGTAAAAAATGTATTCAGATTATGGGTGAGGCAATTGATGCTCAAAAGTTGAGTAACTTGTCCACGACTACAGACCTGGCAAGTGGTAAAACTGAATTGAACTGGAGTCTGCAGACCCTAATGTCTGTGGTCCTCACCACTGTAAAATGCCTGTAAAGATAAAAAAGCTCCAAAAACAAAAAACCCAACAAAACTCCAAAAACCAAAAAACCCCCCCAAAATCTAACCACAATCTGGACACTTACATACATGGTTGTCCTTAGAGCAAGGGATGGTTGAATCACTCTGACAATGGAATAGTGAGTAAAAAGTTTTGTAAAAGAGAACAGAAGGAATCAATAGACACCAACACTGAGATGTCACATGTGTGGGGGAAATTATCTGACAAGGATTCTAAAGTAGCCATCACAAAAATGCTGTGACAAGCAATTGTGAATTTGCTTGAAATAATGAAAAAGTCTCAGCAAGAAAAAAAAAAATAAAGGAACCAAGTGAAAATTTTAGAAACCAAAAATACAATTTAAAAAACTGAAAATGTAATGGGGTTCAGCAGAATGGAGAGGACGAAGAAGGAACCCATGAACTTGAAGACCAAATAGGAATGATCCAATCTGAGCAACAGAGAAAATATAGGCTAAAAAAGGTAAAATGAACAGAACCTTTCAGGGACCTGTGGGAATATAACAAAGGATCTGGCATTCATGTCATCAGAGTCTCAGAGAGGAGAAAGAAGGTAAGATGGAAAAAAAAAACTCAGAGAAATCATGGCTGAAAACCTCCCCAATTTGACAAAAAATGAGAAACATCCAAAGAAATAAACACTAAGACATAATCAAACATCAGAAAACCAAAAGCAAAAACAAAGAATCTTGAAAAGCAGCAAGAGAGAAATGCCATTTTACCAATAGAGGGAAAACAGTTTGAATGACAGTAGATTCCTCATCAGAAACAGGGGAGGGGGGAGGAAAGGGGCAGAAAGAAGTAGCAAAACATTTTTCAAGAACTGAAAGAAAAGAACTGTCAAGCACGAATTCTATATCCTGTGAAATTATCCTTCAGGAAGAGAAGGATTCTTAGATGAAGGAAAACCAAGATAATCTGTCATTAACAAACCTACCCTGAAAACATGGCTAAAGAAAGTTCTTAAAACAGAAAGGAATAAATTCTAGAACATCTGGAAGGAAGAGGAAAAAAAAAAGCAGGAGTAAAAATATGAATAAATAAAATAGACTTTCCTTTAGTTTTCTAAATTATATTTGTTAAAGCAAAAGGCATAACATTGTCTGAGGTGGATTGCAATGTATGTGGGGGAAATATTTGAGACAATTATATTGTAAATCATGGCAGTAGGTGGGGAGGACAAGGGCACTTAAAGGGAGGTAAGATTTCTACACTTCACTCAAACTGGTGAGATACTGGTGCCAGGAGATCTTTGTGGTGATCTGTATCTTGATTGTGCTGCTGCTTACAGGAATGTATACATGTGATAAAATGGAACAGAACTATACATACAATGTATCAGTGTCAACTTCCTGGTTTTAATATCATGATAGAGTTAAGCAAGATGTAACAGCTGAGGTAAAGAGGTCAAGGGTACATGGGAACTATCCGTCCTATCTTTGCAATTGTCTGTGAATTTGCAATTATTTCAAAATATAAGGTTGAGAGAGAGAATGAGCACAGGACTACAATTCTCATGTTTTTTCAGTTGTAGTTGTTTGACTTTAGGCTGTCTAGGAAAAGCCCAAGTGCTTTTACGACGTCTGAGTTCAGTTCTGGCTGGACAGAGACTACAGTAACCAAACTGAGACGTCTGTGGTCAGCCTCAAACAAGAGGATGTTGTGCCTGGAACACATGTTGGTTTCCTGTGCCCTTTCAAGGGAATCAATATATTGATTTCCATTTACCCAGCCCTGTGTGGTCAGGAGCTGGTTTACTGAGAGATGCCCCTTCTTCCTCTGCATCAAAAGACAGGGAGGGGGCTGATTGGGAGGCGCACACAGTTTTCCTAGAGAACAGGTCACGAGAGAAAGCCCTTTGGAATTTCCTCTTCCACTGTGCCCACCGTCTAGCCCACCCACCATCTGGTCTGTCTGGCTAATGTGCACAGACCCTCTGTAATCCCTCTCAGCTCTGCCTCCAAACTATACTTCATGTTTCTCCACTTCTTTATCCATTGCCGTCTTCCTCATCTGAGTCACCTCGTTGCCCCTGTGAACCACTTCAATATTCTCTTCTCCATCTCCTTCTTCTGTCTTACACCATTCAAGTCCACTCCCCGCATGTCAGAGTGAAATTCTAACAGCGTATGTCAGGTCATGCCGCACTCCTGCTCAGCACCTCTAACTGCTCCCCCTAGCACGTGGCATAAAGTGTGCACTTATTACACTGGCCTGCAGGATCCCGCATGACCTGGTCCCCGCCTCTTTTTCCGACTTTATCTCGGAGACTCATTTTGTCTTAGGTACAGTGGCCACTTTTCTGTTCCTTCACTGCCCAGCTATTCGCATGAGAAGGCCTCACCCCTCTCCCTGGAATAGGTTTCTTGCTGCTCTTTGTGCTGCTCGTCCTTTCTGAGCCTGGGCACCCCAGCGGGAAAGTCTCACATCTGAGTGGCCTTCCTGGACCCCCTGCCTACAGCAGCTCCCACCCCACTGACTGCCCACTGCATCAGCCTTGTCATTTTCTCCAAGCATTTCTTAGGCTTTCTAGTGATCCTAGCTGTTTTCTTGTATCTTGTCTGTCAACCTCCCAGAAAGTCGGCTATATGAGGGCAGGGACTCTGCAATCCCAGTCACTGTAGCAGCCCCAACTCAATACATATGGATCCAAAAAGTGAACGAATAAATGAATGAATGAAGAATGGTAGACTAGGAGACCAGGCAGGGTCCTTCTTTCCCCAAGACAAGAAACCCCCTGGGGACACATGGAAGATGCTGTGGAGAGAAGATAATGACAGAAATCTGACCTGTGTCTACAGCACCTTGGAGTTTATAGAGTATTTTGAATTATCCTGCCTTCATTCAACTAATAAGAAGAAGCGCTTCCTGGGGGTCACACGGCTTGTAGCAGCCAAGAGCCTGGATTCCGGGAGTACAGTTCAGCTTGCCAGCACACAGGCGTCTGGCAGAGGGCTTTGGAACAAGTGTCCCCACTGCTGCCAACTGGGCAGTCGTCACTGCTCACCCAGCTACACCAACCCTATCACCTGAATCTCTGGCAAACCTGAGGAAGAATTCCCCAGGGAGAGAAATGACCTCAAGAAGCAATGGAGACATGCTGGTGGGATATGGAGAGAAGAGAGGCAGAAGCAGGAAGATAGGTGGTAAATAAACAAATGGAAGCATTTTTAAAACTAAGCTAGGGTCCTGGAGGCTTCTCTGCGCCAAGCCCTCACATGCGCTCATGCATTCCACAGAATGGTCAGAGTAGGACCTGGTCTCTGCCCCTGGAGAGCCTCATGGTGCCGAGAGCACAGAGGGGTGCCCTTGGTGCTGGATGGTGCTCCTATATAGTTCTCTGTTTCCTCTTTCTGCAAAGATTGGATAAGGGTGAAAGAATTTCAAAAGTGTCTCTTTGTTGTTGCTCTTCTCCTGTTTCAAAAGAGTCATAGGATTCAAATGACTAACAATCCCAGTCTCCAAAGAGCATCCATTTGAGTGAGAATGTTACCACAGAAATTCCACTTGCATATACCTTTAATCATGTGGCAAATTACCTTATTAACCACCAGGGAGTCTAGTCTTATTACTTAATTAAACCATCTCTTTCTTTTTTTCTTATTAAAACCACATGGGTTGAAACTTCTGTGTAGTTTTAGACTCTTTTACTCGTTCTTGGGATGTCTGTGTAATAATGGCTGCATGAAAGAATTTCTGTTATTTTGTGTTGATAACTAAAGGGTTTGCTAGATGAACTAAAAGGGAGGGAGGCATGGTAGAGATAGTCTGGATAGGCTCACCCTGGCCAGTGATGTAACAGCCACTTGGGTGGTATGAAAGTCTGAGATGTGTACCCGTCACTTACTGCTTCTCTCGCCAAAACATCTGGAATACAAAATCCTGTCATTAGACAGCCCACATGTTAGAAAAACAAAAGGAGAGAGGAGAAAAAAAAAAAAAAAGAAAGAAAGAAAGAAAAAAAACCTCAGTCCCCCAAAATGGCTGGATAAAGCCTCATTATTACTGGTAGGAAATTAGACATTTAAGGTTATACTTCAAAGCAACTATTTTTATTACAAGAGGCTCAACATTTTGATTTATTGGGCAGCAGAACAAGATTGTGACAAATATTTCCACCTCAAAGAACAGACAGATCAGGCCTCTGAGAAGTCATATATTAAGTAGTTTAAAAGTAAAGTTTGCTGCAACAATAGTCATAATGATGGAAACTGCATGCTTTGCCATAGCCCCAAATAAATGACTGCTTTAGCATACTTGCCAAGAAGAAGAAACAAGTTCATCTTGTGGAAATTTTCTTCTAATCAAAGGAAAGTACTAAAATTTTATAAAGCGAAACGGCTGAAATTGTGAGTAAGTCTGTGCTACCTTTCTTCTAGTCACCACCAAGGGGGCCTGTTTACAATCCTATATCTCTGTCTGAGCTGCACCATTCAAGAGAGATGTTAAGAATGTAGTTTGGGTTCTGAGGAATCTATAAAGATAATTAAAGAATAAAACATAGGGTTTTGAGACAAAGCTGAGGAATTGTTAAACACACACACACACACACACACACACCCAACCTAGAGGGTTAGGTTATTACCCATTTTATGCAGAAGTGGTATACGCCTTGACCAGTGATCACCTTAACATTACCTTCTCTGTCTGGACATGACCTTCTTTCTTTTTTTTTTTTTTTTTAAAGATTTTTATTTATTTATTTGACAGAGAGATCACAAGCAGCCAGAGAGGCAGGTAGAGAGAGAGGAGGAAGCAGGCTCCCCGCTGAGCAGAGAGCCCGATGCGGGGCTCGATCCCAGGACCCTGAGATCATGACCTGAGCCGAAGGCAGCGGCTTAACCCAGGCGCCCCCATGACCTTCTTTCTTAAGAGGTGGGCAGTTCTGTTAGTGTAGATAAAGTCAGAGGAAGACTTTAGGCCGAGTGTGCACAACTGAAACTGGAAAATGAACTTCTTGGACAGGCTGTAAAGCTATCTTCTCTATAGGTCTCTGAATAAAGAAGCGCTTCTCTGCCCAGGTATGGAAACAGAGTTTTGTGGAAAGACCAGAGGCTGTAGATAAGAAGCTCATATCTTGGAGTCTAGTCTCAGCTCCGCTGTTAATGAACTCTGTGACTTCTGGCCAAATCATTGAACTTCTCTGGGCCTTGGTTTCTCAACCGTAAAGTGAGACTGGACTAGGAGATGTAAAAGACTTCATGCATCAGATTTCAATTCTAGGAGGAAGGCAGAATGATCAGAGAAAAGCAAGAAGGTCCTTCTTTATTTTATTCTTATAACTCTACTTGCTTGGGAGGGAAGTTTAAGCATATGTGCACTGGTGTATGCATGTGTGTGTATGTTTGTGGGCGTGGTCATAGTGGAGGAAAGGGAATGGAGACTGTATGCTCCATAAGTATGTTCATAAAACTGTAGGTGTAATTTGAACTTATGCAAATTACTTTCCCCTTTAAATGCCATGTAAAGAAATTCTAAAGATGAACGCTTTGTAAATGGAATAATTACTGCCACATGTATTTGTTTTGTAAACATACATTTTTTTAGTTGGGGGCCCGCTCTAAGTCTGAATGCCATGGTGAGTTCCATCAACGTGTATGAATTAGCTTCTAGGTGGCGTAACCCTGAACGCTTCCCCAATCCTTCCTAAGAAATGAGATGATGGAGCTTCAACAAAGTGGGCTGGAAATGCTGCTGGATTCTGATGTATGTTTTAAGTCATCCAAAGATAAGTAAATCTTGCTCAGTACCCTCTTTCCCCTTCCTTTGAATGGCCCTTCACTGAGTACAGCATTGCTAGTACTTCATAAAGGAAAAGTGAATCTTGAAGAGACAGTGTCCTGGGAGTGGGGAGAGAGGAGGAAAGCCGACCCAGTGCTATCGTGCCCTCCAATGGTTCCCCCAGACTCATCAGCTGACAATGACTGGGCTCCCAACTCCAGACTTGAAGACATTTGGAAAATGTTCATAAACATGTTCAGAATCCCATGGTGTAAGCAAAACATTTTTATAAGATTATAAAATAAAGAAAACTGGCACACATTTTGTTTGGACAAGTGTGCCGGCGATTTCTTTTCCTAAGGTGAGGGACTCTTAAACAAGTCTTAGTAATTGCTCTGAGGGAATTTGGCCTCTTAATTTTTGAAAACACAATAAAATACATGCAAATCTCTAAACCTTGTAGATGACAGATCCTAAACCTCAGGCATATGTGGAAAGAATCTGAACGAAAGAGGACCCTGATCATGTTATAGTCTGAGAAACAGAATTAAAACAGAGACAATGGGATTCTTGCTTTGATCCTTGCTTATGGGGAAACATGAGAATTTGGGAGGATTTCTTCATCCAGAGAACTCCCACAGACTCCTCTAGGAGGTAAGTAGGACTAATCATTCATAAACCAGTTGTTTCCAGAAGAATGAAGCATAAAATGTCACTGTTGGGGCCTAATTCATATTAATTGCCACTATTAAAAGTTCAAAGCTTAAAAGAAAAAAAGGGTGGGAAACAGAATTACTTTTTTGTGACTAGATACAATAGAAATTATACATAATTTCCCCCTTTCCCCTTTTTAAGAAATTTCCTAAAGCCCCAGGAAATGCCACCTCTGCTGGGATTCGCCCACGGGCTGGGGAAGACAGCACGGAATTACCACTTGAGGAAGTTGTGGCTGAGACCTTCAGTTTTTCCTCTCTGGCTTTTGTTGACTAGTTTCAAAGGCATTCCTCTTAGTGGGGGCAACAGCCCTGGTCTTGGAGATCTTCTGAGGGGAGTTGGGAGAATGGGTGCTTTTCCTTCCAGGAAAAGAGAACAATAGGAGGAGATCAATTTAAGCAAGGAATAGTGGTTCTCTGTTGACAGGCAGTCCTGGGTCTCCAGGTTTTCCCTTAATGACCAAGCCTGAGGAGGGGCAACAAGATCAAAGTTGCTTTAGGGCAAAATTGCTGACATTCCTGAAATAGCCCCATATTCCTCACATCTCAGTAAGCAAGAATCAAGTTCACTCACTTGTGAAGAGGACCCTCTATAGCCTTCAGTTCTTTTGTTACCTTGACTTTTAGCTCATTGTCCTGTCTGACCTCCTCTTAAAACCAAAGAGTAATGATTGCTGATTTGACCACTGTTCTCTGCATATAAGGATGTCAGGGGTCAAGATGGGTAGCTACAGAGAATCCAACATTCCAGGAAAACACTAAGAGATGGCTCTATTGATGTGGTTAAATATTTAGACATGTAACGACAGCCTGCATGTAAAAGTAATGGGAAAGAAAAATCAAAGGAAGTGAGAATCGTAATTATCCTACTAAGGTTTGAGAGGTTTCAGAGATGACAATGCACACATCATCTAAAAACCTAGAACTTTTTCAGGATACTGGTGGGAAGATGTGTTACCTAGCAATACTATGTACCAATTTGGAGTCTGCAGTCTCTTTTCTCATTCATTAAGGATCATAATACCTTATGATCCTTATCATAATATTAATACCAAGTAAGAGCTCCATTTTATGTATTCTAGGTTTTCCAAAAGAAACAGGAGAAAAAAACCAAGAAGTCCAGAGTTGCTCGTAAAATTATCTAAAGAACAATTTTAGCATTTAAAAAAATAGCAAAACAAATATTAACAAGATACCCCCCTACACTGGAAAGTGATTGTTATGAGCCTTTGTGCAGACACATGTTTTTATTCCCCTCAGGTGAACACGGAGGCATGGGATTGGGTTATATGTATGTGTATCGGAAACTGCCAAACTCTCCTCCAAAGTGACGCTACCATTTTGCATTCCCAAGAGCAATGTATGCAAATTCCAGTTGCTCCACATCCTTGACAACCCTTGGTATTGTAGTTTAAAATATTTAAAACAACTTTGATCTACTATTTTCTGCAGCTACAAATGAAATCACAACGGTATCGATAATTCTTAGTTTCTTTTTCCCCACTTGCTTATGAAGAATCTTGTTTTCCACCATTCAAGTGTTTTGTTCCTAGATATTTCTTGGTAATCCTAAAGAGAAGTTCCCGTTTTGGGGGGGCAGCATATGAGCCATAATCTGTCCCTCACTGTGTGCCGTGGACTCCCTCTGTGCCTCAGCTGCACCCACTGTCTGCTGTCCAACCATGTGCCTTGCTGTGTGGAAACGCCCATGTTCACATGAAGTGCTGTTTCCGTAGTGTCAAAGGGGCCAGGTTCCATGTAGTAATGGGGACACTGGCTTTCTTCTCAAATCAAGGACTCTGAGGCTTAAAGTAGCGCTGTCTTTGCCTAGAGTCTCACAAGTCTCTCAGAAATCCAGCTCTTTAACTTGCTGTTCTAACCCCAGTCCTCAGGTTGCTTAACAGCAGCAAAGGGTAGGGTTGAGGAACAGATAACGGTGTTCTTCCATGCGACCTGTCTCTTCACGCTCTCTCAGAGCTGAAGGCACTGAAAAACTCAAATAAATGTACAAGCCCTCTCAATGTTCTTCCTCCACTTTCAGCCCCCCAAACAAAATACTCCATGCCTATCAACTCAAGGCAAATGAATGCTAAAAATAATAATCATTATTAACATTATCATTCCTTAAAAACAGTTATCCCAGCCTACCAGATCTGAATATTGAGTCTCCATATTTGGAAACAAGTGGAATTCTCTGTTTCTCATCTTACAGTCATGAAAATGTAGACAGGAAGTGATTTTATTTGTGGTCATGTAACAGGGAATTGGTTGTTGGACTCAGATATGGTGACCCTTAGGTTATCACCATACAAGCCCCAATAAATTGCTGATTTTCATATTCATCCATTCAGTCAAAGGAAGATTCACCTCAGGGAGGCAATCATTAGTCCATTCTGGTATTTGCATAAAGCAAATGATCAGCTTGATCAAAATGGCCACACCAGTGACCCCCAAAGTCTCTCTGTTGAAGAGAAATGTTGCAAGACTTCTAGAATGTATTTCTTAATTTCTTAATAGTCATTCTGTGGCTTTGAGGTAACAATTTAGCAAGAGAGACTTTCATGTAACACTGGGAGACTTCTCAAAAGGTATTTCTGGGACGTCACTAGGATGGTTAATGAAAATATATGTATTTAGTTTTGTCAGAAGCATCCTGGTGTGTGCAGTAGGGGGTGTGCAATCCATCAAATCAAAGCATAATCAAAGGCATAATGTGAAGAAATATAATTATAACTTATACTTACTCTCACAGTCCAGACCTCACCCTTGCAACCTCCCACTTCAAACTCAAATGAAAATGAAAGCAAATCTGCTATCCTTCAGACAAAGCAGCATCAGACTTATGAGTGAGAATGTTGGTCAGGGGATGGATCTGTGGGGAAGACTTAATTGTATAACTGAAGGACTCCACTGAGTAAACCACTCCAAGTATTATAGAATCCAGACCCAGTCCCTGTTAGGATAATGCTCCCACTGATTTCCAGACACATAATAATCCATCCAGGGAGAAAAGGTTGTTCCACTCACTGAGACTATAGTCCTTATGGATTACAATTCAATAGCATTCTCACATACCCGGCAGAAAAAGATAGAGGACACATTTATTCTCTCTCCTTTAGTCAAAAGCAAATACTGTACTCTCTCTCTCTCTCTTTTTATAAAATTTTAAGTCATCTTTATCCCCAACATGGGCACAAACTCACAACTCTGATATTAAGAGTCACACTTCTACTGACTATGCTGGCCAGGTGCCCCAGTAAACACTGTACTCTTAAGAAAATAAATCTCTGGGGACTGAAGCTCAGGTGCCTACTTTTAGGCCAGATTCTCTTTCTGCTCTCAAGGACTGGGTGAGGGCTATCAGAGATATGGTTTTTTCATAATCTTAGGGGCCAGGTACCAAAAATAAAACTCTCAGAAACAAGTCTCAGGGGAAAGGGCAAGGAGTTGTGGCCAGGAGGAAAGAACATGCTTCACTGAAATCATGCTTTAGGGTTCCTTAGAGGATAGACCTACTGGGTGTTACCTAAAGTTATCACAAAACCTACTACCATCAAGCCTTCTGGACTCTACTTACTTCTATCTCCTATAATTCTAGTAGCTCCTGGACCTTCCACTTCAGAAAGGTAAAGATGATTTGATACCCAAAGGCCCCTATCCCATGTCCTTTAATGGGGCCATCAGAGAATCTACCACATGTCTGGAGTGAACATGTCTCAGGTGGAGAATTATCTCCTAGGAATCCTGAGAGCCCAGAGCAACAGAATTTGAGTCTAAACATGAACTGCAACTCTGTTCTCCACTGCTAGGTGTTTGGGCACAAAAACTGTCTTTCTGCCAAGCAGTTGCTTCAATGTACAGGTGGGCAGTCGACTCTATTGTCATGGTGTATCTGTGGCTGCGATGGGCAGAGACTAGAGGCAGAGGCTGCTGCTGGCTAGTATGGTTATCTTCACAAGTGGAGAAGGCCAACTATGATGCTACAGGACCTAGATTCACTTCCTGGTGACCTCCAAATTAAGATCATGTCCCTACGGTGATTTTTTACTTGGCCTAGTAGAGATTTCTACCATGATTTTTCCAGGAATGACTGGGAGGGCCTTAAGAGAGGCAGTAATTACTAAGAAAAGCTTAAAATGTTTTCTAAGTCTACCTCCACTGTGTATCCAGGCACTGCCACCCCTACCCCACTCCAACACACACACACACACACACACACACACACACACACACACACACACACACCAAAACCCACCACCAAAACCCGCACACCAGGCAGCAAGGCCAAGGAAAACCTTCCTGAAGCCAATCTTATTTGGGAAGATTGTCACCTGTTTTCCTCATACCCAAGCTCTTCTCCTTAACCAAGTACTGCTTTAATGAATTTTAAATATGCACCAGGAAATCATCTTGGAATTTTAAAGGCACCAGATCATTTGAATAGGGGCTAAGAGAAAAAGTGAAGAGAAGTAGGGAACGGAAGAGAAGGAGGGAACGGAGTACTGAAGAAATCCCTGACCCACGTGGTCAGAGTGGGCCAGGTTGCAATTTTCTCCTCAAAAATAGGCAACACTAATTGCCTCCACCCAAAGTAATTTTCCAAGCAGCAAATTAAGAAGCTTAAAAAGAAATAAGCCTCACTCAGTATGGATTAGTAGATGAGCAACTTTGTAGTATGAGAGCCTGATTGATGGGATAGAGAGTTAAATGTGAGACATGGAGGCGGAGCTGATACTTTCTCAGAAATGATGAGCGAGCAGCCCCTCCCCCCCTGCAGTGAAAAGGAGCAATTTGGGGGTTTTCTGCAAGCCTCAATAAGGAGGAGATTTATGTAAGTCAGAGGATTTTCTAGCCAGCCCAGCCAGTGCCACTTGAAATGCACCAGGGGCTGCTCCTAGAGACACTGTCATCCTGCAGATTTAGGTCAACAGCATTTAAGTAGAGAGCTTGGGATTCTGCCCATTGATCTTAAAGAAGGAGTTGCTCAGGTTTTCCTCAGAGGATCATTCTTCCTCCTCCTAAAGCAGTGTAGTAGGCAGAGAGATAAAGAAGTTCTATAAGGACTATCTCGATGGGCGAATTCTGGGCGAATTCCTCTGTGCTTTTCAGTCATTCCTGACCGGGTGCTTCTCTGTCCTCTAGATCCCATTAATGTCCTCAGAGTAATCAAGGCCAGCACTTACCCAACACTCATTTTGTGGCAGGATTTGTTTGGGCCTCACATTTACTTTGTTAATCTTTATAACCACACCAGGCAGTAAGTACTATGGTTATACCCATTTTACAGATGGGAAAACTAAGGTACCAGAGACCTAAGTAACCCACCCAAAGGTTTATAGCTACTAAGAGACAGAGAAGAGATTTAAGCAGAGCTTGAGGTCTTGACCATCATACATGTTTCTATATCTGTATCCTTGCCCTCACAGTATTCTCATCTGCCCCCATGGAATCAAGCTGCTCTCTTTATGAACACCCAGCCAATCGTTAGCACTTTTCTTGGCCTTTCTGAGCTTCTGTTCTATGATCTGTCTGCTGCCCAGAATGTACTGAAGCTCACCCACCTAAATCCAGATATCCCTTTTTCCCTTAAACTTGCTTCCTATCTTTAAAACTTTCATTTTGCAATTTTTACACGAGACTATATGATTAATAAAAGCTAACACCTGCTGAGTGCCTGTAGTGCCAGACACTGTTCCACGCACTTCATATATACAAACTCATTCCACCCTCCTAAAAACTTCACGAAGTAGGTGTTATTATTAATTCTATTTTACAGAGAATGAAACAGATTACAGCTAGTGGGCTGGGAAGCCAGGTTTGGGCTCAAACATTTTGGCACAGGGCCCACGCCCTAAAGACGGAGACTTCCCATCTCCCAATTTATCATCAACTTCATCTACCCAGTCTCCCATGCTCAAGATCCTGGTGTCAGACACTGACATTTGTCTCTTTTTCTCTCACCAGCCATCAAATCCTTGTCTTACTTCATCCTAATACCTTCTTGCATACACCCAACTCTTTCATCCCGTGAGGTTAGAGACCCTCACTAGTATTTATGAGGCCTGTCCAGACCATCTCCTGACTGGCTGCCCCCCTCTGATCTCCTTCCTTCCAGATGATCCTGAGTGCTGCTTCTACCTCAGTTTTCCTAAAACACTGCTTTGTACACATCATTCCCTTCCTTAGAAACCCTAAATACATTGCTTCCCAAGTGAAGTTCTGTTTTTTTATAGAGGTCTCCACACTCTACCCAAAGTGTCAGCTGTCGCCCACGGGCCATATTCACTCACTACCTGTTTTTGTTTACCTCATGAGCTCAGAAAGATATTTGTAATTTTTAACGGCAGGAAAAAAAATCGAAAGAATACTATCTTGTGACAACATGAATGACATAAAATTGAAAATCCAGGGTTCCAAAATAAAGTTTTATTGGCATACACCTACCCTCATGTTTTACTTCTGGTCGGTGGCTGCTTCTGAGCTGTAAGGGCAACGTGGAAGAGCTGCAATGAGAGTGTCGGGCCCACAAATCCTAAGATTATCATCTGACCCTTTTCAGAAAAAGTTCGCCAAGCTATGATCGAAATGCCATTTTTCCACTCAGTCTCCACAACCTAGACAAACTGGTGTTCTTACTAGTCTTTGAAGACATATCAGGTACTTTTCTCTCTTAGGCCTTTTTTTTTCTTCCTGCTTTTCTCATTCTTTGGCTTCGATTTGAGATGGGCCAATTTTTTTCTGTAAAGGTCCAGATGGCAAATCCAAATAACACCCTCATGGTTTGCTAATTAGAGAATAAACTGGTACAAATACTTTGTGCACCCCTCAGCAATATCCATTAGAACCAAATGTAAATATACCTTATATAACAGAAATTACACCTCTAGAGATCACACCAACAGAAATTCTACCATAGGTGTGCCCAAAGATACGTCCTTGCAGCCTTATTTGTAAGAACCAACAATTAGACCACATCTAGACCTAACATGCCCTCAAGAGTGAAAACGTAAATATGTCAAGGTGCGTTTAAAGACTACTCAACCACACTAAAAAGAGCAAACTACTGTTGTACAAAATGACGCCTGTGAATCCCATATACATAATGTTGAACAACAACAACAACAAAAACAGAAAAGATTAGATGCTTCCATTCATTATAAAGCTCGAAATCACATGGAACAATCCACAAAGTTGGAAGTTAGGCTAGTGGTATCGTAGCTTCAGTTGCCTAGGAAGCCCAGGTCTATGTGCCGGAAACTTTGTCAGGAGTGCTCTGGGGGTCAGTGCCTGTAAGGGAATGAAGGAAGGTGCCTAGGGCACAGCAAGGAGATCGTGATAACGCTGCCAACAAAGCCTTCAGCTAACCTGAAGGGGAGCTCTGAAACTGCTGTTTTGAATTGGATGAAAGATGCCCTCAAGAGGGTGCGTGAACCTGAGTAAGGGTCACTTTATCCTGAGGAAGTCTGCAGGGAGACTAAACTGAGAGGATTTGGCCACCAACATTCCCAGTAGGTGGTTGGGAATGAATGCTTCATTTCTGGATGTGACCCCACAGCGTCCCCTATGGGTGATGACTTCTCAGCAAGGGTAGTGACTGGAAGAGGGCACCAAGCTCAGGGTTTTCTATGATACTGGTGATGTTTTGTTTATCACGTGGGTTTAGAAGGATGAACATCTATGAACTTGCATGATTTTTGCACTTTTCTACATTACATTCTATGTCAATAAAAAAGATTAAGAATGAAAGGAAGGAGGGAGCAAGAATATCAAGAGCTGCTGAGAGGTCAGGAAGGACAAGGACTGCAAACTATTCTTAGGGTTTTAAAGCAGGATGACCCTGTTCAGCCTTAAAAGGGCAGTTGTCTCCGGGTGGCAGTGAGCCTGGAAGGGCTGAGGAGAAGGGAAGGGATGGAGAGAGTATGGGGGTGACTCTTTCAAGGTGTTAGCCTGGAAAGGGGGGTGGTTGGAGGAGCAATTAGTGGGCAGTGAGGATTTTCTCTTAAATGGAAAGTACTTGAACATCTTTTTTTTTTTTAAGATTTTATTTATTTATTTGACAGAGAGAGAGAGATCACAAGTAGTCAGAGAGGCAGGCAGAGAGAGAGAGAAGGGGAAACAGGCTCCTTGTTGAGCAGTGAGCCCGATGCGGGGCTCGATCCCAGGACCCTGAGATCATGACCTAAGCCAAAGGCAGAGGCTTAACCCACTGAGCCACCCAGGCACCCCAGTACGTGAACATCTTGATCTGATCCAAAATATCCAAGGAGAGGAACTGATTGATATACGGGAGAGATAGGGGGTGGTTGGTGGGGGTTCCAAAGAATGTGGAAGAAAATGGGGTTCTTGGCTTTATACACAAGGAGTGCATTTCAAACACATGACTGTACCAACTATTCAGGTCCCTCGCTTGGTCTCTAGCCCTGGAAGCCTCATGTCCTTAGCTCTCTATTCATGTGGAAGATTTTTATCTTTCAACAAAATCCTCTTGAGAACCATGACTGTGAGCCCTTGCGTCCTTACTGATTACTTAGCACAATGCTTTGTACACTGGAGGTGTTCAACAGGGGTGCCATGGTAGGAGATGAGGGCAATGATGGTTGAAATAAGAACAAAAAGGGAACTTATCTGTTTGCTCAGAACTGACGTGGAGCTTAAGGCAAGATAGGTTAAGAAGAATTCCCTCTGAAAAACTGACATTTTTCAAATGTTTGCTTTTATTTGTATAGCGTATGTATCTGAAGATGGGATGAAAGGGTCAGGGAGGTGACCAAAGTGAGCATCCCAATTCAGGCAGCTAGAAGTTGTAATTCACCGTCTCAGTTCCTTGCTTTGCTGCAAGACTCAAGAGTCTGGAGGAAGAGTTGACCAAAGCGCAGGAGAGACACAGCCCTTCCTCATTCTGTAAAGTGCCTTCACAATTCCACATGTTTTGAGAACTTTGGCCACTTGTCCCAAGCCACAGAGCTATGGGTGGAAGCAGGCCTGGCATCCAGGTCGCTTTCCCCAGCAGCTCCATAGCCTGTCTGCCTCCACTGACCATGTGTTCCAGATGGACCGCACATGCTGGGGTGTGAACATGCTGGGCCAGGAAATCTACAATGTGTGTTTGATCAATGAAAGCGAGGGCTTGGTCCTTGGTGAAAACCCACTTCTCCCTTGGACTTGTCTCTCCAGACATATTTGTATTATGATGACAATTAGTAATTACATGGAGTCTTTCAACCCTGAAGACCTCAAACCTCTTTTAGGTTGTGAATACACGCGTGCCTTCTGTTTGGCTTCATGAGTCACCCCATGGAGGTGGCCAGCAGATGGACATCCACGGCTGGAGCATGGGTAGAAAATCCAAAGCAGAGAAAGGAAAACCTGGAGGTGAAATCTTTATACCACTAATGTCTAAATTTATTGTCACAGACATTTCAGATCATAACATTTCAAACAACAGTATTCTACACAGTTTGATTACAGATTGCAGTTAATTTTCTCCTTGCCTTTTCTTTGTGTCAGTAATATTACAATTAAGTGAAAAATGAGTGCTTTGTATTTTCTCTGGTAACCGAATCAAACTGCAGCTTTCTTTGTTAACCCTTTCTTTCCTATTAACCTGGTATTTTTTTGCCTTTTTCCTTTTGTTATCTAGTAAAGATGACTTCTGAGGAAGGTGCCAGAGCCTCAGATGACATGCCATTTTGTGTAGCAGATGCTGTGAATGTCTTCTCCACTCACTTCTGGGTTCCCCTACAGCTGAGGTGGACAGCTTCCCACCTCAAGCATGGAGGCTCTATTAGGCTTCTTTCTGCCTGAGGACTTTCTATGGCACCAAGTCCTCAATAATAAACCAGTGCAGGCCAAGGATAAGTAGCCCAGGGTTGCCCAGATGCCAAGAGGCTTTATTGAGAGGGAAATACAAGATGTCTGGCTTCAGAGTATATTCTCTTACACAGGACACTGTGACATGTCTCATACCCATGGGACTGGAAGATCAGGGGAAGCTTGGTGGAGAATGGGGCATTGACCTTGGAAAAAATAGGTGGGAGTGGGATGTTTAGAAATAGGTGCAGGGCATTTCAGCTAAATGGTAGGAATAAATTCTGGATGCCAACACACCTGAGACTCTGTCCTCTGTTTCTTTTGTATGACCTAATATTGTTAAGTGAGGGACTCAATTTCCATTTCAGAAAGGATAAATTAATGAAATCTAATGATTTTCCTAGTTTTCTTTTCTTTCTTTCTTTTTTTTTTCTTCTCCATGATGCTTTGCCGCAAGACTCAAGAGTCTGAAGGAAGAGCTGACCAAAGGACATGAGAGAACAGTATATTGCAGGAATGCAGGATTTCTTCCTTCAGACCTATTTCCAGTGGAAATCCCCGTGCAGATCCTATCTTCCATCTGTCTGCTGAGACGCAAAGATCAATGCCACGACAGGAGGGAAAGGGAAATGTTTTTAAAAACATTGAAATGCTTGAAAGCAGAGAATCTTGTAGGGCTTAAAAAGACTTTTATCTCTCAGATTCATTTCTCCAGAGAGCATGAACCGCCCTCAGATTTAATATCACCCTTGAGTGACCAGGATGCAGCAACTGGTAAAACTATTTTCATGGTTTCTGCCAAGTCCCTGAAACACAAGAGCCCAATTCCTCAAAAGAAAACATGCAAATGGCAATTAGGACATGTAGGGCAGCAAGGAAGGTGGGAAGCACATTTTCTCTGGGTGAGAATCACAGGTGGATTTTACTAGCTTTGAGTTGATGCCTCAGAAGGGCAAGGTCTGAACGCTTCTCAGGTATCAAAGCTGCGTTCCATGCTGCAGGACCCAGAAAGCATTCGTGTCGTGCTTATCGGCTAAGACTTGGGACTCCAGGTTCTGAGTTGTGTTCACCAATTGCCTAATTACTTCTGCGTGGCTCCTCCTGCTCCCTCCCTTACAATTGCTGCAGCCGGGAATGATAACCCTGATTGTTCCAGGCTGTTTCTTGAACACTTAGGGGTTTCCCTTAACTGGAAAAATGCGGCGCGGCCGCCTCCCTTCTGGGACTGGGAAGAGGAGATATTTTGTAAGCTTGTCTCATCCTCTGAAACACACAGGGGGAACTCTTTCCCTGACCCTTCCCACACACTGTCCTCCTCCTCTGAATGCACAATCACTTCCTCCCGGTCCTACTCTCACCCCCAGAGTGAGAAAGAATGAAAACCTAGTCCCAGGATGAGTTTCCCTGCTGTGATGCCTCTCTTGAATTTTAACTATAGGACAAATGTATTCAGTTTTCCAGTTTCATAGAAACAACTGGCCCCTTACTCTGGATGTATATGAATCCAAGGTAGAAATGAATATTTTAATTGATCAAGAGTAAAATTCTGAGTTCCTATAGGTAATTCTTCTTCTTTTTTTTTTTTTTTTTTTTTTTTTTGCAAAGCCCAGTGTGAGCCAGGGCCCAGGCATGGCCTGCCTTGCCGTTCCAGTAGCCAGATGGCTAGTGGCCAAGCCTTCTGGTAGAGCACTGGGGAGCTGACCCCAGAGCAGGGGCCCCAGACTGGGAGAAGGCTGAGCGCTGCTTTCTGGGAACTCTTGACAAGCCTCCCCCTGCCACCCTCTGAGCAGCTGCTGGGGCACATTCATCCATCCAGAAACTGGGGCCCTGTATCATGCCTGCTTGACATTTATCTTCCTGACAAGCTCATCACATAGGTTCAATGGGGGTAAACCCAGGCAGGGCCTCATCCTGGTGACTGCCAACCAGTGACTGCAGTGTCTCTACCTTCGGAGAAGCCCGTGGAAACCTCCGTTTCCTTCCAAGACGAGGTTCATTTTTCTTCTTCTTTCTAATGGGGATGAGTGGTGGTGAAAACGAATTCTTTTCCGCAGAAGTCACTTCATGCAACTGCGCCCTGGGAAACTCTGGTGTAGGTTTGGCTCTGACGCCATCATCTTTTTCTCTTCCACCCCTTCCCCTGCTTTTTAAAACAATAGGCATCCCTTGCATTTTCCCTGTCATTGTATTTTTGAGTGTGTATTACACAAACATTACAAAAGCATGAACCCAAGTCAAAGCAAAAGGCAAGAAAAGCCACCCACAGCCCCACCCCCCTGGCAGTCAAACTGCGCTCACATTTTCGTCACCCTATCCTACCCAGGGCCATATGAATATGGAACTTGACCAGCATAACTAGAGCAGAGATTCATTTTTGCATCCACTTTTTTTTTTAATTGAACAGTATATGGTAGGCCTTTTTCCATGTCATCGCCAAGCATTTATATTTATCTTTCTATTCGCCATTCTGTTGGGTAAATATAATGTAATTGATTTAACCATTTTCCTACACTTCATCAATTCCAACAGTTTCCAGCTCCTTGCTGTTCCATGAAAGCACTGTGCTTTTTCCCTTCGGGACCTTTGCCTCAGGATAACTTCCTAGGAGTTTCTTCCCTATTTTGGTTTTGCCTCCAGAGGTAAGTGCTATTTTCCTGTTTATCATGTCTTCCTTGGTCTGACTGAGGCCTGGGAGTCTGGGTGGGAACTTTCTCCCCTGATGTCTTGAGCCGTGGGACGTGGGCAGGGGTGGAAGAGGGGGCACGGGCCTTAATCAGGAAGTGGAGAAAACTCAGTGTGCAGCTAATTAGAAAGTGCTATGAAGCAAGTCCGAACTTTACGGCTCTCCTCGAATTGATGACGGTGTCTGACCAGGCCTGCCTGTCCTCTTGCAGGTGTGTGCGCCCTCCAAGACCATATGGTTTTCGGCTGCCCTGGGCCCCATTCTTTGTTCAGCCCAGGATCTTGTAACTGAATATCAGTTAATAACTTTTCATAATAACGTAGCTTGGATCAGCTTTGAGGTCCAGAAAGAGAGCCTGTACAGAGCTCTGCCTTTTCAGACTCCTGCTGCCTCCTCTCCGGCACACCTGCCAGGAGACGTGGGCCCCATGGCTGTCCCCAAGGCAACAGTAACATCCTAAGTTACAGAGAGCCAGCTGCATAGTCAGCAAGTAGAGACGCCAGGGCACAGAGCTCATTCTTCGGCAGTATCTCGTCTCTGCTGGGATCTGCTAGGAAGGTTGGGGGTCCTATGACTTAAAGAAAACAAGGGCCAGAGCTTTTGATGGAAAGATATTTTAAAGCAGTTTACAATACACAGGCAGTCTCTGGCTCATGAGCATTGATTTACAGGCGCTCTCAAGAGGCCTGAGGTCACCTGGCATCTTGAAAATGGCTGGGTCAGCCCTGGAACCAAAGGAATCCTCCAGTCTTCCCATTAGCTATGGGATTTCATCTTCTTTTGTGCCCCTTCTCCCACCTCACCTTCTGCTTAAGGGGGTCCCACCGTCTTTCTTGCTGTTCCGTCTGCCCTGATGGGAGAGAGTCCATCATGGATGTAATCTGCCTCCCCGTTCCGGCGCCTGAGCCTTCACCCTCCACCGAGATGTCTGGCAGTGCTGCGGACTGCAGTGGCCAGCAGTCCCAGGGAGATGGGTATCCCTTTGATCCTACTGGAAGCTGTCTGATCATCAGAATCACCCGGGAATTTTAGAAGAATACTCCTGCCTGAACCTCACTGCAAACACACTGAATTGAAATTTCTCAGGTGAGTGCCAGAGATGTCCTTGACTCACTATCTTCATAAGCTTGTGCTTTGATGCTTCATATAAAGCAAGGATGTCGTCATTTGACACACACCAATGTCTTTCCCTCAGTTTGGTAGTGGTGAGGGGCATGACAAGGTTTTCATGACCATGGGAATATGACCCTCCCACTGTTGCCAAGCAGAAAAATGCCCTTGAAAACTGTCTGCCAGAGATGGGGACAAGGGGAAGCAGGAAACTCTTCAACTTGGCAGTCACCTGGAGAGGGAGAGATGGGCCAACTTGAAGGAATAGACAGATGGGCAGATATATCCTGAAGCCCTGCGTGGGAAACAAAGTGCTGGGGCATAAATCTGGGGCGTGGGGGTGTCTAGGATCCTGCCTGGCAGGATGTCCTCATCCCTTAAATGTTTTCCTTCACTCAGCTGGACCTATGCCAGCCAGACATCCCAGCACCCAGGGCCTGAGAGGCAGCTGAGCAAGGTGGGGAGTTTCCTAGATCTTTCATCTTCACTCATGCCACATGCCAGCAGCCAGTACAGAGCCTGGCCATGCTTAATCAAGACTCACTGGATATTAGACTCGGTATTTATGGAAGGATTGGCAGTGATCTAGGAACTGTACAAACCATTTTGCTTGTATTATCTCATCTAATCATCACTACAACCCTAGAGGGTAGATACTGTTTTTAGTCCCTGTGTCAGGGATGAAGCTCAGGAAAACTGAGATCAGGCAATTTACTCAAGGTCTGGGAAAAGTAGAGCTGGGATTAGATCCCAGGCCATGGGTTTCCTGCTTTCTCTGTGTCATGGCCATTTGGCTGGCAGGATTTGTTCCAAGAGTCAGCCCCTAAACTAAAAAACCTCATGAATCACACAGGTTTTTGTGAGTATCTTTGGTGTCTGACCACAGTGTGTGACACTGTTTTTACAGAAAAATGTTCTCATCATTCCAAACATGAGGCTTAAGAAAATCCTTCTGGAACCTAGGCAGTGGATGAAGGGTAAGCATAATTTGGGGTCCTCAGTATTACTAAACACGATCATCCTGGATGATAGTTCCAAGAAATAAAACTAAAAGGAAGCTTTGATTAAATACTGTACTGATTCCTAAAACATATACCCTCCCTTCCAATGCCCTTTTCTCTCCTTGTGACCACTCTAGGGACAACTCAGAGGTCAGACTGATTCTCATTAAGAGTGAGAAGAGTGGGTGTAATGGGACAGAGGTCAGATTACAAGGGAGGGATAGCTCAGCCTTCAGCAATAATTTAGAATAAGATATAAAAGGAATGAATCTGAAAGTATGTATGTGGTGTGGGAAGGAGGGCAGGTAAAAACTTGGGAAGGCATGGAACCATTCCAAAGTTGGAAAGAGTAGACTTTTGCTCTCTAAGCAATGTCCCCAGAGGCAACAGTGACTTTCTGGCAATGCAATTTTCCTTTTCTATTCACCTAAAACCCCTTTCTTCTTTCTAGTTAGCAAATATAAGTGAATGTTAATAAGTTAATGTTATATACCAGTCTAAACATATTGGAAGAGCCATTGGTTTATGGTGTAGACATGTAGAATCTTCAAAAAATGAGAAGCATGTGTGTGTAGTGTGTAGTGTCATAGTATGTATTGTGTGTCTCCCTGGAAGGAAGACTTCTTGCTTCCACTTATTAGGTGAGACTGCACATTAAAGGTAAACAGCAAATATCCCTTAATATGATTCTCCTGGTACGTGTTTTCCATCACAGATGAAGTCAAGCAGACATCATAAACTGGAGAAAATGCTAGATGACAAAGGTTCTTAGGATTTATTTTTAAGAAAATGATACCTATGTTCATCTTTAATTCCCTGGAAATAGGATTGGTGTTCTATGAAGACAGGAACATGTAATGATACACAGGAATCTGGACAAGGAGGACATTCTTAAGGGCTGGCCAGCACACCTGTACCTGCTCTTCTCAATTTCAGCTCAGCTAGCCTGTGACATCACCATGGTGCTGCCCCATGACCTCCAACTGGTTTAGTTGGCACTAGGCTTCTGGCCCCACTGGGGTAGGAGGTAAGCACTGACCTGCCCAAGGCAAGGTGGGGTTGCAGAAAGGGCAAAAGCAGGGTGCCTGGGTGGCTCAGTCATTAAGTGGCTGCCTTCAGCTCAGGTCATGATCCCAGGGTCCTGGAATCGAGCCCCGCATCGGGCTCCCTGCTCAGAGGGAAGCCTGCTTCTCCCTCTCCCACTCTCCCTGCTTCTTTTGCCTCTCTCACTGTGTCTCTCTCTGTCAAAAAATTAAAAAGAAAGAAAGAAAGAAAGAAAGAAAGAAAGAAAGAAAGAAAGAAAGAAAAAGAAAGGGCAAATGCTAGGAAGTGCTCACCAGTCGTCCTATCCCATTGGTGGTTCCCTGTCCCTCTGCCTAATCCTCTGTCAATATCTAACAACTTAATCTCTCCCATGAGTTTGTCTTTGGTTTTGTGTTAGGCTCTGGGATTCTCGATTTCCCTCTCACTTTCCAGTATTTTTTAGAACTGAATTTACTCTGCCATATTGTTCAGAACAGTAAAGATTTCTACTTTTGATTATTTATTTTAAAACCAGCCACATTATCGCATTTACTGATCTATTTATCTGTCAAGATTGGGAGCCATTATTCAACTCCCTTAGTATTATAGGAAACTCTGATAATCTTATTTATTTCCATTTTGAATGTAGTTCATTTTATATAGTAAACCAAAATGTTTGTGGGTTTCCATAGTCTTTAAATGCAAAGTTTAATTGCAAAGTTGACAGTATCACTAAAGCATAGCTATGTGTGGAACTTTCTTTCTCAAATAATTTGTATCCTTTTGATTAGAAGTCTCGAGTCTTTCTACAAGGACATTATTACTTTTCTTTCCCAGAAGGAAAAAAAAAAAGTCTTCCTGTATTTGTCCTCTATGTCTCTTATAGCTTGGTACATTGTGTAATTTTCTTTATCTCTTCCCTGGGAATAGTGACAAATTTCTCATCTTATTATTCTCATTTATGAGCATCTAGCTTGTTCTCTGTATTACCTGTCTTGTCTCCACTGAATCTTGAGTTTGCTAACTTTTAAAAAATCTCAAAGCAATTTTTAATTATCTTCGATTATATCTTCTCAGATTTCAACTTGTCCATGGGTCTCATATTTTTTTAAGTGCTTTCTTTGTTTTTTAGGAGTGGGAGTCATATTTACTCCAGGTCTTAAGAATAGCCCTTTGTTTTGAACAACTTTATCTTTTTTGTATTCCCAGTGATTTGTCTTCCTTCTTCCCTCCCTTCCTCCTTCCTTCCCTTCTTTCTCAACCAGAGGGAAGTTTATGCATGTCTAATATTAGATGCTGAGATAGATTTTATCAGGGTTTTTGTAGGTACTTATCCAAATATTTTAGTCCCGACTAAAGGGGAATATTGAAAGTTTAGACTTCCTCTAGTCTACTTTAATCAAACCAAGATTCTCATTGTCTATGAAGCATAGGGAGGGCACAAGATCAGAGGCAGCCATGGGCAGGACTCTGAGAAGCATTTCCTAGGCATACGTGCTGTGGCACACTGAAATTAACTGCTCTTGTTTTTCTTGTTTTCTTGTTTGTTTTTTTTTTTAAGATTTTATTTATTTATTTGACAGAGATCACAAGCAGGCAGAGAGGCAGGCAGAGAGAGAGGAAGGGAAGCAGGCTCCCCGCTGAGCAGAGAGTCCAATGCAGGGCTAGATCCCAGGACCCTGGGATCATGACCTGAGCCGAAGGCAGAGGCTTTAACCCACTGAGCCACCCAGGTGCCCCTGCTCTTATTTTTATCTGAGGCAAATACTCTCTTGAAGAGGTAGCTGAAACAATGTCCCGTTTTCCCTGGTTCTTCACTACACATCAGGTGACATTCTAATGGAATCCCTGGGGTGAGCTGCTTCATGTGTGGGGTAGGGATTTTTGCAAACCTTTTTGCCCTCACCTTAGCCCAACTCCTAGCCTCTGTCCCATTGACCTTGAAGGTAAATTCTGGCTACACTGTTAGTGATCAAAGGCACTTTCTCCAGTTGTGTTTTTCTGCATAAATTTGACAGATTGCATTTTCAAAATGGCCACAAGCCACCCTCGCCCAGAAGGATGCATCTCCTCATATCATAAAAGGACAAGTAGTCCCCTTCTCCTTGAGCATGACTGAGCCTCTAGAAATAGAATGTGGTGGAAGTGACACTGCATAACTTCATCAGCTAGGACAGAAAAGGTGACAGAGCTTCAGCCTGATTTTCTCTCTCCCTCTGTCTCCCCTTACACCTTGGAAGAAGTCTGTTGCCCCAAAGCCTCAGTGCTGGAGCTACAGTATGGAGTGACCACAGAGACAAAGAGGTGTCCCAGACCCCTCAAACTTCCCAGCAAGTACCCCTAAACCTGTGAGGGAGCAAGTCTTCAGAAGATTCCATGCTCCAGCCCTTAAGCTACCCCAGCTGATGTGCAGGGGATCAGAGATAAGCTGATTCTGGCAAGCCTTGCACCACCTGCAGATCCATGAGTGAAAGAAATGCTGTAAATTCACTAAGTTCAGGGTGTTTGGTCACACAGCAGTAGGTAAGTGAAACACATGTGAACTTGCGGGCAGGGAGCTCTTCAGGTCCATCCCACTTCTATATATTGCAGACATTTTCCAAAGTGTTTGGCCTTTCATGTTTCCCTTTCCTGTTTCACATTGGTAAAGATATTATTTTATTTTCATATTTGTTATTTTATTTATGTAAAAAGACTTTTTACCATTGTTATTTCTCATTGGTCATATCATTAAAATTATAGGTGAAGAGAAGATAAAAATATGGCCTCAAATTGTCACCTTGAATAGAAACTTGTGGTTCAGTTTCTAAGTAAGATGCTGGGTGACATCCATAAGTTCACAGCCTCTACTCATGGGTCAGGGTGACTGAGTTTAGTGGATGAGCCGTTGTCATTTAGCAAGTTCACTCTGTTGGACTCTCTAGTCCTGCTTGATGTTAATTTATAATTTAGGGGGATTTCTGCGTGTTCATCTCCTTGACAGTTGAATATATTACCTCTAAATATTAATCTGTCAAGGTGGCTTGGCAGAAAATAACCAGAGTGGACTGTTACCTAAGGATAAATAAAAGTAAAATGCCCTCCTAATTTCATGTAGAATCAACAGTTCCACAATCACCAGAATCTGTTAAGGGAATGTCAGAATGAAAAGATTAAAATCCCTGAAAAATTACAGTTGAGTTAAATTGGTAATCAATCATTGGTCATCTTCCATCTGGGTTGGCAGGTGGTTTTTAATGTTTATTCTTGACCCTGATGCATTACAGGTGATTTTCACTGCTGTCTTATCAGGGTTGATGTCCAGAAGTTGAGCCCTTGGAACATTCTTTTCTCTTTCCTAATCAGTACTTTCTTTCTTGTGTCCACCCCCCCCACTTTTTAAAAAGATTTTTTATTTATTTGACAGACAGAGATCACAAGTAGGCAGAGGCAGGCAGAGAAAGAGGGAGAAGCAGGCTCCTGCTGAGCAGAGAGCCCGATGTGGGGCTCAATCCCAGGACCCTAGGATCATGACCCGAGCTGAAGGCAGAGGTTTTAACCCACTGAGCCACCCAGATGCCCTTGTGTTTCCCCTTTTTACGAGGACACCTGAACAAGATGTAGACCATCTCAGTGTTTGGGGGAAATAAGCTCTCAATAGTGAAAGGAGAGATGGGTGTGGCAGAGAATCACCCGACAGGATGGAAAGGGCACAGATTCTGAGACTGGACCAGAACTAGGATCGGATCAAGGGTACTGCCTCTTACAGGTTTGTGATCTTGGGCTGTTTCCTTCCCTGAAGAGCAGGCATAATCAAATGCATTTTTCATGGGCTGTCATGACAGAGTACCACACACTGGGTAGATGAAACAACCGAAATTTATTTTCTCACAGATCAGGAGGCTAGAAGTCCAAGATCAAGGTGTTGGCAGGGTTAGTTTCTTCTAAGGCTTCTCTCTACTTAGTGTGTAGACAGCTATTCTCCCCTGTCTCATCACAGCCTTCCCTCGGTGCATGTCTGTGTCCTAATCTCCCCTTACAAGGACCCCAGCCAGTCATGTTGGGTTAGGCCTTCCCATAATGACCTCGTTTTAACTTGATTGCCTCTTTAAAGACCCTTTCTCCAAATGCAGTCACATTCTGAGGTTAGGGCTTCAACATATGAATTTTGGGGAGCATACAATTCAGCCCATAACACACATCTGTCCTAAAGAGATATCAGAAATAAAGTTCCTGGTACACGATAAAGATGCCAAAAATGTTAGTTCTCTTTCTTCCTTCTCTCAATTCCAGAATCTTTTGACCTTGGTGGTAGAAGAGAGTGCATTTCCTTTACCTTCAATTTAATTTCCCATCTTTTTCCTTTCTAAGAAATGATTTGTGAGAAATGATGGAAAGATGATCTTAGTATTTTTCTTTCTCAAAGATGCTACCTTGTTAGTCTCAAATGGAATTCTAACCATTTCCCTCTTTTCTCAGAACATGGACACAAACTGTATTAGCTATCCTGACACTAGAAGGTGGGCTTGGGCATGGAAACCCCTCATAAGGTGGAGAAGTAAAAAACCGGGTATGACAGCTGACTGCAGTTAGGAGCACTGCTGTGTAGGCACATGCGCATTAGTCCGTGTTCCAGAAAGCAGGAGAGGGAGGAGCAGACAGGACTGGAGTAGACATGGAGGCAGGGCTAAGGGATAAAATAAGACCACTAGACAAGAGGTGGATCATGGACAGTTTACCAGTCCACTATAAGAATTTGGAAACTAGTCTAACTGAAATGGACAGTCATGATCAAAATGCATTTTTCAAACCCTGGTATTGCTTAAAGAAAGCAAGTACTGTCGCGGGCAGGGCAAGTGTAGAGGAAGAAAGCCCATTTAGGAAACTAGTGACTTACTATAGGAAGGAGTCACTTGGACTAAGGTAGCAACAGCGCAGAGGGAAGAAATATATTTCGGAGATAGAACCAACAAGATTTGTTGATTGTAGCGTCTTAGGGGTAGGAGGGGTCAATGATGATATGCAATCATCTGGTTTTAATGATTAAGCAGATGGACGGTGCTAATTAAAGAGATGGGGATGGCAGAAGGAGAGCTGGGTACTTGGGGGAGAGGGAGATGGGATGAAGTTTTAGTTATATAAATTTCAGGGAGCTGACAATATACAAGTGTCAGTATTGACTAAGGAGTTGTCTATGAGTCTAGAATTCAGGGGAGAGGCTCAAGCCAGAAACATAAATTTTGGAGTCATTGCTGTGAAGCAACATCAGAAACCATGGGATTGGATAAGAACATCTAAGGAAACACATATGGACGGAGATGTTCTGCAATGAACCCTGATGAGCTCTAGTCTTTTAAAGGTGCCTGGCAAAAGAAGATTCAGGAAAATAGCCTGGTAAGAGTGGCCACTAAGGGAAAAGGGAAAGTAAGAATGTGGTGTCCTGGAAGCCAAGGAAAGCTACAGAAGGCATTGCTTAAACAAGGGTAATGCTGTTGAGAGTAGAAGGATGAAGCAGTGAAGTGCTCACTGGCTTTGGCAAGATGGAGGTTGTCTCTGATGTTGACAAGAGAGAGCAGGTCAGTGAGTGAATAGGAGGTGAGGAAGTGAAGGGAGTGTGCAAAGATAATTCTTTTGAGTTTCCCTATAAAGGGAAGCAGCAAAATGGAGCTATAGCCAGATAAAGATGTGGGATCAAAAAAGAATTTAAAAGTTTGCACGATACTGAGCATTTTCATATGTTGATGGGATGTATCAAGGAGAGAGGGAGAGTGGTGATAAATGAGACAGAGGGAATAATGGAGGGAATGAAATCCTCAGAGAGGCCAGAGTGCAAGTTTTAGACAGGCCATGATGGGAGAAGACACGGTGTTTTATTTTGTTTCCTAAAGCTATAGTAGATACTTTTCTTAGGAAAAATTGCCAAGGTCAAGACCATGGATGTTTTTTAATGTTCCTGACCCATTTGTCAATCTGCATCCAGAAAAGTAATTGCAACTAACATCTCATTGTTAACTTATGTCCTTTTGAATATTCTTTTGTGCAGTGTCTCTTGTACCATTTAAAAACTGGAACATTGATGATTATTAAAGTATAAGTGTACAAGTTTTTATATGTTAATAATTGTCCCGTTTGCCATATTTATGATAAACTTATTTCCCAGTTTGCTGTTTGCCTTTTAAATTTTTTTGCATGATGCTTTTCTATGAGTTTTTCCTTTGTGATTCCTTCTGTTGCTTTTATCCTGAGTATTTTTTTTTTCCTCCTAAGGAACAATACTTTACAGTATGATTTTGAAAGTAGAACAGTGTTGTGAATTACATTACCCTGTACCTCTCTACTGGGAACATGTGGCTCAGAAATGGAGCAGTCACCTAACCCCATTACATTTCTAGCCCCAGGAAAAGAAATATTCCCAGTGAAAATGTATCATATTTCATGTCTGCAAACAGCAAAACTCAAATAATCTACACCAAAACAATTGGCCATAGAAACCTTCACAAATGAAATTTTTGCAACAGTAGAACTGAAGCCAAGTGACAACCAACCCACATCACAAAGCCCAAAATGCTGACTCAAGTTCCCATTTTGTGTGTGTGTGTAAACTTGCTTTCAGTTGTTTATCTGATGAAATACTACTTTGTTTCACCCAGAGAAACTTCTGGTCTGTGATCATAACCAACTAACTTCTTTCTTTCCTTCTCTCCTTCCTTCCTTCCTTCTTCATTGTCAGTGTGAAGCTCAGGAAGTTATGATGGATCTATAGTTATTATCAAAGGAAACTTAGGTGTTACTGGTCTCTAAGTAGTAACATTGGTGGAGGAATAAAACACGAATCGGGCATTGACACTCACTTTTCTCCACAGTGTGGATGGTTCTGCCAATCTAGAGGAAGAATCATAGCTTGATACCCAGAAGATTATCAGGTCCCTCAAGGTACAGTGAAAGTAAAAGCCACTTTTTGAAGGATATCTTCTGTCTTCATTACCTGCTACTTCTTCCCCTCTCTTACTTCCCTGACCCTTCCTCCTCTTTTCTATCTGGTACCATACTTAGACCTTAGCAAGATGGTTCCTGCCCTGAACCCATGAGTCAGGGGACCTGCTCTTGTTTTCCTCCTCCTCCCCTCATGGGATAAAGAATCCACAGGCCAAGGGGTCATGCCCTATACCTTTCCTCTTTTCAAGACAAGAAGTAACCAGGCACAATTCCCTGCCTCAAAGACCTTGTGTCTATTTCCAGAGACTTTATGGGCATCTTTCCTGGGTCCAGCCTCTGAGGCTAAGGTACACGTCTTACATCTGAGTGACAGCCATAGGAAGCTATTTGGCAAGGGGTATGGATGGAGCTTGGATCTTGCTCCCACGCAGCATATGAATGAAACCCCTGGTAATGTGGAGAGTGGGCCAGGATGGGGAGAGAGATCGTAGACAAGAGACCAGGGCAGGTGAACACTCTCCTTGCCTTATTGCATTCTGAAACTCTGAGGGGTTAAAGAAGAGTAAATTTACCAATCTTGGACTTCCTATTTGCTATGTCAAGGTAAGAGGAGAGGACATATTTTACTTTACTAAGTCTTTTTACTTCTTCTCTTGTTCTATTAAGTAAGTCTTTTATTTGATGTCCAATTGATTCATAACTTTAAAATATTTAGACATATAGTAAATGGATCTTTACTTGTCCTCTTGCCCAGTCCTGGAAATATTGGGGTGGGTTTGTCCATGCCCACTCCTCCATTATTTCTCATGTTCTCTGCTTCTCTCTGCTTTTCAACCAATTTTGTCTTCTCCTCTGAGCCACACCACTGGGACTTGCTGAGTTCTGCAACTGACCTTTAGGATTGGTGTATGTGTGGAGGGGGGTCTGTTTCTCTTTCTTATTCCTTGCCTGTCCTGGATCATTTCTCCACATTGCCAGTTTGGGAATCCTGTATATAGTAATGGCCATTTCTGCAGGATAAGCAGAAACTTTGCTATAGTACTGAAAACATTAATTAATAAATGAGTAAATGGAAACAGACGCTAACCACTACTCACACAGGCTCAGGTGTGTCCATTTGTTCTATTTGGTCTGGCCAAACCATTGCTTACCTCCATGTGCCCCACCTTTCTTATATCATTCTGGGGGTGTGGTAGGTGGGAAATAGGACAGGCATACCTATTTAGCCACACATTGGTTTTCATAAGACTCTGGGATGATTTCCTTTATTCCCTCTGCCGGAGTTTCTAGAAGCCAGTGGTTCTCAGACTTCAGCATGCTTCAGAATCACCTGGAGGGCTTTCAAAAACACTGGGCCCAATCCTCCGAGTTTCTGAATCAATAAGCAGGAATGAGATGGGGCCCAACAATTTGCATTTCTAACCACATTCCAGGTGATGCTGATGCTCCTAATCCAGGTCACACTCTGAGAACCACGACTATAGGTCATCAAGTTTTACTGGATTTTCCCTGTTTGGAATCTCTACTGCTAATGTGAAATCACTTCCAACTTGTGGTCCCTGAGCAGTCTCTGACTGAGCTCAAAACATTGCACAGAGACAAGCAAACTGATTTGAGACTCTAGCTTCTAAGTCCGTATGCCCCTGCCCTACAGAAAGGGTGGCTGCCTCATTAGCCATGGCAGGGGAATTCTCCCACAGAGGCAACTTGAGTCTCCACTTGGCAAAATATAAAACAGCCTTGGCTATACCCTTTCCTGTAAGCTTCTCTTTAATTGCAGAAACCTGGGTGGCCTTCACACAAGTTGTTTGCACAGCAAAGGAAAAAAGATAAGTTTTGTAACCTTGGAAGACCCAATCTCCTTTTTCCCAGACTCCTGAGAAGTAGTGCCCAGCGGAACAAACACTGTGTGTGGGAAACCAGAGAGGGGCTCTGGAGGGTGGACTGGTGAGGCCAAAAAAAGGGGTGGTATCTCTTAAAAGTCAGTGTCTCTTGATCTGCCCAAAACCATGTCCTGCTGTGTGAGTTCATTAGCTGGAATTCCATAAATGACAAGAGTCCAAATTTCTGTAGCTCAACTCCAGACCCTGATTCTTCTTACCAGGCTATGATCCCAGAGAAAAACAATCTTGGCTCTGACTGCTGGGCTACGGAAGCCAGTCCAAAATATGACTCTTCCAAAGTGACTCTCGTAGGCAATTGCATCTTATAGGGACAAAGAATTCTCTTCTCTGTCAACAACTAACCACACAGGCTTCAGGGCACTGACTCACGTGCCTTAAGCTCAGTCATCAGCCGGGGTACCTGGGATCAACAACTAACCACACAGGCTTCAGGGCACTGACTCACGTGCCTTAAGCTCAGTCATCAGCCGGGATACCTGGGATCTAGTCACTTTCTCTTGTGCAAATCTATAGGTCAATCATTTGCTTCGTTTTTCCAACCTCACCTTTTCCAGGTGACTTTTGTTGTAGGTTGCTGAGTCTATCCCAGATCCATCATGCTGTGAGAGCCTTCTTGCAATGAGATAGTTTCGATTTCATAATAACAATAACAGTAGCCAGAGGTTCTGGTTAGTGAACTCTGTACCAGGGCCCAGGCCAAGCATTCTTACCCATGATCTAATATAATCCCTACAATAATTCTAGGGTGTGATGTTTATTGCCCCCAATCTACAGATGAGAAAACTGAGGCTCAGAAGCTATTTAAGTAACTTTCCCAAGACGACACAGCCTATAAGACACAGCCTTGACAGACACCCAAACTGGTGCCAACATCCATACTTTTATATTTTATACTTGATAAATGTTTATTAATCTAGGTCAATTAGCATATCTACATATGCATTCGGGAGAATTCCAGGGGCAGGTTCTAACCTCCTAAATTATTTAGAAACAGGAAACTCACTTAACCAAACACTCCATTTCCCAGCCCAGTCACTTAACTGAACTGTTACAGTCTAATCAATACTCAATCACTTGCATCATGGGAGGCAGCATTAATGTAAATGGAAACTGTGGATAATCAATACGGCTGTGTTTGAGAGGGGACTCAGCTGCTTAGTACATGAAAATGTGGTGTAAGGCATACGGCAGGCTACCTGAGGGTTGGAGTCAGTGGGAGACGAACCCCTTTCCCTAGGAGAACTTGCGATGGGCATTTTATCAGCAGCCCCTTCCCACAGGCATAAGAGACTCCATGATAAGCTTCGCTGTTTTCCAGAAACAAAGCCCATGCTCTTGCCATCATCCTGCTGCCTTCACACTGGGAGTATGTGTGTGCATGTGTGTGTGTGTGCGTGTGCGCGCACACAGGCAGATGAAAGTGTTTGTGATGAGACAAAATGATCTGTATATGAGAAACAGCACCTATAAGCAGTCCTGTCTTCCTGCTACAGCCAAAAAAGGTGCAGGAATTACCAGGTTGGGTTAGATCCCCATTTGCATAGGGAAACACTGTGAGACACAAGCTGCCTTCAAGCCAAGTTCTGAAGGTCTGAGTCAGTCTCTAGAATATCCTCATCTACTGCAGAGTTCCATCCCATGGAGTTTGCTACAACCATCTCAGATGTATAGTTTTAGCCTGTAATAGTTTAGGGAGTAAAAATTTCCATGAGTTTACCTCTCTCCTTCCTTTGTTACTGTTCACTTTGACTAGGTCTTTCAACCTTATTGAGATGCTCTGAAAGAAATAGGGTAAAATGAAAAATTACCCTAGCTTTAGATTCAGGATACTTAGATTTTAAACCTAGCCCTGTCACTTACTAGCTGAGAAGTACTTTCAGCCAAGATGGTATGAACTTAACATGGGAACTCCCTGACCCCAGTCTTCATGCATAATAATGCTTTAAAAACTCAAGTATTTGCAATACCTGGTTGAATTCAAAAGCAAGAAAGGGAAAATTCAAGGACAAGAGATAAAGAGGGGACCCTTGTTTCCTAGTGGGAAGAAAGAATGTAGGCCACATTGTCCGTATTGACAAAGAGAGCAGATGTGTGGTGTAGAAGAAAAGGTTTCCTAACTGACGTGAGAGCAGCTGTCTGGCCTCATGAGTCAGAGGCAGCCAGACTCGATTCTCAGGACAAGGTGAGCACCAGGAAAGTCCTCATGAATAGGGACAAGAAGGTCTCTCTACTTCACCCCAAGAATAACAGAGACTTGGGCTCCTTGCCCTGGACCATGAACAGAAGCAGAGCTAACGGAGAGAGTCAAACCCCAATGGCACATGATGGAGCCATGAGTCCCAAACGCTTCTATGACATGTGGTGTGGAAATCTTAGAGTGTGGGAACCCAGAGACCAACCTAAAAATCTGTCCTGGACTGGCAGTCTGTGTGGGTTCCAGGCAGAGACAACCACAAGGACCCTTCTAACTAATCTCCTAATGAGCCCACGGACCCATGGGAGGGCAGCCCCAAGAACACACAGGCGCTCCGGGGGAAGCCTGCAGGGTCTGTGGGGATGTGCAGCGACTGCTTAGTGTCAATTATAGTTCTGTGGTCTTAGATCACTCCCTATCCTCTTCCTACCACTGCCAGGAAAATGGCCACAGCTCACTGGGTATCTCATTTTTTTCCTGAGAGAAACCTGCTTTCTATTCTCTTTCTCAGAGGTATTAACAACTCTATTTAGAGATTCAATCCTTTGCTCCCAGAGTAGGAATGACCACAGATATATATATAGATCTATCTATCTATCTATATATATATCCCATAGATATATCTATGGGATATACATATCTATATATCTATATATGGGATGATATATATATATCATGGGAGGACAAAGGCCAGCTTCCTCTGGGGCCAGTCATGGGAGGCACCATGCTCCAACCATTGCTGTCAAAGCTCTGCAACCCAAACTATATCCACTCCACAATCCCACTAGCTTGCCCCAAAGTTATTTCTTTGGTTCTGCCTTTTATCATGATGTCCTTATTTATTACCCATATGGAAATAATATTTCCCTTCTCCCAAAGTCCCAGCCTCTTTATCTGTCCCTCTCTTAGGGCATTTGTCACTTCCTTGTGGTAAGAGTCTCTTTATACGCCTGCCTCATCTCTCTTCCCACAAAGGAGCTCCTTGATTCCAAGTGCAAAGAAAAGGAAATCCACTGAACTGTACTCCATCTTAAAGTTTTTATATTCTATAGAGGTATAAAAACCACACAAATAAAAACTACACCTTTTCCCCTTTCCATTTTGAAATCACTCTCTTCTTCCTTTTTTGGTACCTTAAGTCCCTTCTGGGAAACTGTTTCTTCACAAATCATTCTGTTTCCTCTTCAGGAAAGACTTTTTTTTTTTTTTAATTAATTACCTACAATGGTTGGTTTAAGCACCACAGAGATTCGTTATCTATTAAAGCAGATAAGTGTGTGTGTGTGTGTGTGTGTGTGTGTGTGTGTGTGTGTGTGTGTGTGTGTGTCGAGGTCAATTTATATCAGTCTTCCTCTTGGAATGAAGGAATGGGGGCTGGGCCACAGGGATTCCCTGAGTTATTGCTCCAAATGTTACTGAAACCATCAAAGACCTACATACGCAGATAAGAAAAGACAACCCAAGTTTCAAAGCCAGTGGCGGTGCCCCACCTTCTTGTTTAGGGCAGGACAGAACTTTGATCTCTTCAGTGTTACTCAATGTTTACTTCTCAAGTTTCTCTGTCTACCTCTTTCCTATCTCTTGTCAACAACTAACACAACTTCTACCAGTTAGGCACTCCATAAGGTTAAAAGTGATTGAGGCCTCTGGGAGATGAGCAAAGGACAATGGTTAGCTCAAACTCAACTGCTTGAGTGGCCAGAGAGGGTTTTAGCCAGGGAGCTTTTGGTTTCTGGGAATTGAAATCCTTTCATAGAAGCTCAAATGAGTAAGGGCTTTTTATTAAGGATGCAGAGGGATACTACAGAAACACACAGAAAGGACAGCAGGGCTTCCCAGGAATTGGAAAATTGTATCTCTCTTCCTTGTCTCCACAGGCTCATTTCATCTTTCTTTATTCACAACCCTCTTCTACCCGCAAACAGCTGTTCCATTCTCTGAGTCAATATGTTTGCCCAATTCCCCTCCCCAGAGCTCCCCAATCTCTGGGTCCCAACTCCAAGTCCCTGGTAGAGTAAATTTAATTGAACTTGCTTGGATCAAGTGTCTATCCCTGTCTCATTCTGTGGCCAGAGATCGGGAAGCTGGGAAGATGAGAGAGCGGAGGAGAAAGTTCTGAGGTATATATACACATTGGATAATCTCTCTCTCTCTCTCTTTAAAGATTTATTTATTTATGTTAGCAGAGGAGAGGCAGAAGAAGGAAGAGAGAATGTCAGACAGACTCCCTGCTGAGCATGGAGCCCAACACAGGGATCAATCCCAGGACCCTGAGATCATGACCTGAGATGAAACGGAGTCTGGTCTTCAACCGACAAAGCCACCCAGGTGCCCCACATTGGATAAGCTCTTTAAAGAGATGTGGATGGGTGGAAATTTGGATGGTAAGACACAAGGCCAGTATGCACACTGGACCAGTCTAAATATGAATCTAGCCTTTCAATGATCCTGACTGGCTCCAGATTCTACTTTTCAATTAAGTTTCTATATTGAGTGATGAACCACTGGGAATAAAAGAGAAGAATGAAGTCTTTGGAATGAGTCTCTCAGAAGTCTACTGTCAGATGGCCCCCACATCAAGGGTCTTGGCCTTCAAAGAGAGCAATTTATTTCTGTGCATGATTCACAGATCCTCCATTTGGAAAAGTTTTGAATTACAGCTTCTTATTCAATTTAGGTTTAAGAACAGAGTTTGCATTTCTGAGAACCCTCACTTCCTGAAGCATGTTTCTTGAGGTTTAACAACGATTCTCTTAGTTTTTCAGGGGCGGGTGACTGGTGAATGGACTTGCAAAGTTTTGACTGCCCCAAATGTGAAAAAGGAAGAGTTGCAGTGTTTGCCCGAGTGGTCTTCTGGACGATGAGCCCTTTAAGAGCAGTGTGAATGTCTTTCCCTCTGATGCCCTCTCAAAGAACCCGAATCACCGCACGCACCCAGTGATTGATCAAATCAGTGACAGAGTGAAGGCTGTGAGGTTATTGTAACAGTAGTAGAAACAGCAATCACAGTAGCAATTGGTTTAGGAGCTACTTGTCACGACTCCGTCATATGTTATATCCATGACATCATTTAATCCTCCTACAAAACTGTGAATATGGCTTGAATACAGAGAGAAAAACTCAGATGATGTGGTTATCTTTGTTCTTTCATCTTAACAAGACAGTGGACTCAAGTTTTATCTATGCAATGTCCCCATGCCATTCAGAGCAAGGCAATTTGGTGAACCTATGCAAACCAATTGGATGATTTGTGGAAGAGTATCTTTGCTTAAATAATCCAGGGATTATTTCCTCACTACAAGTATTTACAAACTAACACCTTCCTACTTCTGCACAAAGTGAAAGAGAGACTTCAAGGCTTCTTTTGTGCCATGTACCCGACCAGTTAATTCAAAACAATGCATAATGTTTAGTTCATTAAACCACAGGCATGGTCAGTGTCCCATAAGAGCAAAAAAAGGGATAAAGGACTTTGTAGCTAATTATACATAAAAACGAGTGTGTGAGTTTCAATGAGTTACAATAAAAACTTTTTATGCACTTATTTATTAAGGCCATTTATCTCCACACAAAATGTAACAAAGACAGATCTTTAAGATGATCATTCCAAAGTGTTCAAGTCATTCTTTATGGGTTTAAAAAACAAAGGAAAATAAATTTCTCACTGCTTGTAAAAATACTATTTATGATTGCCCACTCATGAAAACTGCATTATTGATCACTGTGTTCTAGTAAATATTTTACATTTCATTAATATTTATAAGGGCAGGGGCACTGGTTGGCTCAGTTGGTTGAGGGTCTGCCTTTGGCTCAGGTCATGATCCTGGCATCGAGTCTGACATGGGGCTCCTTGCTCAGCAGGGAGTCTGCTACTCCCTCTGCCTCTGTCCCTGCTTGTGCTCTGTCTCTTTCTCTCTCAAATAAATAAATAGTCTTTAAAAAAATATTTACAATGGCATTAACAACAATCTCCATATGAGATTGAGTTAGGAACATTTCATTGAGCACCACACTCACCTTTTTTTTTTTTTTTTTTACTTTATTTTTAAAGATTTTATTTATTTATTTGGAGAGATACAGAGCATGAATAGTCAGAGGGGCAGAGGGAGAGAGAGAATCTCAAGCAGGATCCACGCCTGGCACAGAGCCCCATGTGGGGCTTGATCTCACGACCCTGAAATCACAACCTGGGCTGAAATCAAAGGAGTTGGATGCTCAACTGACTAAGCCACCCATGTGTCCCTACACCCATCTTATTTTTAAATTTTCAAAGTCTACTGTCCATATTAGACCTCTCTGAAGTGTATAAATCAAGGTAGGTGATTATTGAACAAAAAAAGTAAGTTGGGAACTTGGTAGTCTTTTGAGTTTTTACTGGTGTTACCTGGGATTTTTAGCAGAACCTTGATCTTCTGGCTTTCTGCTCTCTATAACTTTGAAATGTTATAAAACTTGTTTTCAAAATAATGAACTTTTATCTTTTCTTTCCCTATTACTACAAATGTTGTGGTAATCTCAATATATGGGAAGCATTCCTTTTCTTTATTTCATCAAAGTAGGAAGGCCAGGACAGGCACAGGGAGTTTGAGTCAGGTAGAGCTGGCTTTAAATGCAAGCCCATCCCTGGGCCCCTGGGTGGCTCAGTTGGTTAAGCATCTGCCTTCGGCTTGGGTCATGATCCCGGGGACCTGGTACTGAGCCCCACATCAGGCTCCCTGCTTGGCAGAGGGTCTGTTTCTTTTTCTCCCTCTGCTGTTTCCCCTGCCTGTGCTCTCTTTCTCTCTGTCAAATAAATAAGTAAAATCTTAAAAAAAAAAAATCCAGGGCGCCTGGGTGGCTCAGTGGGTTAAGCTGCTGCCTTCGGCTCAGGTCATGATCTCAGGGTCCTGGGATCCAGTCCCGCATAGGGCTCTCTGCTCAGCAGGGAGCCTGCTTCCCTCTCTCTCTCTCTCTCTGCCTGCCTCTCCGTCTACTTGTGATCTCTCTCTGTCAAATAAATAAATAAATAAAATCTTAAAAAAAAAAAAAAATCCAGTCCCTTTCCTTACTAGTTTGTAACCTTAGTCAAAACACCTAGCCTTTTTGAGCTAAATTGTATACATCTATAAAATAAAGGTAATAATGATCTCCTAGGGAAGGAATGAGAATTAAATAAATGAGTCTAAGCAAAACAGTATAACAGGCTCTCAGGAAATAGTTTCCTCCCCTACTAGGTCATGTAAAATGTTATAATCAACAGTTTGGAGGAAAAAAACCCCCTCCTGTTTCATGGAGATATTTCCAAAACATGAAATATTACTGTTTTCTTGGTTCATGCATAATGAACAGAGTAATACTTCTTTTTCCTATATTCTTCCTCTTCGCTATTTTTCAAAATTTTCCACCAGATATATACGATTGTCCATTAAGTTTTGGGAATATTTGAAAAAAACTGAGGCAAGGAGACAGGTGGGGGTAGGGTTATATCTTGAGACTGTAACAAATCAGGAAATTTAACTTTTTCTTTATTAAATAAATATGAAAGTAGATATAAATTTTAAATGTCTAGGAGTCACTGGCCTAAATCTGGGCAAGTAACCTGGATCAGAAGGTGGGGGGACATTAATTTAAATCTCATACTTTAAAGGATGAGTCTTGTTGTCTTTGGTCAGTTACCAGTGTCCTTTGGCTTCCAGGTTGGTGGGAAATTTTTGGTGCTGAGAGTCAAATTTTAAAGAGTGAGTGGAACAAAGAGGAGAGGAGTTGCTTTTATTTTTACTGTAGTAGCTGTCAAAGTTCATTATCATGACAGTAACTTCATATAATTCCTGAGTCATCATTAGGACAAATATGATCCCCCTAGATATAGTTCCAGGTGATTTTCTTTATTAATTAATACATTCAAATGCCGCTGAGACACTCTGCAGATGACCCTACTGAAATTGATGAAGACTGTCTGGGAGAATGACTGAAATGGCCACCAGAAAGTGAAAGAATTCACCAGTGTGCACAGGTAAACCTCACCCTTAACTGTACGTCTATAGCCACTGTTCCTGAGAACTGAAAATGGCTTCACGGTTAAACAAAAGGGACTAAGAGGGAGTAGAAAAACTTTAGTTCTTATTCATTCCTGTCCTATAAAACCAGGGCAGTGGCTATCATGCTGTCCAGGTCAGAGATGGGCCAGCAGTGCCCTTGCTTAGGCCTTTGAGAATGTTCTGCCCTCCTTCTTTTGTGTTCTGGGAAAACAGCTTTAAGGCATCTATGTTTAAAAGGACAGATCAATTCTCCTGTAACTGAGAACACTTTTAAGGCCATTCAGGTCACGAGGCTGGTTTTGGCTGAGACAGGAGACAAAATAGTCCTCTTGTGGGAACTAGTTCTGTTGTTGTTCTTGCCTTTTAGAGTCATTAACAGCACACTAAATGTTAGGGAATGTCCTACCAGTGATTCAGTGAGGTTTCATTGTTTTGTTTACTTGGATTTTCATCTCTAGCCTCTTTATATTTGCATTATTTAAAAGTCTTCTTTCCCCAAATTTAGATATTTCAGTTTAATAATTCAGTATGAGCAACTTAGAAAGTGTTTCTTTAATTTGGGCAAGATCCCTCTGAGCAATTGTCATTGCTCTTGTTTATCTGTAAGTGGGCGTGTTTCTGTACATCAGGACACACACACACACACACATTCCACTGGAACTAGAGGTTGATCACTACAAAAGCAGACATAGATTGTTTCTGAGAAGACAGAAAACCTGGGAAAAGTCCACAGCCTTCCAAGTTTTGATGTCTGTCTTTGGTTCCTGAGAGTTGGGATCTATCAAACTGTCAGGATGGGACAAATGGGCTGGGGGTGAGTGTTGGAGACTCAAAGTGGAAAAAGTGGAAGAGCAGGAAAAAGCAGGACTCAAGTCATAAGGACTAGAGGGTTAGAAGTCCTACACTCCCCAGCCCAGTACAACCATTAATTCTTGGGATGAACTGGAACATATCCCTAGAGTTCAGTGTCATTATTTTTGTGAGAGAGTTGGTCTAGATGGGGTGGTGGGGGGTGTGTGTGAGCAACGATGGTCTGTGGGGCAAATGAACCCACTGGCTGTTACTGTAAGTCCAGCTGCACTGGCACAGAGCCTGGCCATTTGGTGAGGTGATGTCTGTTGACTGTGACTGCTTTCCAACTGCAAAGGCAGAGACCTAATGACTGCAAAGCCCAAGATGTTTACTATCTGATCTATTGCTGAAAAAGTCTGTTCAACCCTGGTCTAAAGGATTTCTGTTCTTCATGCTCTAAACTCTATAATTGCTCTGTATCTTAAACTAATCTTTTTCTCTAAGCACAGGAGGCTTACATGTTTCTCAGTGTCTCACAAATTGGATAACTACTTGTTTTCATTCTGAAGGCCAGGACACATGCACTTGGCAGTAAATGAGACTTGAAGGCAAAGAAGCAGAGCCTCGTGGAAGGGGAAAACAAGATGGAAGATGATGGGAAAGATGAGGACTTGGAAGAGCTTGGTGAGATGAGAGGAGTGCTCGGCACACATGGGCTGGGTTATGGCTGTGTGATGGGGATGTTCCCACTGAGCAGTGTTAGTGGAATGAGGCTAGACCAGCTGGTTGGCGGAGGGGGTTTCCCCTTTGGGAGATGGTACCATGAGTCACACGTGGGTTGATGGCGAAGAGATTCTGAGTAGCGGGGAGGAGGGGAAAGGGAGAGAAAAAGAAGGAGGGAAGGGATATGCAAGTTAAGACACTGACATGTGTCTTAACTTGTAGTAAGTATTCACCATGACCAGTGGGTTGTGCTAGGCACCATGGGGGGTACAAAGGGGAATGAACCTCATCTCCATATGGAGAAACTAAGCTTTAAACTGGAGGCTGCTTCGGACTTCTGGTGGGATGGGAGAACGTGCCATAAAGAAGGGCAGAGCAAGATGGATGGAATTAGTTCTCAAGAAAAAGGTATAAGCAAATGCTTAGACTATCCAAGTCTCACATTTCATATCTAAAATCCTAGGAAGATTTGGAAATGTTCATGATAAACACCCTGCTATAAACAGACATACTTTTATTTCTCAGCCTGGCAAACAAGGTCCTCCATGACTCTGTTTTACATGAACAGCTTCATCACTCACATCCGTACCACTCCTGGCCCAGGTTTCAGCCACATGGACCCTTTTCCATTTGCTTTCATGGACCACATTGATTCTTGCCTCAGGTCTTTGTCATGCTGAGCCTTCTGACTAGAATTCCCTCGACACTGAGGGAATTAGTCCCATTTCTTATAGCCCTTCAGACTCCATTCAGCTCCTGCATCACCTCCTCTAGGAAGCCTTCT
The DNA here is from genome assembly GCF_902655055.1 of Lutra lutra. Classification (NCBI taxonomy): domain Eukaryota; kingdom Metazoa; phylum Chordata; class Mammalia; order Carnivora; family Mustelidae; genus Lutra; species Lutra lutra. The sequence continues at coordinate 101,771,964 of NC_062282.1, read as the reverse complement.
GTGACTTCCAAGGCTAGGTCAGCCTATAATATAATTATATTATATTTTTATAATATAATTATAAATATATATATAATACTTATAGATAATATATGTTTATATATAAATATATATAAATAATTATAATATATTATAATATAATAAAAAATACCTGACTATAATATCAGGTATTTTCTCTATCATACTACACAATAATTTCCTGTGCATTTAAAACATTTGTTTAGGTTCCTTCAGAAGCAGACCCTGAGACAAGGATTTTGAGTGCAGATAGTTTAGTTAGGAGGTCGTCCCAGATAAAACAAAACAAACCACAAAGTGTCAGGGCAATGGGGAAGTGAGACAGGAAAAGGAAGGTAGAAAAGAAAGGAGTCTTTATGAAGTAAGTTATCATGTGGGTTAGCAGGAACCAGGTCTCTTTGAGGAATCTAAGGTCCAGTTGAGAACAGCAGAGTTATCCCACCTGAGGGGCAGGGAACATGCATATTTACACACCATTAGCTATCAGCTGAAGGATACTCTAGTGAGGAGGATGAATTCCTTGGCACTGACATCCTGTGGGAATGGCTTGTAGATTGGGTTCTGGTGGTCAGAGAAAGCCCTTCAGCCCGGAAATGCAGGTGCTGGCAGCACTCTGAAGTGGGAAGGCAAAGAAGTTTTGGGAGGGCCACTGATAGTACCATATTTCATATCTCTTATTAGACTCTCAGATTTGAAAGGAGCTGGGCTGGAAAAACTAGGAGTGGGGATGGGAGAGCTGAGGCAGCTGGAGATTGCTTGTGCATCTCTCCCTTCATGAAGTTTTACTTCAGGTCTCTGACCCCCTGTGGTCTCTCCACCTGAGTTAGTTTGGGTTTTCAATCCCAGGACAGCTTAAGAGCCCTCAGGCTTATCTGGACAACCAGGGATTTAAAGGCAGGTGTCTCAAGAGAAGCAGGAGGAAGCTATGTTGTCTTCTGATAATATAATCTCTGAAGTTACAACATTATTTCCCTATAGTGTCCTAATTGGGGGAAATGGAACACAGACCTTCCTTCTCCATAGAAGGAGGGTCCAAGTTTGATCAGCAGAGCATGTGGGAAGGGAGATACTGTGGCTCCCTGTAGAAAATACATTTTGTCACATTGATGTTTCAGGAATACTTAAGAGATACATTATAAAGCTTTTCTTCAGTGTAAAATTATACTGTCTCTGGGTACCTCCGAGTACTGCTGAGCTTCTCAACACTCAGAATCTTTGTTCTAATTCTACCAGAAATTTCATGCCTTCTTCTGCCAGAAATATTTAGTACACCTAGAGTTCAACCCTGGCATCTGAACTGACTTTGTATTAGTTTGTATCTCAACTGTGAGATGTGAGATATACCATATAATAAGTGATCTCAATCAATAGTATAGCAAATGTCACCAATGGTAGAAATCTTAAAAAAAAAAAAAAGAAAAAAGAATGCCAGGTTTGACTAAGGTAAAATTAAAACTTCAGCATGTCAAAAGTATTATAAATCAAACTGAGAAAAATTAAAACAGAAACTTTTGCAACATTATGAAAGAGAAATAATTGGTATTCTTTTAATTTTTTTCTTAAAAATTGGCATTCTTAATACATGAAGAAATTTTATAACTAAATTAGAAAACATAAACAGTCCAAGAAGAAAAAAAAAAAAAAAGATGGGAATGTAAACAGCTAATCCCCAAAGTAGAAACACAAGTTATTAAGAAAGAAAAAATGAAAAGTGTCTGGTTTGTCTAATAAAATTTCTTTAATAAAAATGATTGCCATTTTATATTTGCCTGTCAAAGACAAGACACCATTTTATTTTTGCCTACCAAACTGGTGAAAATTAAAAAAGAATTACAAGCCCAGCACTGGCCAGGGTGTGGGGAAATGGGCTCTTGCACCCCGCTGTGGGGAGGATGAATTGTCAGTTTTTCTAACGGGAGATTTGGCAATAGGCATGGAAAGCCTTTGAAAAGATATACCTTTGATCCAGCAATTCCTTATCTGGGGGTTACTGGACAAAAATGCATGGATAGGAATATTATTTCCAGTATTGTTTATATGAGAAAAATTTGGAATTGATAGTGGTGGTTAATACTAGAATACTCTACCACCTTAAAAATGATTTTGTATATATACATATCCATATATTGAAAGGTGTTAATAATATATATATATGTATTTTTTTTAAAGATTTTATTTATTTGACAGACAGAGATCACAAGTTGGCAGAGAGGCAGGCAGAGAGAGAGGAGGAAGCAGGCTCCCCGCCGAGCAGAGAGCCCGATGCGGGGCTTGATCCCAGGACCCTGAGATCATGACCCGAGCTGAAGGCAGAGGATTTAACCCACTGAGCCACCCAGGCGCCCCAATAATATATTTTTAAGAGAAAAGGCATAAGGCAGTTCAAAAGGGTAAATATAAGATAGTATACATATTATAAATACATATTTTAAAATATCAATTTTATTATTTATATTTTATAATTAAATACATAATTATATTTATATTTATTTGTATAAGGTGATTTTTACATCTGTATATGTGTTTATGTATAGACCTCCAGGAAAAAAAGGAGGAAATGTTATATATTCAAGTATTATCAGATATTACCTCAGAAAAATGTGATTATGGATGGTCTGTAATAAAGTCTTTTTATCAGTATATCCTAATGTTTCTTCAAAGTGAACATATTCATACTATTTTTTTAAATCCTGGATGTAAATCTGACATTTAACCTTTTAAAAATGCATTTTAGATTACCCAAGTATACATAGATATATTCTAATTATATAAATTCAAGTAAGAGTGTAAATATAAGCAAATAGTGCAATAATATAAATAGAAATATCTCTAGATAATAAATATAAGTAAATAATCTAAATAGAAATATACACAATCTCTCTCTCTGTTCTCTCTCTCTACCTGTCTATCTACCTACCTACCTTCTTACTTACCTACCTGATCTACATATCATCTCAGCTTAATGAGCACAAATACAAGTCAGGATACCACAGAGTACCAGAAGAGGTAGGGCCTGGCTCACTCTGAGCACACATGAAGCCCTTGGAAGCCCAGGCTGGTCACATTTTAACCCAGAACCTTAGAGGTCCACCCAGAAAGGCACACTGTGGACAGAGCAGAAGGAAAATAATGTGGGCATAGAGAGTGCCAACACAGATTAATCCTGGCACCAGAAGGCTGGCTGTGGTTCTGGAGGCCAAACCAAGAAGCACTGCTTAAATGGAAACCTTAAATCTGCTTCTCCTAAGGCTGCTGGGTCCAACATTCAAGTCAAATTTCACGTTACATTAGACCTGAGCTGTTTTTATAAAGCTCTAACAAAATCAGTGCTTTTCCATAAGTAAGTAATGCTTCAAGAAAGCTTTCCTTTCCTTTCACATTTATGCCCCCTGCCTTCACATTTACAGAGCTTATGAGGGAAAAAGCCTGCCAGCATGAATTTCCCCTGAGTGCTTTCATTATTGCCTGTGGAAAGCATTTTAGGTTTGCTGATAAGAATCTGTTTGTGCAGATAATCTCCTCCTAGGAAACTTGGATTTTTTTTCCTGCCTACTGATTGCAAGGGGATGACTGGAATCCCAAAGAAGACATTGGTTTGATAATCAGAATCCTCACCCTGTTTCTGTCCCTTGGTTCCTTAGTGCATATCTAGGACATATTCAATTTCTCCATGCTTCATTCTTCCGGAATATAAAATGAGTACAGAAGAAGAAATACTCGAATGATAAGTACCGGGAAGAAAAGAACAATTTTCTAGATGTTTCTGTTACATTACACATTACTAAGAAACACTGGGGTCTGTTCAAAAGAATGAAGATATCCTGGGGTTTACAAGAATTCTGGGCAACAATAAACTATTAGGTGGAAAGAGCTGTAGAAGCATGAAGTGTTTTTATTGTGTTCTGCTAGTAGAAGGGGAAAAGTCTATTTTTGCTTATAGCATTAGGCTCTTTAATTTGCTGCTTTAGCCAATGTCTTTTAGCACTACCTGCCAGACTCCAAGAGTTGCTTTCAAGAATCAACTAACTTTATGCATTTTAAGCAGCATCTACAGTAGATACATGTAAGCTCAGGCCAAAAAGAACATTCGTTCTCCAGACCTGTCCACTGGTCTGAGTCTATCTAGATCAAGTCATATTTTTAAATGCTGAACTATCGGGCGCCTGGGTGGCTCAGTGGGTTGGGCCGCTGCCTTCGGCTCGGGTCATGATCTCGGGGTCCTGGGATCGAGTCCCGCATCGGGCTCTCTGCTCAGCAGGAAGCCTGCTTCCCTCTCTCTCTCTCTCTGCCTGCCTCTCCGTCTACTTGTGATCTCTCTCTGTCAAATAAATAAATAAAATCTTAAAATAAATAAATAAATAAATAAATAAATAAATGCTGAACTATCTGTCTGGCTCTCTCTGCAATGAGAAACAGTACAATGATGATAAAGAGCATGGCTTTGGAGCAAGAAATTGCATCTCGGGGCCAGTTCTAGTGCTTATGAGTTTTTTCCTTTTATCAAGTTCCCTGGCCTCTCTGAATCTGTTTTCTCATCAATGAAACAGGGATGGTGATAATGAAACCTATCTTGTGGACCTGTGTGAAGATTAAATAAACCCATATCTATAAAGTTCTCAGTCCAAGTCTAGATAGGTAGAGGCCATTTCATAAATAATGGGTCTTTAAACCTCTTCCCCACACCGGAAGTCAATGGCATCATCACTTCCCTGTTGTTTACATCAGTTCCCACCTCCCACTCATCTTTGCTTCTTGCCATCTTCCTTTAGCTCTGGGAAATATTCCCTCAGTACATGTTCTAGCCAGTAAATCTCCTCCCTTCAGTTTTGTCCTCTATTTTGTCCTCTATCCATTTTCCCTCCCAGACAGTAAACCCCATGAAGGCAGGGGATTGTGTTTTCTTGGTACAGAGAAATATTGGGGAACATGCCCTATACTTCTGACAGGACACAGAATGGGGGGCGGGGACACAAGGATCAGTTTTATATACATTTCAAAGGACAGGGAGGGAGAGTAAGTTTCCCCAGAACACAGTGCGTCCTTTCACTAAGGGTGGGACAGGTGTCCTCCTAGGCGGCTATGGAGTCCCATTTTGGCCCTCTAGTCCCTTCCTCGGCTGCTCCATCTGCTCCCACTGCTTGTCCTTCATCCATTCGGCCTACTTAACGGTTGGTGCTTAGCTGTATTTACATTCATCCCTGCTGTGGCATATGTATGACGCAGGTAAGTGGTCTCCATAAGGGGGCCTGCCCCTAGCCCACGGCTCCCAACAAAATGAGCCAGGTTTGTCATCTGGTGCCTGCACACTCCTTAGGCGACATGAAGCTAGATATGCAGTAAATTCTGTGTCCAAGTTCCCCAGCCATGTAGATCCTGGAACACGGTCAGCCCTTGGCAACTGTATGGCCTAGGCTGCTGCTCGATGCCACGTGGGTGCCATGTTCTGTTTGCCAGTATCCTGAATAAAGAAAGATCCAAGACCGCTTCTGAGACTGCCAGTCAGGGCTTAAACTTTCCATCCCGTATGGGAGGGCCTTGGTTTCGCAGTCTTTTTTTAAATTAAAATAGTCAAGTGGTTAAATATTCATGCTTTGCTTATTTCAGTATATTTAATTTATTATGTATCACTTTTCTGGGGTTTTATATAAACTTGCCCGAGGACTTTTTTTTCTTCTTCTTCAGTTTCAATTCTGGCAGAAGGTTCCCTTTTCTTGGCAGAGTGTTAATTAGTTAAAGAAAATTAAAAAGTCTACCTAGTTAAGAAGATAATATCTTTTTTTTTTTACAGATTGCTCTTGCACTTCAATAAAAATGATATTATAATTATTATCACCATCATTAATTAATCTTCAGTGATCACTGATGAGGTGCTTAACACAAGCACCATTAAAGCATCTGCTTCATTTTATTCCTGAGCCTGAGAAGCACTGCCTTCAGCTTTTCTACCTAGCATTATCTACCTTTTTAGGATGGTGATAACCAAATAGAGATTGGTTTCTCTTTTTTTTTTTACCCATTTCTTCCACTGGCAAAGTGGAATCAGAGCGGCCCCTTCTCTCCATCTTCTTGCAATGCGAGTCTTCGCCAAATTCTATCTTGAAACTGTGTAAGTCTGGAAGATGCGATATGAGGGCTGATTCTCAGACCTCAATAGTAGGCTGACTCTTCTCCTTCTAAAGCTTTTCTCATGCCTGGATTTTGGGAAGCCAAAGCCTCAGGCAGAGATAAAACATGACTGAGGCTGCAGGGAACCTCAGAACTCATTACTGATATAGAGAAGCATTTCTCCCCATAGGTGACAATCATTGATTCAGAAATTCAAGAAGGTCTTTATAGGAGAGCTTCTATGTATGGCTCTTGGGAGACATTTTTCTCTTTTCAAAAAGTCCTAATGCCCTCTTGCACGCAATTTCAAAATATGTGAATAATGATCCCTTAATTATCAAGAGCTAATTAAAAATTACTGGCGTTGTTGTCCCTCTCATCCCCCGTCACACACACCATAACTTGCACTACCTCATGCCACCACCCACATGGCATCTGCTAGAATCTAAAAATGAGTTTCAGTATTAGCCTAAGAAAATAACAAAACAAAGTTAGAAATTTAAATTAACTGCCAAAGAAAAAATCACATCACTCCTCTGCTGAAAAACATTATATAAGCCACAACAGAAGAAAGAAAAAAAAAAGGGAGGAAGGCAGGGAGGCAAGGAGAAAGAGGGAGAGAAGGAGAGGAAGGCAGGCAGGCAGGCAAAATTAGGTAGGAACTCAAGAAATGTACAGGAACCATGTGATGGGAATTTTGAGAATTATTGTAAGGACATAAGGGTTTTAATAATAAGAGAATGGGAATGGCGACAAGTCATATCTTCAAAAAGGTAATTTTTCTCCAAATTAATCTGTAAATGTAATGCATTTAATCCTAAATGACATTTGTAGAGAACCAGAAAAGTTATTCTAAATCTTCTAGTATCTGCTAGATTACATAGTTAAGAATATTTTTTATGTAATAAGGGCCTATTTGTATTTCCAGGTATGAAATTAAAAAGATACGATTAAAATAGTGTTTACTGGCACAAGAATAGATGAAAGGAATAAAAAACCCAGAAGCAGAGCAAGAGAAAGAGGACATTCAGACAAGGAAGCAAACCATGGATATTTATTGGTTTACGAAAACTATTTGGTGGAGTGAGGTGCTAGTTTCCTGTGGCTTCTGTAACCAATCATGACACACTTGGTGGCTTTGAACAACAGAAATATGTTCTGTCATGGATTTGGACGCTTAAAGTTGGAAATCAGTTTCACTGAATCAAAATCCAGGTGTTGGCTGGGCCACCTTCCCTCTGGAAGCCCTGGGGAGGGTCTGTTCCCTGTCCCTCCTGGTTTCTGGTGGCTGCTGGCATTCTTTGGCTTATGGACGGACATACTGCTTCACGCTGGGCCTCTGTCTGCCCATTACCTTCTCTTCTGGGTGCCGAATCTCCTTGTATCTCTCTAAGGAACTTGTGACTGGATTCACAGAACACCCAGATAATCCAGAATAATCTTCCCGTGTCCAAATCCTTAAATTATTCACAACTGTGAAAATCCTTTTTACTTATAAACTAACACCAGTTCCAGGGATTAGGACCTCATTTTTTCCCCCAAAGATTTTATTTATTTATTTGACAGAGAGAAACACAGCGAGAGCAGGACTACAAGCAGGGGGAGTGGGAAAGGGAAAAGAAGACTTCACGCCGAGCAGGGAGCCTAATGCAGGGCTCGATCCCAGGACCCCGGGATCACGACCTCAGTCCAAGGCAGATGCTTAACGACTGAGCCACCCAGGCACCCTGGGACCTCATATCTTAAGGTGGCCATTATTCAGCCTACTAAGTAGGTAGTTTAGATTCTTATCTCATCTCATACATTAAGTGTGTTTGTAATGCATTACATATTTAAATTGAAGAATATGAAGGCAGAGGGAGTGACCCTTTCAAGGCCAGAAGATAGATGCTTTTGCTCCTGTAGAAATTAAAAAACTTATTTATGTCTAAAATTACCATAAATTATAAGAATGGACAAACTGAAAAAGCATTTGTAATGGACAAAAAGTTTATATCATTAATGTAACTTTACTTTATAAAAGTAACTTTTATAAATCAGAAAAAAGGAAAATCTCTTAATAGAAAAAGGGTCCCAGGGTGCCTGGGTGGCTCAGTGGGTTAAAGCCTCTGCCTTCGGCTCAGGTCACGATCCCAGGGTCTTGGAATCGAGCCCCGCATCGAGCTCTATGCTTGGCCAGGAGCCTGTTTCTCTTCCTCTCTCTCCGCCTGTCTCTCTGCCTATTGTGATCTCTGTCAAATAAATAAATAAAATCTTTAAAAAAAAAAAAAAAGATAAATGGTCCCAGAACAGGGACAGTCATTTCACAAAAGAAGAAAAATCAAAAAGGTCGTTGAACACAAAAAAAATTTACCCTTGTAGTAATGAAAAGCAAGGTAAATATTGATGATTGAGTAGTTTTGGCCAACAAATTGGCAAAAATTACAAAAACTGCAAAGCCCAATAATGGCAAGAAAATGAGAAAATTTCCTCATTTAAGTTAATTCCTCATGCTGAGTTAGCAGTGCAGTCTGTCTCAGGAGATATCTTGCAAAAATCTGAAAAGACTTAAAATGTGTATTTGCTTTGAATCTGAAATCATAATTTTAAGTTATGACAATAAATGAGCAACTGTACCAACAACTGTGCATGCATGCTCTTCGTAGCCTCATTAAAGCACGGCAGAATTACAAACGGTCTCACATTGTATGATAGAAGATGGAAAATGTTCACAATATGTGGTTAAACGAAAAGAGCAAGACCATCTAATACATCTGGCCCCATGTGTGCACATGTCAACATGTGTGTACCTGAAATGATGAGTGAAAATGTTAATAGCTGTCTTCATTGGAGGTAGGGCTATGGGTGATTCTTCCATTACAAAATTTTTAAATTTTATAATGGGTATGTGTTGTGTTATTTTTGTAATTTGGAAAGAAAAGAAATACATATATTGTATACATATATTGAAGTTATCTAGAATAAAACCAGATCTTCAAAATGTGGCAAATATGTTTTAGTTCCAACTACCTTGCATTTTCACCTCCCTTGACTACCTGCCCAGTGTTGCTATAGCAACAAGGAATCTCTTGACCAGTCCCGAGACTGGATTCTATGTTCTCCTAAGGCTATGTCTTTATACATGTTATTCCCTCTGCTCGGAATCCCAAGAGAGCCCCTACCACTCATGGAAAATCCAGGACTCTAAGGGGGGGCAGAGAATCTTCATGATCCTCCCAGGGAGAATAAATCACTTCCTTCTCTTTGCTGCCACAGCTCAGTACCCTTCAGGACACTGTGATTTCTTTTTTATTCTGTTTCGATGTCATTGCTCTATTTCCCATACACTGGACTACGAGCTCAGTGTAAACAGAGTCAGAATAACACAGAAATCCCGCTCCCCACCACCAGGTGTGAGGTGGGGGGTTAGACTGGCCCCCAGAGAACCTCGAGAGGGTAAAGGTTCTCCCCCCCCACATAGTGCTAGTAAGCCAAGTATGGGATGAGATGCCTAAACCTGAGGGTCAAACATGATCTTTCTGGATTGGTCAAATGTGAATTTTTTTTTTTTAAAGATTTTATATATTTGACAGATAGAGATCACAGGTAGGCAGAGAGGCAGGCAGAGAGAGAGAGAGGAGAAAGCAGGCTCCCTGCTGAGCAGAGAGCCCGATGTGAGGCTCGATCCCAGGACCCTGGGACCATGACCTGAGCCGAAGGCAGAGGCTATAACCCACTGAGCCACCCAGGTGCCCCTCAAATGTGAATTTTTAAATCAGACATTATGTCAACCCAGTGATCAATGCTGGTTGAAAAGAAATCAGTATGTTTCAAATTGGGTTTGACTTGCCTACTTATTCTGGATTTTTCAGTGTGAAAAATGCCGTTCCATTGTTGCTGCTCTTTAACTTATAATTGGTGCGTTAAATGGTGCAATTTTGTTTTGCATATGCTGGTTGTGTTTCAAAACAGTCTCACCTTTTTACAAAATCAGATTCCTGAGTCGTGCTGACTCACTGGTGCTGGGTCTTTGAAGATAATTAGAAGCAGCTGGGGAGGAGGGATGGCCTCAGTACATACCTTTCCATAACAGGCAAAGAACAGGTGAGGAGCAGGAGTCAGTGTGGGGATTCATGGGCCCTGGGGTTGGTCAGGTCAGCTCCCAGTCAAAACCCTCTGTTTTTATTTAACAAGGGAAGGAGCTTCCATGAAATCTGCTTGATACCAGCTGCTGGTCCTAGGATCCTAGAAAGGAACAGGTGGATTCCTTTAAGGGGCCGGGGGAAGCTGGTGGCAATACTGAGCATCACCAGCCTGGAGGGGGGCAAAGAAAAGATGCCGTTTGCAAATTCCAGGATGTCACTGGACAGGACTAAGCAGACTAACTGTCTGAAAAAGATCCTGGCTGAGTTTAGAACAAGTGAACAAATAAAGACAACCCAAATGTTTGCTCTAGGAGTTCAGATGAGGTGCTGGATGACTGTGCCTTTTTTCTTTCTAGCTTGCTGGTGGTATTCTCTACGGTGTGGTAGCATTTGTATATGAGCTGAGTTGGTATAAAATTGCTTGTCCCTAGATTTCAGTTGTTGTTTTTATAGTCCCGAAGAAAGTCAAAATTGCCTGCTCCAAAACAGAGAACAGAGCCCAGAGATAGACTGGAAACACGTGCATGTCCAGAAACAGGAGAGAGACAGACAAACAGGGAGGCTGGCCCCGGTCGGGGGGCGAGGGGCGGCAGGGGGGAGGGGTGCTGCCCAAGAGTTAAGAGGCTGGACCTTAGGCACAGCCCCCAGGCCTCAGTTTACTTCTTAGTAAGGGACCTGGACTAAATAATTGTTTTACAAACTTCATTTTAGCAGACGAATCTTCTTTTTCCCCCAAGAAAACCTTATACTGAATCCTGTTTTATCTCTGAAATAGATGTTTTCAATGGAGCGATGCTGGTTGAAAGGGACTCAGGCTCTATCTGCCCGAGTCCTTCTCTATCTAGAGACCCCAAGGAGCCCGGACCTGTGGGCGCATATGGCGAAACTAGGCTCAGCCTTGGCTCCTGCTCCTTCAACTCTAATGTCATGGAGTTTAAAAAGAAATGAAATCCTAATAAAATTGCTTTGTGGCTTCTTGAGCACACGGTCTCATTTGAAGACTGTGGACATTCAATTCACCACCAAAACACAGCTTCTCTCTTGGTCTCCCCTGCCTTCACCCCCTCACCCAGAAGGCAGCTGCTTCCAAAGCCTTTGACTTAGTCTCTTCCACTACCTGCAGACCCCTCGGTTCAGCTCACCTGGAAGGCGTGTGTTTCTCTTCCCCTTCCCTGCTTCTTCCCAACTCCTTATCAGCTCTGTCCTTCCCTAGCACAGCATCTCTCTATCCTGTCCAATGGGAATCTGCCAGCTTCTCAACCTTCTCAGTTTTATTTCATCTTGCCTCTACAGACCTATTAACTCTGCAGCCATCCCAGACAGCTAACAGCACTCCAGCGTAAGATTCCTGGACTTCTTTTTAGAATGGAAAGAGTAAGGAGGGCTTGAAGGACTTGGCAACACTTACAGCCAAATTTCTTCTTTACAACTTCTCTCCTCACTAGTGACCCGGATGTCCCATTCCTAAAACTCCCTCTTCACCTCCTCTTTAACTCAAATCACTGCAAATGGACAGTATACCACTGGTCAGAAGAACTGTGCAAGATTCGGATTCTGGGAGGTGTTTTTCAGGCTTATTCCCCCTTTGTCATATCTCTCTCTTGTTCTTTTCATTTTTCCTCATCACTAGCTATTGTTGGGGCCACTTCCCACTGCCCCAACCTTTCTGTGCCATGGCACATGGTCAAGAATGGAACATTTCCCTGGTTCCCCTGAGGCTCACAGTGCTCTTTAAGGAAGCCCTGGTATCTTTCTAAGTGAGCTGGTAGTAGGATTTGCCAGACTTTGTGTGGACACAGGTGGCCCCCCCAAAGATGGCAGCTGTCCAAGGGGGGCCAGATCCTCATGGAAGCCTTCAAGTGTCATCTGGAAATGTGGCTCTGAGTCGACAAGGAGCCCACATCTTCCCGCAGTGTTCACTTACCTGTGTCACCTGTGACTGCGGCTTTCTGGGGCACAGTCAATACAAGCTTAAGTTCCTCTTGGCTACACATAAAAGAGAAACATGATCCCTGCCTCCACTTCAGAATGACTGTTTTCCTAATCACTGTGCCCGTATTTCTTGCCTTTGATATGCATAGATCTGTTTCCTCATGTGTAACTCACTCCTCTGGTCCTGTATAGTCCTTGCTGTGACCCCCAAGCCTGCACACACACATTCGCACTCAGAGTCCTTGGGAGGAAACATCACATTGCCTGGTTTTTGACAATGCCAGAATCCCACAGAGTGGACCCTCTATTCACTGTTTGCCAATGAACTTGATCCTCTGGCAGCTGCAAACCAACCACAATGTTTCGTTGTATCTTTCTTTCCTTTTTGTCTCTCTACGGGCAGGGCCATTGGTAAAGGTGGGTAATGGAGTAAGTTCCAGCAGGCAGCAGGTGAGTGTGAATGTGTGTGTGTGTGTCTGTGTGTCTGTGTGTACTTGAGACAGAGAGGAAGAAAATCCCCCAGGTACCACTCAGCTGGGACTGTATTTGTATAACTCATTAGTTGCCTACCAAGTCATCAGGGCTGAGGAACCAGTTCTACCTCATTGTAGAACCAGGCACCTGCTGCAAATTGCATTCACCCAACATACTTTCTCCTGCCCTTTTTATGCTCCTCCCTTGGGCTGAAACCCAGGCCTTGCATTGACCGAAAGAGATGTAGAGGGAGCCCAGGATCTAGAGTCAGACCCTCTTGCCCAAATCTGGCGCTGCCAGGAGAGGCAGAAAAAGGCTCATGGTTGAGTGGATAACGGCATAGGGTCAGTGAACCCAGGTGTCTGGGTGGGAATCTTGAACCTGCCTCCTACCAGCTGTGTGACCTTGAATGAGTTACTTTATATCACTGCGCCTCAGTCTCTTAATTTGTAAAAAGGAGTGATGATACCAGTACCCCAGTACCCATTTCAGGGAGTTGTCGTGAGGGCTGAAATAGTTAATATAGTTTCCATTGCAGCAAGGGCTAAAAAAGAACTTCCTCTTTGTTATTCACAGAAACGAGGGGAGTCATCTCATGCAGCTGCATAATGCCATGGCCCTGTTATTGCTGGTCCTGTGGGTTTGGGGTGAATTAGCCTCTCTGAACTTCTTTTTCTCCATCTGCAAAATGGGGTGAAATTAGATCTCCCTCTAGGCTGTGCCTTATTATTGAGCACAACTTGTTTTTTGAAATGCAAATCTGTAGCTGATCAGGCATTTGCTGCTGAGGATTCTGCCAGGCTCCACATGCCCAGCTCTATGAACTTTGAAGTTGTGAATGAAAACATCTCAAAAATTTAAGATCCAAGAAGGACCATAAAAATAAAGGAAAGCTATTACTTATTCCTTGGTGCCATATGTCTCGTATCCCAAAGAGTTGAGGAGGAGCTTGCCTCCTCTGAATCCATGCACATTTGCTTTTTTCCAAAGGGACTTCCTTTGACTCCATCAGGAGATCTAAAGGGTTGGTTGTATTTTCAGGAGTGGAGGAATGCTCTAGGAATCTGGGATGTGTGATGGAGCAGAATGCACTGATTTTGTCATTTCTCATCCTGCCATTTCTCTGTCATGTAACCTTTGGCATGGTAACCTCTGAGTTTTTTGTTTTTTGTTTTTTTTCTCAAAGGGAAGATTAAGTAAGATATAAAAGAATGTGGCACAGAGTGGACAATCTCCAAATGTTCATTCCTTTCTCTTAGAATAAAAAATTAGACTCTGGGTTTATCAGGCCAAACTTTAGATCTGGGTTGGTGCTTGGAACACAGTTTATGAGACACAAAATGTGAAAACGCCATGTGATTAAAAGATTCCAAAGGTCCTTTTTATAAAATAATAACATGTATTTTTAAAAACCCGGTTGAATTGGTAGTCTTCTTTCTAGATCTGGACTTGATAACTCACCCACAGTTAAACAATTTGCTATTCAACCTATGAGTAGTCTAACATCTTAAAGCATGAAGCAAACTACTGGACATAATAATCTCTACTATTTTAGATAAGATGACCATATATACAATAAAGAACAGCCTTAGTATGGGTGCTTATCTGCATAGCTTGGACAAAGCAAATAAAGATAAATCCAAACCAACCCTAACAAACAGCCTGGAGATGAAGGCAAAGGCGCTCCGCTGTGGCATCTCCAGGGGTCTGGGAATTGAAGTAAGTATCTGGATGGAGTCATGGGGAAACTGAAGCCTCCGATAAACTCTCATTTCCCAACCTCGGAAAGATTCCACCCTGGGAGATTTTTTTTTTTCTATTCTTGATTTATTGGAAACTTAAAATTCTTTTTTTTTTAATTTAAAAAATTTTTTAATAAAAGTATAATGTATTATTAGCCCCAGGGGTACAGGTCTGTGAATCGCCAGGTTTATACACTTCACAGCACTCACCATAGCACATACCCTCCCCAATGTACATAACCCCAACACCCTCTCCATCCCCACCCCCTGCCACCCTCAGTTTGTTTTGTAAGATTAAGAGTCTCTTATGGTTTGTCTCCCTCCTGGTCCCCTCTTGTTTCATTTATTCCTTTCCTACCCCCCAAACACCCCACTCTGCCTCTCAACTTCCTCATATCAGGGAGATCATATGGTAATTGTCTTTCTCTGATTGACTTATTTCGCTAAGCATAATACCCTCTAGTTCCATCCACATCATCACAAATGGCAAGATTTCATTTCTTTTGATGGCTGCATAGTATTCCATTGTATATAGATACCACATCTTCTTTATCCATTCATCTGTTGATGGACATCTAGGTTCTTTCCATAGTTTGGCTATTGTAGACATTGCTGCTATAAACATTTGGGTGCACGTGTCCCTTCGGATCACTACGTTTGATCTTTAGGGTAAATACCCAGTAGTGCAATTGCTGGGTCGTAAGGTAGCTCTATTTTCAACTTTTTGAGGAACCTTCATGCTGTTTTCCAGAGTGGCTGCACCAGCTTGCATTCCCACCAACAGTGTAGGAGGGTTCTCCTTTCTCTGGGAGATTTTTTTTTTTTTTAAGATTTTATTTATTTATCAGAGATCACAAGAAGGCAAAGAGGCAAGCAAAGAGAGAGGAAGGGAAGCAGGCTCCCCACTGAGTAAAGAGCCCAATGCAGGGCTTGATCCAAGAACCCTGGGATCAAGAAGGCAGAGGCTTTAACCCACTGAGCCACCCAGGTGCCCCTCTGGGAGATATTTTTAAATGCTGGTCATTCTCTTTGAAAAGCTGCCTACTTTGCCTTCTCCTTTTGGCTATCTGTATGGGTATCTCCAATCTAACAAATTCAAAAATCAAACTCCAGATCTCCCTTCTCCACTCTGGGTCACTGATTTTATTCCAGATCTTAGCAAATGGCAATATACTGCCTGGTTTTGCTCCAGGCGAAAACCCTGGAGTCATCTTTAAACCCTATCATTCACACCCTGCTTCCAATCCTAAGCAAATCTCACTGGCTCTACCTTCCCACTGTGTCTAAATCTAACCCCTTCTCACCACTTCCACACCAATTTCCTGAACCAAGCCACTGTTCTATCTCCCTTGTGTTTTTGCATACTATCTCCTACATGATCTTCTTGCTTCTGCCCTTGATGTCCTACTGAAGCCAGGGCATGTCCCTCTGCTTGGAATCAACTGCTGACTTTCCATCTTTTTTTTTTTCCTTTTAAGATTTTATTTATTTATTTGACAGAGAGAGAAACAGCTAGAGACGGAACAAAAGCAAGAGGAGAGACAGGCAGAGGGAGAAGCGGGTTTCCCACCGAGCAGGGAGCCTCATGTGGGGCTCGATCCCAGGACCCCGGGATCATAACCTGAACCAAAGGCAGACATCTAACAACTGAGCCATCCAAGTGTCCCTGACTTTCCATCTTACAAGAGAAAAGCTCAAAGCCAGTGCATTGGCCTAAAAGCCCTAATCAGTCTGGCTCCTGCAACCTCCTCTCTGTGACTCTCTTAATCTTCCTTAGACCCTCCCCCAGCCCCAGTGGTCTCCTTTCTATTCCTCCAATAAGATGCCCGTGCCCAGAATTCCAGATCATTCTCTCCTTAAGCTGAGCTCAGTGATTTTATTTTTACTGGACAAACTAGGTCCTAAAACTTGGAGATCATATTTTTAACTATCCCCTAATGAAGGTCTCAAATCCCATTCCCCCAGCCTATATGCCCTGTTCCTTTCTCTGAACTCCTAGCAAAACTTTTATTCTAGGAATCCTGTAATTTGATACCCTGACTCGACTGACCCTTACTCATAACCCATTTTAAGTTGGGTTATTTTTATTTTTGTTATTGAATCATAAGTTCTTTCTATAATCTAGACAGAAGCCCATTATTGTGTGATCTGTAAATATTTTCTTTCATTCAATGGAGTCCCCTTAATGTTTATGATGGTATCATTTGAAGCCCAAAAGTTTTGAATTTTGACATTGTCCAGTTTATTTTTTTTCTTTTGTCACTTGTGCTTTTAATGTCATATCTATGAAGGTTTTGCCTAACTCAAGGTCTCAAAGATTTTCTCCAATATTTTCTCCTAAGAGTTTTAAAACTTTAGCTGTTAAATTTAGGTCAATGATCTATTTTGAGTTAATTTTTGTGTGTGGTATTAAGACAGGGGTCTAAAATCATTCTTTTTGTATACGAATATCCAGGATTTTGTTGTAAAGACTATTCTTTTCTCATTGAATTGTCTTGGCACTCTTGTCAAAAACCAGTGAGCCATAAATGTGAAGGTGTTCTTCCTCTCAATGCTATTCCATTGATGCCTACATCTATCCTTATACCATTACCACACTGTTTTGACTACTGTAGCTTTGAAGCAAATTCTAAAATCAGAAAGTGTGAGCCCTCACACTAATTTCTTCTTTTTCAAGATTAATTTGACTGTTCTAGGTCCCTTGAATTTTAAGATCAGCCTGTCAATTTCTGCACAGAAGCCAGCTGGGATTTTGGCAGTGATTGCTCTGAATTTGTAGATGAGTTTGGGGAGTGTTGCCATTTTAGTGGTATGAAGTTTCTAGGTTCCTGAATATGAGGTGTCTTTCTATTTATTTAGGTTTCCTTGATTTAATTTCAATAATATTCAGAGTATAAGTTTTGTGCTTCTTTTGTTAAATTTGTTGCTAAGTATTTTATTTTTTTAATGCTATATTAGTGGCTTAAGGATTTTGATTTTATTTCAAAAGCAATGGCAATTATCAAAGGGTTAACAACAGGAATGATCATGACCATGACTGAATTTTTGATGACCCTTTGGCTTCTATGTTGAGAATTCACTTTAGGGAGTAATAGTGGATTTAAAAAGACCAATTAGGAGGCTGCTACAGTGGTCTGAGTGAGAGATTACCATAGCTAGGTAAGCATGGTGAGAGTTAGACATGATAGAAAGTAGACAGACTCAAGATGCCTTTAGAAGGAAACTCAATAGGATTTAGTGATGGACTGGATTTAGGGGAGGGTGTGAGAGAGGGAAGTATCAAGGCTTTTATCTTGTGTAACAGGATGGATAGTGAGGCTATTCCTTGTGATAAGGAAAACTGGAAAAGAACCAATACATAATCTTTAAATAGCACTTTACATTAGAGATAATTCAATCCAACCCACATATTATCTCAGTTGATTTTTCTAAGACTTTTATGAGGTAGGTAGGATAAGCGTTAATGTTTCCATGTGGTGGGTGATAAAACAGCAAGTGCAGGAGAAAGATTACAACCCAGAAAGCGTGGGATTGTGCCCATGTTACGCTAAGAATTGCTTTTCCCTTGGTCCTGTTACCTTCTCTAGCAGTCAGCTGCTTTATCTGTTAAAGGTGGGACTTGGTGAAGTTATCCCTAAAACCCCCCTGGTCTGCCTTCTCTCACTATTACCATTCACTGAAAAATGCATGTGGGGTTGAGATCCATGTGCAAAGACACAAATGATGATGGGGTCTGTTTGCAAACCCTGAGCTCCTAATTTCCAGTTCGCTGTTGGCTATACCCTGTAGCCTCCCATTTATTTCTTCCCGCTCACACTTTCTGAGAAAAATGGATGTCTCCACCTTGCTCACAGATATCGGCCAGCTGGACCTACACTTGGGTAGTATGTATCCTTGCAAGTTTTGGCAAAAGGGGCACAGGAATTGAAAACCCCTCAGGTTTGTGATTGTGTTTATGACTGAATATCTTTAATATGTTTTAAATACTTGTGCTTCATGCATTCCTACTTGTACCCTGAAGCTCTTACCAAATTTAGAAATGCTCTTTTGTCTTCTGTGGTGGCTACTCAGAAACTCTCTCAATCAAATATGACTCATGAGGTGCTGCCCACAGACCAGACTTTATGTATTAAATCTCAAGTGTACCAGGAGTAGTGCTTAATCTCTTAGGAAACGTGGTCTATGGGGGCAGAAGTCCATCTGTGGGTTGAGAAAAGTAAATACCAAAAAAGGGCCGTTGTACTCGTAAGTTCTCCCAGAAGATGAAGAGTGAGATTAATACCCCAAAGCACTGGCAAGCCAGGTGCTCACCACCAAGCAGGGGCTCCTGACTCCAAGAGGGTAAGGAGATCAGGTTTTGCTCTGGGCTCAGCTGGTCCAAGGCACAGGCTTCCTCCTCAGTGCCCTTGTAACCTGAATAAGGAAGGGGGAGGAGGGCTTCGCTTCAAGATCGGCCTTTGAATCCACCGCCTGAATGAAGGACCAGGACACACCTGATCTGGTTAGTCTCCGGCAGTTTCTTTCAAACAACAAACACACTCAAAGTTTACACTGTGTATATAAATTTCCATCATAATAGCTGTCCTGCTTTTATGGAACCAAGAACAATTTGATAGTTCAGATAAAGGGGGGACCGTTTGAAAGACGAAACCCACTGAAATAACGTTTCTGTCAAAGGGGCACGTTTCCTCCACACATGATCCCTTTGGATGAGTGTCACATCACAGAGAAATAGGAGAGTGACTCCAAATGGTCATTTCTGCACGTTTGGATAATGAATTTGAAAGAGAGGACTGCAGAGCCGTCAGGCAGCCAGAACCCCTGCCCATGGGCTGGGCAGCAAGCCCCAGGCTCTGTCAACAGCACAGAGCAGGGGAGGCCTGCTGAGCCAGCACCCGACTCCCTCTGGAGGGTAAACACAGGCTTCCAGAGAGTCTGAGAGTCCACGAGTTCTAGCAAAATGAGAGCCAATTTCTGAATTGGAAGAGAAGCTAATTATATTCTCCAGAGCAATGAGTCCCGAATTTGACTATATATCGGTATCATCAGGCATATGTGCGAGAATGTAAATTCTTAGGTACCATTCTGGACTCATAGAATCAGAATTGCCCTCATTTCCATTCTCCTCCATGGGTTCAGAACAGCTTGTACCCCAAGCATTCTGACGATCTGACCATGGCTGCTCCCCTTTGTGAGCTGTCCATCTACAGGGCTGCCTCGAAACCCAGCTCTTGCCACAGTCAGGAAGAGGCGCTAATCAGCATTTGTCTGCTCCGTGGTTTGTACTTGCTGTGAGGCAAAAATGTTCACAGTACAGTAGAAAGGCACTATTTCAGGTGAATGGAGCGGGCCATGTAAATGAGAGAGGATCCTGAATAATAACCTGAGTAGAGAACAGCCTCATTCTGTAGTCATTTTAACTTGAACTGCTGACCAGCTCTCTGTAAAGGAGCAATGCTAAGCCGGGCACGAGTGAGTCACTAATATTCGGGGGTCTGACTTCCTACCAGAGAAGTGATGAGACTTAAAAAGTGGACACCAGAACAAACAAGGAGAGTTCTGCTTTCTCCTTGTGGGGATTCTGCCACCTTGGCATCTACGGCTTCTGACACTCTGGATAGAGCAGCAGAGCCAAAAGGAGAACAGTAGATCCGTGAAACCAGGGGATAATGAGATTTGGATACCAGGGGAAGAGAGAGACACAGGGCGAGAGGGACAGAAGGACAAAGAGACACCTTAGAAGAGATGAGTTGACCATGAGGGGAAAGCAGCTGGTGGCTTACTCTGTTCCGAAGGTGGTCTTCAGAGGGCTGAGGGTAGAGCTTAGACACGGATGGATGCACGCTGGTCCCCTGTTCCTGCCTCCCAGCCCTTCAGCTTTTACAGTAGGTGACAGGCACCAGAGACTATGACTCAGGGTTTGCTTCCACTGGGTCTGTGAGGAAACTGACAGGAAGTTCTGCTTTCAGTGAGGTCTCCCACACCAGCCAGAGCTCCTGCCTCTGCTCTAAATATACATTCCTACTTCACCTTAGGAGATTTTGCCTTTAGACTTGGAAATTTCCACTTCCCTTAGTAGATCAGGTGGTTAGAATGATAATATTTCATCTTTTTAAAGCTGACTGAAATGAGCTGCACTCTAGCCTGAGGGGCCTCTGTGATCTACACTAATCCCTGCGTTTACTCATCTGCCCCAGCCCCTCCACCCTTGCCTTGCATGTTTGGGCTCTTTCCGCCATTGGACTATAAGCTTCTGGAAGGCAGGGTGTCGGTCTTACCAATCTTTGGATCCCAGCACCTGGGACAGTGCTTCACACTCATTTGGGGCCTGGGGGGTGGGGGGTGGGGATGGGGAGGGCAGTGATTTGTGCTGAGCCAAAAACTGAAATTAAGTGAATCTGATACAACCCTCTGGGGAAAAATAACACATTTGTCACCTTGTCAGCCGACAACTGAAAGATCTAGGTCAAGATTCTGTTCTGTAGACATTAAGGATGTATTTGAAATCATTTAGGAAAAATATACAGGATTAAGTGCAAGTTTGGAGACCATTGCCATAAATAATGTATAAGGCACACTAGCATTCCCCTCAGACTGTCTGGCCCTCTAGCCTTGAGGTTGGAGGCAGAGCCTGGGTGTTAAGGCAGACCCCCCTGCGGTGGGTGTGGAGACGGAGCTGCACAGTTCTGGAGCCGGGCTGTGCCACAGGGAAGGCCCCCGGCTGGAGCCTCTCCAGGCTGCAGCAGGACCCACTTTGTGCTGCCTTTTAACCCACAGCTCAGGCTCCTGCCTCAGCCTCTACTGATTCAAAGGTTCTATGCCTCATCTGGAATTATTCCCCCCAGTCCCTGGGTCTATATGGTGCTTCATCCTTCCATTCAGTCAGACAACATTTACTGAACACATTACCTCCCCACACTTCCTGACAGCTCCTGAAGAGACTGGCTCATGGCCATTTGCACACATTTGGAACACCCACCTTCTGAGACAGACATCTTGCTGGTTTTTCTTCTCTGACTGGGAAGGCGGCTGTCCCATGGCTGTGTGTCATTACTCCTTTATCTGCAGCTTTCCCTGGATTTGAGAGAAGCTCAGCCTTCCTTTCACATTGTAGTTTTCAAAATGTTAACAAATAAAAATGCCACAGCAAGCCAGCAAAATTGTGGCATATTTGTATATTTATGTTTAAGAAAATGGTGCTTTTAATAAGAGATGGCAGTTTGTTGATTTTTGTACAGAACAACAACAAAAAAAAAACCTGATTAAAAAATATCTGCTGATGTGAGATATCAAAAATTTTATGGCAACATAATGTAACTTTAAACATTGATAATCAGGACTATTATAAGAATACCATTACTATTACAATTCAAATGATGGCTACATTCTATTCATATCTCTTCATAATCTATTGATAAAATTCTGAAAATAGATCAAATATGTCCCATCACAGAAGGAAGTGTCCCACAGTAGGAATGCACTAATTACAAGACAGGAACATAGAAATTAGTTGATTTATAGTGCATTCAGGATAGTCTGGATCTGTGAATTTAAAACTGAATGATGACATCCTTCCATTCTCTCATTTTATCTCTGCTATCAGCACAAGCTTAAAATTGAGGTTTTTGTAGCCATGGGGCATTGGTAGAAACAGATTTTTCTGTTTCTTTCACAAGCATCTTTCCCTGCAGCAGCATTGGAACAGACCCTGCCAGTGCCCAGCCCAGAGCGTTATGGTGCTGTAGCCAAGGTCCAATAGGGCCGCCACCAGAGGCAGAAGGCCCACAGCTTTGTAACTATGTCCCCAACAAGGGTATGTCTCTGCAGAGAGGCATGGGCTCCACACCATCCCTGGATCCCTTTACCATTTGCAAGCCCTGGCTCTCAGTCTGCTTTCTTACCAGCAGCCAGCCCCTCTATCTTTGTTCTCCTTCAGATTACTGGAACAATGTGCCAGCAGAGCAGAAAGATACCTGGGAGTTTACTTCCCTTTGGGGGCTGCCCTTAGCCGGAAACTGACTGGGTCAAGCGTATACTCTGCTGTCTCATCTCTGAACAGACAGACTCTAATACCGTCTTTAGAGCTCACTTTCAAGACCTTCCTGACATTGCTCCTTTTGTTGGCCTACTTCCCTTTCCATCTTGGTCCCACTTTGCTAGCTCCTTACCACTTTTCCTGGGAACTTCTCTTAATGAAGCGCTTTCACTAGCATCTTTGTCTCCCTGCTCTTTGGGATCTGAACTTATGACTGGAAGGTAGACTCCTATTTGAACCCATTTCTTTATATGCAGAATTGAGGTAGACACACCAACTTCCAAGGGCCACTGGAAGCATTCAAGGTCATATACATAAAATATCTGGCAGAGTCGGTTGCAGTCAAGTCAGTTGTGATGAGCTATTTCCCCAAGGCCATAGTCTTACCCACCCCTGCCGGTGGCAAGCTTCTCTCTGGCAAGCAGGGACTGTAAGAGCTGGGACAGAGAAACAAGTCCACTTACTTGTCGTGCTAGGATTGAGCTCATGGCCCTTTCAATGTAAATGGGTCTGAGTAATTGATGTTCGAGCTTTTCAAACTCCTTTGCCCAGAATCAGGATATAAGAACATAATTAGAGACGTGGGCGCTAGGAGAGGATTCGGGATTTGATCTTAATTACTTTCAGGGCTGTATCCTAACCATGGAAATTTTGAGGGTGTTTTGTCTTGTTTTGTTTTGTTTTAATGGGGTTCACTCTGCAATCTGACAAGAGAGACCCTGCCTCATCCAGGTCCATTGCTATGTTCTGAAGTCTACTTGAGGCTTGGGAGTCAGTGGCAAGCTCTCGGGGCCAGGGTTCCCATGAGGGAAGCTGGGCCAGAATGAGAATCAAATCACCTGTAGGAAACAACAGAATTTTTCACGTTATGTGCACTATCTGGTAGTGATTCGTTTCCTCTTTCTCACGCCAAAGTGATAGGGATTTGATGCTGTAAGACCCTGCCTCCTGCTTCTGTCCCCAGCCATGGCATTTTCTGACTCCTTCATTTCCCTCATTTCATTCTTCTTACACAGCGAACATAATTCTCTTAGGTCAACTGCCCAAAGCATCTATTCTCGGAGGTCTTAACCACCTGCTTTAGGGTGCTACCTCAACTGCCAAAGAATTCCCCTTCGCTGTTAATTGTCAATGCAGATGGTATGGTTACTAAGTTAAAAATGAGCTGGAGGTGGCCTGCTCAAGTCACAGGCATTGGGCAGACATGATGGTGCTCAGGTCGTGGGAGAGGGTTGTGCGGGTATGAGGAGTGAGGGTGGCCAGGCGGCATGTCTGAGAGCAGGGAGCAGTCTCACAGCAGTTTTGGCTTCCTTCTAGTGGCACAGTCTGCAGAACGCACCACACAGCATGTTGCCTTGAATACAAAGGTTAAGAACAACAGCCCTTGCTGGCAAGGAAGCAGGAAGAAGAAAAAGTAGAGGGATTTGTCTGACCCTAAGGCAGTTGCCACGAACAAGCACTCATGGCCAAGTCATGGTCCTCTTTCTAGAACATAGCTCCTTTTTTTTTTTTTTTTTTTTTTTTTAGCAGCAGAAGCCTCCTGGCAGGAAATTCCTTAAATAAACAGGAGTTGGGATGGATGGGTACATTGGGCTCTTCCCATCAGGAATTCTCCTTTCAGAGAGAGCTGAAGGGTTGTAACCTCCATACTGGGAGCCTTCAAATTCCCCTCGCCTAGAGAGGTGTACTGCTATCCTCTGAGGGAGGGTGCGCCACATAACCCCTCGTGACAGAGGGCAGGTGCCCTTTCCTCAGAGCATGGGTTTAGAGCTTCCTTCCCGAGGCAAAGCAGGTGGTGGCTGAGAGCAAGCACACAGCACTGGGAGCCTCAGCCCCCCACATTCTGCACTGGCTTGAGCCCTGGACAAAGGTTACAGACCTACAGACCTACAGTGTGACTTCTTCTTCTTCAGCTTCATGAGGTTGCTTCTTCTTCTTCTTCAGCTTCATGAGGATGAGGCAGTTAAGTTTCAGGTCACAGCTGTGAAACAGCACCTGCGACATGCACCACCTTGCCAGGACTGACTCAGGGCAAAGGGTTCACAAGAGCAGTCAAAACCAGGAGAAGGTTTGTATTTCCTCCAAGGACATTCATGAAGGGAGCACCATTGCCAAAGGACAGAACGACGAATGCCAGTCAGGCCTAGAAGGACATCTCACGTTACTAACCCTGGGGCAGGAGGGAAGCCACCGTCTCCCTCTCCACCGTTGTGTATACACAACACTGACTGCACCTGTCAATCCCCTTGTTTGCCCAAAACAGGAATTGGCCCTTCCTGGGTTCCTCCTAATCACCGCTAATCCTCAGTATTACAGATGGATTTTCAGGCCCCACCCTACTTTATTTCTCGAGGCTCCTATCTGTTGTTAGGAAATCGTGTTTTCTTCATCGTAACGTGACATGTGGGGGAGCAGGGAACATTTCTGCTGCCCGAACTTCCAGGCACCCACTCCAACAGCATTGGTTCTGCTCTGAATCTTCTTTTTCTTGCTCATGTGAAGCTGCCAGTTTGGTTAAGAGCGTGTCTAGGCAAACAATTCCTATCCATTAACTAAGCATTTATAGACAAACCCTGTGTTGTCCTCACACTGAGGGGCTGGTTTCTTTAGGAGGGTGTATGACTGCCAAACAACAGGATGCTATTAAAAGAGGCCCCATTGTTTACTTTATGCCCAGGTCCATAGTGAGCAGGAAGTTGGCCCAGTACTATTGTGTGGAATCAGGGTCTCCGTGAGTTACAATGGGGAGGAGGCCGCTCATGGGTGGGGTTTCTTCTTGGGGCATCCTCTGTGGAAGGCCCAGGCTCTCTCCAACACTTACTGGAATGTGGAGCTCAGGGTAGGAAATGGGACTTCTTTGCTCTAGACTGGCCTCCATGAGCACCATCCTCCAGCTGCTGGTCAAAAGCCAATGCTATTTTATGGATTACTTGGGGGAAATAATTAGAGATGCGCTGGTATGTATTCTGAGGCATCAGAGTGAGCTCAGTTCAGGGCAAATACAATCTCAGAACTGCGTGGCCTCCCTCTCTAAGTGTGTCCGTAGCAGACTCTTCTGGTGATATTGGGTCTTGACATCGATATGGAATTGACTGGCTATGTGAAATTTTTCCACCTCTTTTCTGCTGACTGCTATCATTGTGGGATACATTTGAGGAATTCGTCCAGGACCTTGTGTGGCCCTTCCTTGGCCACTTCATGACAGTCCTACTCTGGGTTTACAGAAACCAAACAGGGGCAGATGAAGGAAGCTGCTGTGTGAGGATGTGGGGCCAGGATTCTGTGGCTATAGCCACTGTGTTCCTGGGAACTTACTCTGTGGAATTTCAGCTCTGGCAGTGATGTCAATGAGATAGGGCTCAAGGGTGCCTGTAGCATCTTGTCAAGCCCACACTAAAGACTTTGGACAGTGTCATTTTACTGAGCAGGAAAATGGGTAGGAAACAAATACAGTGTGTGCTTTATACCTAGAAGTAGTATCATAAAACACCCTATTTTTAGATGATCAAATAGAAATTAATTTTTCCATAGGAACAATTTTATATTGAGAGTTATGTCCCTAGATAAAAACGTGGATGGAACATAACTCTCATGACTTGTCTTTCAAGCCCCTTTGAAACTGGAACTCATTGATTCTTAGTGCCATTTTCCTACTTTCTCCGCTGCACTGGACACCATTAACTGACCTGCCCCCCCACCCCCATTTTCTTTATTTTATGGATTCTGGTGACTCATGACTTTGGTTTACTCTGGTGTCTCTTTCAGATGGTTCTTATTACCTTGGAACTTATGTTTATGCTTCCTCCATGTTTCTTCACATAGTTCTTTACCGTCCACTACCAACACCCCCAACCCTGTCTGTCTCTGTCTCTTGAGTCCAGATGCTCCCAGAGAGAGAACTGTATTGGAACAGTTAACCATCATTATTCCTCTTGGCCATCCCGAGTTTACAGACTGTTAGCCAATTTAAGGTTTGCTGTTAGCTGTTCTCAGATCAGGCACTTGTTCCAGATTTAACAACTACTAGTCAAAACAGTAGGGTTCACTTGGACTGGTTTTACTGAAGTAACCCTTTGGAAGGGTTTTATGGACATGCCAGGCTTTCTGAAGGTTTGGTGTCACCCATATACTAATTCTTCTCTTCAAAAGCCTGACTTGAAGCCTTATTTACATAATTTTTGCAAAGTACACACTTCACTGTAAATTGATACAATCAAATCGCCCTTGGCAAGTACTGTTACAGGACACAATGGCTAAGACAGGCACAGTTTCCTAGGGCATGAATAAACAATAGAGCCAAGGATGTGAACCACGGCAAACTAGCAGAAGCTAGGTAGTTAAATCCTATTTGTAACTCAAGTGTTCCAGCTCTCTATTATTACCTAACAAATCCTCCCAAAAATGAGGGGCATTAAGCAACAACCATCTTATGATATGCACAGATTCTGTGGGGCAGGAAGTTGGATACAACACAGTGGGCATGGCTTGTGTCTACTCTACAATATCTGGGATTTCATCTGGGACTGACTACAACAGCTGGCATCACATGGAGATTTCTTCATGCAAAAATGACTGATTCCCTGGGCTGGGGTGACTGTGAGGGTGAGCCCACCTGGGAATGTTAACCAGAGCACCTACACACGGCCTCTCTGCATGGCTCAGAATTCCAAGAGTAAGCCAGTAAGCAAAGCAGAGCTCCCATGATCTTGCATGACCTAATCTTCAAAGTCATAGATCACTTTCACCATACTCCATTGGTCAAAGCAAGCCCAAGCACACTGTGATTCATGGGAAGGAGATATAAACCCCATTTCTTAATGGGAGGAACATCAAGACATTGGTGGCCTTGTCTTAAAAAGCTCACACCAAGGATCAATTTTCTCTTTCCCTTAAAGATAGCTTTCCTCTGGTATACTTGGGAAAGGGAGGTTAGATCAACTCAAATTGTCCCCCAACAGCTACCTTCATCTCAATAAGTGTGTCTTTTCTAGCTTCACTGAGGGTCACTACTCCCCTTGTTAAAGATCTTGGGTTTGGATAATGGATTGGTGTTTCTTTTTTTTTTTTTTTTTTTTAAATTTATTTATTTGATAGAGATCACAAGTAGGCAGAGAGGCAGGCAGAGAGAGAGAGGGAGAGAAGCAGGCTCCCCACTGAGCAGAGAGCCCGATGTGGGACTCGATCCCAGGATCCTGGGATCATGACCTGAGCCGAAGGCAGCGGCTTAACCCACTGAGCCACCCAGGCGCCCCTGGATTGGTGTTTCAATGTTGTAATTCTGCTACCTCCACAGGATCTCCATGGAGAGAGTGGGGAATACAGAGTAGGCTCCATTTTTTACTTCCCTTAACAAAAGCATGATCCACATTTGTGTGGATTCACCAAATTCTGTGAAAGACTGAGAACAGGAGGAAAGAAAAATATGTGAAGAAATGCATTTAAGACTACATTATGGGCATGATACTGTCCATATTCCAAATGAAGAGTCTCCAAGGAGTTAACAAGGAATAGATAACTTAGGTCTATCCTCATGTCTGGGCCCATCTCTTAGAGAACCTCCATGATAAAATCTGCTTGTTAATCATCATTCACTTTTTGGAAAATCTTTCTTGAAGTGTGTATTTCCTTAACTTTGTGTTGTTCAATCCATACTGAGGCTTGAGGGGTATTCAAGCTGCATAGTGTCTGATGGGCTTGGGCACTCCAGATTCCTTACATCTTTCCAGAGGGAAGCTTTGTGTTTTAAGTCTCATAGACTCATTCAGAAATCACTCATCTGGGCTACATGGAGGTATCCCCACCAATGTAAGCAAGAACCATACCTTTCTGATTTCCTATATAGCTACTAATGGTTTTAACACACACAAACAGGCCTTTCAAGATCGCACGTTCATTCTTAAATGCAGTAGAGGTTAAAAGAGGCTAAAAGAGGAAGTATTTTCCTAACTGCCTAGAATTTGCATGACCTCCTCTCTGCAAGAAGGAATTAGATTTCATTCCCTATTCCCTCCTTATTCTTTTTTCCAAGTTATGTTCCTCAAACCTGAAGGAAATAGAAATTGATCTGTTGCTGACCATGTGCAGTTTAATAATACAAGACCTCACTGAAACTTTGAAATGAGCCTTTGAAAGCCTCAAACTCTTAGAAAAGGGCAATCTTCTCCCTTGGTCTGTGTCAGGGAGTTTGGGGGTGTCATTGGTTAGAGACGGGGGTGGCTTCACTCCTTAAGTTTGCTGTCCAGGCCTACAGCGTGAACCAGCTGGTGGCAACAGATTTCTGCCCAGATTTACAGGCCGTCCTTCTGAAAAGTCAGCTCTGCTCTATGTGAGGCCGTCAGGCTGAGTGGATTCAGAAATATTGACTTTACACAGCACCAAAACAAGAGCGCAGCTCCACCGAGACTACTGTTTAGGATGGTCGTTTGAGTCCTCCTAACCCCTTTACTTTGGTCCCTTAGGTGCCACTGACCCCAAGCTCCCAAATGAAAACCCCTCCTCTTTCTCAGTGTCTGCCCAGAGACAGTCATTGGCCAAAGCAATTTGGTGTCATCCTTCTTCATTACTGCCTCCTTCCAGGTCCCCTCTCCCTTCTCTGTCCCCTCCCCTTTCCTTATCTATTCCCTTCACAATCTTTTCACCTCTGTTCTCATTTCCCACTGGTCTCCTTCACTTCCATTTTCTAAAACATAACTTCTGTGTTTTCAGATTGCTGCAATTCCATTTTTCTAATACTTAAGCCAATACTTTTCCAATTCTCCAAACTTCTCCCCTTCCATCCACACTTTCAGACTCATGTGTTCTTTAGGTTATAGTATATTTATCACATAATGATCAATAAGTTATTATTCATTTATTAAGAGTCTAAAGTTTCTATTTTGCTATTAAACAAACATGCTATTAAAAGCGTGAACACAAGCAGGCAAAAGTAACTGCATAATTATTGAGATGCCCATAGTGGCCCCAGTAAGAAGTCCTAACTTGTTAGGTTTTAAGACCAATACTGACTTTGAAATGAATCTCTCCCATTCGAAGGCCTTAACACTAGGTTCAAGGCAAACCTCCTGATACTGACTTATTTTCATTTCATGCTTAAAATATAAATAAGGTCTTAGGGAACCACATCTTTATAGGTAGCACCTTTAAAATGAAATAGTTTTCATCTTCAGTGAGTTAGACATCCATCTGAGTTAAAAATGTGATATTTTGGGGCACCTGGGTGGCTCAGTGGGTTGGGCCACTGCCTTCAGCTCAGGTCATGATCTCGGGGTCCTGGGATCGAGCCCCGCATCAGGCTCTCTGCTCGGTGGGGAGCCTGCTTTCTCCTCTCTCTGCCTGCCTCTCTGCCTGCTTGTGATCTCTCTGTCAAATAAATAAATAAAATCTTTAAAAAAAAATGTGATCTTTTCATAAAAATTTTTTAAATGATTTTTTTTATTTGAGAGAGGGAGAGAATGAGCATGAGCAGGGGGAGGCGTAGAGGGAGCAGGGAAAGCAAACTCCCCACTGAGCAGGGAGCCCAGGTTGGGCTTAATCCCAGGACCCTGGGATCATGACCTGAGCCAAAGGCAGACACTTAACCAACTGAGCCACCCAGCTGGGCCTAAAATTTTTTGACAGGGTAAAAAAAAAAAAAATTGTATTTTTATTTATTTATTTTTTTAACATAACAGTCTCATTTTTATCATTAGGTATAGTAAAAATAAACATCCCCCAAATAAATTGGAATAAATATTCTTCAGTGAATCTCTTTCAAAGTCTGAATTATGCTGCGGTACTGGTTGGTTCTAGGTTCTGAACGAGTGTATTCCTCTCTGGAGATTGCTCTTCCCTTCCCCCTTTGCCTGATCAGGTCCTGATGATCTCCCAAGATTCAGCATATATCTGATATATCAGATTTTGACTCACCCTTGCTCCTCTCCGCAGGCTTGATTTTAGAATACTAATTATGATTGTAATTTAACA
Organism: Lutra lutra; assembly: GCF_902655055.1. Lineage (NCBI taxonomy): Eukaryota > Metazoa > Chordata > Mammalia > Carnivora > Mustelidae > Lutra > Lutra lutra. Next base: position 101,741,572 of record NC_062282.1, on the reverse strand, counting down.
TGAGGGCAGGGACTAGGCCTGCTGTTGCTCATCACTGCCTATACCAGTACCCGAAAATATTTGAGTGACTGAGTTGGCTGATTAAAAGAATGAGTTGATATTTGAATGAATGAGTGCATACAGTTGTAAGAAACATCATGGTTTAAACGAGGTCTCATTGAAAACATGTCAATCTTCTTTGCTTCACATAACCATTAAAATAAACATCACTTGGTTTCTTTTTTTTTTTTTAAGCACATTTGGTTTATAACTTATATAACTTTTAACTTGTAGCACTGTGTCTTCATCTTTAGACTAAACAGCAGTTAGTGTCCCATACAATACAGAATCAGGACCAAACTTCCCCACTGGCCTTTGAAAACCCAGATTGCTACTTGTATTTCTACCTATGTGGATGCAAACCTCTGTCCTCTATGTGGGGGATAAAAAGGTCCTGGGTGAAGCTCCAGGACTTGGTGTCTGGAGCTGATTTAATGGCTGCTCTTTCCCAGGTCAATGGCGTTTCTGCTAATGGATTTCTGCTGGTCTAACATCCACTCCCAGGCCCTTCCCCAACAACTGCCTCTTCTAACAAAGGGAAAAGCTCAATACTTGCTTTTTCAGCTGCCCTCGAAGCTAGGCTTTGCCATGAGGCCGAGCTGGAGAGAATGGGATACAAGCAGAAGACCTTCTGTTCAGTTGTTGGCACTCCTGATACAAGAGACAGATGGTGCTAATGTCAACATCTCCTATTTTTCAGGCCTGAAGTGTGGATGTGATGGGTGGAGACGTAGAGCCATCTTACAATAGTGGAGCAATCATCTGATGCCCCAGGAATGGCAGAGCAGATGGTAAAAAGAGCCCGTGTTCTCATTAACATAGCGACCAGCTCTGGACATGGCCTATGTTAGAAATCCCTATTATGTGGGTAAAGTAGACCCTACTTGTTAAAGCCTGCATTATCTGGGCTTGCTTTTTGTTGCAGCCCAAAGCATTCCTACCTGATAGAACTAAATAAGCTATTTTTAACCTGCTTCTTAATCTAAATCTAATTATCTCCTTAATCTAAATCTAATTAGACTCTAAATAAACTTTCAATCTAAATAGGAATCTAACCTTCATCTAAATATGAACACTTTAAGAAGAGGGCCCAAAAACCTAAGGAGAAACAGTCTTTCCTGTTTGCATATGTTTGTTTATCTGATGAGACCACAAATAGCCATTTATGAGGATGCTAATTCAGATATTTATAAATCTAAGGGTAACTTGGTCTTCCATCATACTTCATGGCAAAAAAATAAACCTCATGTAGTGCTTCTCAGATTTTATCACGTAAAAAGCTCTCAAGAACGTGACTCATTTTTCAGAGAAGTAGAAATATCCCTTTTTCCAAACTTCTAGTTGGTCTAAGACATACACATTATCCTCAAGTTAATGTCAAAGCTATTTCTGAATTAACTAATTAATAACATACTATATCAGCAAACACTGTTTAACATTCAGGCTACACTGTGATTATGTATCTATAACAAATGAGATGGGCAGAACAATAAGTTTTTGGCTCATCATCCAACTTCAAGTGAAATTGTTTAGACTATGGATATTAAATGCTAAATGAAAATGCAGAAGTACATCCAAATTCACTTTAAGCAAAACCTCTGAAATGCTTAGCTCTTTTCATCTCTAGGAATTAGAGGAGCCTAAAGCTTTGACTAAAACCACGAATTGAGCCCTTCTACTCTGTCTCTCCTCCTTTCTCCTTGCCTTTTTCCTCCAAACCCAATGTTAATAGGTTTCACATGCTGTTAACCGAACCTCCAATCCTCCCCAAATTCAACACTGCCAAGACGTCCTGACTTTCAGTGTGTCTCACCAGTTCCTGGCTTTGGTTTCATGAGTTCTGAAGCACTCTCACATGAAACCAGGAAGATCTGCAGTGCAGCACTGTGGAAAATGTGAAACACCAGGCATACGATGTCTTTTTCAAATCTGGACTCTGTAACCGAAACTTGGCTTGTTTGCTGTCTGGCTGATAAGGGTGGATGAGAGATATCTGAGTGCTGATCTTAAAAGGGGCATTTAAGATGAAAGCAGCAATTAAACTGGCCAGTCTTTTGTTTTCTACTTACTGGTCATCACTGCGAATACTGGAGCTTCCTGGACATTTGGACAGGCCTGGAGCTACAGATGGGGAGGAGGCAAAAGTGCTGAGTGACCTGATCCCAGGCTCTGAATGGTCACGGCCTTGGGGGAAGGACTGGCTGCATTCTATCTCTGACAGAGAAACGTGCCTGTCTCTGGGGGCTGTCTCCTTAGACAGGGAAGGGGGTGCTCCAGTTGAAAAATGGCCTCATCTGTCTGGAGCAAGCCTACTGTTTTGAGGCACTCACAGCTGGTTTTTTGTAGGGGGAAGAAAATCTCTCTTTTGACCTTTCAAGACGGGTAGGATTGCTCAGGGTATTTTCATTAGTTCATGGTGCGTCTGCTTTGCCTCTGCAGAAGCAAGATGTCATATCTGTCATGTCTGTTCAGGGTTTTACAGTCTCTCATTAATTACTCTTTACAGACCCCAGGAGAGAACTGGGATCTAGAAGCATGAACTGGCAAGTGCACGCTCATTTAGCTCACCTGAGTGCATTGGAGTTTCTTTGCTCTTGACATTCTTTCTTTTGCCTTGTGTGGAGGTGGCTGTTCTCCCAAAATATGTTTGGTGGGCCACTCACTTTTAATGATATTATAGAAATCACGAATTTTGACCATGATCCTCAAAAATAATATTTATGTCACAACCTAGTACATCTTCTAAACTTTTTTATGTGCCATGTTCTTCTGATCATTTCTACTTTGTTTTATTAAAAGAAAATGTTGGTGATGACCACTAAATTCATTTCATGACTTACTAAGGAGTTACAATCCACAGTTTAATAAATATTGGGTTGTTGCTACTGAGTTCAAAAAACAAGTGGTACTTTTGAATTAGAAAATGTTCCTACCTACTAAAAGTCATGGTGTCAATCTATGTTTGTTGGTGTTTAAAATTACCCATGGGATCTGTGGCAGACAGACTTCTTGGAATGCCCCTTTATGATTCCTGCCTCTTGGGTTTCCACACCCTTGACTACTTCCTTCTTCTTAAATACAGACAAGGCCTGTTGACTTGCTACTAATGAATAAAATACAATAAAAATGATGGGATGCCATTTTTGTTACTGGTTTACAAAAGACTGTGACTAGCATCTTGCTTACACTACCTTGCTAATGCTCTTTTTTTGGATTTCTCACAAGTTTTCTCTAATCAGTTAAGCTGGAGAGGCCCATGAGTCAAGGAGCTGAGGTGGCTTTTAACCAATTTTACATCATTCTCCAGTTGAGCCTTCAGACCACTGTTCTAACCAACACCTTGATTATAGTTTGTGGGAGGCCCTTAGTCAGGGAATCTAGCTGAACCGTGCTTAGATTTCTGACCTATAAGAGCTATGAGGAAATGAACAGTTGTTTTAAGCAACTAAGTTCTGGGGACAATTTGTTATGCAGCAATAGACAATTAATACACTATCTCCTACTGAAACACAAAATTGGCATTTGCACTCCTGGCTTTGGGCAGTGCCCCTTGCCTTCATATACACAACAGAAAATATGTTTGGATGTGTGTCTTTGCTTGGCCATGTGGCATTAGCCTAGTCACTGCCAAAGAAGCTTTTGGAAATTGTTTCTGAAAGTCAGTGACTAAAGACTCATTCAGCACAAAGGAGATGGAAGACCTCACAGTTATCTACAATTTTAGTGTTAAGCACTATTTCATTAGAGGAGCACTTCAGATGACAACGTGTGGAGAAAGACAACGTTAGATTACTTGATTTGAAAAATGTGGTTTTCTGAACCATACAGACTTGAGACATTTATGAATAGCACAACTGTCCAGAGTGGCATCTTTATGTACTTGCCAATGCCACAGGGGCCGCCCTTGAATGGCTCTTTTCCACCACATACAGTTCTCAGTTAGTCTCATGGGTCTAAATATCATCCAAATGCTGAGTAAAACCTAAAACTATGAGTCAAGTCTGGACTTTTCCCTTGAATTCCAGATTTGTCTCTCCAACTACCTACTCAACATTTCCATTTGGATGTTTAATAAGCATCTCAAGCCTAACACATCAATCTTCAAATCCTCACCACCCCTCACTCTCTTATCTTAAAAAATGACAATTCCATCCTTTTGTGCTCAAGCCAAAAAATCTTGGAGTTATTCTTGACTCCTGTCTTTCTTTCACACTCCTACATCTAATCCATTAGCAAGTCTCATGAATTCTTCCTTCAGTGATTCAGGATCTGGCTGCTTCTCAGACCTTTGGTGCAAACTTTGAACATCCTTCTCATTGGTCTCCTTGCTTCTGCCATTGCCCCCATTCAGCCCATTCCTAACACAGCATCATGGGATCTTTTTTTTTTTTTAATTTATTTATTTGACAGATGGAGATCACAAGTAGGCAGAGAAGCAGGCAGAGAGAGAGGAGGAAGCAGGCTCCCCACTGAGCAGAGAGCCAGATGTGGGGCTCGATCCCAGGACCCTGGGATCATGACCTGAGCCAAAGGCAGAGGCTTTAACCCACTGAGCAACCAGGTGCCCCCCTGGGATCTTATTTAAAGTGAAAGTCAGATCCTGTCATTTCTGCTTACAAGATGGCAATGGCTCTATCTCACTCTGAATAAAAGCCTAAGTCCTTACAAATGGCCCATGATGCCCAATTTATACCATCCCTCTCTCCTCCCTGACCTTAAATCCTGTGACTCTGACTTCTCCACTCCTCTGGATGTGGTGGCCTCTTCTTTGGGGTTTCTATGGCAGCTATGGATGTTTTTTCCCTTTAGATATCCACATGGATCATTCATTGCATTCTTTCAGGTCTTTGCTCAGATACTAGTGGGGTTCCCTTGACCATCTTGTTATAAATTGTAGTCACCTGTCTTCTGCTCCCAGAACTCTCTATCCCTCTTCTTCATTGTATTTTTCTCCTCTATCTCTTCTACTTGCCATAGCATACTTTACAACAAAACACCATACACATACATTTATCATCTGTTTCCCAACACTACAATGAGCTCAACAAAGGCAAGTATTTTTGTATGTATCCTCAGTGCCTAGAATAGTACTTGGTCCAGACTAGACATTGCTAACAATTTGCTGAATGCATGGATGATTCTCTTTTTTCATCGGGCTTACTTTGCTTTTCCATTCCATTTCATATGGTAATCCCTGGTTACCCAAAACTCAAGAAAATCCAGCAGAGACTGGTCATGAAACATAGTTACATATGTTGTGTTTAATTGCAAATCACAATTATGTAAAGTCTGATTTCCTTTAGTCATGTCCTTACTTCCTTCAGCTTCTTCCTTATATGCTAGTGATAATTTAAGCAACTGCAGGAAAGAATAATGTCTGGGGTCTCAGTGTTCTGAAAAAATTGGAAGAATATGGAATTCAATGGAGATCTAGCTCATGATTAACAAGAGCAGTATTTCTGCACGCAGGAGGCATGAGTATGCATGTTAGGAGTTAGTCAAAATAAGTAATAATGAACCCTTGAGAACTAGGCTTCAGAATCTTTTTTAGACCTGATCCATCTTTAGACTTTGAAAAACCTCAAAACACTCTGTTGTTAGCATGTAGTGACTGTCTTAAAACATATATGCGCCTTTTCCCCTAGACAGGACTGTTTACGAATACTGCTAAATTGATTAATATCAAAAGACTTCCCAAATAATGGAAAGGAATGCTACAGAGAGAAGCCAAAAGCCATGGACACTGAAGCTCACATTCTTTTCTGAAGGCATCATGCTTTAGGGAAGGAACAAAGGCCCGCTCACTGAATTAGAGATGGGGTGGCAATCAGAACTTTGAATTTCTTGGCATTTGTGAGTTTGAGGCTTAACCTTCTGAATACTTGAACGTAATTACATGTGGTTTCTTAAAAGAGCCTCAAACAAAGCAAATCATTTAAGGAATGTCCTAAAAGACATATCATTTAGAGAAAATATGCTTTTAGTCTCTCCAGACCTGAATATACCTTTAAACAGATTTTCTCATGAACTGCTGGAATTTTCAATAGTGCAAAGGAGAGTAACTCTGTGAACTCAAATTTCTCCTGACTCATGGTATCCAAACTACCCAAAATGTTCCTTACTAACAATCCTCTTAAATGCATAATTTCAAGGCAAAAATCAGCTTTGAAAACATGTAACCAGACCTCTTTTACCATGGAACCTGAGAGAAAGCAAGGGGTGGGTGGAAGCAGTGGGCACTGGGATGGTGAGCATATTTTAGGAAAGATGATTTAATGAAAGGAGATATATAATAGAAGAGTACTGACTTTCATTATGTAATCACTTGCAAAGAGGTGAGTTTGGGTGTTTTGAAATGTACAGATTTTCTTTTCTGACCTGTGCCTTCTGAAAATAGTATTAATATCTAGTAACCATTGAGCATTTCCTAGACCATTCCATTCCATTGGTGTGAGACCAAGTTTTTTACATGGCTTCCTTCACTAATTCTCACACCAGCTCTACCAGATAGAGACCATTATCATTCCTATTTCACATCAAGAAAATGGGGGTAGTAAGATTAAGTAATTTGCCTGAGTCAGTCCACTTTGTACACTGTGGAGCTAGCCTCAATCTGGTCTATATGACTTGAGTTCCAACAAGCCGCATTCAGCCCACCACCCTCCCCAGGCATCTGAGATAATTGCATGGAGCTACTAATGGCATTTCTGCTGCTCCCTCCCTCCCAGGAGGCCGTGGATGTAACCAATTCTATGAGGTCCCACTGTCTGGAGATGGTTTGGGGCCCAACTCCAAGTGCATTTGTTTGCTTATGCCTTTAACCTAATGACCCAGAATACACAGACTGGAGTTGTTCCTCCCTAATGATGAGCAGATGACTTTAATAAGTAGAGATGGATCCCACACTCGTCGGAGACCTATATGGTTTCGAATAATGTTTTCAAGGATGAGATTAGATCCTTAAGGATTTATTTTAATACTTCTCATTCCCAAAGCACAGGCTTGTGGTTTGATATCCCTTTCTACTTCCCCAGAGCCCATTTCCTTTCCCACTCTTATTCTGACCCATAGGGTTATTGGTTGACTCTAAGGCTTAGAATAGTAGTGGAAGACCACATTGATGGGGGCTGGCCTGGTAAAATGTCCCAAGGCAGTCGCTATGGCCCCATTAATGGCCCATCCTCACCCACAGAGGAGAGATCAGTGCTGGCAAGACTATATGAGTGTGTGTAGGTGGGCATGTGCATGTTTTTGTGGGGGGTGGGTAGTGTTGATATGCATCTCAGTTGTAAAAACAGCATTATTATTTTTTTTAATTTTATTAATTTATTTGACAGACAGAAATCACAAGTAGGCAGAGAGACAGGCAGAGAGAGAGGAAGAGAAAAAACTGCATTATTTTTAAGGGAGAAAGAGTTCATAAAGTGTAGGCATGCACACCAATGTTATCATAAGCAGTAAGTTGATTAAATATTGAGTACCTGCTGCATGTTAGACATGGGGTAAAATGGAGGGGACAAAATTGTCAGCAGAGACAGACACTGGTCCAGGATTCCTTGGGTGAACCAGTCTACTGAAAGAAAGACACAGTTAAGGAAAGCTGTAACTGTTGCTTGGGCTCTTGAAAGAGAGGCCCCTCTCGCAATGACAATTATGGGGAGCTGAGCCTGGTCAGACTAGGTTTTGTTTTTTTTTTTAAGATTTTATTTATTTATTTGAGAGAGAGAAAGAGTGTGTGTGAGAGAGTAAGAGCAAGTCGGGGGAGGGAGAGGGACAAACACTGAACCTGGAGCCCAGTCTCAGGACCCTGAGATCACGACCTGAAATGAAATTGAAAGTCCAACATTTAACCCAAGACTGCACCACCCAGGCACCCCCAGGAGCAGGTTTCCTTCTTTTTTTTTTTTTAAAGATTTTATTTTATTTATTTGACAGGCAAAGATCACAAGTAGGCAGAGAGGCAGAGAGAGAGGAGGAAGCAGGCTCCCTGCTGAGCAGAGAGCCTGATGTGGGGCTCGATCCCAGGACCCTGGGATCATGACCCGAGCCGAAGGCAGAGGCTTAACCACTGAGCCACCCAGGCGCCCCCAGGAGTAGTTTTCTTGAGAGCTTCAGGCTTGAGCTGAGGTATGAGGGAGGAGAAGTGAAACAGACAAAGGGAATAGGCAATCTGTCTAGGCCAGACTCCAAAGCCTTTCAGGGCTACGTGGCTGGACTGAGTGGGGCATGAATCTGATTACCAGGAAGCAGGAGTACAGAGTGGCTTTTTGCTTCGGGTGGCACCCCCTAGGCCCACACCCTTTCCAGAGCTGTCATTTACATGTGGGTTTTTTTGTTTGTTTGTTTTTTGTTTTCTCCTCCTCTCTGAAGTTGTGGCCTGAGTGTAGGGAAGAGCTGCCAACAGGAGCCCAACAATTTAGCAAAGCCAATTCTATCTCCTCCAGAAAATTAGCTCCTGGCAGTTTCAAAACTGCACCCCCCCCACTCTTCTATAGCTTCTGATTATTCCCAAATGTCTCTTCCAACCAGCTTTAAGAAATGAATTGACTTTCAAGTCATGATTCCTGGATGGAAAGCCTTTTGCTTTTGCAAAAGCAGCAGCCAGGCCCCAGTTTTCTCTTGAGAGCTCATTCTAGCCTTTAGCCCCACTTCAGACAGGATGGAGGTCAGTAGCACCCCCTGGAAGAATTGTAGCGCCCTGGTGTGGGGCCTGGTGGGTCAGCCTCTCTCCCTGTGATGCGGAGGGTTGCGAGGAGGGCCTCATGCAATTCTTTGTGATGACTCCATGTGAGGTAGACAGCCTTGACATGGCAGATGGAAAAAACACTTCTCACTCAAATTTTCTATCCAGATAAGTTAGAAGGAAGTACCCCCCAGAAACAAAAGGTTGTGAGAAAATATAACTCCTTTCCCCAATCAACCTTGGGTGGGTTACTACCACACTCTGGGTGCCAACATTCCCACATGTCAAGCAAGGATGGAAGGACACCCTCTCTCTTCATTCACAAGGCTGGAGAGGCCCCAGGATTAAAGAGACCTGACTCTTAAAGGCAGTGGGATTAGGTGCTTCCTCAGGATCCTTTGAGCACTCAACAGCCAATCTGGTTTCATCTCCCAATGATGGGGCTTAAATGCAATTCAGAAGTAAAGGCTGCAATCCACAGACTTCCATACATGGCTCCTTCCACATTTGAGACGTGAACTGATTTTGTGTACACTGAGATCCCACATCGGGAGGAAGGGCATCTCGGAGGTAAGGCTCAGACCACACACCGAAGAGCCAAGCCAGCTTCAGACCATCTCTTGCTAAGATAGAAGGACTACTTTTCATGGAGAGTCAGGCCCTGCAGACACTGAAGTGTGGGGAACAGAAGCCCACTTGGCTGGGGCAGCCCCAGAGGGCATAAAGGATGTGACGGGCCTGAACTCCTCAACTTCCAGAAGAGAAAAACTACTTGCAACTGATGTCATAAAAGAAACATACTCCAACCCATCAACGTCAAAGGTGACATTATGTCCTTCTATGTAGTCTCAAGAGAAGAGAGGAGACTTCTATTACGGTACCTGTGAGCTCTGCAACCTGTCCCCTCAGTCAGTGGGGCGCTGGGACACGATGGAAAGTGTGTAGAGCCCCCAGCTCCACAAAGCTTCTCTCCTCTCAGACTCCCAGAGAGGATAACACACGCTCTTGCCTTTACACGTATGACTGACTTCAGACTCAAGCTCTCCAACATCCACTTCTCCCTTCCTCCTTTTTAGCAGAAACTCTTGGGCCTCTCTCTTCTTGCTTAACAAGTTCCACACTCCCCTTTCATCCCAGTCCCTGCCCTTCAACTGAAGGCAGACTGTGCAGATTTTTTGAGTGTTGTGGTTCCACAACAGACTAAAGGACCCTGTCTGGGCAGCCTCAGTGTCCCTCAGCAGGGCCAGGTCCCCTTATGGCTGGAAGCTTCTCCCCTGTCAGGGCAGCTGGCGGGGGGTTGGGGGGAGGGGGGCTGCACTCAAGGGCAGAGACACGATCTGGGTTGCTACTTCATTGCCTTGGGTGAAGAAGCGCGTTACTGGTTTTCAACCCAGACCGAGCATTAGAGTTACTTGGGGAGTGTTTAAGATCTACTACTGCCTGAGCCCCAGCCCAGCTCAGCCCAGCCCTTTTAGACTATTTTTTTTTTTTTAAAGATTTTATTTATTTGTCAGAGAGAGAGGAGAGCGAGCGAGCATAGGCAGACAGAATGGCAGGCAGAGGCAGAGGGAGAAGCAGGCTCCCTGCCAAGCAAGGAGCCCGATGTGGGACTCGATCCCAGGACGCTGGGATCATGACCTGAGCCGAAGGCAGCCGCTTAACCAACTGAGCCACCCAGGCGTCCCAGCCCAGCCCTTTTAAATGAGAGTATCTGGAGCTGCAACGGGGAAAGTCATTTTTTTTTTTTAAATCCTCTCCAGGTGATTCTAATGTGCAGCCAGCGTTGAGAACCAATGATTTACCCTTCCCTAGTCCACATTCTCTGCCCTAAATCTGTTAGGACACAGGGGTCGATCTTACTCATCCGCTCTCTGGCTTCAGATGGTAAAATAAGTAATAAATTTACCAACGTGAATCCCAGCCAGGAGAGACAGAAAGGTGGGAGGGGCGACAGAATTATGCTCCCACAGCTTCACCCTCCCCTGGGCAGACCTACTTATCTAAGAGATACTGCTCCTGTAAGCATTTTCTTTTATCCTGGAAATATCCAGCATTGCTAGGATGCCTTCCAACCTTGGTTCTCCCTGCAAAACCTTTGGGGCGGGGAAAAAAAAAAAAAAAAAGAAAGAAAAGAAAAAAAAAATCAAGCTTCTTTTAAAAAAAAGTCATCCCACTTGAACTGGCTTTTTTTTTGGACAATCTTCTTAGCCCATGATCCATTTAGACAGGCAGGTGCTTATGAATTCAAGGGGCTGGGCAGTTCTGTAAGATGACAACAGGCTCCTCCAACACCAGTCACATGTATCCCTTTGGTCACAGACTGCTTGGGCCAAACGGGCTCTCCCAGGAGACATCCAGTCCAGCCAAAGGGAGGATCAGCCACAGCCCCTGGAGGTCCGTGACATCTCCCAAGAGTCTCCAACCTAGCTAACATAAGGTAGCAACGAATCCTTGTTTTAAATAGCATAAGAGGCACAGTGAGAAACTGGTTCCATTTAGATAATGGAAAGAATCAAATTGGTTGAAACTCAGATCAAAGCTCATTTAACTTGCTCTGATTCTTAGACAACCACAGAGAACATCAAAGAAATGTTGCTTATTTTTTTTTTTTCCCTTCTTGCCCATCCTCCCCTATCCCTGAGACAATTGTTCACATAAGATCATATTCTTTTTGGGATGGAGAAATTAGATGCTGGTTGCATTTTAAAAGTCCTTCCAACTCTCTTGAATGGACCCAGTTAATCTGGCCTCGTGGTTTCAGGATGAGTTCAGGTGACATCACAGCAAACTTCATTTTGAATTCTGTGATCTGCTCATTCTGTGGGGCATCCGCTTCCAATAAAGCTCACCATTTTCCTCCCCAGTGATGCTGGTGCCAGGTCACAGCAATTATGGGCAAATGTCAGTTTCCAAGTCTGCCACTGGTGGTTAAATTGTACATGGTCTAAAATAACAGTGAGGCGTCGGCTCTGTCCCTCGGGCTGGGGACCCACATGCGGAGGCATCGGCAGCTGCCAAGAAGGAGGCACGGCCTGATGGGGTCTGACTCTGGAAACGCCCACCAGTGAAAATGTCACAAGAGCCACGGGCCAATGCACCCACTTGTGGCAAGTGTTCTCGCTCAAACATTTTTCTGAAAGGACGATTTCACGAATTTAAGAAGGGACAGTGTGTTAGTCTGTAAGGGCTGCCAGAACAAAGGATCACAGACCGGGTGGCTTTCACAACAGACATGTAATGTTTCTGGAGCTCGGGAGACCAGAAGTCCAAGATCTGGGTGCCGGCAGGATTGTTTCTTTCTGAGGGCCATGAGTGAAGGATCTGTTCCAGGCCTCTCTCCTTGGCTTAAAGATGGCTGTCTTCTCGCTCTGTCTCTTCACGTTGTCCCTCCTCTATGGGTGTCTGTCTCCCCCTTTTCTAAGGAACCAGTCATATTGGATTAGGGATCACCCTTGTAACCTCTTTTGGACTTGATGACCTCTGTAAAGATTCCATCAGCAAATAGGGTCACATTCTGAGGTGCTGGGATTACTGCTACAACCTATGTTTTTGTGGGGAGAGCACAATACAACCCATAATAGCTCACAACCAAAATGGCACTTAATAATAAAAGCCAGCCCTCTTTGAGCATTTCTGCTCTGAATTTGGCATTACTCTGAGTGCTTTACATGGATTAATTTAATACAACCCAATGAAGACAATATCGTTATTATCCAAATTTTAGAACTGAAGAAATTGGGTCATGGCGAGGTTAAATCACTTGCCTGAGGTCACACTGTGGGTAAGAGCAGAGCCCGAACTCAAAAGCAGGCAGCCTGAATCCAGAGTGGATTCTGTCCACTACTATTCTACACAGCCTGTGATAGTCAATGTTTGTGGCAGTCAGGGGAATGGGCCTCACAGACCTTCAGCTATGGGGAAATTAAGTGAGCACAGGTCCAGCTGCTACAGTCTAAAATGTATCACCTTGTCTGCATTGAGGGCACTTCCTTCCCACAGGCGACTCTGGCCAATGCCTGAGAAAAGGCAGGTGGTTTCTAGGAGTCCTGGGACTCCTCTGGTAGCCAGTGTTTGGCTTGTGGACCCCTGACAGTTGTGCCCAGCCTTCCTTGTCTTGCAGGGCAGTCTAAGATGCTTCCACCCTCCCTTCTTGCTCTGCCGTCCAGCTCGCTCTCCTGCCCTCAGGGTCAGACCTGCATCACAGTCTGATGGCAGGTGCTCCAGCCTTCTCTAGTTTCCTCATTTTCTTGCTTTCTTCTAATAAATCCTCGCATGTTTAATCATATCCCAATGTCTACATCTTGGAGGTCCTAAACGAATATTCTATTTCATACAAAAGTTTCAAGAACCATGTAATTTCATTTTGATTCAAACTGATTTAGTTCATTAATGTTTTAAAAACTGCAACACCAAGTAATCGCGTTTTCAGGAGGTATGGGTGAGTGACTTTTTTTTTTAGTGCCCAGGAAATTGAGGTAGCTTATGCCAGCTTTAAGGCTGTTTCATTTTGTTCTTGCTCAACTTTGCTGAGTTGCCAAAGCCCAGCATATAACCAGCCCTCACCAATGATGATTAAAGGGCTGGAAGACCATTCTTTCCTGTGATAGTCTCTAAAATAAGCTTGTCTGGAGGAGAGAGGCAGTTTCTTGTGAGGGTGGAAGGAAAGAGGAAAAGCAAGACCAGGTTGATGATGAGGTCCTAGTTAAGAGTATTAACCTATGCCCCCTTCATAAAGGCTGAGAGTGCTATCCCAGTGTGTCTGGTTCTGCATTTGGAGAGATGGGAGAGGTTCTCAGATTCAGAAAGAGATCAGTCATGTCTTAGAGGCAAGAACACTGGTCTCTGGTAACTTTTAGGCTAGGTGGTTTTATATTGTTAAAACAAACCACTAATTACACCCCTTTCCTCTTTTCTTTTACCACTTGAACCTTCACCCTGGTGGTGATGCTTTCATGCTTAGACAGTCCCTTTGGTCCAAAGCTCAGCTCTTGCTAGTTAGCTGATTAGCTAGTTAGCTATCCAGAGGCAACTAACTTCTTTAGGCCTCAGACTGCCCTTTCATAGTTCAGCTGAATTCCAAAATGAGGGGTTGGGATGATTGATCTCTGAGGTCCTTCTCTGTGCTAATATTCTCTGAAATGTCCAAGAGGATGGCACGGATACTCATCAGCCCATATAAATTCACGGGGTATCAGGACAGGATAGAGAATGTCTTTCAGCAGTATTCCATTTCTGCTATGTTCTATCTACTGTGGAAAAGACACATGGTGACCCTTCTCTCTCTCTGGAGTATTCCCATCACCCGTGGTAGGTTTGACCAAGAAAAGAAAAGGAATATCCACTTCTTTACAAGTTTTGCAGCTTTCACTTTTTGGGTCAGTTGTATTAATCCAACTGTTTACCAGAAATCATATTTTTATTATTTTTCTTATTTTTCAAAAATTTCAGTAGAAACGGTTTGACCAGAGGTGTATCTGAATCTCTAAAATAACATGCTCTGTTATCATAGTGTCCTTCTGATCTTCCCCCATGTTTAAAAATAAGGCTCAGTTCACAAGACCATCTCAGAAATGTTTAAAGCAGGGCACAAAGCTGATGGAAACTGGCTCCCCCAAGCAGCATGAACATATGTGGGGCAGCTTTGATGTGACTGATGGGATAGTGTTTGCTGATAGGGCCTGCTAATAATCCAGCGAGATGATGTCATTCTTGGCAGGGCTCAGAAAGAGCAGCAAGAGGCCAACAACCCTCCTTGGCTGATATAGCCCTTTAGCAGGCTTCTTGACTTTACTGTTGCTAAGCAGATGAGATTGGAAAGTTCTGTGAGCCCAGCTGAGCCATCTTGCCTCCTGGGGATGGAGGCTTTGCCAAGAAACTTTGGGTCACTAGCTGGTTTACATAAATCCCTTAGGAAGGTTTACACTGCCTTTGAAACTACTCCTTGGAATGCAGATTTATAATAAAGCTAGGGAAGAATTAACTCCTGGGAAGAGAGTCCTTTGCACTGGACTTGCCTCACCCCACAGGGCTGAGTTTGAAGCACTTCTCACCCCCTGAGTCTGTTCTGACTTCAGATGGCCAAGGAAGAGGTAGGAACAGGACTCAGGGACAAGAGCAGGACAACTCATGGTACTTTTGACTCTAGGATTAGAAAATACTCTATACTCTCTAATATAATGCATCTTTTAAAACATTTCTTGGCTTTTGCTTAAGGACACAGGGTGTCATCCTATTTCCAAGTGGAGACATTAACTGGCAGTTATTTCCCAACACAGTCTGGTCCTGGCAGTTTGTGTCATGGAGTCAGCAGACCTCTCCCCAGCTGGTCTGTCACCCACTCTGTGCCTGCATCTCTGACTGTGACCCCTTAGGGCAGATGCTTGTTCTGATGAAGAACCCTATAGAGCCCTCTCTGTGCTAGCTTGGGGAATCCAGGAGAATAACTCATTTCCTTAATGAAAAGCACTCACTATAGAAATGTAGGACCTATCCTGCAAGGAACTTTGTGAAAGCTGGGATACTTACCATGATATTGCAAGCTGTTGGACTTTCTTCAAGGGGGTAGTTATTTTTACATTGGCTCCAAAAAGTGCATTATTTACAAAATCACCTGGGAATGCAGGCCATTTGTATAATGACAAAAGTTTTTTTGTTGTTGTTGTTGTTAAGAATCGTTGCCGAAGAAGGGGATTTTATGTGGCTCGAGATATTCTTTGTGATTATTCTACAAAAATTTTGCAAAGAGATCTATTTCTTGATTTATGGAATAGATGCTGTCTAGCAGCCTTGGAAATAGAGCAAATGTTGGTAGAGCATATGATATTTTCCAGTTGACTTTTATGATAATAAGAGCTCTGTTGCCATGGAAAAAATCCATCAGTATGCTGAGTTGAAAACATTTGGGAAGAAGACTGATGGTTCTTTCCAATTCTAGAGATAGCAACATTCATCCATTCCATAGATACTCGTGGAAAGGCAACTATGTGCCCCACAGTGTATTCTAAACAACATGGCTCTTTATTTTGCACTTTATTTGTCGCATAACTCCAAGGGGACAGATAGGGTGGCTTTCCCTGTCTGGTGGAGGCAGAAGGTTGTGGGCATCTGAGCAGAGAGCAAGAGAGAGGATCCTGGAGCACAGCCAGTACTTGTAGAGCACAATTGTGGCAGTTAAAGAAAGTGCCTGGGAGGAGGAGGATGACAGGAGCAACCTGCTATTTTTCCTGTGGTCAAAAAGTTGCCACTTACTTCTTTCCTGAATGTTACAATTTACAAATATTTGGATGAATCCTACTAGATGATGGGATAAAATCTGGATACAAATCAGGCATTTTGGGAGAGGCGTAAGTGATTTCTGTTACTGGGCACTGAGTGCTTGATACCATTCGGGAAGGAGCCAGCAGGAGAGATGAGCAGGGAGAAATGTTGCAGAGACTCCTATTCTTGGAGCAGCCCAGGTGTGGGAAAGAAGTTATGCAATCTGATCTTTAACTGCAGATGGGTAGGTAAGGGGACTAGGTAGGACTTCAGCAGCAGGAGGTTTGAAGTTGGGGAGGGGGGAAGTGGGGAAGCAGGGGGTGGGGAATTGGCTTCAGCCTGCCACACCCAACTCCCACCCTCTGAAACCAGTAACTCACCTACAGTTGTCTTGAATAGTCCTAAGGGAGGCCACAGAGTCTGAAGAGTTGAGTTCTAGACCTAACTTTGATGTTCTCTAACTCTGCAGGCTCTCTTCCCCTCTTGCCTTCCATTTTGCAAAAGAAAGTTGCCTAACAAAAGGTTGCTAAGATCTTTCAACTGAACACTCTACGATACTATGGCATTCTTCCCTAGGGTCACCAGAATTAGTTTGCTGAAATGAAGTTGGAGGAAAAGGAATCAGAAAGGGTGGGTAATTTTGGAAAAGCTGGGGTAGGAGGCCAAGGAGTGTGACTTCATATAACTTCAGCACCTCTCCGTCACAGCAGATGTTTGATTAGGTCATTTCTTTGACATCTCTTTCTTTAGCTCTAGTTCTATTGGGGAAAGAACTCAGGAAGGGGATCCAAGCCATGCTGGGAAATGAAGTCCTCTTCCCTTTTTGCCTTTTATTAAAACCTACATCCAGGTAACATTTGGCTCTACTTGCACCGCTGACTCAGACCTCGAACCCACATATCCTTGCCCAGCCTAGTTTTGGAATGTGTCACCCCCATTTTAAAGATGAATGATCCAAGGCCTCAGAAAGTTGAAATTATCTTGCCCATGTTTACAAATAGCACCCACTATTTTACCCAGAAACCACAATCAAACAAAAACAATCCAGAATGATAGAAAGGCAAACATACTAGAAAAAGTAATGGCACCCTCCTTAAACAGCCTTTTTGAAAACTCTTCAGCTTATAAATAGTGACTAATTTAACTCCATAAAAATAAATTGGCTCTGGGTCAGATCATTTGTATCTGCTTGCAGGAAGATGAATTGCATAATAGATCCAGCCAAATACTGTAGCCTAAATATTGGCCCTATTCAAACTGTTGAGCTGAATTTTTCAGAACAAAATTCATAACATTCCTCCCCCCTGCTTTTTTCATTACATGTAAAGTACCTTTTCCCCCTCTGTTTTAAACTCCGAAAGAGAACGCCCCAGAGCAATCTAACCCTCCTTGACATAGGCAGTTCTCTGATTTATGGCGATCATGAAAGATGACTGTACTCCATCTGAATGAAGGTCGTCACTGTGAAAACCTCACAGAGACCATAAACATGGACACTTGGCTGCAGGCGAGCCTTCCAGCTTTTGAAAAGAGACATTCAGCACACAGGCAGCAGACTGGGCATACCTTGTACTGGGCGAGCTTGTTTTTGCTAGGAAACTTTTACGGATTAGGGAACTTTTCTGGATTCTGTGTAAAGGTTCACTGTAAACATTTGCTTAGTCTCTGTATGATACACATTTACAAGGTCTCAGAGTTGAGCATGGGGAACTGAGCAGAGAAAGTCCAGGAGAGGAAGCAACAGGATGCTATTAGCAGCCCCAGTCACTGCTGTGACTTTAACAGCTCAGCTGGAGTTGTCTGGGCTCTAAGTGGCTTGTTCACACAAGAGACACCAGAGCCAGAACTGGTCCACACCCCAGTTGGACCATGGCTGGAGTCGTGGCAAATAAAGGTTTGGACAGAGACCAAACAAGTGTGTATAGGCATGGGGTGTGTTTCCTTGGATGAAATGCTTGGTTCTCACTGGTGACTTCTGCCTTGTGGAGAGAGATGGAGGAAAAGAGTTTTCTCCCCAGCCTTCCTTTGTTGTCTCGCCCTTGCTCTGCTGAGCCTGGAGAATGGAGGGAAAGTAAGAAAGCAGTATGGGGCAGTGGTTCAGAGCTCACACTGTGAGTCTGGCAAGGCCCACACTTTATTCCATGTCCACCATAGCTTAATGAGCTTTCGTGGTCATGGGCAATGAACACTCTTAGTCTTCCTGGGCTAGAGCCTAGACTCAAGTGCAACAAGAGAATTTACTTGTTTTTCTTACTAAACTAACAGAACTTTGGCTTTTCCAGACAGTCCAAGACAGGTGACAATGTAAAGTGGAGAAGAAAGTTCTCAGGAGAGAGAAGATTTACATACGGAGGTTAAGCTTAAAATTAGGATGATTCACTTGAGGTTTTGGTAACTGTTTGACTCTTCTTTCTCTTGAACTTTTTTCTGCATTGTAATTCTCTTCTTCACATTTAGAACTCTCCAGAATACCTTACTGAGTGGTGTCTTGAGGGATAAAGAAGAGTAGCAGGGTCCAGAGTTGGGAGAAGTGGTAGGAAGCTAGGAGAGCAGACATAGGAACTAAGAATGGTGTCTGGGAACAGGAGACAGCAGGCCATGGTATGAACTATTCCAGGACTTAATAGGATAGCAGCCCCCTTCTAGAAAGAATACTAGAGAAAAGAAGGAAGGAAGTGTGGGGTGGATGGACTTGGGCTGCCCATACTATGTTACATGAACAAAGATCAAGCCATTGTATTTGAACTGGAACGTTATTCAGAAGGCAGACATGAACTATTAGCATATAACCTGGTGATTAGGCATCCTTAGGGCTTTTCTCCTCAGATGTTGTGCAAAGGGTATGGAATTTCCTTAAATCTCCTTAGTGCCTTTTTGGGTAAGGACAAGGGCCTCTGACATACATGTATAACCCTCAGATCCTCAGGAACACTTATGATGTCAGAAACCATGATGAGCTACCACCAGCCACCTCCTCCTCACTTTTCCCACAGCAACTCAACCACCGTCATCTTTTCCTTAAGCCACTGTGGCTAAACAGGATTCCATAATACACAAAATGGAGCCAGCCCTGAGTCAATGTCAGCAGGACATGTTGCAGCCAACGGAATTACCATTTCTATACCTCAGTCCAACTCCCAAAGTCGTCCATAGCATTTTGAACCTCTAACCATTTCCTACTCCATGACTGTACTTCCTAAGACAAAGCATGAAATGGATCAAGGGGAAGGTGTATGAAGCCAAAAAAAATAAGCTCCCTTAGGGAGATTTCACTTCAGCAACTCTACCTATGTTATCCTGACCTCTTCACTTGGGGACGGGAGAAAAATCCAGCACCTGAGATAGGTCTAGGGGACCTCTGGATGTCCCTCAGGTTGTATTCATGGTTCTCCTTGGGAGGTAAGGATGGTTAGAAACTGCCAAGGTGATGGGCAATCTGCTCCCTATCCTATGGTCTGCAGCAGCGAAGGTCAGCCATGATGAGGAGAAGCTAGGTGGTCCCCAGGAGCTATCTGCTTCACTCTACACTTCCACGGCCTAGATTTGCTCCCAGAAAATATGGTAATCACCCAGAGAGAAGGGGCCCTACGATGAGCCAGAGGGAAAATGAAGGCCAGCTGGAACAAACAACCTACCTTGGAGGTAGATCCTGTATAATAATCATTCAGACTAGATTAGTCTAGACTAATCTAGGTTAGACTAGATTAGACTAGACTAATCTAGTCTGGATGATTATTATACAGGATCTACCTCCAAGGAGCTCCAGGCTACTTGCTGGAGTTAGAATGGACACCAAGACTATAAGCTGCACTCATTTAAGACATAGACAAGAACTGGCAGAGGTCTTCACCTCGTCTTCCTTCTGTATTTGTTATTTTTAACATCAAAAAATAGTGCCATTCTCTGGAGAAATAAGAGTAGCTTATCCATAGTGTTTAGCTTGCCTGGTTGACACCCAAGTTGGCAATTTTGTAAATTTACTTGAAAAATTGCTTTCTCTTTCCTAACTTTTTAATAAGAATAGTGTTACAACAGGACTGTTCAATGTAGAGTCACTCTTTGAAATGGCTCAAAAAAGAAACCCCCCTTTTGTGCTTTTTTATAATTACTTGATGGAAACTTAAAAGGGACACATCTTCTAGGAAAGCTCCAGAACAATCTGTGATGACAGACTGACAGCAGCAGTGCCCTGTAGCATCACACTCCGGGCTCCAGTTTCCCTGTTGATGTACAAAATGTGTGCAAAATAGCACATAAAATGGGCTGTCAGCTTGGGTGTGACAAGCTTTGTGTTGTAGGCAATACATTTTATTTGTTAAGTTTGTAAGCATAACCAGAGTTCCCCAGAACATGAAATCATCTCAGATTCCCTCACACTCAACCATTTATCCATCAGCAGACTCTAGTCTTTGCCTTCAGAACAGCCCCAGTCAGTATCATCATTACTCTTACAAAAGCCTTCTTGCCTCTACCCTTGTCCCAGCTCCCCTGCCACTGCCTTCAGATTACCCAATAGGAGCCAGAGTAAACTTTGAAAATAGAAATCAAACCATTTACCTCTTCTGTTCAAAACCTGCCACTATCCTTCCATCTCACCCAGAATAAAAGCCAAAGTCCTTAGCTGGGCCCACAAGGCCCAGCGAACTCTCTGACCTTATCACTTACTACTCTCCCATTCTTTTCTCTGTTCTGGCCTCACTGGCTTCCTTACTAGTCCTTAAATATAAATAAATTAGTACCCCAGGACCTTTGCATTGGCCATGCTCGCTCATCAGAATGCTCTCTTCTCACAACTTGCTTCCTTAATTCTTTACAGTCTCTGATAAAATACTACTTGGTCATTGAGGCCATTGATACCCTCCCCCCCCATCACTCCTTATCCTTGCTCCCCCACTTTAGTTTCCTTTATATTATTATTTATCATCACTTGACAGATTGCATATAAAGTTGTTCATTGTTTATGTTCAGCCTTTTTGGGTAAGCAGGGACTTTCTTTTGCTCACTACAATATCCCCAGTGCCTAAAACAATTCCTGATACAGAGCTGGAGCTCACTAAATATTCACAGGATGGCTGAACGAATTACTGAATCCTAATGCTTTGTACCATCAGCTGGCAACAATGCCAGATAAGGCTGTGAGTGATGAAGGGTTTGCTAAGAAAAAGAAATTATCAAGATAGTCAGGGGTTTCTAGAGAATAAGCAAATGTAGGGGAAACATTTAAAAATTAAGGGGAATAAAAAAGTAAGCAGAAAGTGATCCTGGTTCTCGTTCACCCATTCACTGAACCAAAGCCAGGCAAGATTTGTTCTCTTCAGTTGCTGAAATCTGGTTCTTGTCACAAACCAACCTAGACATCTATTTTGATACACATATTATATGTCTCTTGGCATGCAGAGGACGCATATCACTTACCAGATTTATTGAAATTATGAAAAGCGGTGTGAAATGCCTCCTGCCATCTGGGAAAGAGGTGAAAAACGCTGACATTTGGCCCTGATCCAGTTTCACAAAAGTTTAGAGTTTCAGAGTGTTTTCTCCTCCTGGGCGTGGTGGCTTTTTCTCATCACCCTTCTATTCTCTGAGTAGCCCTAAAGGCATCTCTGGGTATCTGGTAGTATTTTAATACTCAAAAACACCATCTTTGGACATGTATCAAAATGGACACTTTGGCCCAGCTCTTCCAAGAAGAACCAAAAAGGCTTTCTTTGCCCTGTTAATTGTCTATCTTTCCTATCTCACTTTCTTTAGCTTACTTTATCTTTTTATTAGTTGTAGGGCTCCCTGTTCCTGCACCTGGGGATGGAGACCCAGCAGTGCCTCACGCATGGGGCTGCAAAGATTAGATGAGATGGTCCATTTAGGCCCTTGAGTGCGGTGCTAGCATGGAACTTCTCCTTCAAGTTTTCCCAGGGATTAGCATTACCTGTTGTGAGGACTATAGCTCATGCTCCAGGAGGCCCCTTGTTTTGGGAGTTAACAGATCTCTTCCCGCTAGATGCACTGCTTTTCTAGATCCTACTTTTGATGAAACTGAGTTACTTTGTCTAGGGAAGTAGGCATTGTGACTTGCCATGTTATGGACGTTTGGAGGTGGAGCTTGTACCTAACGCTGGCTGGCAGGATGCTGTGTGAACTCTTCCCAGTGTAATGTTGTACAATTGCCCTGTTATCCATAAACACAGCTTTTGTTGGTACTGACTCTAAAACACCTTTATCTCCAAACTGGCTTACAAATACTGTCAGAAGATCAGATCCATGGAAATAAACAACTGCTCCTCAAACCTGCATGTCACCTCAGTCCCCAAACGCAGCTCAGATGTCCTGTAGGAGGCATGATCTCAGTCCCCAGGAGTGTGAGTGTGCGTGCGTGCATGCGGGGCTGAGGAAGAGGACTTGGTGAATGAATTCTTGTGGTCCTCTTTCAAGGGGACCTTCATTTCAGTTGTGCTAACCTGCCTTCATCCCAAACTTACCGACTAGTATTTCCACGAGGCCATGCAAAGTTTTAGGTAGTTTCTTCAGAAATGGCCACTCTTGATCCATTTAATATGAAAAAGCTCACAGAACTGGTCTGCCTGAGACTCCAAATCTAACCCGCACCCTTCCAAATGAACTGGGAAAGAAATTCACCTTTATCTAGTCTTGCCTCTATTTATTGAGGACCCATGACATACTGAGGACATGCGTGTTTGCTGCCACCCTGGGAGCATGGACATGAGTACAGCTTGCACTCCCAAAAGGGACCCTCAGTCCATTCCTGACAGGCTTTCCAGGTGGTAACTGCACACATGGTTTCTATTCCTTTGCCTCGCTCCCCCACAGGTGGAGGTGTACATTTGTTTACTCCTTGGCAGAGACTTCCAGCATTCTTCCCTTTAGTAACTGAGGGGTAACTGTGCTCAGAAAGGAAAATGCTGTTGTCACAAGCAAAGAGCAAGGGCCTGCAATTTTTCCAGAAAAGACTTCTGTTAATCTTCAAAGTTATAAGTAACTAGGACTACATACTCATCGCTAAACTGAAATGACTACAGTTTGCCAAAGATAATTGTTTATCAAGAATGAAGCAGAGAAAGAAAGAAAGGAAGGAAGAACAGATGACATCAATGGGTGGTAAAGTTTCCGATTTAGATGTGATGTTAGGTTGTCCTGAGAACAAAATATTCAAGTCCAAAATGCTCCTCTTGACTATATTTTTGTAAAATAATTTCACAGATGTATTTCATATTACTTGCTACTTTAAATCTGGTGACTGAATGCATTTCAACCTCTCCTTGATGACTCAGAGTCATCGCCAGGAGCGTGGATAATTTTACCATGCTTCAGAAAAGCAACGTCAGGGCCTTTTGAGTTATGAGCTGTGGTAGAAAATTTCCTAGGTAAATGTCTCAGGGTCTTAGATTTATTGAACTCTGACAATTTTTCTAATTCTTCCCTGGATGTCAGACTTCTACTTGTTACTGTCTTGTTGTATTGTTCTCTAGAAATCTTCCAACCCACCCCCCCCCACACCCCATTTTTTCATTCAAGGACTGACTTTGGGTATTCCCAATGCACCAGAGAGTACAGCACAATCAGGACCGGGGTGAGGGCCTGCCTGTGCACAGCAGGCCTACTAATGGGAGAGGTGAACAATAATCAAGGTCACAATTAAACAAGTAAATTCTAATTTACTTTGATCTAGGAGAGTGAATACTCACACTCGAGAGTTATACATAAATTAAGGACAAATAGGATTTCAGAAGCTTGCATGATCACACTCCATTTCTGTTTACTTATGAATAATTCCCCAGCAATGAGACTGTTGGCTTCACAGCGCTCTGAAAATGTGCAACCTCTGTATTACCATGGAATACAGAGCATACTACTGAAAATGGCTTGATATCATCCAATCTGGGTTTCTTATATTCTGCTAAATGGCCCTGTACCTACAACTTAAAATTGAGAACATGGCACCTAAGAGTCTAGAGATTCCAGATTCATATCTTTCAGGCCTCATTTCCCTTCACCTCCATATCTGTGCATCTAACTGCCAAGTCCCCCTCTCCAGGTGAATATCTTGTGGCATTGGAAATTTTTTTTTTTTTAGATTTATTTATTTATTTGAGAGAGCTCATGAGTGGGCGGAGGCGCAGAGGGAGCAAGAGAATACCAAGCAGACTTCCCTGAGCGTGGAGCCCAAAACAGGGCTCCATCCCACAACCCAGGGATCATGACCAGAGCCGAAATCGAGAGTCCGACTTAACCAACTGAGCCACCAACTGAGCCACCCAGGTGCCCCTGAAGTTTAACTTCTGATTCCACCCCTCACCATGGCCTTCACCCTATGTTCCCTTCGTCTACCCTTTCCTGTCTTGGCAAATGGTGCTATAATCTTCCCCAAAGGAATTTTTCTCAAGTTTTCTCCTTCCCTCATCCCTCACTCTCTCCAGCCTTATCCCAAATCTAATTCATTGACCAAGCCCGAGGATTTTGATCTCAAACACAGATCCCAAATCTGAATCAGATCATGATTCCTCTCTGCCTGAGATCTACCCAGGGCTCTGCTTTGCTCCTGGAGAAAAATCCAAGCTCCCAGTAGTGGCTTCAATGTGCTACAGGATTAGTCTCCAGGTAATAGTTTCTACTGCTTATCTCACCCTGTGGTCCTCTCCTGTCAAGTTCCAACCATTGAGACCTCCCTATTCTTCCCCACGTATGTCCTAGGCCCACACTATATTTCCTGTGATTTGTCCTTCCCTTAACCAGCCAAATGTCTGGCTCTTTCTTGTTATCACTGAGGGCTTAATCTTAATGCCAAATCTTATCCTTACAGAGAGGACTTCTAAGCCAGTACCTCTTACTACTCTGTAATGCACATGCCAATCACTGGGAAGCAGATTCTGATGTAGCAGGGCTGGGCTGGGGCCTGAAATCCTCCATGTCCAACAAGTTCCCAGGTGAGGCCCATGCTGCTGGTCTGTGAACCATACTGAATCCTAGTAGGCAGCCAATAAATATTTTTTGGTGAGTATGTTTTTTACTCTTCCCAGCCCTCAGGGGTATGAAATAGCCAAGTCTCTAGCTTTATGTAAGAGCAAGTCAGCTAGTATGGGGAGGTATTACTGATTCAAACATTGAGGTCTGAGGAGCCTTCATCCTTTATCACGATGCCAAACAATGATAATATAGTATATTTGCAAGGACTGATTACAAAATCAGTTACTGGTTTCAAGTGCAGTTTTATTTGTTTTTAAAATTGTTCTGATTGGGAGTTCACATCATTCCCTGAAGTAAAACTTCTCAAATACAGCCCTGGCTGGAATTGAGAGGTACAAGGGCTTCCCAACTAACTCTTTATTTACGGAAGATACCTTCCCCATAAATGCAAGCAGCAACACACTGAGAATATGCCAGTGAGAGTTCAGACACTGCAAATGTGCGATGGTTTTTCAGCAACCTAGTTTGTAAATTGGAGTGAACAACTAAACACAGATCACAACCCGTGACACAGCTCTCTTTAGGAATGAAACAGAGACCTTACCTTCATTTTAGGAAGTGCCTTCTCACCATTCTCACCATCAACCAACTGACCAATGAATCCTTGATGTGTGCCTACTATATACCAAATATTCTGTACAAAGATTTTAAGACCTGGCCCCTGCCTTTTGAAGTTATTAAAATCTTGGTGAAAGATACAGATACCCATAGAAATGTGATCAGGCAAAGCAACATAAAATGAATAACTTAACACTTCTGGAGGCAAGGACCAAGAGCATCAGAATTCCTGAGGATCTTTCCCAGTCCATGATCTGCCACTCCGTATTCAACACTAAATAAATGGTAAACATCAGTGCATATCAGACTTTAAGGTGAAAAGAATGCCCTTGCTAAATATAAAGTCAGATTCAGTGGGGGGTGGGAGCCCTAGAACTTGTACTTCTAACAGGCTCCCAGGTGATGACAGTGCTGGTGGTGTGAAGGCCACACTTTCTGTTGTAAGCAGAGAAAACACTGTTATTCAGTGTGGTCACCAAAGTCCTAGGCACATCCCCAGACCTACTGAATCTGAATTCATAGGGTTGGGGCTCGAGAATGTGCTCTAACTCCTCAGATAATTTGTACATATTCTAAAGATTCAGAAGCACTGACATTAGTCGCTAGGGGCCAGCTGTGTTGAATTCAGGACACATGTCTTTCCCCCAGCAATTAGCCACCAGATCGATATCAGGCTTCAGAATTTTCAGGGATGTCAATTCAGTACTGAGTGGCCTGGTTCACTTTACCAACATAAGCAGGTATAAGGCTGTCCAGAACCCTCAATGAGAGACTGACACACCCAAAACGTTTGTTTGGCACAGACTGGATCAGACCAGAGAATAGTGGCCAGGAAGGAACTCTGATTTAGCCAGATAGGTGGTTATTCTTTTTGTAATGCTCATGAGGAACAGAGACTATAATGGCTTTAGCAGATGTGGACATCCTAATGCCAAGAGGCTCTCTGCCTAAAAGATATCTGTAATCATCCAATACATTACCCCATCCTCTGGCCTGAGATTGAGTTGTCACAGGCTCCCAGACACTGCTCCAGGCGCCCCAGATGGTACTGGCTGTCATACTTAGAGCATGTCATTATGCACACATGCAAACCACATGAGGGTAACTAGCTTCTGGAGACTAAATGCAGAACACTACCCTTTCCCCCAAGGTCCCTAGACACTGCTGGGAGAAAGAGAGATAAATGGGACCTCAGGTGCTAGGAGGTCTTAGGAAAATGAGGACCCATGGGAAATCCTTAGGGCAAAGGTGCTAGGCAGACACAAAGAAATTCCATGATAACAATGAGCTCATGTGAGAGCAAAATATATTGATGTTTTGGCACTTTCCTCTCTTCTAATTTCAACACAGTCTTACTGTTTGGTTTAGGAAGTATTATTTTGGACTCAGGGTAGAAGTGTTAACTTTTCATTCTAGCAGAGAACTAAAACAATGATTTTTAAAAAATTTATTTAGCAATTTAGCAATGATGATTTCGTCCAGCT
This sequence comes from Lutra lutra, assembly GCF_902655055.1. NCBI lineage: Eukaryota > Metazoa > Chordata > Mammalia > Carnivora > Mustelidae > Lutra > Lutra lutra. Next base: position 101,714,572 of record NC_062282.1, on the reverse strand, counting down.
AGTAAAAATAAAACAAAGGTAAATACTAACTTGAAATCAATAAAGTCTTTAGATAATTATCTTCTATCTAATCGATTTCAGAAATTTAAGAAGCCCACTGATGAGGACTCATCACTGACCCTGACTTTAGAAAAAGAGCCCCCCACAATCTGCTTCTGTAAGATTCCCAATAAGCATGTCCACACCAGGCTAGAATTATCCTGACTCACTGGACTGAAGAACGGGATCTACTGTCCCCAAACTCTCAACACACAGAGAAGAGTCAGGCTTGCTACAGATTCCACTCTTGGAATTTCAGTATGATGCTTTGAATTCCAGTAAGATTCAACTAGCCCTAGAAGGGGTAACACCTTTAAATGTCCCCCAAAGTGAAGCATTTTGCCAGAAAGAAGTGAGAAATCACAAGGGCCCAGAAGGAGGCCACACAGCAGGCAGCAAGACAGAAGAATCTCAGAAGTCTTGAGATAAACCTAGATTTTTTGTTTTGTTTTGTTTTTGTTTTTGTTTTTACTTTTCAGATTGTTGCTTAGGAAGGTGTATGCTTAAGAAATTTATTTCATGCCCTGTAGGAATGAAGTTTCTCCTATAACTGATCTCCTGTGACTTACCATATGTCTTACCCTCCTCTCAAGACCACTGAGAAAATAGAATGAAATGATAGATTTGAAAGTATTCTGAAAAGCTGCAACTTTTAAAAATATGAGCTATTATTTTCCAAGGTAATGTCCTTGCAACTCCCTGAAATCCTGGAATAAGACACTTACCTCCAGGTCGGCTACTCCCTCTGAGAAACTACCTGCTATCAAATGGGGCTTAATGCAAGGCCAATGTGGCAAAGGCTGACTTGGTAGATGACTTTGAGAAGAAGTTTAATGCCCTGAAGTTTTCTGTGCCAGAGGATAAATATACTGTTCAGGTGGATGCTGAAGAAAAAGAAGATGTGAACAGTTGTGCTGAGTTTTTGTCTCTCTTCAAGGCCAGGGTTGAAGAATGTGAAAAAGAGCTGGAGAAGATGAGGAACATCATTCTATTTGATCAGATGACCATTGAGGACCTGAATGAAGTCTTCCCAGAAACCAAATTAGTCAAGAAGAAGCAGATCTGACTTTTTGAGGAAGATCAAGTCCCAACCAGTTAATCGGAAGGGAAGGCAAGTGATTTTAAAAGGAAGTGTATTGTCTATAAACAGTGTAGGCATTCTTATCTCCTTTGAGATACAACAAGACACAGTAGTTAAACTTCCTGATAGTAATCAAGGAAGCTGCATGGCTCTGTGTTTGCAGTAGAGAGGTGCTTAAGTTAGAAAACACTCTATGGTACAATCACAGCAGCCCGAACCAAACCACTGATAGCCCTGAGTTATTTTGGTTTGTTTGGACCTTGGATTTCATGTGATCTTAACTGGCTTCCTTTCCAGGACTTCACTGTATGTAAAAAGGTTTTGCTTTCAATTGTTTATTGAATTATGTCTCGTGTCAGAATCAGAGAGAGGCAGCACTGGAAATGATAAAGATTAGAAAGAAAAGTCACTGAAAGTGTTAGCCATAGATCCCCAGAGTTTGTGAAGATGAATTTATTAGACTCCACACTCCCCCAGTCAGGCCATGGATCATCTGGACAACTGGAGGACTGTGAGTGAATAGTACAAACAGCATGTCTAACAGAAAGATGTTTCCACCTGGAAGAATGGCTCAGTTCCAGCCCGATTCCTTGTGGATTTGTTAATTGGATTTGTTCTTGCAGTTAAGGCAAATCAGCATACATGCTAGTTAGCGGTTTCAGGCCCTGCACAATTGGAATTCTGCTCAAGGAAAGGTTGGCCAAGAAATAAAAGCACTTTCTCAAGAGGTTTACTCCTACTGGACTCAAAGAAAATGTACATGTTAAGCAGAGCCAGAAAGCAAACTCAAAGTTCTGTATGTCTAAGTTTCACTATTTAGGATGGAAGATTCAGATGTGATGTCGTTAAGCCTTCCCATACATGAAAAAGGCATTGGGTTAGGGAGCATTTTGGAAAAAATACATGCATTCAAAGTTGTGTGGCCACGAACCCAGAATCTAATGTCCCATCGAACACTAAGTCATATAATAACTTCATAGATGAATAACAGTGCTGTCCTCCTTACAAGAAGGGGCCACTGGCACTGCCATTAGTAAGCACAGGTGTGCCTAAAAGACCTCTGTAATGAAGAGTTCTTTCTACAGGGGATGGGTGGAGCTTGTTCAATTCACAGATGCAGCCAGTCACTGTCCAGGCAGGTCTGCAGGTACAATTAAAATGTGTCTGGGGTTGCTGCACTTGGAGGAGTCCCCTGGCCCCAGAGGGTCTGAAAGAACTTTAGGAAGAGCCAAAGAAAGGATGCATGCAGAGGACGGCTGAGGTCTGCTGTGCTAGACAAGGGATGGTAAGTTCCAAAGGCTAAAGAGCTAAAAGCAATGTGGAATCCCAGATTGGGTCCTGGAACAATAAAAGGACATTAGTGGATGAAATGGTGAAATCTGAATAAATCCCGCAGTCCAATCAACAGTCATACACTGATGTCAACATCTTGATTTTGACGAATGCACCACAGTGTTGGAAGATGTTACACCAGGGGAGCTGAGTGAAGAGTTTATGGAAAATCTCTGAGCGATCATTGCAATTTCTCTATAAATCCCAAATTACTGTAAAATTAAAAAAATCAATTTGTTAAAGAAGTTTATGGGGCTAGCATGTAACATAGAGGAATTAAACAAGCCAGGCTAGGACAATCGCCAAATGGTCAGCCCTTGCCCTGTCTATAGAATACCCACTTCTCACTGATGGCTAGTTACTGCCATGTGGAAACGCAAGCTTCCATTTACAGATTTTCTGTGTTTTCAAGAGAATGCAAAACTACTTATGTGTGTTATCTTGTTGCTTTTTTTGGTTGTTGTTAAGACTTGTATTTTATTTATTTGACAGAGAGAGAGAATGTGAGAGAGGGAACACAAGCAGGGGTAGTGGGAGAGAGAGAAGCAGGCTCTCCACTGAGCAGAGAGCCCCATATGGGACTTGATCCCAGGACCCCAGGATCATGACCTGAGCTGAAGGCAGACACTTAACAACTGAGCTACCCAGGTGCCCTGTTATCCTGGTTTTAAAACAATGGCTCAAAATGTGCAAAAACATATTAGGGACAGAGAGAATACAGCTGCTCTGTGAGGACAAGTGGCTCAAATATGCGACTTCTCTTGTGGACACCAGAGCAGTAAGTGTGCAAAGATGATCCCAGAAGCTTTAACAATGTAGATTCCTAGGTCCCAGCATGAGAGGTTCCGATTAGGTAGATTTAGGGCCAAACCTCAGATCCCATAATTTTATTGATGATATGTATCCCACGTGCTTTTGACACAGGAAGTTCATAAAAACACTGAGAAACATTGCTTTCAGGAATGAGATCCCATTTCCCTTGGCTTCTTCACATCCTTTAATTCAACTTCTTATTCTTTCTCTCACTATCACTGACACAACTTCAAGGCCAGTATTAAAATACAGGTCCAGAAGTGTTCTAACAGCCACCCACTACAAGTGGCCAGTAAGCAATTAAAATTTGGGGCTCTAAGTAGAAAATACACAGAGGATTTTAAAGACTTATTACAAATTCCAAAAAGTAAAGTATCTTATTAATAAGTGTTTATTATTGATAAAATGTTGAAATGGTAATATTTTAGATATATTGGGTAAAATAAAATATATTAAAATGAATTTCACCTGCTACTAGGAAACTTAATGCCTCATATGTAATGAGGCTTACATTTGTAACTCACATTATATTCCTTTGGATGGTGCTGGTCTAGGAATCTAAGGTAAAGAGGGTTGTTTGCTCTTCAGCCTTGGTGTTTAGAAGACAGGCTTAGTGTTCATATGTCTATGGTTCTGCCCAAATAACCAGGATTTCACATTTGGGGACAAAGCTCTTAGGCAAACAATGTTCATGTCTTAGCATCCCTCCCTAGAGAGACAACAGTAAGAAACTGGCTGAGACTTGGGGCCCTTGGGTCCTGGCCATCTCTGCCTCTGTCACCAGAGGCATGACTAAAAGCCATTCACATAATTAATATATCACAGAAGGATGGGACAAGTACACTCATTGTTGGTACCATTTCCAAGAGATAAAAGGAAAGCTACAGATTCTGCTAGGTATTAAACTGGGTGCAGATTAAGACAATACCCCGATCTGATCTCAGATTAAGAAATAATGTTTTTCAGGGGTGCCTGGCTGGCTAAGTTGGAAGAGCATCCAACTCTTGATCTTGGGGTTATGAGTTCAAGCCCCACATTGGTTGTAGAGATGATAGATAGATAGAAAGATAGATAATATTTTAAAAAGAAAAAATAATATTTTCAGAAGACTCCTATGAAGAGATTTTTAGAAACTGTACAGGCTGATGTTAGAGTCGTTTGGTGAAGAAAAGTTAACAAAACATAGACATAGGAAGGATAAAAATCTTACCATGAAAATGAGCAAGTAGAAATACAATATCCCGTTAGTGGTTTGGGTTGAACAGAACATCTCAAGCTCTATTTACTATCTCATTCATTCAATAGATATGCAAATGTATATGTCAGCACTTTCAATTCTTAATTCTTTAAAAATGTCTATGTGCTTCAAGATAAATTTTATCCACGTGTTTCTGATCCACTTATATTTAACTAATCCAAATGCCATTTTGTAAGAACTATTTGATGTTCTAAAATACTTTTTTGAGAGAGAGAGAGAGAAAGAGCAAGTGGGGGGGGTGGCGAGAGAGAAAGGGATAGAGAGAATCTTAAGCAGGCTCCATGCCCTGCGAAGAGCCTGACGCAGGGCTTGATCTCATGACCTGAGCCAAAATCAAGAGTTGTCCAGACACTTAACTGACTGAACTACTCAGATACCCCTGATACCCTGGTCTCCATTAATAATCCTGTTTTCTTTCAACATAAGGGTCTTGTTGTATCTCTACACAAACCTGGATTCAGGTCTAACGTCAGAACCCACACAATCCAAGCAGTTTTACAACCTGGCAAGGTAAGTTTTAATGATTCAGTTTTAAAAAAGTGTTCCAGTATCTACATACCTACTTGCTCATTCTTCTGGGGATCCCTTTCTTGGTCTCACCTGCCTAGGTTATATGTATTGATCATTATTGTTCTTTTTAATGAGTATCTCTATTCAGCATCTCTTTTCTTTTGGTAATTACTTCTCTCTTCCCTTTCAACCTGCTGTCTGCAGATCCCCAAACCCTCACTTCTGCTCTTGGATTCCAAAGTTCCTGCCATTCTCGGCTCTTCTGTACACCCCAGTTCTCATCAAATTCAGCAAATATAGCATTCTCAAGTTAAATTCTCACTTGTAAGTATCTGCCTTTACCCCAGGGTAACCTAAGTTGCCCCAAATTCTGCAATTATCTCTCTGGTTGTTCTTTCTTTTATCCCCCTCCATTCTATTCATGGGTACTTCAGAGATAGACCATTTACATAAGACCCACCTTTCTGACCAGGAATAAAACACATCCCTAGCAGTCACCACCGCTGAAGAAAGGGCTGTGTGTTATTAGAAATACAGATGAGCTCAGACATGTACTCAGTGGATCCCAGCACAGACGACGATTTGGAACTATTCAAAGCCACTCGCCTGGTAGCACACTAAGAGCAGTATTCACAGCTCAGCCTTGTATTTTTGATTTGTTGATGAGAAGGAAATGAAAAATAATGCACTAACAATAAGTAGTGATTTCATGGACTTTGAAATATGTGGACATTTCAGCAAATGTCATTTTCATAAGATAAAAAAATGTATAGTCTATATATTCTAAGTCAGAGCAGATGGTTTTAACAGACATCTAACTACAAATTTGCCTTCAGGATTCCTATTTCTTACCACTTTGGTCCTTTCAGTTTCTTACCCTCTCTATTCAGACAGCAATTTCCCCCCAAGATGCTGAGTACTCCCCACCAGAGCCTATTTGGGCTTGGATTCCTGGGGGAGGTTTCCCTGTATCCTGTATCAAAAAATACACCATTTCCATCTTGCTGCCTTGGGACCTTCCTTTGGGGGAGATGAGAGCTCCCTGAGCCTACGAATCAGGAGGATCAGGCAGTAAGGTGAAGATGTCTCAGCCCGCTTCCAGAATTATCCATTTATACAAGAAGACACAATAAAATAAGCATCAAAAATAGGTCAAAGTCTAGTGATTAGAAGGGAGAAGGAAGAACACATCAGAGACCTCAGCTAAAGGGAGTTGCCAAATGTGAGCACCAAGTGAAGCTCTATGCCTCAAAACAGTCAGATGAAAAGGAGAGATGCTGAGTTTTATAGTTTTCAGTATCTGATCAAGGAAGTTCAGGAGTTCTTTGGTAGGGACTGGTTTTCTCCGGACAGTAAATTCTTGGAGCTTTCTGTTGAATTGATTTTTATATAAATGACAATATAGACTAAAAGTGGCTTACAGAAGATGTAGAAATGATTTTCTTATAGCCACTTCTTACACTGACCTGCAATAAACACTGAGGGCAGCCTGTTTATTAAATCATAACTCAGTGAAGATATTTCTTTGGGGAGTTTAGCTAATGTGCTCCAGACCCATAACTTTCTAGAGATTTATCTTGACATACAGAGAGAGCTCAGATGGTCTGGAGGAATGGATGGTTAGTATGATTCAAAGACACTCTCTCTCAAGAACTCATTGTTTTTTGTTGATCCTTAGGCAGAACCTGGAGACTGGTCCACATGTTAGAAAGTAAAGCCAGCCATATGCTCTGATGTGCAGGTGTCAGTGCTGAAGTTTGATCAGGAGATAAACATTTCTTCAACTTCAAGGTGGAACTAGCCTGACTTTCCCTGGTTTTAGGCTAAGATTCCCACCTACTTATATAGTTAGGGCCCAACTTACTTGGTCAAACAATTATTTGACTAAGGATCCCACTGAAGCTTGAAATTTCTCACATAAAATAAGGTTGGGACAAATTTGGCTTGAAAACTTTTAAAGGCAGGTATCTTTTCCAATCATAAAATAACCTTCCTATGTTCTTCCTCTGACAGACTACAGTGTACTCTCATTTATTTATGTGTCTTTTGCATGGAGACCTCATGAGCTCCAGAAATGGTAGAGAAAAACCAGTCTGCATGGTTCACTGATGGGAAATTACATAAAATAATGTCTTTCCTTTGAAATCATGGCCCAGAAGAAAGGGTCAGCTTTAAGGAGAGCTTTGTAGTTATGGTTTTAGGTCATAAAGATTCTGATCCCTGGGTAGTGAGCCTGACACAGGGTATTGGTCATTGGCAACCCTGTGCAGATTCCCCTTCTTGTGCATGGATGTGTTGGCTAAGTTGACCACAGCCCACCAGCAGGCTGCACCCTAGAAGACATCCTCCAACAATGGCAACTATCACCAAGGCTCAGAAGAGAGGTGGCCCTGTCATGTCAGCATGCCACTGCAGAATTTTGAAGTTGGTTCCTTCTCTACCAGGGCCCAGGCTAAGTACTGAATAAGTTGCCAATGCCTAGCATCAGCCAGTGAAGATTTGGGGAGTATATAAATAAATGGATGAACGCCAATGAGCATCAAGGTAACAGAAACTCTGGGGCTGGAGCCAGTGATCCCAGCTTGATAACCAAGCTGACAGGAGGTAGGCTGGGACCCCATGACTACAGCAGACTGGGAGTGACAAAATGAAAATGGATTCTGAATTCCCTGCAGTTGAGAACTTTGAGATCCTCATGATTTAAAAAAAAGAGAGAGAGAGATAGAAGACGAGAGGACTACATCAGTGAGTGAAATCTGTGCACAGCTCAGGTTAGACAGAGGCTGTCCATTGGAGGGCTAGAAGAAGCCAGTGGCACTTTTCCACTCTATCTTCTCTTCCCAGCAAGACTCCGCAGGGTGCCCTCCTTGTCCTGTTTGGAGCATTTTCCCCCTTCCACTCTTATCTGTAGATGAAGTGAGCAAAGCAAGGCAAGTGAGACAATTTCCCAGGCTAGTGGCTCTCAGAGCTTTAAGAAAATACCATCCCAGAGATTCAGATTTAATTGGTTTAGAGGCATTGGCAGTTCTAAAAAGCCCCCGTAGGTTATTTCAAAGTGCAGCTGGGGTTAAGAGACAACATCCTGGTCACACATTAGACCCTCCCTCTCCTGAGGCAGGTATATGCTCCTTCGTGTAAATAATCCTAAGAGGGAAATCTGAAGGCTGACATTCTGACATTCTCCGTTACACTATTCACTTCCAAACATGACACAACATTGCTTATCCAGAATGACTGAGGTCTGACTTACTTGCCACTAAGGATTTGTCCGGGGTTTACATAGCATAGCTTCCAAAGAACACTATGATTTTACAATGATGTTCTCATGCAATATTTTTACACAGTTGTAAATTACGCTTTAAACTAGTTATCATAAACTAGTTGCATTTGAAGATTGCAAAGATACAAATTGAAAGCTGCCCGTGTCCCTGAGTCCCTCCTTGGAAGAGAGCTATCCACCAATGAAGAATACTTGGTTTAAAATTTATCTAATCAAGAGAGAAATTCTCATGAGTAGTCACTATCAGTTGGGGGTTTATCCATTATAACAAGAGTTATCATATCACTACATCAAGTTCTTCTCTCGTCGTCTGCTTGGTTTCTCCAAGTCCCTGAGGACAAGCAACCTGCATTGCTCTTATTAGTGATCTTCTCCTCCTGAATCCCTTCCCTGATCCCCATCTGAGAGACCTGTGCCCTGACATCTCCTGTCTCCATGCTAAGCCCCCATCTGGCCTGTGGAGGATGTCTTGCTTTTGGATTTCCTCATCACTAGACTGAGCTGCCCTGGCACACGAGAGACCTCAGTGCTTCTCTGCCTTCTAAGCAGACTTCCTGTCCCACCTCACTACCTATAAACCTGACCTCTCCCGTCAGTTTGTGTCCCTTCACTCTGTTGGTCTATCTAAATCCTGGCTCTGACTCCTCCCAGTCTGCTTCCTTTGACCACTGATAGATTCCTCCTGCCCAAGCTCTAGGTTGGTGGCTCTCAAAGTGTGGCTGCTGGACCCATAGCATCAGCATCACCTTGGAACTTGGTGGAAATTCAAATCCTGAGGCCCCAACCTCTCTCCACATTTACCAGTTCTCTTATCTAAGCCATCCTCAATGGGTGGAGAAACTGTTGTCTCTGTTTGGGCCATAATGATCCCTGACAACTACTGATCTCTTTACTGTCTCCATAGTTTTGCCTTTTCCACAATGACCTAAAGTTGGAATGATACTCTATGTAGACTTTTCAGAAGGCCTTCTCTCACTTAGTAATATGCATTTAATATGCATTTCTTTTTATAGATTAATAGTTCATCTCCTTTTAGCACTAATAATCTGTTGTCTGATTGTATGTACAGCAGCTCGTTTGTCCATTTACTTACTAAAGGACATCTGATTGCTTTTAAGTTTTAGCAATTATGAATGACACTGCTATAAATGGTTTTGTGGCCTTAATAAGTGATTCTTAATTATTTTTGATGCAATACACATAGAAGTTTGCATTCATAATGGGCTATGAGCTGGGGCATAAGGTTCCACTATAAGTAAGGAACCCCAAAGTAACAATGGCTTCAGAGGAAGAATATCCCTCCATCATGACCTAGAGCTCTACATCTAATTCTAGAGTTCAGGGCTAGAATAAAGCACCATGGCCATCACTAACCCAGAGTCAATCTCTTGTTACCCTCTCCCATTCTGGAGTGTGTTTTTTACTCTAAGGTCACCTCATGATAAGGTGGAGATCCAACCACTGCATCCACAGTGTAGACAACAGGAAGAAGGAATCCAAAGTAAGACACAAGGGTTCCTTCCCAGTTAAGTCAGCTCCCTTTAAGTAAATTTTCTATAAGTCCTAGACACTATTTCCCTTTTATTTCATTAGCCAGAAGTTAGTCACAAGGCCATACTTAGCTGGAAAAAAGGCTGGGCATATTACTACCCCAAATAAAACAGAAGTTTTGCCCGAAGGAGAGAGGAGATTGGAGGAGGGCAGCTAGGTCTGTTTCAGTGAGGCTTATATTGGCATACCTGCTTTTAATGCATTTTGCTTAACTGTACTTTGTAGATATTGTATTTTTATAAATTGAAGGTTTGTGGCAACCTTGCCTTGAGCAAGTCTATTGGTACCATTTTTACACCAGCATTTGCTCACTTCATGTGTTGGTGTCCCATTTTGGTAATTCCCTCGATATTTCAAACTTTTTTTATTACTATTACTGTGATACTTGTTATGGTGATCTGTGATATTACTATTGTAATTGTATTGAGGTAACACGAGTCCCATCAATAAAAGATGGTGAACTTAATAAGTGTTGTGCATGTTCTGAGTGCTCTACCAACTGCCCATTTCCCCATCTCTTTCCCTCTGCTTGGGCCTCCCTATTCCCTAAGACACAATAATATTGAAATTGGGCCAGTTGATAACCCTACAATGGCCCCTAAGTGTTCAAGTGAAAGGAAGAGTCACACATCTCTCACATTAAATCAAAAGCTAGAAATTATTAGACTTAATGAGGGAAGCATGTCAAAAACCAAGACAAGCTGAAAGCCAGGCCTCTGGCATCAAACAGTCAAGCTGTGAATGCAAAGGAAGAGCTCTTGAAGGAAATGAAAATTGTTCCTCCAATGAACACAGAAATCTTAAAGTATGACAGCCTTATTGCTGATTAGGAGAAAGTTTTAATGGTTTGGATAGAAAATCCATTCCCTTAATCCAAAGCTTAATCCAGAGCAAGGGCCTCACTCTCTTCAATTCTGTAAAGGCTGAGAAAGGTAAGGAAACTGCAGAAGAGAAGACTGAAGCTAGCAGAAGTTGGTTCATGAGGTTTAAGGAAAGATACCAACTCCAAAACATACAAGTACAAGGTGAAGCAGCAAATGCTGATGTAGAAGCTGCAGCAAGTTCTCCAGAAAATCGAGCTCAGATCATTCATGACTGGCTACATTAGACAATAGATTTTCAAATTTTCCATTTTCAACAGCTTTCTATTGGAAGATGTCATCTAGGACTTTCAAAGCTTAGAGAGGAGAAGTCAAAGCCTAGCTTTAGTGATTCAAAGGACTTCTGTTAGGGGCTAATGCAGCTAGTGACTTTAAGTTGATGTCAATGAAAATCCTGGGGCCCTTAAGAATTATGTTAAATTTACTCCACCTATGCTTTACAAATGAGACAACAAGCCTAGATGATAGCACATCTGTTTATAACATGGTTTACTGAATATTTTAAGCCTACTCCTGAGACCTACTGTTCAAGCAAAAAGATTCCTTTCAAAATATGCCTGCTTGTTCACAATGCACTTGGTCATCCAAGAGTTTTCATGGAGATGTACATCAAAATGCATGTTGTTTTCACGACTACTAATACCACATCTATTCTGTAGCCCACAGATCAAATTTAAACTTTCCAGTCTTATTTTTTAAGAATGACATTTCATAGGGCTACAGCTGCCATAGAAAGTGATTCCTCTAATGAATCTGGGCAGTCAATTAACAATCTTCTGGAAAGGATTCACCATTCTAGATGCCATTCAGAACATTTGCAATTAATGGGAAGAGGTCAAAATAGCAACATGCACAGGAGTTTGGAAGAAGTTGATTCCAGCCCTCATGGAGGACTTTCAAAGGTTCAAGAATTCAGTGGAGGAAATAACTGCAGATGTGCTAGAAATGACAAGAGAACTAGAATTTGAAGTGGAGCCTGAAGATGGGACTGAACTGCAATTTCATGGTCAAATGTGAATGGATAAGGAGGTGATTCTTTTGGATGAGCAAAGAAATGTTTTCTTGAGATGAAAACTACTTTTGTTGACAATGCTGTGAAGATGTTGAAATGACAACAAGGGATTTAGAATATTACATAAACTTAGTTGATAAAGCAAGGGCAGGTTTGAGAGGACTGACTACATTTTTTAAAGAATTTCTACTTTGGGTATAATACTATCAAACAGCATCACATACTACAGAGAAACCATTCATGAAAGGAAGAGTCTATTGATATAGCAAACTTATTTGTCTTATTTAAGAAATTGCCACAGCCACTCCAGCCTTTAGCAACCACCACTCTAATTGGTCAACAGCCATCAACATGGAGGCCAGACCCTCCACCAGCAAAAAGAATATAAGTTGCAGGGGCACCTAGGTGGTTCAGTGGGTTAAAGCCTCTGCCTTCCACTCAGGTCATGATCCCAGGATTCTGGGATCAAGGCCCACCTCCCCCCTCTCTCACTGGGCTCTCTGCTCAGCGGGGAGCCTGCTTCATTGCCTCTCTCTGCCTGCCTCTCTGTCTACTTGTGATCTCTGTGTGTCAAATAAATAAATAAAAATCTTTTTTTAAAAAAGTACAAGTTGCTGAAAGTTCAGGTGATGATTAGTAATTTTTAGCAATAACATATTTCTTTAAATATACACATTGGGGTGTTTTAGCCATAATGCCATTGTACACTTCACAGATGACAGTAAATATAAACATAACTTTCATATGAACTGAGAAACCAACAAATTCACTTGACTCACTTTATTGTAATATTTGCTTTATTGCAGTGGTCTAGAACCAAGCCCACAGTATCTCCCAGGTATGCTTGTATATATATAATACCAGAGTACCAATGCCAACTCTTTTTTTTTTTCTTTTCTCTTCCCCTCAGATAAGTAGACAAATCTGAGAGGGACATTATTACAGGGCCAAACTTGACTCTGCTTTAGTTGACAGTTTAAAAATAAATCAGGGGCGCCTGGGTGGCTCAGTGGGTTAAGCCGCTGCCTTTGGCTCAGGTCATGATCTCAGGGTCCTGGGATCGAGTCCCACATCGGGCTCTCTGCTCAGCAGGAGGCCTGCTTCCCTCTCTCTCTCTCTCTGCCTGCCTTTCCGTCTACTTGTGATCTCTCTCTGTCAAATAAATAAATAAAATCTTTAAAAAAAAAAATAAATAAATCAGATGCAAAGTTGGGGGCTTTGTACTATTTTGTGGATGTACCTCAAAACTTACTGAACTTTACCAAGGTATTGTGACATTAAGACTGAGAACACTGCCTATATAAAGTAGGTGGCTGTGTCTTTGAAAAGACTGGGATGTGAGAAAAAACTGACAGGCTCCATTTTATGGCCAGATATGTACCTTTTATAAAAAAAAAAAAAAAAAAGAAATGATAAGTAAAAAAAAAATTTAGAGGCTTCTTCTAGGAATGTCAGCACTATGGTTGTGGTGGTTGTAATGGAGAATCCCTAGCTAAATACACTTGGTTTTGGAGGCTCTCCCAGGTATGGAATGGCACCAGCCATGGCCATCAGTTACTTCAGGAATGCACAGCAGACCATACCTCCTGGAATTGATGCCTTTGAGTCATCCCCTCCCTTGATTCTGGGCTGCCCTGTGACCACTTTAACCAGAAGTGAAACTGTGCCAGTGCCCTAATTTTAAAAGGCCTGAAAGTTTCTATTTTTGCTTCTTGAATATCCTCAACTGCCAAGTAAGATGTCTGGCTACACTGCTGGATTAGCCACGTGGGGAGATTCAAGGTAGAAGCCACACAGAGAAGGAAAAGACCTGTGCTACATGAAGAGGGACAGTGAGTCCAGGAGTCCAGCCTCCAGCTAAGTCCAGAGTTTGGCCTCCCTGCCAGCTGAATGCAACCACATCATGACCACTAGCAAACCCATATCAAAAAATTATGAGGAATAAAATCATTATTGTTTTAAGCCACTACATTTTGGGGCTGTTTGTCCATAGAAGTGAGCAAACACCATCACTTTCCCAAACACTCTACGGGCTTAAGCTGGAACCCCGGCCAATATGGCTACCCCAGTCTGTGCCCAACTGTCATGGCTGCCAAAATAGCCCTCGCTGGCCTCGGCTACCCCAGCCAAGGGAGTCAGTGTCCTCTAGACTCCTCCAACCTCCCTAACTCCATAGGGAGTTAGGATGACCCCCTAACTCCATAGCCCTGAAATCCTCCCTCTTCCAGGTCCCTCCTCCTGACTCAGTCAGGCCAACTGGAAGCATTTCTGACAGGAGCATCCCTTCCCTTCCTCATCTGGTCTCCCAGCAGGAATTCATGCCACCTCATCTTTGGAACCTCATCAGAAGAGCACATGCAGTGTGTGGTGTGCATGCGTGTATTGGGGGAGTCTTAACTGCAAATGGATCAAGTCTTATTCTAGAACTGTGGCCAGAAAAATGAGTTCCTGGCATCTCCAGTTGGAATCTGGAACAGATTTTCCCATAAAAAGCAATATTATAGGTGATTTTAGGTTCTGTGGTACTATTAGAACTATAGTTCAGCTACACTGCTGGTTCAATGGATGTTTAGGAGCTGCTCTGGGAACATAATTACCTTTTATAACATTGTCCTAATGAGAAACAAGATCCAAATAACTGCCTTAAGAATGAACCTTTGGAAGGAACCTGACTGTAAGTTGGAAACCATCTTTCTCTATTGAGCACATTTATATAGTAGATGCTGTGGGGGAAGTAGAAGGAAAAAATAATATTATGACCTCTTCCCCAAACGTTGCAGTTTCTTTGGGAGGCCTAATTATGAGAAAAAACATCAAGCAAAGTGCCTATAAGCAATTCTAAACTTGTGTGAGACGGACCAGTCAGTGACTCTCAAGCCTGCTACAGTTATCTTAGTGGTTGTTTATTTACATCCGCTTCCAGATGCCTGTTTCGAGAGGGCTTGTGGACACCTACTGTTCAAAAGAGCACATGAGCTGTTCCCTGTTAACAGAGAAGGAATACATAGGAGGCACCTGTATTCAGGTGGCTATTTAGTAATGACAATAGGAGGGTTCTGGAGCTTGGGAATCAACTCTAGGAGTGCCACAGCCTGATGCCTGGACAGAAACCCAGGGGGTCCTTACCACTGGCCTCATAAAGGCCACCAAAGAGGCCCACCACTGTGCTTCTCAACATGCGGTCTGGGAACACCTTTATTAGGATCACATAGTGGGGCCGCTTCCTAAAAATGCTGAACCTTTGACCACAACCCAGATCTCAGAGTGAGGCTTGGGAAGCTACATTATTGATAAATTCCCCCAGATGATTGTTATATGATGCCAGTTTGAAATCACTATTTTAAATAAAGCCACCCTAGAGATGCAAGAGCGCCACCAAGATCCTCAGGAGTATTTTCCCCTGGAAAACTAGGCAGGGGGATCTAGATGTAGGAATTAGTCCCTTACGCGCTCCACTTTGGTAACCTTGCTGATGCCAGCCGTTTCTAGAGGAAAACAAACATGTTCCAATTGCTGGGCATGAAATGGGGGCTTTTGCACACTCTCCCAGCACTTTTTGGCTCTTCTTCCATTCCAGGCAAAGCACTGTGCATACACTGCAAACATGTCTAAGGCATCTGGACTGAAACCCAGCATCTGCTGTAAGAAAAATGAGATTTTTCAAGCAGGACCTCTTTGGAAATAAGATGCCAAGTGAGATAGGGCCTCCCAGGTAGACTTCATCACATGGAATCATATGGGCAAGTTTCCCTGGGGACTAGAAAATGTGCTTTGAATAATACTCTATGGCTCCTACAAGAATATGCTGTACTCCTTGCTTGGGTCTCTTGCCATCAAGACCATCCTGCTTCCCTGCAAGACATTTGGGCTCCTTACCATCAATCTGCAAATTACTCAAATGCAAATACTGTAGCATACTGGGCATTGCACTGGTTTTTCATTATTCAGGGTGAAATCATTTTAGGACTGATTTTGAGAGGGGCACCTGGGTGGCTCAGTTGATTGGGTGTCTGCCTTGGGCTTGGGTCATGATCCTGGGGTCCTGGGATCGAGCTTACATCAGGCTCCCTGCTTGGCGGGAAACCTGCTTCTCCCTCTCCCTCTGCTCCTCTGCCTTGCTTGTGCTTTCTCTCACTCTATCTAAATAAAATCTTATACCCACCTCTGCAACTGTATGAGCACCCACACATTTTGTGTCTTTTGCCTCTGGGAAGGGACACTGATGCCCAAGCAGGGACAACAAAGGTGCCAAACTCTCGGCTTCTCCCTTTCAGAAACTGAGGCCCAGGGCATAAACAGAGGATTTGGTCAATATGGAATTCAAGTTATTTCCCATTCCTTCTGGCACCACTCCTTACCTCCATGCTAGGGAAAGTTGTCCAGACTGAAGCAAGAAAGATCCAGTGTAGCTGGACCACTGCAAGGGTCCCTTCCCCAACACTGGTCAAATCCCAACTGAGTTTGAGAATCTCCGTGAACATGGGCATGGTGAGGCCCAGGGAACACAAAGCAAATAATGAAGGGACTTGAGTAGCCCCACCATCTTCTTAGGTATCCAAATATTGTGGGAGAACAGTCAAATATGTCCAGGGGCTGGAAAGGGTTAAGAAGCGAACTGTTTGGAATGGGTCTCAGGGGTTTGCATGGGACAGCACATATTGCAGAGAATGTGAACCTGAAAAGATGACAGACTCACTTCTCCTTCCCTCAGCACCATAGAACTGTGACCACCTGGGATTTGGACACAACCCTGGGAAGGGGAACAGGAAACCTGAACCGACTGAAATTTGGGTTTTGTCACTCACTGGAATGAGGGCTCAAAATAGAAATGAAGCTAAGGTACGTAGGTTCAAAAAGGTTGAACAACTTTCTCCCCTGTCTACCTTTCTGTGCATTATGAGAGCTTTAGAAAGATTCTGAAAGCCCACAGGTGATGGTGACAAGTAATTATAGCCAAAGTGCTGAAGGCCTGAGGTCTTCAAGGGTCCCTAAGGGGCAGAGCCCTATGCGGTCCATTCAGTTGTTAGAAAAGGAGCCAGGACTGTGCCCTTCAGACTTTGGAGGATTCCACGTATCGTGGCACAGTGGATTTGCTCAACAACTCCGGATGAAGTAAATAACTCTTCTAAACCTTCTCCCCATCAGAAAGGGACTCACAGAACCTGGCTAATGTGAATATGGAATGGCCTTGTCCTACACAAAGTGTATTTTCATCATGGACTGCAAAATGGCATGAAAGGGCTTTAGAAGTAGAAAACAGTAGAAATATGCTGTCAAGTGACTTATTGGAGCCTGATGAGGTAAGCTTAGGATTCCAAAGCTATTCACCAATTAAAGCCTAGGATTTCCTATTGAAATTCAAGGTTTTGATCAGGACATTCACAATGACTCAAAGATCTAAATATGTACAGTGTCAAATCACATTCTGAACAGACATGAATGCTCTCAGACTCATGTATTTACCAAAAGTATGGCTGGGTTATAGTTTCTTGAGAGGATTACAAAGTTGTGTATGATGCTTGCATTTTCCTCATTCCCCCGTTTTCTTATTCATGTGTTTCTCATTTGCATTCTACAGAATTCATTGCCCCTCCTCCTTATTTACTCCTAATAGTCTTCTCCTTCTCTTTTACTTTTCCTCTTCGCATTAATTGTTCTTCCTCTTTTCCTTCCCTCACATTCCCCCTATATTTTTTGTATTCAAAAGTGTATTTATATTTTCTCCTTCCCTCTACTTTTTGTCCATTCTTAACCCTATTCCTCCTTAACTGTAATTAGCATCTATTGATACTTAGTAAATGGCATGCTCCCTGCCAGGTGTCTATGTGTATCATGGTACCATATATAGGGGAGGGAAATGAGACTCAGAGAAATTGAGTAACTTGCCCAAAGTCACACAGGAGGAATGGGGAAGCCAGGACTCAGATGAAAGCATCTGCCTCCAGACCCCAGGTCCCCAGTATGCACCTCTTCCAGTCATGCCCCATTCCCCATTGCCTTATTCCATCTACTTCTGACCTCCTTTACCTGGGTCACTCCTTCCAGCATCCTGAACCTCCCTCTTCACGCCCACCCTCATGCCCCACAACACAGATACCTAAGATCTCCCCTTTGCCCAAGTCTATCCTATCCCTCCCCTGTAGAGGGTATGACTGTCAGGCACGACATTCTCCTATCTGCTGTCTATCTAGGGAACATGTTCAAAAGCCCCTTTCAGGCCATTCATTGGACCAGTGACCTTCCTTTCTTCCCACCCTGGGGCAATTCAGAGCCCATTTTTGCTTCCAACGATCAGAATTTTTCCACAGTGGCATTCTGATGTTTCTTCCCTCTTCTGTGTATAACTCTGTGTATGTGTGTGTGGTTGAGTGCACTGGTTTCAAATTTTTCTGAAAGATTTCTTTGGAAAAAAACCAAAAAACAAAAAACCACGTTGATCCTGGCTAAGTCTATCAAAGCTGATCGACCTCAGCGGGCCCTTTGTACTATTTCCCCCTGGTCCTTTCACTCTCCTGCTCTCTGAGATGGCACACAACTCCACCATCCTCCCCCTCGGTTGATGAGCTTGCTTCCTAAGTGACCGAGCAAAGGGAAACAAGCAGAACAGAACTCAGGGGACTCTCACCACCACATCCATCCACCTCCTTCTGTCCTTCTGGCTCATGTAGCCCTCCCTCCCACTGGTCACTCTGGAGGACACCTGCATGCTCTGGGTAAGCTGACCCTTTACTGGGCATTTTATCTCATTTTCCCGACCTCCTCAAGAGACACTGCTCCTCCGAACTCTATCTCCTGCCTCTATGCCAGATTGGTTCCAACACCATAAAAATATAGTATTACAGCTTCCTGGCTTAAAAAGAAAAAAAAAAAGCCATTAACCCCTCCTCTCCCCCCTAGATAGTGTCCTCTTTTTTCCTTTGAAGGGAAACTCCTCCCGAGACCTAATTTTGCCATCGTTCCACCCTCACCCCCTTAACACCGTACAGTCACCCAGTCAGGCTTGTTTCTACCCACAGTTCCATCAAAACTACTTCACCCGCAGACAAGACAAATGACCTCATGTGGTTCAGTCCACTGGACAGCGTTCAGGAGCACAGACACCACAGGTTACTCTCTCTTGCACACAACACACTACTAGCTTGGTTTCTAACATGCCGCAGGCTCTGGTGTTCCTCCTCCTTTCTGGTTGGTTGTGATCAGACTTCTCCTATCTCTGTAACTGCTAAACCACTGTTTTTCAACATTTAGCAGGCAAAAGAATCACCTGGGAGGCTTGTTAAAAAAACAAAAAACAAAAAATAGGGGCCCCTGGATGGCTCAGTCTTTAAGCATCTGCCTTCAGCTCAGGTCATGATCCCAGCATCTGGGATTGAGCCCCATATCGGGCTCCCAGCTCAGTGGGAAGCCTGCTTGTCCCTCTCCCACTCCCCCGTGGTTGTGTTCCCTCTTTCCCTATCCCTCTCTCCATCATAAATAAATAAAATTTAAAAAGCAAAAAACCAAAAAACCTCACTATGAAGGACTCCCCCAACCCCGGCCCCGAGTTTCTGATTCAGTAGGTATGGGCTGACCCAAGAATCTGTAGATCTATTAAGTTCTCAGGTGATGTTGATGTTGATCTGTGGGTCACATTTTGAGGGGCAGTGCCTGAATTTTTCAACTATTATTCACTTCAGTGATGATATTATGCACTTTCAGTTTCAATATTTTTACATGTTAAAAACTACTAAGTTTATATCTCCAGGCAGGTCCTCTACCCTGACACCAGAGTCACATATCCAGCTGCCTAATTTACCTCCTGAATGGGATGGCTAATAAGCAACTCAGCGTGAATGCATTCAACTTAAGCTCCTCAGAGTCCCTCCCAGACCCAGCCCCTTCCACGGTTCTCTTCTTAGTCAGTGGTACCTTCAGCCTTCTCATTGCTGAAATAAAAAACCTGGGAGTCATTCAGGATTTCTCTTTACTTTTATACTCCACCTCAATCGTTCAAATAACCATATTGACTTTAAAGCAAAAATATAGGGGCGCCTGGGTGGCTCAGTGGGTTAAAGCCTCTGCCTTCGGCTTAGGTCATGATCCCAGGGTCCTGGGATCAAGTCCCACATCGGGCTCTCTGCTCAGCAGGGAGCCTGCTTTCTCCTCTCTTTCTCTCTCTGCCTGCCTCTCTGCCTACTTGTGGTCTCTGTCAAATGAATAAATAAAATCTTAAAAAAAAAAATAAAGCAAAAATATATCTGGAGTTCCATCAGTTGTCACCATCTCTAATGCTGCCACCTTGGCCCAAGCAAGCATGATTTCTTTATTGGGTTATTATAATAATTTCTTTTTTTTTTTTTTACAAATATTCATTTAATCTGAAAACCACCACATGAAGCTGATTATTATAATAATTTCTTAAGTGGTCTTTCCCCCTACCACATTCTTTACAATCTTTTTTTTTTTTTTTTTGTCTTGAGGGAGAGAGAGTACACCCATGCAAGTGGTGGGGAGGGGGGCGGTGCTGGAGGGGCAGAGAGAGGGAGAATGCATCTTAAGCAGGCTCCATGCTCAGCTTGGAGCCTGACATGGGGCTTGATCTAAGGACCCTGAGATCATGACCTGAGCTGAGATGAAGAGTCAGATGCTTAACCAACTGAGCCACCGAGGCACCCCTACAATCTGTTCTTAATAAAGCAATTAGAATGATCTGGCTGGCCCCGAACACTTTGTCTCCAGTAAAGCATCCAGTGGTGCTTCTGGGGTGAGGGGAGATGCTTTCTGGTGCCACCACTGCAGGAAACATTTCTGTGGCCTGGCTTAAGCTTTTGAAACTTCATTTGCATATAGTGGGTTTTGGTGTTTTTTTTTTTTTGGTGTTTTCTTAAATATATAACAAATGACTGTTAGATGAATAATGTATTAGGTATAAATAACAAATTCTGTTGTGAAAGGAGAAGCAAAGCCTAGTTCCTATGTCATAGTGGTTGTGCTTAGCCATCAAAAGAAATGAAATCTTGCCATTTGCGATGATGTGGATGGAACTAGAGGGCATTACGCTTAGTGAAAAAAGTCAATCAGAGAAAGACAACTATCATATGATCTCCCTGATATGAGGAAGTGGAGATGCAACATGGGGGGTCAAGGGGGTAGGAGAAGAATAAATGAAACAAGATGGGATTGGGAGGGAGACAAACCATAAGTGACTCTTAATCTCACAAAACAAACTGAGGGTTCTGGGGGGAGGGGGTTTGGTGCGGGGTGGGGTTATGGACATTGGGGAGGGTATGTGCTATGGTGAGTGCTGTGAAGTATGTAAACCTGGCGATTCACAAACCTGTACCCCTGGGGATAAAAATATATTATATGTTTATAAAAAATAAAAGTAAAAATTAAAAAATAAAGAAGTAAACTCACAGAAAAAAAAAAAAGAAATACTTTAGGTTAGTCTTTAAGCGAAACCTCTTTACTATCATAGAATTTAAACTTGGGCCTAGTAGTTAAGAGTGTGTGCTCTAAAGACAGACTAGAGGGTTCATATCTTTGCTCTCTGTAGAGAGCAAAATGGACTTTCTCATGTCAAGCAAGGTCCTATGTCAAGCAATGACCCAAGCAGTTAAGGTACTGCCACTAGGAGATCTTGCCAGGACCAAGCTGACCCCCCAGAACTGATATTGAGCCCAACCAAAGGAGGTCTGCTGAGACTGAAAACTGATGAAATCCCTTTAAAAGGGAAGGATTTGGGCAGCAAACTGTCAAATCTTTAGGCCCAAACCCTTGATGTCGGGCCATTTTAAAAAGGCAACAGCCACTGAAGGTTCTGCCCGATGGATCTCCAAACAGAACCAAGAGCCTTCCCTGCTTGAACGTCAGAAGCAGTAAGTACTGAGAGCTGACCAGACCAAACCAAGGACTTGTCTCAACTGTGCACCCACAGACTGACTTTGCATTTGGTTCATTCCCTTACTGAGCCCTTCTGTTATCTTGTGTGTTGTGTGGCTTGTCTTCTGTCCTGCTCTGTGTGCAGTGTAAGAAGCCAAGTTTAATCACAAGGCGAAATGTCATGAGCTCAGAATCCTGGACCGCTTTATAATTGTGATTTAACTTGGCTGTATGATTGAATAAAGCTGACGTTGTAGAAAGACACAACTGCTGTGTGTGTCCTCGGAGTTGAGCTCATGACACTCTCCCATTACCTTGGTCTAGTGTCTCTAAGCTAGTTTCCTCATCTGGTTGTAAGGTTGTGTAGTCATATAAAGGACATAAAGCAGTATCTGGCCCATAACTGGCCATACTCAGTTACAGTTATGACAGTTTGCTACTGTTTAGCCCATGATACTAAGACAGGGAAACTAAAGGGACCTCATGAAAAATCGCTTACACTCCTTTTCCTGCATCGTTTCTTCTGAGGACCTGCACCCTCACCTTACACACACCTTATAGAACAGATATTGTCTGCCCACCTGATGAAGGTCAAGGAGTTAATGATTTCTTTGGAGTCTCCCAATGCAATTGATAACATCTAAGGAATGATGATGGACGGAGTCATCATGAACATTTTCCAGGACTACTGACTCATCAAGACCCCTGGTTCCTGGGCGTAAGTCACCTATGGAGAAGACCTAAACACTCTTTGTTCCTGGTTGCCTGAGAAGACACACAGATTGAACCACAATCCTCATTAAAAACCCCAGACCCCAAACAAGGATAAGGCTCACTCTTCTTTCCTTTCTGAGTCTTTCAGATGCTCTGTCTGGATCTGCACTCTCTTTAGGTCTTCAGTCAACTCTGCTCTCACTTCCTCTCAACTTGTGTTTGATTTCTATCCTACATGGAGCCAAGAACCCTCTTGGCTGGTCCTGTGAGACCCACTCTGGTCCTTAGACCCAGCCACTCTGCATCAACACTGCAGAATGACTTGTGCACCATTTTACTCTCACTGATTTGCAGACCAGATTTTTTTTGGCCTCCCTTAGTCATAAGAGAGCAATATAGTTGAATTTAGCTATGGAAATGTTAACTCTCTAAAAAGAGGGAGCTTGCAGGCCAGAAAGTTATTTTTAAATGAATTACTGGGTAGGAAAACAACAAGGCTTCCCTCTCATTTGATACTTTCCTATGCATTTTCAAAGGGAGATGCTTGGTGTTTCACACATTTTCTTCTCTAACAGTTCCTTTTATGGCAGTCTAATTTCTCAGTGTGGAAGACCATCTCTCTGTTTGAGTGATAGCCTTCACTTTATATCCTAGGCCAAATGTTCAAGGAGCCTATGCAAACATACCCAGCAGACTCATCACAATCTGTGTGAATCTGTATGCACTGAAAGGAAGGACTGGCTTTCACAATGGGTGCTACTGCTTAAGTGACGCATGTGAGAGCACGAGAACTCAGGGCCAGGGAAAGCCTGACTCCTTCCAGGCACCCAGCCTTCAGAGTCTGGGGGCTTTGATGATGCATGGCTAGCACCTCACCTGGGCTCACTTTGTTTCCAGCAAAAGTCTGATTGACACTTAGTGCCAACATGGTTACCAAAGCATATGTCTGTTAGACATTCTAGACATTCTACAGTAGTTCAAACTTACTTTGCCCAGCAATGCCAAATGATGCTGCAGATATGAACAGGAAGACACCAAAAAGACTTTGCTCAGTCTCATGATTACTAGATCTTTATCTCATCACTGTTTTCTCAAGTGTGAGCAGGGGTTGCACTGAACTGCACTGAATTGAACTGAACTGAATGTTCCATTTTTCGACTTGGTGAGATCCAGGTGCAGCATATAAAATCGAGCTCCACATGCAGATTAAGTAAGATGTTAAGACCCTCTCTGGAGATCTGTTGATGGAGGCAGGAAGCCTGTTACTTGTGGCTGCTTGCTTTCCACACCCTTCATAGGAAAAGCATGGGGGAGAAGGAAGGAGAGGAAGCAAGAAGAAAGACTGGCTCCATCTGTGCCATCTAAGCACAAGGAGAATTTGCTTTTGGGGGGATTCTGTGAAACGGGACCAAAACTAAGTTAATGGGTAGTGCTGCCTTCCCTCAGAAAGGATAAATTCAGCATGCTTTGAGCTTCTGTTTACTAGCATTTGACAAAATTTAACGTTAATAATCAAATCTCTTAGCAAACTAAGAATAGGAGGAAATTGCTTCAATCCAAAAAAGCATTACAAAAAAAAAAAAAACCTAGAGTTAACATTATATTTAAGAATGACATTGAATGCTTCCCTTGAAGATCCAGACCAAAGCAAAGATGTTCATCTTCATGACTTCTATTCAAAATCGTACTACAGATCCCAGTCAATACAAAAAAATATATAAGACACATGGGTCAGAAAGGAAAATGTAAAACTCCCTTTCTTTGTAGATCACATTATTGTGTATATAGAAAATCCCAGGTTATTTATGAAACACCCACTAGAAACTAATTAGTGAATTTAGCAGATTGTAGAAGATCGAAATGCAACAATCAATTGTATTTCTACATCATAGTAAGAAACAAAATAAAATTTCATTTCAATCGCACCAAAAAATTAAATACTTACATAAAATTTAGCAAAAGACATGCAATATCTTTATGCTGAAAACTATGAAATATTGCTACAGAAATTAAAGAAGGCCTAAAGAAGTAGAGAGGTTTAATGTTTTCATGGATTAAAGGACTCAGTAATTTGAGAACAACTGTCCTCATATTATTCTGTAGATTCAATGCAATTCAAATCAAAATCCCACAAGACTTTTTATAAAAATGGAAACGTCTTTTTAAAATCTATATGTAAGTACAAAAGACCTAGAATAGCCAAAGAAATCTTAAAGTAGAAAAACCAGATTGAAAGACCTGCACTGCATGATTTCTAGACTTGCAATAAGTCTATAGTAATCAAGATAGTCTGGTGCTGACCTCAGGGTAGCCCAACAGATTAACAGAACAGAATAAAAAATTTAGAATTAAGTCTGCATGTGTATATACGATTTTTACAAAGTTGCCAAAGCAAGTGTATGGGGAGGCTGTGTTTGCAATGACGGAAAGCCCTCAGCAGACATGTCCTAGGAACATGGAGCTCAAACTTGCAGCACTGAGTGGAATATGTGGAATTGTGATCTTCAACCATGGCTTTTTCCCCGTGTTCCTCTTTGCTGGTTGTCCCCAGGGGTCTGGATCTGCATGTCAAATGCTCACTAAATCTTCTGTTTCTTTGACTGTTCACATTACCCCCTGCCCCAGTCAACCGTAGTAGTTTTGGTGCCTCCTTTTTCCAGCCCCAGGCACAGGTAGTCCCCAGGTCACCCCTTTCTCCTTCACAAATACCTCTGCCCTTGTCTAGTTGGACACAAGGAAAAAGCTCTGAGAACTGAGCTGTCTTTTCATTCAAGTGTTATCACTGCCTTGCAGCATTTCCTCTCTTCAGTAAAAATCCCTTATCACCCTTCAGCAGTATTTCCCTGTTATATGTACTCAAAGGGCACAAATGTGGGAGGTACGAGGTGAAGAATGGGAAAGTATTTAAACTGACCCTTTCAATTGAAGCTTCAAGTTTACTGATGGTTCCAGGGTTCAAATGTGGTAGCAAAGCTTGTCCCATCTCACCCTGCTCAGTGTGCTACTGTAAGGTAGCCAAGCCATCAGCCTCCTCATTCTCAAAATCTCAGACACAGTTGGGTGGGAGGCCCCTTTCCTGCCCTTCCATGTAGGCCCAGATAAAAGTCACTGTCCTACTACATTATGGGTATTTGTCACTGACAGCTTAGTTGTATTTGCAGAAAAGTAGTAGATCCTTTCTCTTCCAAAGCCCCTGTAAAAAGTCTCATATCTTGTACTACCAAGACGGCTTATGAATTCAAAAGCTACCCAGGGGTTTTCTGCATCCCTCCTGACCAAAACAGTGAGTGCCTCTCAGCAACTTAGGTGCTGAGGGAAAAAATAGTTTCCCCAATCCCTTCCATTCCCCTCCCCTTACCATAATTAAAACCTCAAAGTCTCAGATTGTAGAATTAAACTGCCTATTTTCTGGGCAACGAAGTGATCATTTTTAATTATTCACAGGTAAATGGTTAAGAGAAATAGAATGTCATATCTGGTTTCAAAAATATTTTCAAGGAGTTTTGGTTTTTGCCTCTGTCCTGAGAGTGTGTGAGCTTCACTACTTTTGACTTTTTAGATGTTTGCTCTCTTCTGAGTCCTTAGATTGCTTTTTTAGCTCCTGTCTGAAATCAACAGTATCTCCTTGAAAACAACAACCATCAGTCAAGTTTCTTCCACGGGTGTGGGATTGCCCAGGGGGCCCAAAAACCAGAGAGTAGTTCTCTCAAAAATAAAGCACATCCAGAGTTTCCTGGTTGGAATCCTTCTATGGAAATTCTGGCTCCACTCTCTCTACACGTGTTGGAGGACAATTTATGGCAGTCAGTAAAGCAGCCAGAGAAAGATTCGGGTTTTCTCTCTCCCATTCACATAGCATGATCACTTGGATTAATTGAAGACTATTTTTTTTCCATTTGGCCAAACCTGAACACGTGGAAAAACCAAACAAATCTGGGGGGCCGGGAGAACAGTGACCAAGTCAGCAAAGAAAAACAGCCTTCAGGTGGCAGGTTGGCAGGCTGCCCTGTGCTGGGTGCCAAATCTGGAGGCACTGACCAGGTGGCAGCTGCTGGGCTGTTTCTTAAACTGGGACGAGCTAAAGAGTAAGGTTTTGTCTTAGATTGTGATTTTTCTTGTCTCAGCTGCAGTGCAGGCATCGCTGGGGTGGAGCTGGAAGGTGGCTTTTGGTTTGTTAATGTGTGTACATTAGGATTCCATTTGAGAATCAATGCTCAGTACCAAACCCACTCAGAACACACCAGCAGAGCCAGTTGCAGTATGTCCTACAAGCTCTTTTGAATCTTAAGCAAAACTTCGCAGGACCCTTTATATAATGTATCACTGTCCTTTTCCACCAGGCAAGAGAGGGAAATGGTTCTCTCAGAAAGTCTATTTATCTGAATCAAATAAAATGGCATTTATCCAGAGACTGTTGTCTCATAAGTCAAACCATCTGGCTCACTGGTGAGAAACCAGAAGTGAAAGTTTTCACTACCTAAAAGTTCATATTGCACAGTCCATGCACTGAACTGCATAAGGTGAGTCATGGACTAGACCTTCACATCTTTGTTCAGGGCTTGCTTACTGATGCTGTAAACATACGTCTATTTAGTTATAAGTTTTGTTGGTTTGAAAGATGAGAAGAGGACAAGGAGATGAGAGAAAACTAGAGAAGACAAGTAGGCATTATCTGCCCAAAGACAAGCTCCAGAAGGGAGAGAAGTGGACTTTTTTAATCATTGCTGAAGTCCCAGGACCTAGAATTGTTGTAGGTGTAGAGTAGGTGCTTATAAATACTTGCCAAGTTGGTTAATGGAAGCAATGGAAAACACTGGTTTTTAGGATAGTCTGCTAGGGAATAAGAAGAAGAAGAAAGAGAAGGAAGAAGGAGGAGGAGGGGCGGAGGAGGGAGAGGATGAGTAGGGGAGGGGGAGAAGAAGAGGAGGAAGTGGGGAAGAAGGAGAGGAGGTGGTGGAGGAGGGGGGAGGAGGAAGAATGGGAAGAGGAAGAAGATGATAATGATGATGATGGGGGAGAAGACAGGGAGACCTCATAAAGCTACTAGTCAGGGGCAGTTTAAACACTCTCAAAAACTTCTGCATACTTCGAAAGTTCTTGAGAACATCATCGCCTTATAGCCTAGATGATGAAGATGATGGTGATGATGATGGCGGTATTATGGATATTTATTATAACCCTAAATCATCAAGATGTCATAATAAATAGAAATGAAAATGTCTTCATTATCCTCTTTTCAAGGCACAGAAAACCACAAAATATCTAAAAAAATATTTTCCAAAAATATGCTTGTATATAATTTGAAATTATATTAATATTAATTATTAATTAATTAATATTAATTTGAAATTTCCAAAATTTGAAATTTTCTAAATTTTAAACTTCTATACTCACAAATGTAGAATACAAGTTACCACTATGACAATATAGAAACAAAACTGATAGAGAAGTTACTGTATTACCAGAAGCACACAGAGTCTCTGTCACTCTGTTGTCATCTGCTTGCATATAACGAAAAGGATCCCATCCTCTTGCATTCACACACCCCTGGCATTCTGTAGTTGTAAAGCTCAACATAATTTGGCTGATTTCTCTAGAGAAGCTAGCACCACTGGGACCCACTATAACATATAGGACTGAAAGTTTCTCTGAGCTTTGCATATAGAGAGCAACTTTCCAAACATTTTTTAAACCAGTGTGAGAAATCATGTGGTTTCAAAGGCCAGAGCCCTAAAAATGGGTGAATCTACCCAAAGTTAAGCCACAGGTTTGGCTGGTTTTATGATTACTCTGGGCTTTGCTTTCTCTGAGAAATGCAGAGATAGTTGAAAGGAATTTCAAGAAAAAAAAAATGAATGTTAAAAAAAAATCTAGGAATGATTTTCAACCTCTGGCAAGAGTAAGCAGAAATCCTAAAAAAACAAAACAAAACAAAACAAAAAAACAGGATCCTCTAGCACAGAGAGGGGCAAATACCCTAATGAGTACATTGTTCTTGGCTTACCAACAGGTTTCTCTTTGGACTCTCCAAGAGTTTGGTGTCTCTTAGAAAGGGTCATGGGGCAGAGTGAAGTTGAAAAGCAATATAAAACACTAATTTCCTAACCAGCAACTTTATATGAATTTACCTTATGTACATTTATTTCTAACCTAAAAATATCCTTTGAAAAAAATCTTAGGAATCAAGTGCTTACGGAATTGTCTGAAATGGAACTTGAAGAATAAGAGGGCCCCTGTGGGCTTTGGTACTGACATGATAGAGAGGCAGAGAGTGAGTGGGAGTCATCTATGTAGGAACCTGGAAGGCTAGAACAGAAGGACAAGTGATTCTAGGGGCCTTAGAAGTGAGATCCTGTCACCTGACTCTGAAAGCTGGGAGGGAAGAAGCAGGTACCTGGTACCAGGAGAACCACAAGAAGGGTTGGACGTATTGTAGGTCTCTGTTGCTTTGGTCTGCCAGCACCTTCGTTCCTGGCTAAGAGTGTCTGTCACATTCCACATGGTCCAGGAGGGGCTCTTCATGGGTTCTTTCTGTCTTAGTTTGAGCTATCTAGAAGCAGACCCTGAAACAAGAATTCGAGTTCAAGCAGCTTATTTTGCAAGGCAATACCAGCAGACAATGGTAAGAGAGTAAGAATCTGAGGCAGGAGAGGAAAGGAATCCAATAAAGGCCATGTCTTCAAGCTAGTGGCCACTGCAGGACTGGAGCTTACACTTGCTGGGGAACTCTGGGGGAGCAGCATGGAGCACAAGCCTCAAAGTTAGCCCACGCGAAGGGCAAGAGCACTGGGGTCTTTATACACCTGAGAGCAGATCCCATGCACTTCTTGACAACCTTGCATAAAAGCCAGACAAAGCCTTCAGGCCAAGAGAAACAGGGACTGATGCTTGGATGTGTGGCAAAGGCAATAAGGATGGGTTACTGACAGCTGCCATTCTATCCTCCCTCTTCCCTTGCTGTAAGTCAAGTCCCTCAGAGCACATGGGATTTGTCTGCCTGGGGTGCAGTGCCAAGGCAAGTCCTTCTCTCATTTCTGTGCATGGGAAGACAGATGCTCCCTTTCCACTGGAGTTGCACAGTGAGACCGAATCGGCCTAGAGTTGCCATTTAGGCACCTTTCTTGGCATCATAGGAAAGCTCATCTACAGGAGGAAACAATGAGGGCAACAGACTGAAGGAAGAGAAAGAAAATGAGAAAAAGAGAGAAATCACTAACATCATTTTCATGTGAACCCTTGGATCCAGCTTGATCTGAAGCCAGCTTCATTTCTGGACATCTTAAATAGGAACCAATGCATTCCCTTTGTTTTCTTGCTTAAGTGAGTTATGGTTTGTAATCACAGAGTTTTGTCTCATATTAGAAAGAATAAATGTCTTTTGCCTTTTTTTATTTTTTTTTTGGCCTTTTTCTTTCCCTATAATACACACACAGGGAGTTTGGGTATATCACTGAATTATATATCTGCTAAAAAGCTGAGCTTGTTAACGTTAAAGAGAGTTAAAGGTCTTTCATGTCATTTGGGAGTGGCTAAGCAGTGTACCCAAATTGAAAAAATGGGGTTGGGGGGTTGAGGGGCAGCACCATGACAATGAGTATCCCAAACAAGGTAAAGGATGCCTTGGAAGAAAACCCAGAGAATGAAAGATTCCATCGTGTTTCTCCTTACAGAGTGTAACACTTAAGAGCCAAAGGAGAAAAAGACCATTATTTCCAATTCCGTAATTGTTGAGAGGACAGGCCTATGATGCAAGAGGAGGTGAGCTTTTTGAGTCAGGCAGCAGAGGTGGGACAAGGCGGGCCTGGCAGTGGGGGAGATTGGTGTGTTTGCCGTATAGGTGCACATTTGCAGGCTAGAGAGATTCAGGGAAGAGTCAGGCACCTACACCATGGAGCAACTGAGAGGGCCCCACACCACAAGGTACAGAGTTTAGTCGCTGCAAGTTGTTTCTGTGCTTAGAGGTGGAGACCACCCAAGGACCAGCAGTGGTGGAGAACACTGATGGTGTGCTCAGTACGGGCAGGGGCTGTACACAAGCTGCAAGTAGGAGTGAACGCCGAGGTGAAGGATCAGGGAACACTGCTGTACTGAAATCCGTTCTTTTTTTTATTATTATTCTTTTAAGATTTTATTTATTTAACAGAGACAGAGAGAGCGAGCACAGAGGGAGAGGGAGAAGCAGACTCTCCGCTGAGCAGAGAGCCCAATGAGGGGCTCAATCCCAAGACCCTGAGATCATGACCTGAGCTGAAGGCAGAGGCTCAATGACTGAGCCAACCAGTTCTTACCAGCTCCCAGAGGCTAACTGCAACATTTCCAGAAATTGTGAGATGACCATTCAATGTAGCAGTTATTACAATTAAAGGATTACTTAATGAGTTTATTAAAAGCAAAGGTAAAAAATATATTCTCAAAACTCATTTCCTAATTGCCTTACTATCTTCTACAATAGCTATGTTCTTGAGGTTACTCCAGGCTTTCGTATTTGTGTGGTGGAAATAAGAACCATGGTGCGCCACTGAACATCTTTGAACCCTCGTGTTAAGGGGCATCCATGTTGCTAGCTTCCAGTCTGCCAGGACAAGAGCAGAAACTGCAAAGGCTACAGATCAGACCTTAACTTGCTGCTTTGTTAATTGCTTAAACAATTAACATGAAAAGTGTTAATCATGAAAATTAAATTTAAAAGTGCACTGTATCTGTAGCTATTACATTGTGAATAGCCACACAACACTGAAGGGATATACCCTCTATACTAGAAAGCCATGACTCAGCAAAGAAGGCTCTCACATCACTGAGCAGAGTGAAGTTCAATGTGTCTTTCTGGTTTCACTTTCATCAGAGTCCACGGGAATGAAGATAACTGTCAAAAATTCTGTGGAAACTGTTATATATTAATTGCAAGCAACTGAAAATTGGTTACAGCTAGAGGTTGACAGATCTGAAACTTCAGCAAAAAAACAAAAAGCACTTTTTTTTTTTTAAAGATTTTATTTATTTATTTGACAGAGAGAAATCACAAGCAGGCAGAGAGGCAGGCAGAGAGAGAGGAGGAAGCAGGCTCCCCGTTAAGCAGAAAGCCCGATGCGGGGCCCGAACCCAGGACCCGGGATCACGACCCGAGCCGAAGGCAGCGGCTCAACCCACTGAGCCACCCAGGCGCCCCCAAAAAGCACCTTTTTTGTGTGGGCACCCCGAGTGGCTCAGGGTGGCTCAGTCGATTAAGAATCTGACTCTTGGGGCGCCTGGGTGGCTCAGTGGGTTAAAGCCTCTGCCTTCGGCTCAGGTCATGGTCCCAGGGTCCTGGGATCGAGCCCCACATCGGGCTCTCTGCTCAGCAGGGAGCCTGCTTCCTCCTCTCTCTGCCTGCCTCTCTGCCTACTTGTGATCTCTATCTGTCAAATAAATAAATAAATAAAATCTTAAAAAAAAAATTTAAAAAAAGAATCTGACTCTTGATTTCGGCTCAGGTCACAGCCTGTGGATGGTGAGATCAAGCCCTACTTCTGGCTCTGCACCAACCATGGAGCCTGCTTAAGATTCTCTCTCTTCCCCTCTCTCTCTGCCCTTCCCTCCCACACTTGTACCCTCTCTGCCTCTCTCTCATGCTCTCTTTCTTTAAAAAAAAAAGATAAAAAAAATAAAATAAATACAAACCAAAAAGCATTCTGTGATAATCAATAGGCTCAATGGAATTTAGAAAACCAGGATATTATACATTTATTCTTCTTCTTAAATGATATTCTACATATCTTTCATATCAGTCAAATTTAGAATAAATTTACCTATGTTTCTACACACACATACATTTTTTTCTGAAGAGCCAATTGCTAACCATTTACCAGCATGCCAGTGGGGCTGGGACACCATATTCTTCTCTATCTGGCCCTCCCAGAAAGCCAACAAAAGCAAAGGAGGTTGCTTGAAAAGGGAGCTCCAGGGGCACCTGGGTGGCTCAGTGGGTTAAAGCCTCTGCCTTCGGCTCAGGTCATGATTCCAGGGTCCTGGGATCAAGCCCTGCATCGGGCTCTCTGCTCAGCGGGGAGCCTGCTTCCCTCTCTCTCTTTGCCTCCCTCTCTGCCTGCTTGTGATCTCTCTCTGTCAAATAAATAAATAAAATCTTAAAAAAAAAAAAAAAAAAAGAAAGAAAGAAAAGGGAGCTCCATTTCTGCCCCAGCATGTAGTATATGTCTCTGTAGAAGACTCAGACTCTTTCAAACACATTTATGAAGACCATGATAGGTGAAAGACCCCCGCCAATGCAGGACTAATTGCAGTAAAGACTGGTCCCCCCACCCTTACCCCATATTTGCACATACCCTATCCCCTGGTTCTTTCCTTTGTGCTTTAATTCAAGTCACATGTGTAACTTGAGAACCTATAAATTACAAAGAGCCTTTCAAACAAAGTTAGTATGTAAATATAAAATATAACATTAAATTCCCATTATTAATATTGAAGAGTAAGTCAATATTTGATAAAAATCACCTCAGGGCCTTTCTGCCCGGTTTTATGCCTTGCAGACTTAATCGATTATTATTTAATTACCCGGTTAAATGTCATGGCTTACAAAGCAGGGATTATATTGATAATAACATGAGGTTTGTTTTAAGCCAACCCCATACATTAGATAGAGCTGATTTTGTTTTACCATCTCACAGAGCACAGAATTGACATTATTCCTCTGCACCTGGTTTTGAATGAATTGCTTCTATTTAAGCTTTTCTCCCCCTCTCCCTTTTAAAAAAATCATCCTCCTATATTTGTCATATTTTTCCAGTCGCTCAGCTATTCTCCACCACACCCCTTCTTCCCCACTGTGGGAGTCTTAATTCCATCGTAAATCAAATACCTAAACAAAGGATTGTGCCTGAAACACAGTAACACAAAATAGACGCCAGGTCACAGAGAACAATCTAGTTTCAAAGGAAGGAGGTGCACCACGCAGAGCAGTTTCCGAGCCAACACCTTCTGACTGAATGGTTTGCTGTTTAATTGTCTCTATAAAGTTGCTATAGCAACTGTTCTATCAGAAGGATTTGTTGGCACCTAGATGGACTTTATTTCTCTGACATTCAAAGAGGAGGGCGAGGACAAAGTCTAATAAGAGGACTGAAGGACAATAAATCTCTCCCCTTTCAGCTTCACCATATTGGACCAACACTTGGGGTGTTTTCAGCATGGCCCTTTGTCCATGAGAGTTGTAAAGGCACTCTTTGGAGGGGAGTAGAGAGCAGGGAAGGCACAGACCCGGGAGGCTTGGGGAGAAGGCTAGAGGGACAGCTGAAACGTGGTGGGCCACGCAGACCTTTTGTTCTCTGCCATCTGTGTGCTGTGGTTTTGGGAGTGGAGCCAAAGGAACGTTACCTGTATTGTGCCTCTCAGAGCTGGGGTGCGGCCGCCAGTCCTGCTTCAGACACAAGGGCCTCACATATAATGACAGGGCCATAATAGCCTGGCAAATAAACTATTGGAACATTTGGCTTTATGAATATTGAGTAAAATTCTTCAAATAAATTAGGAAAATGAATCTAAGTGGAGAGACATCTGAATCCCATTGCAAGCCTAGGGCCACTGATTTGTAATGCTAAGTATATTAATAGTTGTATAAATGAGGAATACTTTGCAAAAATAACCGGTGAGCTTGAAAAATTGGTGCACTAAAGGGAGTCCTAATTGTGACTGCTCTTAAGGAACACCAGTACCTATGATGTCTAGCCACAGAGCTGAATGGAACATATGCAAAACACATGTATAGGTAGTGCCTTCTCAGATACCGAAAATAAAAATTAGATTATGCAGCCTTGAAAAAATATAATTTACTAAGTATCATATAGCCTTAAAGGAAGTCAGTTTGACAGTAGATACCAAATCCTTAAAATTTCGAGTAACTTTAGACTCAGTCGTTCCACCTCTAATAATCTGTCCTAAGGTAACAACTGCAGGTATATCTGAAGTCATAGCAATAAGAAAGTCAGCTATAGTGGGCTTAATCACTTACTCTCAATGTATAATCATAGGAAACTGATTAACAGACATTATGGTATATCCATGTAACAGAGTACTTTGTAGCTATTCCAAATGAGGCTGAAGGATCTTTGGTAAAATGTAAACAATAATAATAATATACTACTACAGGAAAAAAATAGGTTGCAATGGAATATATATGGCTGCTTTCATTTTTAAGAGCATCTATACATTACAAAATTATTGGGATACAATACAACATTGATGACTGTTCATGAAGTAAAATTATGGGTGATTTTATGGTTTTTATTATGCTTACTTATGTTTTCTGGTGTTTCAACAATAAATATGTTTTCCTACTGTACTAAAACAAAGAAAATGTACTCTTTTTACATTGCTGTCCATTAATCATTTAGGTAATCCTTATCCAAGTTATTTTAAGAGAAGGAAAATCCTGGCCAGACATTCCAGCTTCATGTGTCCTGATAAGCTCAGGACATCCACTCTGGGAATTAATGGGACACAGATGTCCAGGTTCTCCCAAATACAGTCTTCTACAATGCTAAGTCCTGGTTCTGAGATTTGTTGTTCAGGGGCTCCCCCGTGTTCTGGAAGAGCTAAGTTGCTAGAAGCAGTGACCCAGAAAGGCAGGGGCAAGGAGAGATGGAAGTATTTTTGCAGGGCAGAAAGTGTTATAAATGTAGTGTGATTATGAATTAAGAAGATTGGTTTTATTGCTGGCTTATAGAAAACAGCATCTCTATTCTATAGTCAAACCTAAGACAATGCAGAAAGAGCCCACTGAAACCCACCAGGGCCTCACCTTAGGACAGGACGACCTGAGGACAATCTTGCTTCCCCTCTTTCTGGGCATCCCCAGGAATCAGGAGTATGACAAAGAGTGCCTGTCATCTTCTCTCATCTCCCTCTCACCCCAGTGTAGGCAAGCATCAGCAACTAACCAATCAATCAGTCGTTTGAAGTTTGCACTTGAGCTGGGACCCTTATGCCATTCCTGGCCACAACAAATCTTCTCGAGTATCATTACAAAGGTCCATACTATCCACTTGCCAGTCTTGCTCTCCACTGTGACAACTACAATACATAGAATTGGGAACACCATTACAAATCGTATATTTTAACACTCGATAAAGGCCATGCATTCATTGTATTCTTGTTCTTGCAATAAAAAGTCATGTAAGATGTTTATTCTAAGGTCCTACAACCCCTGAATTGGGAAATAATATGTATCAAGTATTTTTAATGGTTGCTAGTTTGTTACATTTGCTTATATTAACCTTGGCAGCACTTGCATAAACTTATTACATGAATAGGGTTACATAAATTTGATTTTAGAAAAAAATAATCTATCCTTGGAAAGGGAGTGTCATCACCTTCATGTAAATAGTGTTCCTCTGCAAACAATGCCCTTTATTTTGGCAACGTGTCTTTCCTGCCATCTGCCTCCCAATGCAGTTGCCAGAGTTGCAATAATAATTGAGTTACAGAGGGAATTAAGTATAATGGAGGGGAAGGAAATTGATTGCTTAATTTTTATTAACAGAAAGGGAGAAAATTATGGCGCCCTGCTATGAACAGAAATGAAACAAAGAAGAAAGATGCAGAGAGATGGCTCCAGGTGGAAGGAATGTTCCTGCACAAACATTAGCAGTCCTGTGGGGAGGCTGAGAAGAGGCCAGTGCTGATGGCTGAGCAGAGAAACCTGAAAGGAAGCGAGAGGAAACTAGTAGCTGGGGGGCTGAAGTGATCTGGCTCTCTACACCAAAATAAGGATGCAGACGCCTGAGAGACCACCGGCTTCTGCTGGAAAAGTAGTTTAACTCTTACTGCTCTCTGTCTGTCCACATGTAAAGGGTACATACCATGGCTAGGTTGAGGTTAAACCCTGGGGGGTGTGGAGGCATATGTGAAGAGTGAGAGACTTCCAACTCGTGTCCTCCCCTGAGGAGACTACAGCGCGTAAACCACTGGATAGATGCACTGAGACTTGCCTACATCCTCTGAACGATATATTGTGGGCAGCAAATTAGCATGATTTGAGGCTGCCTGAATGGAGTTGTGCCCCCTTCCCATCTTAGACAGAGACCCATTCCACCTTCCTGGAAAGTGAGTTTCTTTTCTCTGTCAGGGGCAGGTGCAGGGTCACTAACCTGCCTGTGACTCCCTGGAACCACTTCAAATCTGGGCATCAGTTTCCCATGTTGATTCTGTGGGTGGTAGGAAGGAAGTGGATCTTTTGGGTGTCAGGTGAGAGAAGCTTAAATGAGAATATGATATGTCATTGTCGGTAATGCATTACCCCATTCATTCTATGCCATGCCGTCAAAAGGATGAGGCAGCATTTGGTGTCTCCTGGGAGAGGTGCTCAGGCTTGAGAGGGGCCAGGATCACTGAGGTATTGCATCCGGTCCTTCAGAATACCAAACTCTGACCCCCTCATGGCTGACATCTTGATTCTGAGTAGCAAGTTCATGGGCTTTTTTTTTTTTTTAAAGATTTATTTATTTATTTGACAGAGAGAGAGAGAGAGAGATCACAAGTAGGCAGAGAGGCAGGCAGAGAGAGAGAGGGGAGCAGGCTCCCTGCTGAGCAGAGAGCCCGATGCGGGGCTCGATCCCAAGACCCTGAGATCATGACCTGAGCCGAAGGCAGAGGCTTAACCCACTGAGCCACCCAGGTGCCCCAGTTCATGGGCTTTTTAACTGAGAACTCTAGTAGATGGCTTCTCACCACGTTTGAGAGCAGACACGTTTGCTAAAGAAAAAGCCATGGATCACTATTCTGACTCCTTCAGAGAAGACAGGAAAGAAGGCATACAGCTACATTCTATACTAACTAATGGGAGTAATTTTCTTATGTTTAAATTATAAAGTAGAACACAGAGTGCAGAAAGGTAAGTAATATTGTTACCCAAAATATGATGTTGGGAAAAAGTTAAATAAATTTGACACATCCATGTGATAGACATAGATGCTGCTTTTCAAGTTTAATTAAATAGTATGTGAATATAGTCACATATAAAAGCAAATTTTTAAAGGGGGATTAAACTGCTATCATCCAGGATGAACTCAGTTATAGAGGAGAACCAAGACTATGGTGGTAAGTACACCAAAATGTTAACAGAAGCTAACTGTGAATCACAGGATAATGGGTGCTTTTTTACTTTATTCTTTATACACCCAATTTTGCTAAAACGATCATATGTTAAGAGTGAGAAAAGAAATATTTAATGCCATTAGGCATTTTTTAAATGCCATTAGAAATCTTGTATCCCTTTATCACTTTTGTGAAAACACATGGAGATCAGGGAAGAAAAGTTAATTTATGTAACCTCAGTAATTTAAAATATGTATTTCTATCTCAGATAGTTGTGTCCATGATTGAGAGTGTTATCAGGCATCCTAGAGCCTTATTTCCCCATAATATGCTATTATTAGATTCTCTGGCTCTGTTGTTCTTTTTTGCCTTTTTTCCTTTTTTGCTCTGCTTTTCCAAACACAGCCAGGTTATGTAACTGGATATTTCCCAAAGACAAATGACATTTAGAACATACTTTATTTCTGTAGTTCTTACTTACAAGCTATGCCACACCATAAAATATGTACTTTAAAATGCTGGGCATTCAAGGTTGCCTACAGCCAAGCCTTCCCTGAAATGTTCACTGCAGAGAACAGTGAATTTGTGGTCACAGAATCTTACCTCAAAATGTAATCAATGATCCCAAGATCCGAATCTTCCAACTGTGTCATGAAATTTGAGTGATCCAGACCATTAATTATAACGTTCCTAATTGTCTCAAAGACTTTTGGTTGTAACACAGTCTTCCCAATGGAACAGACTCCAGCAGGACTCTTGGCCACCAGAAGACACTGGGCTCCCCCAGTATTTTTGGTTGCATGTCAGGGCATAAGCTGGCCCATATTCCTTCCTATCCAGGACTCTTAATGCAGTAGCTTTCTGAAATAAAGTGGCCCTATAGGCTTCCCAGTACTCACTGACTTCACCTGCTAACCCAGGTATACCAGGAAGTTTTGTTATTTATTTATAAAGATTTTATTTATTCATTTGAGTGAGAGACCAAGCATGAGCTGGGCAAAGACAGAGAAGTAGACTAAAGTGGGGCTCATCCCAGGACTCCAGAAATCATGACCTGAGCTGAAGGCAGACGCTTAACTGACTGAGCCCACCCAGGCGCCCCACCTGGAAGTTCTAAATCAAAGGACTTTCCCAGGGTAGAGAGGCATGGATCAGGTGAACCCAGTCTCTGTAGGAAAGCTGCACTGACCAACGTGAGGCTGAGTGCTCACGCGGCGAGAGGGGCAGGTCTAAGCCCAGCAGCCAGCTCTGCTTTGTGAGAAGAACTGAGATCAGGGGTGATCATTCTGAAATCCTAATTACTTAGCACTTAGGGCAAGACCTGACAAGATACTTTTTTAAAACTTAAGGCATATAACTACTCACAGTAGCCCCCAAACGGAAAGCCCGATGTGCATCAACTGAAGAACGGGGTAAAGAAATTGCTGTATATGAACAAACCCAGCAGGGCATACCCACTGGTGCTACATAAAGAGAGCAACTGTAGAACAAGATTCTGTGTGGCCTTTCTGGGCTGTGGCAGGGGTGGGGCAGGGGGGAGCGGTGTTCTGAAGGGCAGGTATCAGCCCTCACCATAAGGAACTTCCCTCCTGGTTTTTGAACTAGACTCAGCCTAATTTAAATTCCAGTTTTGCCACTTGTGGTCTTGAGAAAGGCAATTCTTCCCATCTCTAGTTCTCTCATCTCTAAGACGGTAATTATCATAGGCATGATTGACCCATAAGATGCTCAGTCTGAGAGATGCTCAAACAATAGTATGCTTACTACTATTACTATCTGTGTTCCCTTTTCCCACCAGAAACTGATAGCTCCCATCCGAACAGCCAAGTATTTGGCCCCACAGGATTGTGGGCTATCGAGAGACCGGCATCTTCCTTTGGAGAGGCCATGAGGGATAAAGACCCAGGTTGTAAAATCTCTGTGGAATGACCTAGAGACTTCTCCCTCAGAAAATCAGAGCCCAGGGAAAGCAGCATCTGGGACAAAGCCCTAGACTTGCAAATCACTTTCTGGAGCTTCTCCCTTTTGGATGTATTTAAGAGAAACAATGGCACATTACGAGTGGCTCCAAGAGACAACCATAAGCATTGTCAGGGTGCTTGCATCTGTGCTGAGGAGGGTGGAAGCAAG
Organism: Lutra lutra; assembly: GCF_902655055.1. NCBI lineage: Eukaryota > Metazoa > Chordata > Mammalia > Carnivora > Mustelidae > Lutra > Lutra lutra. Next base: position 101,675,026 of record NC_062282.1, on the reverse strand, counting down.
CCCCTAGCATTTCTGGAGAACAGTTGGGTAATTATGCTATAGTTAGATGCTACCTCCGCCAGCTGCACATTTGCCTGAGAGGAGAACGGAGAGAGACCTTTGCTGAAAAGAGCTCTCCGGGCTGAACGCTGGGCCAGGCAGCCATGGCATGAGCTCACTGTCTTTGGCAACCGTCGGACACAACGCTCCAAGAGCAACAGCTGCCAGGAAGCTCTGCAGGAAGCAGCACCACCCACAGCATCTGGATGAAGCCAACAGGGTCAGGATGGACCCAGGATGGGATGTTCAACCTTGGGGCATTCGAGATGCTCTCTGATTGCTTGCCTTTCATTTCCTTTGGATCTAAAGATGCCCAGAGTGGCACTCCACTGTCACTTGCTGATGGGTCAAAACTCACATGATGTTATTTAATTATGAAGAAGAACATTCTAAAATTAAAATCTCTTCAATTTAGTAAGATTTAGGGTCACCAAAAAGGGCCGTCTCTTCTCTCCAAAAGCATTAACCATGGAGTGTTTGCACTGGAAGGGAACGCTGAGATGGTTCCAATCTGATCCTGCATTGGAGCGATGTGGGAATGAGGGCTGGAAAGGAACGGAGAGGAATGAAAGCTGGATGCTTTGTACCCAGTCACCTAACAGTGAGGGCAAGGAAGGGACTAAAAGTCTAAGCTGATACTGGTCCAGTTTATATTCTATTATCCCCCACTTCTTCTCTCTCACTTAGCAAATAAAACGCCCACAATTAAAATCTCAGTTTTAAGGAGGAAAAAGTCTTCATACAAATGAAACCTTGGAGTGGGGTGGGTGACAAGAGAAACAGCTGACTCAGCCACCCACTTTCAGTCCCGGTTGGGGCACGTTATTTCACCTCTTGATGCCTTGACTGGAAAGCCAATATACCCTTGAACCGTAGAGGAATAACTCGAGGATTAATAAGCTAAGGCGGAGGGCGATGAATGTTGCTGCGTGGTGTGTGGCTTTGTAAGTGAGCTAAATCGACCTCAGCAGGCACCACAACCGCGGAACATGAACCCTGATGAGATAATTTCCTTCTTCACGGAGAAGGCCCTCCAACCTAATGAAAAGCTATATATCCCTCCTGGAGACAGCACAGTCCACAAAAATGCCACAGCACTTATAAAATTTGTAGTGACTATGTACACATTTACTAAGAACGTTCCTTGCCTGCCCCCACTCCCTTTTTCAGAAGAGCAGGTCATATTTATTAAGTGCTATTATGCGTCAAGCAGCACCCTAAGGGAATCACAAGCATTATCTCATCTAATCCTCCCAACAGCACTGTGAGGGAGGTAGTCTTTTTATAGCCATTGTAAAAATAATAAGATGGAGAGTCAGGAAGAGTAAGCAATGTCTCAAGGTCATTGAGCTGATAAATGGTGGCACCTGAATGTGAGCCCAGGTGAAGGCTGAGCTCCCAACCATGACTTTGCATTGCTTGCTGTTCTGTTCCCTTCCAGTACCTGTAGTTAATGCAATAGAAGCCCCATAGCATTACAGTCCTCATCCAGAGTAATGACCACCCGGCAGAAAGGCTGAGACCCCAGATCCAACAGGAAGAGTTTGCAAATGACCTTAAGGTTTTTATGTTTTAAAGAAAAGCTGAATGGGAGATTAAGAAGGAAGATCAGCTAAATAAAATAATGACAAGACAAAAGGACATGGAAGGACAGTGCGAAGGGACAGCTCAGGAGTTTTGAAATTCATGTCCTGTCTAAAATCAATGTACCACAAGCATTTTTCATGGTATTAAAGCTATAGAACATAAAATTCAATCACTCTTACAGACAATTGAATGAAATGAATAAAAACACAGCATATTCCCTGAACAAACATTCCCCACATGGTGTGGTTCCTGAGGAAACAATAAAAATAATCCAATTTAGTTATTCAGGGTTCACCTTCCCCTGCCTGTAATTAGTGCTGCTTCAATGGGGGAAGTGGAGAATTGCCAACACAGAATTACTAGTCCCGATGAGGACCAATGATCTCTCTTATCTACAATTTTCAAATCCCATCTCTTATTATAGATATTTATCCTCCCTACGAAGATCCCTCACAACTAACTCTGTGATTCCTTTTCTTTTCTTTCTATCATCTAGTGCATGAAATAATAGACGCTGAAAATATATTTGCTAATTGATCTGACCTGTTTTTCTTGGTTAATTCATAAGAGGACTCTGTCCGGGAATTATGGCTGAGGCCTAAAGCTGAAAAGAAGAGGTTCTGAGGATGCCTATATTCTAGTGAGAGCTTCTCATATGGGTAGGCACCCCCCTGCAGGTTTTACTGATTAAGAGCTAGCAGAGCGAGCCCCGCTACCACCATCAAGAATCCCTCCACTAACCGCATAAAGAGACCGGAAGAGAGAGTTGCCAGAAAGCTAAATTTAGGGGGGCATGAGTGTTTGACAGGGGTATTATTTCCTTTCCTTAATCAAAGTGGGGGAATGGGGCAGCCCCAAGAGAATTATTTGTAAAATCTTTGAAGTATCTATAAGAAGTGATTGGCATTTCATGTCCCAGGTTAGACATCAGCTTGGTCAATGGGCTGAATGCCCTGCCCTGTGCCATCATGAGAGGTACGGAAAAGTGGGAGGAAGGGCTATTGGCAGAGTTCTCTCCATTCCCACGTGTGAAGTTCCTGGGGGTGTCAGGGACACAGAGGGAGGGACCTAGACTTGATCTGCATTGTCCATTTCCCACCTCTGAGGACTACCTTCTCTCCAGGGTATTCCAGCAGCAAAAGGCTAATGGGCAGGCTGCTGGTGTGGAGAGTCTGAGGATATGGGAGTGTCCAAGCTGGAGCTACATCTTCCATGTCATAGAGAGGCCTCACAGGCTTCTGTTGAACTAAGCACGAAGCTCCATGACAGAACCAGCCACTGGACACTGGCCATGGAGCTTGGTACCAAAGCAGTTGTTCTCTTTCCACCACACTGGGGGTGTACTGCTATCCAGTTTGGACACCAACCACCCAGAGTTAGCATCAGACTTCACAGGTGTAAGGAGATGGTCCTCAACTAGATTGTCCTTACTTCAGATACCTGCTGCATATGGGATCCCCAGGCCACTTATAATTTTGACTGACTGGGAGCAAATTCAGGAGTTTCCATAACGTCCTCAGTCACTGGAAAGGCTTACAGAACTCAAGAACGCACTGTAGTTACAACTGCAGTTTTATTACAAAGGATCCACTTAGAGTAAGGTTTGGGAGGGACTGGGGAGCCTCCATGAGATCAGGATCCTGCACGCAATCAGGTTATAGCACCCTGCCAGCTTCTGCATAGAAGTAGGACACATCACCCTACCAGCTCATCAGTGAGTTCACTGATCGGGAAACTCCACTGAGCATTGTATGTAGGGTTTTTACTGGGCTTCCTTACCTAGCCATGACTAACTGACTTGTTTGCCACACTCCAGCTCCAGCTCCTCTTTCCTCCCCTGAGGTCAGGCTGACCAAAAGTCCCAACCCTCTAATGTGATTGGTCTTTGAGGTGACCAGCCTCCATCCCGAAGCTATTTAGGAATCCACCAGATAATGAAGTAGCATAGCAAGATACTCCTATCACTTAGAAAATTGCAAGGATTTTTGAAGTTTGCTGTGCCAGGTCTAGACATAAAGATCAGATAAATTCTCCATTACATCTCACCAGGGATAGTCAGAGAAGCAGCCACAACCACCAGGAGATGATTATGTGCTCACAGAACTAGTTAGCAAGCCATTTAAAAAATGTGCCCCTCTTCCCTGCCCCCAAACCAGAACCAGAACCTCCAAAAGGGAGGAGAGGGCGGTCTGCAAAGATGACCGTGGGCCTCTCCACTCTATGCCTCTGAAGCCATAGGACTAGTCTGGCCTGGAGGAGGGGAAGAGGTCTGAATCAGAGAGAAACCTGAAATTTTAACCTGAACCAAACTAAATGTTAATAACCAAAAAGAACCTTGAAGATATGGGATTTTCCCTAGATACCATTAAAGTGATGGAAAAGTGGGATTTGGCAGCATAGTTGAAATCAGGGCTAGAAAAAAATTGTTTTATGATTTAAACCTCACAGAGCTTAAACACTCATTGATAGCCATTTATAGCTAGTAGGAAGGCTAATATGAAAAAGATGGAAAATACCAAGTGTTGGCAAGGAAGTGGAGCCATCAGAACTCTCATATACTTTTGAGGAGTGCAAATTGCTCAACTGCTTAGGAAAAATATTTGGCAGCATCTTTTAAAGCTAAATGTAAGCATACAGTATGACATCACCATTCTACCCAGAGGGACTTACTCAACAGAAACTCATTCACATGTTTATCAGAAGACATGTACTGCAATGTTACTAGTAGTACTATCCATGATAACCTGAAACTGAAGATTCCCCAAATGTCCGTCAATAGATTTAGAAAATACACATTTAAAAAACAGATTAGAAGAATAGATTAAAAAGTTGTGGAATGTTCAGAAATGGAATACTATGTAGCAAAAAGAATAAATAATCCCAAACTATATGCAACACTATGGATGAATCTCACAAACATAGTAACGGTACAGAAATCAGTCTTGGAAGATGGAGAAAAATGTCTCTCTTTGGAGCAAAGGGCAGATTTGCTTGCAGTCCACTGTAATGATCCAGGCTCCTTCAGCTCAAGATTCCTCCCCTGCAATACAACCCACTAAATGTGCCAGTGTTCCCTGACCTTCCCCATGGAACCCCAGTAGGACATAGACTCAGGGAACTAACAAGGAAATGATGACACTCTAGTCATAGCAATTGCTAAGTAGTCAAGCATCTTTTGTCTCTGATCCAGGAGTCTCCATATCCTTTACCAGGATGCCTGAAACTGACAGGCTAATTTGATAGCTCATAAATAGGGTAAAATCTCAGACTCCTCACAGTTCTTGACATCATCATGCTTCCATGTGGATGCATTTGAAAAATAATGCTTCTCAGGGTGTGTCTATTGATTCTATCTATAGATAATACTGGAGTTCCTATGGAGTTGCCAAAAGCCACTTATCAGCCTTTTTTCCTTAGGAGTATTTCATGTATTTCCAATTCTTTCCGTGCATCAGTACCTTAAATGTTTTGTAGTGTCAGTTGCTTTCACCAGATCACCCCCAGGTGAGGTCTGCACAGCCAAGCTACAATTCACCCTGCTGTGTCTTCCACCCAGCACCTGCCAGGGCAGGCAACAGCGTTGGTGTGTTGTTATTGCTCGCCATACTTTCACACTTTCCTCAGAGCCCCACCCACTGTGGCTCTGCTATTTAATTATTTTCTTCTTCATTAACTTTTTACAGTTTGTCTCTTTGCCCCTTCAATGCGTTGGTTTCCCTCTCCTCTAATATCTCATACTTAAGCTGCATTTAACCTTTCACTGTACAAGTCCCTCTCTTTCCAGCTGTCCACAGAGAAGGCACACTGCATTCTTCTCTTGCTGTTTCATGGGCTTTGTAGGCTTCCACTGAATTCTCCCCTCCAGGTGACACCACAACCCTGGCGTCACTCTGATTAGCTTTAATCTTCAGCCATGTGCTTCCACTTCTTTGTGAGGCTGTCACAAGACCAAAGAGTCATCATCACATTTCACATGACAGCTGTGAAGTTGTACCGATGGAAAATAGGTGATGTCTTCCCTAAATCCTGGGCCCCTATTTTGTTGACGATTTTTTTTTTTGTACACTATTTCCTAAGAGCAATGTTTCAGATTATTTTTCAGGTGCCTTGCTGGTTACTGGAGTTCTTTTCCATATAACTTTTTTTTTCTGCCCCAACTACAATTCTACTCTTGAATTTCCCAACCTACAAGAAAACTAAAAATATCAGAATGGTGAATTGGGCTTCTCTCAATAAAAGTGACTATTTAATCTAATTACATTTCATATGAGCCAGCCTAATGCTTCTGAAATAGTTTGGGGTTGAACATTTTCTTAGGCTGAGTCAGATAAACATAATTCTCTCCTTTAACAGATTTCTCCAATAAAAGATAAAAATTTAATGGAATTTCTGTGTTCTAGTTATGAGTTGTGTTATTGTATTAAAGAAATGTGTGTTTATCAAATTTTAAATTATAGCAGACTTTAGAAAAGATACAACCCTTCCTCTTGCCTACCATCTCAGTGGCATTTCACTTACATCTATTACAAGACCCCCATACATTTGAAATTCTCCCTTCAGGAAGTGAGCTTAATTAGCTGGTGGGCTTAAGGGACCTGGCTACGGTGCACGGTGGGGTTCAGGCAAGTCGAGTCTGAGCTGAGCTCCGGAGTCCTGCAGTCAGTGTGCTGGACTAATTTATACTCAAGGGTAAAAATTAAGTCTAGTTCTTGGTAGCTGGCCAGACTGCTGCACAGGGTTAAAGCTGGGGATACAGATTGCAAAGCTGAAATATGCTTAATATGTTCTTCCCCTTCATGCTGTGTGGTATGGAAATTGTTTCCGGGGCCTCTCAGTGGCACATTTGTCTCAACTGCACTTATCATGTGACTTTTCAGCAAAAGGTACATTCATGAAAACAAGTATAAGTGACTATTGAGTTGGGAGTCCAAATTAATAGAAGCCTTACTTCTCCCCTAAGTTACAGGTTTCAATACTATTCTGTTATCCCATTTTCTGTAAGGCCCATCTTTAACCAAAATTGCTAGTAATTAGTTTTCACAATAACTTAACAGTACCTCAGATCCCAGGAAAACAAACTGCATCTCAAAGTAACCAAGCATCTATCCTGAGAGAAGGGTGGAAGAATTTTCTTTTCTCAAGCTTCTTTGAACCTTTCTTGTGTCTGGATTTTTGGCATCCAACATCTTCTATAGATGTTTCTTCCTCTCTTCATTTACACTTGAGTTATAGGAAAGCCCTGTGCGATGTCTTTGCTGGAAAGTTCTATGGATGCACAAAGAACCTCACTGAAGCCAGGCTTTATAGATGTGAATTGCAAGGACACAGAGTCACATGCAGCAGCATTATGTCATGCTATCCCATCATGCAGGGATGCCATGACATTAGCACTGTGCTTCCTTAGCTCCCTCTTCAGCTGGTAGTTTAATTGGTTAGAGTCTCTTATCATCTATAGATCATAGATCCTTCTACAGCTCTGGACAACCCTGGTGACTGCTGAGGTAGATTGGGAAAGCTGACATGAAAACATCATCCCTGGGATATGCCCAGGCCACACACCACAAACAAAGGAATTATCTTATTTCTCCATGAGAGGACAAGATATCCATCAAAAGTATTCTTAATAAATCATCATTTGAAAGAAAAATAAATTAATAAATAAATTAATAAATTTATTAATAAATTAAATAAAAAATAAATTAATAAATCTCATTTGAAAGAAAAATAAAAGGTCATCCAGTTGGTGATTTAATTGCTATCCTTGATATGTTCTTCTGAAGTGTTTTCGGGAACAGAAAAAAATTAATGAGTAGTGTTAATAGATTATGCTATGTTAAGTATGAAGAATCTTAATTAGTCATGAGAAAGGATGTCATTTTGTGAAAGTTCATACATTAACAAGGATTTCAGAGTAAGAATTTCATTTTCCATCACTAGAAATATTGAGAAATAGGGGCGCCTGGGTGGCTCAGCGGGTTAAAGCCTCTGCCTTCAGCTCAGGTCATGATCCCAGGGTCCTGGGATCGAGTCCCACGTCGGGCTCTCTTCTCAGCAGGGAGCCTGCTTCCTCCTCTCCCTCTCTGCCTGCCTCTCTGCCTACTTGTGATCTCTGTCTGTCAATAAAAATAAATAAAATCTTTAAAAAAAAAAAGAAATATTGAGAAATAGTTGAGTAAGGGATTTAAATGTCATAGTTTGGGAACTATATCTGGCCTGGAGTATACAGTCAACAAATATTTGTTGAATAAATCTAGAATGGGGGAAGTAAACAGATGTCATCAATTATGACAGCAAGTCACAACTACTGATCTTGTTAAGGACTAATTTCCACACAAAAGTTTTGGCCCTGTCCCTAAGATTCTCATTGAGAAAGACACCAAGGACTTCCCCTCAAGCACTGAGTTTTGCACAATGAAGAGAAGAGGCCATTCCAAAGAATTTTTTGAGAAACAATAGTGCTAAGTTTTGAACATGAGAAAGATCAAGAAGAAGCTCAAGTAGAGCAGATAGCTGTATTCTCACATGGTGGTCTTGACAGTGAGTCTTGTCTCCATCAGTTTTAGTCAGAGAGAAAGGAGTTTGTGACCACACACTGACTTGTGTCATGCCAGAAGGGTGAATCTTGGCAAACTCTGGGCATTTTGTTTTTAGCTCTGATTTCTACTAAAACCACATATCAATTTGACCCAAGTGCCATAGGTCATAACCCCATGGTTGTGGAATTCTTCCCTTATGTGGACTGATTCTAGCATGTAATTAGTAGCTGTCTTATGAGTCGTAACTGGACATATTTCGTAGCCTTCACCATTTTACACAAATCAATGTTAGAAAGTATAAATAAGCTAACCTGACCAAAGACAACACCTTTCTGTTTGCAACTGTGTTTTTAAATTATTTATTCAAGATGATGAAGGGTTTGCATCATTATACAGGTTCACTTTCTAACCTCTTCTTTCCTTATGATAAGCAGTTAGTTGGCTTAGCTTAATGGTATTTTCTGTGATGATAATATGTAAATAGTCCGTGTCATACTTGATCTCATTATCTGCTCCTCCTGAGGATAATGTTTGACCCAACCAAAAACTTGGGCCAACAGAAGCAGTTGAACCTTGTCTCTACCAAAGATTCCAGGTAATAATTAAGTAGCCCAGTGAAATACATAGCTCCCAATTCTCAGTGGCTGAGGTAGAACCTGGAGAATAACTGTCATAGTTAATTCCATAATTCAATTTTAGTTTCAAGGGCTATCTTTTTAATCCACTGGATCAAGAGCTAAGGTATTGGCCAGTGTTGTGGCTCCCTGTGGTTCTCCTGCCCTTTGGATGAAGCATCTATGAACAACAAACAGAAAGATCTGGAATGGAGTACTGGTAAAGCAGAAAACTTGCTTTTGAAAATTATTCAAACCTTTTGAAGCACCTGCAGCAGAAACACTCCACATCTTTCTTTGAAAGTGTGTCATTTTTAGGGGTTGCTGCATTCCACTTCTGCCCTTCAGCAGGGATCATGCATTCAGAGCCCAGACTGACAAAACATGGGACTGGCTGAGGTGGCTGAGGGAGGGCTGTGGCAAACTGCAGAACTCACTTGCCAAAGAGGCAGCCTGGCTTCCCCTCCCGCCAGTGGCTATCATGCCACAACTGGGGAGGTTGTAGCCAGATTTTCTACTCAACAAGAGAAACTAGAAATCTTAAGTTGTTGTTTTTAGATTGATTGATTTATTTAAGAAAGAGAGAGAGCCTGTGAGCAGGAGGGCAGAGGGAGAGAGAGAATCCTCAAGCAGACCTCCCTGCTCAGCAGGGAGCTCCACCTGTGGCTTGATTCCACAACCCTGAAATCATAACCTGAGCTGAAATCAAGAGTCAGTGCTCAACTGACTGAGCTGCCCAGTTACCCTGTAGAAATCTTAAACTTTTGATTACATCAATTGATTGTGAAATGCGGGCAAATAACTCAAAAACATTTTGAAGGCTCTCTGGGCCAAATAAAACACGAGTACAGAAGATTCAGTGATAGGGCCACAAGCTTGCTAACTCTACTTTTAACATGTCCTTGAATCTTTTTTTCACACCATACGATTTAATTCAAAATGCATCATAGACCTAAATGCAAGCGTTAAAACCAAAAACTCTTAAAGGAAAACAGGAGTAAACCCTCATGACATTGGGTCAGGAAATAATTTCTTAAATATAACACCAAAAATGTCCTTGAATTTTTGCTGACACCCATGTTTCACATTCCTTATTTTTTAGAATTTTTAGAATTGCTATAATGTTGCTATTTAGGGTAAAGAAAACAAAACCTATTGTTACGATGGTAGCCTCAGCATTTTCAATGAGTACAAATGATTTATATTTAAACATTATTAGCTAATAATGGAATTCAATGAGTTCAAAACAGATCAGATTACTACTTTTTCAGGAAAAGCAAGCTATTCTGTTTTAATCCCATCCAGCATAGAATCAGTCTTAGAAACATTTTGGATTCAGTAAAGTCAGAAACCCTATCTCTAAGCATTTCCCCTTTAATTTTAAAACCTGTGTACTTCTAAAGGAAATGCAATATATCCATTCTGGTTCATTTACATTAAATCATTAAAATGTTGCTTATATCCCTTTTGATGTCTAAGATGCTTTTGGAAGTAATTCAAAAAATGTTCTAATCCTTTTCTCCCTATAGTCACATTTTTTTACCAAAATAAACAAGTTCAAACACCAGACGATTCAACTTCTAGGCTAGAACCCAAAAGAAAAATGAATGACTTTTTTTCCTAATTAGCACCATCTCCATTTATTCCATCCCCTAGAAACAATGAAATAAACTCCTCAAGCAAAGAATTCCCATTTCACAATTGCAAGATACAGAATCTAACAGTTTTAAGTATGACTCTGAGCTGAAGTCAAACCCTTAGATTCTTAAAATAACATGAACTTGATCATGCAGCTCAAAGCTACTGCTTGCTATTCATCTGAATACACACATAACAAGGGCTGAAAAGATATGCCATATGGGAAAGGGATATATATTTATGAAATGATTCTTTATGCAGAGAGGACATACATCGCTTTATATTCACATTCAAGCAGACAGAATAGATCTTCTGTGAGAAATGGAACTATCCCCACATTATCAAGAGCTGTCACTTTAAATATAATTTTGATTAATATCATTTTCAGATTGAATACTGACTTGGTTCCTTTCCTTCCAACAGGAAATGCAAATCTATAGGGATAGAGGCAGAGAACATATGTAACCTCTGGGGAATGGACAATGATGAAATGACCCAAAACATGATTATTCCTTGCTACTTCCTGAAATCTGTTCCTCAAATCCCCAAACTAACAGTTCTCTGAATTTATGGTTCACAAAAGTGTTCGAGGGTTTTCAGACTACTCACCCAGTTCCACAAAAAGTGCAGAAGGGAGGGAATTCAAAGATGTGCACAAATGGGTCAGCCAAGGTTCATTCCTTGAGATCTTCCAGATATTTATTAGGGTTCATAGGAGGGGTTGTTCATTTCTGTAGACACAGGATGGATTTTCTGAAACATAAAGTGCAGGTACTTTTAAGTCTGTGGCTAGACTGAGATAAGCTTGTCTGCTGATGACGGGATTGTTCAAATGTAGCATGTCCAGTTTACTCAGGGGCCACCAAGCAAAGCAGGAGGGGAAGTGGGAGCTATGCCAGGAAGTTTTAAAATACAAGGGACTTTCCCAGGCCGGAGAGGCAACAATCAGGCGAACCCACAGTCTCTGTAGCACAGCTGAGCTGATCAATGTGAGGCTAAGCGTTAACCTTAGAGAGGGGTAGCTCTGAGCCCAGCAGCCAGTTCTGCAGGGTGGGCAGAAGTCCACTCTCAGGAATCTTGTGAAATAAACATGTGCAATTTCATACAACCATATTGGCTTCCTTTAGCTTTAATGGGGCCCAGTCTCCTTTTTAAGGCTCAGTCACAAAATTAGCAAATATTTACATGCTATTATCCATGCAAAACATTATACTGAGCACCAGGGCATCCTGACTAGTGTTTTCTTTCTTCTCTTTCCGCTGCTTGTCCTGGTGCATATGTGTCTCTCCACACGTAACCCCATACCTCCCCCACCAATAAAGCAAATATGTGTCCTCTTCTTTTCCAGATTCTCTTGTTGGTGGCCCTTCCCCCAAGGCAATCAGAAGTATACACATTTCTTGGAGAAGAATTAAAATCATTGCAAGGAAAGAAAAGAGAGAAATATTTGATGTTTATCTTTTAAACTTCCCAAATACGGTCTTTTTCTCTTCTTATTAAGTTGAGGTATAACATGCCTACAATAAATGCACTCATCTCAAGTACATGAATGAATTCTTACAAATGTATATATACAAGTAACCACCACCACATCAAGCCATAAACATTCTCACAAACTCCAGAAGCCTCTTTGGGTCCCTTCCCAGACAATGACCACTCTCTCTCAAGAGGTAACTTCTGTACTAATTTCTATTACCATGACTTGTTTGCCTGTTCCTGAACTTCATATAAATATAGTCTTTTTGTTGGTTTCTTTCCTCAGCATAATGTCTCTAAGATTTTTCTATGCGGTTCACATTTATATACACAAAATCAATTTCTTGTTCATTTACATTAAATCATTTAAATGTTCTACATAATGATTTGATGTCTTGTGATTTTATATATATATATATACATACATGTATATATACATATATAATTTATTTATTCATTCTATTATTGATGATATTTAAGTGATTTCTAGTTTTTGATTGTTATGAGCAAAGCTTCTGTGCACATTCTTGTGAAAATTTTTGAGGGATGTAAACACATTTCTTTTGGGCATATATCTAGGAAAACAATGTATACTTAGATTGCCAAGTAGTTTCCAAAGCGATTATACCATTTTATACTCCCAGCAGGAATGTATAAGTTCTGCATGGTGGGGAATGCTCACACATTTACCAACAGGTGGTTTTGTCCATCTTTTAAAAATTTTAGTATTCCAGAAGTTGTATAATGATATTTCATTGTTATTTCAATTTGTATTATCCTGATGACTACAAGTGTTGAACACTTTCCATGTAGTTACTGGCCCTTTTTATATTCTCTTTTATGTAGTGCCTGCTCAAGTTGCTATATGTATTTTTAAATTCAGTTATTTTCTTTTCATTGTTGATTCACAGGAATTCCTTATATATTATGGATGCCAACCTTTTGTCAGACATATACATTGCGCAAATCTTCTTCTAGCCTGTGGCTTACATTTTCACCCTCCTACTGGTGCCTTTTAAAGGACATAAGTTCTTAACTTTAATTAAGTTCAATTTTTTTAGCTTTTTCTTTTGTAATTAGTCCTTTTTGTGTCCTGATTTTTAAAAACTGTTGCCTGTGCCAGGGTCATGAAGAGGCTCTCCTATGTTTTCTTTTAGAATATTTATTAATCTATTTCACACTTAAGATTATTGTTCATCCTGAATTAGTATTTTAGTGTGAGGCAGGGGGTCAAGGTTAATTTTTTCATATAGATATCTAATTGTTCCAATACAACTTTTGGTAAAGTTCAGGTCATTCCTCATTGAATTGTGACTCTGTCATAAATCAAGTGACTATATATGTGTGTCTGTTTCTGGAAATAATTTTAAAGAACAATATTTGATGTGCAGTTTCTGACTTCCAAAGTAAGCTCTTGCAGCCCATATCAGAAATAACAGTTTTGAAAGCCAACATTTTTTATTTGTTAGAGTCAGGTTTGGTCCAAAGAGGAAAAGCTCTTGAGAAGTTAAAGGAAATTGGGCATTGTGTTAGCTTGAAATTGGAAAAAAAAGAGAGGGACCCTGGCTAATGGCCACTATTCCCTACATGCTTCCATTAGACTGGGATGGGAGGAAGTCAGAGAGTGGTATGAGACACAGGCACCTAAGATGAGGGGAATGGTCCAAAGCACCTTGTAAGGAGGAAAGAGTCAATCTGAAAAGAGATCAGCATGAATTGCATGAGGATCACGGGCTTGTTTCCTGATGGCCATTCCAGAGACTATGACCATGTGAGCAATACAGTATGAGAGCTTCCCTCTGACTGCTACTTGCAAATCACCCACATATGTATCATCTACTACAAGCAAAAACATCCCAAATGCCAAGATCTTCCGAGACTCAGATGGACATCCTCTTTCAAGTGGGCTACACTGTCTAAAAGCAGTATCTCACATAGTATCTGTAGGTCCCCAAAACAGTATCTGTATGTCATTAAGATAGTGACAAAGGAAGAACATTCAGCTCTTTTACTTTGGTGGGACTAAACAATGGTGACACCTATCTCCATTAAACAATATTTAGTCTCCTAGACCTGAGGAAGAGAATCAGCCCCATCATTAGGCATTTTATAGCTGAATGGGAGGAGTATCATATTGTATTTATTGAGACTTAGCAATGTCCTTGCCCTCTAAACTTATTCTCTGTATCACAGAGTTAGAAGTCTAGAAACTACACTTCCCAGACTCCTTTGCCAGCACAGTTCTGGTTCAGATACAGTCAATGAAAGACACTGCTATGAGGTTTCAATGGCAGAAGAGAATTAGTAATTACTCTCCCTCTGCAAGCTGTAGGTAAACTTGTGGAAAGACAGGAGTAAGGTTTGCAGTGGCTTCCAGGTGAATTCCTATTGTTTGCCTGTTGTAGAACTGCTAGAAACACTCCATGATTTCCGGAAAGTAGCAGAGGGTCTCTGTGACTTTCACCCCCTTACCCCTTATAATAGTTCTATAGGTATGTAGTTCCTTGCATTAAGTCCCTTCTTGCTAAAATATTTAGAATGATTTTCTGATTTTCTGACCAAACCCTGACTGATCTAGGAGATCACCTTCTTAAGAAACTTTCTTGAAATAGGAAGTTGATTCAATCTATTATTCAACTTTATAATAATTAAATGTTATACATATGAGGAGTATAACTCTTGAATAAACGATCATAAATCAGTTTGCCTGCTTGAATCTTTCCATTGGTGGCCATTTCTATATTTCATTCAATTTCATTTCACCTGTTCCAATACCAACTCACAACTCAACAAACACTGACTGAACTGATCAATAAAAATTGAGACAGTCTGATAGAGCAGAAAAGTATGAAATTTAGAATCAAAAGGTCTTAAATTTAAGTTTTGTTTCTGTACTTACAAACTCTGTGATCTTAGACAAGTTATTAAGATTCTCTGAGCTTCCTCTGTTAGGTCTAACTAAAACTTTTGCTTTTGTCTATTTCACAGGATTTAGTGAAATAGTGAAGGCACTCCCTTAAAATTGTAAAGTGTTTAAAAAATATCAACTACTGTTAATAAACACTTGTCTTAGAAATGACAGAATGTTAATTGTGGTATGGATCGCTGCTGTGATATGTTTTTAATAATACCTTTTTAGTGATAAGAATTCTAACAGGTAGCATTTATTTTAGGTCATGCACTATTCTAAGTTCTTTACAGAAATCAATTCATTTAATTCCCATAATAATCCTATGAGATAAGTACTCTTATTATTCCCTTTTACTAAACAAGAAAATTGAGGCACAGAGAGGTTAAGTAATTTGCCCAATTTTACACAGCTTGTAAAATAGTGGAGATAGGATTTGGAACCAGATAGCCCAGCTACAGTGCTTTCAGCCACTAAGAAATTTGGAAGTTGGAAGAATAATATAAATATAAAAAGAAAAGTAAGGAAGTTCAGCTGCCTCCTAATATGCTCCATTCAACAAGAAAACAGAGATGGTCAGTGTCAGCTATCAGTTCACATTCCTCCTCTTGACATTGGTGTGGAAAGAGACCATGGGAAAGGGCTGTGAGCAGCAGCAGCTGTGGCTTTCCACTTGGGGGTAAATGGGTAGGAAAAGCAAAGCATGGCCAGAGGAAGACCAGAAAGCACAGAATGTGCTCGAACTTCAACAGAATGTTCAGGGCCAGCGAGATAGAGTACCAGGCCGAAGCTGGGCTAGAAGCAAAACCCCAAGACTGACATTGCAGCAGCTGTGCATGATGATGTCATCTGCATTCTCCGGGCCCATCTGCAAGTGCCCACACTGAGTAGAGACACTGCTTCACATCCAGGAGAAGGGCTACACCCACATCCTGTTCCCCTGGGATGCTGAGAATGTGGACCAATGGCTTTATAATGGTGACAGCATTCTGAAATGCCATCTGGCACTGGAATCCTTGCCCACTCACCATTAGCCAACAGACATGGCCGCCTTCTTCCTTCACACTTCCTCTCGCAGCCGCCATGTTTATCTGTTTATAGCTCAGCTTTGTTCCTTCCCTCAGAAGGCAATAAGAGAAGTGGAAACACTTCCACTGCAGTGCTAGGGGAAGAAAAACCCAACTTTAAAAAAAAAAAAAAAAAAGCCTCCAGTTCTCTGAAAAATATTTAAAGCCTCCTGGTCCTTTGAAAAGTTTTCATACAGTAACAAAAATTACAAAATAGAATGACTGAAGTGGGCAAATCTGGAAACAGACCTAGTTTGGGAACAAAGAATGAATGAATCTAGTTTTAGATCTTGTATTTCTGATGAAGGAGGAAAGGACCGCTAGGTGTGGCTCTGGAGAGTTACATACCCAGGGATGAATGGAGATCAGGGGTGAAGATACAAATCAAAGCATCGTTTTTGTAAAGGTGATAGTTGAAATCATGAGAGAAGGTACAGTCTGAAAGGCAACCCATAGCTGGGCAAAACCAAAGACACAAAGGCAAGGTCCAGTAACTTTCCCAGCTTTCTTTGGGGGAGGTGTGAAGGGGAAGAGAAGGCGCTCAAGGACTTGAACCAAAAATGTTCTAGTCTCTCACTAATTGTTTTTCCAGATCTCTTGGAATGTTCTCTAAATAAAGAGTTGGGAAATTTGAGTAAACTTGAAATTAAGAACCTTTAAAAAAACACAGAGACATGTTATATTATTGTGTTATTTGACATATTCTATTATTCACTCTCTGGGCTGTGGAATTATTTGTACTAAACAGTAATCTCACATGCAAGTGCTTGTCATTTCTCATAAGTTTTAGTTTTAAAAAATTAACATTACCTCAATGGACAATATGCACCATAAGTTTTCAAAATATTATCCCAACATACTTCTGTTTTTTCTATTAGTGCTCCTCCTAGGTTAGAAGTTTATTAAGTAGACAAATCTTGGAAGTACATGACCTCATCGATGTAGACTAATTGAAGAAAATGCAAAAAAGAATTCTTACAGAACAAGGGTCTTGGCTAGGTAAAATCTGGGATTACTAAATATATATTTGATTGTAGGATGGGCTTGATACCACCTTATACTTTTTTGTCCACATCCCACCCTTTCTACCCCCCAATCTATTTGTAGCAATGGAAATAACATGGAGCAGGGAGGGGAGTGAATGGCTGTCTGAATGATATCCTCCATGGGGTCCAAACGTGTGTAGACATATTTGGAGTAGTGAGGTAGTGGGGGATGTGGAGACAGGGGTACAGAGAGCAGGTTTCTCAAGGGAGAAGTCACTATATGGAATAAAAAGATAAATAGGGCCCAGGGTCTGCCTGTGATTCAGAGTGGAAGAGATGTTCCTGGAATACGCAGCGGAAGTTTGTGGAACATGGGATTTCCCCCCCCCCCCCTGCTGTCCTGGTGGCATCTGTCTGGCTTTGTTTTGTTTTGTTTTGTTTTAAATTGGAGCTGGGTGTGTAACCTGACAGGTGTGGCAATAAAACTAGCAATAATCTGAGGCCCAAGGAACCCCCGCTGTTCCCCAAGGAACCACCACCATCGCCCACCCTCCCCAATCTGAAGGTGACATAGAGGGAAGGAGTGTTTTCCTTTCTAACTTACAGGAGGCTGTGAAGCTGTCATGGGCCCGTGGTGACTGATAGCACTGGTGGCAGCCAGGGTGAATTAGGTGAATGTTGGCCAGGCGGAGGTCTGGTGGGAGGGGTCCAGGTCAAAGGCAGGAATGTGGCTCTGGGAGGCAGCTGCAGCTGCAAACAGTGCAGGCCAGTGCAGGATGGCTAAGGTCAGAGCAGTGGGTGGCAGGGGTCCTTGGAGGCTGACCATGAACAGCAGAGGCAATGAGAGGCAATGTCCCTAAGCCAATTCATGGATGGACAGAAGACACTGTTTGGGAAGTCATGTAGATACGTGGGACCATGGAAGGTACTAGATGAACAACTAGGAGTGAGAAGGTCAAAGACATTGGCAGCAGCAGTCATGGTATTTCATTCAAAACCCCAGGCTGGCATGCTGTGGAGGTTGGATAGAAATGAAACCTGTGGCTCATAGAACAGGTAAAAAGCAGCAGCTTCCTTCATAAGCGTCATACATAAATATATAGAGGTCAAGAAAGATGGCCTTGGAGATAGGTATGATAAATTTTTAGATTCATTAATTTTAAATTACTTAAGGCTTAATGGATGCCTTTAAGATGCTTGCATACAGTTAATCCTTGGGCATTTTAACATTTCAACCCATTCCTTGTTTTCCTCTAATCTTATTTACACTGTTAATTTGCTTAGCAAATATTCTCTAGCTAATGTCATGTCTGTAAGTGCCCCTGACTTATGTAACTGTGGGGACTCGAGCTTTGCTCCAGGGTAAACACCAGACACCTGGAGACCAGGGGAATAAGGCCATCTGGCCCCATGGAGCTTGTTGTTTCTTGGAAGAGACATCTGACAGACACTGGCAAGGCACTTGGTTAAATAAGGATACAGCCCTGGTGGGAAGGAATGGGACCGTCTTGAGCATCCAAGAGCCTTTAGTCTGAAGTTGTCCTGACTGTACATCAGAACCACTGGGAAGCATTCATATGTCTGGTCCTGTTTCAGAATGTCCGTGACCGTCCTGCTAGGTCAGCTACAAAGTTAGAATGTCTCCTTCCCCTGTGGACATGTAGTCTTGGAATCCTGCCAACAGGAACACATGGTACTGTGTGCTTGGACCATTCTGTGGCTGAGAGATCACTTAAGTACAGTGAGAGAAGGTGAAGGAATGAAATCAACATGCATTCTTCACTCTACATCTTGTGCATCCACACAAGAATTCCAGCATGCTGGCCATTTTGTAATCTTTCTGTTTATAAAAAACATCAGCCTGCCTCTCAGTGCCAAATGGGAAGGGAGGCATTGCAACTGGGTGTCATCTCAGCCAGCCATCTTCGTTATTGATAATGGAGGCTGGTCACCTTGCCTCACCTTGCTGTTATTGATAATGGAGGCTGGTCACCTTTCCTAAATACAGAGGAAAACTGTGTTTAGACTGTGTCCACAGAGCATGGCCTTGAAGGACCTGTTTCTCTGAGAACCCCCTTGGGAGGGAGGATTATCCAGATCTGCTGTGACCTTTGAAATTATTCAAACAAAGTATCTTATCAGGGGAAGACTGAGCAAATTTTAGCTCATGGTGTCTTAAGTGGGAATGTGATCTAAGAGAATTTGAAAATCTCTTCTACCTGATACCTGTTTCTTGGAATTCTGAATCTCTGCACTACTACCTAATAAGAATCTGTTAATTTGGGGTCTGGCAAAGACCAGGGAGTATCCCAGATCTTAAGCCAAGAGTTCCTTTAAAACAGGGTCCTAACCTTGTTCCAGGAAGGCTGGAGTAATTCACGGTCCTAAGCTATGAAAATGGTATTAAAAAATCAACAAAGGGTCATGCTGTGTTTCAGATTTGAAACTGTCTGAAGCACTTACTTTGTGTTAAATACTGTGTTAGTGTGTCACCTGCATATCTAATTGAATCCCCCAACGCTCTCATTTTACCAGCTCAGAAACTGAGACTTAGAGTAGTTTGCAAACTGCCTGAAGTCACACAACTGTAAGGGGTTTAGATGGGAGTCCAACCTAGAAGGCTGGGGCCCCTCCCAAGGCCAGGCATGTCACCGCACCTTAATCACCTCACCCTCCTCCCATCACCTGCTACGCATTGTGACACTGCCATGTTTCAAACACTGTGCTGGAGCATTCCAAAAAGAATTGACCTTTTCATTCTTAGAGAAATCCTCCACAGGGGTTCCATGTGCCATTTTAAGGGTTGGAAAAGGGAAGCAAAGCTGGCCTTTAAATGAAGGTCTTTGTGACTCCAGCATCTGCAGTTAAGAACTCTGCTCAAAGTCAGGGCCCAGAAGACATACATGACACCTGACAGTCCTGTTGTCCCCTCCATCTGTATTATACCATGTGCTTGGCTCAAAATGACATAACTGCAGAGGAAACTTCAGGAGAGTTTAAGTCCGCAGGAGTAACTCTTCCTAGAGACCCTCACAGGAGCCTCAGAAGCTTCTTGTAGGTGTAAACTGATGGGACAGGACAAAAATCATCACTACTATCAACATACAAATATTTATATCTATCCATCCACTTCCGTGATGGTTAATTCTATGTGTCAACTTGACTGGGCCACAGGGCACCCAGGTATTTGGTCAAACATTATTCTGCCTGCATCTGTGAGGGTATTTCTGGATGAGATTTACATGTGAATTGGTAGACTTAGTAAAAGAGATTGCCCTTCCTAACGTGGGTTGGCCTTGCTTAATTAGTTGAAGACCTGATAGGAACAGAAAGATTCAGTGAGAGGGAACTCCTTCTGCCTGACTGCTAAGACACTGATCTTTTCCTACCTTTGGACCAAAACTGAAAATTTGGCTCTTTTTTGGGTTCTTGAGTCTATGGCTTTAGGACTGGATTTCTATCTCAGTTCTCAAGCCGTTAGATTCAGGGCTGGTACTTAGACCATTTGCTCTACTGGGTCTCCAGCTTGCAGAATGCAGATTTTGGGACATCTCAGGCTCCATAATCATGTGAACCAATTCCACATATCTTATTAATTCTATTTTTCTGGAGCATCCTGACTAATACCATATGGATATGGATATGTACATCCATATCTATATCTATACCCTCTCTTCTCAAGAGAATTCTGATTCTGTTCATGGAGATTATTATCTCAGTGTCCTTCAAGGAAATTTTTTTTTCTCTGTAAGGCTGGATCTTTTGGCCTTTTACGGCACAGAATTAAGAGTTAACTGGGAAGGAATCCAAAAAGGCTGGAAAGTTGAGGCTAGTGGATGAACTGAGGTGCATTTGCATCAAAAAGAAGGGAACTGGTAATATATATGAGAAAATGAATAAAGCAAAAGTTTTGCTTGTTTTCTTTGTTCTAAAATATTGTTGGATTCTGTTATTTCTCCCATTGTGAAGAAATTCATGTACAGAACTTGAGGACCTTTTGGTGGCTGGACTGTGCTTTATTGGCTGCAACTCTGTGTTAAGACTGGTCCACTGGGGCCTAGCTTTATGAGAAGCTCTTCTGAATGTCCTCCAACTAAATAATCCAGGCATTCTATAGATTTCTATGTTTTTCCAATCAGGTATTTATTTAGCCCTCAAGGAGAGCTAAACTACAATGCAAGCAATTATTTCAGATCCCTTTTTCCATGGAAGGAAGGAAGGAGAGAGAAGAAAAGGAGGGAGCAAGAAAGAGAGAGGAAGAGACAGAGAAATCAAACCATGCAATGGTGACTTCCAATAATTCTTGAAACAAGACAGTAACACAACCAGCAGGAAATCAGGGTTCTGGGAAAGAATTAAGTTTGAATTCCCTAAAGCATCCACTATACATAATCAATCAACTTACTCCTATGCATCTGATTTAGTACAAGTTACATACCATCCTTGGGAAAGCTGAGAAAAAAGTCACCCAGAACTTTTTCTGTGTTCTGCAGTTCAGATGAGAAAAGTGGTTGAGAAAGGCTAGATCAGTCTCTTGACAGGGGCGCTATTAACAACTCGGGCCAGGTCATTCTTTGTTGTGGGTGCTGCTCTGCACATTGTAGGATGAGGGGCAGTGTCCCATCCTCCATCTGTTAGATGCCAGTAGCGCTCCTGCCCACCACCCCCGATTCAAAAGCTACTATAGCTAAACCACCAAAAATGTCTCTAGACATTGCCAAATCTCCAGGGGTGACAAAATCACCCCTGGTTGAGAACCACCAGTTTAAATCCTTCCTCTTATATGCATAGCAATATGAGTGCCACCCAGAAGTTCGTTCAAATTGTAGGATCTCAAGGCTCGTCTACACCTCATGAACGTTTGCATCTCTGTGTTTTAAGAAGATCCCCATGTGATCTGTCTGTGCACCAAGGTCTGAGAGCTACTTCCGTCTTGCTGAGGTCAGCTTAGGCAAAACACTACTGGTCATCTACCAATAGCAAGATAGTGTACCTTGCTCTGGAATAAACTGATATATGAAATAACATCATCCCAGTCTCACTGACTACCTAGTTCTTACTGTTCAGCTAAGCTAAGTGTATTATACCATTATTCTCATACACATCTATAGAATCAAATACATAGCCAAGAATTATGATGTGGATCTACATTTATTTACATGGATTGATGTTCATAATGTATCTTGTTAAGTAAAAAAGCAAACTGCAAAATAGTATAGGTTGTGCAGTCTGTTTTGTGAACACAAATTAATTTAAATTACATGCACATAAGAAATCCATCAGAGTATATAAACAAGAAAAATTTTAGCATCTCAGAAAAAGAGATGATGGGCATTTTTTATCTTCTTACTTAAAATATTTCAGGATTCTTCTGAATTTTTACAACGAGCATATATTATAATTAGCCAAGAGAAAAATCCTTTTTTCAGTTGTGCAAAAGATGACCTTAACAGCTACATCCGCTCAGCCTCACAGTCTGTCCTCACACAAGAAAGTCCAAGATCCATCAAATATGTCCACGTTATGCCTCTTCTGGCTGAAATTCATCCTTTCATTCTCCTGGAGACCACAGTTGGTACAGATTGGACATGACTCTGTTACAAGCCACGTGCTAGAGGGAAGTAGGGAAGAAGTGCTCTAGAATGAAGTGTTAGGCAAGGCAGAGACCAGCTCCTGGTTCACTGGTCCATATCCTCTTACCCCTTTGCTTCTTCGGATTAAAGGAATGTGAGCAGAAGGGAGATGTGATGTTCTGGGCCTGGCCTCAGACCCATGCCAGCTGTGAGTTGCTGTACCCTTCCTCCTGAAGCTGGATAGGTATAAAGGGGAAAGGTGAGACAGATGGCAGAATCAGCCTGCATCCTAGCATCATATTGAAGCAGAACAGGCCACCAATTGGGAGCATTTTTTGGACTTTGTATAAGCAAGAAATAATAAACCTTTATCCCATTTGAACTGCTATACACTTTGGGATTTCCTGCTACAGAATCTTTACAGTAGGTTTTGAATGAGGTACTACTGGTGTACAGAGGAAAGAAAAGCAATAAGGAATTAATATGGGAGTAGTAGCCCTCCAAAGGAGGACTAGTTTGAATAAACTGGATCACTGTTGAGTTGAGTCTCACATCTAGGCTTACTAGGGAAGCACTTACTAGCACAGATGATATAAATGGAAGAACCCAGATAGTTGGGCCCTGCCTGATAAGTAAATGATGAAGAGTGAGTTAAAAAGCACTGTCTTCTTTAGAAAGATGGTCTAAGGCAGGAATCTGAGTTTACTGGTCACAAAGCAGAGCTACACTGTCATTATATGAGCAAGCTGTAGGTGAAGGGCTATCGAGCAATTCCATTAGAAGCCTGAGCCTTCTTGCTTCCTTGAACATAACAGCTCCTCCATTAAAAATTGCATTAAGCTAAAATCTGGCACCAGGCTTGTCAGCCCAGATGTAGAATTTTATTGTCAAACACACAGCCCAAAAATGTTAAAAAAGAGACCCCAGGTTGTTGTGGTTTACTGGGAAATTGAGCCAATAGTTAGAAATTTCTATTTAAAATGTAAAATTTTGCAAAGAGTTACTGCTTTAAAAAAATATTTCATTATGTTTACTTGCCAGAGCCTTTGGAATAGCAGCCAATAACAAACGAAAACAAATCGCTGATTAATAAACTGTTTGGGTGGCCATGTGTACGTTCTTTTCCCCATCCCCCTACTAAAATGAAAACTTGATGCTGAATAACAAACCTTGACCTACAGATAACTTTATTTTTCATGGTTTCCTTTCTTGGTCTTTTACTAGGCAGGAAAGTAGCACTGTCTGGATGATATATTGACAACTAACACCTGCTTTCAGAGGAGAAAAACAACTGTTATTAAAGGAGGAGGTAACCTCTGAACACTGCCCCACCTAGTCACCGGGCTCAAATTCGGTATCACAGGGAATCGCCTTAAGCCAAAGCCAGGAAGAACCAGAGAAGCTGCCCCTTTAGAGTAAAGGGCTACTTTGTCAGAAGGAGGGGGCACTCAGGCCACCTAACACATTCAATAACTTAGCATTGTAGAAAAGATTCACGGGGTGGGCATGGAAAATGTCACAAGAAGAAATAAGAAGAATAGTACCAAAGCATGGCAAACTGCCAGAAGATGGAGTGTAAGTAAATTACAAACCTCTTCTGGAACACAAGCAGAGACAATGTTCTTGATTAAGCATGACTACTCCACACCAATCCCTACGTAGACCCCTGGAAGTCCACACAGACCACCAGGGAGGCCTGGACCACCCCTGGAGGACCACTGAGCTGGTGGGTAAACTCTGGGAACACAGAGACAACACTCTCTGTGGCCAAGGCTCCTTTTACTGCCTGAAAGGTACAACGATACTTACAACCCATGCTGGGAGTCTGTAGGGCTTAATAAGTTCATATGCATAGGCACTGAGAAGCTTGGAGAAAAGACTGAAATTATATTATTCCTGGCTGGAATGTTCCTTTTAAAATTCCTTGTAATTACAGTGCCACCCTTGTAGACACAGACCACTGTGAGGTCCTGAGCTATATCATAAAATAATTCCCACCTAATAAACCTCCCCTCTTGGCATTTACCTCTCTGAAACGTTTGCTTTTACCCCAAAGCCTTCTCTGTCCTGGCCTACCAGCTTCAGTGGGAATAGGAGGAGGCTAAAACTGGACCAGGACAAATAGAGCCTCAAGTATAATCACACTGTGTTACTGAGAAACTGAGAGACTGACTGAGAAGGAACCCTCATGGGGGGTTGAGTGCTGAAAATACTCACCAAGACACCTGAATGACTCTCAGACTCAGCTATCTCCTAGAGATTTCCAACCCGGCTGTTCCAAGGGCTGGGCCTGCCACACATGGACAGTCCACAGCAACTCAATTTCTTTCTGTCTCTTTCTCCCTCGCATCCTCCTTTCTTCTCTCCCTCTCTGTCTCTCTCCTGCATGCACATGCGTATACATACACAGAGTTAATGAGTTGAATTTCCTTCCCTGTGAGAAGTCTGTGTGTGCTCACACGTATGTATGTCCTTAAATTCTGGTGTCTACAAATCCTTGCTGGGGTGAGAATCCAAGATGTTTATCACTTAGCAAAATCACAGTACTCAGTTATTCTAATAGATCAATGACTCCCAGGTTTCCACAAAGAACACTGTGTCTTCCTAGTATTCTGCCATCAGAGCATGTGCAAGGGTGTCTGTGCTCCAGGCCTCCTCTGCCTGGGTGTGGACTTACAGGGAGAGAGTATCCAGCTGGATGTGAAGCAGAAATGTTTAGAGACTCAGGACTGTAAGTGCTACTTTCGGGTCAGGTTCCATAATAACAGCGGCTATGGGGCCATTCTCCTGATCTCCTCACAGAAACCAGCTTAGTATGGGGCCCCTCAGGGATGGAAACTGGGAGAATAGAGTCATTGTCTTCATTGTCCTAAAAGGCACCAGTAACAGCAGCAACAGTTGGGGGAGCCCCCAACAACTGCTCGTATGTTAGAAGTTGACAAAACAAAGCTCTGGCAGAAGATAAAAGTCACCCAGGGTGGCTTTGGACCCACTAGCAGAAGGGTTCAAGGTCTACAGAAGCTGGTCTTTGAGAAATTCAAGAAGTGTTTGTGCATGCATGGTGGACGTGGAGTAATTAGAGTGGTGGCTGGCTTGTTTTAAGAAAAGAGATGCTTAAGAGGCTGTAGACTGGGACAAAAATAGGGGCTTTGGATCATGGCTGTTAACTACAGCTCATTGGTAGTCCCTGGCTGGGTTGGCGAAGACAGGAACATGCAAGTAGCGCAGAGTTAACACTTTCATCAGGGATCATGGCCTCTGGTTAGTGGTAGAATAGTATCCCAAGGACTGAAAGTGTTAGGTACAGTTCATCCCTACAGGCCCAGCTTATAGAAAAGAGTGACCTGAGCTCCAAGACACTTTTAGTCAACTGATGCATGCAAAAGCAGTATTTTGGAATAATTAGAAAAACTGGGTTTGAACTCTAGCTTCTCTTACTGTGTGATTTAGGCCAAATTACACATGGTGAATATTCTACCCTCTGATCCTCAATTTACATTACAATTTTAAATGGGCATAATAATATCAACCTCACAGGATTTATGGCTGGATAATTTGTTTACTTCATCAATAAATATTTACTGGGACCAGCTGTGAGTCAGATAATAGAAACAGAATGATGAATAAGTGGGGCACCTGTGTGGCTCAGCCGTTAAGTGTCTGCCTTCGATTCAAGTCATGATCTCAGGGTCCTGGGATTGAGCCCCGCATTGGGCTCCCTGCTCAGCGGAGAGCCTGCTTCTCCCTCTCCCTCTGCCCCTCCCCCTGCTTATGTTCCCTCTCATTTTCTCACTCTCTGTTAAATAAATAAATAAAATCACACAAAAAGGAATGATGAATAAGAAGAAACACAGTCCTAGAAGAAGAAGGGGGGTGGGGAGAGAGAGGAAGAAGAAGAAGTGGGGGGAGGAGGAAGAGGAGAAACAACTTCATTATCTGGTAGAACGTGAGAAATAATGTATCAAAAAATGTATCAAAACCGCATTAACCTAGTGGAATCAAAGGCACCGAACAGACACTTTTATCACTAGTTTCCATTGCTAGTGTCTCCATCAGGGTTTTCCTGCCTACAGACAGAAGGCCCAAAATAGCAAGGAATTTTATTTATTTTGTGCATTGCTACATAGCACATAGTAGGCAACCAGGAAACATTTGCTAAGTTAGCAAGTCCAAATATTTCTCATAGCTTTTAACAAACCTTTGTAGCTCCTGTAGCTCTTGTAGAAGTAAACATGTTTTGGATACAAATTCACATATTCCCCCACATGCTGCACAGGGCTGATTTGTTAAAATTATACCTGTGTCTTAAGTTTCTTCCTTAAAAGGTGTATACACACATAAACTTATTTACATAGCCACACTTAACACCAGCTTGGCAATTATTACTATGTATTTTCCCTGAGTTCTGAGAACAAGCTTAGGCTGCACAACTAAGCAGAACCCTCCAGGCAGACTCCTCTGTCCTTTCAGCGGGCATATGTGCTCTCCCCTGCACTCCTGAGTTGAGGGTGTCATGTAATGGGTGCCATTTGGTCCACTGCAATCTCTGTTTCAGCCATTCATCCTGTGTTCTGGGGGATCCCAGATGGCTGCCCAAAGACATACAAGTGCTAGAGCCAAGAGCTGCTAAGTGAAGGCAAAGAGTATTGCACCTGATGGTAAAATTCAAGTTCTATGGAAGTCCAAGGTGCCTTCAAAGCAATGGTGGTAAGAAGTGGAGAGGAAATCAGAAGGCTGTCAGAGCCTGGGACAAGTTCTTAGACAACTGCAAGGGAGATATCATAGTAGTTGGGAGGTCAGACCTGGTAGCTTCGGCCATCCTGGCCAGAGGCATGCTATGCCTTCAAGAGATCTGAGGCATAGAAGAACTATTACTAATGATGAGAAAATAATCTCTCCGTAGAGAAGACAGT
Organism: Lutra lutra; assembly: GCF_902655055.1. Taxonomy (NCBI): domain Eukaryota; kingdom Metazoa; phylum Chordata; class Mammalia; order Carnivora; family Mustelidae; genus Lutra; species Lutra lutra. The sequence continues at coordinate 101,647,689 of NC_062282.1, read as the reverse complement.
CTGATGGGCACTACCGTGCAGATCCCCAATTGCCCCCACTCCTGGAATGTAACCCCTGTGGCTGTGCAAAGAGTTGAGAAATGACTCAAACTGACTTAAACCAATAAAGAACGTATGCCACAATGTTTCCAAAAACTGAAGGGTAAGCGTGCAGCAGACCTCAAAATAAAGGAGATTCGGAGGTAAAAACCATAAGGAATCTGATTCTTCTATCTTTCCTCATGGTGAATGCATTTTCCTTTCTCTTTCTATACCCTGCCTTTCTCTGCTTCTACAGAAAGCACCATTGAAAACGTAACTAATAATGGTGTCTATTAAAAGACTGACTTTCTCCACTTCATTCCATATTCCTAAGAAGTAGTATTTCTATTGGCCCAAGCTGGGTGTGGTACCCACCACCCCTGGACCTTTGGCCAGGGGCTGAGTCATATCGTATGAACATAGCCGCCAAGAGCCATAGTGGTGGGCATGTGGGGAGGAGCAGCTTCCAAAAAGAGCTGGAGGTGGAAAAGGGGTGACTTGCTGTGCATACAATCCAATAGGTTTCCACCAAACTTCCTGACTCAGAACATATAAATGTGCCAACATGTAGTTTAAAATCAGGCCATAGGTTTTTAGTTGGATGCAGGATGATATAGACTGAAGTTGGCCTTGTGGTTGGAAACCTGGTTTCTTCATTTTGCTTTGTGGTCTAAGGCAAAGTCCCTCCTCAGGACAGTAGTTTCTTCTTATAAAAAATAAAGAAACTTCCTTAGGCCAGTGCTATATAAATAGCTATATCAAAAATACATATTTTTTAATTCTAACGTTCATCACCCATTGACAGTAAGGCTGCTTAGGTTAAACTGAATTAGAGCAAGCTTTACCTTTTATTGAAGTTATGGCAACTGATTTCTCTGATGAGAAGTCCTAATGGGGTGAAATTAATATGTCTGAAAATTAAAAAGCAGGGAGAGGGAATTCATTACTAATTCATAAATGCATTTCCTTTGGCTAACCCCTTCAAAATAGAATCCATCTGAAATGAATAACAAGATGGCTATCATTTTCCTGGCTTTCTGGTTGTCAGACTGTGCTAAGATGTCTTTGGATATTATTGTAATATTATTATATGTTATATATAATATGTTATATAATATATATCAATATTACTTATTATTATATTATTATACTGATATTATGATATTATTAGGTAAGTACTATTTTTAGTCCTTATTCTACACATAAACTGAGCTCTGGCTTAAAAAGGTGTTCCAGGGGGGCACCTCGGTGGCTCAGTGGGTTAAAGCCTCTGCCTTCGGCCCAGGTCATGATCCCGGGGTCCTGGGATCAAGCCCCGCATCGGGCTGTCTGCTCCGCAGGGAGCCTGCTTCATCTTCTCTCTCTCTCTCTCTGCCTGCCTCTCTGCCTGCTTGTGATCTCTGTCTGTCAAATAAATAAATAAAATCTTTAAAAAAAAAAAAAAAAAGGTGTTCCAGGCAGAATATGTCAAAGTCAAGTTTCAAAGTCAAAAGATTCACAACTATTGCATTAGCTGATCTTTGCCCCAAAGTTAAAATTAAAGGTGGTAGAATTAATACATTATAAAATTATACAATAGGAATGTGTGTGTATTCTACATATGTCATAGATGGGCCTTTCATCTCTGATATTCCACACTTCCACGCATGTGTCAGGAAGGTGTAGGTGCATATGAACATTTAAATAGAACCTATTCCCTTGTCTGAAAGTCCTGACAGCATTTCAATCACAGAGCCAGGCACGTGGAGGCTACTTCCCAAGCACAAACTCAACTATGTGAGGGCGCAAAGTTGAGTTTTTATTGGCCTGGATAGGGTGATTCAAGCCTTGATGTTTTACTGCTTGGGCCATGTGGTTTGGAAGGTGCTGTTGTAGGGTGTGTGTGTCTGTGAGTGCTCACGTGTGCACACGTGTGTGTGCATGGTTGGGTGTTTTCCAGAGTGGAACAAGAAGGATTAACTTTCAGCATTTGGCTTATCCTAACCTAGAGCAGATGGGCACTGGCTTGAACTTCTCATAAAGTTAACCCCCGGAGACTTGTTAAATAATTTATCCTCAACTTTTGAAGAACAAAGGAATAAGGTGATTAAGAAAAATGGAAAGCCACATGAAAATGTGCCATTGATGGAGTGGGCTTGTCTTTCACCGTGGTAGATGGTGGGTGTAGTCGTGACTGGATTTGAAGGGGTTGGGGAAGGAGAGTGTTAGGTCTGGTTCAGGGGAGCCCTTGCAGCAGACAGCTCCTGACTTTATCCCAGCAGCTGTGGCAGAGAAAGTGAGAAAAGCCTCCATTCTCTACTCAGGGAAGGGCCTCAACTTTAAAACATACTGAGCTATGCTAATTTTAAGGCCTCCCAACATAACCATTTTATTTCATCCAGCTGTGGGGCCTGACTTTGGCTAGAAAGGAGAGCCAGAGAGAGAGGGAGGGCAGAGCTGGAAAAATAAATCTACAGGATGCCTGTCAGTACCTGTTTTTAACTTACGGGTGTGGGAGCTGTAGCAGAAGTCACACGGGTGATTTAACATAGACCACCACCCCCTGCTGACTATAAATGACCTCCTTTCCTGTCCCCACTACCAGCAGCTGGAGAAGCCTCAGTCCTGCAAGCCTCAGTCACGAACTTTCACATTCATGCTCCTTTTTAATAAGATGCCATGAGCATAGCTCACCGCAAATACTCACCCCCGCTCCCACTGAAACAACTTTAAGGAGACAGGGTTTGTCAGGATCTGTGGATGCAAACAACAGAAACTATTCCTAGCTAGCTGAAGCAGAAAAGGAATTTTTTGGAAGGAGATTGGATAACTTGCAAAATCAATGAGTGGGGCCCATGTAGAACTAGTCTTAGATGTAGATGGTATACAGGTGCCAAGGGAAGCCAGGTTCTGGAAGCACAGCCAAGGTCATTGCCAGAAGGGTCTGGATGTCACAGCAGCTCCCCGGGAGGTCCCCAGCACTTAGCAGCTCCTAACATTGCTGGGACTTCCAGAACTCACCTGTAAGTAACCCCATATTTCTCTGTATCACTCACTAGAGATTCAAAAGCCAGAGCAGTTACATCCAACCCCATATGCCAGGGGCTGAGAGAACGACTAACTGAACCACTTCTGGTCTGACATCAGTGGCAAGCCCTGCCTCCAACATAGCTAGGAGGATCCAGAGGCTAGAAAGAAAATTTCCAGATACTTACAACAGAGCTTTCTCTAAAATCGGGAATACCCTCATCCCAGAGACAAATCAAGAATGAGTCCCCAGTATCACAAGGGACACAAGGACTGGAAGAGGTGGTTCACGTTTTGTACTTTCTAGGCAGTTTAGATTTCTCTGACCTTGGTTCAAAGAAGAATTGGTTTTGAGGCTGTATGTCCAGGAAAGTTAACATGAAGGTCTTTGGGAACCTAGAGGTATAGGCCCTGTTGCTATGACATCCTTTGAAGCAGAGAAAGGAGCAAGACCTGGAGAAGTTACCTGCCTATAAAACGATGGTCCCCTTTTTATAAGTTGCCTGAGTGATCTGATCCTGCAAAGAAAGTGTTTGTTTCTTTAAGCTCCTCACCAGACATGGCATGTGTTAGGCTGGAGATTTAAGGACAAAGCCCAGGGTGCAGACTCTACTCAGCAACTATTTCTACTTAATCTACAGCAAACAAGACAGACCCCCTAACCACTGCTTCCACTACTTTGTTTAGGAGGTGGAGGGCATGGGGGATATTTCCCAGATGTTCATCTGCTTTGTCTGTTACCATCTTATGGGAAGCACTGAGGATAAGGGGAAAAACTGCTCTAGGAATGGGAGATCCTGCCTCAAGTGAGCAGCGTGATGCCAGCACATCACCAGACCTTTTTGGACCTTGGTTGGAGAGCAAGGAGTAGAAATAATACTTCCAGTCTTAAAATTAATCAAAGGACTATGAATTTAAAATACCAAATAGGTTCTCAGTGGCTGAAGAACTGGCAGCTCTAAAGGAATAAGGAAAAAATGTACTCTAAGAGCACTGCCCTTTTGAGCTCTGAAGTTTCCCATCTCTAGGATAAATTTGAATCTGGTTTCCATTGGGGAAGTTTGTCTGACGTGGCAAGTGCCCCCAGTGACAATTAGCCAAGGCCAATGATGAATTCGGTGGAGGCACTTCTTCTCCTCCAGCTGTGGCTGCTCAATCATAAGCATGCTGAGTGTGGCCTGGATTGAAGCACAAGGATGCAACGTGGGAAGGAAGAGGAAGAGTTCAGCGAGGTAAGTGAGCTTCACTTGTGATTGTGTGCAAGACAAAGTAAGCGTAGCTCAGGTGTCAGCCAGAAGGGCAGCAAACAGTGAGTAAGAATAGGCCTCCTTCCTAACTGTCCACACCCCTACCCAAGTGCTACTGCCACGACCACCAGTCCTCTCCAAGTCAGTCCATCTGCTTGTTCAGAAATGTACCTAGCACTGACTGATTAGAATGGATCAACCAAGAACACTCATGGCCACCTTATGTTAAGCAATGTAACCAAATAAAATGGATATTTGACTTAAGTGTTCAATTCTCACGTCCTGTGGCTAAGTCAACTTCTCCAAATTCTTTCCTGCTGTTATAAGAAAAGAGAGAGGCAGAAAAACTTAGCATTTGAACATATAATGTGTTCTTACAGAACCTGTCCTTGGAGGCACTCAAGGCCATGGCAGAGATCTTCTCCTGGACAAGAGGCTGGGATTCTTGTCTGGGCCTCCTCCACCCTCTGGGAAGATGGGATGACTGGGAGTGACTCAGGCAGGCTGTGGAAGCTCTTAGAGTACATGGATCATGCTCCAGCTGGTCTCTGGAGACACGTTCTCCTCAGCCCTGAGTCAGGATGAGCCCTGCTGGCAGTGCTGCTTGTCTCACCTCTGTTCCTGGATCACTTAGACCAGTTCTGATTTTTCATGCTCCATCCCTTGAACTTTAAAGAAACTTATAATTACACATCCTGACTTCTGATTTAAGGAGTAGGGCCACTGACCCATTCAGGTAGCAGATTCTTTCTTCTTTTCCTCTTCTCCTGTTAGTTGTTAACCAGATATTACTTATGGAAAAATATTGGTGGGGTTCTCTTTTTGCCGGTGTAGCAGACTATATATTCTGAAAACCCCACCTACTGCCAAACACCTAGAAATGCTAGGAAATGATAACAAACAGGAAAGTTGAGGAAACCCTGGGGGTGCCAAAAATGAAGGAGGGAGGCCACAATCCAGAGTGGAAAGTAAATGTTAAGGCAGGCGGTGATGGGGGGTTGGACAAATTTGGTGCCCTTGGGTTTTAACAATGACACAGGGGACCAGGTCTGTGCCAGATGGGGAGCTAGAACTAAGACTCCTGTCAAAATCTGGGACTTGTAAAGTCAAAGTGTAGATTAAGGGGAAAAAATGGTGTACCGACCGGCAAAAGGAGATGACAAGAAAATATGCATGACTTGATCTGGGTTCTGAGCAGTGAAAAAAAGATTTCCTAGAGAATTTGCAGCCTTGATCGTACTTGTCATTCTGTGGGTGTGGGGTTTGAATTTACACCACCTGCATGGTTGAGAACACCCTAAGTAGAGAAGTTAGCTTAAAAGTTTTCCCAGGAAATTATCGGGGACATCTTGTTGAAACCCATGCAAGTCCTCTTTGGAGAATGGAATCTCCTAGGTCTTAGAAGAGTCTCACAAAAGTAAAAACTAGAATTAATGCTAATTAAAACAAGGGACACAGAGTATCATTTGGTCTGGCCTATGCAGCACCCCACCCTCCCATACACTACACATCTTCCCTGGGGGGCCACTGATATTCAGGAAACAATCATTCCTTATAGTTCTTTGAGAAAATCGACTACTGACATTTTACAGGTAGCAAGATTCAGACACAGGACCCCTTGTCTTTAGTTAAGACTTTCTTTCTAAGGAAGTTCAAGTTAGTTCTAGTGGCTATTTAACATGTTTATAGTCCAGTAGAGCTGGGCTCCAAAGTCAGATCTCACTTGACTTCAACTCACCATATGTCACACGACACTCTTAGCCTCAGAGAAGGAAGGGTCATAAAAATATCTACTTCATATGATTGCACAGAATTTTTAAAAAGGTAATGCATGCCAAGTGTTTAACATAATTTCCCGACACATAATAAATAGTCACAATGTGAAAGTGTTATTATTATTTCATAATTGTTTATTATTGTAATTTTATTCAATTTCATTCTGAGGCTACAGAGCTAGTCTTATGAAAGTCTACACCACAAGTACAGCAATTGCTTTACATAGAATGGACAGAATCTTACTTTTATTTGCTGAAGCTTCACCTGGACAATAATATTTTATATGTGACCAGCACTGTATAGTCTAGAAAGCCATTTTGCATGCATTTTCTCATTTTGCCCCATTATTTCATTAGTAGAATGGGAAAGATTGAATCCATTTTGTGATTAAAAACAAACAGGTTTAGAGAGACTGAGCACCCAGTCCTGTTAATTGCTAGAACAGAAATTCCACACGTGTTTAAGACCTTTCCAATATGGCAACCCCCTTTGTTCCTAGACAAGCAACCTTAGATTTCTTTCTAGGAGGCAGGGCTACAGGCTGAGGATGCTGAGTTGCTCTGGATGCAGTCAGCACCTTCATGGGGGGCATGAAGGAGGGACACCTCACTCAGAATTGGGAAAATCCGAAAAGACTTCCCAAGACCCAGGGGTCTCACACTGACCTCCAGTGACGATAAGCCATGATAGCTCCTCCAGATCTCTCTCCCAAAGCACCACAGCCTAAAACTGACCCCTTCGCTTCCCCTACATGATCTCATCCCTACTGATATTAACCCAGGAACAGGAATTCTGGTGTTCTTATTTAAGTAAATCACAAAGGCCAGTAATTCCCCCATTGTTGGGTGTTTGCCTGAGCAGGGACAAGTTGTTGCTTGGATTTCCAAAAGCTGAAATAAAGGATAGACCAGGGTGGGGGAGGAGAGAATATGGGCATAGCTACGCCCAACCCCTCCCTCTCTCATGCCCATATTAGACTGTCCAGGTGACACAAGAAACTGTGGATACCATGTGATGTGGTCTCCAATGGGAGAAGAAAATGTTAAAGATCTTTGTTTCTTTCTTTCTTTTTTAACAGAATTGTATTTGTTTATTTGATGGACAAAGACACAGTGAGAGAGGGAGCACAAGCAGGGAGAGAGGGAGAGGGAGAAGCAGGCTTCCTGCTGAACAGGGATCCCGATGTGGGACTCCCTCCCAGGACCCTGAGATCATGACCTGAGCCAAAGGCAGATGCTTAACGACTGAGCCACCCAGGCACCCTGAAGACCTTTCCAAAGGAATTAAGTTTGTGTTGAATGCCTTCTTTCTTCCTCTCTGAATCCTGTCTTATCTCCCAGCCTCCCACTCCACCCACACCACATAGTGGAGATATTTCATGGGCAAAGAGAAATAAATTAGGGCCAACGTGGAAAATAGGGAGGAGGGGATAGGGGTAGTTAAAAGAGGAAGAGGTGCGCATTCCTTTTCCTACCCCACCCATCCAGCCATCCCCAGCAAACCCCAGAACCATTCCAGCTTCTCCAGACCTTCAGTTCCTCCAGGAGCTTACCGCCAAGAGAACTAGGTAAGTATCCACAAATGTTAATGGTTTACTTTGCAATTTGGAGCTGTAAAATGACACATACTGCAGTTTCATTGAGGTGTAATTTTTGAGTAAATATTTTTAATAAAACTATTTAAATCTATTTCAGTGTTTGGGTTTAAATCATCTCTTAAAACTAAATATACATAATAAAATATAGTCACAATTCCCCCAATTTTCCATAAGCCTAATGTTTCTAGTTATACGGTTTTAAGTTACGGGACATTTCAGCACTGCTTGAAGTTGGAATGCGATTTCATTTTACAGCTTGAGAAACATTTCATATAGTAAATACACTTCAAATAAATCTATGGAATGAATGGATATTGGAAAAGCAAGGAGAGTTTTAAAAAGCAGGTGCAGTGGGGCAGGAGAAGAGGGAAGTAAAGTCTAAATGGGACACAGACATTTCTGGGGACATGTGAAAACAAAACGAAACCTGGTGGGACAGACAGTCTTAGTCTATTTGGGCTACTATAACAGAACATCATAGACAGGGTGATTTCCACAACAGTTTCAGAGTCTGGGAAGTCCAAGATCAAGGTGGTGGCAGATTCCGTGTCTGGTGAGAGCCCTGCTTCTAGTTTGCAGGTGGCCATCTCTCCGTTGTATAATCACACAGCAAAGAGTAGAGATAGTGATCTTAAAAGGGCACTAATCCCATTCATGGGGGCTCTAATCTCATGAGCTAATCACCTCAAAAGGTCCCCACCTTCAATGATACCACACTGGGAATTAGGATTTCAACACATGAATTGAGGTACGGGAAGAAGACACACACATTCAGTCCACAGCACAGACCCTAGGAGGCTAAATTTCTTGAGAGAGAAGCCTTGAGGACAGAAGCCAGCTACAACCAGTAAGACCTAAAGGAAAGCCTCAACCATGCACAGTGAGACCATCACCTACTTCTGCTCCTGGTGTAGCACTTTTGTACTCCATGTGGGACTCAGTGGAGAGCAGCATGGGTAGGAAATAAGAGGAAACCTTCCTCTAAAACTCTGGAAAATATATAATAGGGAGGGGGGCAGTCCTGCTATGAGAATGCTCCAACTGAGTGTGATAGAGAATAGGAAAGTAAGGATAGGAAAGTAAGAGAAAACATGGCGTGCCACTGTTCTGTGTATGTGGCGCCCAGTGGGGAGGCCTGGCACAGGAAGAAGGTGGTACCCAGTGGAAAATGGCAGAGAAGTAGCTATACCCATTGACACAGATCAAAATATTGGAGGGGCATTCAATAGGAACCGGACCCCGCATGGACAAGTGCAATCAAGAGGTGGCAGGCCTGACGTCATTTTGTTAATCTGCCCTCAGGCTGGGGAGACTTGCGTTACACAGGTAACTGCTAACCAAAACTCCAAACTCTTGTGTCTAATGCTTACTCCCATTCTGCTCTAGCCCGTGTCCAACAGCTCCCATTCAAGTTGACTTTATTTACCAGAATCACACACAGACAAAGCTTATTAATATGCAGGTCATAAGTGTATTCAAACCAAGAGCTCTCTGAAGTTAAAGATTATATATTAACAAAGCCCTGAAGAATGACAGATCATCACAGATCATCACAGCATAGAGCTTTGCGATGATTTTAAACACTCTGTTACACACATTTCATTTGGTCCACATGATTAGCCAGCAAGGAGAACAATGTGCCAGAGAACTTAAAGCAAAACCAAGTTGTACAGCTGTGTAGCTGAAACTTGGTGTGTACAGAGATCTCAGGCTCTCGCTATCTACCAACTACTTAGCAAAGCAAGGCCTCCATACTCCTGTGAGCCAGGCTGATGGGGTTGTTTGAGATCTTACTAGTCCTGGAAGGGGAAGAAATGAAATTCACATGGTCTTCTGGAAAAGATCAGGTACTTTGTCTTCTACTTGGGGATTTGATTCTTCTTGACAAGGGGATGGGCTTCATGAGCCAATGTAAGGAACTGGTTCTTAGAAACTTGGTTTGTTTTGAATTGTATTTGTGAGGTTTGTTTTAAGATGTGTCTACCTGTCACAGTGATATACACCAGCGTCCATGTGCTGAAGCAGCCCTTTTAAGAACACTATACCACAAAAAGAGGCCTGAAAACTTTGTAGTTAATCTCTGCTCTTACAGATGAAGACCTTCTACTCTGTGTGCCTCTAGTCACACCACCAACTGTCATAGTCCTGATGTTTTAATAGGGATGGCAGAAGCTCCAAAGGACAGGATCCTTTAACCCTCAGAAGACTCTTGAAACCTATGGGCCTCAACCTTCCACTTCTGAAGCAAAAGGGAGTGAATTCCATGATTTCTAATGTCCCTTCCTCACATTAATTCTGTCACCCAATGGAGCTGGGTCTTTACCAGATATAGTCCCTTTGGGCAAAGAAAGAGATGCTGAAAATCTCAGGAAGCCCAGAGATTCATTCCTCTTTTTATTACAGCCACATTTAGTGAATGTCTTTGTGTGCCAATGGGCTATGACTATGGACCCATTTTGTGATTTGGGGGCTCTATTTGTGACTTAAGTTCACAGGTTTGGCTGCATCTCTTACTCATTCATTCACATACTCCTGCATTCACTCAGTAAATATTTTTTCATGTACCTATGTTCCATGTACCAACTATTACTACCTGGATGCTAATATCTAAGACGTGTAGTTAAATGGCAGCTACAATGTTAAGCAACATGCACATTTCACCTCATACTCTTCCCAAAAAGTCATAAGGCAGTTATTATTAATATCCCCTTTTTATAGCTGAGAAATGGAGGCTGAAGTCAGAAGAAACACTAGAGCAGCTATCCCACATTAGACAGGCTGACTCCAGAGACCAAGATGTTGACCGTAGTAGCATGATACTGCCTCCAGAAAATTCAAAGGTGAGTCAGGCATGGCCCATACCTTCATAGTTTAGAAGAAGAGGCAGAACTGTAAAATAAGCACAGTGAAACTAAATGTTATAGCTAATGGAATGTGCTTTTAAAATAGCATGAGAGGAAGGAGCATCTTAGCCTGCATGTTGGAGAGTATGGGAATCAGGGAGATCACCATTGTGTCACAAGAAAATGAGCATTCAAACTGGGATACAGATTTCAATTATTCAAACATTCTTTAATACAAAGATAATACATAGCTGAAATCACTGTCAACAGGCTTGTATCTCTTATGGAATAGGTCAGCCCTTATTGGCAAGAGAGATATGAGATGCTTCCCGATAAATTATAAATGAGGGAAACTTAGCCCTCAGAGAGTTAAAGTATCAGCTATACAAATCTGAATACTGTCTCACTCCGCTTGTACTTTTATGACAAAATGTTACAGATGGAGTAACTTATAAACAATAAAAATTTGGTTCTAATCGTTCTGGAGCCTGGGAAGTCAAGATCTAGTCACTGGCACTTTGGGTATCCAGTGAAGGCCCACTTCCTGGTTCACAGATGGCCATCTTTTTGCTATAACCTGATATGTCAGAAGGAGTGATAGAGCTTTCCAGAGTCTCCTTTCTGCGGGCACCAATCCCATTCATAACACCTCTACCCTCATGACCTAATCAGTTGTCAAAGGCCCCACCTCCTAATACCATCACTTCAGGGGTTAGGATATCAAAATGAATTTGGATGGAGCACACAGATATTCAGTGTATAATAAATAAAAATATACAATGTCCATGAGGCTCCAGCTCCCTTGCAGAGTAAACCTATCTGAAAGTGTTAATATAGGTAAATAAAAAACACTCCTGGGGCACCTTGGTGGCTCAGCCAGTTAAGTGTCTGCCTTTGGCTCAGGTCATGATGATCCTGGGATCAAGTCCCATGTCAGGCTCCCTGTCCAGAAGGGAGTCTGCTTCTCTCTCCCCGCCTGCCCCTCTACCTGGCTCATGCTCTCTGTCTCACTCACTGTCTTTTAAACAAACAAACAAATTAAAAAAAAAAAATAAGACACACTCCCATCAGAAAGAATGATCAGCCATGTTTGGTGGTCTTCAACAAAGACAGATTCAAAACTACGGACTGGTGCTGCCCCTCTTGGCACTGTTTAGGAGAGAGTATGCCCTTTTAAGCCAAAGCTAGCAACCCAGTGAGTCCACCCACATCTGGATGTCAATTCCTGATGACCACACTAAACATCCCCATGGTAGAATAAACTCCCCTATTTCTGATCCTATAAATTTGCTTCCCCAGGATCTTGTCTATACAGAGAAAATGCTTTGGTCAGCCAATTTTTACATCTTCTTGGGCTTGATAATAACATTTCTTAGTATAAAATAATAAATAAGCATCTTAGCTTCTGTATAAAATAATAAATTAGCCCCTCAGCTAGGTGAGAAAATTGAGACAGAGAGGTACCACAAATTCAAGAATTCTCTCTGTAACTCTTCTTAAATTATTATCATCAAAGTTAGACAACACCACAGGCAGGGTACTCCCCAGACTGCATGAAGACCTTATCTACATAAACAATTTGATTAAAAAATAGATTACAATATTCATGGGCTCCTGTGAGGTACAGTGATTTAGCAATGGAGATTTGAAATAACAGGTAGAAATTATGCATTTGTTTATTGTTCAGTCAGAGCATATGAAGATTCTTCCAAGTGTCTAAGCACCAAGAAGAGCTAACATCTACTTTCTTTTTGTATTCTTTATTATCAAATGCACTGTTTCTGCCAAACTTCATGTCTTTCAGCACAAGAAAAATGTAGTAATGTCGGTATTACTGATGATGCCTTGACTCTTCAGAACCTGTTTCTATTGAAACAATTTAGATGTTTGCCTTTGCCATTCCTCATACTGCTAATTTAATGTTGGTGAAATCTTCACTCATGACCCTGCATCATTTATCTAGCTATTTCTGAATATTGCCTTCCAATGACATTCTCAAATAGTTATTGGGATTCACTGATGATGACCACAAATGCAAGTCTTACTAAAAGTATGTAGGAATGTATCAGCAATAATTCATTTTCTGGTTATGGTGAATTTATCATTGGAAATTTTACAGCATCAACATAAAAGAGCACATCTTCCAAGTACATCTTCTTTTGACCTCCTTAGGCTACAACAGTGTCTTTATAGATTGTGATCTCTTTCCATATTGACTGTACTTCAGCCTTCTACACACCTTCATTAACAGGGGATGTGCCTGAGGGGCCTGGGCAGCTAGAATATTGGTCTCATTCACACATAGAATGTTCACTATTTATCTGACAGGGATTCAGACCTACCCAGGATAACATGAGGTCATTAACTGAAAAAGTCTGTTAGCATTGGGGCACCTGGGTGGCTCAGTGGCTTAAGCCTCTGCCTTCAGCTCAGGTCATGATCCCAGGGTCCTGGGATCAAGCCCCGCATTGGGCTCTCTGTTTGGAGAGGAGCCTGCTTTCCCCTCTCTCTCTGCCTGCCTCTTTGCCTCCTTGTGATCTCTCTCTTTCTCTGTCAAATAAATAAATAAAATCTTAAAAAAAAAAAAAAAAAGTCTGTTAGCATCATGGAACCAAAGCTTTAAAAGCCCTACAGACACAGGTGTGGCCATTGTGGAGAACTACCTGACATGTGGCATGGAGGCTTTGGAGTGTTGGGGTGACTGCCCAGTGTACCAGTAGGAAGCCAGATTGCCACCCCTGCCACCTTAGGGTGTTGTGGCCCAGAGGCAGCCTCATGATCAGAACACAGATGGGTCAGAGCAGAAGCATGAGCCCACCATGCAGCTAGAGGCCAAGCATTGATGGTGGGCCTCTGTTAGTCCAGAGCCCTGAATTCAATCTGTGTCAAACATGAATAAGCACCACCCAAATTCAGTATGTCAGCCCCATCCTAGAGGCTCAATGCCAAGAAAGGAATCACATGCTGGCCAAAGGGAAGACTCCGCATACTGGGGCACCTTGGTAGGCATTAGCATTAGGGACAAACTATGAATTTGTGTCTCCAAATTCATAAGTTGAAATCCTAACTCTCAATGTGATGGTATTGGGAGGTGGGCCTTTGAGAGGTGATTAGGTCATGAGGATAGAGCCCTCACGACTGGAATTAGTACCCTTGTAAGAAGAAACACGGGTGCTTGCTCTCACTCTCTGCCCTCCACCATGTGAGGAAACAAGAAGATGGTCATCTACGAAACAGGAAGTGTGGTCAAACTGGGCATTAGATCTGCTGATGCCTTGGTCCTGGAACTTCTAGCTTCCAGAACTCTGAGATATAATTTCTATCATTTAAGCCACGCCATCTATAGTAGTTTGTTATAGCAATCTGGGTGACTAAGCCAGGTATGTTACATAAATACAAACCTTGAAGATCTTCAATTTTCATTCTTAAATCAATTGCCTCTGGCCTAAGAGTCAGGAGGCCTGATTTTTTTCTTTAAAGATTTTATTGATTTAAAGAGAGAGAGAGTATGTGCACGTGCGTGAGTGGGGTGAGGGACAGAGGAAGAAGCAGGCTCCGTGCTGAGTAAAAAGCCCAATGTAGGACTTGATCCCAGGACCCTGGGATCATAACATGAGCTGAAGGCAGATGCTTAGCCTACTGAGCTACCCAGGCATTCCTGATTTTTTCTCATGTTACTCTTTCTTTTGATATCATTTTAAATTTATAGAGAAGTTACAAAACTAGTACATAGAACACTATAAATCCTTTATATAGATTTGCTAGAAGTTTGCATTTTGTGTCATTAGCTTTATCATTTCATCTATAAAATATAATATATACATGTATGTATATGTAGATAAATATTCATAAATGCATTCATTTTTATATATACACTGTATGGATATATACATATATATTTATATATCCATGTATTTTTCCCTTAAACCATTTGAGAGTGATGGAGACTCTAAATGTTTGCCCCTAAATATATTACAGTGTATTTTCTCCTTTAAAAAAAAAGACATTTTCTTACACACAATATAATTACCAAATTTTAAAAAATTAATATTGAAAGAATACAATTATCTAAGCCACAGTCTATTTAAAGTTTTGTCAATTGTCTCAACAGCTAATGCAATCCTTAGACTCTATAGTTTGTTTCTCATCAAGACTTCTCACTCTCTAACTTCAGTATCTATTTGCAATTTTTTAGATCAATCAGTTCTTCTGTATTTATTATCATTCTAGTTAAAAAAGAACTTTCCTTTCTTCCCCAATTTATTTATTTACATCAGTATAGAATTAGAATTTTTATTCCTCTCAATGGGTTATAATGTTCTACACTTATTTTGATGTTCAAATTGTCCCAGGTTTAAGAACATGGGTTTTAATACCTCTTTTGACCCTGAGAAGCTATGTGAACTGGGACAAGTCACTTTGCCTTTTGAGTTCCAGTTTCCATTTTGCATGACAAGGGAGCCACGCTAGAAAATCATTACTTTTTCTTTATGTAGGCCTCAAAAACCAAGATACCTCATTTTCCTTCTCTTCCTTTCCAGAGGCTTTTTATTGTTGTTGTTTCTGTTTTGAGAGTATTTTTTAGTCCACTTACATTTTAAAAATCATCTACATAACCATAATAGTAGATCATCAGCCGAAAGCAACACATGATTATCTAGTTCATTTATTTCTTAGCATGAGGGGAAGGAGGAGTAGAGTGTGGCCTTTTGTATCAAAAGGATGGAATAAATTGAAGACCTCTGACCCTCAGCAGGAAATATTTGAGGCTTCCTCTGACAATGGCAGCTCTTCTTAGATGCGGCATTGTTCTTGGAACTAATGGCCAGAGAAGAAGCAATTCTCACCCACCTCTTCATCTTCCCTCACTTCCCCACCATTTCCCCACCTGCTGAGATGCCTAACACCCTAAGCTCTATGGTTCTGTCTTTCCCTTACATGCTCTATGACCAGGGTGGGTTTGGCTTTATTAATGAGAACTGGCAGGGTGATTTGGAGAGGAAGTGACCTGTGAGGTCCCTTTTGCGCTCTCCAATGACTCTATTACAGGCAAACAGGAGTAAGGCTTCTGTTCACAACTGCATGTTTAGGCTGTCATGTATGTTTTGTGTGTGTGTGTGTGTGTGTGCGCGCGCACGCACGCGTGCGCATGTAAAAATGCCCATACACATATTCTGCAAGAAACACCAATTAAAACCTAATTTTTCATTTCTGCTTAAAAAAAAAACCAGATATTGTGAGATGTACATGGTTATTTAACTGAGTTATAATTTTATTCTTTATTTAAAATGCTGATGAAACTAAGTAGGACCATTTTTAATTAAAATTAAGGCCAAAGATATTTGAGAGGCAACGTGGAGGGTTTGGGGGATAAGGAAGAAAAAAATGAAATAAGGTGGGATCAGGAGGAAGAAAAACCATAAGAGACTCTTAATCTCACAAAACAAACTGAGGGTTGCTGGGGTAGGGAGAGGGTGGTGGGGTTATGGACATTGGGGATGGTATGTGCTATGGTGAGTGCTGTGAAGTGTGTAAACCTAGCGATTCACAGACCTGTACCCCTGGGGCTAATAATACATTATATGTTAATAAAAAATAAAAAATTTTAAAAAAAAGAATTAAGGCCAAAGGAACAAAGTTTAACCAAAAAAAAAAAAAAAAAAAAAGAGGAACATATATATGATAAAATCTTTCCTTTGGTCATTAACGACCTGGGGTTTCTGGAAGTTTTGCTTTCTCATTCTTCTAGCTTACATCCAGGTCAATAATGGAGCAGACTAAAGAGAAAGGGTTTGTTCTTTGCTTCTTTGTTTTAAATATTCCTATCAGCTTCCTAGTGTACTGTTGATCTCACTATGAAAACAGTTCTTACCTCACCTTTCCAAAGACTATGATTTGGGGAGAAGATGGAGAAATTATTTATAGACATTTAAATTTTGTCTGCAGGCAAAATTAAGCCCTGGGAAATAAGTTCCCTATGACCAGATTCCCTGTCATTTGAAAATACAGACATTTTTTTTGATTGCTAACATCCCTAGATGTTCCTTTTTTTTTTTTTTTTTTGAGGAAATACATGCAGAAACCTATGTTAGTCTAAATACCGATTATACACAAGAGTTTAGGTGAGATTCACTACAAATCAGAAACCAAACAATGTCTTAAAAAAGGCTAAGAATATGGCGAACACACAGCTTTTATTCCATCGGCTCAGCATGTTAACAGACCTTTTGACTCTGCCAGAAATCTGTAGAAACCTTTCTGAACGGAGGAGCTTCTAGAATCTAATGACTCTGAGAAAATGAGTTATTCTTGTTATCAATTGGGGACAGTTGCCATTCATGCTAACAGAAGAAAGCAGATCTATTGCAGGGCATGAAATTAAATTTTCCAGGTAGCTGCAAGTAATTGATACCGCGGGGTGACCTTTGCCCACGGCAGCCAATTTCAATCTGTAGAGAACAACAATAGGGCCAACTACCCTGTCTGACCCCCACAAGCTGAGCTTGAAAAACAAGACATTCGAGTAACTTCAATTTCCCTCTCATAAATGCTCCCCATTTTTGTTACCTTTGTTCTCTGAACTTTTGTTCTAATTCGTATTTCCAGATGGTCTTATACATTTGCCATGAAATTATTAACTCGTCCACCTAAGACACTAAGTGAGAATCAGATTTATCAACTTACTCTGTGGTTCAGAGTTTTAGGGGTTTTGTTTGTTTCCTTGCTTTTGGGTTTTTGTGGAGTTTTTTGGGGGTGTTTTTGTTTGTTTGTTTTGCAATATGGCAATTTTTCCAGGTCTTCAGATCCTACCTTTAAAAATTTATCATCAGAAAGGTTTTTAGACATCCAGATGGCCAACAGACACATGAAGAAGTGCTCCATATCACTCGGCATCAGGGAAATACAAATCAAAACCACAATGAGATATCACCTCACACCAGTCAGAATGGCTAAAATTAACAAGTCAGGAAATGACAGATGCTGGCGAGGATGCGGAGAAAGGGGAACCCTCCTACACTGTTGGTGGGAATGCAAGCTGGTGCAACCACTCTGGAAAATAGCATGGAGGTTCCTCAAAATGTTGAAAATAGAACTACCCTATGACCCAGCAATTGCACTACTGGGTATTTACCCTAAAGATACAAACGTAGTGATCTGAAGGGGCACGTGCACCCGAATGTTTATAGCAGCAATGTCTACAATAGCCAAACTATGGAAAGAACCTAGATGTCCATCAACAGATGAATGGATAAAGAAGATGTGATATATATACACAATGGAATACTATGCAGCCATCAAAAGAAATGAAATCTTGCCATTTGTGACGACGTGGATAGAACTAGAGGGTATCATGCTTAGCGAAATAAGTCAATCAGAGAAAGACAATTATCATATGATCTCCCTGATATGAAGGAGAGGAGATGCAACATGGGGGGGTTAAGGGGGTAGGAGAAGAGTAAATGAAACAAGATGGGATTGGGAGGGAGACAAACCATAAGTGACTCTTAATCTCACAAAACAAACTGAGGGTTGATTGGGGGAGGGGGGGTGGGGTTATGGACATTGGGGAGGGTATGTGCTATGGTAAGTGCTGTGAAATGTGTAAACCTGGCGATTCACAGACCTGTACTCCTGGGGATAAAAATATATTATATGTTTAAAAAAAATAAAATTTATTAAAAAAAAAGAAAGGTTTTTGGAAAATGGAAAAATGGAAACATAGGTAAACCACATCACATCTTTTTTCATATGGAACACTCACTTACATATTCAAAATTAATTGGTTTCTTTTGCATTGTAACAGAGAATCTATCACTGAAAATGAGTTTTGGGGTGAATACTAAATTTATTTGAAGATGAAGTCTGGAGAGAAAAGTCAACCAAAAGAAAAGAAAGTATGTGCTTGTCTTTGGGAATTGTTTTAAAACTAAATTGGAAATTCATTCCATAACCTATTGCTAGTCTTGAAATTTTTTTTTAAAGATTTTATTTATTTATTTGACAGAGAGATCACAAGTAGGCAGAGAGGCAGGCAGAGAGAGAGAGGAGGAAGCAGGCTCCCCACTGAGCAGAGAGCCCGAAGCGGGGCTTGATCCCAGGATCCTGAGATCATGACCTGAACTGAAGGCAGAGGCTTTAACCCACTGAGCCACCCAGGCGCCCCTAGTCTTGAAATTTTTAACATGGAGTAATCCAATAGCTAACAAATTAGGATTATTTGGCTCAAAGCTCCAGACCATTTTAAAACCCTTAGGTTAGGAAAATGGACTGAAAGCTCTAATGTAGCAATTTAGGGCAAAATTATGTAAGTGCAAAAAGCAAACCAGAAGATCAGAGCAACTTGAGCCAATTTAGATTTTAATCAGATTTTTCATTCGAACCTTAATTAAAGTGTTTGACTTAGAAAAATGGCTATTAGAAAAACTGACTGCCAGGAAAGCAAAAGAGAAAAATTAATTGGAAAAAAATGTGCCCTAACTGCTCTGAAGATTCATAGCATATGTGAGAAAGGGAGCAGAAGAATGCTTTAATGAACTATTCTAATGTACAGTAGTATTTCTCTCTAGACATATAGAAAAATGTGTGTTGTTTTTCTCCTTCCATGCTGACATAAGTAAAAATAATGGAAAATTCCTTTTTAAAAAATTTATACTCTAATGATACCCCCAAACTAATAGGCTAAAGATTATCATTAACTTCCTCTGCCTGGTTTGGTCAGGCTACATTCTGTAGCAATGAATCAATCAACTAATATTTGTTGGGTCTTTACTGGCCCAGGTACGAGGAGGATTCTTAAAGAAGTACTAAACAAGGTTCCTGCTTTTGGAAATCTTGCAGTCTTACTGAAGAAAGAGATGGGGAAAGCTTAGCACACTCAGATCTCAAGCCTGAAAAACAGGATGGCACATTTCTGATGCTTATAAAAGCTGAGATATGTGGGAATCTGTCTAGTTACAGCAACTCCACTGGTACCTGTGAAGGTGGGAGATTGAAGGATGGACAGAATGTGGGTAGGTACAGAGATGTTCCAAGTTACTCTAACGCAGGGAGCAGTTATTTTTGGTTTTTTGTTTTTTTGAGGGGGGACCATGGAGAAAACACATATGCAAGCAGGGGATGGGCAGAAGGAGAGAGAATGTTAAGCAGGCTCCTTGCTCAGCACAGAGTCTGACCCGGGTTCCATTTCACTACCCTGAGATAATGACCTGAGCTGAAACCAAGAGTCTAAACTGACGGAGCCACCCAGGTGCCTATTTATTTATTTATTTATTTGTTTGTTTGTTTTCAGAATGGAGAGTTTATATAGCGGAATGGAGGTACAGGAGTCCAGTTGACTTGGACCCTGAATACCAGACAAAGGCATGTATATCAGATAGGATATATCTCACATTCACTAGGTGCCATTACTGTCTGTCTAGGCTTTGAGCATTTATATTATTTCTATTATAATATCCCTTTTCTATAGGTGCTAGAGATCTAGGGAGAAGAGGATGCAACTTCTAGGAAGAACAGTCTGGTGGTTTATGAAGATTGAATTGTCAGGAGATTGGCCACAGGGAAGTTAAGAGGTCACTGTCCTGCCCAGGGAAGAGGTGGGCCTACCTGGGCTGAGATGGATACAAAAATGATGAATGTGAAGAGGAGAATGTGAACCACCGTCATTCAGCAAAAATTTTTTAACACTTTCTATGGGCCATCCTGGAGGTAAAAAATCAGTAACAGTTGGTGGGGGAGGGGGAAGCTCATGGTCACGTTGGGTCCAACCAGCAAGACTACACTGCCAGTACTCTAGGAAGCACAGTTGCAGGCTCTATTACACCTGGCTGGAGATGGCAGAGAGTGGCATGGCAGGTGTGTGTAGAAGTGTCAAGAAAGGCTTACCCTGGAAGATGACATTTAGATGGGCTGGGAAGGAAAAGCCAGATCTTGCCAGGCAGAGAATAAAGAAAACACAAAAGCAGAGGATCAAAATTAAGTGGGAAGATAGCAAGCATTAAAGACAGAAATTTTATTTTATTTTATTTTAAAGTTTTCACTAATTTATTTGACAGAGAGGGGGGGAACACTAGTAGGGCGAAAAGGAGAGGGAGAAGCAGGCTTCCTGCTAAGCATAGAGCCCGACGTGGGGCTCAATCCCAGGATTCTGGGATCATGACCTGAGCCGAAAGCAGACACTTAATGACTCAGCCACCCAGGCGCCCCCAGAAATTTTTAAAATTGAATGAAAGAGGTGCCACCATCTTCTTTAGTCTTATGCATCCTGTCCCTGGGACTTTCTGAACTAAAAAATTTTAAAAATTTAAAAAAAAAATAAAGGAGGAAGAAGGGATCTCATACTCTGGCAAACCCCAAAACACTTAGAAATAAAGGGGCCAACTATTTCAACCTGTGGGGCAAGGCTTCAGTGCTCATGCCCCATTGGGAAGGAAGAACAATTATGGGAAGCAAGGCAAGAACGGCAGCCAAGGCGAAGGCATGCAGGTCTGCAAAGACTACTGTATCACAGTAAGCCACGAAGTGACAAGGCCAGTGGCTGGATGGGGGCAGGATGTCTCCAGACAAGCTGTATGAAAAACTAATTCTCAGAACAATACATCAGAGGGAGGAATAGAGAGAAAGCCCCCTTCTTGCCTCCCTCCTGCCTCCTCTTTCCTGTTTATCAAACAAACACATGGGAGTTCTCTTCCTATATTTCTGGGTTGGGTCATCTGGCCTCTTTTGGCAACAGACCTCTTTTAAGGAAGCTGATCTGATAACCTGTGGTGTGGCATTTTATGGGATTAGAAGTGGAGGAAAAGCTGAAGACTACACGGAAGCAGGCATGAGATCCAACATGAAGTCTTTTGCTTCGGCTGCCAGTCCAGGGGCCAAGGGTTCAGGGGACAGGTGAGGCCAGGAGAATCTGACGAGGCCAGTAGGATGTGTGCTATACAAGACACCTTATTACCACACATATATCTCATAATTATTGTGATCAGTCCTTCCCTTGTGCCAAGAAATTTCCAGACCCACCGCTTTTTTGATTTCTCCTTTCTGTCTCCTTGATGTGCCCAATTATTTAGATCTTTTATGAGGGCAACTTGAAACTAGGAAAAGCAAAACCCATGTCAGTTATTGCTGTCACTTGGAAGCTCACTGACAAAACTGGTTAAGCAAGATAAAGATGAATAAGGACAAATGGCATTAAATAAAAGGATGGGAGAGAAGTAGGTTCCAGATCATATTTTCTTAAGCTTAGTTTTCAGCAAAATCTTTTCTCATTTTTAAATGTGGGGCAGTGGAGGACTGTGTCCATTTCCTCAAAACTTGATCCTCTTCTCAGGAGAAAAGCAAGGACAGGGGGTGAGCCTGACCAGGAAGGAGAGGTACACAGGTACTCTGACACGCAAACATTTGCAGTCAATGCTCCTGGGAAACACAGATAAGGCTGCCATGAGACATGCAGAGCTGGAATATTAACAACTACTTCCTTCACAGCTTGGTCTGACATATTCATAAACTTGTAAACTATTTTAGGACAAATCCTTTAAAACAAAAAATTGGACAACAAAAAAACAATGCTTTCAGTCCATAGACATCAAAGGTCTATATGGCAACCAGCCCATGACAACAATCACAAGCCTTCTCTGGAAGGTTGCTCTTAAACTTGAAAATGATGACATTACCACCAATTGAGTGGAAGCCTCATGTCCATCTGAACTGTGGCTCTGCTGGTTCCCTCCTAATTAACCTCTGTCCCGCTGACTCTCTAATTCAGCAGAGGCCTACGGACGCTCCTCTTTTAAGTTGACTCAAGCTGTCTGCTCATTCAAGCTAATCCTTACAGTGCTTTGCAAAGAATGAAAAGGAAAAGATTAGCTGTACCTGAAGCTACAAATGGGAAGGCTAAGTGGATGGAAGAAGAGGAACCATTATTTTTCCCTTTTGTCTGTGTGAGCCCCCTATATTTGAAGCTGTCCAATACAACTAATTAGAAGAGAGAATTCTGAATACACCATCTTGCCACAGAGTTAAACAACCCATGTAATTACTCTTTTTGTCTAAAATTTGGTATCATGTGAAATTTTACCTGATGTTTACACCTTTTTTTTTCAAAATTCAGTCATTTTCATACCACCTTAACAATTTTTGCTTAATCTCCAAAATCACTTTTAAATTTACTTACTTGGAAGAAAGTATACAGCTCTTCAGCCTTATCTGAGCAGTAATATGGTAAAATTTCAATTTTGATAGGCTCTGTATGTATGTGCATTTGTGCCTATATCCTTTTCAAAATGTATAATCTCATCTCATCCAAATTTTCTAGGGCCTTGCAGAATAACAAAGTATGGAGTGGCACTCTTTAATTAAAGCACTGAAACAACAAAATGGAACAGAAAAACAGAATCAGGAAACGTCTCCATTCCTAGAAACACGTGGGAGTCTGAACTAATGCGTTTGTTTGTGAAAGGGAAACACAGCAATATTTGCTACCTGACCTGAATCTTTAATCTATCTGTACACTAAGAAATACTCTCTCTAAATCTGTATCTATATTTCTACATCTTGTTCATCTTTCTAGTTTTTTTCTAGTAAATCTATAAATAACCAACTAAAAAATGTTAGTCATATACTATATAAACTCATCCCATGTTTGACAATTTGTTAAAAAATGGCTTGTGAATTCAGTTGGTTAATTGGGGAGGTTGTGGGGAGTTCTTTGACATGTGGGTTGCTATCATGGAGTCTCCAGCCTTATGACTTCTTGATTCCTGGAAATGCAGTCACTCAACACGGCACACTAGGCAGATCAGTTATGTCAATCCATCAGAATCATCTGATAGACCCATTGCAGAACCTGCCCTCAGACCTTCTGTCACTTTTTTTCTACAAGGAATCTGGCCCCAGATCACCCTCCTTAGAGAGAGTCATAGAGAAAAGCCGATACAGACAGACTCTTCAATTCCAGCGCGTTCATGAAAATAGAGTATGGTTTAGATTGAGAGCAGGAAAACAGAAGGAGTTCCACTTTCAGAAGAGTGGTATGAGGAGCTCCACTAAATCATTCCCCAGCAACCGTAACTAGTGAAAACTATTTTTAAAAGCAATCATGTAGTCTCTGGAAATCATCCTAAGGGCAAACATCAATTAAAAAACATTAATTCAAGAAACTCTACTAAATCTTAGAACAGTAATATTCTGTGGCCCTTAAGGTATGGCCACAAGCCATGCTCTCCCTCCTCCTCCTTTCTAGCAGCTCAGAGAGCTGGAAGCTCCACTCTGCACAGGTGTGGCCAAGAAGAGGGTCCCTCTTCCCTTTTCTCGCAGTCAAGGGATACAGTATCTCATTGAGAGAGAATGGCCAGCAGCATTTCTCAATGACTTGCAGAGAATAAGTTCCTGGTAAGTGAGGACAAGATGTTGCCTCTTCCTTCCCCCAAACCTCTACTCATAAAGGAGAGGTTCTCCATCAGGCACAGCAGTGCAAGAATACTGAAGCCCTGATCACCCTTGTCTCAGCTTGCTCTTATGCTGGGAGAAACACATTGAGACAGACCAAAGGCCCCTGTCTAGCACCTGCTCATAAGGCATGGGTGTCACCCTTGTCCCACTTCTGGAGCAGAGGCTCAGAGATTTCACCAAGAAGTAAGGCAGGTCCCAAGAACAGAAAGCTCTGAAGCTCATGCCAAATGAACTGACTTTATTTGAAACAGAGCCGGCAAGTTCAAGCCTAAGGATCCTCTCAAAAACATCAGAGATATTGGTGGCAAACAATGAAGAGGCAGCTGGTAGCTCTCTGAGAACAAAAAACCAAAACAGGTAAGGCAAGTAGTTTATGAGAGACAACAAAGGAAAGAGGTAAGGAAAGCCCTTTCTGGGGTCAGAACACCCCTCAAAGACTGCTCTTGCAAAAGGTGCTGGATTGAATAGGACCAGACTGAGAAGCCATTCATACCCCAGGCACTGCCAAAAACAGTACTGCAGGGGTGCCTGGGTGGCTCAGTGGGTTAAGCCGCTGCCTTCGGCTCAGATCATGATCCCAGGGTCCTGGGATCGAGCCCCGCATCGGGCTCTCTGCTCAGCAGGGAGCCTGCTTCCTCCTCTCTCTCTGCCTGCCTCTCTGCCTGCTTGTGATCTCTCTCTGTCAAATAAATAAAATCTTTAAAAAACAAAAACAAAAAAAAAACAAAAAACAGTACTGCATTCAGCCAGCAGTTAGGGGAAACTATCAGTTTGGTGGGATACCAAGTGAGACAGACACCTTAACAGAAAAACCAAGAATAAAAGCAGTCAAAGAGGGCTGAAACCACTGTCATCCCAGGGTAATAGCATGGGCGTGACCAAAGGCTCCACCTTCTGAGAAGCAGTACCACAGGATCATACTAACAGAGAAACAGATTTCACCAAAATGGGCCAGCCAAATCAACAAGTAAATCCCATCAAAAACAATCCACAGACCAGGGAAGGAGATCAGTATCCCAAGTTTTACAATATATTATCTAAAAATGTGCAGTTTTCAACAAAAAACCATGAGACATGAAGCAAATAAGAAAGTATGACTAATACACAAAGAACAAGGTAAGAAACAGGAGCTGTCAGGGGACACACATACTGGATTTAACAAAGACTTCAAAATAAAAAAGGAAACTATTCTTTAAATCATAAAGGAAGGTATGAGGACAATGTTTCATCAATAGTGTTAATAAATATTTTTTAATTAATTTGCAACTGAACTTTCTTGTTTCTCTCCATTTGTTTTTTTACTCATTTACATCAGTGAGAACTCAGATTTTTATTTCGTAACTTGGGTTATAATCCAATGCTCCTTCACTTTGTTGCTTCACTTTTTCCAGTTTTGTCCACTGGGAGCTCTCTGGGTTGGCTCCTTTGCTATACCCCACGAAAGCAGGATTTGGTGGGTTTTGGTGTTTTATTTGTTTTAGCACTTCTCTACTTTCTGGCACTAAGCAATGCTCCAGAATCTTCAGATATTTCCTGCCCAGTCCTTGAATTTTCCCAAGGAATTCTGATTCTTTTTATAGGAAAATGGTGCCAAAAACCATGACCTGAAATCTAGATTTCTTCTCTGAGTAATGAAGATGTTCTAAATTTAACTGTGGTGATGGTTACGTAACTTTGTGAATATACTAAAGAACACTGAATTGTACTCTTTAAGTGGGTGAATTGTATGATATGCAAATCTCAATAAAGTTCTCATTCAAGGGAAAAAGAAGCAAAATTAGTGGGGGGGGGGGCTACTCTATTTTACAGAACAAAGAAAAACCATACAGACAAAAACGGTAAATAATAAATCCTTTGCAACTAGAATCAAGTGTGTGGCCCAAGGGTGACAGTCGCGAAGGAATACATTTGGATTATCAACTACACATCAGGAATTACTGCCTGCAAGTAAAGTCTCAAAAATATCCAAGCACTTTCTAAAGAAAGTTCGACCATCATCGAATGATTCAAAATCATTCGAATTACCCTTTCTTAGGACCTCGGGGAGTATTACAAGCGGTATTGTCTAATTAGAGCTCCAAAACAACAGGATGCAAAGAATAGCATCAAAAACTCCTACATTCCTGGAAATACTTGGCAGTGTAACTAGTTTGTCTTTAATGGAAAACACTGCAGCAGTTTCTAGACAGCTTCCATGAACCTTGAATGCATGCTGCCTGGTAAGGGGCTCCCCCCGCCCCTCCACCATACTCAACCTGGGGCCATCCTGAGCCTCTAAAGCTGTCAGGGAACATAAGCCTAAACTGGTGTGAGTGTTGCTTGTTTCCTGAATGCCCTCAGGAGCCCAAGGCTCCCTTAGTCCATGTGAGGAAGACTATTTGGTGGTATAGAAAAGGATGGGAGAAAGAAAAGGAGATGAGAATTCAGATCCAAGCATTTGTTCAGCCGCCTCTGGTGTTTATTATTACAGCTCCCAGAGAGATGCACTGTTGACCTCTTTTCCTGTCCTCACTTTATAATTTGTTCAAGAGCCAATGCATACTTCTGACTGAAGCACGTATGTGTAGACAAAAGCACAAATACATGTAAAGAGTTGGAAGAAGACATATACATGCACGTATGTGGTGAGAGATTGTGATGAAATGGGTAAGAGTGCCTCTCTAGAGTGAGACTTAATGGGTCCAAATTCTGGCTCTGCCATGTACCAACCTAGGACCATCAGTATGGTCCCTCTGTGCCTTAGTTTCCTCATCTATAAAGTGGGGGAGAAAATAATACCTACCACTGAGATCACTATAACTATTAGATGAGATACTGAGTAGAGTGTTTGGCATGTAGCAAGAAACATAATGTTAGCTACTAATATTATAAAGACAAGTATACACAAAAGTATTATTCCTTGCAATTTGGATTCTATTTCTCCATTTAAAATTTTAAACACAAATAAAAACTCCACATAGTCATACAGAATGACAGAATTCATGTAACTAACGTTCTGTTTCTTTGACTTTACAACCGCTATGCTTCTGTTGTTTGTTTCAAATCTACAAGCATGTGTGGTGCACAGGGGTAGGTTGGAGATAAAAACTGTGCTCTGAAGGCTGCTGAAAGATTTCAAACCATAAGGGGCTTGTTCTCAAAACACATGTAGCTGAGTGTGATTGTGTAGGAGAATGATTATATAACTGGGAGAACTGGACTTTAGTTCCATGTAAAATGCAATGATTAGTAAAGGATAAATAATAAAACTCTCCATGTGCTAAAGCTTACATGTATATTGTTAAAAATCAAGAGTAATGGCTCAATAATTGTTCAGTGGCTAGACCAACAAAAAGATATTTTTGGGGGACAAGTATTTTATAACAAATGTTGTTTAAAATTGTTAGCTTATGTTGATAATAAAAAGCAAATTGACTTATAGTCAGTTTTGCTATTGCTACTAAATTACCTCAGACAACGCCCCCACCCCCTTATCGCTTGTGCTCAGGATGACCACTCTGTCCCCCATCCTTGGTTCACCACTGCCACCAACAAATTAGAAAAGTTTTAGTTCCATATCCTTATAAACGTTTGGTATCATCAATCTTTTTCTTTTTTTTTTTTTTTTTTTAAAGATTTTATTTATTTATTTGACAGAGAGATCACAAGCAGGCAGAGAGGCAGGCAGAGAGAGAGGAGGAAGCAGGCTCCCTGCTGAGCAGAGAGCCCGATGCGGGGCTCGATCCCAGGACTCTGAGATCATGACCTGAGCCGAAGGCAGCGGCTTAACCCACTGAGCCACCCAGGCGCCCCCAATCTTTTTCTTTTTTAAAAGATTTTGTTTATTTGACAGACTGAGATCATAGGTAGGCAGAGAGGCAGGTGGGGGTGGGGGGTAGTGAGCGGAAGCAAGCTCCCCGCTGAGCAGAGAGCCCGATGCAGGACTCGATCCCAGGACCCTGGGATCACAACCTGAGCCCAAGGCAGAGGCTTTAACCCAGATCATCAATCTTTAAAAATTTTAGACAGTCTAGGGCACCTGGGTGGCTCAGTTGGTTAAGCGTCTGCCTTCAGCTCAGGTCATGATCTCAGGGTCCTGGGACTGAGCTCTGCATCAGGCTCCCTGCTCAGGGGAGAGTCTGCTTCTCCCTCTCCCTCTGCTGCTCCTCCCTATTTGTTCTCTCTCTGTGTGTCTCAAATAAATAAATAAATAAATAAAATCTTAAATAAAAAAATAAAAATTTTAGGCAATCTAGTGGGTATGCAGTATCTAATTTGTGGCTTTAATTTTAATTTCCCTGGGATTAATGATACTGAACACTTTTTCATGTACTTTTGGCCATGCATGTATATTCCTTTGAGAATTGTGTTGAGTTTTTATTGGAGCTGTTTAGCTTTTCATTCTTGGCTTGTAAGAGTTCTTTATATACCCTGAGTTCAAGTCCTTTGTCATATATATATATATTTTACAAATATTGTTTCCCAGATTGTGGCTTCCCTATTCACTTTCTTAATGTTATCTCTAAACAGTAAGTGTTATCTAGTAATTCCCCCTCTTTCAGAAACCCTCTTACACTGTTGGTGGGAATGCAAGCTGGTATAGCCACTCTGGAAAGCAGTATGGAGAGTCCTCAAGAAGTTAAAAATAGAGCTACTCTACGATCCAGCAATTATACTGCTAGAGATTTACCCCAAAGATACAGATGTAGTAATCCTAAGGGGCATGTGCACCCCAATGTTTATAGGAGCAATGTTTACAACAGCCAAACTACGGAAAGAGCTGAGATGTCCATCGACAGAGGAATGGATAAAGAAGTGAGGTACATACACACACACATACACACACACACACAATGCAATATTACTTGGCCATCAGAAAGGATGAATACTTACCATTTACCTCAATGTGGATGGAAGTGGAAGGTATCATGCAGAGTAAAATAACTCAGTCAGAAAAAAACAATTATCATATCGTTTCACTCACATGTGGAATACCAGAAACAGAGAAGGAGGGGAAACTGAACAGAAAATAATCAGAGAAGGAGACAAACAATGAGAGATTATTAACTCCAGGAGACAAAATGAGGGTTGCTGGAGGGGAGGAAGATGGAATAATTAGATGATAGGCATTAAGGAGGGCATGCGAGGGAACTCGATGTGATGAGCACTGGGTGTTATCTGCAACTGATGAATTATTGAACTCTACATCTGAAATTAATGATATACTATATGTTGGCTAATTGAATTTAAATTAAAAAAATTTCTCCCCTTTTATCTGTATTTGGGGTCTACTTAATTTTTTTCTTGTCATTCCTTCTAGAGTCTGTCAATATTAGGAATACTCTTAAAGAAACAACTGAGCTTGGTCAACCTCCATTCCTCATTTGTGAGTGTAAGAGTATACATTTTCTTTTACTAGTGCTAGTATTTTATTCATTCCTGTATCTTTATTTTCTCCTTCCTTGAGTGTTCTATTACCGTTTTACCCACTTGTAGTGACACCCTTGGCTAAGTTTTTCTTTCAACCATTCTTATTTTCTGATAAATATACTTAAAGCTATATATACCTAAGACCTGCTTTATGTGTGTCTCCTTAAACTCTTAGAAAGAAGCAGCGTTATTAGAAGGCAGTTTTTTAAATATGGAAATTCACCAGAATGGGGGATTTGAAAAGTGAGAGAGAGAAGAATAAATGTCCTTTCATTACCTGCTCTTCCTAGTCAGGTTTTTGCTACCCTTATATTATTGGGAGAGTGGTGGCCTGAGTGATGGGCCTATTTCTATGGTCCTGGGGCAGGTAAAGAATTATCCTGAGACCACGTAGGAAAGCAACACTTAGTTTCACCAACCTATCCTCTCCCAACTGCCCCCTGAATGCCCTGTGTCTTGCCTGTAGCCACCGCAAGCCACCCCCCCCAACTCTCCATTCCCAACACACACACATACACAAACAGTTCAGTCTCCCAAGGGTTTCTCACTTTTTTCCTTTTAGTTCTAGAAATCCCTATTTTCTTCTTACTCTAGTAGTTTCTTCATGGTCAATGCTACAGAGTAAAACCAGCAGGCTGTGCTAACCTACCACCTTGGCAGGAGTCAGAAATGCTCTTCATCCTCAACATTTTCTTAGCTATTCTTCACTCTTTATGCCTGTGAATTACCTTAAAAATAACTTTTTCAGTTTCTTCCTGAAAACCTCTCTGGGATTTTAATCATAATTCTCTTACAACTGTAAGTGAGTTTGTGAAGAACTAACATGTTTATATTAGGCAATATTGCCATTCAGTCATCTAGTGTATGACTTGGGACATTCAAATATTATTTTATGTCTCTCAAAAAATTTTATTTTATTCATATAGGTTCACACCTTTCTTGTTAAAGTTTTTTAACCATTTTATGTCTTTTACTATTAGCGTGAGTGGGATTATTTTTCCATCTTACTTTGTAACTTACTATTGCTACCTACAGAAAAGTATACTGATATTTGTAGACATATTAACAATTTGATGACTCTACTGTCTTTTCCTAAAAAATTCTAATAATTAGGAAGAAATCAGTTTTAAAATATTCCCTCAAAAATAAAAATTATCACACTTTCTTTTCATAGTAAGGAGAATGAAAGCTATTATTTGTATTTATTTGGGGGCTTATAGTTTCTCTGAGAATACATAGATCATTTATATTTAATATTTTTCTCATAATAAAAGTAACATATGGTAGAAACTCTAGAGGAAAGTTTAAAAAGTTAATTAGATCAAAAGGCAGCAGAGTATTCAGCGATATCCCATGTTTATATAAAAATATGAACACACACATACACACACACCCCTCCATATACTGGCCTATGTCTAGATAATATTCATAACTAAATTTCAGACATGACTAGACATGTCCAGTAGCCTAGTAAACAGCAGGCAACCAAAACAAATGAGTGCTTTTACAGTCATTTGTGAACACACACAGAACAGAGAAAAATTTAGTCACCCGACAAACATGATCCCACCTGAGGTCAGCTGAGACAACACAACACCTTCTTACTTCAGCTCATACAGTGATGACCAGAGAATGGAGAAGTAAGGGACAGTACAGTATAGTGCAGAAAGCATAGGCTCTGGGGTCGGTTGAGCAGGGTTTAAAATCCCACTCTGTTTACTTAGTGGAGTGGCTCAGGCAAGTCACTTAAACGCTTCTGAACTTCATTTTCTCTTCTATATAATCAGGAAAATAGAATCTACCAGAGGAGGGAGCTGTTTTCAGAATTTAAGATTATAATCTACTTGGAGTGTGTGGGGTGGGTGTGGGTGTGGGTGTATGTTTATTTTCCTTAGGAGCAATGGTTCAGTATTTGCTAACTAAGTTCACTGAAAACTTTACAGACAATATAACTACTGAGGATAAAAAGAATCAACTATCTTTAAATGATATATTGTTTTATTTGCTTGATTTGGGCTTTAGAAAAATGGCATCATATTGTATGGAATCCTGTAAAACCTGGATTTTTTTCCTTTTTCACTAAATATGATATGTGAGAGTCTGCATTAGATATATACTAGTTCTAATTCATTTATTCTCACTACTATATAATACTCCACTATCACTATTTTTTGTATTTTATACTTTTAAAAAAATGTGTGTGTGTGTGTGTGTGCTCCAAAATTCATTGTTTATGCACCACACCAAGTGCTCCATGCAATACGTGTCCTCCTTAATACCCACCACCAGGCTCACCCAACCCCCGACACCCCTCCCCTCCAAAACCCTCAGTTTGTTTCTCAGAGTCCACAGTCTCCTATGGTTTGTCTCCCACTCTGATTTCCCCAACTTACTTCTCCTCTTCTTCTCCCAATGTCCTCCATGTTATTCCTTATGCTCCACGAGTTAGTGAAACCATATGATAGTTGACTTTCTCTGCTTGACTTAATTCACTCAGCATAATCTCTTCCAGTCCCGTCCATGTTGCTATAAAAGTTGGGTATTCATCCTTTCTGATGGAGGCATAATACTCCATTGTATATATGGACCACATCATCTTTATCCATTCATAACGCTGAAGGGCATCTTGGTTCTTTCCACAGTTTGGTGACTGTGGGCATTGCTGCTATGAACACTGAAGTATAAAGGCCCTTATTTTCACTATATCTGTATTTTGGGGGTAAATTTTCACTATCTATTCTTAAAGTTACCTATTGATGACCTTTTGGTTTAGATAATTTTTGTTCTTAGTATGCATCTTGTAGATGCACCAGAAATTACTGAGGGGCTATGTCCAGGAATAGAATTACTAGATGAGTCAATAAAACCAGATTATCTTCCAGTGTTGTGGTACGAATCCACACACACTCCAGAGTGTATAAGCAATCTTATCCTCTACACTTATATCAGCACTTGAGATCTGAGATTTCTCAACTGTTCACTAATCTGGTGTTATAAATTAGGTTCTCATTTGGGTTTAATTTCCATTTCCTTCCTACTAGTGAAATCAAGCATTTTGTCCCATGTATATCTATCATTTGTCTTTTCTTTACCATAGAATATTTATTTCTGTCACTTACCTAGTTTTTCTATTGGGTTGCTTTTCTATTGGGCTGGGTTTGTTGATTTCATACCTTTATTAATTCTTTATTCTCAATACTAAACATTTATTGGCTTATCTCTCTGCAAGTTTGAATCTTATCTTTTTGCTTTCTTTATGGTCTCATTTGATAACCAGAAATTTTTAATTTTAGTTTCATTATTTTTTATTTCTACGGTCCCAGCAATTTATCCCATTGTGCTTTTTGCGGGTAATTACAACACAGAAATGGCAACATAGACCAATATTTCCACCTCTATGGTGCTCCCCAGGAGCAAACTTGAAGATAGCTCTCCAGTGAGAAGACCACCAGATTCTCACTGGTTACAGGGAAGAAAAGACCATACTTGGTCCCAACTTAACCAAAGCAACAGAAAAAATATGTTTTACTGCAAAAAAATTTAAAATCATTAGGGTAAATACCCAGCAGTGCAATTGCAGGGTCATAGGGTAGTTCTATTTTCAACATTTTGAGGAACCTCCATGCTGTTTTCCAGAGTGGTTGCACCAGCTTGCATTCCCACCAACAGTGTAGGAGGGTTCCCCTTTCTCCGCATCCTCGCCAGCATCTGTCATTTCCTGACTTGTTAATTTTAGCCATTCTGACTGGTGTGAGGTGATATCTCATTGTGGTTTTGATTTGTATTTCCCTGATGCCGAGTGATATGGAGCAATTTTTCATGTGTCTGTTGGCCATCTGGATGTCTTCTTTGCAGAAATGTCTGTTCATGTCCTCTGCCCATTTCTTGATTGGATTATTTGTTCTTTGGGTGTTGAGTTTGCTAAGTTCTTTATAGATTTTGGACACTAGCCCTTTATCTGATATGTCATTTGCAAATATCTTCTCCCATTCTGTCAGTTGTCTTGCCCCCGAATGTTTATAGCAGCAATGTCTACAATAGCCAAACTATGGAAAGAACCTAGATGTCCATCTACAGACGAATGGATAAAGAAGATGTGGTATATATACACAATGGAATACTATGCAGCCATCAAAAGAAATGAAATCTTGCCATTTGCGACGACGTGGATGGAACTAGAGGGTATCATGCTTAGCGAAATAAGTCAATCGGAGAAAGACAACTATCATATGATCTCCCTGATATGAGGGAGAGGAGATGCAACATGGGGGGTTGAGGGGGTAGGAGAAGAGTAAATGAAACAAGATGGGATTGGGAGGGAGACAAACCATAAGTGACTCTTAATCTCACAAAACAAACTGAGGGTTGATGAGGGGAGGGGGTTGGGAGAGGGGGTGGGGTTATGGATATTGGGGAGGGTATGTGCTATGGTGAGTGTTGTGAAGTGTGTAAACCTGGCGATTCGCAGACCTGTACCCCTGGGGATAAAAATATATGTTTATAAAGCTGTAAAAATAAGTAAATAAATAAATAAATAAATAGATCATTGTTGTCTAAAAAAAAAAAAAAATTTAAAATCAGACTAGCAAACCCAGCTGTCTGCCTACCTTTCATGACCCCCAAGCCATCTTGCCTGAGTCACCTAATTCAGAGTCCCCTGCCTGGTTTTCTCATTCAGATTGCCCCCTACCACTCTTTGCCTGTTTGCCCACTACCACAAATCTTTTTCTTTAGGGTTTTACTGATGAGGAATAAATGTGGTAAATCTGGCACCCCTCCCCTCCACTTTGTAAAGTTTCACTTTGTAAAGTTTTCACTTTGTAAAGTTCTTTATCATTGTCATACCCATAAGCATGTCACCATTGTTTCCCTGTTTTGAGAAAAAAGAGCAACATTCTTTTTCACACTTACGTAAGTCTAATTTCCAGTTATTCCTCACATGTATGTGTTAAAAGAGGAAATCAGATTATTTTTCCATTGACTTGGCTTAAGAGTTTCCTAGAAGTTATGAGCAAGCTGCCCTAAAAGAGAATAAAAGGGAGCTGGGAAGGTAGGCAGAAAAGCAGGAACGATTCCCTCCCCCCCAAAAAAAAGAAAAAGAAAAGAAAGCACCTGACTTTTTATGATCCACCTCTTCCCTTCTCAGTGCAGCAAAGGGAATTGTGGAGCCTGGTTTAAGACTATTTCCTGTACGTTACCTCTATCACAAGCTGGGTGGATAAGTCAGCCTTAGAAAGTCCCTTAAGTATTCCTGGACTTTCAGTGATTTTGTACATAGTAACAAGGATGCTGAGAAAGGAAAAAAAAAAAAAATTGAAAACCCTTCCCTTTCTGGAAGAAAACATGCCATCTGAGAGGGTGCTCCTTTTCTAGTTGGTCTGTGAGCTTATGTTTTTAGAGGCACAGCCCTTGTTTTCCACAAGAAGAGACCATGCCCAGTTCCCTACAATCCTCTCTCTTTGCAAATTCTTACTTATGGTCTGAAGTGTTGAAACAATAAACACAGGATCATGCCTGGGAGTCTGAGGGTCAGGTGGGGGGGTGGAGGCTGGGAAAGGGGTTTCCCAGCTTTGTGTGAGAAGTGAAAATGAGGTGGCAGCTTTAGCAGACAATTCTGGGCCCTTTTCTTCCTACCAGAGTACAAGTGCCAGCTGAGGCCCCATACCTCGTTTCATTGTTTGAAGACAGGCAAGAGATCTCTCAATTATCTTCAAATTAACTGCCTCTTGCCATTATCTGTTCCCTGAGGACCAATCAGAGATAGTGTTTGAAAAAGCGGGGAGTCAGCCTACCACTTCACCCACTCTCTGGGATCCCTTCCCACCTACCCCCTCCCATACACACGCCCAGCCAAAATCATCTGTGGCTGCCATTTCTCATGACAAACTTTAATGCTTTAATTAGGAAGCATCTGTGTGTCCACTCTCCACAAACACCATATGGTGCTCAGTACAAAATATGTTTCATTTTCAGGAAGGCAAAGTCTTAGGAAAGGGCAGTATTTTGAATATCAATTGTTGTTTTCACATTAGCTGAAGAATAAATTTGCTGGGCTTCAAAGAGATCGCAGTGTTTGAAGGAAGCATTTTGTCTACCTGGTGTAGGGAAGAAAAAAATTTTCCCTTCTTACTTTCTAGGCTCTTTGGCTAGTCTAATAATAGCTGTAAGAGAGATAAACAGGAGAAAAACATACTTAATTACATACCTATAAGAGCACTGTAAAAATATGAAAACCCAAAAGGCAGCCAGGTATTTGAGTCTTATATAACATCCTCAGCTAAGAAACTGGGCAGAGGTGTGTAACTCAAAGTGGGAGAAAAGCTACTCACAGGAAGGCAGAGGAAATGTTTGGAAACAAACGTTGTCCTGTTATGCAGATAAGTTTCTTAGGTAAGAAGTATCTCCAGTAATAGCTGTGTTTCTGGTACAGGCCCTCTTTCCATTGTAAATTTAGGCAGCCGAGGGGGAGGTAAAAAGCTTTTCCTGAATCTGCCCAGTTTTGATTGCCTTTAGCTCAAAATAATCTTTATGCCAAAGAGACATATTTTGGGATAGCAAATCTGCTCCATTTTGCTGGCAAAACTTGGAGGAAAAGATGTCTTATATTAGAACAAAAAACAGAATTCTACTTTCCAGGCTCAGAAACTGAAAGCCCTTTAGAAGTAAATTCCACGAATCCTCTAAACAGTCTAAAGATTTAGGATAGAAGGTGTCCTGTCCAAACAATTCAACTTTTAAACAGAACGGTAAAATAGCCATCTCTTACATGTTCCATATAGATAATATGGGACCCAGTCTTAGAATGTTGAAGAGGCACCTACTTACCAAAGCAGTCTGCCTATTCTGCCCAGGAGAATGCTTTTTTTCAAGGGCATACTGCATGGGGAAAATCAACTACTTTGCTTCTTTGACAGCTATAAACTGACTTGGGAAATATGGCCTTATGGGATATGGTCTTTGGATTTGTTTTCCTTTCAAATATTGTGTCCTTAAAATAACAAATCTAAGCTTTCCAAAGTTCACATTTCTCTAAAATTAAAGAGCTTACACCAGGCCAAGTTTCGAGATCTTTTCTCCAGTGAGGAATAGGAGGAGATACAGGCCAAATTCCAACATGGGACTTTTCCTGCTTTTATGCAAATCACTCAACATGCAAATGATTAAATAATTAAACCATGATGGTGTTTAAATAAGCCATGTCTATTTTCTTCACTGCCCAGGTCAGCTACCATTCTTTTGTTGGAGGCAATAGGAAAGGGTTAGGGAAAGTCTCTCTGGAGGGTAAGGGATTGGACTGGGAAGGGCTGTAATTACTCATTTTCGTTTTAAAATAAATAAAGGAGTGGATGCTGTGGAGTGAACACCATCCCCCTGTTCCCAAATGAGGGGACTGGTTTCTTTCTGCCTGGTCACCAGGGCCCCTGTTTCTTACTCCAGTCCATGTGTCAGTCACCTCAGGTCCCTCTCAGACTCGACTACATAATTATGAGCTACCACATGTGGCTTCTGAGACACAACTTTAATTATCCAAACTCAGAGCACACAACAGAGTCTGAATTGACTGAACAAAAGCCTATTAGAAGGTGATCCCCTGTGGTCACATTGCAATTATTATCAAGGGCCATGGCGGCTATGGAATTATCTCTGCAATATCTCACTAACCTTCAATGCTAGAGTCATGTGAACGATGATTTGTGCCATAATCTCATTTCCTGTAATGGTGTGACAGCAAAAATAAAGGGGGGGGGGCTTGCTGCCTGGCTCTGGCCTGAAACTCAATTCAGAAGGCCACCGCAGATGTGCAAACACAGCACATCCAGCAATTATTGCTGATAGCCTCTATCTTTACACCCAGCAAGCTTGGAGCTGGGAACAGAGGGGTTTTACCACTCTCAGAGTTTTGCCGGAGAGGCACCCAGCAAGTGCAGCAGAAGGCCCTGTAAATGCAAATAAACAGGAACCACTCAGCAGAGTGACCCAATGTGTCTTTTTCCAAAGAAGATTTTCATCTAAGCATAAGGAGTTATTCCACTGCAGTCGTAAGTGTTGAAATAAAGGGTATCAGTGGGATGCTCATGGGCCTTTTCTTTGCTACAACTAGGAATACTTGGCCCACATGAGATGTTCATTTTCATCCTTTGGACTCCTTGAGTGATACATAATGCAAATCAGCACAGATCTTTTTCACTTCTTAACAATGTGAGGTTGACTATTCAGCTTCTGTTTGGAAACCTCAGGTCAGCTTGATCACATAACTTTTAATGTAGCATAAAGAAAAAGTATAACGTTCTAAAACCACTACTATTTTAACTGCTTATTTAACAAAACTGCCTTAATGGCTTTCTTCGTATTTTACTTGCTAGACAAATATCATGGTTTAATCACATCATAGATTCCTATATTATAAACATAAGAATATCCTGATTTGTCAAAGAACCTGAAGACAAGTCATATCATATTATCACAAATCCCTTTTCTTCCCTATAATTCCAGTCTTTTCCTTAGAACCATTATGTTTTGGGAGATATGTTAAAACAAACCTATTTTATGGCCCTTGTACCAAGACAGCTTTTCCTCATGATTTATCACTTCCAAATTAGCAAACCCAGGCATTCAAGGATCCATATAACATAGACTTAGTGTGTGAATCTCATTTATTTTCCCTTACTTACCTACACATGACATATAAGCTATCCAAACCAAATTCTTCAAACATTCATGATCTCCCACCTTGCTGTGTTTGTTTACTCTGTTCCCTTAGGCTAGAATGTCCTCACTTATTTCCTGTCCCATCCCTGACTATGACAGCCAATCCATCCTCCTGGATAATTTCAATTACTGCTTACTCTTAGCTTATTTTCTCAGGAGGTGCCATGCTCACCCAAACATTAATAGTGCTGTTTTTAAATTTTTATTTTAAGCAGGCTCACCTCTAATGGTATTTACCTCATTCCAGCATGCATTAAAATAATTTATGTGCTTCTCTATGCTTTTTTCCCAGTGTGTAATCTCTTCAAGGTCAATGATTAGGAATTACTCCTCTAAGAACTCATATATTCATTCACTCAACCATCTGTTCATTTACAGTTATTTGTCCATTATTGATTCAATAACACTATGAAGCATCTACTAAATATTGGAGAATGTTTCAGGCATTGAGTGTCTAAGGACAAGAGAGATAAAATAAGACACTGTTCTGAGTCCCCACCATCAAGGAACTTAGTGTCTCACAGAGAGAAAGAAGTATTCCATGAATCATTGCTCACAGGAGTGGCCTTCAAATCATGCCTAGAACAGTGACAAATGTATGGCAGTTGCTCAAGTTGTGTTTGTTGAATTTTAAGTCAGGAGAGAGGAAAAACTAAAGGAGAACAAATCAGAGAGGGAGACAAACCATGAGAGACTCTGGACTCCAGAACGTTCTGAACAGGGTTTCAGAAGAGAGGGCGGTGGGGGGGATGGTAGCCAAGTGATAGCTATTAAGGAAGGCATGGTTGGGATGAGCACTGGGTGTTATATGCAACTAATGAATCGTTGAACACTACATCAAAAACTAACGATGTACTATGTTAGCTAATGCAACATAATAAAAAAATAAAGTAAAATAAAATAATTAAGTCAGTAGTAAAATGAGTAGACCCAGTTCCCCTTGAATTCATTTTAGAGTAAGAATAACTTGACCTTTACCTAAACATGCTAAGATATGTAATCTATAATGATTCCTAAGTATACATTTTTGGAGATACATATCTCCCTTCCAGCGATTCAAAAGGTAAAGGACCCAAAGCAAATTCTTCATCCATGAAACTCTCAGAGATGTTTTCTGAAAGTCCATTAGCTAACAGAGAGTGATGGGTGGCAAGAAATGAGGTAAGGGAAGCTGTAATCATGCACCTTGAACACTCATGTCTCTTTCCTTCTTTTAGCTAGAATGTGAGTATCTGTTGGTACCAGGAAATGCAACACATAAAGTGTTAGAGAGGTTTGTTCTCCAGAGTGAACACTAACTACTGGCATAAGGTCGGGGAAGTCTTCATAAAGAAATACACTCTGAACTGGCTTGAATGATAAAAGCTCATCCGAGTGTCCATCCTGAGATGATGTCATCACTTTGCCTCTTGCATCTTTTATTCCTATCCTTCCTCTCTCCAAGATGTGAGTTATCTTCTGTTTTTAAATTACGTTCGAGAAGAGTTTTAATATTTTGCTTTTTACACAATCTTCTTGAATTTTTTTAACTCAGTGAAAAATCTGGGGTTTTGTTAATAATAATGTACCAGTGTTAATTTCCTAATTTTGGCAAATGTACCATGTTTATATAAGGGGGAAATCTAGCACGGGTACATAAGAATTCTTGGTACTATCTTTGCAACTTTTCTGCAAATCTAAAATTATTCCAAAATTAAAATATATTTGAACAATAAACAAACAAATACACCTCTAAAGTAGTGAATGATAAACAGGAATATCAGTTGGGAGCAGAAACAAATATGCCTCACTCTTGCCCATATCAATCTCTATTTATGCTCTCCTGTCTCCTTTTCTCAAGCTGACATGATGGTGCAAAGCTTGGATCCACTCACCCCCATCTATAACCTCTTGAGCTCTTGAACTCTGAATATAATTATAGGTCAACATTTTCTTGACTGGATTGGATGAAGTGGCCCAAGTGACATTTTGCCTTCAGGCCCTAATGGTGACATAGGCTATCCCTAGGGTTCTGACCATAGCTCTGTCATTAGCCAGCTAAGATTGTTTTGTTAATCTAATGAATGGTTCCATAGGAAATAACAGAGTAAAGGCTTATTAAAGGTGAAGGCTTCATCCATTAAAATGCCCTTTGTCCTTAATGAAGGTCAGTAGAAGACTGATTATAGGAGGAAATCTTGCTTTATGCTCAGCCATATGTCTTAATTAATCATCATGTCTAGCAAGTCGTCAGACTGGATTTGTGTTTGCCTTTATTCTTTGAAAATTTCTGGAGCGGGGATTACTGAAACAACCTTAGTATGTTCTGCCATCAGAGAACGGTGTGTGACATACAGCATTACCCAAATTATTTGAGTTTATTTTCTATGATGAAATATTTTCAAGTATGTATTTTTTGAATCTCTAATCTCAATAAAACTTTGATTTGCAATGTACAGTACAGTAACCACTAGTCACATGTGGTTACTGAGTACTTAAAACCTAGCTAGTATGAATCGAGATGTACTCTAAGTATAAAATGCACAACACCGGGGGGTAAAAACCTACATTGCAAAA
This sequence comes from Lutra lutra, assembly GCF_902655055.1. Lineage (NCBI taxonomy): Eukaryota > Metazoa > Chordata > Mammalia > Carnivora > Mustelidae > Lutra > Lutra lutra. The sequence continues at coordinate 101,607,082 of NC_062282.1, read as the reverse complement.
ACAAATGTAAAATATCTCTTTGATAACTTTTATATTGATTATATGTTGAAATGATATTTCTCAAGGTGTTTAGTTATATAAAATGCAGTGTAAATTTTATTTTACCTGCTTCTTTTTCCTTTTCTTAATGTGGCCACCAGAAAATCTAAAATTATATATGTGGCTCAAATTACATTCCTATCAGACAGTGCTACCTTCAGGTTTCCAGAAAAATATGTTCAGTGACTGCCTGAGCATATTGTTTCCTTAAGCGTAGTTCAGATCTGTCTTTCAGGCAGTGGGGACATGATGAAAAATGTTATTTTTCTTTACTCTCCTTGATATAATGAACTAATCAGTTTAGGTCTAGCTGCTCCACTTGGCTCAAAATTTAAAAAAAAATACAATTATTAAACTTCGTGCCACTAAACCCTTACCAAGAACAAGAGCTAGAGAGCTACTTGCCTCAGGCACTGGGGATAGACACATGAGACACCCTGTTGGCAATCCCTTCCAGTTCCTGCTTGATGCTTTCTTCCTCTGTGATGTCTGCTTACAAGTCTCACCTCCACAGTTAGTGGCCTTCTACTTTGACAGCTTCCTCCTAAGTCTTTCCAAATTATCCTTATCTTTTATAAAAGCTTCTCTGCAGCTTGGCTGAGAGCTGCTGGAAGGCAAGGCTTTTAACTTATTAACAGCCCCATTGTGTGCCATCGATATTTATCAAATGAATAATAACAAGAATAAAGCATATTGAAAACTAATAATATGCCTGATGGTTTTTCTAAATGCTTTTCCTATAATCTCTCATGAAACCCTCTTTAGAAATCCTCCGAGGTAAATACCAAAATTACCTACATTTTACAGATAAGGAAACCAAGATACAGAGGGCCTATGAAACAAGCCACACAGGTGGTAAGTGATGGAGCTAGATTGAAATGAAGGCAAGATGTACAATCAGAGAGAGGTGGCATCTAGCAGTTTGAAAACAGACTTGGAAAGCTTGGAGATGCCAGGCTGAGCCTGAAGCGAAAGTGAAAAGAGAATGAGACAGGCTGTGGTGTCTCCTTCTAACTAGAGCCCTGGTCCCTAAAACAAGGCCATGTCCCAGCCTTTCCATCTGCTCCTCTGATTGTGGGGAGAGGATCAGATGAACACTACGTAATTTTAGTTTCGGTAACTATCTGTCCCCTACAACCAGATATTGCTGGCACATTGTGGTGGAGCCCCTTAACGTGGTAGCCCCATGTTCTGTGATAAGGACAGGCAGAGGCCTGCAGCCATTCTTTTGTCCAAAGTGCTGGTTGGCCAGGTCAGTCAGGGAACTCAAACCCTCCTCAGTTCTCCTGAAAGGGGAGCATCATGCCACTGTTTTTCAGGGAGCATGACAACTTGAGCCTTTCCTTAAAGCTATAGGTTGATGCTTCCACAATCTATTTGACACTTTGGAAGAACATTTGGGAAATGTCAATGAGAATAGATACAGGGCACTGAAGAAACATTCCCCCTTTTTTTTAATGTTAAAGAATTATAGGGGCACCTGGGTGGTGCAGCCAGTTAAGCCTCCAACTCCTTGTTTCAGCTCAGGTGGCAGTCTCAAGGTCCTGAGATTGAGCCCAGTGTCCTGCTCAGTGCAGAATCTGCTTAAGACTCTCTCTCTCCCCTCTTCCTCTGCTCCTCCCTGCCCTGCTCTCTCTCTCTCTCTCAAATGAATGATTTTTTTTTTTTTTTTTTGAAAAAAGAATTATAGTGCATCTGAGTGGCTCAGTTGGTTAAGCGTCTGCCTTCGGCTCAGGTCATGATCCTAGGGCCCTGGGAACAAGTCCCATATCAGGTTCCTTGCTCAGTGGGGAGCCTGCTTCTCCCTCTGCCTCTGCCTGCTGTTCCCCCTGCTTGTGCTCTCTTTCTCTGTCAAATAAATATATAAAATCTTAAAAAAAAAAAAAAAGAATTACAGGCAAGAGGTGGGTAATAGTGGAGGCTAGAAGATATTGAAGGAATGTCTTGATAAGAGGCAGACAAGGAGCATCAAGAGGAAATGGTGAAACACCTGCTGGTGTCACAGGTTACTGTGATTCATTTTCTGACTCTGATATTAACTAGAGAACATTACCTCTTTTATGACCTTAAGCAATTCACCTTACCTCAGGTACTCAGTTTATTTATCATCAAATAAATGAAAAGTTTTGGCTCCTAGAGTTCATCGAACAAAACAGTAGTATTTTAAAATGGTGTAAACATGCTTCCATTTTGTAAAAAAAGGGCAAGTATGTAAATTGAATTTAGCTCTGCCAAACCCCTCCCTATAAATGGCATAGGGAGGAAGTTAGTGCCAGGGAAACTCATTAGAGGTTTAGACCAAGTAGTGTATACATGTTTATACTTCAAGCAACCATCCCAAGACACTAACACAATGGCTGGTTCAAGCTTATAAACTATGGAAATGGTTTCTTCATTGCTCTTGAGTGAAAGTGTGAAACAGTTTCCTAAAATGGCTCTAGACTTCTGAGAGCTAGGCTTGTCACTCACAATACAAGCTTTTGAAAATTTTTTCCTCTAGTTAGCAATTAAATTTCATACTGTGAATCTTTTATGGGATATTTTCTTTTCATTGCTGATCATAAAACACAAAAGACTTTGTCATTAGATAGGAAATAAAAATGCAAGGCAGCTGTCCCAAAGTTTATAAAAATTGCTTGTAAGTGGCATATACACAGTATTTCTTCCTGTCTACATAAACCTTCATTGTATATTTTCTGTAGAGTGTACGTTTCTAGGCCTTCTGAGAGTGAAGATGAGTTTGGGGAACATATAATAGGAAGCACTACATCTGACTTGTCTGGGATATGCAGAGTTCTCTCACAAAGCATTGCTATTTATAGATGTTTGCATCTGCCTAATTTTAGACTTGTCTAATTTTATACACTAAACCCTTTAGGCAACAACCATGACTAATTGTACGTTTTGAAGGGTACTTAGCGCATGGTTGGTGCTCAATAAATGTTAAATAATTGAAAATGTTAACAATAATCATATTTGTAAGCACATTGAGCAAGACTGTTCCTAAATATGTTTTAGCGGAGAGCTCAGTGCATTGTTGGCAGGCAAACAACATGGAATGATAATAACACCAAATGGCCCTCTTGTTTTTTTCCAGAAAAAAAAGGAAAATTCAGTGACAACTGACTTTAGGGTCTGCAATAGGCAGAAGAGCCCATTAAAATGTCTGTATCTTAGTCCCCTGGGGCCTGTGGCAAAGGGAAACATGGGTTGCTAATCTGCTGACCTTTATTTGGAGAGAATATCGTAGATATCCAGGTGAGCCCAAATAAAATCACAAGCTCCCTTATAAATGCAGGGGGTAGAGGGCAGTAACAGGAGAATCACAAAGAGCGGTATAAAAATACATCACTGCTGGCTTTGAAGATGAAGTGGTATTTGGTGGGGGCAGGGGCGGGGGAGGCCAAGGCCTGAGTCAAAGAATACAGGCAGTCTCTAGAAGAAAAAGAAGGCTGATCTTCCCCTAGAACCTCCAGAAGGAATGCAATCCTGCCAACCTCATGATTTTAGGACATCTGACCTCCAGAATCCTATAATAATAAATATGTGTTGTTCTGATCCAACCCATGATAATAAATGTGTGTTGTTCTGATCCACAGATTTTTTAAAAAAAGATTTTACTTATTTATTTGACAGAGAGAGGGAGGAGATCACAAGTAGGCAGAAAGGGAGGCATAGGGAAGGGGGAAGCAGGTCTTCTGCTGAGCAGAGAGCTGGATGCGGGGCTCGATCCCAGGACCCTGAGATCATGACCTGAGTGGAAGGCAGAGGCTTAACCCACGGAGCCACCCAGGTGCTCCAATCCATAGATTTTGTGACAATTTGTTACAGAAGGAATTCAAACTAATAAAGTGTTTTAACAGAGAAATGTGGGCCAACCACTGGTGATAAATGGCTCATACATGCTCTGGGTACTACCCTCAATGTTATCCAACATTATTTGAAGAAAAAACAAACACAGAAAAAAAAGCAGAACACAAATCTCTGGATTGACCAAGACCACCATCATATAAAAGCATGTATATAGAGTATGCAGAACTGAAAACCATAAGGGAAGGTTGATAATTGTTTTATATAAGGCCAGTAAAACAATGATTTTTTTTTTGAAATTCACTTTAATGCTACCCTAGTAACTTTAATAATATTTTTAAAAGTAAGTCTATGCCCAATGTGGGGCTCAAATTTATGACCTTGGGATTAAGAGTTGCATATTCCACCAACTGAGTGATCCAGGCACCCTGTTAATAATTTTTTTTAAAGAAAGAAAGGAGAATCCCTGTTTTATAAACAAGCATGTATACAAGTGATTTTCAGACAGAAACACACACTTTCCAAGGGCTGTGTGATCACATGTAGTTCTAAGGGATTTTTTTCCCCCAGATCCTCAACTTCTGCCTCTATTTTTTTCCTAAAATTAATCTAGTCTGAGAATGAGAATGTACCTATGTTTCCAAAAGTTCCATGGTCTATATGAAAGAAAGACAACCTCTCATGCATCTCAAATCTAACTCTGATATCTTGCCACAGGACTCTCCAAGACATCAAACAAAAGGGATACATCCTCTGAGCTCCAGAAACTGATAGAGCTGTAGTCTTTCCCAATCCCAGGGGCATTCTGGCCAGGTCTGGGAGTTCTGACCTCCAATCCATGGTGGAACGGGTTGGTGGAACAATGGCTGCTTTTGTCAATTCTCTCCTTACATCCACTAGGGGTTGTCAGAATACCTCCCTCTTGAAGAAGAATTCCAAGGAACCAAATCAAGAAGAGCAGAAAAACATGGATCCCTAAAAACAATTTTTCCCTTACATATTTAAATAAAAGTTATAATGTTTGGCTATTCTCCAAGTCTTCTCTGGAACATATTACTATTTGCAAAGAAACAAATAGTCAAATAGTATAGACTTCTAATGATGATTCTTTGAAATAGAAATGGAGTATTTTCCGGGATTAATGCATCTTTAAAGATCCGTTAGAAGAAATCTTTTGGATAAATTTTTGTAATGATTTCTTTCAAATTTGGTATATATTATTAGATATCTAAAATCTATTTTTTCAAATTATATAATGAGCTATATATCCCAACTCTGGTCAATTCTTAACTAATTTCATTTAATAAAATGTTTAATATTTGCCACTACCAATTTTCAAAAATTTTATTATATTCTAACTGCCAAATAATTAGCATTTATAAACATATACCTTTCACTTTCAATAACTACAAGGGGAAAGGTCTAACAAAATTAATATCTAATGAAATTAAGGGACTTTTTATTTCTACATATGGTTGCACCTTAACCATCTAAAACAAAACACCAGAGTTTTATACACACACATGCACATAAGGTTAATAAAAAATTACCATGCCAATTACCAATTACCAAAAAATTTGTCAACTCCTTGCTTTATATATAACTTATCTTATAACATATCACCTTGCATTAGTTACAAATTAGAGAAAAGAGCTTATCCATTTACCATTCTGCATTTGCAACATTATAAAAATAACCTAATTATATTTGTCATCACTTTAGTCCTGACCTGATCTACCTTACAAAATGCATTCCATAATTTATTTCTCTCTGTATCTTACAATATTTCTCAAAACTTATCAACATACTAATTTCATTTGTAAATTAAAGTCACAGTTTTCCTATCATGGAGTAACTGTAATTTGACTAATTTGTTTGAAAATTAAGCTAGGCTTCTCTGCTTTGGGTTTAAAGTCATTATTTTTCAGGTAAATAAGTTAAAATCTTCAGCTTCTGAAAAAAATATCATTTACAATATATGATAAAAAAGCATTTAGCACAACATATTTTATTGGCAAAGTACAGTAAAATTAGCAATATTTTTAATCTATTTTGAGTATATCAGGTTAGATACAGTGACTTTAGTGTAAGAGTAAAAGGTATAATTGATAATAAACTTCATAAGTCTTGATATGTTTTTTGTATACTTCTCAGAAATTGAGAAAGTAGATGACTATAATGCAAAATTATTTTACAAGTCAATCAGTTTCTAATTCTTTGATTCAAACAGAAACAAAGAACTGCATAATCAGATTATGAGCTGAAAGATTCTTAAATATAAATTTAGATGGCAGATCATTATCTGATTTTTGGCTCATAAACTCCTAAATTCAAAGAAATGAGCAACAATGCTATCATAAAACTTCCCATTTTCATCTAGTTATTTGTGTGAAGAAAATTTCTCAATGCTTCCATCTACAAAATTTAACCATTAGTGACAGAACTGACACTGAACCCAGTTCATTCTAGCAATAAGTCACAGAACACAAAAACTATTAAAAAAGAAAGCCACTCCTTTCATTTGACTAAGACACATATACTTAAATGTTTCCTCTTGTTTAATTATTTATAAAAATGTTATACATTTAGGTTGTTTTAATCAAATGAGTATTTATAATAAGTATAGTGATAAATGAATTAGGAAAAAACTTTTAACTTTCAGGTCAGCTCTGTCCAATGGAACCTTCTACGACAAGAGAAGTATTCTCTATGTGCACTACTAATATGGGAGCCACAAATTAACCACTTGTGGCTATTGAGTACTTGTGGCTGAGATGATGCGGGAACTGAAATTTTAATTTCATTTAGTTTTAATTAATTTAAACTTAAATAGCTACTAGGGACTACCATATTGGATAGTACAGACTTAAAGTCTATGGATACAGGGAATAAAATAAATTTTCAGTTTTTAGGTATATTTTTCTTGTGGAATAGTATTCTGATAGGATAATCAATAAAAGACTTTCATATATTTTTATAAAGGAATACATTAACATGTGGATAAAATTCTGCATAGGTAATAGAATGGAAATATAGAATCAAGGGGTTGGGGGGGGAGATATAGAACTTCCATATGTTAAAAAAGATCTTGCTCACCTACATTTTTAACAGGACCATGGTAGATAGCAAATCCTTATAGTGCTTAGATTCTTTGGATACATTTAAAAGAGGAATGTAACAGTTTTATTTTTAAAGGTTAATATTTATAATATGTTGCAAAAGGTATTATATCCTTGGTAATGGCCCCATTTCAAGGTGAATAAATTTCACATTGGATTCCAAAGTGAATTAGAATTCACATTCTAAGAATGTGAAGAATATTACCTTCGAAGAGATACATTTTTCCACATTTTTAACATCTCTGAAATTGGGATGCATCTTACAATGATGGTGGGTCATAGTCTGATAGCATTTTTTCTTTCTTAGTTATGCATAATCTAATATAGTAAGTATGAAGCATAATACCTTGAAATCAATGAATTTTTAGATTCTATGATACATGTTATTTAAACTGAAGATAAAAATTTTAGATGTCCACTTGAAAATGTATGGGGATACATAGTTTTTGACAATTCTGCAGCTATGTGATCAAAAAAACATTTGTAGACCACTGATGGTCTTTCCTGCTGAAGGTCAGTTTCAATCACAGCTTCTTTATGTGCGCAGAACAGAGAGGATTGCTTAAGCTAGTCAAGGAAGGGGTTGGGAATTGGAAACTGTTAGTGCAAGAATCTGGAGCTCTCAGGGATTCAAGCACAGAGTTCTTCAGGCTGGTCTCAGGAACTGGAAAAGTCATTTTCCCAAGCCTCCCACCATTTCTTTTTTCCTCTCATATCTGCCCCACTTCCCTACTTCTCTTAGCAGAAAATCTTTCTCTATCTACCCATCAGGGCTTGGATAATGCCTCAGATCTCTGTCTATACAAGTTTTAGGTCAACAACCCACAGTTTATTGGCTCAAATTCTCAGTGTTCCCAAACCAAGGAATGAGTTCTGATTTATCCAGCTCAGAGAAGATGTCCATTCCTGATCCAAACAACTATGACTTGGATGGATGATCCATTTGTATAATACAAAATAATACAAAAGTCACTAGGGGAGAAGAGGTAGTGGGTGAAAGCAATTCCCAAAAATGTGGTCTATGAGCAGGCAGCCACAAATGCACCATCAAGAGTCTGCAACAATCACAGCTAACACAAAGTTCTTATAATTGCACCATACTTACAACTTCAAATACATTAATGAATCCTCATTTAAGTTAATCCTCATTTAATCCCCAGGGCAATGCTAGATATTGATAACCACATTTTACAGATGAGGAAACTGAGGCAGGGAGAGCTTAAGTAAACTGCCCAAGTTTACACATGTGCTAACTGGCATGTTAGAGCCAGAGCTTGGATTCAAACCCATTGGAGTTAACTGCCTCAGCACTTTCATCTCTGTATCTGGACTTGCTTATGGCAGCACTAGGCACAGAATTTTCTGTGTCAGAAAGTAGTAACTAATAGAAAAATGGTAATGACTGATATTATAACATGAGCAAAAACCACAAGATATTTTCAGACTTAGAAGAAACAAAGAGAGAGGAACTATAGCATTTTTAAAACTACTTCATTCTAGAGGCACTGGGTGGCTCAGTCAGCTAAGTGTCTGTCTTCAGCTCAGATCATGATCCCAGGGTCCTGGGATCAAACCCCGTAACAAACTACTTCTCTTTCTCTCTCTCCCTTTGCTTCTCCCCCTGCTTGTCCTCTCCCCCTGCCACCGCCAAATAAATAAAACCTTTTTAAAAAAGAAAAAAAAAAAACCTACTTGATTCCAGGCACTTTGCATACACTGTTACTTTATATGCACCATAATTTTTTAAAAAGTAAGTATTAAAATCCCATTTTACTGTTGGAGAAACTCAAGTTCTAAAGAATGAGTAGGTTGCTCAAGGTCTTACCACTAGTAGGTAACAAAGCCAGCATCCTCTCCCAGGCCTGACACCTGTAGCCTTTCCTTTACATTCCTCTCCCAAGTTAGTGTGGAAACAATTAAGGTGATGTGCAAGGTAGAGGGTAATTCAGTCAATCACGAAACAACCCAAATTAAAGTCAACTTCCTCAAATCAAAGTCATTTTAAAAAATTCACTTACAGGGGCGCCTGGGTGGCTCAGTGGGTTAAGCTGCTGCCTTCGGCTCAGGTCATGATCTCAGGGTCCTGGGATCGAGTCCCACATCGGGCTCTCTGCTCAGCGGGAAGCCTGCTTCCCTCTCTCTCTCTCTGCCTTCCTCTCCGTCTACTTGTGATCTCTCTCTGTCAAATAAATAAATAAAAATCTTTAAAAAAATTCACTTACAAATATATGTTTGATTAATCCGATTAAACATAATTACTCCCTATTTCCTTTTGCCTGTATAAGCATTAATGTAGCTGTCCCCGATTGTCTGTTGCAGTTGTTGAAATTTCTGCCGAAACAAGGAAAAGCCCTGGCCAATGCTTTGCCTAAGATACAATGGCATGATGGCTTATTTTTCCTTGCTCGTCCTTGTAACTAATTCTTTGTTTGTTGACTTAAAATGAATTTTCAGGGGCTCATAGTATAAAAGGAATTTTAACTCTTCAAAGGCAAGCCCCCAAGGCAAGGACAAATCTTCATAAAGTATACTGGAGAATATTTTGGTATGCTGTGAGAGGCTGACAGTGACAAGGAGGTCCAATGACAAATGCCCTCTTTAGCACTAAGAAACCATTTTGTTATATTCAGCCTATTAGTAACAACAAAAATAACACATCATCCTTGAATGGAATGGCACAAGCCATCTGAGCTCAGGGTCCTCTGAAAGCATTTTAGTTTTACTTCCATGTTGTTTTTGTTTGTGCCACCTCTCATTCACCCACTTCACAGTACCCCGTTCAACTGCCACTGAGGAGATAGGTCACCAATAAAAGCAGGATAGGGATTAAGACACAGGGCTTAAATGTAAAATCAGAAAGTGACTGGTCATATTTGTGGGAAGGAGTTGGTAGAGATGGCTTCTGACCAGCTAGGCTCTATCTGAACCAACAGCCTGGCACTGCCTTCAAGGGGGAAGAGAGCTGATGTGTACGAGACTAACTGCATGCCAAATGCCACACAGGGGTCTTTACCTGTATCATCTCATTGAATGTCCCCTGGAGGAAGGCCTTATTAGTCCACATGCTTCTGATTAGGATGCTGAGGCTAAGGGAAGCTCAGTAAACTGCCTGAGGGGTCACACAGCTGGAATAGGACTTGCTACAAGTTAAAATCAGTCCTGAACAATTCCAAATGCCACACTCCCCACTTTACCATGAGACTTCCTACCAGTACAACCCTAATAGACTGCACAGAGTAACAAGACACTATGAATTATTAATTAAGTCTTCCTAGAAGAACCTCCCTGTGATGCGTCAAACTGCATTTCACAGCTAAGCTTCATCTCATTTCTGGTCTTCCTGTTTCCAGGCCTACATTCACAAACCCATCTTCTTCATAGTTACCAAGGTATTCCTCCCCAAAGATGCTGTTGCTGTGCTACCGCCCTAATAAGACTCTATCACCTAGAAGATAATGTCCTAGAGACTTCCCCTGCATAGGAGAGGAAGGAGATTGAGAAGGCTTGATGGAGAATCATTGAGGGTACAAGGCTCTGTGGGAAGTTAAGAAAGGTCAAACTAAAGGTTAATTTTCACAGGAGGGAAATCAACCTGAGAAAGGAGAGGGGAACTTCTTTCTGAGATACGAAGGAAAGATGAGAAAACAAATTTAAAGCTAGACTTTTAGAGGTGGAGTGTTCTTAGAAGGGAATCTCATAGGAGAGATAAAAATATGTGAAAACCTCCCTCACATGAGATCTTTGGGCATCTGCCAAGAGTCATAAAAGAAAATCTGGCTCAAGAGAGGAAAGTAACATCCTGTGATCATGAAAATACTCCTGATGCTGGGCTCCCATGCTGCCAAAACCCTCATTCTACAGTAATGTTCACATGGCAAACACAGTGATACACCACCTAGATTGCCCTGAGATAAAGGACCTGTTGCCCCAGCTTCTGAGGGTCTGTCAGTGGACAGCTTTCAGCAGTTAGCTCCATCAGGGAATGTATCTCAGCTGCAATGAGCCTTCTCACCCAAAGCCTCTTCCCAAGCAGCCCATTTCTAGAGGTTGAGTCATTGTGGAATACGAAGATCTGACTATCTGGCTCAACTCAGGACAACCTGAATGGCAGCTCAAATGCAGCCCCTGGGGCTGGCCAAGGTTCCTGCTGGCCCTCAATCACATCTCCACTTCTTCTATCCAGCCCTCTCTCTTCCACCAGTGTGGGTCCCAAGGACATTCTTTAATAAATGTCCTGCATATATCCCACATAAATATAATCTCAGAGCTTGCTCTGCAACAACCCAATCCACAATGGGACTTTTATGAGCAATGAGCCAAGAACAACACAGAAAACTGGTTTTCATACTCTAAGTCCATTGAGACTATCACAAAACAATACAAAATTTCTCATCTTAAGGCATGGGTAACTGCTCAAGCAGCTCTGTTAGTTGGCAGAATTATTACCAAAATAGTGTCCCATTCTATAATCTTAATTTCAAAGAACTCACAATAATTCATTATTATTCATAAAGCTTCATGAGGTTAGGTAGTTTTATCTTTGCCATGTACATATTCACTCAAATGAGGACTTGTTAAACACCTGTCCAGGCACTACAGTAGGAACAAATTTGCAAAGATGAAAAGTCCCAGCTCTTACAGGTGAATAGAGGGCACCGGCTCTGAAACAATGTGAAGAGAGCTACAGTAGAGGCACAGACACAATCTTTTTCCAGTCCAGATGAGGGTGTGATTAGACCAAAATGGCAGAAAGGTAAGTGGCCAGAAAAACACATGGAAACTGTAGACCTTATCACAATCAACCATAACAGTGGGGAATGCAGACCTGAGTCAGACCAAGTGAGTCTGAATCCTGCATTCATCACATTCGAGTTCTTACTAGGTAAATTACTTAATCTCTCTTGATCTCAAGGTTCTCTGCTACATAGCAGTGGCTGGATTAGCTAGCCTGGGCTGCCATAACAAAATGTCACAGACTTGCAGGCTTAAAGAACAGGGATTACTTCTCACAGTTCTGGAGGTTGGGAAATCCAAGATCAACATGGTGGCTGAACTGGTTCTCTGCTGAGGACTCTTTCCCTGGCTTGCAGAGGCCACCTATCTGCTGTGCCCTCACATGCCAGAGAGTAAGGGGAAGTAAGCTCTCTGGTGCCTCTTTCCATAAGGGCACTAATCCCATCATGAGGACCCCACCCACATTACATCATCTAAATCTAATTACTTTGAAAGTTTGACTTCCATAAACTATCACATTGAGTGTTAGAGTTTCAACATATGAATTTGGGGGATAAGCAATTCAGTCCGTAGCAGTGGTACAAAGAGTGATTTCCCCATAGAATTGATGTAAAGATGAAATGAGCCAATATGTGAAGTATGCCTAGACCAGTGGCTGCCCCATATTAATTAAGCTCTATTTGTAAGTGGTAGCTGTTATTATTAAAGTCACAGAGGCTAAGTCAAAAAGAGGGAAGTGTACATCAAGACTTTCCTTGTGGAGCTCTGTTTCTTTGGGCATATTATCTCTCAAAGGAAGAGAGAAAATGAACTTCTTGAGAATTAAGAATGGGGCTATTTTCATGTAAATATTGGCATGGAGAGTCCCTTCACCATAAACTACTACTAAGGTGGAAATTTCTACCTATTTTCTTTACTCACATACCTTTCTCTCCTTTCTCTTATGATCAAATGGCTAACACTATCGGAAACATGTCCACTTAAGGGATTACTCTTGTTAAAGAGTATTTAGCTTTTAATCCCACAGGGCACAAGCAGGTTGAAATATAAGACATCATAGAAAAAGAAGAATTTAGCAGGGTTAATCTAGAGGTGAGAGGTGAAAAAGGGTGAAATGGAATCCAAAGCAACCCCAGCTCAATGAAAATACCAGTCAGCTCTAAGAGAGGCCAGCAATGGTTCGTTTCTCAACCTGAATACCAGTAGCTCTGGGACTGTGTTCAAAAAATAATACTTTTTATTTGGCTTTCATACTTTATCTCCATAGGGCTTCAGTATATTTTCTATTGACAGGCTGTTGGATTCAGTTCTGCATGAAAGGGATGTGGCATTAATGGCCTTAGTTGAGTAAACAAGTAGAGATTTCAAAATCGTTTAGGCTGAGTGAGATAGGTCCCTCATCCTTTTTGGAATTCTTAAGTCTCATTCCAATTCACCGGCAATTGTTGACAACTTGATTATTTTGATTGTTGCCATCTTGGTCATTTCCATTGTTTTTAGACTATACAGTTGACAGCCCAAATCCTTAGATCCTGCCTGGCCCTTCAGATCTTTCTTTTTATTTCTTGATTCTTCCTCCTCTTTCAGGATGGAGAAGGACTGTTATAATTAGAATGAATGATGGTGCAATAGTGTGAGCAGACACTGTCAAGAGGATGGAGAAAACAGGCACTCTCTTACATTCTTTTAAATGGTAGCTTTATTGAGGTATAATTCACATATCATAAAATTCATCCTTTTTAAAGTGTACCATCCAGTGAGTTTTAGTACATTCATAGTTTTGTAATCATCACCATTACTTAAGTTTAGAATATTTTCATCACCCCCAAAAGAAACCTTGTACCTATTAGCAGTCATTCCCTAATCTCCCCTGCCCCCAGCCCCTGGCAACCACTATCTACTTTCTATCCCTATAGATTTGCCTATTCTGAATATTCCATTATGAGTGGAATTATAGATATGTGGCCTCTTGATAACCTGCCTCTTTCACTTAACATAATATTTTCAAGGTTTCATACATTCTTGATAAGGTGTAAATTGGCTCAATGTCTAGGGGATAATGTGTCCGTATCAAGGAAAATTTAAAACGCATGTACTCTCAGAAATTTTATGTCTGAGAATTTATCCCTCAGAAATATTTCCACATACATAAAGACAATTGCAAATACATTCACTGAAGCACTGACAAGAGTTGGAAAAAAATCTAAAGTCCATCTTTTAGAGGCCTGGTTGAATACATCACAGTTTCATGCAGTCTTTCACAGAGTCAGTCAATCCTGTGTGGAGTGGTGTGGAGTGACCTCTGGAAACTATTGACAAGAAAATGTAGGAACATAGTGAGATGGAGAATAGTGTATTACTTGACTTCCACCTGTGTGAAAAGAAGGGTGTACAGGGAGGTGAGGGAGAAGATGGAGGATAAAGAGGAAAAGACGACAAAGGAGGAGGAGATCTATCTCTGGTAGGATATTTAAAAATGGCTAATGGTGACTGTCTCCAGGGAGGAGAAATGGGAAAGGGGGTCTAGGGCACAGGAAAGGGAAGAGAAAGAGAGACTGATTCTTCCTTGTATACCTTTACCAAAAGGCATAAATTGTTTGAATTTTATTGAAAAAATATATATATATACACAACCTCAAAAAGTAAAATGGAGATGATGGTGATAAGTTTTATTAAGTTGCTGCATTGGCATATGAAAATCTTGGGACGACATAACCACAGCCCCTGCCTTTACGGCTTTGTGGTCATTCACAGCTGGGACTGACACCCAAGTAGAGAGGATAGGTTTCAGTGAAGCATAAAGATCAATGATGTGAAGCTCAACAATTTCGGTTCTTATCTTCCCAGAGGCTTGCTGTCACCTGCACAGCACTTTTACCTGCCAATTAAGGCAGACACATGCTTTGATGTCAATGACTGACTGGAAGAGTAACATGAGACCTGTTCACTGAACCCCTCACCTCACCCTCCACATTGTCTCTCTCCCAAGGGCTCCTGACCTCACTGTGCCTTTTGGGAAGTTTTGAGTCCATATTTACACAACTGAACTTCCGGCTGTCAGCATGGGTTCTGGGATGCAGTTCATTATCTTAATCTTCCCTTGACCTTTGGTGGAAGCAGTGCCATTTCCTGTCCTGTTTCTGCAGCTTCTCTCCCATCTACCAAAACACTGACTCCAAGTAGAAGACAAGATACAGTCAAGTTCTTCTCCTCGACACAGTGGCTCTCTGCAAAGTCAAAGTCACTTTCAAGTTTGATTCCAACTAGAGCTCATTTCCCCCCAAACTAGTGTTGGAATGAAAGTCAAAGATGAAGTGAAAGACATATTGTACAGCTTTTATTTTTAAAGGGAGTGTTTAATTATGGAAGGCATGATTAATATTTCAATACTGTTTATAATGGCTTCACTCATTTTTTTCAGCCAACAAGAAGTGAGAAATCCTGTCTCTATAGCCAAAATCTGATATAATCTCTCCTCAGCTATACAAAAGTCTCTCTGTAGTTATCTAGAATAAAAATGTCAGTGTATTAAAATTAACCTGTATTTACTTGACACCTTTTAAGATCTGTCTCCAAATCGCCTCAGTAACCTCTAGCATCAAAGCCTGGTGAGAATATGTGGAGTTTTACTTCCTGTTTGAGTAACACCCATTAAGGGTAGTAATTAAAAGCAAATCATAATTTTTAAACCTTAAGGCAAACTATTGTCATGTTGCTGGAAACATTCAGTTACTACAATGTTAGCTAACACCTATATATACTGCAATTAGTAATGAACAGCAAATTCTAGCAAGTTTTAAAACAAAACCTCTCCTAAAAAAATATCATCATGGAAGTAAGAGTCCCATTCACACATGTATATACAATGTCATCCTTTCTTGGCACATTGCAGCTCCCTGCTTGGCCAGCACTACTGAGTGCTAACTGCTCACAGGCAGGGCATTAAGAAGATGGGCAGTTTGTTCCTGGAGCCTGTTGTACTCCCAGGTGTGTGGAGAATGATGCAGTCTCCAATCCCACAATGCTAGCTGTAGCAGAGAGAAATCAACTGAGACCACTTTCCAGTGTCCCTGCATTCCCCAGCAATAACCTTAACCCTGAAAGCTACATAGGATGAAAGGGAACCCACTAAAGCCAGCTTCATGGTTGTCTTAGGTTTTTTTGTTTGTTTGTTTGTTTTTTAAAGATTTTATTTATTTATTTTTCAGAGAGAGAGAGGGAGAGAGAGCAAGCACAGGCAGACAGAATGGCAGGCAGAGGTAGAGGGAGAAGCAGGCTCCCCAATGAGTAAGGAGCCCGATGCAGGACTCGATCCCAGGACGCTGGGATCATGACCTGAGCCGAAGGCAGCTGCTTAACCAACTGAGCCACCCAGGCGTCCCGGTTGTCTTAGTTTTGATAACGTTTTCTGGGATCTCACCCTTGAAACATAAAATCTTCCTCTTCTTTCAAATGCCACTGCCCTAGAAAGTATTGGTCCTATCTCTGGCTGCACATTTTCGTCACCTGGGATGGGACGGCAGAAGTTAAAATATACCAGTGTCAAGGACCCATGCCAGAGATCTAAATGAATTAGTCTGTTTCATGGCATCATAGAATAGTAATGATATTAATAGTATTAATATCTCCCTAGGCGATTCTGAAGTACAATCATTGTTGGAGACCACTAGAGTCCAGCATAAGCCTTTCCCACTTCTTACCTGGATTATGGCAAAGGCTTGCCAAATGCCCTTGCCTTGGTCTTTTGCACCTGAACTAATCATCTTAATGGGTTACAATAACCAACTCATTTCTCCTAGTCATCCCCATCTGATGAAAAACAATAAGAATAAAAGATGGGCAGAATGAAAAAATACCAGCTACAATCAGAAATAACATTTAATATTTTGCTTTCTCCCACATTTTATCTTCTGTATATGTACATAAAATACGTGTTTACAAAATTGAGATCCCGCTATGATAGTTTTCCATCATCTTCTATTCCCCTTTAAAAATATATCATTGGGGGGCGCCTGGGTGGCTCAGTGGGTTAAGCCGCTGCCTTCGGCTCAGGTCATGATCTCAGGGTCCTGGGATCGAGCCCCGCATCGGGCTCTCTGCTCAGCAGGGAGCCTGCTTCCTCCTCTCTCTCTGCCTGCCTCTCTGCCTGCTTGTGATCTCTGTCTGTCAAATAAATAAATAAAATCTTTAAAAATATATATATATATATCATTGGTAGAGCACCTGTCTGGCTCTGTCGGTAAAGGGGGTGACTCAATCTCTGGGTGCTGAGTTCAAGCCCACATTAGATATGGAGCCTACTTAAAATAAAATTAAATAAATATACATATAATGGGCAAATTTCCACATCAATAAATAGTTACAGAATCTTAGTCATACAGAATCTGAGGGTGTGGTTGGGTCATTGTGTTTTTAATCAACCCTTTATTTTAGGGTGGGGCATTTACACTGTTTCCTTGTAGGGTGCGTTGTTGTTATTTCTGTTTTTGTTTGTTTTAGTTTTATTTTGTTTTTATAAACAACATTGGAATAAACCATTCGGAACAAAGATTGTTGTGAATGGACCTATTTCCTCAGGATATATTTCTAAAAATAGATCTGGTGAGTCAATGTATCTACTCATTCTGATACATATTACAAATGCTCTTCCAAACCACACTTAGACCACTAGTGCTTTCAAGTGTTACTCTAGGCCCTCACTAACACCCATTACCAGTTAAAAAAAAAAACAAAAAAAAACCTTCATTTAATCTGATAAATAAAAAATAGTATCTACCAGTTTTAATATGTTTAAATTACTAGTACATTTGAACATTTTCATCTTTTCTTCAGTGTCTAAATTTCTTCTTTTGCCCATTTTCTATGAGGTGTTCTTTTTCTTATTTATGTGTAAGAGCCATTTATATAAGAAGACTATTAAATTTTCCCCAGTTTGTTCTTTTTTTCTTTTTTTAAAGATTTTATTTATTTTTTTGACAGAGATCACAAGTAGGCAGAGAGGCAGGCAGACAGAGAGAGAGAGAGAAAGAGAGAGAGAGGAGGAAGCAGGCTCCCTGCTGACCAGAGAGGCCAATGCAGGGCTCCATCCCAGGACCCTGAGATCATGACCTGAGCTGAAGGCAGAAGCTTTAACCAACCCACTGAGCTACCCAGGCATCCCCCCCAACCCACCCCAGTTTGTTCTTTTTAACTTTTTTTTAAAAGTTCTCTTATTTTTAACTTTTATCCTTTTAATTTTTAATAGTGATTGGGTGGTATACAACTTTTACATCTTTACTTAGTCAAATCTTTTTCTGTATAGTTTTAACTTTTTCATATCACACATTAAAAATTTTTTCCCAGTTACCATTATATAAATTTTTTTTAAAGATTTTATTTATTTATTTGAGAGAGAGACAGTGAGAGAGAGCATGAGCTAGGAGAAGGTCAGAGGGAGAAGCAGACTCCCCATGGAGCTGGGAGCCCGATGTGGGACTCGATCCCGGGACCCTGGGATCATGACCTGAGCCGAAGGCAGTCGTCCAACCAACTGAGCCACCCAGGCGTCCCACCATTATATAAATATTAACCTATTTTTTTTCCTAGTACTTTTATGGCTTTATTTTTTATATAATTACATATTTGTGGCTAATTAACTTTGAAAGCACAAATCAGATCATGCCACTCCCCTCCTTAAATCCTTCCCTGCCCCTCCAATGCCTCTAGGATTAAATTCAAGTTCCTTCATGCTCCTCACATTATCTAGTCACCCTTTAGCTCTATGCTGCTTTCATCTTTGTTAAGCTTTTTTTTTCCCCCCTCCTACAAATATACTCTAGAAGTCTCCTTCTTCGTCTGCAGATAGCCTATTGCTTCAAATTCTGGGCAAACAGTGACCAGGACTGTTTTAATCATGGCAGCACCAAATACCATGTCTGGAAGAAAATAGACATTCATTAACTATTTGCTGAAAGAAGTAACGAAACAAATACTACCTTCCTTGGGAAGCCTCTTCCCATGCCTCTGAGCAGAATCTGCTCTTCTATTGTGTTTCTAAAACAGGTCATTCTGATCACTGTTTTGTTCTATCATACTGTGTCATTACATTGTGTTGTAAGTCTCTGGACCCACAGCTATCTGTCAATCAGGTCCAACTCCCATCTTATCCCTTGCTCCTCAACAAGGGTGGGACATGCAGTAGGTACTCAACGCATGATGTTGATTCAGATAAATGAATTCTGATGAGATATCCCTGGCTTGCAGTTCTACCTTCCATGTACCCAAATGTGTCCTTGTATTTAGAAGTAGAGACCCCAAAAGTCTTTTAAAAAAGACAACTAAATGATTAGGTGACAGTGTATGCTCCCAGATACAAGCTGTGATCATGGATACAGGACCAAACAGGCCACCATGAAGACAGTGTCTCAGAGGAACAGAGACGGTATGGTAGTAATGCCTTCTTGGCACCCCCTCCTGGGCACTATCTAGCCATGTCACTAAGGATCAGAGAACATCATTGATCACCCCTGGGTGAATTAAAACACAAAACAAAACAAATTTTAAAACTCTGGAATGGGTGAGAAATAATCATAAGCTCATCATCTATTCTCTAAAAATGTATCTGAAAAATTAAATATATTTAACAGATAATGAAATTGAATTACTCATATTGCTCCCCTTGGATGCCTTTAACTTAGCAGTTTGATATGGTTATTCCCTATCCTTCCACATATTTTCTTTCTTTTTTAGTATTTTAAGCTTTATTACATGTTCCTTCTCATTATAAGCCACTGTAAATCCCTTTACAATTATTGGAGTACCCATTATAAAAAATTAAAAAAAATTTTTTTCATACTCTTTCTTCTACTTCAATTCCTTCTGCCCAGAGGCCTTCAGGCATGAACTATATATATTAAGGCTTCTACCAGGAAATAGCATTGAAGACCTTTAAGAAATCTATATTACTAATTGGTTTCACTTAATAGCTTAGACAGAATTAGAATTTTCTTTGGATGGCATCCATGATTATAATCTCTGACATTACACTGACCTTGGGCATGGTGTTCTACCACTTTAAGGTTCAGTTTTCTTATCTGCAAAGCAATAATACAGGTGGGTCTATATGATCTCTAAGGTCCCTTCCTACTCCAGAACTATATCTAATCATCTTTTCTAGGAAGATAGGAAAAAGAGACCACCCAGGCAGAGAGGAGAGAGCCCTCTTGCCTCGGGTCTGGCTCTGTAACCCTATCTTCTGTCAGTCACCCCTCTACAGATAAGGAGAAGGGAAGTAAATTCCCAGCCCAGGCACACAAACACAGCAGGACTGCTAAGGGCACCTGTGTTGTGCCATCCACACCAGCTTCCCCTGACAAAGAAGCCAGACTATGAGCCAGCTAAGGGTCAGCCAACTGGATAGACAGAGTGATGGACTGCTTGTTAATGACATTGTATTTTCATTTATATACCCAAAAGGCTACTAGCAATGAGTTAACTTGGTGGTCCAACTTAGGAAAGCCTTTTCTTTTCAAACTGTATCTGGAGTTTCAGTTGTCAGATATGAGGCTTTAAAGCAGAAGTGTTTTGGAGCTGGGAGTCTGTTTACCCTGCCCTTACCTAAGGGGAACAACCCAGGCTGGATCCCACTAAAGACATTTTTCTATTCCCAAGAACACTGCATGCCCTCCAGGCTTCACAAGTGCCTGGTTACCTTAAGTCCACCAAAGAGACAAAAAAGAATTTGTTAACAGGACTGGAACCATAACTCTCCTGGCTTTCCCTGAGGAATCCAAGGCCTGGCCTGAGGAGTGGTTGCTGGATGGAGGGAAGGGGCATGGGGCAGGCTTCTCTCCCCACCACACAAGGCAACACAAGAAACCTGAGCAAGGGAAGAATGGAAGTGAGTATCCCAGTGGTTATTTATCTCTCTTTCCACCTTCCAGGTAAGTTGTGACACACACTGTATGGCTCACATCCTACATGCTAAGGTTTTCATATAGCTCCAGGAACAAGCTTACCCTGCCTGGCAGTACTTGGGGCAAAGGACATAGCTCAGCAAGCGCTTAAGCAGACATAAGGTACAAATAGACAAGTAGTTAGCCTCATGGCTAAGAGCCCAGGCTGTGGCTCTAGACTGCATATGAGCTTGGGTAAATTGCTTCAACTCTTCCTGCACCAATTTCCTCATTAAAGAAATAGGGCGGGGCGCCTGGGTGGCTCAGTGGGTTAAGGCCTCTGCTTTCGGCTCAGGTCATGATCCCAGGGTTCTGGGATCGAGCCCCACATCGGGCTTTCTGCTCGGCCGGGAGCCTGCTTCCCTTCCTCTCTCTCTCTGCCTGCTTCTCTGCCTACTTGTGATCTCTGTCAAATAAATAAATAAAATCTTAAAAAAAAAAAAAAAGAAATAGGGCTGCTGTGACAACGAGTAAATGTAGAGAACACTGCCCTAGCACAGAATATGCACTCTAAAGTGACTGACATTATATACATCAAATAAGCCTGTACCACTACCTTTGTCCCCCTAGATGAAACTAATAGAATAATTGGTACTTATTTTCACGTTCAATGCTTTCCGTTTTTATTCTCCTTTCAAGACTTCCTTTGGTGGTGTTCATTTTGGTGGTAGCTACTAGAATACTAATGCTGACAGCAGGTGGGGTTAGGAGGGCAGGCAGTGAGGACAGGAGAGATAAGAGCCATTAAGTCCCTGAGATATATCTTTGAAAGAACATATGAATATTGAACAATGATTAGATTTTACTTATAAAACACACAATATTGCTTTGTACCATTTTTGCCTCAAGGCAAGGTAAGCTTAGTCATCAGGCTTAAGAGTAAAACCATTATAGAAAAATCAGACTACTAAATTTTGGGGCTTTTGTGTGATTGCTTATTTTCACATGTATCTGACCCAACTCCTGTGTTATTTCAAATGATAGGAAATTTACATATAGTTGTAAATTGAATAACAATATGAAAAACTAATGTGTTTTTTCCTAGCAGGAACATTATCTACCAGTGCAGATCTGTTGCTAGTCCTCTTTTTCTTTCTTTCTTTCTTCTTTCTTTCTTTATTTCTTTCTTTCCTTTTAATTGAGAATTTTGGATAAACTTGGTGATTGGGAAGGGGTGGCTTAACTAGGTCTTGAACCATGAATACATGAACTTTAATTTGCAACCCCCTCTCTCCTTAGCTAACCATGTTTAGGGATGTTATGGAAGTTGAGTAAAGTCCCACACTAATAAGGAAGAAAGGTTTTACATGAGGATGCTACTTAGTAAATTAACCATTGTGGAGTTCTTCCTCACATTCAGTTTGGGCAGATTAATGTCTATTCACAAAGCTACCTGCTGCTTTCTATACCCTAGAGCCGCACTGTTCAAGAGACACATGGGAATACAGAGCACTAGAAATGAAGGGGGGCCTGGGTGACTCAGTTGGTTAGGTGTCTGCCTTCAGCTCAGGTCATAGCCCTGGAGTCCTGGGATTGAGCCCCACTTTAGGCTCCCTGCTCAGCGGGGAGTCTGCTTCTCCCTCTCCCTCTGCTGCTCCCTCTTCCCCCCACCACTTGTAATCTCTTGCTCTCTCTCAAGTAAATAAATAAAATCTTTAAATAAATAAAAGAAAAGAAATGTAGCTAGTGCTACTGAGGGCCTGAACTCTCAATCTGGTTTAATTGTAATTAGTTTAAATTAATATAACACATGTGACTAATGGCTACCATATTATACAATGTAGATATAAGAACACTTCCACTCAAATCTCCATGACAATATAAAAGGATGGAGCTAATCCTGGAGGATGTAAGAGTCAAAAGTTCCAAATAACTATAGTTCAACAGTCCTGCCACTAATCTTTATCAGATTTCCTTGTCTTTTTTAAATAGGCGGCAAGCTTATCACCCAAGAAACTCTTGTCTTCAACTGCTCCTTCAAGGCCATAGACATGTTGAGGAAAGTGATAAGCTCAGGAGAGAATTTTTCCTTTATTTTCAAGTACTACAATTTTCTGATATTAGACAGACTCCTCCAAAAACTGGCTTTTAGATCAGAAGTGTCCAAAACTGAACATGCAAAATATATTGTCAGTGACTTCAGTTCAGGAAGAAGGTGCAGCAGACTCTGAATGACATGGAAGAATACTTTGCACATAGGCCATTCCATATCTCACCCTTTTCTGCTGTAAGAGCTGTGAATCCCCTTAACAATACGTGAGTGACTCACAGTTCTGAACATTTTGCTGCTGAACTACTTTGAAGGGCGTAAGATGGGTCTGTGGCAAGAATGGGCTGCAGTTGGGAGGAATAGCTAATATATGCCTTGTCTGCAACTTTTCCTTTCAGTAGTTTAAAAAGCAATTAAGGAAAGGAATGAGGGTCCTGACTAGGTAGAATTCAATTCTTCCCTTCTAATGGATTTGGAGTATGAGGAGCATAAGGGTAATCCATCATTGCGTTACTGCCAACAACAGAGTTGTCGGTGTTTCAGAAAGTGTATATTTCCTTCCCTGGGAGGACACAGACCTCTGTGTGCTGATTTGGATGTCAAGAAATACAAAAAAGATGAAAGAAGGGAATTGGAAACAACAACACTCAGATCAGCACTGGAAAATGTCTGCTCTGTGTTCCATGGCTCTCTGCTTCTTGTGAGTGCAGACACCTGTCCCTGGGCTAGGAGGCTGTGGGTGGCCCTATCCGTAGGATTTCCACACTTATCTGACACTAGATAAACCCTGGTACTTTTTAAGGGTCAGTTTAGGTGCTGAACTGAATGGTAAGAAAAATTGTTTTCTAAATAATTAAGTCAGAGTCCTTTGATGTTATAAAAGTATGGTTGGAGTTTATTGAGGCTCTATCATGAAGAACTCTCTATCACCAATGCGATGTGGCAAACCGCTCTTAAACTGCTTACAAAGAGTCAAACCATCAATAAGATGGATTTGTAGCTGAGGTTATAAGTCATTAATCTGGATGCCAGGTAGAGGCCAGTGCTGGGCCCTCGAAGACACAGATAAAAAGAACATATTTATCAATATGGACTTTAGGATAATTCTACAAAATAATAGCAACCATTTATTGAATATTCGGTATGCTTTCCACACATTACCTCTAGTCCATACCAGAACAACTTTTGATGGGTTTTTCCTATTTTCCTTCTTTTCCAGATGAAGGAATTAAATAAAGCCCAGAAAGAAAAACACCTCAGCCAAGGTGACATAGCTAGAAAGTGACCAAGCCAAAACTGGAATTCAGACTATGCTGCCCCCAGTGCAGCAGTTTTTCTGTTTCTCTAAGACAGATCACAGAGAGCAACATACTTCAGATGTTTGGGTCCAAGGGCAAGAGGAAGAACTTCAAGGATATGTCTAGCTTCCTTGCCTTGAAGCCCTCATGGAAAGGAAAGAAAGTGAAAGCCAAAACTATGAGCCCCGGAGGCATCTGCTGCTGTGATGGCCATGGGGCCAATCTGGTACTTACTCAAACCGCAGATGGAAATCAGCTGGGGTCCTGATGAGCTGAGTGTGACCTTGGCAAACCAACTCTTAAACCACAGTACAAGAAAGTGTTCTGGGTCTCATTTTGGTCTCATCAAAATTTCAGGTGTTAGCCACAAAAAAATATAAGCACATCTACATTTTTCCTTAGCAATTCTCCTTTCAGCAGTTTAACCTACATAGATAATTGTATATGTGCTAAAGAATGAATGTGCAAGATTCCTCCTTACAGCAATTCATAATAATGAAAAGTAGAGCAAACCAAATTTTCATCAGTAGGGCACTGAGTCAATAAATTACAGAACATCCATCTAATGGATGTCTAAATTCTAAACAACTATAAAAAAGGAGGAGAAATCTCCCTATAACTTGATATGGAAAGATCTCTAGCATGTAGAGCTAAAAGGAAGGTATCCAATGATATTTATATATGCTAAAGTTTGTGCAAAAGTTGGAAGAAGAAAAGAATCTCATATTTCCTCAAAGAACATGAAGACCAAGGGTCACATGCTCTTTCGACTGAGTCAGGTAGGTACCCGGGGGCTGTGTTTTTTTCTCTAATAAAAAAGAACACCAGACTCTCCGGCAAATGGCCAGAGTACAAATGTTGATTTTCCCAATTCTTAACTGGATTAAGTTTTCTGAACCTCAGTTTTCTCTTTTAAAATAAAAAAGGAAGGAAATAACAATATCACCATCTTGAGGGTTGACCAGGATAATGTGCAAAGTTAACTCCAAAAGAGTCTCAATGCATCATACTTGTTGCCATTCCAGGCAAGGGCCTAGGGCCTTGCTAAATATCATGGACCTGAGCTCCAGAATACCCTCTTTCCGCCTCTTTTGGCTTTCAATTTCACCTTAGGTAAGAAGTCTTGCCAGAATGGACTTGAGACACTTAGAAGTGCTTCTCCTAGACCTCCCATCCTAGTGATGCAGCCAGACTTACTGTTTCATCTCCAGAGGAAGCCATCTCTACTCCTGGCCATTGCTTTTACTTTGTCATGTGAGTGATCTTGGTAGTAAAGCAAACGGGTATCGGATTCTAAGTCCCAGGAAACCAGATTTTTGCCTACACACTGGTACCTCAAACTTCTGCTATAAATGGTGTTGACGAAAGGTGACCTTTTCGTTAACACTATTTGATGAAAAAGCCAGTGGTGGCTGTTGATGAAATGGACATAATACAAAGGCAGGTCTCCATCTCCTGACCTTGAGACATTACATGGAATAGAGCTTTCTCAACACTGCATGTGGATTTACGAAGCTGAAATTCCCAGGCTCACCTGCCTATTCCATCACTTCCTGCACTCACTGCCA
Source organism: Lutra lutra (assembly GCF_902655055.1). Taxonomy (NCBI): domain Eukaryota; kingdom Metazoa; phylum Chordata; class Mammalia; order Carnivora; family Mustelidae; genus Lutra; species Lutra lutra. Next base: position 101,581,591 of record NC_062282.1, on the reverse strand, counting down.
CCTAGGACTCGTGGCACCACTCCTTTGGAGGGCTGTTCTCCTGAAACATGGCCCCCTTAGCTCTTGGCAATGGCTTTTCTCCTATAGCAACACACAACAGAAGGGAATAGTGCCTGCCTTTCAACACAGATGAATAGCTAGGACTTAAGCTTCAATCAGAATGCTCTCTCTGTCCACCATCCTAAATCTAGATAATTCTTTTCTCACTCATGCTATGCAAGAAGGGTCACGACTTTCTGATAGCTAAAGCTCCCTTCCTCTCCTCTTTCTTCCTTGACCTTTCCCTCCTTCCCAATGTTGAGAGGCGTTTCTCTCTGCCTTGGTAATTTGAACACAATAATACTTCAGGTCTGGCGACCCCCAACAACTGAACCTCAGGGTCCAACCTACCTCCTATATCTCAAGAAATGAGCAAGAACTGAACCATTTCTGCTTCCAAGTCATTGCTGTTTCGCCTTTCCTCCTGCTTTGTCCCTCTTTCCCCGTTACAGCCCTCAGATCTGAAACCTCAGACGACTGAGACTCGACCCGCTCCTCAGCTGTAGTTTGGGCCTGGCATTCCCTCATTGTGCTTGTGTGTCTTCAATCCTTGCCCTGACCACTTCCTGACACCTCTCATATTTGCCTTTTTTAGGTACTTAGGCACAGCCATTAAAACAAAAAAGTCTCAGAGATGATTGTGGAAGTGTTTATTTTTGTTTTGATGACAAATCTGCAAGTAACTCAGTTCTAAACAATAAAGTCTCCAATTCATAGACCTGATTTAGACCCAAAAAATGTGATTATTTTCAATCCCTAATAGTTGTTCATATTTATTGAATGAGTACTCAGTGCCAAGAGTCTTTTTATTTTTTTAAAGATTTTATTTATTTATCTGACAGAGATCACAAGTAGGCAGAGAGGCAGGCAGAGAGAGGAAGGGAAGCAAGCTCCCTGCTGAGCAGAGAGCCCAATTCAGGGCTCGATCCCTGGGATCATGACCTGAGCCAAAGGCAGAGGCTTTAACCCACTGAGCCATCCAGGCACTGCCACCAAGAGTCTTTAAAGTACTGGTCTCAGGTCAAGCTTCCCAGCAAAGTCTAAGATGAGGATTGCTGTGCAAGCCAAAGAATACTTATACTGAAGAGAAACCAGTAAAGGAGTGAGAGGAGCAGGGCAAGGAAAAAAGATAGGCAAAGCATGCTTTCTAGAGAAGTCTAGCCCCAGCATGATTCTACCAGAGCTCTGGGCAGTGAATTATATCCCAGCACTGATCCCTTCCAGAAGCAATGATGCCAGCCCTTATATCCCTGAACCAGTTAGTAATTGGCTATGGGCCACCTCTGGTGGGGTAAGGTGGGGAAAACACAAAACAAGGTCACCAACAAGACAGGTGTGAGTTATTAGCACCCCAAACCTGCAGCAGAGGAGACAGGTGTGGGTGCCTATGAAAGGATGTGCTTGAAGGAGGAAAGGGATCTATTACAGAACTTCAGGAAGATTATTTATTCTCCACACTCTTTGAGCTAGGGCACTATTATTACTATCCCTATTTTATAGAAGAGGAATCTTAAGACACAGAGAGCAAGGGAAGATTGCAGAGAATCACAACTTAAACCAAGATAGTCCCACTCTAACTGCCCAGCCAGCCTCCATATGAAGCTGCTCTTCACTTGGGAAGATTTGAAGCAGTCTAAGTAGGCACATTCTTGTCCTTACATACTCACCATGTCACTTACATTAGCTGTCACATCCACTCATGCAAAATGACTAATTTCATGAAGAATCAGTAAATATTTTTCATTACTGCAACATGAAGATTGACCAATACTTCCGAAAAGGGGATAAAGATTTGTTAGCAATGCTATTGCACCAAAAGCATGCATCTCCCATACAAGAATCTATATTTCTTGCTCCATTTTTAAAAGATTTATTTATTTATATTTGAGAGTGAGGGACAGAGACAAGAGAGAGCAAGCGGGGATAGGGCCAGAGGGAGAGGGAGAGACTCTCAAGCAGACTCCCTGTAGAGCACAGAGCCCAATGCTGGGTTCCATCCCAGGACCCTGAGATCATGACCTGAGCCAAAACCAAGAGTCAACCACTTAACAGATGAGCCACCCCAGCAGCCCTTCTTATTCCATTTTTAATTCTAAAGCACAGCTCACTCTATTTTACTAAATCTGTATTTCTCATAATTTTATTCAGTAGATTAGTTGTAAAGCCTAAAACAAAAATTAAAAATAGTAGGAAATAAACTTTTCATAAATGTTTTATAACAATGGTCTTTAAATGTCTTAGAGCAGAAGTTCATGTCCCACTTGCTACATTTCTAATCACGTTTTCCTTCTCCTTTAGTTGTGAAATGGTATGGAACACAACTTGATGTTCAAAAAAAATGTTTTAAGAACACAGATTAATGTACATACATGAAGGGTGAAGAACATGTTTCTGTCACTGATATTAATGATGTGCCCCTAAAAAGCTCAGCATGTGGAGCAAGGCCAACGTGAGTTAGCCACTCCTTCCAGGCAAACAAAAGGGAAAAATGCCTTTGGTAATACTGTTTCACCAAACAGCTCCTTGCTTTTCTCACAATTAATAATGCTATAATACTACCTGAAAATAGTAGAAACAGATATATTTCGCCTATTTCTCATGCTTAGTTAGAAAGCTCCCAACATTTTGGGTTTTTTTAGGAAAAAAAAAAAAGTTTTAAAAATAAGACCCTTAAGCCTCCTACTACAGACAACTTTGTACTCTGTTTTCCATTATTCTTTGAGATAGACAATCTCTCCGGGAACCCCAGCCCATGTGTTTCCTGCAGTGTCTTGGCTGAGCTCAGCAAAGCCTAGGATTTCACTAGGTGTTAGGTAGCAAGATCTACTGTGACAGTGTAGACTTCCCCTCAGGGGATCTATTAGTAGATCAGAATACCTAGCAAACCTTCCTAAAAATGGCCCCAGAGGACCCAAGAAGGCTAACCCACAATCAGTGTGGCTATGAGGGACCAGCTGAAATAAATCAGCTAAAAGCTCCCTGGAGGCTCTTAGCTTAGATAAGCAAAAGTTAGGAATGGAGCAGAGAAATGAGGTCTATTTTCTGACTCTCAGAAGGGAGAGAGGAAGTTGGCTAATTAAATTTGGAACCCAGGTGAGGGAAAAAACTCCATGATTTGGCTAACCCAGGAAGGAAATATATATGTTGGAAAATTAGAGGAATGAAAACTCTAATCTAACTTTTGGTCCTTTTTGAATGCTTGAAAGTGGAGAGATTGGTTTTGAAATAAAGCAGACACCTCTGTTTTTGAGATTCTCTAGGCTGCATGGGTGCCGCCATGCTCTTTGCTTCAGTAAAAGGAGAGTCTTGCTTGGATCATATCCAAGGCAGTCTGGTTGCCACAACACCCAGAAGACTTTGTTATGAAGTGGTCCTTTGTCCAAGAGCTTTCCATCCCATCCTCTCATCTCCTCCCAGATCCTGCTGTATCAATCATCTCCTCTCGTCTTTCCTCTTTAATCCTTCCCTTTCCACTGTCTGCTTCCCCTTGGCCTGTACACTCTAGTCCTCCAGATCCTAAGACAATGACAAAACCCTCCCATGGACTTGTTTCCCTCTCAAGTTACTGTCCCATTTTCTTCCTTTCACCACTCAACACCTGCTGCCTCTACTTCCTCAGCTCCTATTTATTCCTTGACTCTGCGACTGAAAACTGTTCCACTTTGGGAACAATATGAATAACTCCTTTCCTAAAACCTTCTTCATCAGTTTTCAGTGCTATCACTGGCAGCATTCAACTGCTTCTCCAGTGCCTCCCAGAACGCAATTTCTGAGTTTTCTTTGCTGGCTCTTTTTCAACCAACCACCTCATGTAGACATTCCCCGAAGTTCTGTTGCTTACATGCTTGTCTCCTCATTATCTGTGTTCCACCTTGTTGAAATCATCTACTCTCCTATTGTCCACAATCTTCCATATATTCCATAGAGATATATATGCTCAGATCCAACCTCTCTTCTGAACCAGCTTGCAGTACAAAATATTAGATAACTTGGGTACCTCAAATTCAACAGGTACAGAACCAAAGTCCTTATCTTCCTTGTTAAATCTTTCTTCTTTCTAAAGCCTGTAACTCTATAGTCATTGATACTGAGGCTCTATTCCTTGGGGTGATCTTTGACTTGTTCCTCTCCCTCATCTGCCACATGCAATTTATATATGTATGTATAAATGTATGTATTTACTTATTTATTTAAAATTCAAATTAGTTAACATATAGTATAGTATTGGTTTCAAGAGAATTTAGTGATTTGTCACTTACATATAACACCTAGTGCTCATCACAAGTACCCTCCTTAAACCCATCACCCATTTTGCCCACCCCCCAACCACCTTCCTTCCAGCAACCCTCAGTTTGTTCTCTATAGTTAAGAGTCTCTTCTGGTTTTCCCCCACCCCATTTTTATTTATTTTATTTTTCCTTCTCTTCCCCTGTTTTCATGTTTTGTTTTTTATATTCCACATATGAGAGAAATTATGATATTTGTCTTTTTCTGACTGATCCATTTCACTCAGCATACCCTCTACTTCCATCCACATCATAGTAAATGGCAGGTTTCATTCTTTTTTGATGGCTGTGTAATATTCCAGCTCACATATATATATCACATCCTGTTTATCCATTCATCAGTTGATGGACATTTGGGCTCTTTGCATAACTTGGCTATCATTGATAGTGCTACTATAAACACTGAGGTGCACGTTACCACATGCAATTTAATTTTAAAATCTTTAGGATAATCCCTCCACTTTATCTTTCATATTCAAATCCTTCTTTCCATTTCTATTGTCCTAGTTTAGGCTTCCAGAACACCTCCTCATCAAATAAAGAATTAAAAATATCCACCAGGCAATTGGTCTTCCCTTTTCTTATCACTTCCTCTAATCTGCCTCACACACAAGTAGAAAGCACCAAATCATTGAATTGATGACATTTTCCCATCCTTAGAAACATTGGTTGCCCCCAGTTTTGTACAGAGTAAGTCCAACTTTCTCAGCTTGAACAGCCAGGTCTTTTAGAAACCAAAGTGCAACATTCCCACCTATCAGCCTCCCTTCCTCAATGCATATACCTTCATTCTTAAGCTCGCTGAATGTACTTGACATTTTTTTCTGACTTTTTACTATTTTCTCTATGTGAAAATGCACCCTCTAGTTGCAGCTGCTGAAGTCCTGCCCATACTTCTAGGCTTTTCTCCCATCCAAGTACTAACCAGGCCCAATCTTGCTTAGCTTCTGAGATCATATGAGATCGGGTGCATTCAGGGTGGTATGGCCATAGACTAGGCTTTTCTTAAATACTATTTCATAGTCATTCCAGAGAGCATCTTCCCCTACAACACCCCCTCAAATGAATTCATTATTCTCTCTCTCCTCTATACCTAACACCATAACTTTTGATTTCTATTTCAGTATCAGCATCTCCATGTTAGAAGTTCATGGGCCTGATCCCTCACCTACTGAATCAGAATCAGTGGGGATAGAGTCTAAGATGAGTGTTTTAACAAGTTTGCCAGATGATTGTGAGATTGGCTAGTTCAAGCACAACTGCCTTAGAGTCCCCACCCTAGTGCCAATATCACACGTTTGAACATGTCTCCCCACCTAGACTCTGAAGTTCCTAAGGCAGAGTTCATCATATTGCTTGGCCATCTTGTTATCACAGGAGCTTAATGAAAGCTTGTTGAGTAGCCCCTGGTTATACCTTGGTGTGGCCTGGAGTACTGCTTAAGTATAGTGATTCTGTGAAGAATGTGCTGCACATCAGGAAGAGAATCAGCCCTCTAGTTGCAGTTTATTCATATTATTACTCTGTTTGCTGATATCAATGGTAGGAAAAGAGAGAGATGTGACATTTAATGTAAATGTTCAGAAAGAACTTCTTGCCCAACCATTGTCTTCAACTTCACTTCCTTGTGTGTTGAGACAACTAGTGAATGCTACTTGACATGTATCAACTACCAGGCACTATGCTATTTTGTTTCATTCTCACAACAACATAGGTGGTACATGCTACAATTATCTCCAGTTAAATAAGGAGTAAAAGAAGGCTGGGGAGAGGGGAGATGATCATGTAGCGAGAAGTGGCTCAGCTAGAAGGTTTGAGGCTATAGGTCCCACTCTGAGCCATCACAATAAATATTCTCTATGCTTCATGCCTGCTAACTAGGTCTGGGCTTTTCATGGAAGCCACAAGATTCTCTGCTGAGTCTCATGAGATCATTTAAGGTCACAACCCAGTTGTGAAACCAGGTTTAACTGTAACTCCATGTGCCCTGGTTTTGCTTCTGCTCTCCTCAACACTGAAAACCCCAAGGCTACAATAGCATTTTTCTTGCCCAGTTTTAGTAGACTCAAGGTCAAGGCAATTATCACTTGGGCAGAGACTGCTTCCCATCTTCAGACAGGAGGGAGAGGAGATGCTTCTGAAACCTATTAAAACTTGCCTGGGAGCACTCTGAATCACAAGCCCTGTGAATCATGGAGCCCTTTAAGTTGGAGTAGGTAAGAGGGCTGTTGGTTTTTATGGCAACGTACTCAGTACTCTCAGGGTATTGTTAATTAGCCTTTAAAGACCTAGAAATCTCCACTTTTTGGCACAGGAGTGGTTATTCACAATTGTCCCCCAGATGGAGGGAGATTGATTTTGGACAAAGCTTGTGGTCTGGAAAGCTCTGCCTGCTGGACCGTATGCCTAAAACACCAAGGGCACAACCCTGTCTAGAGCTGTGGGTCTGGTTGTGTAGCCTTGGACTTGAAATCCGGATAAAAAGAAAGGTCAGACTCACAGTCCTCCCAAAGACTTTTCTTGAACACAACATTACCAGAGAAACAGGGAATCCACATGCCTTTGGAACCTCGGACCCAGCAAGCTGGCTTGGACCCTGCACTGACTCCCAGATTACCTTTTATGGTGAGAGAAAGGGACGGGGGAATTTTGCTCCTTTGGCACATATTCCCACTCAGTATCTGGAAAGAAAAACCCCACTTTTCTTGTGGAAAAACTTGTGAGCACCATTACCACAGTGTTTAAAGGGAAAGTTAAAAACAAACAAACAATAACAAAACAACTGTCTTCACTTTTCATTCATTCATTCATTCACTCAGCAACCATCCATTCAGCACCTACTGAACAGCAGGTGTTGTAAATCCGCTGGTTCAGTCACATCCTTATTCTGAAACTGTCCCCTACAAGTACTTTAAGAACCACAGAAACAAAAGAATCCCACCCACCCCACCCCCCGTACATCATCATCTCCCAACTGTGGATAAACTAGAGTGTGAGGAACAAGAAGGAATGGTGATGAGTGCCAGACCAAGGGAAAATGGTGGCTTCGGGTGAATGAAAGCTCCCCGGCAAAGCCTCCAAGAGTGGGTTCTTTGCTCCACTTATGGTACCCTTTGTGCAAAGAAACAAGTCAGTAAGGAGAGTGTCAGAAAGAGGAGGACCTGTGAGCTGGGGCAGAAGGAGGTAGGAAGGTGAGTGTGTGGTGAGGGTGTCCCTGCTGGCCTCCTCCAGCATCACAGAGACCCAGCTGTTCCTTAATATGGAGACCTAGTGAGAGCCGTCTCTAGCACACATCCGTGTGGACACACAACTGCAGTGCTGTTTCTGTTCCCCCTCAAGGTGAGAGTGAGGTTTCAGGCTAAGGAGGAGACCAGGGAACCCCAAATGTTATGCTCCATGGGGTAATTAGCCATACACGGGGGGCAGAGAGCTAAGCTATAAGCTAAGTCCAGACAGGCAAGCTCAGATTTGCATGTTAGGAGAAAGAATCCCCTAGAAATATCTGAGGTGACATTGAGAGGTGGTAGGAAAAGAAGTGGGTGCTGAAAGCTGTGGGGCCCAAGAAGCAATTACGATTTCAATAGAAACAAGAATAATTAATTACTTCTCAAAAGTGAGAGGGAGGGATTGGAAGAGGGGGGATCAGATTTCCTGCATGTTTCTGCTTCTCTTTCCTAGAAAATACTACATGGATACATACAAGTCACTTTTGCTATCTGTCCTTCCTTTCAAGCTACTTACAACCTGCTCAGAGTTTGATAAGTGTTTCACTTCAAATAAGTACAGCAGAACTAATTTTAATGACAGCAGCTTATAACAGTTACAGATAACATCCAATTATTTCCTCCCCTTACAGTAAAATTCAGTTCATTGTTCTGGTTTATGTTTAATCTTCCCTCCCTAGTTCCACCCCCACCTTATCCCCAAAATCTAAGCTTAAGTCAGGGGGACAATCTTAATGCCTCACATCACTGATCAGGGGGCCATTGCCACTGGCTTCTAGGTGGTGGTTCAGTGGGAAGCATAAGGACAGACTAGAGGGCAGAAGGAAAGAGAACAAAGCATTTCTTCCTGGGTTCCTGTTTTCTTCTACACCATCATTCTGGCAGTGTCCATATCCCAGAAGGAACTAGAGCTCCTTCTGGGCAGCCCCTCTTCTGGGCTCCAGTGCTCAACAGAATTGAGGACCATGGTTTCCTACTTTTACCTAGACGATGAGAGGTCTCTGGCTACCTCAACTTCCCTTATAGTTCCCCTTATTCTGTACCTACTTCTATAAATAGTCCTTACCTTAAATAATCTTCAGAATCTCAGCAGAGTGTGCCTCCTGGTTCTTTCCAGAATCCTGTCTGATACACCCATGTTCTATGCAAATGACCTTCTGCTCTAACAACAGTGCCATTTAATGGTTAATCCAGTTTTTTATTAGGTATTTGCTAGAGGAGCTTACATTTGTGGACAAGGAGAATCTGACTAGATCATAGTGTGGTGTTTTTATTGGCTATTGAGAAAAGAAGCTAGAAAGTATGATGTAAGGGAGCCAAAAGGTCTTCTATGTAAAAATAATAATACCTTAAAATTTTTTTAAAAATGTTTTTCCATGAAGGCTTCCTGTGCTAGGTCCTAGATGCAAAGATGCCTAAAACACAAGTTCTCTCAAGAGGTGCGTAGTTTAGTGGAGGAGAAGGAAGCTTGAAGAGATAATAATTTTAGAGTGTGCTGATGACTGTCCCCAAGCCATGCAGGTTTGAGACAAATACAGAAGAAACTGCCTAACCAGAGAATGAAGGAAGGTCCCAGAGGAGATGATCCCAAATCTGAGCCTTCCGGGTGGGTAGGAATTTGCTAGAAGAGAGGTACATGGAAGGAGGTTTTGAAACAAGGACACACCAGGCTGAGCTATACGGATGACTACGTGCGTTCACACTAATCCTCAACATAGTTTACAGAATCTACCCCAGGACTGCAATTACGCAGTTAGAATCATGTTGGGGAGCTTTAAATTTATTGATGCCTGGGCACCCCTATATTCACTCTGAAGCAGTAAAGTTAACCTTCAAGATCATTCCCTTGCACGGAGCCTATGGAGATCCTGCAATGCGAAGGACCATGCAGTGTGTTATAGGGTCACACATTCATAAAATTTGCAAAAGACACTGCTTTGTTCTCATTAATGAGGACCACAAAACTGCATGCTATTCAGGACCATAAACCTGGATCCATCCCTTTACATAGGCCCCACTCAACCCAGTTCAATCAGAATCTCTAGGGATACGACCTGGCCATCAATGTGCTTTAAGAGCTGCATGAGTAAGTTTAATGTTTGACCAGAGTTGAACACATTGTGTCGTTTAAAAATAGCTGGAAGAGATCTCAGAGTTCCTTGTCAAATCCTCTTACTTTACAGCTGGAGTAACCATAATCCAGAGAAGAGCTGAAGGTCCCGCAGCTCATCACTGAAGAGCAGGGTTCAAGTCTAATTCCCTTCGCTCTAAATTCATGCTGTCCTGCTTAGATAACTGTCAATTTCTGGTAACAAGTACCAGATACCAAAACACATGTGCTTGCCCTCCCTTCCTTCAAAATCTGGGCCTCAGAGCCCTGGGGTGATTAGCATCTCATGTAAGCTTGCCCATTCAAGTAGGCCCAGCCTGTCTGCAGTGGTGGAAGCAGAAGGGGCAGGGAAAGCAAGACAGGGAGTGAGGGAGATGAGGCAGTGATGATGAACTCCCTCTAACACTGGCAACCACAGGGAACACCTTTGGATAATGCATTCATAGCCCCCAGGGTCAGAGAGAAGAGGCACAGAATTGCAACTTCTAGCCAGAACACCCTGTGAGAGGCTTTCTGGAGCCAGTTTTTACCACACTCACCGTCTATGCAATTATCACTGGGGCAGAGCCTCTCCTTTTCAGACAACCCTGTATTGTGAGAAGCCCATGAAAGCCAGTGAAATATGCCCAGAGGCCCCACTGAGCCATGCCAAACTTTTTCCCTAGACCTATATGACCATTCATTTCATAACACTGTACTTCCTAATGCACCCATAATTAGTCTTTAAGGTAGCCCTCAAAACACCTCTTTTAAAGTGCTGTTGTATTTTTAAAAAATCACCAGGGGAATGGAAACCAAGAGACCATTCTGGAAAACTAGGATAACTGTATTTTGCTGGGAAGTATGGTAGTCCTGGGCATTTTCAGACAGGGGACAAGAGGAAAAATATAAGTCCAGATCTGTATGGTAGAGGAGCTGGCAACCAAGCCTTTGAGTTCACAAGAAAGCTGTGTTTAAAAAGCCTGTCTACTGATTTCGGAGGTAGAGTATCTTTGAGCGCCTACAAAGGAGGAAGGCAATCACATGAGGAGGAATGAGGAACAGAAATGCACCTGCCAAACACACACACACTAACAAACATTTCCCTCCATTCTTCAACATACATACATCAGGAAAACTGAAGGATGTTGGATAATGCCTCGTAGATCCTAATATACTCTTTGAAAGATTGAATTGGGTGACGCTTGAGTGGTTCAGTCCATCAAGCCTCCAACTCTTGATTTTGGTTCAAGTTATGATCTTAGGGTCGTGACATCAAGCCCTGCTTCGGGCTCTGCACTGGGTGTGGAGCATGTTAAAGATTCTCTTGCTCCCTCTCCCTCTGTCCCCTACCCTTAAAAAAAATAAATAAATAAATAAATAAATAAAGATTTAATTGGTATTGTTACTACAGTGCTAATGAGACATGGATATCTAGTAATGATGCTTTTAAATTCCCACTTCCTTCCATTTCCTTTCACAGGTGCTGATCCCTAAAAAACATCTTGCAAACACCATCTCAGTGTCTGCTCCTGAAGAACCCAACCCGTGGCAATGCCATTCTCCCTCCCCAACACTTTGTATATATAACTGCATACATACTCAAAAGTCTAAACATATATATACATGACATCCTTTTTCTCAGGCTGTAACCCCCTCACAGAACCTCAGACAAGCTTTGAATTCAATGTCTCTGAATGCTTAGGAGAGGCAGCACGGCTTAATGGTCAAGACCATTAACTTGGGGATTAAACTTGGCTTGAAATCACAGGCCTTCCCTCATTTATGAGGGCCAAATGTAATAATGTACACAAAGATCTTACACAGTGCCTGGCCCACAGTAAACCTCCAGTAAATGACAGCTATTATTTTTGCCATCCAAAGTTTCCAAGACTTGAATCTAAGCCAAACACACACTAGAGAACTGTTCTTCCCTCTAACAGGGGGACAGCTCTACTTCCAGCTTCTCATTCTCAGTCTCTGCTATTCTACAAGGGAGAAGTCAACTTTTCCTCTCAAAACAAACAAAAAACCAAACAACAATGACAATAAAAGCCCTTTGTTCAAACTTTCACAATCTTTTGAATTGTTGCAATAGGTTCCAAACTGGTTTCTGACCTCTTAGGCTCAATTCCCAACTCCAATCCATTCTTCACTTTGCCTGTAGTTATATTCCTAAAGTGCAGGGGCACCTGGGTGGCTCAGTCGTTAAGAGTCTGCCTTCTGCTCAAGTCTTGATCTCAGGGTCCTAGGATCGAGCCTCATGTTGGGCTCCCTGCTCAGTGGGAAGCCTGCTTCTCCTCCCTCTTCCTCTCCCGCTGCTTGTGTTTCCTCTCTTGCTGTCTCTCTTGTGTGTCAAATAAATATAAATAAATAAAATCTTTTTAAAAAAATAAAATAAAATGCAGGTAAGTTCTCCACTTGAAATCCTTATTTCCATTTTCTGCACAGAAAAAAATTATGTAAACTATGTAAGCCACTGCTGTTTGAAGAACAAATGGATGGATGGATGGATATGGGTAGATGCTCCATAAACATTTTCAAGTACTCCATAATTTTATTATATGAACATAATTGAAATTGGAGAAAGAACTCTTTAAATTAATTTAAAATGTAAGTGACAAAGAAAAATTAACTTGAACTTTATATTAAAAATGAAAATTATCAAAATGTTCTTTCATAGTTAAAAATTTAGATTATATGCTTAAGTAGGGACTGTTTTTTAGAAATAATACTGTGGGGTAAAAATTATCAAAAACTTCTCTGACAGCATCTCTGAAAACACTGTAATTTCAGGTTACTGCTGTGCAATAAGTAAAAGAAATTCTTTTATTTTAAAAATTCAAGATCTTGGGTGGCTCAGTCAGTTAAAGATTGCCTTTGGCTCAGGTCATGATCCCAGGGTCCTGGGATGGAGCCCCCAGTCAGGGTCCCTGCTCAGCAGGGAGTCTGATCCTCCCTCTGCTTGTGCTCTAGTTGGCTCTCTCCCTCACTCTCAAATGAATAAATACATCAAAAAAATTCAAGACCTTATCATTTTTCATGAGAGCCTTTCTTATATTTTGTTATGTAACATCACATTTAAGTACTCATCTTATTCATTTTCTTCTTTAGTTGATAACTGACCAAACTCTCCTTTAGCTTTATTTGCCAATGGCTATATCTGTGTTATAGATACTAATACAACATCACTTGTATTAACATCATAAAATGTCACATCATCTGCAAAATACAGAATTTTACGCTTTTATTTACACTGAATTTTTATTTTCTCTAGGTGTATTCAACAATAGGCAGTAAGTGGTCTAGTAATGACATTGATTCAGGGGGCATGAATCAATACAACAACTTGCTGATAAATCTTTAACATCTAGTCCCCCACCCCTCCAAAAAAGAGCTCTGATTTATAGTGTTTTCCAAATGTCTAGTGTAAATACCCCACTATGGCCAAACCTAAACCTAAGTGACTGATGTAATGTCACTGAATGTGGACTTGGGAAGAGGTGTGTACACTGCATCTGACAGCCTTTCATGATGAGTGAGCTCTAGCATGTCACTGGATAGACACTAGTGCTAAGATGAATGTGATGTTTGAATGGTCACTAATTTTTGTAAATTGGTTAGTTTTTAGTGGATATTTCTGTGCTATGATGACTCTTCTTTTCCTAGTAAACCTTATAATCTACAGTATTCAATAATAAAGAATTCCACATACAGCATTTAAAGCTGCCTGTAGTTCCCCCCAAGTAAATAAAGTCTTAGTAATATTTCATATTGTCTCTAGAGCAGACCCTGAATTCATGTCATTCTCTGTGTCTAATACTCCTTCTAAACCCACCACCACTTCTACATCCTGGCATATACCAAGCTCCTCACACTTTCATAGTAATGTTCTTCCTGGAAACATCATGAGACCAGAAACTAAGTCTAACTTCTTCTGTATTTTCTCTACCTTCCCAAAATCAGGACTGCCTTTTCAAACTGTTATGGACTGAATCTTGCCCCATCTTCAAAATTCATATGTTAAAGCCCTAATCCCCAATGCAACTGTATTTAGAGATAGGGTCATTAAAGATGTAATTAAGGCTGGATGAGGTTGCAAGTACAAGGTCTTAATCCAATATGATTGATGTCCTTATAAGAAAAGAAAGAGACACGGGGAGGCACCCATACAGAGAAAAGGCCATGTGAGAACGCAGAAAAAAGGAGGCTGTGTGTAAGCCAGCAAGAGAGGTCTCACCAGAAACCAACCCTCCTAGCACCTTGACCTTGAACTTCCAGCCTTCAGAACTATAAGGAAATAAATGTCTATGGTATTTTATTATGGCAGCCTTAACAGTCTAATATCCAAATGAATTGCTAGGATAGCCTTGAACAGCTCCCAGTTCTTTGTGGTAAATGCACAAATTAATAATACTGTGGGATATGTGTGAATGTGTTTGTATGCATAAATTCATGTATTACTCTGATTTTTAATTCAGTACACAGGTTACTTAAAGATTGTTGAGAAGGTTGATATTGGACCATCTGCAGATTATTACAACTTGATCTGCCAGATGGAATATAATTGCCAGCTTCATTCAAAAACATTTATTCATTTTGGGAATTGCCGTAATTAAAATAAAATGTTCTTGCATATGCTTGTATTAGACTCAGTATATTCAAAGACATGCAGGTTATTAAAAAGAATTTTCAAAGTTTGTTGAAGTAAACTTGTAGTTTCAGATAACCCTGTCTCTACCTTTGATTCAGCTGCTTCTAAAGCAGGATGATGGGAAAAATCAACTAAATTATAAAGGTTGGGTTTTTTTTTTTTTAATGAAATAGGCCAAAGACAAATGAAGCTTTACTGTGAATAGGGAGTATTAGTTTGCCCAAGTACATTACAGAACAGGGTCTGACTAACCTCAGACCTGACCAAAACAGCTCTATTTGCCAAAAAACCCCAGTCATTTCCACAAGGTTGCCAATAAATCCCGATTGCTGGCTACCGCCTACAAACACACACAAGGCAGCTCACTGTTGGAAATGTGCACAGAGTTGAGTATTTGTAAATTTAATTACACCTCTGTTTGCTGGTAACAAAGATCTAGTTAGTTTATGTTCTGGGTTAGGTAATGGGTTCTCTCTGGCTTCCAGAGCCCCTTGGCTTAGCTTCTCCAACTTCCTCCACCCCTCTGGTTGTTCCACAGCCTCTGCGTACACAGCAGGTCTCTGCAATAGGAATCTGAAGTGTCGGGCTGTCTCTCTGCCCTTGGTGCTGACTCAGACCCTGTGAGTGCTCTGTGAAACTAACGAAAATAAGACAAAGACCATGAATAGTAGAGCCCACCAAAGAGGAAACACAAATCACTGAAGATACAAAGAGGTTGAGTCTCAATGGCTATTAAAAGAATGACATGGGACCACATAACATTTGTCACTTATCAAACTGATATTGTTTTAATGAAAGAATGGGCATCGAAGACACATGAACTTGGTTCAACTGCTCTGCCCTTTAATGTCTGATGTTACTGGAGAGCAGTTTGGCAATATGCCTGAAAACCTTTAAAATGTTAATGTGGGGGTAGCCGGTGGCTCAGTCATTAAGCCTCTGCCTTTGGCCCAGGTCATGATCCCAGGGTCCTGGGATTAAGCACTGCACTGGCTTCCTGCTCAGTGGGAAGCCTGCTTCTCCCTCTCAGACTCCTTCTGATTGGCTTTCTTCTCTCTCTGTCTCTGTCATAAGTAAATAAAATCTTTTTATAAATAAATAAATAAAATGTTAATGTGCCTTCTGCTTCCAGCCCTGGTGGAATAAAAGGTACCAGATTTACTCTCCTGCCTGAAATTACCAAAAAGTATTAGGTTAAAAAAAAAAATCAGGGGTGCCTGGGTGGTTCAGTGGGTTAAAGCTTCTGCCTTCAGCTCAGGTCATGATCCCAGGGTACTGGGATCGACCCCCACATCATCAGGCTCTCTGCTCGGCAGGAAGCCTGCTTCCTCCTCTCTCTCTCTCTCTCTCTGCCTGCCTCTCTGCCTACTTGTGATCTCTGCCTGCCAAATAAATAAATAAAATCTTTTAAAAAAATCAGATAAAAGATATTAAACAATGGTTTTGAAGATACTCCCTGAAAGACAAGAAACAAATGGGGTGAGCCTTACAAAATTGCTTCAGCTGACTTCTGGAGATTTCCCAGACCTTGGTGTGGGGAGAGGATTCCCTGAGTTGAGGAGAGTAGAGAGACTGCAGACCAAGGCAACTAGAGTTCTCAGAACAAAGTACTGGGGAGGTAAGAGCTTTACCAAGAGATGTGCCGAGGGTCTCCCTAACTGTTTAGTGATCAGCACACACACATGAGGAAACTACCTATGGCTGGGGAAAGACCAGTTACCAGGATTAGGCTCTCGCACAGGGTTGGATGGAGGGCCTGTTCCCACAGACACCCTGGAAAACATCACAATATACTAGACAGAAACACAGAAGGATCTTAGCTCTATGATGAGGAACAAGTCCTACATGAAGCACAAACAAGTCTTGCTCAACAAATCTTAAAAGCAAGACTAAAAATGATCAAACTATTTCTGACCAGTTTAACTGCATTCCAGAACAGAACTCATGAATACTGATAGGAATAAAAAAAAAAAAAATCTAGTACCTAACAAGGTAAAGTTCATTATGTCTAGAATACAATAAAAAAATTAGCTGCCATGCAAAAAAGTGAAGAAAAATGATCTATAATGAGAAGGATTATCAATTAATCAAAACTGAATGAGAACTGACACAATGTTAGAATTACCAGGCAAGGACACAAAAACAAGTATTATAACTGTATTCCATATGTTCAAAAGTTAAGTAAAGAAATGAACATTTTTTTTCTTTTTTCTATTTTTCAGCTTCACTGAAGTACTAGAAGATTTTTTAAGGACCTAAACCAAATTTCTAAAGACAGAATCTACAATATGTGAAATGAAAAATATACTTAGTGGTACAATGACAGATCAGACATTGCAGAAGAAAAAAATCAGTGAATCCAAAGATATAGCAATAGAAACAATCAAGAAAATAGTATTTTTAAAAAAGATGCACAAAGCATCAGTGAGCTCTGGGAGTTCAACTAAGCTGAGATATGTGTAATCAGAATCCCCCCAAAGTGAGGGGGGGTGTAAAAAATGTTTTGAAGAAATAATGGCCAAAATTTTGCCAACAAATACCATTAACACCCAAATTCCAAGAAGCTTGACAAACCTCAAGCATAAGAATCAAACACAAATAACTAAAACCAGCGATAGGGGGTACCAGGGTGGCTCATTCAGTTAGCATCTCCCTTCAGCTCAGGTCATGATCCCAGGGTCCTGGGACAGAATCTCGCACTAGACTCCCTGCTAGCAGAGAGTCTGCTCCTCCCTCTTCCTCCGCCTCTCTCCCGGTTTGTGTTTGCACGCTCTCTCTCTTTCTCTCTCAAATAAAGAAGTAAAATCTTAAAAAAAAAAAAAAAAAAAAAAAAAAAAAAACCAGTGATAGAAGGAAGTCTTCAAAGCAGCAAAAGAAAACTGACACTTTACAGACAGAGCAAAAAATTAAGGATGACAGCAGTTGTCTCATAGGAAAACAAAATAGTGGCATAACATCTTTTAAATACTGAAAGAAAAAAGCTGTCAGCCTAGAATTCTACATCCAGGAAAAAATTCTTTGAAAAGCCAGGTTAAGATAAGTGCTTTTTCAGACATACAAAAGCTGAAAGAATTCATTACCATCAAATCCCTACTATAGGAAATATTAAAGGGTATCAATCAGGGAAAGAGAAAATGATGTCATATAGAGATCTACACAAAAGAAACAAGAGAACCAGAAATGGGAACTGCACTAGCAAATATATAAGATTATTTTCTTTTTATTTTTTTTTTCAGTGTTCCAAAATTCATTGTTTATGCACTACACCCAGTGCTCCATGCAATATGTGCCCTCCATAATACCCACCACCAGGCTTACCCATTCCCCCACCCCCTCCCCTCCAAAATCCTCAGTTTGTTTCTCAGAGTCCACAGTCTCTCATGGTTTGTTTCTCCCTCCATTTCCCCCAATTATTTTCTTATTAATAAAATATCTTCAAATAATAATTCACTGTTTAAACAAAAATAATAACAACAAAGTGTGGAATACAAATGTAGATATACATATTGTATGACAATAATACCACAGAGGTTGAGAAAGAAGAAACAGAAGTAGCCTATAGTAAGATTCTTATACTATATATGAAGTCATATAATATCACCTGAAGGTTGAGTGTGGTAAATTGAACATGTATACCATATGCCCCAAAGCAACCACTGAAATAACAAAAGGTTATAACTACTCAGCCAAAGGAGATAAGATAGAACAATTAAAAATATTCAATTAATTCCAAAAAACACATAAAAAAGAGGAAAAGAAGAATCAAGAACAAATGGGACAAATACAAAACATTACTCCACAAAGCTCTAAATAAATGAAGAGATATACCAGGTTCTAAAGTCATAAAATTCAATATTATTAGCACGTCAATAGTCCCCAAATTGGTGTATAGATTCAATACAATCCCAATCAAAATAAAGCAAAAAAAGAAAAAAATCAAGCACAGTTTGTAAACTGATTCTTAAATTCACATATAAATATAAAGGATATTTATATCCTTTTAGACCAGAATAGTCCAAACTACTTCAAAAAGAAGAATAAAGCTGGAAAACTAACACCACTTGATTTCAAGACTGATTATAATGCTACTCTAATAATGACAATTTGGAATTAAAATAATATAGACAACTCATCAGGGAGCAGAATACAGTCCAGAAATAAACACCCACATAAAACAGACAACCGATTTCTGACAGAGGTACAAAGACAATTCTGTAGAGAAAGGATAGTATTTCAATAAATGTGATGAAATAATTGGATATCCATATGCAAAACTGAACTGGGATCCATACCTCATACCACAACCAAAAATTTTTTCAAAATATCCAAAAATTAACACAAAATAGATCACAGGGGGCGAGGGGATGATGCTAAAGTTAGTTGAGGCCTGGAGATCTTTAGCCATTACTTTGCATTGGAACTAGAGGGTTGGAGAAGCTCTTTTTAAGCACACTGACCTCCCAAAAAGAAATAAGAATGTAGAACCTACAAAAGCATGGGGTGGAGAAGGAGGCATAGTACTTGCCTCTGGGCAGGCTATAGGGAAGCCAAGGAGGCCCAAGGAGGCTCCAGAGTGCAACACCATGACTCTTTGCAGTCTCACGGTCCCAGGAGACAGTATGCTGGAGTAGGAAATAGGACTCCTCTCTCAGAGGCTCTCTGCTCCCTGCTGGGATGACCACTTGTGTCCTTCAGGGCTCTGTGATCATGGGACATCACAGAGCAAAACAGACAGTGAGTATGTGGTACCCCAAACTACCCCAGGTATCCCCAGACATGACTAGGTGAGAGACTGAGATAGCCCTGGAAATCCTGAAGTCTCCTTTTCAGCTGCCTGGAAGAGCCAACAAATGTACTAATTTTTAGGACACTTCATATGAACCCATAAATTGGTGAGGTAGGGGCTCATTTGGGTGAAAAGGAAACCCCAGAAAAACTTTAGAAGAAAATAAATCTGTATTATCAGTTATTATCTTTGGATGGTGAAGTTCTAGGTGATTTTTATTTTCTTCCTAATTTCTGCATTGTCTGAATGTTTTCCATGTATTATTCTTTAGAGTCAAATAAGCAATAAGGCTATTTTTAACTTATTAAAAATCTCCAAAGCAAAATCAAAATTTAAAGGATAGTATAATCCTATTTAGTGAAATACAAACTGAATATAAATGTATAGAAAAGAAAAATGAGGGGTGCCTGGGTGGCTCAGTGGGTTAAGCCGCTGCCTTCGGCTCAGGTCATGATCTCAGGGTCCTGGGATAGAGCCCCGCATCAGGCTCTCTGCTCAGCAGGGAGCCTGCTTCCTCCTCTCTCTCTGCCTGCCTCTCTGCCTGCTTGTGATCTCTCTCTGTCAAATAAATGAATAAAAAAATCTTTAAAAAAAAAAAGAAAAAGAAAAGAAGAATGAGAAGCAATACACCAAAACATTAATAGCAATTTGAGTAGAATTATTGTTGGTGGTTTTTTTTTTTTCTCATTTTGCTTTTCTGTGGTGGTTTTTTTTTTTTTTCTCATTTCATTCCAATAAATGTTTGCCACTTTTGTAATTAGAAAGGTTATTAAATTATTATGATTATTTTAAAAATCTCATGAATAGAAAAGAAGGCTGGCCTCACACGTAAATGTATACCCATCCGTTCAGCTTTCAGGAATCTCTCTCTTTTATCTTATAAAATGAGATTGGACTAGATGAATTTTAAATCCCTCTTCACTATGAGATTTAATCTATTTTAAATTTTCACAGATTACATGTGAACTTGGGTTCTCTTATGTTTAAGCTTAAAAATAAAAAGAACTAATAAGAGAGGTTTTTAATTTTTCCAAAAGTTTTTCCCTTTCCTCAGATTGTCTACTGAGCTGGGCATTCTGCCCTAGATTTCCTTCTTTGAAACTGAGTCCTTTATTGCTTCAAATGAGATTAATTCTGAAGTTCAAGATTGCTAGGCCTTCACATTTATTTATAAGCTCCTTATTGAGGCACATAACTTGTACTTGCTCAAAACCTGATGCAGCCTTTTCCATGCCATAGTGCCCATAAATTATCCAAAGACTAGGTTTCCAGATTGATTTTTTTCCTTCCCTCCCCCATTAAATCATCATATTAATCACTCCAACATTTTCCTTCATTGAGGATGTTGATGAATGTGAAGTAAATTATCTGCCAATTGCATATTCACCAAAGTATGTAAGATTATTCCAGACTTCTTTAAAAGTAGCTATCCAAAACTGCCCCCTAGAAATACCAGGAGTCTGATTTCCATTGAGTTATGGCAGCAGATGTGCTGGACTCTTCCTGGAAAGGCTAACGCTCAAGTAATCACACTGGTGCACATGAATTTGATTTTATTAGTTGCCATTATTATTTATGGTTTGCTGAGGAGCAGTGATGCATAGCTCTTTGTGGGCTCATGCTTTAGCTCACTTACCATGGAAATACTGGGCCCAGAATATAGTTTTCCTCTTCTAGTGCCTTGTCCTTACAGGCATCAGTACACAAACTCAAAACTGAAAGAAGATCTGGAGCAACTGTAGTATATGGTGTTTCTCTATCCCTCTTATAGCTGTTGACCTCCTTTGGTGGGGAGGGGGGCACACTTTTATTACCTTTCCAATATGGGTACCCTAGAGTCTATTGGGACATACTGCTCATTAATGTGGGAAGCAGACGGCATTGTGATTTTAAGTGTGAGCTTTAGAGTCACACAGATCTGGATTAAATCCTGGTTCTACCACTTATTAGCTATCATCTTCAGAAAGTTACTCAACCTCTTGGAGCTTCTCTTTGCTCAACTGTAAAATGGAAGTAATAATAATACCTACCCCCAATGGTTATTAATGAGGATTAAAAGAGATAACCCCTTAGGAGGGTTCTTAAAGCACAGATAATATCCAATAAATTTTAGCAAATATGATTAAAAAATAAAGACCATGACTTGTTGTATAGGTTCACAGTGAACTGCAATTTCAACTTGTTCCAGAGGCCACCTGACTTCCCCAGGCAGCTAGTCTAGTATTTTGTGTCCACTGGGTTTCTTTTTCCCAGGCAGACCATTTTTGTTACTGTGTTTTCTGCAATTGTTTAGACAAAGATCTCACAGCTTCCTTTGTGTTCTCTTCTTACTGCTTGCTTAGTGTTTCTCTATGTTGATAACCTTTCTGGATACAAATAGAGGGGGTGAGGGGAAGACCGGATGATGCCATTTGACAAGATGAGCCCTAAAGGTAACTCTTTGACTTTCAAACACTTTAAAACCATTTTTTAAGAAGGATAGTAAAAGAGAGGGGGAAAAATAGTCTATTTAACTTGTGATAATGACAGGGGGAAAAGAATCTGAGCACCTTTATGACTGAAAAGAAAACCAAAATGATGATAGTTTGAGTTTTCCTTGTCAAACTGTTTGCAAAAATTTTTTCACTTTATTTTTGTAGAAAACAAGAAGATGGACAGAGGTATGATACTTTAAACCGGTTTTGTTGACAACAATGTTAAGGCAAAAAGGAGGTTAAGCAACATGGTTTTTCTTTTCTTTCTTTTTTTTTTTTTTTGCTGCAGCCAGTCAGTAATTCCAAGACCAGTAATTCTTGATCATGAATCACTTTCTCATTTAATGTCTTCCTCTTCTTTGGGAAGACCAAAGGCTTCCATATGAAGTTTACTGGAGCCACTCTAATTATCATCATCATCATCATCATCATCACAATGATAATAATAACAATAATAGCTAAGATTATGGAGCTCTTATTATATACCAGATGCTGTTCAGAATTTTTTACATGTGTTAAGTCATTTAATTTTTCAACAACTCTGTGAGATTAGTATGATAATTACTCCCATTACTAAAAATGAGGAAAATGTGGTACTTATTGGAGGACACACAACTGTATAGTATCATGGTCAAGAGCCTGGGATTGGCAGAGCAAACCTTGATGAGCAGCTCTCTAGACCCGTCACTTCTCGTCTCACATGTTTTTCCATCCCTGCTCCTCTGCCAGTGTGAGCTATAAGCATGGCCCTCTTCCAAAGGCAGCCACGTCAAGGCCCACAGGTTGAATAATACTTCTTTAAATTTAATGAAAGAGATATGAAAGGAAAGTTTAGGACATTGGCTTAAACCAGTTTCCTTTTGCAAACTTCTATCATTTCTTATCCTTAGTCATGGGTGATAAAAAGAAAGAGGTAGACCATAACTCTATGATCAACCGGAACAATGAAATATTTGGGAGACTATCTATGCAATCCCATGTAACTGCACCTTGAATACCATCACTAACAAGCCAGAATCTCAACATATCCACCCTTAGAATGTCCTTGGATGTTGTCATCAAACGGACATGTTGAATGTCTTAGAGCTACACAGAAATCATCCTAACTTTATGGTTGTCCCATCAATCAGAAGACGTCAGTTTACAACAAATTGGTGCCAAGTGAAAGCAGGAAGAGGAAATGGCTTTATTTCATTGATTGTCAGAGGTTGGAAGTGATTAAAAACATCAGTTATTACACAACTCCAAAGACTGACATATATTTGTGAAATGAAGCCCTTCTGAGAAGGGCTCCTGGAAACCTCCTGAGATAGAAAACATTATGTTCTGACTTGCAGAAATAAAACTGTACCTTTCCAGGTACAAATCCTCAACCAAACGATGAACTCACAGCTTTATGGTGGAAGCAGGAGGAGAAAGAAACTGGGCAGGGGCGGGGAGGGTGGCTCCTTCATTTTCAGACCTGCACTGGGATGGAGCATAACCTCAAATCTTTTTTTAAGCAGGAGAAAATATAGATTGGTGGGAGAGGATCCAAGTAGGTGAAGAGAATGTCACCATTAGGAAGCTGGCTGTCCACCCAGATCCTCTGGACCACAGAATCCCAGAGAGTCTCCACATGAGCCTGCTGCTATATAAGCACAATGACACATCCCCAGAGTATGCATCATGGGGGATATAAAAGATGTGGAAAGAATAAAATGAGACAAAGAGGCTGCCTTCAAAATTTGCTAAGGATTTGAGTTTCCTTGAGGAATTTATTCAAGCATGAGCTTCTGTTCTGTCAAACAGATGGGCTGTCTGCATTGCTCCTCTCCCATTAGGATTCTAAATTCATGTAAAGACATGGCAAGATAAGATAAAGAAGGAAAGTATTCTAATACCTAAATAAAGTTGTTGGGTGTTAGATGTACTCCACCTCTGCAGAAACATAAGTCATAAAGAGTCCTGCAGTTTCCTGCAGAAATATAAGAGTCCTGCAACCCCACACAGTCCAGATGATCAGCCACTCTGAGAGGTCACGAGGGGCTCACAGGAGCAGATGGGTAGTTGACACAAGGCAGAAGATGTCACAACTAGTACAATGGCCCGGCAGAGGGAAGACTGGGGGCTATGCCTCCCATTTGCTGTTGTTCACACACCTTGCATATCCTATTGTCTACCCACAGGTTTAACATTGTTCCTGTGTTCATGGATTATTTGGTTTTTCTCCTGACACTTATTTATTCATTCCAAATGCACCAAGACCCTAATATACAAATGGAAAATACATAAAAGAGAAAACATAATTTAGAAAATGATGAAATTCCAACTATCTGAAACTCAATTAAAAAATCACATGAAAAAAGCCTTTTTTACCTCTCACATTGGCAAAGAGTTTTAAATTGTAATATCTGGTCTGGCGAGAATGTTATAAAAGGAACCCTCTCTTGGTGATGATCATAATGATGATAGCTATGAGAGCTCTTATACCTAGTCAGTGCTCGAAAAAGTGTGGATGAATGAATGAATGAGAAGCTCAAGAAATGCTGCCTTCCAGTTCACCTTGGACCTGGCCAGGCCCACCCACACTTGCTACGGCTTTTCCCTGCAGAACATCGAAGTCACTGCAAAGCCTCCAACAGACATCTATTTTCTGAGGTCCTATCTGCTCTAGAATAGTTTCTTTATCATTCTGATAAACAGCCTCAGAGTAAATGGCTGAAAATGGAAAATCCTCCTTGGCCCTGGTTGAAAATATGATGAGTTTTGAAATGGACTTAAAGTTCTAAGTGTGATTCGTGTTCTTTGAGCATAATCTGTCAAGAGAACATTCAACAGTATAAACTATTTTCTCTGGGAAGGCGTGGCTAGTGGTGTTTTGGTTTAATGCAAACCCATTTGGTTCCGTAAATACATAGGTGAGCCACAGTAGTGGTAGTGGGCTACCACCATTTGTTCATCTTGCTTGGGGGGAATCTAGGGAGTTGATTCTCCCTAAAAGGAATCCTCAGAACACATTTTGGGTCCGAAAGAGATAAATGTGAAGAAGTATTCACACAGCACAAAATTCCAGAACCATTAGGACAGACTTGCTCTTATTGCAAGTGAGAAAAGTGAGGCTCAGAGAGGTTAGGTAAGTGCCCAACATTAAACAGCCAGTATGGGAACCCTGAGAAACTGGCACCCAGTCATGGTCTTCTTCCACTTGAACTGTGTGGGTCATAGAATATTCATGGACCACCAATTCTAAAAGATTTCCCAGGAGAAGGCAGAAGGGAGAAGGTGAGAGAAGTTTTTGGAGTGGTATAGACTTTCTTCACCCAAAACCAATCTCAAGAAAGTGGTAAAAATTACTACAGGGCCAAAGAGAGAACCTCAGAAATAAATCAATAACCTCTCCTAGGAAACCTCCTGATCTGAAACACTGGCAAGGAATAACAGTGTTCCCTCTATTCTTATTCCTAAATACTGACTTCTTCAGAAATTCTGTGAACTGGACCATTATTTGTCCATCTGAAATCTAAGTTTTATCAGCATTGTCATAATGCCATTTCCAAAGCTCCTAATGAGCTTTCGCCTGGCCTGGGTAGAGTGGTAGATGTAATGTGTATCCCACAATCACTGCCCAGAAAAATGACCCTTCTTACTAAATTGCTACTTGATAATTTTTACAAAAGCTTCCTTTTTAAATAGAGCAAATTTTTTATATTTTCTGCATTATGGAACTTTCCCTTAGCTTTAAAATATAATTAAATAACTGTTCAAGGTCACTTTGTGGAAATTAACTATCTTGGGAAAGAAGTTGAAATCCCCAAAAGGTATCTTCCAATAGCTGAGAATCAGAGGACTTTGTCTAGGTAACCTGTTTCAGAGTTTAGAACGTACTGGATGAAATACAGGCCTCTCCTAGACATTCTCCCTCAATTCTTTAAGATTCTGAAAAGAATTTTGGCTCTTTGTTTTATTAAGAAGCACTGGATTGGGTATGGCTCATTCATTCTTTTCAGTATAATCACTTCAACTCTGGAAAGTCCCCTGTTGGGTCCTCATCAAACTAGCCTTGAGATTCTCAAAGCCCCTTCCTGCCTCTGCTGTGTTCAACTCTCTTTAAGAGTTGTGAAAGAGATACTCAGAACTGAGCATGACCATAAACGGAGCAAATGAGTTTCTTTTAAGGATCTCTGGCCTGCTTCAGAGAACTGCACCCAGGGCATGGATTATACACCTGCAAAGAGTGATGGGATGGGCAGTTGAGGGGGAGCACAGCTTGCACATGTGGAAGGCTCAGTGGCTCCTCTCAGGGGACCAGAACAAAAGAAGCTGAGCCAAAAGCTTAGCTTAGAGAGGTAAGAAAGTAGAAAGGAGGCAGAGGCAGATGGGAGAAATGACTTCCATCCCAAGCACATTATTCAAAAGTGGTACTCTCTCCTAAATATTTTAAGATAAGGTACAAATATACAGTTAAAAAGATGTGAAACTTTGTGAAATATGTGATTACATGACCATTGGCTAGACCTTGGGATATAAAAACTGAAAAATGTCTCCCCTACCAGCCATAGGCACAAAGACCCTCACACTCCAGCAGGCTCAGACAGGTGTCTCAGAAAATTCTATAAAGTCTCTGTGTAAAAAAGCCTGAAGGGTCTTTTCTTTGTTGCTTGACCACTCAGAATGGAAATGTCTCTTCTGACTGAAATGGGTAAGTAAAGTAGCAGGAAGTTCTCTGCTCCTAAAGCTTTCAGATCCATTTCTGATGGAGACTATATGGGACCCAGACATAATTTGTGAGCAAATCTAGACAATTTTGCTTTCTACTCTGGGCATCTGAGAAGCAAGAGAAAGTTTGATAGAGTTGAAAAGGAAGAGGGATCAAGAGATTTATGAAGAAAGATTAAAGCACTTAAAGGTCAGATGCCTGACCAAGGCATGACAAAGATTCAGGGGGAGTGGTGGTTAAAAGTCCATAAATATTTGCATTATGAAAAATTTTCTGCCGCGCACGCGCACGCGCGCACCCACACACACACACACACACACTACAACACCCCACAGATGGGATTGAATGCCTTTCCTTTAAGGAGTTTAAAATAGACTGGCAGGAGAATTACTGTATACCTGAAAGAGTCTAGTGATTCCTCTAAGGGATACGGAACCTAAAGGTTAGTTTGGGAGAGATAGAGGGGAATTAGCAGGAAAAATGGGAGTGATTTCTATCCCAGTACATTCTCCAAAGTGATGTTCTCTTTTATGGGCAGATATGATGGTTAAAAAGTCAGTATAGGTCAACTTTGGGGTTTATAATCATCTCTCCTTCCTGTAATTTGGTGCTTTTTGTGCAATAAGAGAGGGGTGAAGAAATAATTTGAGATAATAAGCTATTGTCATTGTTGTGTGCCTTGAGATAATGACCTCTTGGCTGCTATTGCTGCTTGCCATTAGGAAGCCAGAAGACTTGATACAAACTTCACTGCTTCATTTGAGATTTGCAAAACAGTCCCAAAAGGGCCTCTGATAACTTTATTGTATGCCTACCTTAGAGTACAGTTACTGGCTGCCATTCTTGCTCAGAGGCTTATACTCCTCAGAAAATCATGTAGCATTCCTAGTCATTCTCCCAAGGTACATGAACTCTCCTAAGAGAGGTAGAGTTTTGATAAGAAAAAATGGCACCTACAAGGTTGTTAAAATACAAGACAAGTTCTTCTTGGGTGTGTCCTAAGATACTGGAAGAAACACTGACTGGCAGGATACAATGAGAGGACATCCACAAAGCCAATAGATTGGAGCTGCAATGCACAGCTACAGCCAAATCCTTGTTTTATCACCCATCCTTCTGAGGAACCACACATTAAATAGTAAGATATTTATTTCATAAGTAATACACATTCACAGTGGGGGAGATTAGAACACACATCTAAGTTGTGGCAGACTGCATCACAGTTACCAAACTTTCCCACTCCTGTATTCATGCCATTTGCATGACTCTGCAGATCCTTGCACTAGAAACAGCTATCTATTTTCCTCCCCCACTGATTTAGGCTTGGGTGTGTGGGCAGAGTAGACTACGTGCCATCTCCAAACCAAAGCCTGAAGAGCTAGCATTTGTTTCCCTTTCTCCTTTGTACTTCTGCCATTGTCATGAGAAGAACATGCCCTAGGGTACCTGGGTGGTGCAGTTGGTTGACTGACTCTTGGTCTCTGCTCAGGTCATGGTCTCAGGGTCATGAGACTGAGCTCTGGGTTGGATTCTGCACTCAGCAAGGAGTCTGCTTCTCTCACTCTGCCTCTACCCCCCCCCCGCCCCACTCACTCTCTCCATCTAAAATAAAATAAGTCTTTGAGGGGGAAAACAAACAAACAAACAAACAAACAAACAAACAAAAAAAACCCAAATGCCCTGGTTAACTCACCGGCCCAAGGAAGATGAAATACAGAGTTGACCTAAACCCAATCTGTGCCAAGTTAAGCCCAACCAAGAATGCCTAGATAGACACATGGCTGTGTGTGAGAAAAAGTACTGTTGTCTCAAGTTACTGAGTTTTGGGGTGCTGTTACACAGAGATAACCACTATTTGGTGTGTGCTTTTTTCCTAGCATTTGTTTATATATCTGTATGCATGTGTGTATGCTGTATGTATATTAACTTTTATAAAGCAATATATACAGTGCATTGGGCTTTGAGACTTTTTTCACTAATTTGGAAATTTTTTCCAATCAATGAATATATTTTAAAACATATTTAACACAATTTAATGAATAGTATTCTGCAATATTGATAAGCATATATATTTTTAAATTTTAGCTGCTAAATTTGAATGGTAGCTGAATATATTTTCCTTGTAAACAATACAAAAATATGTAGACTACAATGCAAGTCCTACTTTAACACTCACCCTCCCTGATATATATTTTTTCCACCCCCAGAGATGAGCACTATTAAAAGTTTGATTTATCTCCATTTGGGCCCTTTTACTATGCATTTATTGCAGGTACAAATATACCTACATATGTGGAAGATTTTAAAAATGACTGGTATTATAATCACTTGATAATTGGCCACTTTTTCACCAAACAGATTCTTTTAGAGATTATGCACGTCATCATGTAGGTTTACTCCATGATGTTAGATTGCTGAATAACACACCAGAATGTGGACATGTCCCAGTTTACTGAAGTACTCTGTCATTAACAGACATGTGAGTTGTATCTAAGTTTTTGGACAGTTTGGTGAACATCCTTCTTCATGCCTCTTTGAATATGTATGCAAGTGTTTCTTCAAGATCAGGAAAACAAGGGCAACTAATGATTATTATAGATACTATCAAAGTGCACTCCAAAAGGCTGTGATACCTCCCCTTCACATGAGAGGACCCATGCACACCAACACCAACCAAATCCTCTGCATTTATTTCCAATTAATTTTGTAGCTTGTCCCAGAATTTCAGCTTCCTAATCTTGAAAATGGCCATGACAATTCTTACCTCATCATGTTATGAAATCAATTAAAAACTCACCACTATTAGCTCTAGTAACACGGCACTCATTTTCCTCCTCATGGCCTGTTCATTCTCCTCCATCCCAGCCCACTATGCTTCTCACACTCATACATTTCACACATCTTCCTAGGTCTTCCCCTTCCTTCCTAATTCTCCAAACCCAAATTCTCACTGTCTTGCAAGGTTAATTGCAGGTCCCTCCATCATCATGTGGTTCACTGGCCATTCTTTTGGACTCTTATACATGTCCTTTTTAACTTAGAATTACCAGCCATTTAATAATAATGTTGTTAAAATGGATGCTCAAGGCTTCTGTAGACATTATCTCATTCATCATCACTACACTATTATTATTCTCATCTTACAAAGGAAAACTCCAGGGACTCCATGAGTTTAAATAGTCTGCTCAAGGCCACACATAAGTGCAGAGCAGAGATTCAAAGCTGCATCTATCTCTATGCTGCAAAGCCTGTCATCAACCACTCTGCAATGGCTGCAACCACTCTGCTGACCCCTTCAGGAAACTGGAAGTTCCTGAAGACAGTCACTTTGTACTGACTTGGGAACATAACACAATGGCCTGCACAGGGGGACACTCAATGATTGTGTTGATTGGTTGAGTCTCTGCCTTTCAAGGTCCACAGTCCAGTAATGAATCATCAATCATTCCCACCATGGCACATGTCATCATTCTAAGTCTTTGGGAGAGAGCAAAGACTTTATTGAGCAAACACTGTGTACTCACCCCTTCTGCAAGAGCTATTTGGGCTACCCAAGAAATAGATTGTACAGCCCCTTGGCCTCAGGAACTTTGATTCCTATTTAAAGGATAAAATGTAGACAATTGGAATAATTGTTATGAATCAGAATGCCCCAAAACACCTACCTAGAGAAGAAGACCTAAATCAAATCATGAGTCAGAGAGCATACAATAAGTGTTTGGGAAGAGAAAATCTCCACAAAGCTGAGGTCATGTGAAATGGCCTTTGAAGAATGAGTGGAAGGGGGCAAGTGGGAGGGAAGACATTACCAAGGTGAGGAATAGCCAGAATGAGGTTATGGATCCAGATTTCCAAGTCCTCCTCCTTTCCCATGCTCTGGGCTTCCCTGCTCCTCCATTTCCCTCTATAAAAAGTGGGGATAATAATATAGTACATTGCTTGTACTTAACAAAAATAGTAAAAATGATCTAATTAGGCCATGCCTGTAAAGCACTTTGAACTCCACTAGAGAAAGGAAGTGACTATAAAAAGGAAAGTTATTATTAGTGTGAATGTGGAAGAGCCTCCCCCCCTTTTTTAAACCAGAGCAATTCTCCTTTCATAATTAATTTCAGTCCTAGAAAGCAGTGGCCTTGCAGATTCCTGCATAGAAAATCTTCTCTATTTCTAAGTTTCAGATAAAGACATTAGACTGAGAATAACAGCTCCACCTGGAAAATGGAAATGGTCAAAAATGATGCGGTCCCACCGGTATCTGAATGGGTAAAAGATTCTGTATGTAGGAAGCAACTTAAATAAGCCAAGTGATAAAGATGATTATGAACTAGCAATTCAGTTGGAAGCCTGAAACATGGCCAGTCTGGCCTTAGGCTGAAATGACCAAATCTCATACTTAAGCCCATTAGAACATGTTTGCACAAAACTGTTAAGCAATCCTGGTTGGATGCAGCCAAAAAACAGTCCACACAGTAAGTGCATTGTTCCCAGCATAATACTAAGGTCTTTCAAGATTGGAGCATATCCCCCTGGAAAACAAATTGGGAAAAGGACAAAACCGCCAACTTCCTAAACTGCGGGTTTAGGAGCTATCGCCTTCTTGTGGAAGAGAATGTGATTAGTACTCCATGTTGGAGTATAAAAATGGCAGGACTGTGAGCAATTTGTAGATGTGGTTAGAGGGAGGGAGATTTTAGATTAACCCAGAAAGGAATTTGTAATGCTTAGAGCTAGTGCAGAGTGAGACAGGCTTCATCTTGAGATGATGTCCCAACACTGGAGGTATTCAAATGTCAAGAGAGAGATAAGGAAAGGGGTTCCTAAAACAGGGAAAGTGAACTAGATGACTTATAGCTGCCAATTTACGCCTATGATTAGTGTATTTCTTCAAAATCAAAGGCAGCTCTAGTCAATATCAAAGGGACCTGGATCCAGGAATGGGATGGGGCCAATTAAAAGTCCCCTTTGCAAAATGTTCTCCAGCTGCAAATTACTTAGCATCAACTGTGAATGCTGAAACAGCCCTGGCTTCACCTTTCCTGAATGAGAACTAGCAGAGTTTGGGATTTGGGGATTGATCGTTTGTCTCTTTCCAAAAAAAACTTGAAGATACAACTCTACTATGATCTGACAGGAAATGTAGTGTGCCCTGCTCTGAATTGCATCTTTTTCCAGGATCCTGTTAATCCAGTGTTGTGATGGCCCAACGAGCCCAAGGTATGCTTTCAACAAAGACACTGAAGGACATAGTAGTAATTGTAATATCATGGCAACAATGACAACAAAGATAATAATAAGAACACAGCAGCTACCACTGAGAGTATGCCTACTGGTTCTAATGCTATTCTAACTAGATAAACTCATTTAACCCCATTTTACAGATAAGTGAAGCCAAGCTTTGAAAGGAGTCCATTTGGATCCATGTTCAGGCATGTAACCATTATGCTACACCCTTGACATTTTAAATTTATTTTTCCTTATAAATATGTTTCTACATCATCTGTTTTCTGTGCTGTGTTTCCAGCACCTTCTCTCTACCTTTCTTAGAATGCATGCTCTTGGAATCCATAGCAGTAGCCCTGGTACTGATCGAGCTCTGTCATCTCTCATCTGTGTTATGTATGTGTATGTAAACTCCTCATTCTCATCAAGCCTGCCCTCTATCTATAGACCAGGAGTAATAATATCTACCCCTTATACCTACTTTGAGGATGTAGAATGGCTATGTCTGCGCTGCCCCTAGCATGATAGCTAGCACAGAGGTCACCCTCCATGCATGAACTTTATCATGAAACTCCTGTGTCATCTGTTTCCAAATGTGGAATTTTTCACAGGGCATCATGCTGATGGTGAAAGTGGCCATTCTGGCCTATGACTCTAAGTCACTTGTCAATATTTGGGCCTTTGAGACACCAGCCCAGGGCTGGGGAGGCAGAGTCCACCAGAAACCTGTAGTTTGATTGATTCAACATCTGAGACGTGTCAGAGCAGAGACTAGTCTCCTTGGTGTTTACTGCAAAAGCTGCCAAACATGCTCAGTGAGCAGGAATGACTGTCTCCCTCTCTCCATGGCCAGATTCCAGAGCCCGTGGGAAGTCAGCAGCAAACAAGATTCCATGAAATCCAGTCAGGATGCTCGAAGGGGGTGGGGTGCTTCTAGAAGTTATACATTAATTGGAGTAAATTCAGATTTATCTCACATCACTTGTAAATTGATGGGAATCAGAATCCTAGGACACTTCAAAGAGCCCTGGTAATCTTCAGGTGGTGGGAATTATTTAGTGAAAGGCAATGGGAAACAACAGGGCTCTCAGTAAGTCTTTTCTCAAATAAAAGGTCCACAGAATGTACCCACAAAGCTGACGGCTGCTTGCATCATTACGGATGATAGTTATGCCCGGCACCAAAGTGCAAAGCACAGGGAACTCAGGTCTTGAAAGCAAAGATGGGCATCTGCTTTGCAAGAATTCAACTGGAATGGGATTGTTTCCATGTAAGAGCCATGTGGTTGTAAAGTATACGAAGAGAAGTTTTGCAAACAGATCTGTGTCCATGGACAGAGATTGTCATTTAAAAACTTTATTTCTGGGGTGCCTGGGTAGCTCAGTGGGTCAAAGTCTCTGCCTTCGGCTCAGGTCATGATCCCAGGGTCCTGGGATAAAGCCCCGCATCAGGCTCTCTGTTCCACCAGGAGCTTGCTTCCTCCTCTCTCTCTCTGCCTGCCCCTCTGCCTACTTGTGATCTCTGTCTGTCAAGTGAATAAATAGAATCTTAAAAAAAAAAACAAAACAACAACTTTATTTCTACTTAACACTTGTGCTGTGTTAGGGTGACCTACACAGCTCCATGTGCCTGGGACTGGGGGTTTCTCGGGTCATGGGACTTTCGGGTGTAAAAACAGGAGAGTCCGTGGCAAACTGGGCTGAGTCGGTCACTTCTCAGTGCTTCCTAATTCTTTAGATAATGGCACTTTCTCCCCCATGCTTTTCTTCTTCCTCCCCATCAACTTAATCAGTTGTTCTTCACCAGCACCACCTCTCTGGGGAGTTTTGGAAACTTTCAATACCTAGGCACATCTGAAGCTCTGGCTATAGGACCCAGGCATTAGAGTTTGGACTCCCTGTTGAAGCAGGCACCACATCAGGTGGATGGGGGATTGTGGGGGCTAATGCCTACTCCTTTTAAAAGGAAACCCTCTGCAAACCCAAACTCTTCATGATAAGAATAATCTCCAGCTAATTGGTTTGATAAATTTGTATCTTTCTCTCTTCTAAAAATAAGGCCTAACAGGAGTTGCTTATGTACATGCACTTATCATCTCTAAGCATTTTAGAAAACAATTGACATTTATAGTTTTATAGTCAACTATGGTTAAACAACAAGAAAATGAATTGCATTTGGATGTCACTAAAAGACTTATCACTGAGAATGCTAGCAATCTTCACAACTTTGAAAATATTTTTAACCTGATTCCTGATTTGTGCTTCATGACATGGAAGACAAAAGAAGCCTGGGCACAAAAGGCAGACAGATGAGGGTTTGAATCTTTCCTCTGCCATTTACTCCCTATGGAAATGTCACTGCACTTCTCCCTTGGTGAACCCCGAAGTGCTGATCTATAAAATGGGAATGTTGATGGGGAGGGGAGGGGGGTTGGGAGAGGGGGGGTGGGGTTATGGATATTGGGGAGGGTATGTGCTATGGTGAGTGCTGTGAAGTGTGTAAACCTGGCAATTCGCAGGCCTGTACCCCTGGGGATAAAAATATATGTTTATAAAAAATAAAATTTAAAAAAAATGGGAATGATAATGTCTTCTTCAGAGTCATGAGAAGACAAAATAAGAGAATGAGTATATTGAGTTTTAACCAGTGCCTGGTACTTAGTGGACACTCAACAAGTGGAAATGTCTTCACCCGCCTAGAGGGAAATGAAGGAAGTGTGTACCTACCTGATAAATGATTGCTGATTTGTGTGGGAAAATCAATATCTGGGGGGGGGGGCGGATAATAGCTTTGAACTAAGGACTCCCTTTCTGAGCCAACACAGTCATTCATCCAGAACATCAAGCAGTTGAAATCCTTCCCCACCCATTTACACATAGCTACTCCCAGATCTCTGGAAGATACTGTATTAAGATTTCAGCCACAGGCTTTGGTCAGTGCCTCCCCGAGCTGTCGCTTTTGATGTGGGCTTAAAAATCCCAGGTCACTGGGAATAAAGCCCCTTTCAGCAGAGACAAGAAGGAAAGGTACATGTGCTCTGGGCAAGGAACCAACTTGGAGTTTAACCTAGGCTGTTCAGGAGAGATGGAAAAGGGGAGGGCGGGGAGCATCTGGGGACAGACTGAAGCTTCTCACCTGGTGAACTACCTACCCTTGGCATACCTACCCTGGTATACCTACCCTTGGCATATAGGGCAGCTGGAAAGAGGGAAAGCCTTACACCATCCATCCCCTTTAAGGTGGGGCCTCGGATCTAGTTATGCTCACCCTTGTTCCTCACTTTCCAATTCCTCATGTTAGATGGGTACTGAAGGAATAATCCTTTCTGCTCAATATTCTGATTTTACAGAATGTGAGACCTTTCCCCAAGGATTCCCTCCCATTTGTGGGTAACCAAATTGGGTTTCTACTGTCTGGCATCCTCTTATTAAAGAAGAAGGATTTTTCTCCAGTCTCCAGATGTTGTCACCTCGTGGAACAGTATGTGCACATGGCTAGCTCATTTTGTTCTCATCTTCATTCCTGGGAAGGTTGAGGGGGGCAGATGTTCTACAGGAAGGTAATGTTTAGCTAATCACTGTTTACAGGCCCAATCTCCATTTTGTTCCTTGGAGAAACAGTGATTCTGATGTAGTGGCTCCTTAATCTGTACGATTATCAACCAGAGAGCTTGATAAAAATCCGAATTTGGGGGCTGCACTCAGATCTACTAACTCTGAATCTCAGGGGTATATGAGGGAGGAATCTCCAGATGGAGAGTGTCAGAACTGGATTGAATTATAGGATGCCCAGCTGGTGTCTCAGAAAATTGCTTGTGGGGGAAGAGGGGAACACATACATTTGATGACCAGGAGTATAAGAGCTAGAGTACTCTCTGTGAACAGTAAAGAGACACATAGCACCAGTGAGTTTATCCTTTACAGTTGTACGTAGTTGAAAACCAGGGATAATCATTTTCATTTTTTTCCCTGGATAAGTCTCTAGAGTAAGGTGCAAGGCCACAGGCTCAGGCTACCAATAGTCTCCTTCAGACTTCTCTCTAGCCATCAGCTGACTCACTTTTCTGCTTTTCTTTCTGACCCCTACAAAAACTGGCTTTTTGCAGAAGACCAACCATGTTGTCTTGGGCTTCTTTTTGCTGAAATGCTTCCTCCAAGCCTATGAAATCAATAGATTTCTTTAGAATATGCCTAAATGTTTCTTTTGAATTCAGCTTTTGAAATTAGCTTTCAACTATATATCATGTTGAGAACATTTTGGGAGTCGACATTAATCAGAAACTAATCATTTTCAGCTCTGGAAGAAGTAATGAACAAACTGTGATTTTTGGTTAGTCAGATAAGGTCTTTTCATCATGATATCATGGTCTTGAAAGTACAACTAACCTTCCCAACTAGTCCTAAATAACCCCAAAAGTCATTCAAAGTCCCTTCCACTGCCAGAGGTAGAATGTATGGGCAACTTAAAAATAGCTTTTATGGACAAACTTCTACAACAATATGCATTTCAATGACAATTTGAAGACACACAGGGGAAAGAACATGAAGGGAATTCGCAACTCTGGAAGGGTAAGAGGGGCAGGAACACCCATGAGATGAAATCACAAATCTGGACATAAAATCTGTCTTTACCGCCTTCTAATTATGTATTTGTTCATCTGATTCTTTTGGTTTTGCTGAATCTCTGCTTCCTCTGAATAATAGCAGTAGTCATAATGACAGTTGATATTTTTTGAGAGCTTATAGTGCTAACACTGCTAAGACTTATATGTGTGTTGTCTCAATCACCATAGAAATCTGTGGTGGTAAATTCTGTTATAACCCTTCCTCCTCATTTTATAGAT
Organism: Lutra lutra; assembly: GCF_902655055.1. Classification (NCBI taxonomy): domain Eukaryota; kingdom Metazoa; phylum Chordata; class Mammalia; order Carnivora; family Mustelidae; genus Lutra; species Lutra lutra. Next base: position 101,545,277 of record NC_062282.1, on the reverse strand, counting down.
AAAAAAGTTGAGGCAAAAGAAACTAAGTGAATTATCTGAGGCTACAGGTAGCAAACCTACCACAGATTCTGGGCGCCTAACTCCCAGGCCACACTGTCAGTAACTTTCTCAAGCCTGTTGACAGATGTGTAGGAAAGGACCCCTTCCATCTTCACCTCATTCTCATGTAAGTGCATTAGTCAACTCCGTTGCCCCCAAGAGATGGCACAAGATTTGCCTTCTAAGGTCATCACCCTGATATTTGTGAAGCTCAGAATTATCTTTTCACACCACTCTGTTTCCAGAGCCAGATATAAACTGTGGGCAAAACATCTGGGATATGCCCCTTTCTGCCCAGATCCACTGCATGTGGGTCTCCTACATGATGGAATCCAAGGGTGGAACCCAAAGTAAAACTCTTCTAAACAATGACTACACAAAAGTGGCCTTTTTTCCAGGTTATGTCCTTATTTTAATAGTTATGATATAGCAGGAAGAGCATAAACAGCAGCAGCAGGTACCATTAATGGCATTTTATATGAGGCACACTGTGCTTACTGAATCACTGCCTTGTGTAATCATTTCAAATACCTTGCAAGGTTCATGTTACTCTCTCCATCTCAGAAATGAGAAAACAGACTTAGGGAGATTCTACCCAGAGCAATAGCTAAGTTACTGAGCTGGGAATTGAACCAGGTGTATGTGATTCCAAACCCATTCTGTCAGCTTCTGCCCTTTGAAACTAATCATGTGAAGTTGAAGAAGGCTTCAGAAGAAGGAGTTCCCACCCATAGCCAACCACTGGGTTGTGCCTCTGTTTTCTCCATTATGCATTTAATATGTTCTGTTTATCAGGACTTTTTTTAATTTACTGTTTCATTTCTAAAAGCAAACTTACTGTCTAATTTCTAAAAGCAAACTGAGAAAAAATTGAAATGGCATTCTGGAATGACATCTGAGGCTCCGGGACTGAAGTGTTTTCTCACCCAAGGGGTCATAATAATATCTTGCAGATGGTGCTTACGACTCATCACCATCTCTCCCTCTCTGCTGGCAGCTCATCTCCTTTTTAATCTCTCTCTCCTACTCTCTGCCTCCGCACCGAGTAGCTGTTTATAAAAGAGAAGTGTTACAGCATCTATCCAGTGCTATCAAAAATATCTTACTTTGTCTTTGAAACAAGATGAACTGTATCTGAAAAAATGAACAAACGATTCTGAGGGCACTTGAGTGCTCTACCCTGTGTGACAGCAGTGGCAGAAGCAGGACTGGAAAAGCCCTTTGACAGCAAGACCCTTAGGCATGAAACCAAGTTAGCCCAGACTGATGGGGCCCCCTGCTGCCTGCCCGGGGTCTCCTCTCCCTGGGTGGAGATAACTATGCCCCACATCAGTCCCTTTTCCCCTCTTTCTTTGCTCCCCATTCAGACAACACCTTATGGTGGAAACAGCCGACTTTTGGGCCTGGAAGACTGGCTTTGATTTAGTTGCACTTCTCACTGGCAACTTCTGAGCTTCAGTTTCATCTGCTGAGAGAGGGTAACAATAGCCACCACCACCACCCCCCCCCCCCCCCCGCAGTGTTCTGGAGGATTCAGTGAGATCGTGTGAGAAAGGACCATTGCACAGGGCTGGATCATAGCAGGTGCTCATTGATATGTGTATCTTCTATGGAAGTGCTTTCTCTCCTCCTGTATTTACAGTACCTACCTATTTAAGCAAACAAGAACTCACAGTTTCTTTCTCCTTTTATGCCATTTATGTTATCATTTGACTGTAATGGCACACACAGAAGTTGAGAGCTGAGTTGCCAGCAATATACTGGAGAAGTGGTATAGAACGGTTATTAAAGAGTGAGGCGTCTGGAGTCCAGCTGTGTGGGTGGCTCTGCCACTGGCCAGCTGGGTTGAGCAAACAACTTCTAAGCCTCAGGCTCCCTCTCTGTCAAAGGAGATCACAGTACCTGCCTGATAGCAACGATCCCATCTCAGCACTTAGTGGGCTTCCTGGTATACGGCAAATACTCAATGCATTACAGCTACAGTTATTACTGTTTATGAAGACTAGTATTTATAAATAATTTAAATTTAAGAAATCAGTCCTGCTTCAAACTTAGCCCTATAATAATGTCACTTTTTCCTGAATTCTGAGAGGAAGCGAAAGGAGCACAGGTGTGGGTACAAGCCAAGAAATGCTCAGAGTCCTAAGAATGCACAGGGAGTGTCAGGTATGTGAGCGGCCTGTGACGTCTGGTGTCCCAATTCAAATAACAGCTAACGTAGAGAGTGTTCATGATATGTCGTGCACCATTTTAAATGTTTTATACATAGTGATTCATCCTCACCAGCATCCCATAAAGTATTATTATGATCATCGCCATTTCATAAATAAGGAAGGAAAATTGGGCATAGAGAGGCTAAAAGACTTTGCCTAAGACTACACAGTTAGTGTCAAAAGTCAAGATTTGAACCCAGGCAATCTGGCTACAAAGTCTACCCTCTATGTTACATTGCCTTTAAAAAATTGTAAAAAACCAAAAAACCAAAACCAAAAAAAAACCCACTAATTTTAATATTAAGTTCTTGATTAAAGAACTTAAATTCCAACAACGAACTGCCTAATTGAGTTTCAGAGCACAACTGGTGTATAAAATGGGGATCCTTCACACTCTGCATTCCATTTGGAATTCCATTTGTATATTATTTACTCTGACAAATCCCAAATGAAGTGTAAGTCCTTGGGTTCCAGTCCTCCCTGGAACCTAGGTCTTGGGGAAGAGCAAGAGCAGAAGAGTCCCTTCCCAACCTCTGAGTGTAGGATTCTGAGGTGACCCCCCCCAAAGAGTCACACTCATGAACAATCCCATACCCTTGAGTGCAGGCAGTAACCCTGAGTACGGTGAAGGTGATATAGGTCACCCTTATGATGATAGTAGAGGGCAGGTCTCCTGTTGGCCTTGGAAAGGAAGTCGCCATGTTGTGGGAAAGGGGCCAGGGCAAGGACCTGCCAAGCAGCCCCCAGCGGACAGCCAGTAGGAAAGCGGGGCCTCCGTCTCACAGCCGCTCCAAGCCCAAGGCAGCCCACAAACTATGAGCTTGGAAGAGGGTCCCGAGATCTAGAAAGAAATGCAGCCCACTGACTGATTCCAGGTTTGTGAGACCCTGAGCACAGGATATAGGTCAGCCAGGCCCAGACTCCTGACCCTGTGGTAAAGGAAACTTGTGGTAACAAATATGTGTTGTTCAAGCTGTTAAGTTTATGATCATTTGTTAGGCAGCAACAGAAACTAAAATGTACTGCCTTTGTCGTCATGTAGCTGGATAAATTGCACTTAACAAGACTAGATAATACTGGAGGGATTCAACACAAACCTTCTAAGTCTTCTAACTCCTGGACACAGGAGAGTCACCTAGGCAGTAAATTAAAAATATAAAAGAATAGGGGTGCCTGGGTGGCTCAGTGGGATAAGCCGCTGCCTTCGGCTCAGGGTCCTGGGATCGAGCCCCGCATTGGGCTCTCTGCTCAGCAGGGAGCCTGCTTCCTCCTCTCTCTCTGCTTGCCTCTCTGCCTGCTTGTGATCTCTCTCTGTCAAATAAATAAAATAAAATCTAAAAAAAAAAATGTTTAAAAAAATATATATAAAAGAAGAAATACAAAAAAAGTAGAACTTAAATATTCTCCCCAGGAAGAAAAAAAAAAGATGTAACTATGTGAGGTGATGGATATGTTCATTAACTAGATGAGAGGAACTTTTTCACAATATACACATGTATCAAGTCTCCACAATGTGTACTTTACGTATCTTACCATTTTATACCCCAACTGTACCTCACTAAAGCTAAAGTGAAGAAGAAGGAGGAGGAAGAGAAAGAATACAGGCAGATTCCCTAGCAGGGATTTAAAAAAAAAAAAAAAAGTACCAACAGATTTTATCCCTTTGAGTTAATTTTTTTTATATATTTTTTTAAAGATTTTTATTTATTTACTTGACAGAGAGAGATCACAAGTAGGCAGAGAGGCAGGCAGAGATAGAGAGGGGGAAGCAGGCTCCCCGCTGAGCAGAGAGCCCGATGTGGGGCTCGATCCCAGGACCCTGAGATCATGACCTGAGCCAAAGGCAGAGTCTTTAATCCACTGAGCCACCCAGGCGCCCCCTGAGTTAATTTTTTTTTTCCCAACTGGGCACTTCCCTTCTTTTTCAAGGCTGTAGGCAGAGGAGCAGAGAGCACCTCAGAAGTCTATCTCTTTCATTCCCTTGACTCCAGGAAGGGCCCCACCTAAATCAAATGTAATGAAAAGGTGTCTACCCTTAAGCTTCTCCCCTGACATTCCAATGACTTAAAACCTTCAACCTCAAAACATTCTTTCCATCCACTGGTTCTCCATCCTAAGCCTGCTTTCCTCTGGCCCCTCTAGGAGTGGGGGAAAGCAGGCCGTCTGCATCGTATGCACAGCAACACTTCATATATTTGAAGACAGATAAATCCCTTTTAATGCTTGTCTTCCTGAGGCCCAAATCCCCTCGATCCCACCCCATCTCTCCAGTTCCCTGATGTCTCTTCCAATGGCTTCTTGTTACCTATGTCCCTCTCTTAATAGAGCGTATGAAAACCCAACCACAGGAGTCACAATTCTCTACCAGGATAGGAGATCAGAGACCTTACTTTACCACAATAAAGCTAAAGAGAGCCCCACAGATTATGGTGGCGGGGTGGGGGGTGTAGAAAGATTGGGAACAAGAAATGGGGAAGTATTAAGGAACCAGGAGCTGGTGAAAATTCCTCTTAGGGAATTAAACAGGTGCTGGCTGATGCAAGTAGGAATTATTTCAGAAAGAGACTTTATTGTGGGCATTGTAAAGAGAACTAGGAGTCAAAGACAGAGTTGATCTTGTAGTTTGAATCCGTGGTTCTCAAAGTGTGATTCCAGGGCCAGCAACATCAGCGTCTCTGACAATATTCGTTTCCTAGGACTGCCAAAATGAAAAATCACAAATCAGTGGCTTAAAACACCACAAATTTATTCTCTCGTAGTTCTCGAGGGAAGAATTCTCAAATCAAGGTATAGGCAGGGCCATGGTCTCTCTGAAAACCCTAAGGAAAGATCTGTTCCATGCCTTTCTCTTAATTTGTGATGATGCTGCCAGTTACTGATAGTCCTTGTCTTATAGACTCCTCACTCCAATCTCTGCCTGTTGTCACTTGTCTCTGTATCTGGGTCTCTTCTTTTCTTACAAGAACACTAGTGAAATTGAGTTCCTGGCCCACCCTACTCCAGCACAACCTCATCTTAACTAATTACATCATTATTTCCAAAATAATGTTTTCTCAGGTCCAGGGAAGGATATGAATATTAAGAGGATACTATCCAACCCAGATACTACTTATAAATGCAAATTCTTGGGCCCCACCCAAGACCTACTCATCAGAAACTCTGGGGGAGGGGTCTAGCAAGACATTTTAACATGCCGCCCAGGTGATTCTAACACTTGGAAGTTTTGAAAACCACAGATTTTGATACAACTGAGACGCTTTCCAAAATACACCAAAGTGACCGTGACTCATATTTTAGAAATTCATAGAAACAGGATAGTATCCTCAGCAACATGCAATATCACCAGGAATAAACATCTGGGCTGCTTCCTCTGAGATTGGGTGAGATTATTTTGGTGAAGTGTATTATTTTGTTGTGAATACATTTAGAGGGTGTCTTGCACTTACCGATCAGGAATCAATGTTTGACTGTTTTCTGTCATCATGCACTCAGAGCCAGTCCAAGAAAAGACAGGAATGGAAAAAGATTCTGATAACCAGGGGGGCCTGGGTGGCTCAGTGGGTTAAAGCCTCTGCCTTCAGCTCAGGTCATGATCCCAGGGTCCTGGGATCGAGCCCCACATCGGGCTCTCTGCCCAGCAGGGAGCCTGCTTCTCCCTCTCTGCCTGCCTCTCTGCCTACTTCTGCCTACTCGTGATTTCTCTCTGTCAAATAAATAAATAAATCTTAAAAAAAAAAAAGATTCTGATATCCAATCACAGTTAATAAAGGGCCCTTCCATCCCTGCTGAAAGGACTCATCCTTGTCCATAATGGTACAAAGGATCCTGAGGGAAGTAAACTCCACGATCCGAACAGAGCCCCAGAAACTGGTCTGAGATCCAGAAGTGGCAAATCAGGGCTCAGGGCAGTCCAGGAGGAAATAGCTCTTAGAGCACAGGAAAGAGAGAAGCCATCCCCAAAGGAAACATTTCTAGCTTCCCCTTTGCTGAATAAACACACCTGCCTGGGATGCTAGATGAAGCTCCCGAATTTTAGTACCATCAGCAGAACTTCCTGGCCGTCTGGGAAGCTTCAAGCTATATCCTTCAAACTTGCTGAGTTTTTATTGCAGAGTGTGGCCTGCAGGCTTTGCCTGTCTCTCAGGATGCAGTAAACGAAGGGACATGAAAAGAAAGTTAGATAACATTCAAAAAAGTCCCTTGCACAGTGTGTAATGGAAAATAATCACACTGAAAATAAATGGCAACGTGTCCTTTGGGGACTCTGAGCTGCTGCCTGGTGCCTGGGTTTCTATTCTTCAGGAAGAAATTATGCAGTGATGGCGGCTTCTGCACAAGCTGCAGTCTCAAGTTTCCCAGACAATATCCTGACTCTGGATGTATGTCTCAGCAAGATATATGTCCATCGGCTTGGGACAGCACGATAGCTGCTTGGTGGCTTGTTAGAAGAGTGAATATATTAAGCAAGGCAGCAGTTTTTTATTTTTAAAATTCAGGCTCTTTCTGACTCAAACATGCCTGAAGGAATAATATCGTATGCAGCCTTATTCCTCCCAAAAGCTTTAAAAGCTTCCTGAGAGAGAAATCGGGCCACTTAGATCATCAAATATTACTCATATTCTGCATCTATTCTATAGCGTGTTTTGAGATTGGGGGACTTCACATGCCCCTTGGGTTCTGTATTTAGTGTTGATGTCACTGGTTAGCTGTCCCAGGTATGGGTACTTTTGGGAGGTGGGGGCTGAATGGGACCCCTCAGAGGTTAGGAGGATTTGATGAAACAAGACCTTGTCTAGACAATACCTACCACTCTCTCCATATGCCATTCACCTTGTTAGCTTCCTTCCACCCCACCACCCCTCCCTACCCAACCAATATGCCCTTCTCCCACACCTATTTACCCCCCCTTCCCCCTGCCCCTATCAACACCCAACCAATAGGCCAGGAGTCCTTTATACTTTCCCTGCTCCACAACCACAGCTCCTGGACAGCACAGATAACAGAGTTCCAAGTTCCATTCCCAGCAGGCAGAGACACAGAGGGGCAGAAAGAGAGGCACGTCTCTTCAGTTCACCCTCAACCCTCACTCCTCACAGGAGGAAAAGGCACTTAGTAATATTCCTAAAGCAGAAGAAATCAAGCCCAGTAGAGGCCTTTCCTGAAAAGTAAATGTACTCCTATGAGGCAAGGCTTGCTGTACTGCACCTGCGTGTTCTAAGTACTCACTCCTATCCTAGCCCGCTGTAGGGCAGAATCCCCAAGCAGCTGTGCATGAAAATACAGGAGGCACTTATCCTGTGAAAAATTCACTAAAGTCATGCATTCTGAAATGCCTGGAGGATCTAGTGAGAGATTAGCCATCAATAACCAATGTCAAAGCCAAGCAGACCTAAAAAATGGAAAAAGAAAAAAGAAGGAGCCCAGCAGGCACACTTCCTGTTCACTTCAGCATCAGCAGAATATTCAGCCAAAGGTGGGGGGGGGCGGCATGGTGGGGGGTGGCTGGCAGGGTAGGAAGTGGTGAAGAGTCAGTCTGGAAATGGAACCCTGTTAGGTTGCGTATGTTTTTTAATAAGTTTTATTAATGAGCAGATTTATTTGGATGCCACTAAATTATGGTATAGCATAATAAGTGTTATGCAAACAAAATATGCAGCACCTGAAATCTTTCTGGTGGCTTTGCCAAATGCTCTCACAAACACTGTCAACATACAACATCAGGAACACTCCCATAAGGTATAATGTGAAAGATAAGGGAGTCCCCCCTCAGCTATTATGCACAGCTTGAGGAATATTTTTAATTAGAAAATACGAAATGTAATGCATAATGTCCTAAACAAGATCCCACCTGATGCAATATTATATATAGACATTTTTTTTAAAAGATGCTTTTTGAGTCTCATGCTGTTTTTGCTTCTTTTGCCAATAATTACTTAACATCTCTCTTTTGTTCCCAGTCTTTTCGCAAACTTCCTTTTTTTTTTTTTTTCCTTTAGTGCTCTTTTATGGGCTTGTCTCTCTTTCTCGCATTTCCTGTCATGGAGTAGGAGGATACATTTTTATTTTGTAATAAGGTTGCTTAAATCGCTTCCTCAATCTCTCTCTAGAGAACAGGGTTTCAATAAAAACATTTCATGGGCTCTGAGAATGTCTTTCCTTTGTTGCTCACTGCTAGGGAGATGGGGAGAAAATGGAAACTATTGTCATGGATCCGGGCCTGGCAATGAAAGAACATACATGTCTAGAGAGATTAAGTACAAATTGGAAGGTGGGGGGGTGCTCTGCACTTTCAACAGCAGCCATCCACCCACCTCCCTCTCTCCCTGGGGGCAAACAGGAAAGAAAAGTGTTAGGTTGCCTTCCCACACTCCCTTGCTGGCATCTTTTCTCCTTCTCGGGGCCATTTGTGTGCAGGCAGCTAGTGATAGAGTCACTTCTTTTATCCCCCTTGAAAATATTTATAGCAAAACATTGGAAATTGCCCTGGGAAGTAGCCCTATAAATTTCCCCCTGACCCCCACCTTCTCTTATCTTGAAACCCAAGATGAATCAATCCCAAACTGAAAAAAAGAGAGGAAGAACTTTTAAGGGTGAAATTTGATAGCAATTTCTTATCTCATGGGCAACTCTGTGAGTCTACATGAACCACTTTGTTTGGCACGGGTGACTGACCACGGGCTGGGAAAACAGTTCCTGCAGGGAGCTTCCAAGCCTCCGCCAGAGCTGGCTTCAAGACACGCCACCCTGTCTTGTAGAGAGTGACACCTCATTTTGCAGACTGATAAGCATGCATGCCTGACATGAAAGGAGGTTACCCTCTCCAAAACACTCTGTGGCAAGAGGTGAGCCTCTGGAAACCAAATGGGCACACTGGGGCTTTGCTGAGATTCAGTGTGAGGCCCCCTCTGCCATGCATGTGAAGTTTGGGAGACTCCCTCTCAGCAGGCTTCTCCACCACTTAGGTCAAATGCAAACAGTAATCCTCTCTTATTTCCACTCAGAAGTGACTACACCCCAACAGGGACAAGAACTCAAATCAGTTGCCAACTCAGTTGCCTTACATGAAGAGGGCCGATTGGCTCATCAAAATGAAGAAGTTAGGGAGATCAGTGATCAGGTGTGGTTCAAACAAGGTCCTGGGGCTACATTTTGTGGTTCTCTTGGCTATGGGTAGGTATGAGATTTCCATGGATAGTTTTTATTGTTAAGCTATTATCAAGACAGCTACAAAAGTTCTGGACTTCTATCTACACATGACAACATCCATGCTAATGTTCCAGGCAAGAGCCTAGAGATTTGTCTTGATTGCACTGCTTCGATCATGTACCTTCCTCCTGAATAGATGACCATGATCAGAAAAATGGAGTGCGCTTATTTTCCTCTTTAAATTAACTAGGAATGACCGCTGGAGCATGAAATATTAGGTTCAACTATCTGAAACTGCAATAGTCAATAATCTCTTACTTGTAAAAATAGTAATTTCATACAGTTCAACCTAACACATGGGATGTGTACAGAAAAGGAGGAAAGCCCAATGAAAATCCAGGTAGTTCAGAAAATGGGTCGGAAACCAACTGTCTAATGTGTGACCATTGCTTGGGCAGGGGCGGGGGGCATTAGTTTCCCTGACTGGCTTTACTGTATAGTAGTTATGGGAAGTTTAGGTAAACTTTCCAACTTCTCTGTGCTTTGCTTTCCACATTTATGAAATGGAGATTACGATAGCATCTACCTTGAAGGTTGTTGTGAAGACTCAAGGACTTAAACACAAGAATTTTAGAATAGTACCTAGCTCTCAGTAGATTATAAGCTGTTATTATTACTGTTATTGTCATTTCTGGACAAATGCAATGGCCTCCATTTGTACTCGCCATGGGGCTTCATGCATACTTGGGTAATGTGCCATCTTGTAACCAATAGTGATTGTTGCATTCCCAGGCGTTAATGTTCTGGGGTTATTCAAAATTGGAGCCATCATTCAATTACATTTCATCACACTGAGAAAAGGTTGTTTTCATTTGTGCTCTTACCCACAGCGGCTCCACAATCACCACACTCTCAAAACCAATTACAGTCCGTGAATTACCCAAAGACATAAAATTAATGAAATTTTCTGATGTAATTGTTTTCTAGAAAGCAGAGAGTGTCTACAGAGGCACAGACCCAAATAAGATGACTGGTTTCATGTGCTTCTCAGTCCCAAAGGAAACGCCAGCTTGCATATTCTTTCTCTCCCACCCTCCATAAGGAGGTTGACTTTGTTGTTTGGCTGTTGGATTGTTTTTAAATCTTGGGCCTCGGTATTATCAGTAACATCCTAGGAAAATTATCTTGGTTTACCCTTCTACCTCGAGCATGAATTTTTATCAAAATCATCCCAGGCTAGATGGGTAGTCACACTACTCTGGGTGAACGGCTCAACCCCTGCAAGAGGCTGCTGTCTCCCATTTCCTCTGCTCTGCCCTCAGTGGGAACTGGGGCTGCGTGACGGAGTAGAGGCAAGGGAAATGCCAGGTGGCCACAGTGGAAATGGAGGGTTTGGGCAGAGGAAGAACTGTTCGAAAAGACGTGTGACACAAGCCAACCACTCCCCAGGCTGTAGCTCCTGCCAGCAGCAATCTCTGCTGTGAGTGCTGGAGCATGAGCAGAGGGGAGCAGATGTCTTCTTCCATAAAAATAAGGTGTTTAGACTGCATGGTGTTTAATCATGCTCAACTATAAACTTCTAGAACTCAGGGGTTTGGAGGCTCTGGTGACATCCCTCCCAATCAGTTCTAGTCTAAATTTCAAGGGGCACCATCTGTTAACACATTTTATCCAGGGCCAGATGCAGTGCCAGGCTCCAAAAATACAAAAGTGCATCAGGCCATAGTTTGCTTTGTGCCCACCAGAGTCTCCAACAGGAGTGCCTTCACAAAACCATCAAGGTACCATGGGCCAAATGTGGTTTATACTGATCCACCTGGTTAATAAGGCTATTGTGGAGGAACCACTTTTAATTCACATAGTGTTTTGCATAATGCTGAGTTGTCATAGCCACCAAGATACCAGCCAGCCTTTGATGTGTGGGGATTCTGCACCAGACAACTAAGCTCTTTGCCTGCATTATCCCACTGAACCCTCCTACAATCCTCTGAGGAAGATGTACTAGCCCCTTACTGCATATGAGGACACTGAGGTTAGATTCAAAAAGTTTAAGTAATTTGCCCAAGGTCATAAAACCTAATACGTGATGTAACAGAGACAAGACTGGAGCTGGGCATCTGCTGCCTGCTTCCACAATAAATCTTCTTCAAGTGCCTGAGTTGCAGGCTCCTTCATGGGCACAGAAACAGATCACTTATATTTCTTTGGGCCCTCTCACTGCAACCAGCACAGTTCAATACACCTACACGAGCCTCACAAATCTCTTTTATTTGCCTTTCCTACCTATGAGGTTCAACTGAACCCCACTTCAGACTTCCAACAGCTGCCCTGTCCATTTCTGGCCTTTGCCCCATCTTATAATTCTTGTCATAGTATCTTCCATGACTACTGTGCACCAAACAAAAGCAAGAACTATTAGTTTTGGAAACCATCACAGGTATGAAATGAATTCAGAAAATTTGGCTCTCTGCCTGCTGAAACTTGAGGAATCCAGCAAGCACATGTTGTTGGTCAAGTTTGGGGATTTTTCTGAAGACGTGTGGCTCCCTTAGCTTTCGTTCCACATTCTTTGGGTGCTTGACTAGATGTTCCGTGTACAACACTAAGTTTAATTTCCCATCCCCGAAGCATCCCAGAGTTGTTAAATGCACCAAGGTACTTGGTAATTTATCTTACTTGAAATGTTCACAGCTCAGTAAGCATGCATTCATTATCATAGAAATCACTTCAATGTTTAACAAACATATCTGGCATATTTTCAGCATTCATGTTTTCCATTTTCACCTAACCTGTCAAGAAACAAGCTACATGTATACAAATAAACCATTCGTGCAGAGATGAGTTTTCACTGTGTCTAAGAAAAGACATTTCGTTTTCAGATTTTCTTAGGAGAAAGGTTTCTCATTCCTCAATAGGTCTGTGTTTTGACTTTGAGTAGCTATTCCTCCAGCATGGTGGGGCCGCCTTCCATTGAAGACCCTGCTCAAGATTCACACCCTGCATGAAGTTTTCCCTCAGTTATAACCCATCTACTTCTCACTGTCTCGGGATGTATGTACGCAATTTGTGTGACACTCCCCAACCCGAGCTGATAGTCTGTGGTTGCTCTTCCTCATGAATTACCATTAGACTGCAGGGATTTACCACAGTTTCTTCTGTTTCTTGTTACTTTTCCCACACTCTCTTGTGCTTCTCACGGTGTTGTGCCCTCTGTTAACACTCCATAAATGCATGTCAGTGTTGGGCACCAGGGTCTCATGTTTCTTTGAAAATATCCTGCAAAGACCCACCAGATAGCCACAGAGAAGGTATCTTATGGAATATAAAAAAACAGAGGCTGCCTCCTTCTTTCAGGTTGCCCGTAAATGAGTTGAAGAGGTAAGATTTTATTGATGAAATAATAACAAACTATAGAAGTTAGCATGAGAGACTCTTGGTGTTCTCCAATGTGCATTTTTCATGAGCCTCCCCCATGATACAAGATATAAACTGGCAACCAGTCAAATTGTGCAGGCATACATGTAGAGCTTATCCTACACAATGCTGCCTCACAGAGTGTTTAAAAATTCATAAATCAGCTGCTAAGAAATTTGTAAAAATAGGACCTATCACAAATTTATTTCTAGCTTCTCTTAAAAAATGAAGTATGTTTCTCTTTTTGGAAAATGAAGACAATGCTGGATCCATATTTCCATTTCAAAGATCCCAATGGATCAAGTGTGAATGGTCCAATTTTCCATAGTACTCATCATTTCCTACATTTTCTCTAGCACTTACCCTGAGGTCACCTACCATTTATCACCTTTCTACTTAAAAAACAAAAACAAAAACAAAAACAAAAAAAAACTTAAAAAATTTATTTTTCAGAAAACAGGAAAGAAAATAGACTGAGAGGTCTATTTTGTTTTGTTATTTAAAGATGGGGGACAGTTCTTGTGGAAAGAAAGACTATGACCATGTGTTTAACATGAAAAAGTGTGTCTGAGTGAAAGAATAGATTTTAATATTCCATTATGAAAAAGAACATGATAAGAACTATGATCAGTGAACCCGTCAGGAATACAACCAGGTGCAAGTAACAGAAATGCAAAAAAAATTGTCTTAAATAAGTAAGAAGGTTAGCAGCTCCATGAAGCTATCAGAGCCACAGACACCTTTCATCTTTCTGCTATACTGTCCGTTAAATAGTTTTTATTTTTTTAAGGGTTTACTTATTTGAGAAAGAGGGAGAGAAAGCACATGGGGGGAGGGGCGGAGAGAGAGAGAGTCTTTTTTTTTTTAAGATTTTATTTATTTATTTGACAGAGAGATCACAAGTAGGCAGAGAGGCAGGCAGTGGGGGGGATTGGGGGGGGGAAGCAGGCTCCCCTCTGAGCAGAAAGCCTGATGTGGGGCTCGATCTCAGGGCCCTGAGATCATGACCTGAGCCGAAGGCAGAGGCTTAACCCATTGAGCCACCCAGGTGCCCCTGTTGTATAGTTTTTATGTTCTAGGTTGGAAAGCATTTTTCATATTTCAGGCATAAAGGAAAAAGGACAAAAGGTAAGCCTCCAACAGATTTCTACCTGTGTTCCATTGGCCAGACTGTCATGTGTCTACTCCTAGTTGCAAGGAAACTGGGAAATCAAAGGAGAAGGAGCTCTGAACATGTGAATGAGCCCTTCAATGTCACTGCCATAACTGGTAATGGAAAGCTATGTTTAGAGTAAGACAAGAATGGAAATGTCAATAGAGCATATTCATGAATGTTAATCTAATCACTCAGTACCTGGTCCTTTAAGCATGTGAGGTTGCCATCCTTGGTCTGTGACCTATTGTATTTTGGCAAATGCAAATGTGAATCATTTTATGTGGGAGCCTGGCATGTGCAAGGAATCCTTTATCTGAGTGTTGAATACCAGTGTAATCCTAAGCATTTACCTTAAAACTGGGCTTCATTTCCCTCTGCCAAGGCCCATACAGTAATGGCAGTGAATTAATAAAAGTTTATTTATTTTTAAGAAATGGCCCCCCAAAGAAAGTAAACCAGCTTTATAAGTAACATAAGTCCTGTATGTAGAGTCACTAAAGTTCTAAAGGAACACTTAAATTTTTCTACCACATTTTATTGCACTGTGTGGGGAATACTATTATATTATAATAATGTTTGCAATTTTGAGGATTTGCTAATGCTTTAGAATATATCTCTTGTGAATCCCAGTGGTCTACTATGTATAGTAAACTACTGTGTGGTAGGCATCTAAGTTACACCCTTAGGGAATTAAGGGGTGTGAAGGAATTAAAATGGACACGACTGTTCAGGAAGACTTGTATCATTTGCTGCTAGAGTTGAAAGACACACTAGCAGACTAAGTTAAAGTGATAGATTGTTCGCCCAAGATTACAGCAACATTTCAATTACCTAGAATTCAGACATCTTGCAACCTCTCTTATCTAGAATATTTCAGGAAAACACCAAAAGAAGCACAAAAGGCTACAAGAATAGCCCAAAGAGATTTCACAAAGTCCATACTCTGAAACGTAAATGTTTTATTCCTAAGAAAGCCTTACTCAGATACTATTTACTCTTGCTTTACTTTAAAGTTCACTAAGATTAGTTATGTGGCCTCTTAATCCCATGTTGAGTAGGAGCAGCTGATATAAGGAGAAACCAAAGAAGTAGGCCCACTGATAGAAGCAAGAAGTTATACCAACAGAATGACCGCAAGGAAGGATACAAGAAACCAGAATTCCAAAGATCAGAATTCCAAAGGCATTGCCATCCAGAGCCATGTCATGAAGAGGCCTCAATAAAACTTAGTCCAGTTTTTAAATTAGTACAATGACGGTGATGTTTAACACTCTGACTTATCAAGAAAAGTTTAACTTGTGTTGAGAATCACTGTTTAGGAAGTCAGAGAAATATGCTTTACGTTTAAAAAAGATTTTCGTTTAAATGATTAAAATAAATATGTTTTTATCCTTAAAAGGAATAAGCTTCAGTTACCTGGAAAATTCTTACTGTGGAGGACTAATAATCTGGAGACAGTGACTGTGTTGTATTGATACATACGAAGTTATGTGTATATGTTCAATTTGTAAAAACATAAGAAAATAATCAATGTTCAGGAGATAACCATCCTTTTAAAATTACAATCCACTTTGAGCCAAGCTGTAAATATTGCCACACTTGAACGCAGAATGAAATAAACACGCTCAAGGATATTTATTGACCCACACTAACTCCTTAAGTCAATTTGATTCCAATACAAATTACCCCCAAAGCGCTCCCAGCCCCTTCCCTTTCACATACAACACAGGCAGGAATGGACATCACAAGACAGAAAACAGAACAACCAAAGTATAACACTCACTAACCACAAGCATATGGAATGCTCCAGCATGTTTTAATGACTATGGTCCCACTGAACCACAGTACTGAAATGTATCACTTCCAGTAAATGGAAACTAAATATTCTCCGTTAAAGGAGGATTGAGTAACAGTCTCAAAATCTGGCCCTTCTAAATTACTCTTTGGTTCAATATCCCTGCTGCCTAAAAGAGTATGCATTATATACTGTTTGATACCCCAGCAGGAAATAATATAGAGCTATTTGCAGTTGGTTTTTCTCCTATCACTTTGAAAGTCAGAAATTATGCTTTCTGCTCCAGCTCCAAGGAGAGGATAACTTGGTCTTCCTCAAATGCCTTCTCTCAGGAATTCCTGGTCAGCACAAGCAGCACCATCTGCCCCAGGAGATAGACAGCAAGGGAAAGAACACAGCTCTAGAGGCCATGTGAGAAAGAAGAAAGGAGCGACTTGTCTGCCTCTATGAATCCAGGCTGAGGCCCAGTACCAGCAAGAAAACCAAGGTTTTTGAAGAGCATCTGAAGATTGAAAGGTTAAATATAGATAAGTAAAGAAGGTTTCTGAGGTTGAAAACTAAAGCATCATTTTTTGCTACCAACCCTAACTCTCAAACTAGGAATTACCAGCATCATTCTTACCACCCTCCATACCATTTTTTCAATATTTTGCATGAATGAAACCCTATGCTAAGCATTTTACATAAGTACATGCTTATTTAATCCTGTGAGGTAGCTATCACTTTCCCATTTGCACTGCTAATGAAACAGAAGAGCAGATAGACTTGTTTAAGTGACAGAAAGTGGTAGAAATGAGATTTATTTACTTATTTATTTATTTTTAAATATTTTATTTATTTATTTGACAGAAAGACAGAGCCATCGAGAGAGGGAATACAAGCAGGGGGAGTTGGAGAGGGAGAAGCAGGCTTCCCACTGAGCAGGGAGCCCGATACCGGTCTTGATCCCAGGACCCTGGGATCATGACTTGAGCCGAAGGCAGATGCTTAACAACTGAGCCACCCAGGCACCCCCAGAAATGAGATTTAAACCCAGGCATCTGACTCCAAAGCTCATTTCTTAAACCACTGGTCAATGTTCTTAGGCTCACCAAAGTAACTACATCACCCTACAACCTCTCCCATAGACTCAGACTCAGGGAAATTCCCTCAGTCCTGTTTGGAGGAAGCGTCCCAGCCCAAGAATGGTTATCAGTTTAGAAATGGAGGGATTCTAACCCTCTGGAGCTCAGATTTTTGTCCTTGTTGCTCTCTGGAACCGTGCTGCAACCAACTAAAATTTCTAGCTCCTGTTATCCCCAAAGTGTCCTTTCACTGCCGTGCCCCAATTGTGGGACTACAACCTGTCCATGCAGTTGTATTTGAGAGAAAGGAAGAATGATTCAACTAGGCAAGTAGCTTGCCTTGATATATCTGTCCTTAAACATGAATAAGATAAATTGCCTAATCCTAGAGCTGCCAGGTATTTAAAAAGCCTGAGTTAATTCTACACATCACTTTATGATTTCCTAGTAGCCTCCTCTCAATCATCCCAAATATATCTACTATGATCCTTTTCATTTTCCAATAAAGTTGATTGGTTTCCCTCTGCTGAAATCTTTCAGCATCACTCTCCTCTGGGTCCTTGAGAGAGAGAGCACAAGCAAAGGGAGTGATAGGCAGAGGGAGAGGGAGAAGCAGGCTCCCTGCTGAACAGAGAGCCAGATGTGGGGCTTGATCCCAAGACCCTGGGATCATGACCTAAGCCAAAGATAGACACTTAACCAACTAAGCTATCCAGGTACCACTACATTTTCTTTTTGATTAAAACTGTGGGACTCAGCTTTCTTCTCCTTCTATGTCTCTCCTTAATGACATCATCTGCTGGTTTCTTTTGCCTTGTTGGTAGTTTCTTCTGACAAATAAGCTTTTAAGTGACTGGTACACTTGGGTAGCCAACAGAGCCCAATTCCCATATCTTTTCTCCCTTTTTTCCCACCCACCACCCACCATATTTTCTTACTATAGTTGTCCTTTCCCTGAAACCATAGCTACCAGCTTCTGATGGCCTTTGTTAGAGATGCCTACTCTCCGAAGAACTCATTCCTACTTGTGGGAACCAAACAGAGTTAGCTAACTTTTCTGCCTCCTCCAAACTTATCACTAACACCTTCAGAGTCTGTCCTTCCCCACCCACACACTGCAAAGTTGGATCAGCTGGAGTCTGGAACAGAAAAATGGCTGGCATGGAGAACTGGGAACTAAGGGAACATCAGGGTCAGCTCCAGGGTAAATAGCTGTCCAGGCAGGGCTAGGCCTGAGAGCAAGGGCCAGAAGCCCCAAAGGGCTGAACTGAGAGCAAATATACATAGGCCCAGAGTGAGGTGAGAGGTGGGAACCAGGAGAGGGGATGAGTCACACAGAGCAGCCTGATGCCCAGGTCCAATCCAAAGGAGGAGCTGGGTCAAAACAAGTCATGACAAGAGAAGCACAAGTTTAAGGTGAATCCAAGGACAGGAATCAGAGGCAGGAACAGGGCACAGCTGAAGACAAGCAGAAGGAATCAAGCATAAAGCAACAAGAGGATGGGGGAAAGGGGCTTGTTATGATATTCAAGGGCTGAGATTAAATTCCATCATTTAGACAATATCCCAACCATGTTGGTGTCTGTTCATTCCAGAAGCATATATAGATCCATGCACTGTAAAGCCACCAAAAGGGGTTTCTGATGGTTTATGACTCCTTGATCTGAAGCATTGTTTTCCAACAGATGCCAAGGACAATTGAGCCCAACTTCTGTTCCACAGACGATTCCTTCACCAATTAGTTAGGTGGCAGACCCAGACTCAAGTCCCAGTTTTGCTAGTTAAAATGAAACCAACCTATATTTGACTGTTTTTGACCTAAAAAATGGTATTGTCCTATGGCTCAACCTATTATCTCGTGAGGTTGGACAGGTTACATTAATTCTCCAAGCCTTTTCTTTTCCGTCAAATAGACACAGTAACACCTACTCTGCTGAAATGATTAGATGAAGTCACGGACTTTAAGGTCCTTGATACAATGTCTCACACCAAGTAAATCCTTGATATAGAACTGCTATTATTATCATCCCTAGTTTTCAGAAATAATAAACACTTTGGAATTAAATTTGATAGTAAAACACTCAGAACGCTCCCTGAGCAGGTAGCCATAGACAGACATGAGACGTTCTTCATACCCTGTAGTACAAGTACAAGGCCCATCATGAGTTTTTTTTTTTTTTAAGGTTTTATTTATTTGACAGACAGAGATTACAAGTAGGTGGAGAGGCAGGCAGAGAGAGGGGAAGGGAAGCAGGCTCCCTGCTGAGCAGAGATTTTTTTTTCCCCATGTGGGGCTCGATCCCAGGACCCTGGGATCATGACCTGACCCAAAGGCAGAGGTTTTAATCCTCTGAGGCACCCAGGTGCCCCAATGAGCTTCTTTATCTACATCTAACCAATGTGGCAGTGGAGCATTTGCTGAAAACCGTCCAAGACTCTGGAGTCAGTAAGACAGCGCTTGAATTAATCCAGGCTCCACCACTGAATGACCACCACTGAATGACCTTGAGCAAATCAATCAACCTCTCCGAGCCTCAGCCTATTTATCAGCAATCTGAGGATAACAGTACTTGCACAAATATTGCCCATGACACCTTAGCATACATGGCAATCATGAATGCTCAATGGTTGGGAGTCCTTACATGCTGACTGGATCTCAGTTCTAACACACGCCTGGTCATTAATTTCAGCCCCCAGCAGGAAGCCACACTAAGTCTTGGATAGCAAGGAGCATTAATGTGAGGGACACCCTCGGATCCTTTGTCTATTTACCAATCTCTCACCCAGATTCCAGACTTGTCTTGCCTAGAGGTCCTGGATTTACTGTACTGTCTGCAGTTGGACAGATGGTTTGGTGAGATGGCTAGCTGTTGTTCCATCATAGGCAAATTCTGGAGCTTTGGCTCGGTCTTGGAACAACTCCTACTTTGCTTGTTTCATGTTGGAGAAGAATTCTTGGTAAGTAGAGACTTTCTCACTCAGAATAAAACAGCTTATTTTTTTTAAAAAGGTTCATTAGCCTTCTGGGACGTCAAGTGGCTCTTATGAAGGAGAATATTAATTGGTCACTGCAGAAGGGTCATACAGAAGCAGAAAGAGAACATTTCCTCTTCACACAGATGAATTTCAGAACTTGAAGCAGAGAGCCAAGCAAGGGCACACTGGGTGCAGCTGAGGCCATAATGTCTGCAGGCATTTGGCTGAGCCTGGTCCGCCTGCCACTTTTCCCAGTGAGAACCTGAGCAACACCAACAGCACTGCGGCCAGATCACATGTTGCTACCGGGAATCACGTTAAGTCATCTCGTAGAAAAATCTGCACGAACATGCCAACTTTCTTTGGTAAAAATCAAAGGCCCACTCCTCTCTTTCATCTTCCTGGCTCTACACCTCCCAGGTTCCCAAGATGCTGCTCTTGGCTCACTTTCCATGTTGGGATCAGCAGAGTTTATCAGTTCCAGCAGGGCGAGCAGCCCATACTACATAAACAAACTGCAGGGATAACAGGGAAGCGGCTAAGTACACACCATCATAATGTGGGCACGGTGGGCAGAAGTAACAAGGGCCATGGGACAACTTCATTTTGGTTGAAGAGAATGAGATCTTTGGATCCTATAACAAAGGAATGATTGTGTCTGAGTTACTGGTTTAAGAAAAGGTACTGGGAGAAGAAAAAGAAAAGGTATTAGGTTCCATTAATGAGTCAATCAAGTTTTTGAGAGTAGATGACCTACAGATTTGAGGTGGTCTTCCTTATAGAGTCTGTGGGAACATGTGGAGGTCCAAGAGGAATTTTAGAGCTGAATCCAGTTTGCCTCTAATCTAGGTGATGAGATTTAGGGGATTCTCTGTGTCATTCAGCAATACATCACACTGGGCCCAACAAACTGTACCTGAGAATCCACTGGGTCAGAAGGAAGAACCAACAGAAATTCCTATGGTACCTAATTATGAGACACCTAGAAGCCTCAACCCTTGGAAAATGGCTCCTTTCTCTACAAGTCTATTGTGGAATATGTTAATCTTGGCTCAGGGAAATGGATTGAAACTGAATTAGTCTTGGGCATGTTGTGTGTCAATCTAACAGCCAGTGTCCCACCCCTCCCTGGATAATATACTAAGGCAGTAAAGTCAGATTTGTACTAATATTAGGCATCTTGCCGGAGGTAGCCTTTACCAAAGAAATGGCAAATACGACCCCCTTTTGCTCTGTGAGTTTCTGTGGTGGTTTCAGCAGAAGTTCCTGAGTGGGAAACTGAAAAGGTCAAAATTACCTCTCAAGTGATGACAACTTGAGACTTTCTTCATTCCCTCTTCCCTTTATCCTCCCTACTTGGGGGTGGTGAATTAGCCATCAGCACTTCCCAGGTGAAGTCATCAAGTTCATGAACTCAACTCGCTGGTAGAAAGAGATGAACCACAGAAGACCAAAGAGCCAGCTAGCTAACGATGACTTAGGCACACACAAAATTTCCCCATCTTTGATAATCGTGCTATTATAAGAACCTCTTTCCTTCTCCACTGTGGAAAAGTGGCTGATACCTGTTCTCTTATCTACTGCTTGACGATGTTGTAAGAATTAATGAGGGAGGTCTACAATCTACTTCCAACTTCTCAGATAAAAGGACCTCTGGATAAAAGTCATTTCAAGGGTGTGGTGGAGATGGTAAATACCATCATAGAAATGAAGTATCTGAAAGTAAGCTCTAATAATGACTATTCATATAATCATGGAGGTTTACTGAGAGTTTTCTATGTACCCTCTAAAAGCTTCACATGTACATCAAAATAACCTTATAGGGGAGGCAATATTATTATCTCCAACTGACAAATGCAAAACTGAGACACAGAAAGGTTAAGCAAGAAGTCACTTAAGGTCATATAAGCAGTAAGCGGGAACCCTGGGCCTCATATCCAGGTAGTCTGACTCCAGAACCTAGGCTCATAATCACTACTCTTTTACTGTGTTTTGCATTCACCTTGAACTAAGGCCCTTGGTTCTACTGTACCCTATTTAAGCTATTTCTGTGAAGTAGAGAAAATTTCTTTCTGCAAGGCTGGGATTCTCTCTGGCACACTGCATCCCATGAGCTCCCACCTAACGAGTTTGGGATGAGTTAAACTTAAATCGCTTCACTGCACCCCCATATTTAGCTGGCACCTTCAGATTGCTCACTCTGGAGGAGTACTTGGAACTTCAATATAAATTCAGTTGAAGGTAGTGAAAGTAAGATATCTACCCCGGCAGCATAAGCCCCAACACTGTACATGAGCAGGGCCAGCAATGGAGTTCTGCTGACTGGAGTTCTGCCAGCCATTCCTAGATGCCAATTTGTAGCCTGCTGTTGCCCAGATGAGTCCATTAGTAGGCTTGTCACTGGCAGTAAGAATTCCACAGTCCCCCAAAGCCCTTTCTTCTCTGGCAGTCAGGGCTGGAGCAAAGGATGGGAGAGTTGTGCCCAGCGGGCTGCACAGAGCCCAGCCAGCACGTAGAGCCTCTGGCAATTAGCACGGTTCCTACAGTTCCTTAAACAATGTTGAGGGACCCTTGTCTTTCATTAAGCTGCCTTAAAGCCAGTCTCTCTTGATGGATCCCAGAGGGAAAATCAAGGAGGAAAGAATTTATTTCCAGACACAGTTGAACAGCAAGCAACTAAAGAAGCACCTAAAAAAATTATAATTAAATATTTCTCCAAGGAGCAAATTAAGATAAATGCCTTAAGAGTTATTCACAAAAATCCATTTAGAAAATGTCCAATTAGGATAATACACACTACATTTCAAGGACTGAAGGGAATGCTCCACTTCACCCCCTTTTTGCCATTGTTGATACACCAGGTTTCCAAGGGAATGCATTTTTTTTTTCCATGTTCGGGAGAGCATATTCTCTCAAGGGAAGCACCAGGAGCCATATTTGGTGGCACAGTATCTTGTTCCCACCCTCACTACAAGAGTCATAACAGAAGTTAACTTAGACCGCTGAATGGCACCTGAATAAAAGGACAAACCCCATTGTTGACCAAATTTTGTGCCTACTGATTTGACTCTTGTCACATCAAGCCCTTATGCGTTTTCATCTCCACATAACAAATGAAATGAGCCTCCACCTTTTCTGAAAGAGAACTCAGGTTTCCCTTGTCCTGTTCATTTTTACTAGGCTTCCGCCGAGGGCTTTGTCCACCTGACTTCCAGATAAACGTCACCTAGAGCGGTTTCATTCTGAAGGATTTAAACTTATCTTGCAGTTGATCCTCAAGTTAAGTCCTCTACAAGTCTCCTAATCTTCCATGAGAGGATTGACCATATTACGGACAGGGAAAACTGAAGCACTAGAGCGTTGGGGCAACCCAGAGGGGCCCGAGCTCTGCCTTCAGCCCCAGCTCCTTCCTGCTCATAGCCTTTTGATTATATGGCACCTCCTAGCAAGACGAAGTAAGCAGGCTTCCCAAAACAGATGATATATTTCCAAATGAGGGTGGGTTGGATGAACTTTCTGACCTAAGCTTTTTGAACCTCCCACATTTGGCAGGTCAAGGCAGGATCAACCCACTTAAGAACCAATTTTTTGCTTGTCTGTCTGCAAGGCTGCTGTGTCCAAAGCACATTGGGAAATTTTAAAAAGCAACCATTAGTGTCTCTGACACATGAAATGCCTACCAGGGTCTTTTTCCTGTTTGTTATCAAGATTAATATGAAAATATGGTACAGCGAGCAAAGAGAAAGAGTATTTGAATGACTTTCAGTCCCAATGCAATGCAAATTCTTGCAGTTCAAATGCAAAAAGTGCCTCAATTCTTTTGCTTTTGGCCAGGAATAGATCATTTATTACCCCTCACTAGGAAGACTATGGCAGAACCCTCATTATCTCATATCCATGCTTTCCAAATCAATCAGCTCCCTGCTACACGGCTGGGCTTTTTAATTTAAATGTCAGCTAAAGTTAGAATGTGTTTTATAAAAATGTCAGAGCCTCATTAACTTCAGTTTTGTGTTGGTCTTGTCTCTCACTTTTAGTTGACAATGTTAAGGAAATTATTTTTCTAAGAACACTTGCACTAAGGCTTCTCTGAATTGTCATTATACTCTCCTTAAAAATCTGAACTCTGGTGAAAAATTAAGATGCTCCAAATTACCAGTATCTGTGCATAGTCCCAAAGTTTTAAATGCCTTTCCGCCTTGATATTCACAATAAATAAAATTCACAATAAATAAAATACTCTAAATGCTGGAATTTGATCCATGCTTCTCAGTGGCCTTTTGGAGTATGACTGTCCTACCCATTGCAAGATTTTCAACTTCCCTTCTCCTCTCCACTAAAAGCCAGTAACTCTTCCCAGTTATTGTGACAACAACAACAAAACCCCCCACACTTTTCCAAACAGCTCCTGAGGCAAGCTGTTGTCTCTGCCCTGTTGAGATGAGATTAAGCCACAAATTTCAAAACCCTCACACTGGACAAAAAACAAACCAAAATACTCACTGGCCACAAAGTCTCTCCCCACACCTCCCTTCTCAGGAGCCTCTCCACTTATTTCAACTCCTAAAATTGCATGCTGGGACTGCTCATTTCATTTTGGGGTTTACTGCTTTGTGATGCTGGCTGAACTATACTGTTCTCTTGCTGCTGAAAGAGGTCTTTACTGGCTTAAATGTGATCTGCTAAAAGGCATGTATCTTAGGATAGAGATCGTGTGTTCTACGTCAAGCAGGGTCCTAAGCATGGCGATGTTTATATTGGATGGATGGATAACAGGACCTAAATCCTAGACCATTGGCCAATGGCTTAGTAAGAAATACAGAATATTCTGTCTCAATGCTTCTTATTTGTCTTCATAGCTTGTTAGGGTTCTGGGTCACGTCTATAGCACAGAGGCAACTGGACTCTTCTGCCCTCGTGTTAACACATGGAAAAATACAAGAGAAGGAATATTGTAAAATCTGTTGCGGGAGCAGCAAGTATATTGAAATGACCATAAATCATGTGTGTGTCTACAAACACAAAGAATACATGCTAACATTTAACAGGTATGAAATACTTTTCTCAAATTTGACACTTTAAGGGAAAAGTCAATTTTCCTCTTGAGTTAACTTTCCCTATGCCTCTACTTTTATTATTTGTTTTCAAGGTTTCCATTGCTGCTCTTTTACTAATGCACTTAACAGATGTCCTTCCAGAGGTGTCAAACCACTATTGCGCTTGTTATTTTCTAACTCCCCGATTTCTTTTTCAGTAAACAAATTATGAAAAAAGAAATTGAAAAAAAAATTTCCCCCTTATCTGTATATGCTGGGGAGAAGAAAAAACATAAAATTCTTTTATTTTTAATGGTGATTTTCTTTTTTTTTCCAAGTTTTTATTTAAATTCTAGTCAGTTAATATCTGTGGTAAAATTACTTTCATGTGTAGAATACAGTGATTCATTACTTACATACAACACCTAGTGCTCATCATAGCAAGTGCCCTCCTTAATACCTATCACCATTCAGCCCATCCCCCACTCACATCCCTCCATCAATCCCCAGTTTGTTCTCTGTTGCGAAGAGTCTCTTATGGTTTGCCTCCCTCTCTCTCTTTTTTTCCCCTTCCCATATGGTCATCTGTTTTGTTTCTTAAAAGATGATTTTTCTTATCAATAGCCACAAAGAAACAAACTACAGTCGATTCAAAAAGCAAACACAAATCCTTTCTATTTCTGTAGCCTCAGTAAGTGCTTTCTTCTATGAGATAAATGGAGACAATCACTAGATCAGAGGAGAGGTGAAAAATACAACAAATTTCACAATCAAGTTTAAGGCCACAGCTGGAGAGGACAATGTAGAAGAGAAATTGCAAACTTGAGTTTTTCTCTAGACTAATGATAAATTCACACTGATCTAGTTTGTCCCTGTTTCCCTATCTCCATAGATTGCAGTACCACACAAGAATAAGATGTCTGACCTTTGCCAAGATGTATCAGGGCTGCCAGCAGCCTCCATCTCTTTAAAGGAAAGAAAGAAACCACCCCATTCAGAGACGGCACCAAGATAAAATCAGTGGCATGGCAATACTGGGCAAAAGTTAGGTCAGGTGACAGTTTTGTCTTTCTCTCTGTGTCCCTCCCTGCCACAGAGGCCATGCAGTTTCCCACTGTCTCATTCCATTCTGCCTTACCTCCATGGTCTGGGGTATGAAGAGGTTGAGTTTGAAACACTAGGACACTGCCCCCCAGGAAACAAAGTACGTCCGTGATCCCTTCTGCTTCCCCATTTTCAGACAACACTGCTTCCACAGCTGGGAGACAAAAAAGAAAGAAAGAAAAGAAAAAAAAAAGAAAGAGAGAAAAGAAGAAAAGAAAAGGAAAGAAAAATCAAGCTTTAAAAGCTACCAACACTGGTCAAACCGTTGCCAATCCAGCAGGAAAATCTTAGCGCAATTTTAGAGCATTATCTCCTTTCTGCAGAGCAGGAGGAGACAACATGGGGACATGACTTACTGGGGATTCACTAAGCAGGATTCACATGGAACCTAATTTGCTGAACTTGAACCTAAACCTAATAGCAATATCTTTCAAGAGAAAAGAGAAATACAGTGTTTTAAAAACCAACAGATTTCAAACTAAAACAAATATCCTCCAAATTGAACCTGAATTAGATTGATGTTTCATTAACTTTCTCATCTTGAAGGCGTTCCCTTGGCAATTTCTCCCTGGCACTGGCAGCCAGTCTCTTTATTGGCTGCCAGTTCACAGATGACAATACCCCTGACGGGTTGGACAACTAATACAGTTCCAGTCTGCAAACTTGGCTTCCCTGCTAGGTAACTTAAAAACCATTTATACAGTCCAGTTTGATTTTTGAGTGTGCAGACAGATGGGTTATTTGAACCCACTGCGCCACAGACCTGTTTTTATATATTCCTATGCCTCTTATAAATCAGACCCAAAAAGGAATAATGGATGGACTGCCTAGCCATTTCGAGCAATTATTCTGTCCTGCATGGATGGGGGAAAAGACAGAGTAGTGTCAGCAGACTTATCAGCAGTTACTTTTTACTAGAAGAAATGTTACATGTCCAGTGCCAAGCACATCTATCTGTCTGACTGCTTTGTCTCTGATTGTCTCTATTTTTTTTTCCTTCTATCTCCCGTACACATGTACTCTTCTTAATTACTAGCAGAAAACAGTGCATTCTGCACACTTCACAACATCTGTTCAGGCCTTAATTAATCCAACTCTCACATGGTTTCCATAGCAACAATGCTTAACAGGCTCAGTCTCCACATTCAAAAATCTTCCTCTAAGTGAATGACTCAAAGTATGGTCCTTACCAAAATAATGTTATGTTAATGCTGGTGTCAGATATAAAGAGAATTTTACATACAGGGTGTTTACATGGTGAAAAGACCGAGTTCTGATATCACATTCAGTATCACCATAGTAAAATCAACCACCTCAAACCAGGAATACATGTTAAGAGTAAATTTTCCAAGGTATTGTAAAAAAAAAAAAAATCCCATTATTCCCTTTATGGCACAAGAAATTCCTGTGCTATGGAAGATTAATGACTACAGTTATCTTGATGGAGCATACAGTTATTGTTTGCAGGGCAGAAGTGTTAAAAAGAAACTTACCAGGAGGTGTTCTTCCTGAGCTCCTGGCTTTACAGAGCTTAATTAAAAACCTACTGTCCTTCACTGGCACCTGCCAACTTCTTACCCAAAGTACAGCTTGCCAGCAGCACAGAGGTGGACTGAGGCTTTCCAAGGAGGCCATGAATGCTGCCAAGCGAAATGTCAAGCACATTTCTGAGAGTCTGTTTTAGCTCTGTGGCCTATACAGATGCTTTCCTTGATTTTGACTCTATTTGTATTTCTATTTGAAGCTATTACGGGCAAGATTGTAAAAATAAGCACTGACAACTACCCAGAAAACCTGCTCAGATATTATACATGGTGTCGGAGGGGGGATGGTGGTGGAGTGTAAGTAAAGAAACCAGGGAAGACTGAAGCCAGGTATTTATCCCCAAATGGCATTTAAGTCCATACCCACTTCTGTCATTAAATGCTTGACTTGGGCACTAAGAAGAAGTAAACCATTTCTCAGAGTTCTAGCCCTTTCCCTTCATGGCTTCCTTTGAAGCCATGGTTTGGCAAGCAACCCAAAACCAGCAGAGAAAAGAACTTAGACAAACTCTTAAGTAGGCAGAAATGTACTTTCATAGGCAAATCAGATCTCTTCTATGCTATAAAATGGATCGATCCTCTGAGTACCTGAACAAGGACAGGATCTTCCCAAACCTTCCCCAGTGACTGGAACTCTGTGGAACCTGGGTACATAGGCCCTGGGGACAACTTATCTCCAGGCTGCCTAGGGACAGAGCCAAGGAGAGCCAGGAGCTTGGGGTGGGTGGTGGAGAGACTCCAGTACCATGAATTAAAAAAAGGGGGGTCATTGGAGGATGTGGGGGTGGGAGCTCTTCCAGGAATAAGGACCAGTTCTCTAACGTAACTATAGTAACTACTGAGGTGAACAGAGAAAGTATAATCTTATTTTCTTGCCAAATTCATTCTTTGTCCTCATGTAATTGTCTGTATGAGACTCTTGGCTGCAGTATCCAAAACCTCTGACTTTTAGGCAGACAACTAGGATTCAATTAATGACAATGTTGGCGTTTCTCAGCCATGAAGCTTTTACAAAACTACTGAACCATGGTCCCCCTTCAAGTCACTTCACCCAAAACAATATTCAATCACCACCTCAAAGTGATTGCTTTGAACTCACAAGCAAGAGGTCAAGAAATGGAATGGAAATGGGATCAGGGTTCTAGGTCAAGTTCTGTCACCTCTTTGAACTTAGATTTCCAAAGACTCTTGTTCATCCTCCCATCCCTTCATTCAATAAACATCATGAAGCTCTTACTCTGAATGTAGGCATCATAGCAGGCTTTGATCCTGGATACCTCTAACAGCAAAGGAAAATGGGCTGTGGAAAAGTGAAATCACACTTCCCCAGCTATTTTAGCTCCTCAGCATGCCCACACTTACTGTCTTTGGACCCCTATCACCAGCATGTAACAACCAGATCACGTTTAGAGTGGTTATTCTGTGGCATTTGGTTCACTGGCCTTACTAATTCACTTAGTTCACACAACAGAACTGCAAGGCATGACTATTATTATCACCCCCATTTCACAGATAAGCAAACTGAGCTCAGAATCAAGGCCGCAGAACTGTACAACTCTAAGAGATTTCACTCACATTGGATTCCACAAACACGGATCTCTATGGTACTCCCAGGCATTGTACAACCCTGTGGTCCCAGCATGGGAGAGGTGGTGGTGGTGTCAATAAGGAGAACCTAAACCTGACTGTTATATCCTCCTATGGCTTCTCTAACATTGGGCAGAGGGACATCCATGCTTGAGAGGCAGTCAGGAAAGAACATGGTGAACTCATGGTGTCATTCTGGAATATTCCTTTCATGAACCCCCCTGTACTTGATTTAATTTTTTTTTTTCTTTTTCCATTCTCCACAAAGCCTTAAGTGGTAGATTAAGATGAGGTGAGGGGCAGCACCATGAGAGCTGATTAAAAAAAAAAAAAAAAAAATCAAACCAGAGGGGCTTCCAAGATGGCCACTAGGAAAACCCTGAACATACCTGTTCCCATGGACATGGGTCCACAGCCACGCAGGCAACGATTCCTTCTGCCAAAAACCTGCAGACTAGCTGAGCAGCTGCTTCGCGTGGCAAACTAGGAAAGCGCCACACTGATCCAGTCAGGAGAGGCTGAGAGGCGGTCTCGCCAAAATCCCCAATCCGCACGCGGCAGCAAGCAAGTGGGAAAAAACGAAGCCCGGACGGTCTCCCTGAGGAGGGAGGGGTTTGTGCCCTACAACAGGCGCCCCAACTTTGGAGACCTGCACCTGAGAGAGGAGCCCCAAGAACGCCTGGCTATGAAACAGGGTTTGGTGCCCCATGAGAGAAAGGCTGCAGTTAGTTGGCGCCCGATCTTAAATGGCTGCATGCGCACGCGCACGCTCAGGCAGGCGCCTGGAAAGCACGAGGAGGAAGACTTTCCCTCTGAGATTCATTGGCTTATCTTCCAGCACAGGCCGGGTGGGGTGGGGCGGGGTGTGGGTCTGTTGAGATCCTCTCCAGGCATGCACGTGCTGGTGCTGGCAGCACTTTTGTTTGCGGCGCCATTTCGTCTTTCCTCAGAGCCTGCAGTCTTCTCCCCCAGTTGGCGGGAGCAAGGCCTGGACACCCCCTCTCCTGCTCCACAGCACAGGTATCTCCGCGAGGGGCGCTCTTGCACAAATCTGGTACCGCCCCCCCCCCGGGTTTCACAGCTGCCACCCAGGGCACACCCCTTGATCACCCATCTCGGGAGGCGAGGGCACTTGCGTCCCTGGGTCCCACCAGAATGTAACATTCGGATACACTTCTTGGCAGGCTGCCACCTCCTCAAAGCACCGCAAGCCCCTAAGGCTGAAACCTAGCAGTCTTTCGGAGAAAGGGGCCTGTTGGCTTGCTCCTCGGGCCTAAGGGCCAGGCTACAGATGGGACCTGGAGTGAGGTGCCTATGTAGGTGTTCTCACGGAATTTAGGCCAGGGGATGCCATCTTGGCAATTTCCCTCTGCCTCCCTGCAGCTTGCAGGTACTTTCCAGAAAGGAGCTGAGACACTGGTCTCAAACCCTGATTTTCCCAACTATCACCTGGTCTAGTGGCCAACAGGACTACTTTGTTCCACAGGATTGTGGATATCTGACTACTTTAACAACTGCTGTCTGAGGGTCTGGCCTCCAGTCAGCCTGCATCTAGGTGCTGAGATCCCCCTTTGGGGTGCTGAAAGGCCTGTGCACACCCTTAACTACCTTCCAGACTGGGAGAGATGGCTGTTTCATCTAATTCATAGAAATCAACTCAGCCCAGCAAAATGAGGAAACAGAGGAATATGTTCCAAATAAAAGAACAAGATAAAACCTCAGGGGGAAAAAAAAACCTTAATGAAACAGATAAGAAAATACAGAAGAGCCATGTGAGTCCCCCCACAACCTTCCCTCTAGTTAACTCTGCTTTGACTCATGCACATCAGTTTATCCCACAGAAGCACCCTGAGGCATTCTTCTGGACCCCTCTGTCTCAATAAACATCTTCAGGTGGTCCTGTGGTCCCCTTTACTCCTGGTTTCTTGTGGCTTGGGATCTAGTAGGTAGACATCCACTTGGGCAAAACCCAATTGTTCCTATGGTAGAGGTGAGAGTAGAAGAGTGAGCCAATGACGAGGAGGCACATCCTCCATAACCTGGCTTTCCGCGGAATCCCATCAGTTAGCAAGGTGAGAGAGAGAAACTTCCATGTTTCCTCACAACTTGTATAAGAGTGTTTGAAAGAGGGGAAGGCAGGGGCACCTGGGTGGCTCAGTGGGTTAAAGCCTTTGCCTTCGGCTCAGGTCATGGTCCCGGTGTCCTGGGATCGAGCCCCACATCGGGCTCTGTGCTCTGCAGGGAGCCTGCTTCCCCCTCTCTCTCTCTCTGTCTGCCTCTCTGCCTACTTGTGATCTCTGTCAAATAAATAAATAAAATCTTTAAAAAAAAAAAAGAGGGGAAGGCAGATGGATGTTCTCCCTTGGACAACTTAATCCGAAGGGGAGGAACTTTTTCTGCTGTACCTCCAAGCACGTGATCTGGTGTCTTTCTCGGCTTTTATCTCATGTCTCTGGACTTTTGCTTGGGTTGCCCTCCTTGCTCACACTATCTGACCCCTCTGTGACTTGCTACCTATCCTCCAAGCCTCAGGCATCTTCTACTTTTGGACAACTCCACATATTCCTGGCCCCCAATATGCTTTTCTTATGAACTCCCATAGCAACCTGTACTTCTCCCTATCTGTTCTTGAGTTTGTTTCTCCAATAACTTGCAGGCTAATTCTTTTTTGTTTTGTTCCTAGCAGATTGTTTGGCCTTTAGCAGGCAGTCCACTGGCTACTGAGTAAATGCGCTGAATGAAGGTTTCGAGATTCAAGTGAGTCGAAAGCTGACCTTAGGAAACCTCAGTCCAGCCTTATAATTAGCCACCTGCAGGCATTCAACTTCTCTCTTCACGGTTTCTGGCCGTGCAGGTATGATCCACCTGAGGACTGGCACCAAGCTTAGCAATTATTAAAAGATTATTTAATGATTTAATAATAGCTAGCATATATTGACAACTATGCCCCAGGCTCAGTTTTAAGCATGTTGCATAGATTAATCATTCACGTCTCACAGTTCAGTAAGGTAATCATCCCTCTTCCATAGGTGAAGACACGGAGACCGAGAGAAGTGAAGTGACACACCAAAAACACACAGCAAGCAGGAGATCCAGCTCTAAACTCCATGTTCTCTGCTGCTGAGCCTCTCACTGAAAAAGACAGAGAAAGCTGAACACTAAGAACCTCAGGTTGGTTCTGAGTTTGAAAAGTAGTCCGAAGTCACGGGTAGGAATACACACTCCTTTTTACTCCTTTATCTGTCACCACAAGATTAAGTCACACTCACCTTTTCCACCTTACGTAACTCTACACACCATCATAGCATACACACATGACCACGACCATCTCAGCAGCCAGTGTTTTTGCCCTTCTCTGAATGAACAGGTCTCCAGTTGTGAGCGGGCTGAAGAGAGGTGCAGTACCCCTGCAATGTGGCAGTCCTGATGGAGCTCAGGGTAGCCTGGGCCAGAAGGGAGGGGGCACAACAATCCTGAAGCCTGCAAAGGACAGAGCAAAAGCATTGCTGTTCTTTCCAGGACCCATCTCTAAAGGCAGGAGGAATGTTTCAGTTGGTGGGAAAAGTAGATCCTTTAGAGGAAACTTATTTATGATGCTGGAAAAATAGGGTGGTGTTCTCCTAGGATTGGTGAATTTCTTTTTTTTTTTTTTTTAAGATTTTATTTATTTGTCAGGGACAGAGGGAGAGAGAGAGAGAGCGAGCACAGGCAGACAGAGAGGCAGGCAGAGAGGCAGGCAGAGGCAGAGGGAGAAGCAGGTTCCCTGCCCAGCAAGGAGCCCGATGTGGGACTCGATCCCAGGACGCTGGGATCATGACCTGAGCCAGAGGCAGCCGCTTAACCAACTGAGCCACCCAGGTGTCCCGGATTGGTGAATTTCTGTTGGAGCCACAGAATGAGACCCCTATTGAGATCTGAGCCCAGTGCACAGTGAGGACCAGGTGAAAAGGAAGAAGTTATCAAGAACGCTTTTCAACTTAGCTTCAGGTGAAAAGCCATTATCTTAAATAAGACAGTTACCAAGAGAAACCTATGACTGTAGGTAAGTCACAAGATGTTAAGGCTTCCCCAGGGTAGCTTCATGAAGACCCAAGGTTTGTAGGCCTTGAAAATCAACTGAGCACAAGTATTTTTAAAGAACTGTGTGAGGATTCTGAATACCTATTCATATTTTCACATATGGGTATTTCCATATCCAATGTCAGAG
This sequence comes from Lutra lutra, assembly GCF_902655055.1. Taxonomy (NCBI): domain Eukaryota; kingdom Metazoa; phylum Chordata; class Mammalia; order Carnivora; family Mustelidae; genus Lutra; species Lutra lutra. The sequence continues at coordinate 101,511,996 of NC_062282.1, read as the reverse complement.
GGAAAGGGAGGATATTTACAGTTATGAGAGTAAGGATTTAGACTGAAATATTAGTATGCTCTTATTCAAGGGATACAGGGTTCTGGACTAAGCTTTGTTGGAGCTTTTCTCTTTAGATGCCTTTAGGAATGGAAGATGCATCTCATAATTTAGGAGTTCAGCTTGGAGGTGAAGTGATTGACTAAAATTTTAATGAGCTATATTCATTCTCAAATATTAGTCTCTTAATTTGTTATTATGATTGTGACCAAAATGGCCAGAAGCAGCAGGACTCAGGAATACCCCCAACAAAGGCTCTTTTTAAAACTACAATTTGACTTGCTCTGGGAAAATAGAAAGTGGGGATTCAACTGGCCCAACAATGGAATCTGGGTGAAATTTCTTCCCTTCCTATCACAGCCCTCTCCTGGTAAGTGTTGCAGTTCTGGGTGACCTTAGTACTCCTTGATCTTCACGTTTAGTAACGGGAGATAGTGTTTGTGTGTGAAATGTCTATTTTACTAGGGTCTTACACAGTGTTCAAATTTCAAAGTAAAATAGTGAGGTGAAAGATTTTTGACACAGACCAAAACATATATAATTATTTCTGAAGAACAAACTGAAAACATTTCCTGGTTTATTTTCTTACAAGAGACCCATATTACTCTGAAGGTATGCGAGCTTTCCCTTGGGAGAAAGCACATACAATCAGCAAGCTTCACCCAGAAAGTGGTTTTTGTCCTTAAAGAACTGCATGGCAGAGGTCCTCCTAGCAAGTGGTAGTTGTTCTAGCTCCCTGCGCCTGTGGAGACAGGGCCCTCTGAGAGACCAGGGCACTAATGAAGCCTCACTATTTACATCAAAATGGACTGATTGGGGCTCTGCCTCTGGGCTGTGGTGAAGGATGATGTTCAACTGTGGCTTGAAAACCAACCAGCATTAGGACCAAGAAATTGAGGCTACAAGGCACATGGCCCAGGTTCTAAGAGTCCAGATTGTGTCCGTAGCAGAGTGGTTGCCCAGTTGGAACAGGTGCCCAGACAAGACACATTGGTTGCATGGTGACAATAACAGATCACCCCCAGGGAGCGAGCCCTGTGACTTCCCAAAGAGAAGCTAGCATGTAAAAAATGAGCCAAGAAAAGGCTCTTCCTACATCCTCCTCTGCCTTTTGGGGTCCTGATGCCACTTTCCCTAATTACCTGCTGTGGTTGAGAAAGTTTGCGCATCAAGATTATCACTCTTTCCATCCAGACTGCTTCCTCTAGATCTTAAAAAATGCATTCCAAAACCAGATGATCCAGTAGAAAATGCAATATGGAATTTTACTCTAGAGTCCTAACAACTTCGAAAATATTTCTGTTTATTCAAGTGAATTTCTCCTCCAGAACTCTGAAATTAGGTGTGATAAGTTAACGATTATACAAACAGAACTGTGTTTAATAATTTAATTGGACTCATGCCCAAAAAAATGAACTTGCAGGAAATATTAAATATTACTCTTAAAGCAATTTGGACACAGTCACATGAACATCAGGAAAAAAAAAAAAATTCTCCACACAATGCCAGGGTTTGGTTTTGTCTGGAAAAATTATGACAACACAATTAGAGGTAAACAATATTTTCTTCAGCTCCATCTCCAGTTTCCCCATCTTGTCTGGTCAGTGTCTGTAGATTTAGCTTTGCTTCTGCCACAAACGTCTGCAGCTGAGAGCCAGGTGGATTGGAGTCATGGGGGGTTGGGAACTCAGTCTGAGAGTTATCCAAATCTGCAAAAGACAGACAACTCAGGTCAGGAGAATCAGCTTGAGGCCTGCAAAGCAGGAGAAGCTAGGACTCAGAGCTCTCTCAAAACCTAGGAAATGCAGGGCCCCTACGGTCAGCCACAGACATAACCACTGAGTCCAATGAGAAGGGAACAAAATGTAATTAAATTGAAGAATTGAATCAATATATCATTAAGATGTGATTGGCTCTGTGTACAGATGTCTCCTATGGCTAAAAATAACCTTTACAAAATAATCCCAGTGAAGTGTCAAAAGGACTTATCACCATTCGTGGGCAGGTAAAACATTGCTACTGCTGAAAAAGGGGCCCACTGACTTTTAAAAACAGGTTCAAGGTCTTAAGAATAGAGTATACACTCTAGCTACGGGCAGTGAACTAAAGGCATCTGCACAGCACCTTAACTCAGAATATCTCAAAGTCAAGGATTGAACTCAAGACTCATATGATAGAGCTGGGATTGTACTGATGTGGGCAAGGGGTGGGGAGAATGGAGTTGAAGTCTTCACCATTATGCAAATCTGTTGAGACTATACAAATCACTTAGCAGGAGTAGCCAGGTTCCTAGGGAAAACTGTTCCAATATCAACTATGGCTGGCTACTGCTGCTGCTGCTGCTTCTTTGTTACCTAGCAACAGCAGGGCATACTCTATTCTCCCTTTTTTCTGGTAAAACCCTATGATATATGGTTTAAGGGACAATGAAAGAGTTTCCTACTTGAAGAAAAGAAAGGTTCTTGCTGCAAACTATTTTCTTTTCCCTCCTTCTGTTGACCACCCTTCCTGAGGCTCAGCTCTATGGCAAAATTACAAACAACTGGCTTCAGTCAGAGCAAAAATCCAAGGGGGGAAAGATGTATACGACTAGAGCCCACCTGCTCCTTGGTCAGTCATTAATAAGAAGTCATTACAATCATTGCCACATTTTATCCAAGGACTCTATTATTTAGGTGAATACACATTACTGGTAGCATTCTAATGACAAAAAAAATACTTGTAAGTTCTGCCCTCCTGATGAGGATATTTAGCTATTACAGAAGGCAGGGATCAAGGCCTGGCAGGAACGAGGAGTAAAATGTCCTCACATGGCTCCGTCTTCAGGCATGTGACGCCCTTTGCTACATCTTCTTTCATCACTTCTCCCAATAAGAGGCAGGGCCACTGGGAGAAGGACAGCCAGAGCACAGAAAGCAAACACAAGTAACCTGGCGGAGCTTATTTGTGCCTCTGAAGCGGACCAGGGCCCCAGGGGGAGAGAGGGCAGGAGGAGGTAAGGCTGTACCCCACAGTTCTGCCCACAGCTCCAAATGCCAGTGGGGCACAAAGAATAAAATTTATTCACCTTTGGGTGACTTGATTTTATTAACCCTGATTCCAAATCCTATACTTCAAGTGCTAGGAACTCACTAACTACTGAAAATATAACTACTTCATGAGGATGCTTCTAACTACCCCCTGATGCCCAGAGAATGAGCATTCTCTGCCTTTCTGGGCACAAGAACCATTCTGGGTCTTTTACTGTCCTCACTCTTTAAGCCTCAAAATGTTGTAACCCACATTTTACAGCTTGGGAAACTGAGGCCCAGGCTACTTCAGTTCTTTGCCCAACACCATGCAACTAAGATCTAATCTAGATTTGAACTCAGAGGCCACTGTCATTTGCTCAGCTAATCACAGTTCTCACAATTCCCATTTCTCATGGTCATGAAAAGGGCTTGACCATCTTGGCTAAATTAAGAGACCTTGAATGTTTAATACTTTATCCTCCCTAAGTACCACATTTTGAAGAGTCGCTTAGCAAAAACAAAATTAAGAAACACATCCCAAGCTCCTAAAAACAGGCACAACAATTATTATAAAATTGCAAGCCTCCCATATTTAACCAGGTAAGTATGAACCACCACCCCCAGCAATGATTTCTCTCTGAGGGCAAGACAGATGAACCTAAAATGCCCTCTGTGCTATTTTATCACATTTGGAGACAAAGTATGCCTGTCTGTGGTCACAACAGACGTTCATGCTTTCAATTGCTTACCCCAGCCATTGAATGAATAAAGCCATTTAACCTCTAACAACAAATATTCTGTTTCAGTACTTGTGTTTAGTATTACACAACCCAAAACACACACACTCACAGCTCAAAACTTCCATAGCAGAGCCTGGAAGATTGGAGCACAGTTCATGTAAGCCATTCCAGTGCTGCCTACTAGCCAACAGAAGGTCCAGCCAGGCTACAAGAAATACCACATGGAGAATGAAGAACCATCCATTGAATGAGGTGGTTGAGAGGTGACTAGTGACAAATGTGGCCATGCCAGGCACAGTGGAAACCCTTAATCCATGTACATTTCCTTCCTCTGGGGGTGCGAAACATGTAGTAGAGAACCCAAAATAATAGTGAGTCTGGATCAGGCAAGTCATCTTAATGGTTTCAAGAGAAAGCATGCTCAAAAAGAGCCAAAGAACCGAGTGTATATCAGAATTATCTCTCTTATTTTTTAAGATTTTTTAAGATTTTATTTATTTGACACAGAAAGCACAAACAGGGGGAGCAGCAGACAGAGGGAGGAGAAACAGGCTCCCTGCTGAGCAGACAGTCCAACGTGGGTCTTGATCCCAGGACCCTGAGATCATGACCTGTGCTGAAGGCAAACAGTTAACCAACTGAGCCACCCAGGCGCCCCCAGAATTCTTTTATCTCAAGTTAAACTGTAGGTTCTAGTTCAGGAAGATACAACAAAGAATAAATGGGGGGGGGTTGGCTTTTTTAATCTCCTGTGCATACAGAAGTACAGAGATTTAATGAAAACTTTTTCAGATAAGAATAAAAATACAGAAGAACATCTCTAGGTGAGAAACAGCTTTCTGGACCCTAAAGTGACAGACAGACTCGTGTTGCTATCCCAGATGGATGAATGGAGGTCGTTGTGGCTGTTTATCACCTGAAGGGGAACTCAATTTTCTTCTCTGTGTTCTTCCCAAGTTTCCACCTTAACTATTTAGGCAAGGCCAGACAACCTTCTTTGAAATTAGAAACTGTTCCATGATTTCTGATTTTATTATTCCATTTCAACCCTGAAAGAACTCCAGCACAGCAACTGTATACTTCTCAAGGTCAGCCACCTTTTTCCACACTTTTTACCCCAGAGAATATGATCATTATAGGGAACCCTAAACTGAAAAAAACATTTGTTAAAATAAAACCTCACTAAGAAGACAGAATTCTTGAAGAATAAAAGTCATCCAATTTTGTGATCAAAATCCCTATGAATTGCTGGACATAAATATAGAATACCTCATTTTTTTTTAAATAATCAAAGAAATGGTAACTTAACAGAAACATAACCTTGTCAGCCATAAAGCAAATGCTATTATAATGAAACAAAACTTCAAACTACAAGGAAACTTTCAATCTAGTGTCACAATACAGATTGCCCTCTTACTTGACCTAAATGATACAATTTGATCTTTGCCATCCTTCTGGAAACTAAACAGAAGGAACATTGCTACCCTTAAAATAAAGACAAATAAGCTGAAACACATAGAAAACCCCAAGACCTGTCTAACCCAAGTGGAGAAATAAAGTCTTGGTGCAGGGCTTCCTACCTTTTTTTCATACCCTACAAACTCTATCCTTAAGAAGAAATTTTCTTAGATCCACTGTGGGGTCTAAGTCAGTCTGCTAATGAAGTTTTTAAAAATTCGAAGTCTCCACGATTTGACTGTACTATTCCTTTTCTCCTGTGAGGTGAGGTAAGAAGCACCCATGCTATCAAGGGACATGCAAAGCACCGTACACGGAGAGACACAGGCCAGACCATTGCCTGAATTTCCCTATTTTCAGCCCTCAGTTGTAACCTGTTGATTGGCATTTGCATTTATCATTTTTGCAATTTGCTCATCTGCTGTTGGAATTTTAGACTATCAAGGAAGAGAATCTGGGGTGTAGGATAGCTTGCAATCATAGAAATCAGCTCCTGAAAAGGTGACACTAGCAAGAAGCAAAACCAGCCTTCCTTCCATCAGCTCATCACCATTATAATTATTCTGCACCAACTGGATAATTGGTTTAAGACCAGACTATAAACTCAAGGTGTACAGTGCAACCATGTGCCATATTAAAAATGAATGAAGGGCCCCCTAAGCTGAGAGTTGAATGTACTCTGTAAACCACAAGGTAAAATATAACCTTGGGCAAGTCATTTCTCCTCTTTGGGCTTCCGTTCATGAAGGATTTAACTGAAATCAACATTCTGACCTCTTGAACTCTTCTACTGAGAATTTATAGATCTGTGTTTTGGCTTAGTGGTTCACCAAGTAATAATCTCAGGGAGCAACAAATGAAATGTATTTTTTAACTGCTTTATGCTCAAGAAATGCAAATTTATTACCTTAAGTTGCATCTAAGAAATATTTTTAAGGTAATTTCCAGACATATGCCCCACCCCTCTTCCTTCATTCGTCATATCAACCTATCTGAGCCCACATAGAGTCCTCAAAGGATAGTATTGGAAAGCTACCTAATGAGAAGATAATGTCCACAGTCAAAACCTGCATGTGATCTTCCCTTCAATGAACAGCAAACTTAAGAGTAACTTGTCATGAAGAAAATGTTTGTGTCAAGTCAACAAGGGTCTATCATTTAGATGTAATGTAATTAATGTAATATTTGCCTTTTCTGGATTTTCTGAATGGAAAGGCACTTCAAATCATGATAAATTTGAAGCTTTATTTAAATCTTAAAGCACCAGTGTAACTTTCATCATAAGGATCAACTGTGGAGGTCTAGACTTTAACTCAACAGTATGGCCAGTGGCCAGGCACCAGCGGCCCAGTGCTATAAAAAGCACATTGAATCTGCCGTTGAGATCATAGACGATGACTTGCTCAGCCCTCTGTGTCTCATCCCATTCCATTCTCCCAAACAGAACTCACAAAACAGAGCTTCATATCTTCTGAGTCTTGGCTCTGTTCTTGTTTATTTTAATGAAGTGTTCTGACTTGTGCTTCTTATTAGTATAACCTTTGTGCCTGTTCCTAAAATCAAAATTCACACTTTCCTAGAATAACTCCACCTCAAAAAATTTTGGATTCATGTTCCAAGTCTGCAAAATAAGTTGTATTCCCTACTTAATGACTGATTCATGCTTATACTGTGAAACATTTAAAAAATAGTTTCCTGATGGCATTACTGGCAATCACTATTTTTTCTCAGGATCCTTAATGCACAGCATTTTTCTTCTAATGGAAAACACTTACTGTACAGAGATTGAGGTATCTTCAGAGCAAAGGAAAATTGGTCTATGTCACTAATTTTGCCAGACTCCACTTTCCATAGTGAGCCACAAACAGGACGTGAGCCTCTGGCATGAAAACAAACCCTGAGTTGGTATCTGAAGCCAATGATCTCAATTACTGTCATGATTCCTTTACTACTCCTCATGTATCAATACTGCATCTGAACTCAAATAACAGTGCTCTGGGGGGACTGTGCATGTGTGGGGTGCAGGAAGAAATTTGCAACATACAAAACCAAACTGTTGTCTTTTAAATTGTGAATGTTACAGCTGGACTTTATTTTCTTATCAGTAATTAACATACTTGGAATCATCTGTGAGTTACATAGGTGGCACTGACAAGAAACAAAGCAACTGGAGCCATTGATACAATGAATATTAACCCAAGACCTGTTACAACACACCAATCCTGTTATCCGAACTTTGCCTTGCTCTCACTCTCCTTTCTCCCCAGAAGGTGGCAATGGTAAGGACTCCTGACTTTCACATTAGCAAGCCTCACAGGAGGATGGGGCAAGTGCTACTACCTCCCCCTCTTTAGGAGGCATTTCAAAGTGTTTCTCTAAATAAGATACTAATAGGTATTAATGATGAAAGAATCTAGTGGTCAGGTAAGTCGATACAACTCTGGGTAAACAAGTTTATTAAGAGATTTCTTAGAATGTTAACAGGCTCTGAGAGGGGAAAAGAGGAAGTGGCATCCCCCAAACCCAAGGAGACTTCTCACAGGGTGCTTGGCAGTACTGTGTTCCATGTGACTAATTTGGGAAATGGTACACTAGAGAAAGATAAATATATTATAGCCCAAGAAAAAGACAATCAATGACCAAGATGCCAGAACAAATCTGGGGCAGGAAGGTGAAAATAAGTGAGGTTTTCCAAATTTGGAAACTCTTAACCCTGTATATAGTATCTGATGGTGAACCTGGGCAATAATCGTCAATGGCTGCTAAAGTTAACAGGAGAAAGGCAGATGGGGAACCTTATAATGAATGGATCAAGGTGACAATATCTTAACCCACAGATCAATTTAATATCATAAAGAGACACATATGGTAAGCCTCATGATAGGATGCAAGAGGAAATGTACATTATGTACAGTATAGGAAATCTACTACACTATCTTTATGTGTCAGAAAAGCCTCTATCTAGTCAAATATCAAATACCTATTCCCAACTATGCAGTTTACAGGAAATACAGGGGTAGAAGAATATGTTAAGTGACACTACAGAAAAGCAATCAGCAAAATTCTGAAGGTAGGACATTAAAAAAAATTTTTTCTGGAAAAAAATGTCTTTTCAACAAATAAACAACTTAGTCTTTTCAAAAAATTGTAAGACTTTTTTAAAAAGAGGCAGAGAAACTTTAGACTAAAAGAGATTTAAGGGATATACAAACCAAATGCAGTATGTGAAATTATTTGGATCCCAATTCAAACAAACCAAGGAGAAAAAACAGACAGAGAAATTCAAGTACTGACACTATGATTTTGAGTCAAAATTGTTAGAATTTTTTAGGTGTAATAATGATATTGTGGTGATGTTTAAAAAAGAAAACACTCCTTGTCTTTTAAAGAAAGATACTAAAGTAGTTTAAGATGAAATCATAGGATATCTTGGATCTCTCATGATAACATGAGAGACAGAGAAAAGAGCACTGATGAACCAAGATTGGCTTGACTGTGTGTTGGTCACCATTAAAGCTGAGAGTTCATTAGACAACTCAACTTTTGTGTACATTTGAAATGTCCCATGATACCTTTTTTAAAAGAAGACTTTATTTATTTATTTATTTGACAGAGAGAGTGAGAGAGGGAACACAAGCAGGGGGAGTGGGAGAGGGAGAAGCAGGCTTCCTGTTGAGCATGGAGCCCAATGCAGGACTTGATCCCAGGCCCCTGGGATCATGACCTGAGCTGAAGGCAGACCCTCAACTGACTGAGCCACCCAGGAGCTCCCCATGACACATTTTTAAAAGTCCATAGCTTTACATATACATGGACTATAAAATTATAAACGTTCTCTGTTATTCCAACAGTGTAGCTTCTGTACATCTGGTATAAATGGAACACTGTGGCAATAAATTAGAATCCTCCTCTGGTTGTGGAGTGTGTTTTGATCAATTTCAATGCAACTATATGACAAGTTATTGGCAAGTATGTGTATTTAGGTTTACATCTATTTAGAAAGATCTACAATTTATATGAATCTATTCCATAAAATAGATGAGGTTCATTTGAGTTTATAGCTACCCATAAAAAGTGATACAGATTCAAGCATGGTCCTTTGCTTTTGCCTAGAAAATCTTACATTTCCTAAGTGAACTATAATTCAGAATAGATCTTTTATACCCTGGATGTATTTGTGGATGGCAATGAATTGACCAGTTTCTCTTGGAATTTAGATTTCTATTCTTTAGCCTTTGAGTTTACCTAAAACTAAAAAGTACATTTAAGAAATAGAAAGCAGGGGTGCCTGGGTGGCTCAGTGGGTTAAAGCCTCTGCCTTTGGCTCAGGTCATGATCCCAGGGTTCTGGGATGGAGCCCTGCATTGGCTTTCTGCTCAGCAGGGAGCCTGCTTCCTCTTCTCTCTCTGCCTGCCTCTCTGCCTACTTGTGATCTCTGTCTGTCAAGTAAATAGAATCTTTTAAAAAATTTTAAAAAAAGAAATAGAAAGCAAATGCATCTAGTATATTAATATCAAAGTACTATATATATAAAATGTATTATATATATTTTAACAATATATGTTTATATATTGTCAAAGGAATTAGTTAATATATGATTCAAAAATTTTATCTACTTAGAGTCCTGAGAATCATCACTTTGGAATTCTTATGTGTAGAAAGTAGTTTAAAATTTCATTTAGTCTAGGGTGCCTGTGTGGCTCAGTCAGTTAAGCCTCTGCCTTCAGCTCAGGTCATGATCCCAGGGTCCTGGGATGGAGTCCCATATCAGGCTTCTTGCTCAACAGGGAGTGTTCTTCTCCCTCTCCTTCTGCCTCTCCCACCTGCTCATACTCTCTCTCTCTCAAATAAATAAAATCTTTTAAAAAAATTTCATTTAGTCTAATCCTTGTCTTCTGAGCAGAATCAAACCAAGTGTGTAGTCAAGGTAGAAGTGCATTATAGGGCTCCTCTTTTTCTGCCAACAATATTATTTGACCTTGAGCCAAAAACATTCAATTGTCATACCAATCCACAATGGTAGGTATATTATGGAATAGGAGCGGGAGAGCCTAATACAAATATAGACACAAATCTAAGCTGAAAACAGAACTCTAGAATACGGGGCGGGGGGGGGCAGTGCACCTGGGTGACAGTTAAGCACCCAACTCTTGTTTTCAGCTCAGGTCATGATCTCAAGGTTGTGAGATTGAGCCCTGTGTCGGGCTCCATGCTCAGAACGGAGTCTGCCTCACATTCTCTCTCCCTCTTCCCCTCCCACTCATTCTCTCTCTCTAAAATAAATAAATCTTAAGGGGAAAAAAAAATAAACCTCATGTACACAGAAGGCTGAAGAAAATGTCTAAAAACAATACTTATCTTCATAAAACTATTGAAAAGACATTCAACTACAAAACAAAAACACAATTCCATAAACTATCAACTATAAGAGAACAAATTTCTTGAAATTAAGAATATGCTGGCTGATTAAGAAAAAAAAAAAAATCAAGGGGCGCCTGGGTGGCTCAGTGGGTTGAGCCGCTGCCTTCGGCTCAGGTCATGATCTCAGGGTCCTGGGATCGAGCTCCGCATCCGGCTCTCTGCTCGGCGGGGAGCCTGCTTCCTCCTCTCTCTCTACCTGCCTCTCTGCCTGCTGGTGATCTCTCTCTGTCAAATAAATAAATAAAATCTTAAAAAAAAAAAAAATCAAGAGCACCTGGGTGGCTCAGTCAGTTGAGCCTCCAACTCTTGGTTTCAACTGCGGTCATGAGCTCAGGGTAATGGCATCAGGCCCCACATTATGCTCTGTTTGAAGTCTCTCCCTGTGTCCCTCTCCCTATTCACTCTCACACTCTCTAATAAATCCTTAAAAAAAGAAAAATCAATGGACTAGTAGGAGGTTAAGGACAAAAAATCTCCCAGAAAGTAGAACAAAAACATGAAAAAATGGAAACAGAAAAAGCAAAAAATCAGAGGACCCAAGAGGTCCCACTTATAACCAGAAATAGTTCTAGTAAGATAATAATGAACAGAAGCAGATTTTAAGGAATGTTTTCCAGAATTGAAGGAAATGTCTCTATATTTGCAAGATCCTAATGAAAAACCAGTAAAAATGGCTTTAACAGAAGACCATATTAAGACATATAATACAATTCATCCAAGAAGGGATAAAGAGAGAATTCTAAAGGTTTCCAAAATTAAGAACAGGTCACAAAAGATTAGAAATAAGAATGCATCAGACTTCTCAATCACAACAACCCAGGGAAGTAGAAGAATCCTTCAAAACTCTGAAAGAGAATAATTTTCCACCTAGAATTCTAAGCTTAGATATCTTACAAAACCCAAGTACAAAAGTAACAACAACAACAAAAAAGGAATAAAAAAGACCTTTCAAACCAGTTAATTGGGAAAAATGTGCTTTCAGGACAACTTCACTTAGAAAGTTTGGAGGTCAGCTCCAGCAATTAAAGGAATAGGTCATAAAAGATAAAAAATGTGACTGAGAACATAGGATCCATCACAGGAGGGATATGAACGGTGCTCCAGGTAACACCTGCATAGCAGGCCTGGACCAACAAGGACATACTGCAACAGGAAGACAGAGGATCCTAGAAGGGAAATTTCAAGGAAATTTGAAATGAAGCTGATAGATACTGGATGTGTTGAGTATGTATGTATAAACTAATATTGGTCAGTTACGGAGAGGTATCAGAAATTTGGAGGAAGACATAGTGGAAGGAAGGAAAAAATAAGCAGATGAAAAAGCCAGATGGTTAAAGACTCAAAAAGATAGAACAGAATAGTCAAAACCAACATTATTTTAAGTAGCTTCTACACTAGATTGATTTTTCTCCATCTTGAAAGTGCTCAGCTCTCACAAATGTCCTCTTACAATCTTAACGTGTCCATATATAACTGTAAATATGATTTCTTGGAAAACTGTTTCTCAATGTACAAAACATACTAAACCCATTTGAAAAGAATAAATGTGCCTTATGTGCATAAATAAGACTAAACACTTGAAATTCCAAAATCTGCTGTGAGGAAAAACACCTTTATAGTCAATTTACTGAAGAGGAAACCCAAAAAGCAAATAAATACAAAAAGATAGTAAATCTCACTAGTAATTAGGGAAGTACAAATTGAAAGAATGTGAGTTACCATTTCATACCCATGATATTGGCAAAATTTAAAAGCCTAACAATATGAGTGTTGGGGAAGTTCTGGAAACCTGGAACTCTCATATATTGCACATATAACTTTAGAGAGAAAACAGTGATACCCAGCAAAACCAAAGATATCCTGACCACTTTTAGGTGTTATCATATAAATAAACTCTCATTCATTTGCACAAAGAGAATGCATACAAGGATGTTTACTGAGAGTCATTTGCAAGAGGAAAAAATTGGAAACATCCTAACTGTTCATTAGTAGGGTAACGAACACGCTGGTGTTTATTCCTATAAGGGAATAGCATACAGCAGTTAAAATGAACTACCTGAGCTACATATATGAATATGCACATTTAATTTAGTGAAAAAAAAAGTTGCAAAAAGGCATACACATTATGTATTTATATAGAAAAATAAAAACAAAAAATAGAAGTTATTTATGTACACATGTATGTAGTAATAGCGTAAGAACATACTATAGAAAGAATATGCACCAATTATAGATATTGGTTAGCTCTAAATAGGAAAAAAAGGAAAACTAAGAAGCAACATTGTATCTAACATTCTAAAAAAAAAGGTGAAGATATCTGAAGCAAAGATGGCAACAGGTTAACATTGGCTAAATCCATTTTTTCTATAAGTCTGAAATTTTTTAATAATTAAAACTTTTAATAAAAAATACATTAAAATACATAGCGACCAATTATAATATGTAGTTTTTATTTGGATTCTGAGTCAAAAAAAGAAACTAGGAAAAGTACACACACACACACACACACACACACACACAGAAAACAATTAGGAATTTAAATAGTGACCATATGTTGATACTATGGAAGTTTTGTTCATTTTTCCCTTGGTGTGATAATAGTTTTAAAAGGGAGCCTTATCTTTTACAGATATATACTGAAATGTTATGGATCAATAAATGTTGACCCATGATTTTTAGATACTGCTTCCAAATAATACTGGGTGTGCTGGGAGTTAAGCTGCTGGATGATACACGACTGGCCATATGTTCTTAAGTTTTTCAAGTTGGGTAACAGTCACTGTGTGGTTGTCATACTCCTGTTTAATTATGTACATGTTTGAAATTGCCCACAATACATTCAAACAAACAAAAAATGTCAAGCTCAATGTTTAAATCAAAATTAAGATATGCAAACTCCAGAATCCCCATTAAGAAATAGGAACAACCGTTTAAGAGTGCACTGAATTAAATGACATGTAGGTCTCCAGCTCAGGGACACAGCACTATTTTCACGGCTCTGAAGTCCTCTAAAAGATATAAAGACCATGGATTCCTAAGTACCCCATGCCAATTAGACGGACTTTCTGGAAACTGTCTGCTTCATGACCCTACCCACACTCAAAGAGTTATGCCTCTCATTTTGCTGAGAGAAGTGAATTCATTTTTCTGCCAGGTGAATAATGCAGGAACTCGACTTAGGAATTTTAATGCTGCATTTACTTCTTCCTGACTCCGTTGAGGGAAAGCATCTGTTAAAATTCTTGAGCATACAAGATCCAGTGTTTCTTATTAAAACAGAAGAAGGCAAGCAATTAAATACATCCAAGCTAACTAGTTCTAACTACTTTTTAATATTATTACTGGACTTCAAAAACACTGGTATCCAATTCTTTAAAGGTCTAAAAATGAGGTGGGTTTTTTTTTTTTTTGAACAACTACAGAATTATGCAATGTCAAACAACTTACATGCCTTTTCTGTTCTGAGAAATTGGTATTTACAGGTTTCATAAAAACATAAAATTTTTTCTTTTTAGAAATGAGAAACATTATTTTTGTAATTCTATTTGTTTAAAATAAATTTTGCCAAGAAACCAACCTCCAAAATATATTTTCCAACTGCAACTTTGAGTTCATGACACTCAAAAAAGATAATTTTAAAACATATTGAATATATATAGAAAAAATATAGAGAGAATAATATATATAGAAAATATAATATAGAGAAATACATAGAGAGAAAAATAATATATAGAAAAAATGTTTTGTTCAATACAGATTTTCACACCCTTCGCATTCTTTTCACATTTGTTTGTTACCAGGGTAAAGATAACTATATTACATTTTTAGAAATTAAACTTAAATATTTTTAGAAATTGTACAGTGAGAAAAGAAGGCAATTTGCAGAACAGAGACAAAATAAGGATTTTACCAAAACAGCAATCAAAAGAAAACATATGTGTCAGAGGATTAACTGCTCTATTCATTGGAGCCATCTTCCTCCAAAGCAAATTATTTTTTAATTGTCTTAGGAATACTAATGTCATATGAAGCTACTCTACCTGTTAATATTTGTGCTTGCTGGAGCCTAAAGAAAGTTAATTTCCCTAAGTGTGCTCTATATCCTCCTCCTCTGGATAGGACTCTCTCTTTTCTAAACAACTCTTTGAAAGAAGGAGCCAAAGCATTACCATACAAGTTCTCGTTAGTGGAATCAGCCACCAAGAGCAAGGATCATGAAGAGTAGCCTCAGCTACTCCCTTAGTGACCAGCAGCCCTCATTCCTTACAGACAACAAGGGCCACTAAGCACATCATCCTGACAAAGCCTGTTAGCACATAGTTGGAAGATACAGACACAGAGAACTATAATAAAGGCAAGACATCATGCTCAGTGGCTGATGAATATGGCCCACAGCTGAACACCACTTCCCAGACCCACCAGAGAGTGAGCTTCCAGGCTTGGTGGCCAGGACAACTTTGGAGAGGACACAACGTCTTCACTGAACCCTGAAGTCTGACCAGGATGTCAACAGAGAGCAATGGCCTCGCATGGAGGTATTCCAGGTGGAATTTGCAACTCTTGCAAAAGGGAGAAAATGCTGGATGCTATCAAAAAGGACAGCGGTCAAGTTTGGCTGAACTCTGAGTCTATGTTGGTGAATCCAGACAGGGGGAGGAGCTTGAAAGAGTAGCCTACAGAGGGCCTTGCCTGGAAGTGTCAGCAGTTCTTACTTGAGGAGTGAGCATGGCAGCTACAGTGATCTGGACCTTTGTATGGTTGCCCATCAGTCTCCACAGTTGGCTTTACCTGCACATACTGGGCCCCTGCAATGACTGTATTCCCCTGGGTGTGCCTACCTGGACTGAAACCACATTTAAGTCAATCAAGTTTCCATTCCTTTGATGGACATTCATTGTTTGTCAATTAGTAGAGAGGGTGTTGGGATGAAAACTGGTTTGAGGGGCACCTGAGTGGCTCAGTCAGTTCAGCGTCTGCCTTCAGCTCATGTCATGATCTCAAGTTCCTGGGATTGAACCCCGCACTGGGCTTCCTACTCAGCAGGGAGTCTGCTTCTCTTTCTCCCTCTACCTCTACCCCTCCCCACTGCTCTTGCTCTCTCTCTCTCAAATAAATAAATAAAATCTTAAAAAAAAAAGAATGAAAACTGGTTTGAGCTTCTTATCCATTTGTTCTTCATTCAGCAAGTACTCAGTGCTTAGTGGGTTCTCTGCACTGGGCTGGCCATGAGGGAAACCAAGTTGACCAAGACCTTGACTCAGCACCCAGGAAGCCTATAGTATGTATAATCGCCATGAAAACTTTAGTTTCTTAGAAGTTAAATAGGTATCTATTCTAGAAACAATTCTACTCCTAGGTATTTATACAACTGGAATGAGAACATAATTCCCAAAAAGAAACTTTGTAGAGGAATGTTCACAGCAGTTTTATTCACAGTAGCCAAAAATGAGAAATAAGCCAGGCGTCCATCAACAGAAGACTAGGGAACTGTGGTAAATTCATCAATGCAAGAGGAGTTGGTAGTAAAGGGGGACCAACTACAGATTCACAAAATGCCATGGATGTGTCTCAAAAACCTGTGAGTGAAAAAAGCTGAACACAAGAAAGGTTCATAGTGTCTGATTCCATTCCATTCTAGAATAAGCAAATTAACCTATGATGTGGAAAGTAGATGAGTAATTGCTTCTAGGGGTAGGGGTTGGTTGGAAAGGAGTAGAAGGAAGCTTTCTGGAGTGACAGAAATATTCTGTGCCTTGATATTCTTTTCACCAAATAGACTGAAGGGAGTTAACATGTGACCATTTCACTGTATTGTGAATTATAACTCAAACAAAAGTATATAAAACATACTAGAGTCTAAACATTGTAGAAAGGAACAAAAGGGTGTATTGGACACATAGGATTACAGAAGAGAGATCCCTAACCCAGACAGAGGGCGTCTGCAAAGGCATCTAGAAGTAAGTGACCCTGGAGCTCAGGCCTGAAAGATGAGTCAGAGTTAACCAGGATGCCATTTACAATGACGTGGATGGAACTAGAGGGTATTATGCTAAGCGAAATAAGTCGATCAGAGAAAGACAACTATCATATGATCTCCCTGATATGTGGAATTTGAGAAACCAAGGCAGAAGATCATAGGGGAAGGGAGGGAAAAATCGAAACAAGACGAAACCAGAGAGGGAGACAAACCATAAGAGACTCAATCTCAGGAAACAAACTGAGAGTTGCTGGGGGGGGAGGGGACAAGGACAGCATGGCTGGGTTATGGACATTGGGGAGGGTATGTGCTATGGTGAGTGCTGTGAATTGTGTAAGACTGATGAGTCACAGACCTGTACCCCTGGGGCAAATAATACATTACATGATAATAATAAAAAAAGAGAGGAAAAAAGTGTAAGTGGATAATAAACATATGAACAATACCAACAAAAAAGGAGTTAACCAGGATGGAAGGAAAGAAGATATTCCTAACAGGAAGTAGATGTACAAAAGGGGTGGGGGTGAGTGCCGGGGTGTCACAGGTAAAACTTCCAACCGCTGGACCACAAGGTGAGAAGGGCCCAGACCTTCTGGCCTCCAGAACCAAACACAAACCTCCTGTGCTTCGTCAGGGAGGACCCCCCCTCAGTACATGGCACCTTTGAAAAGACCCAAGGAAGTGAACCCAGAACATCTCTAAGAAGACTGGACACAAACCCTTATCCACAGGTCCAAACGCTGACTTGGGGGCTAAACAAAGCTCTATCTTAAATTCACATTGGATTTGGTTTTCAAAAGCCAACCCAGCCGGTTAATCGTGTTGGGATCTGTCATTTGGATTTCAACGTTCCAAAGGGAGAAAAAAATGTGTTTGAAGGGTGTGCTGCAGGCAATGAATTTATTTCAACATCCACTTACATCACGTGTTTGCTCCACTGTGTTTAAAGGAACAGTAGCCCCACAAGACGCCGGGCTGGACAGGAGGAGGAGGATACTGTGGTTAAATACGAAGATTTGGGAAGGGTCACTTTCAGATACACATGAGCTCAACTCAAGCTGTGAAAAAGCTGGGTAACTGCAAACCCAGCATTTCCCAATATTGTTACGAGACCTGTCCATCACGGAACACCTAGTGGCAGCCGGTATAGTTGTGGAACATGTTCTGAGACGGGCCTTCTTAGGTAAAACCCAAATGAAGTGCAAGACTTTCGGGCCACCGGAGCCACCGCCCGGAAGTGGTCCAGCGGCTCAAGTCTTCAAATGCACTTCCTCATGATTTATAGCTTTCTTAACACCAGGTCTAGTAACGAGTGATGATTCTGTCTATGGAGTATCTCCAAAGTTCCAGCTATTTTAGTCTTTGTCTTATGTAATCGTTTTACCACCTCCAAAGCGGATACTATCAGAAGTCCGATTTTATATGCAAGGAAGCAAATGCACCAAGTCATCTGAAATACGTGCTTAAAATTTCATAGGTAATAAATGACAGAGCTGGAATATGAAATGAGGCATAATTTCCAATCGTTCTATCTTAAGCACCGTGCCAGCCAGCCATCTCCACTGTATAATATTAACCCATCCTCTGTGCCTTCATCCGTTCATGTAGTCATACATTCAAATTCCTCACTTAACAATGAAGTGCTGATGAAGTCATGTCAAGTTCATTACATTGGAAAATATATTTTATTTTTTATTTTTTATTTTTTTTTAAGATTTTATTTTTATTTATTTGACAGAGAGAGATCACAAGTAGACAGAGAGGCAGGCAGAGAGAGAGAGAGAGAGAGGGAAGCAGGCTCCCCGCTGAGCAGAGAGCCCGATGCGGGACTCGATCCCAGGACCCTGAGATCATGACCTGAGCCGAAGGCAGTGGCTTAACCCACTGAGCCACCCAGGCGCCCGGAAAATATATTTTAGTCTATGTTGGCTGAAACTTGGTTTTTGGAGATGAGAGAAGGTGGATTCTTTATCTTCTCACTTTTGAGTATCAGGAGAATACCCTGTCACCTACTTTTATCCTAGGAACATATCTGGTATTGGCCATTCTGGCCAAAAATGGTATTGCCAAACAGGTTTCAACCCTAGTAGCTTTTCTGCGTCAGGTTTGATTCAGTCATTGAATCAAGCCCTTCATGAAACATATTTTCTGGAATTTTCCTGAACCATAGATTCTCAAAGCTGGCTGATGGACTCTATATTTAAAAACAAACAAACAAACAAAAAAACTACACACATACACACCAACCCTGAAAATAATCGACTCTAAAAAAACTAAAAATCCTCACCAAGAGCCATCACTAGAAGTATTAATAAAGTTGTAGAAGTTCGTTAAGTTTAAGAAAACAAGTATATTACCTTTAAGCCCCCCTTGATTTATAAAAATAAGATTTAATTGTGTCCCTCTATGGGTGGGTGGGTAGGTGTGAATCTATCTTAACTACTAGGCAAGAGATTGAATTTGACAAATGTATCTGCAACACCTACGTATCACTATAACTGTACCTCTTATCTGACAATTATCAAATATTTTAATTTACTAGCAGCTCCATTTGCAAAAAAATCCTTCCAGACTCTCACCAGGTCAAATGACAACTTCTTGGAATGGGGTAATTTTAATGAGATTTCCCCAATACTTCCTTTGTTCTCAGACTCACCCAGTTAGAATTTGGGCTTTGTCCCCAAGTTCATTAAGGCATCTCAGAGCAGAGGAAGCTCATAGAAGATGAATTTAGTATCTGAACTTTCACAGTGCTTTACCCTTAGGCTACTTGATCAGCATTAAATAACTAAAAAAAAAAATGTATTTTTTTAATGTGTAAAGATAGTTCAGTGGAATACCCTAAAAGAAAGCTAACAGCCACTCCCCCAAGCCCCTTCTGTACTGCCACATTCTTCCTTCCAGGGGGATGCGATTCTAGTCTGCAGTCCCCAGAGAGACATCAGTGCACAACTGCACTTTTTCACACTGGAGCCTGAATGCAAAATGTGGCCTCATTACTACATGCCGACTAACAGACCATCACATTTTGGCTAAAATGTTTCTTACATTTTCTCCATCTGATCTATGTGCCAATGAAGAGGAGTTTGCATATGTAAGACCCTGTGAGCGTATTTCAGAGCTCATGCTGAACAGAAGCGTCAAGCATCTAAAAATATAGGATGAGCTCTACTTGTGTATAATCTATCATGCCAATCTGGATAATTTAACAAATAATCAAAAATAGTACAGCTTTGGGAGGAATAAATTTGTCAGGAGTCAGAAGTTTAACCTACTCATGGGAAGTAATACAGCTCTGAAAACTTCAGTTTCTTAAAAGAGGGTTCACTTTTAATCAGCTGGGATATACATTAAGCTTCCATATTCTTGTTATAAGAACATCCTCAAAACACAACCATATGGAAGCAAGTAAAGACAACATAATATACATACATCCAAGAGTTTAGGCTTATATAATTTCAAGAATGTTTAATAGTTCCATATTTACTACACTAAAATAAGAAAAAAACCCAGCAGAGCTAAACAGTTAACTACAAGGACACATCTGAAATGACAAGAATATAAGCTTAAGATCTTAACATACAGATTCCAGAAGCTTCTGGCAGAATCAAGTATGTGAAGTCTCTGACTTGTAATATCACACCATCCCATCTTCTGCCATCTGCCTCTAGCAAATGTCAGTGTATTCCCAGGATGGAAACAAGCTTCCTTTCTGAATCATTCCTACAAAGACTTAAAAAATATGGCCTGCTGCAGTTGAGCATTATTGCCTTGAATTCAGGATAAAAAAATTAATCCATAGCCTCCTTCAGGAATTCAGAAAAATCAAGAATTCCCTCATTTAAATGACTAGTGTCTAAACTGAATGAGGCAAAGACTCCCATACTGACAGCCCAGTGAAGGGCCAAACCATCTTTGAGAAATGGGAACTAGAGAACTCACAAGCTCCAAGACGGTACTGAGGATTCCAAGGACATGTTAGAAAATAGAACATTAAAATCACCTCCCCATTTGGGGTTTTTCACGAAGAGGCCTTCAAGCATGCAATTTCTGTTTTCCGTTGCTGGTGGATTTATGAGACTCTCAGAGTGCAATGCCCTTATTGCAGTGTTAGAACATTCTGTATGATTAATTGATTGCAAATCACCGCAGAGGGTGCCAAGATCACTGGTAGGAAGCAGGTCATTAAATAAATAAAACTCGGCCAATGTTTTGCTTGTAAACATTACTTCCAAAGCCTTACAGCACAGCACCATTCCTTACAAAATGGCTTCAATGCACCAGAGGAGCAGAGTGTCCTATATTTTTGGCCGATGATGCAAATATTCTCTATTTAATCCAAACATCCAGCATGTTATGTTTGAGGAAGAAAAAGCTGTAGTGTAATGAAATTTGCACAAAGAGAGCTATGGAAAAGAGTCATCATGAAAATAATTAAATTTTGCACAGCCTTACTGTGAAATTGTTCTGTGAAAGGCCCACAGTCCTATCCTGCATAACTAGAAACTTTGCAAGATTACATTTTTCCTTAGGTAAATCTTCAAACTAAGCATTGATGTTTCAAATTAAATTGAATTAATATGTCATCCAGAGAGAGAATGAAGACCCTGGCCCCTTAACCGAGGAAACTCAAGAGCGATTTATCATGGCAAATTAACAGCTCCGTAGATCAAAACTTGGGCCCAGTGGTTTTTTATTATTATTATTATTATTATTATTATTATTATTATTATTATTTGGCTCAAATCTGTGAAAAGCAACAGGACAGGGCTTCTTCCCCTCAGCCAGCTGTGTCTGGGAACTGACCAGCTGAGAATATGTAGGTGCTTTCCAGTTAGTGTAGAGTAAAGCAGAGGGAAATATTTCTTAAGGTGCCACCACACTTAATTTTAAGATTGCTAGCATCAATACATGATCGTTCAGGCAGTATTTTAAGTCCAACAAGTTAGAAAGTCCTGCCAGGGAAATTGGTTCACATTCTAGGCGTATATTTAACTAAACAAATAGTGTTTGTTTTGGCTGGGGGAAATACACTAGACTTAAATAGGATTTAGCAAAAGAAAAAGGGTTAAAGAAACCATTTCACTGATATGGAGCTGACTGCCCATGTTTAATTCACTGGTGTTTGAGCTACTATATGGTTGAAGAAGAAATACTCCAGTGAACAAATAAGTTGACTAAGTTATTGATAAAACAGTTAAATGCCAAGCTGCTTATATGCCATCTTCCTGAAATGACAAGGATAGGTTCGTTTCTACTTGTTTAGAATAAATTAAAGCATTTTATGAAGAACACATTTTAACTTTTTAAGTTTTCATTTGCCATGCATGGTTACATGGGGCTACATATAACATTCTGGAAAAATTAATCACACAAAGAAATGCTCTCTAGAGTTGGACCAAGATTACCTGTAGCAATGTGTTAAACAGGACAATACATCAGCAAACAAATTTATTTCAACATTAATTACATAGGAAGAAAAGTTGATAACTGTTAAAGTTTGCTGCCTAGAATCCAGTTAGGGATTAAAGGCAAACAATCTGACAGTTACTCTGACATTTAACATACGCCCATCTTACAGGTTTTGAAACTCAGTGGATCTAGTGAGCTAGTCCCCTCTTAGCCTACGTGCATTAACCACCATCACACGCCACGTAACTCTGTCTTTTTTCAACCTCTTCCCATGCCTCAGTCCAGGCAAACTGTGTAGCTCAAGCTTACAGGTGCTGTCATTTCTGCTAAAGAGTAGGGACCCTGACTCCTTCATTTATGTCATAAATATTTATCCAATGTTCATTTTATGCCAAGCAGTGTGCTTGGTGCTTCTGAGAGAGCAATGAACAAAGGAGACGCATGTAGCTTCCCCACCCCTGTGAAGCCTTTTCTGTACTGGGGCAGGCAGACATTACATACATTATTACACAGGTAATTAATTCAAATTATGGGAAGTGCTAATAAGAGGTACATCCTGGCAATTCTGAACCTTGATTTTTATCAGTCTATCCAGGACTAATAAGAACAAATTGATTCAGAGTAACCAACTCAAAAGGAGACCAAGGTCATAAACCAGAGCACAATTTTTAAATCTTAAAGTCAGGAATGGTTCAAAATACCACTGGCCATTCTCAATTTTCTTTCTAGTTGAAAAACCTACTCAGGGAACTCAAGTACAACTACAAGATTTCCTGGGGATACACTGACATAATGGAACCATTTACATAATGTAAGCAGTAAGGGTTGGAAGTTCTGTAGGTATGGGAGCTCTATATGCCAAACAGAGATGTTCGGTCTTGTTGCCAGAATACTTCTTACATTTGGTTCTGGAAACACTGATGACTGATGTAAACTGTTCCTCTATGGAGAGGAACAAAGGGAAGCGAAATGCTGTGCTGTTGAGATTGCCTCTCAGAACAGCTGTGGTGACACAACCAACACCCCCTTCTCAGACCAATACAGAACGGTAGTTAGGTTTTCTATTAGAATAGATTTCCAGGGCACCTGGGTGGCTCAGTGGGTTAAGCCGCTGCCTTCGGCTCAGGTCATGATCTCAGGGTCCTGGGATCGAGGCCCGCATCGGGCTCTCTGCTCAGCAGGGAGCCTGCTTCTCTCCTCTCTCTCTCTCTCTGCCTGCCTCTCTGTCTACTTGTGATCCCTCTCTGTTGAATAAATAAATAAAACTTAAAAAAAAAAAGAATAGATTTCCATTTTGAGTTAAGAAAAAAAAAATATCCCCAATTTAGTTTTTTTCCTAAATCTAAATCCTATCAGCTTTAGTGACATTTAGGAGACACATCTTTATCCGTATGCCACCCCTGAATCACAATCAGAATTAATTACTTCCAGAAGGTAGGAAGGAAGCAGATATTCCCCGGATCCCCGGACATGGCAGGCATTTTCCCCCTCTTTAGCACTGTTAACACTTCCTTCCAGATAGTACAGATGGAGAATTAAGGCTTAGGAATCATGCAGCCTTAGGAGCCTGGGTTAGTGTTTGAAGTGAGGTTCTTGAACATCAAGCCCAGCCCTCCAGGCTGGCATTGCAGGGATAGAGGACAGGCTGGCTGCTTTGGAATCACCTAAGGAGAATGTTAGATACACAGATTTATAGGCCCCAGCCATGTCCTACCAAATGAGAATCTCTGAACAGAGGAGTTCATACTTTTATTGCATTTTTCCAGAAACTCTGAGGTGTAGCCAGCCACAGTAACCACGGTTCCAGCACCAATCCCACCCATGACACCTTATGTCTCTTCAGCCTCCCAGTTAGACTGTAGCCCTCCATGACACAATCATAGGAATTTGAATCTGGAGTCAGGGCTGGGGGAGGGTCCCTCCAAGTTTTAAGCCACTGGTCTTAAAAAGTCCACCCATTCAACTCTATTTTTCTAAATTCATCTTTTCGCAGAGACTCAACAAAAAGAGAAAAGTTGCCTTATTTGAAAAACCCAGTGACAATCACTGTCATTTCACAAGATTGCCGTGTAGCATAAATGAGATGATGAATTCAAATGTGTTTTTAAATGGCATGAAGTACCATATACTATTTCATTATTAATTCAACCCAAAGGCAATTGGGATAAAATTTCCTAACCAGGAGGAATATAACTTTCTCTCATTTCAAGTGAATAAAAAAACCCAAACAGCAAAAAACAAAAACAAAAGAAGAACAACAACAAAAACACACTTTTACAAATAAACTTTTACTATAACACAGCCCGTCTCGTTCTTTACACATTGCCTATGGCTGCTTTTGAGGTACAACAGCAGAGCTGACCATATGCGACCAATACCTGATAGCCTGGAAAGATGAAAACACTCACTGTGCAGTCCTTTAAGAAAAAGTTTGCCACTCACTGGGCCAGATGGCCATATTCTTCTTAGGCAGATATAAATTAACTGTCCTCAGCTAACCACTTCACAATTTAAGCAAACTCTACAAAATGGAACCTCCATTGCAGGATGGACATAGGGGTGAGAAAGGGTCCCAGATTCTGATCTGTGGAAGGGAAGATGCTTCCTTTCCTAGTTTTGAATCATTGTCTCATGAGTCAATGCGACTGATAGGAGCATGCCTTGTCCTTCAAGCACGTTTGGTTCATAAACGGTTGTGAACTTCCCTTCCAAACCCAACCCATAATCAACTTCAAGAATAAAGCCACACAAGGGGTGCCTGGATGGCTCAGTCCGTTAAGCAACTGCCTTCAGCTCAGGTCATGATCCCAGGATCCTGGCATCGAGCCCCACATCAGGCTCCCTGCTCTGTGGGAAGCCTGCTTCTCCTTCTCCCCGCCTTGTGCTCTCTAGCTCTCACTCTGTATCTCTCTAATAAATAAATAAAATCTTAAAAAAAAAAAAAAAAGAATAAAGTCACACCATATAGGAAAGGCCAAATGTGTAGTCCATAGACCACATATTTACATATATATTTATGTGAATGAATACATATATATTTTTTTCCTGCCCCCCCCTCGTTTTAAGCTAAGGATGACCCAAGCCCAGGCCAACCTCTGGAATCATTCATACCAAATGGACTCTCACTTCAGCAGCTTGTTGAAACCAAACTGGAACCCAGGGTAGGAATGAACAGGCAGCCACATGGCTGGCTGGCTGCCTCTGTATCCACCCACCCGCTGGTTTTCCTCTCCTGCTGTGTACTGGGCTCTGTGCACTAAGGCAGGCTGGCCCTGGCCCAGCTGGCTCCCACAGTCAACCTGCCCCCAGAGAACTATGCAATCAGGAAGCTGGCAGTCAGCACCGGGGGCTCACCAGGCCCTACAATCAAATGCCATGTTTCCCTTTCCTAGTACAAAATCTGCAAAAGGCAAAAGTCAATCATCTACATTTGTCAGTGAGAAAGATTAAAATTAAGCCTCTGAGCCCAATTCTTTATAGTCTTGCCATGACGTGGATTACCAAGAGCATGTAATACCATGATTCCCTTAAAAATGTTCCCAAAGTGATAGTCAAAATTCCATAGGAAGAAGAGTTGCCCAGTAACTTCCCAATAGATGCATCTTGACAAAAAGCTGAGGTCATAATGAATGTGTTCAACCATTCGGTTTTTAGTTCACTTAAGCAACTCAAAATAAAGCCATCTAATATCCCTCCCATTCAGAGAGAACTCAAAGTTTTCAGAGCTCTTTAGTTAGGGCCTACGTTTGGAAATATGGTCTAATGAACCTATGGACTCAATATCGTCCACCCCACTCTCTACATGTTGACATACGCGATTGATAACATATCAATAAGCAGAGGTAGATCATTTATCACAATTTTACAAGTTCAACTCACTTGCCTAAACAAGTAAAAAAGACTCACAATGTAGTTGCCAGTCTACAACAGTCTACTACAGTTCAACTTTGGTACATTAAAACAAATTTTTAAAATATTGCAATGAGAAAAATAATCATTTTATCCTGTGTTAAGGGCTAAACTTTTTCCCCTGCCAAATTCATATAATCAATTTCTACCCCCCATTACCTCAAAATGTATTTGGAGATAGAGCCTTCAAAGAAGTAATTAATTGAGGTAATTAGAGACCTTGCACCAATGTGAATGGTGTCCTTATAAGAGGAGGATGTTGGGACACAGACAGGTGCGGGGTAGGGGAAGCCAATGCGAAGACACAGGGAGAAGACAATCATCTACAAACCAAGGAGAAGCCCTCAGCAAAACCAACACTGCCCACACCTTGCTCTCAGACTTTCAGCTTCTAGAACTATGAGGAAATAAATTTCTGTTGTTTGAGCCTCCTAGTCTGTGGTCCTTTATTATGGCAGCCCTAGGAAACTAACACATTCCCCCTTTCAAATACACCTTTGTCCTTGGAGTTTGTGGTATCCAGTGCCAGTTGGACTTTTGTGAGAAATTGCCTGAAGGTCCTTGGCAAAGCTTCTTTCCACACAGATTATACAAATAAGGTGCCCATTTCTGAATTACGGAATATCCTAAAAACATTAGAAATTATCATAGTCACTTCTTTAAAATTGTTACTTAAATACTAACTGTAGTGTAGCTTTTTTTTTGAAATTTTCTATTTTCTTTCCATACATAAAAAACATGTCAATGAAAGTTTAATACAGCTGTCTGTATTTAAAAGAAAAATTCCCAAGATGAAATATTCTGAATACAATGCTTTGAATTTTGACAATATTTTGATGGGCACCAAATCCTAATATGTACTAAAGAGAAACACTCAACACTCTTTTGGAATCCAAATTTAATAAAATTATTCTTCTGCCAATAGCTACATGACTAACACATAAAATTTGGCTCTTGATTTAAATTTTATCATATGCATGGCAAAATCATAACACTTTAACTACACTGAAGAGGAACTTTTTAGGCAATCTTCAAATACTGAGGTACAGATAAAAATATAACTGAAAAGAGAGACCAAGATTTCAGAGTAATTTCCATGCCATAAAGTGTTTTGTCCAGTGTTTAAGGAATAAGCCACATATAGACTAATGGATGCACTGTATAATTAGTTCTAGAATTCCAAAGCTAAGAGGGGGAAAAAAGTCACAAAAATAGTTGTTTTGCCTTTAAGAATAGTAATAAAACTGAGCATTTCATGGGTCCAGTCACATAGAAATTGTCCTACAAGGACTATACTGTTTAAAGAAATTCAAATTTTCTGTGGTCTTATAGTCGTTTTGTAGTCTGTGTCCCTCAGAGGAGTGTAGATTAAGATCTTGAAACAAACCCCTCTTCCACTAAAAACAAAATCAAACACCAACTTGGATTTAATGCTCAAATACCCAAGACGTGTATTCATGAAACAACTTCTAAAAGTGGAGAGCAGAATTCTTTAAAGTGCTACCTTAAACAATATTTACAAGTAAGATGGGGTTATTATTAGGTGACATTAGAGAAACAAACCCTATTTAAGAAAATGGACCTTATGGGAGAAAAGTGAAGCTAAATGATATTTAGGATATCTGAAGATGCTCAGAATCCATGCCAACAATGGCCACCACAGTTCCAAATACTTAGAAATATCTTCCAAATGGTAATACCCAAAAAGGGAGGAAGGGGAAGTAAACCACAAGAAAACAACAGTAACAACTGGCCCTTAACTGTGAACACCCTGCTGGGCATCACAGCAACATTTATTCCACTTCTACTGCAACTGCTACAAAAAGTACAATAAAACAGTTTTCTAGAAATCAGCCACATACAGTGTCCTGGTGAAGAGCGAGGGCTCCAGAGCCGGTCCTCCCAGGCTCTGTCTGGGGCTCTACCATTGAGTAGCTGTGGGACCTTGGACAAGTCACTGAACCTCTCCATACCTCAGTTTCCCACTGAGATGCAGAGAAGAACAGAGCCGTCCCCATGGACTATTGGATTGAACGCATTTCTCCCCAGAGAACTGCAGTACAGGGCTGGAAATTCAGTGTCCTGTAATTGTTGGCAGTGACATTGGTGGTAGGGTAAAGGAAAACCCAGTTACAACCCAAGTACAGTAAAATGGCTGGGGACATTGGACTGAACAAACCAATGAAAAGTGTACCGTCTGTGACATCTAAACACATTCACGAATCTAATTCACAAAAAAAAAAAAAAAAATCTAATTTACACACCATTTTTCCCATCAGGTATACTGTTCTAGAGAGTCACGTGTCCACTGACCCCCATGCCCACAGGACCAGATTGGGAAAAAGAACAAACCATCCTTTCAAGGAGCTGTCTTCACACAGCTGACCTTGGGGCCTACATATAAAATCTTCAGCAGAGCACTCACTCACGGAGGCTAAAGGCACATTTCCCAAAACACCAGCCAACCACATCAGAAGCAAGTTTTGTTGAGTCTGAATACCGTGAACCATGTGTTCTTAGGAGTGGCGGCTGAGTGACCGCTAGCCCCAAGACGCAGCGGCAGAATGCGACAGCGAACACGGACATGGCATCGTCCTGGACTCCAGCATCTGGACCACCACTCTCTCCACCTGCACACCTAGGCCACCTTCTGCCAGGAAGGCACCCTCCCCCCACCCCACCACCAGCACACATGGGGGGCCCGGGCGAAGTCCGGCAAAGACCACCATCAGCCGGCTTATTGTGCGCTGTCAACATTAAAAGCTGTGAACACACCAGCACGGTTTGAACAGTCGTATCTGGCCCTGGTCACCCTCCTAAGAACGTGTATCCAATTTTCATGCCACTTCTCTATCACCGCCTAATCTCCTTCTATTCTCTCCTCCAGAAACTGCTTAGCCTGTTTCGAGTAAACAAACATCAACAGCGTTTTCTGACCAGTGGCAAAACTCCAGTGCTGAACAGCACACACTGCATTCTGATCTAATCCCTACTTAGTACACACACCAGGATGTTCCCGAGAGACTCAGGCCAGAGTTGATTTTTCTCTCTTCTGCCAATGTCCTCGGTGTCCTTGGCCTCCGCTGGACGCACAAGAGCTGCAGCCTAAGTACATTTTCTCAGCATTTCCCTTGGCTCTCTCTAATTCCTTACATGTGGCGAGACTGGTTTTGGATATAATCACTGTTTATTTCCTTAGTACACTTTCTATCTCCTGCAAGGATGCTGCCAAATGTTTAAAAGCTTTATACCTTGAAGCCCAAGTCAACAGAAGAAGATGGGAGATACACAAAAAGGGAGAGATGCTTCTTTTAAACAAAAGCTGAATGTGGTTTAACTCAAACTGAGTTTTTGAATTCCACCAAATCAGGATGCAAAAACTGCCATGACAAAAACAAAAAACACCGTGAATAGCAACTTAATGAATCAACACAGGAAAGCAACATTTACCTAGAAAAAGCCTACTGCAATGTGGTCTCCACGATACAAAAGCTGCAAGATAATAAATGGGTTATGTCCTCTAAATTGTGCCTATTTTTAAAAAAATCCTGATGAACCATTCCATTTTATTTTATTTTTTTAATTTAAGGGATATTTGAAATGATGCTTTGAGGAGTGATTTCATCCTCTCCCAGATGCTGACAAGAAATAAGAATGTTCCAGGAGTGACTAAGTCATGCAAAGAATTATCCACTATGAAGAATTTGCATCTTTTAGATTAGTAATAGATCAACCCTCGGGCGGGGTCAGAATTATTACTCTCTGATTCGAAGTTGCTGAGTACCTTCAAAAGTCTCTGTTGCTGAAAACTCCTCCCGCTGACAAATTAAGAATATACACGAAGCATGGCAACAACTCCGTGTCAAGTTCTGAAGATCTCTATACTACTGCTTGTTTTACGTTTCTGAACGATTTTGCTCTCAGTGATTTACTTCACATCCATGTGGCCGGCCACTTGTTTATTCTATTGCATGCCATCTGTTTTTTGGTAGAGAGGTTTCAAGTTCTTCTCATTCCCTACTTCGTATCCCACAGAAAACAATTTATAGTAGACATAGATTTAAATCACTCAGATTCATGTGGCGTTGGTAACTCAAGCTGTCTTTCATTTATATTTGGCAAATGCTTTAATGGGATTGGCAAATTGTGTTATTATGAGATATAACACTTTTTTTTTTAACAATGACAAATGATGTTAACAGTTTCATTTTGGGGGTGTTTAATAGCATAAGAGATTTCACTAACATTAAAGGAAATTGCCTTTCCTTTAGAAAAGACCACAAGCCCTGTCTCTATGTTTTATTTCTGAGAGCCAGTGAGTATGCCTACTGGAGTGTGGTAGAGTGTACAGTAAGGAATGACTCTCCCTTACAAGTGAACCAACTTGGTAGTTATCATTTAACCCACAGATCTGAAAACCCTGTCTGGTCCCTACATCTTGGTGCCATCCTCACAGCCCTCTAACCACGTGCCAACTTTTCTAGAAGATGGCCTCAGACTTCACCCATGAGAAGTTTATGCCACAAACTCCAGCTCATCAGAACCAATTTATTCCCCTTCTAGGACTCACTTCGGCTTGCTCTGAAGAAGAGCCAACCATTCAGAGAAACAGCTTCTTGCTGAAACCACACAGATGACATTTAAAGCGTTAATTACCATTTTTACAAGAATCCTTGCTGCTTGGGTGGAGAGGGGATATCTGATGACAGGACCCAGCGGCTGTCCATAGTTCATGGTTGACATCCAAGGGCTGAGAAACGTCCAACTGGAGGTCTACTTGATTTTCACTAGTCCTTACCAAATCAGAATTAGCTATATTCTGGGGATAAGTGGCATCCTGATGGACACCTGCTAGAGTCGATTGGTTGTAAGTGTTAAGTGACACTTGTACTAAAGCTTCATTAATGAAGAATGAATTTTCATGACACAAACTCTCGGATCGATTAAGTTCCATTACCTGTGCAAGAAAATACAGAAAGAAATAAAATAATTTCTCTAGCAATTTGTGCAAGTTTTATAAAGCATTTATTTCTAATCATTTTAGCAATCAAGATTTTTAATAAGAGTCTTATATCCATCTCCTTTTAATGAGCTAGCATCAAAACTTCAATTTGGTGTGTCTAGCCTATCTTTAAAAACAAAGCAAAAGCAAGCAAACAAAAAACAAAAAACAAAAACAAAAACAAACAAAAAAAACCCCAGCAGTGGTACCTTCTACTGAAGTGTTTCCACTTCAACAGAGAGCAGCATTTTCATTTTTGCTGACTAAAATGTTGAAAATATATGCATGAGGTATTTGCAATATATGCATCTGGTGTTTGCAATAAATATAATTTACCCAACTTGAAAGGAAAATCAGAAGCAATGCAGACCTTTCTTAATCAAGTTTTGCCACTTTATGCACAATCAGTAAAAAGCATTCATGTGTTCAGAGTACAGCGAAGTAAACTCCTGGGGCAAATGGAACTGTCAAACATGAGAAGGGGCACCAATAGAACACAATCCTCAGAAAGTTTTCAATATCCCGCCCAGCCACTCATACTCACTTAGTATACTAACATTAACTATTATTAGTTAACAGAACAGTACTGTACTTGCTAAACTCAGTACCTATGGATGCACATTAATAGCTAATTGATCTGGTAAAAGGCCTATCTATACGAAACCCTGAAGACTAGATCACCCAAAGGGGTCCTTTAAGTCCAGGAAAGGTAGCGTGCTCTCAGCGAGCAGGGTGCCAGGACAAACTTTGCCTTCTTGGAGGACTCCCTTTCTGTGTTTCTTTCTTCAGGTAAGGGCATCACAGAGTATACAACAAGCCCCGCATCCAACAGGACGTAGGTCTTCCAAATTTCCCTGCGGTGAGTCAAGACACGTGTGCACAGTCTTGGCAGGTTCCCAGTTTCTGCTCCCTACACATTAACTCTTAGGGGCTCTTCTCACAGTGGGCAAAAAGACAGGCATCAGGTCAGTATCCCTGGAGTGACCATGACTAAACCCGTCCTTGAGAAGCTGCCTCACACACCGCTGCCGCAAGCAGGGAAGATCCGTACCTCTGTGCTTCCCGGAGAAAACGCCGCGGGAAGGCTACTCTGCCGCCCGTGTTTCCAACCACACAGCAGGCTCTGCTGGGCCCGCATCCTCTCCCTCTCCCTCTCCACCAGGCGCTGGCCCTCCCTCAGCCGCTCCAGGTTCTGTTGGTACTCCTGGAGCTGCTGGTCCAGCTCCCCGCGGGTCCTGAGCAACAGCTCCTCCTGTGACCAGCACTCCCTCTCGCGCTCCTGCAGCCGGCTGGCCTTGGCCTCCTGCTCCCGCTGCTGCTGGTCACACTGGCGGTGCCAGCGCCGCTGGTCCTGCTGGAACTGGGACTGCAGCTTGTGGATGTTGGCTAGCTCTTCCCGCTGCTTCTCTAGGTTGCGGTACTTCTCCTGGTCCTGGAAGGGGCTCCCTCGGAAGGACGGGCCAGGGGAGAGGCTCTCCTGCTGCTGGAGGAGCAGCCTGTGGACCTGGATGTGGCTGTCCTGGATGGTCAAGGCGGCCTGTGAGAGCAGGAGAGGGGCAAACAGTCACAGCCTCCACGTGCTTGTGTTCTGGGGTTCCAATGACCTCCGAACACCAAAATCACAACCCCTTTCTTTCCTCTTAATATTCCTGTCCTTTCTACGTTAGCTCCCCAGACTAACCTTGACATTCCAAAGAGGCTTATCCCACATTTTCTAGCAGGATGGCTTGAGAATTAATAAACCAACAAAAAAAAGAAAAGAAAAAGGCACAAAAGCAACAGTCATCCCCTCTTTCGGAAATGTGTTTTGTTGCTGGTTGTTGTTAATATTTAAGCAAGCCTTTTGAGTAAGAATTCAGTACATAAATTCACAAGACTGCATTCCTGGTCTATGTCTCATTCTCTGAGGTCTCTCCACTCAATAATTCACGAGAACTTAAGATTCTATATAAGCCTGATAGTATCCTTTATTTGAGTCCCAAACCAAAAATTACTTAAGCTCTATTACATACATGAAAACATAAAAATAAAAGTCAACCACTTGGAAACTTTTGGTAAATAATCTTTTTATAATGTAATGCCCAAGGACAGCCGTTAATTTCATATTGAGGAGATACGTAAGTGGTAAAGCTATCTCGTTACTGTTATTTTTTCGTATTATTGCAGGAAGGTCATACATAAAGTCCTAAGCTGAAATTCATTTGTTTAATAGATTGCTAACAGGAGGCTGGAATGATTAAGGGAACGTAGATATTCTAAAGCCCAGAGGACATTACCAACCAGATTAAAAAACCATTTGGAGTTACAGTATCTGCCTATGAAAAGTTTGGCAGCATCACAGGAAATAATTGCCAAGAAGGATTCCACAAAACCAAAAAGAAAGGAAAAAAAATCTCTGTGAATGCCCTTAGAAGCTTTTAATTTTGTAAGTTCCCATTTAAAGCACAACGAAACACAAAAGGGACAAATTGAAAATGGCCACATACTGGGTATGTATGTGTGTTTTGACTCGCTATGAAAAATTATTACTCTCCCAGGGATAAATTCACATTTTTCTTTCCTAAGAATTTTTAAAACTGTCCATGTAACAGATGCTGGGAATACGGGGATTTGACTAGTAGTTCTTTGTTAGATCAACAGTTCCCCCATACATTTGAAGGTTAAAGAATGCAAAGAAATTTTAAATTAGTACTTGTCTTAGAATAAGATTCAAAAATGAATTTGCTGTAGCCTTTTGAAATAAAATTCACGTTTTTACAATTGAAAACTTACTTTAAAAATTCCAAAACTCACACAAATATTTAATTAAAGTCTTTTAGAAATTATTAAAAAGAAAACAATGATTATCATTGAAAATAGGTACTAATTATATTTAAATACAAAATAATTAGCATGTAAATAACCATTCAGGGCTCTGCTGACTTGGCTAGAGCAAACTGTAGACTGCACATTTATTAATTTTAATAAATTTCAAGGGCATCAATACAGCAAAACAAACAAAAATCCAGCATTTTGTATATTGAAACTATCATGGGAGAAGACTACACTCATGAAAAGTTCACAGTATGCTAAGTAAGTGCCACAGGAAACTTTCTTCATGTCTACCCAACATGTGAGATGCGACCACTCTCCTCTCTCACATGGAGGTGACCCTGAAGACTGGATATTCATTTTCACATTTGCACTTGATACTTAGATCTAGGAAAGACACTAGCACTTGCTTTTCAAATTTAGGAAAATTCCCAATTTGCTCTCTCAACTTTTGTCTTCTCCTTTCCACCTCCCCTCCATCTCTAACTCTCCTCCCCTAATATTGGGATCAAATTTCATTTATATCTGATTTGAAAATGCATATGTTAAAAACTTCATCATGCTTAAGAGATTCAGCTTCAAAAGAGATGAATGCCCCACGAACAGACATCTTCCAGAGCCCACATCCTCAGACCCGCTCAAAGTGGTTAAGAGAATCCACTGTAGAATTTGCTATCTCCCTTCAATCTAATGTTGTGCAAAAATTAGGTCATTTTGGTAAGCATTCCTGAACCCTGAATCCACAAAGCATGGCATTCAATACTGAAAAGAAGAGAGATGACCTGTGAATGTTTTCATCAGGCAACACAAGCTGAGATAATGATTTCATCTCCCAAAAGTTAGTCAACTATGCTCAAACTATAGCCATTTCTCAGTTAAAATGTAAAAGAAGGAATGTTTGTTTTCTACGATAAATCAGCTCTAAGATCTACCCCAGACCAACATGCTTAATGTCAGACACCAAAGGATTCCCATTAGATCTTGCCGAGACAAGGAAGCCTGCTATTGTCACACTTATTTACAACATTTCTAGAAGTAAGACAAAGTTAAAGCCAAGAAAATCAAATTGATGTCAGCATTGAAGAATAGCCATACTACTACTTTCAAATTTTAACATTCTATCTGGAACAGTCCAAAGAATAGAACTGCTAAACACAAACATCTTCTTCTAATCTAAAGTAAGAGATGACAAACAGCATGTTCTCCAACAAGGAGACTGTTTACTTCAAAAGTGACAGTTCTCTCCAATTTTGTTCATAAATAGGAAATTTTAATTTATCAGCCCTGGTATGAGGATACAAAACTTGTCAGAGTGATTCAAATCTCTTACGAAAGAATATATAGGAAAGGGGGCGCCTGGGTGGCTCAGTGGGTTAAGCTGCTGCCTTCGGCTCAGGTCATGATCCCAGGTCCTGGGTTCGAGCCCCACATCGGGCTTTCTGCTCAGCAGGGAGCCTGCTTCCTCCTCTCTCTCTCTGCCTGCCTCTCTGCCTGCCTCTCTGCCTACTTGTGATTTCTCTCTGTCAAATAAATAAATAAAAATCTTAAAAAAAAAAAAAAAGAATATATAGGAAAGCATAGAAAAATAGTAAGAAGAGACTATCACTGTCATATATTCAAATATAACCTAAAATTTAATTATTAAGATAGGGGTACTAGAGCAATAGGCAGATGGTAAATAAAAGAAAGAAGTCTTGATGCAAAGCATAAATAAGAAAACATCAAATGCAGCATGACTTTACATTGTTTTCAGGTGAAAACTTAAAGTCAGACTTACTTTTAATCTTCTTTTAATATTCAACAGGTCAAAGGCACGAAGTAGGGATGGCTAATAAACCAGGGGCAAGGGGGAGGAGTTCAGTTCCAATAGCAACCAAAGAAATGAAAAATAAGGTAATCAGATACCTTGATCTATTTTCAAATTGAGGAGGAGAGAGGGATATTGATGGGTTTGATTATTTGGGGTAGTATCTATTAAAAAGCCTAAAAAAATAATTCTAGCCATTTATCCTAAGGAAACACTCAGCTGTGTTCAAAGAGCTTAGTGTGTAAGAATATCTAACAGACCTAATTAATACAGAA
Organism: Lutra lutra; assembly: GCF_902655055.1. Lineage (NCBI taxonomy): Eukaryota > Metazoa > Chordata > Mammalia > Carnivora > Mustelidae > Lutra > Lutra lutra. The sequence continues at coordinate 101,476,134 of NC_062282.1, read as the reverse complement.
TTGTAGCTACAAAGAACTGGATATATGCCATAGACTTGAATATTACACAGCACCAAAAATTGTGCTACAGAGTAATAGCTGAATGAATAGAAAGGTACATGTTAAAGTAGACTATATAGAAAATGATTCTAAAAAACTGGAGGGAGGAGCACCTGGGTGGGTCAGGAGGTTAAGCATCCAACTCTTTTTTTTGTTTTGGTTGGGTTTTTTTTTTTAATAATTTTATTTTATTTTTATTTTTATTTTTTTTTTTTTGTTTCTTTTTAGCGTAACAGTATTCATTGTTTTTGCACCACACCCAGTGCTCCATGCAATCCGTGCCCTCTCCAATACCCACCACCTGGCTCCCCCAACCTCCCACCCTCCGCCCCTTCAAAACCCTCAGATTGTTTTTCAGAGTCCATAGTCTCTCATGGTTCACCTCCCCTTCCAATTTCCCTCAACTCCCTTCTCCTCTCCATCTCCCCTTGTCCTCCATGCTATTTGTTATGCTCCACAAATAAGTGAAACCATATGATAATTGACTCTCTCTGCCTGACTTATTTCACTCAGCATAATCTCTTCTAGTCCCGTCCATGTTGCTACAAAAGTTGGGTATTCATCCTTTCTGATGGAGGCATAATACTCCATAGTGTATATGGACCACATCTTCCTTATCCATTCGTCCGTTGAAGGGCATCTTGGTTCTTTCCACAGTTTGACGACTGTGGCCATTGCTGCTATAAACATTGGGGTACAGATGGCCCTTCTTTTCACTACATCTGTATCTTTGGGGTAAATACCCAGGAGTGCAATTGCAGGGTCATAGGGAAGCTCTATTTTTAATTTCTTGAGGAATCTCCACACTGTTTTCCAAAGTGACAAGCATCCAACTCTTGATTTCAGATCAGGTCCTGATCTCAGGGTCATGGGATCAAGTCCCATGTCCGGCTCTGCACTTGACACGGAACCTGCCTGAGAATCTCTCTCCCCCTCTCCTTTCACCCTTCCCCCCACTCAAGCTCTAAAATAAATAAACAAATAAAATCTTAGGGAAAAAAACTGGAGGGGTATATACCAACATCACAATAGTAATTCTCTCTGTAGAATCACAAGCCATTTTATTTACTTACATCCTCAAATTTTTCTACCAATTTATACTTAACATTAGCATTGCTTTCGTCTCACTAAAATGCTTTTAATCCAAGGCTTGGATCTGGCCTCTCTTGTGCATGAACTAAGGGATCATCCCTGTAATCCTAAATGCAAGCACAGTTTTTATGTCTGTCTCTCTGTGAAAGACAGTGAGCCACCCGATGGCAGGCTTTGTGCCCCATCAGCCTTTGTGTACCCAGCCTTTAGCACAGTGCCCGGCACAGAGAGATTGCCGGGGGGGATGAACAAACAAAAGAATGAAGGAACTGCTGAATTATTTAACTGCTCTAACGGCCCCAGTCCACAGGATAAAGTGAAAAAAGTTTAGGTGCGAATTTAAGTTTTCACCAGAAAATGTGAAGCCAGGCTATGCTCACCTAAGAGTTTCACCATAAACTTCAAGCCAGATCACAGTCATCCATATTTTTCAAAGATATGAACTGTTTTATGGTTTCAGAGAAGAACGGTCTAAAAAGCAGGAGTCTTGCCTCATGATTACAAAACCAGGTGAAATTCCAAGCAACCAGTAGAGCTACACTTTGGGAATTGGCATTCTTTTAAGATCATTCGCCACCTCTCAGACATTCTAATTTTTAATGTCTGGGAATCATCTAGTAAAATACATTGCATTAAGAGAAACGTTCCCAAGGTCAAAGATCAGAGGAGCACAGTTACCTGAAGGCTATAGAGGAGACGGGTTAAGTTCTGTATCGCTTGTATAATCTGAAAGATAAGATCATAAGTGTCAAATTCTTGAAAAAGCGCTCATTATCTAAAACTAAAGAGAGGACGATGATAATTTCAAGTGTATAGAGCTCACCTCTGACTGTGAAGAAACGGGGAAACTTCTATATTCCACCTAAAATATGTAAAAAAACAAGAAAATGAATAATCACTCTACTTTTGAAAAGCTGCACTTAGAGTTCCAAAATCTCTGACCTCAGGTAAATCACTTCACTCCCCCTAAACTCTTCTATAGTGACCCTCTTTCTGGCCAGAAATCAAAGCCTACAGAATTAAACAACCCCTTGATGAAAGCCCCATCTGTGCAAACTCTGGATTTGAGACGCATGGCAACTTTTCACCCAAACATCCCTTTAAAAAAACAACAAGGGATGACAGTAAGGAAGCTCTGCACTCTCTCAGTAAGGGACAATATTTACCTTATGGAAACCACACCGTCAGCTGAGCTCTCCTCGCCCAGACTGAAGTTGGCCTTCGGGCCAGGCTGCCCCCATGCATCCTGAGGCCAAATTTAGAAGTTCGAGGACATCATGCCTGAGTTCTAGCTCCCTGTCTCCATGCTGAAGATTCACAAAGCCAAAACAGCCAGCGGTTGGGAGAGGAAACCCAGACCCAGAGGGGGCCCAAGGGTCAGCACCTAGCTGGTCTGCTTGAGATCCTACTCTGAGCTCAGTGGAAACATCTGTGATTGCCTTAGGAAAAGCACTATCAGCAGAGGCCATGAGTGGGGCTGGAGACCACCTGCTCCTGGGGGATGGGGGTCTATGTTTCATTCTTTGTCTCCCTAATGCACACATTAGAGACACATGTGGACAGTGAGGCTTTCTGGTTTCCAGGATTGAACTGAACATTTGTCTATTCATTTATTACCTTTCTTCTTTCACTAGGATGTAAGCCCCTGAGTAGTAGGGCTTCTTACATGTATTCAGTGCTGTTATCTACAAATGTAACAGTGATGTCCAGCATGTAAGGACATTCACACTCCATTCCCTAAATAAATATCATGCATCCGTTGTATACTCCACTCCTTGTGCTATGGGAGATCACCAAATTCCCTGCCTTCCTAGAACCTATGGTCCCCCTGTACATTGCTTGCTCTTATCTGAGCAGCTTTACACTGAAGCCACAAGAAACAGTCAGCTGTGGTAATGTTCTTGGGTAACACCTGGACTTGTAAATTCATTCAGTGCAGGCTGGTGAAGCTTTGAGGAGATAGCCAGATCCCTTCTTCCTGTCCCTCCCCCACACTCTTCCCCATACTGCCCATAAAAGATTTCTTTACTGACCAGAACCTCTAAGATAGGAAGGACAAAGGATGGAAAAGGACATGAAGTTTAGAGTCATTAGGCCTGTGCCTAGAACCACCCCCCCTTCCCCACCCCCCATGATACTGGACTAAGAACCCCCATTCTCTAGTGAGTTCTAGAGTTCTCTCCCCTCTTGTGGTTTGGTCCCTGCTTCACAGTCATTACCTTTGTAATAAGGAAATCATATGCTATAGAATTTTTATACTCTATACAAATTAGAAACATAGAAATGAGCTGAATTATGTTACATGTGGTTACTTATTTCCAAGAACAGCGAAGTTTGATACCAGACATGTTTAAGGTCCTATTTTTCATGGAGCTGGTCTGCCACCTTGTGGTGTGTGTGCGGATAACCGCAGCTAGTGATTGACACACCGGGTATTTTTCGGTTAAAATTCTTTCAGAAAAATGTATTTTTTAAACCTTACCTGATCAAAGAAGCTAACTATAAAATATCCATCACACTTTTTTTTAAATGTTTGATTTCAGGCGATCCTGTTCTTTTTGTCAGTTCATTTTCTTAAATGCCTTATTAAAATTCTTCCAGAGAGGTTCACCCCATGGTTCACCCACCAAATGAGGGGGACCTACACACTCATTTCACTTACCTGTTACTGAACCATGGAAGGAAAAAAGACCGTAGGGGTAGGAGCCACCACGATTTCCATTCAAGAAAAAAATATTAACTAACTAATCAGCCCTCCTCTCTCTCCCTTCCTCTAGGACAAAGGCAGTTGGAAGCAACAGACTGAAAAGTGAAGTCCACACTGAAAAGGAGGAAAAAAGTTGGAATGTTTTAAGAAGAAATAAGTCAGAAAGCTTACAGTCAGAGTAAGCAGAATAAAATATTGCATTCCTGTTTTTATTTTGGTTATGACTTTTTAAAAAAAATACTAAGTCACAGCCGTATCTCCTACGGATTTTTAAAAATCTTTGGACTTGGTGTCTCAGTCATATATCATAAATGCAAATATATATAATATATAAATTATTACATAAATATATGACATATGTCATTTTTCCACATTAGCACATACTGGTATCTGGTAATGAGTCTAACGTGATTTTAGGAAAAAACTAAAACTCTTGAGCCCCAGCCCACCCTGGGGAGGCCAACTAACCACCTCCCAATATCCTATTCTTATTCCCTATTTCTGACAACTCAGATTCATTTGAAGTGAAGAGGAAGTTCCCTGCATTTAGTTTTTCAATGAGCATCACAACCTAAGTGTAAACTATGTCCCACCCCCACCTCCCCCAAAGGCATTTGGAACCACTTTGCCCCAAGCAAAATGTGGTCAGGTTGACTAAAAAGTCTCACAAAAAAGTAGGTGACCACGTGGGTAGAGAGAGGAAAACAATCTGAAAAGACAGGAAGGTAAAAGAAAGTGAAAGCAGCAATAGGAGTCCAAGTCCACATTATTTCCGCCACTTAGCACCACCTGGCTGCCTTAAGGACACCGCCGGCTGCCAGGACCACCTCCCGTCCAAGGGCCACTAAGTGTGGTGGGTGACAAGCTAGAGCTTAGCAGGGAGAAAGGCAGAAGGGAGACCAGAAGTAAGAGTGCGCAGACACACAAACATTCGAGTTTTAAATCCTTTTAATAACGTTGAAATCGTTTCTTTGTTTACACCTACATGATAGAGGCAGAGCAAGAACATTTTGAGGAAATTTAAGTCAGAAAGGTTAAATAAAGAGTCGGGAAGTTGAGAACAATTGAGGAAAAACACTTGCATACCACTCACTGCCACCGACAGCCCAGACCTGAGGTTACATTACCACACAAAGTAACTGGTGCCATTTACTAACAAATCAGTTCACAATACCTTCTCCCCTGCATCAGAGACTGCCAAGTCGGTTCCCAAACCCTGGGTGCCAGGATCCACATCCCAACAGCCTCTTCCTCCTGTCCCTTCTGTGACTAGTGCTGGAGGCACACCAGTGAGACAGAAACAGAAAGGACATCATCAAACAGCGGCCAGCGCACAGGGTTCTTGTGTACACAGCTGACACGTTATTTCAAAGTAAGAAAGACAAAAATCACACATATTACATACTCTCATACAAGGGGCCAAAACAGTGCAAAGCACAGTGTCCCTGCCCTCAGGGAGCTTACATGCTAAGAGATACCAAACTGACAAATGGCCTCAATTATCACCCGTCTTTTACATTTTCTTTCTTGCAGAGAGGTGGCAATATGGAGAGAGGGATTCTACATCTCACTTTTGCTTACCAGCCACTGGGGAGGAGGAAACTGGAAACAGGCACTGTACAGCAAAAGCAAGGGCTGGCTGACCCAGGTCTAAGCAGACAGCTGGGTTGATAGGCTCCTTGGTGGCTAGTGTCAGAGCAGCAGACCAGGAACAAGGTTTAGAAGGAGGAATCAACACTGGGAATGAGATATCTAAGTAGGGTCAGGTTGGCTAATACTTCATGAGCTCACAGTTGTACAAATAGGAACCTGTCCCTGTCTCCAAGTAACATTTTAAAAACAATTTCCAAGTGTTTTTTTCTCATAATACTGCTTATATGCTACATTCACAACTGTAAATACTGTATATTTAATGTATGAAACACAGAAATATTTCTAAATCCAGAAATATTTTTAAGAAACAGATTTCACTCCGTCCATTAAATCTCTGCTGGTGGGATTTTCTTTGCCCATGGGAATTCCATTAAAACTTACACTATGCTCACCTTAGGCTGATTTAAACTAGACTTTCCAAAGCATTTTCACATGCAGACTTATACCGGAACCATGTCCAGACGGGGGCCCTGGTGAAATATTCACTGGGACACATGGTGCCATCTTGAAACTTTACTACTGATGGAGGAAATACTTTTTCTCCTTCTCTAAATGAAAGTCCTCTAGGACTCCAAAAGCCACTTCTATTACAAAGAATTTTTTGTTTAAGTAGAAACTGCTTTGAATTTTATCAGCTAAAAATTAAATTCGTTTTGCCCAGGCTGGTCAATGCTTTTCACTTATAGTGAGGGACATTTTATAGAAATTTATCTGTCACTCAAAAAATGGTTCCACTACTGGGCATTATACTTACTTCTTAAGAGAGATACCTAAGACTTTACCAAAGAGTTACCCATTATCTCGCTCTCCCTCCTCCCCACTGCATGGCAATGAGGACCATCAAATGGGCAAAGAAGTTGATGGTGAGCCAAGTGATCAGGTCCCTCTGTTCCTTATTCAGTTTCAGATCTCCAGAATTCAGGAAGGGGTAGATTATATTCACCATCTGATTAGGTATATTGAGGATGAAAACAGAAGGCCTCGCTTGGTCTTTGACTTCAGATTGGCATGGGCTTGACTTAGAAGGACCCAGTCCTTAAAGTCCAACAAAGAACTGACACAGTCAGTGAAAGGCCCTCATTTGGGAATCGTTTTTTGCCTCCACCAACTTTATAAAGAGAATCCAACTCTTATAGCACCAGGCTCCAATCCAGCCCAGAAACAAAGAGGTCTTCGGGGGTACAGGACCCTAGCAACATGCCCCTGTCCCTTCCATATGTGAATCCTGGTATCAGGGCACTGTAAAGAGCCTCTCAACAGTTTTCACAGATGTCATAGGTGTCCCCGTGACTGGGGAGATGTGGGTACAGACTGGGAGAAACTTCACCGCCTGGTCTCGAGGGAGGGAAGAGGCAGCCAGGTGCACTGAGCAGCTGTAGGGGCCGTGTGGAGCCTCCTCAGCTGTCCCCAGGGTGAGGCTGAGAGCAGCAGATCCCCCCCATGTATTTTTAGATGGAACTCCCTTGATGGCATAATGAGTTTCTTCTTTTAAAAGGAAATCACCCAGGGCAGTACAACTCCCCTGATGAATTTGGGCTGTGTCAAAATGAAAAACACATGTGCACTTTCTGAAAATAGAAACGCAGGACTGGATCAAGCAAAATTTGAGAGGACAAAATAATTATTAGTGTTGATCTCAAAAAAAGTCCAGAGTTTTAAAACTGTACTGCTTCCATGGATCCTAATTAACCAAGGGATGTTGTTAAAGAAATTCAGAGATAATTTAATCCGCCCATCTCTAGCTACTAAAGACATTTTGTCTTGTGCATAATGAGGCCTGGTGGAAATAAGGTTTTTATCACCCAAATACAATGAGAAATATGCTCTTTGTGCTTTTATCTCAGAAAACTGAAGGGAATGAAATCTTCAGCTCATACATTTAACAACATCATTAGGTTCCAAGAAATCATCGAATTCTCTACATGACACTTTTCCGTATTTAAAATATTTTGAAACAGGGTCTTCACTAAATGAATTCTGACCTGAACTGAAGCGTATGGTGACAAAGATCAAGGATTTTTTGACACTTCTGCCTTTAACCATGCCACCAAACCATGTGTCTGCGGGAATGTGCTAGAGTCTAGCTTTCTGGGTTATGTTTGCTGAGTTGATGCCTCTGAGATAAAGTCGGAGGACTTGTTCTTTCGTGAACAGCAGGGAGTCATTTTCAAAAAAACCCAAAGTTTAAAAGTTATTTCACAACCATATTCCAAACTGTCCTCCAATAACTTTTATCAAAACTGAGGCAGGGTGGGGTTTGGAGAAGGTAACAAAGCTTGCCTGGGTCAGAGAGCAGTATAACCCACCAACTACTCTTGAAATCCTTGCCCTTGGAACAGCAGTGTCAGTATCATATGTAAATTAGCCTAGCAGACTGATTCCCAGGTTTTCTCTAACTTAAAAAGTACAGTAAGTCTCCTCAAAATAGGGACAGAGTCATTGCCTTCATTTCATATGACCACTGTATGTTCCAGAGGTTGTGCTCAGGCTCACCGCAGAGGCCTGAACTTTCACTTACAAGCTGGAGATGATCCTGGCTCTTCGGGGGGACTCTGAGTATCCGTCAAGGAAGATTCTCCAGAACCTTCCTCGGATGACTGACAGGCATCGCCCGCTTGTGAGGCCTTCACTGCAACTTGGAGGCTCTCAGCTAAGAAGAAAGAACACAAAAGTAAAAAACCAAATACACCGTTCAATCTGGATCAAGGGTTGGCAAACTCTCTTCGGCCTGTGTCTGGTTTTCTATGGCCCAGGGGCTAAAAATGGCTTTTATATTTTAAAGAGTTGTTAAAATATACACACAGGCACCCATGCAGGCACAAAGAAGAATGTGTCCCAGAAACTTCATGTGGCCTGCAAAGCCTGAAATATTTACTATCTGGCTCTTTACAGGAAAAAAAATTTGCCAACCTGTAATCTAGACCAATACTTCACATATAATTTTATAATAGAAAATTAATAAAAAGATGCAATGTATAAAAAAATCTCAATTTTAACTTTCAGTACACTAGTCTGCTGGAAAACATTTTGTAATTCAATTCATTTAAATGTGACTTTAGGGGATGCCTGGGTGGCTCAGTTGGTTAAGCCGCTGCCTTCGGCTCAGGTCATGATCCCAGGGTCCTGGGATCGAGTCCCGCATCGGGCTCCTTGCTCAGTGGGGAGCCTGCTTCTCTCTCTGCCTCTGCCTGTTGCTCTGCCTGTGTTTTCCCGCTCGCTCGCTCTCTCTCTGACAAATAAATAAATAAAACCTTTAAATGTGACTTTAGGTATAAAGATTTTAAAACGTGCTATTCAAAAATATGAGCTATTCTTTGAAAGAAAATTTCCTCAACTGTGCCTTAAAAAACAGAGATTCCCAATCCTTACCTATACCTACTAAATCACATTCTGCAAGGGAAAAGACAAGGAATTTGCATTTTATTTATTTATTTTTTTAAGATTTTATTTATTTGACAGACAGAGATCATAAGTAGGCAGAGAAGCAGGCAGAGAGAGAAGAAGGGAAGCAGGTTCCCTGCAGAGCAGAGAGCCCAATGTGGGGCTTAATGCAGGGCTCGATGCGGGGCTCGATACAGGGCTCAATCCCAAGACCCTGGGATCATGACCTGAGCTGAAGGCAGATTCCAGGACCCTGGGATCATGACCTGAGCTGAAGGCAAAGGCCTTAACCCACTGAGCCACCCAGGCGCCCCTGGAATTTGCATTTTAAACAAGCACCAAAGGCTACTCTTAGGATCTGGTAAGACTGGTTAACAACCCACCCAGAAAATCATGTTTTTATTTATAATTAAATGCTTTCAACAAGTATGCAAAATGGCATCGTTTCGAGGGCTCTACAAATATTTAAAACATTGTGTCCAATGTTCGAATTTAGCAAATACTCTTTGAGTACCTACTCTATTCCTGGGGCCCCTGGGCATCTGTAACTAATTAGGGGAGTCTGCAGACTAGAGGAGGAAAACACAACATATTCATTAACTATATACAAGGTAGCACATGATCAGTGTTAAGTTCTATCATCCAGTTATGAGAGCATCATAAAATGCTCCAGCAGTGCCAAGGAGAAGGACAGTGACAGTCGCCAGTGGGATTAGGGAAAAGTTCTTAAAGGAGATGAAAGGTGAAGAGAATCTTGAAGGATGAATGGGATTCAAGACATAGAAACAGGAGAGGAGAAAGGGGAGCAGAAAAGCAGTCTAGGAGAACAACGACCTAGCGAGACCATTCAAGGTACGCTACTGAACTATTTGTTTTGTTTTGTTTTGTTTTGTTTTGTTTTTTCCCCCAAAGATAATGACCTCACTCTGATTAAGAATTCCTGCTAGATCTCTGAGTCCTGATCATCAATGACTTGGGGTGGATCAGGCAGCACCTCAATTGCTCTGTGTTTTCCTGAGCAGCTTGGTCCCCCACTGTTCCCCAGCACCTACATCACATGACGGGCGAAAGGAATTAAAGCAGAGAGACGCAAACCGGGCATCTATGACAGTTTTGATGGGGGGAAGGGAAGAGTGAAAGCCACTGGCTAAAATGGAGAGGGGGTGACTTACTTAACAGAGGCATTATCAAGGTCAATGAGAAGGTCACTGGTTCTCACCAACCCATTCAAAAGTACTTCCAGCTGTATTTCTAAAATATACTTTGGACCTGTCCACTTCCTTCTACATCCATTGCCAACATTCCTGGGTCTAGACCAAAGTCCCAACACCCCCCATTAGCTTGTGTAACTGCCAACCAAATATCTCCAGGCAAACTGGTCCCCCCCCACTCTGCTCTCCTGCCAGCAGCCGGCTCTCTTCTGAAGAAGACATACAATGGTGCCACTCCCATGATAAAAAGCACCCAGTAACTTTCCATCAGTTTGGGAATAAAATATCTATTTTTTTTTTAACCAGAGCCTGCAGAGATCTTTCTCTGCCCACCCACATGACCTCCCCTCATACGCTTCCCTGACTGCTGTCACCCTGCCTTCCTTCTTCCCCTTTAACACACCAAGCTCATTCCACAGACAAGGGCATTGTACTCACTTTCTCCCTGCCCAGGAATGGTCCTCCCCTTGATCCCCAGTCAGCTGGCCTTCTTCTCATCCTTCAATTCTCATCTCAAAAAAATCATCTCCCTGGAGAAGTCTACACTGACTTCACTAAAGCAAAGCCTTCACCTCAGCCCAATCTTATTTTGTTACCTTTGTGAAATTATTTTATTTCCTTGTGTATTGTCTGTCTTCCTCCACTATGTTTTTATTTCCCTCTTTCTTTTTCACTTAAGTGCAGTTGACACACAATGTTACATTAGTTTCAGGTATACAAGGTAGTGATGCCCCAAGTTGAACGCCTTACACTAGCTCACCAGGAGTGTAGCTACCATCTGTTCCCACACAATGTTATACAGTATCATTGACTATATTCCCTATGCTGTGCCTTTTATCCCAGTGACTTACTGATTCCATAACTGGCAGCCCATACCCCACTACAAAGTATAAAAGGTATTAACTCTTTCCTTAGCACCAAGAGCAAAGCACAGGGCAGATGCTCAATGAATGACTGAAAATGAATAGATGAATGAATGATTCTGCCAGTGGACCCCACTTCAGACAACCTCTATGCCCTTCTTAAGATCCTGGTTTCCCTATCAAATAAAGATGACAGAATGCCATGATTTCTAAATTCTCCTCCAGAGCCAATGTTCTGAGATTCTGAACCAGAGTTTGGCAAAGTTGGTCTGCAAAGGACCAGATCACAAACACTTTAGACTCTGTGGGTCAGGGTTTCTGTTGCAGCTACTCATCTTCACCACTGTAGCAAGAAAGCAGCCACAGATCATAGGTAAATGAGTGTGGGGGGCTGTGTTGCAACAAAATGATAGTCACAAAAACAAGTGGTAGGATACATTTAGTCCATGATCTGGAACCTTCCAAACCTTGTCTGCATTCCTTGCCACTCTCCCAGGTGGTGGCTGTTTTCTCTCTCAAACTCACTATCCCTACTGTCACTGCCAAACTATAATCCCGCCAACCCCCTTTTTTCCTTTAATTTTGTGCCATCAGATTACAGCACTCACTACCCCTCCTTGTTGCCATTCATCTACAGATTCCTTGAACAATGTAGCAGCCAGTGCAAGTTCTCTCCCTTCCCCGAATGCTAGTCCTGTCAAAATTCTCAGGAATTGCCGTTTTTGTGAACCTAGTCCTTCCAATACCTTAGCCTCATGTCTTCTTGACGTCCTCATTTCCCCAGTGATCTTATCCTTTACCCTACCTCAGCCACCGACTCCCATGGTTGTACTCTAAACTTGAGTATTACCCATATTTGCACTTTGCCCCCTTATACAGTCTATTCTCCACACAGGAGTCAGAGGGCTCCTTTTAGAACACCCATGACGTCACTCTGCTACTCAAACCCTATAATGCTTCCTATAATGTCTCTCAGAATGAAATCCAAGCTCCGTACTTAACTCAGTTTGGTCCTGTAAAGTGAGTGGTAGTTAGCTCTGTCTCATCTGCCACCTCCCCTCCCTTCACTCTACCTGCATGGTCCTCCCTCCTTGCTATTCCTCAGGCTTGCTATGCACCTGCCTCCAAGCCTTTGCATCTTCTGTTCTCTGTGTCTGGAACATTCTTTCCCCAGATGTCTACTAGGCTTTTTCACCTTCCCGTGTCTGCTTACACATCACCTTATTGAAGAGGCCTTTCCTTGTCACCTTAACTCAAAACAACCTTCCCACTCTATCCCTCTCTTTATTCCCTATCCTGTTTATCATTCATTTTTGTTTTCTAAAGATTTATTTTTTTATTTTACAGACAGAAAGAGAGAGAGCATGCAGGCAGGCATGGGGCGGGGAGGGATGGAGGGAGAAGGAGAGAGAGAATCTCAAGCAGGCTCCCTGCTGAGCAGGGAGCCCAACTCGGGGCTCGATCTCAGGACCCTGAGATCACCACCTGAGCCGAAATCAAGAGTCAGATGTTTAACCGAATGAGCCACCCAGGTGCCCACGTTTCTTTTTTTAACTAGGGTTCAGATTTTATTAGAATCTTCATTGAAGCAATTGCCCTCTATAGTTTTCCAAATAAAACTGTCTTTATTGTTTTTTTATTGAAGTATAATTAATATAGTTATATTAGTTTCAGGTGTACAATACTGTAATTCGATTCTAATTACTCAGTGCTCATCATGTTAAGTGTACTCTTAATCCCTATCACCTATTTCAACCCATCACCCCATCCAACTGCCCTCTGGCAACCACCAATTTATTCTCTGTATTTAAGAGTCTTTTTTTTTGGAGGGGAACCCTCCTACACTGTTGGTGGGAATGGAAGATGGTGCAGCCACCCTGGAAAACAGTATGGAGGTTCCTCAAAAAGTTCAAAATAGAGCTACCCTATGATCCAGCAATCACACTACTGGGTATTTACCACAAAGATACAAATGTAGTGTCCCGAAGGGGCAAGTGCACCCGAATGTTTATAGCAGCAATGTCCACAATAGCCAAATCATGGAAAGAGCCTAGATGTCCATCAACAGATGAATGGATAAAGAAGATGTGTATATAGTGAATAAAGAAGATATACATGTGTGAGTATATATATATATATATATAAACACATATACATATATACATATACACACACACATACAATGGAATATGATGCAGCCATCAAAAAAGCGAAATCTTGCTATTTGCAACAACATGGATGGAATTAGAGGGTATTACACTAAGTGAAATAAGTCAATCAGAGAAAGATAATTATCATATGATCTCACTGATATGAGGAATTTGAGAAACAAGACAGAGGATCATAGGGGAAGGAAGGGAAAAATGAAACAAGACAAAACCAGAGAGGGAGACAAACCATAAGAGATTCTTAATCTTAGGAAACAAATTGAGGGTTGCTGGAATGGAGGGGGGTGACAGGGATGGGGTGGCTGGGTGACGGACAGTGGGGAGAGTATGTGCTATGGTGAATGCTGTGAACTGTGTAAGACTGATGATTCACAGACCTGTACCCCTGGGGCAAATAATACATTATATGTTAATTTAAAAAAAAGAATCTTTTTTTGATTTTTCTTTTTTAATCTGTTTTTTCCTAAATTCCATAGATGAGTGAATTTATTTGTCTTTCTTTGTCTGATTTATTTCACTTAGCATTACAGCCTCTAGGTCCATCCATGTTGTTGTGAATGGTCAGATCTCATTCCTTTTTATGACGGAGTGAAATTCCATTGCAGATGTACACTACTTCCTCTTCATCCATTCATCTATTGAGCGACAATTTTTTGTCTTCATAGTGCTTGACCCAACCTGACACATCTATTTCCTTTCATTTGGCAATTTTTAGAATATGAATTGTAGCACAACTGGAACCCTGTCTTATTTTGCTATATCCTGAGTATTTAAACCACAGTGTATGGCACACAGAAGGTACTCGGGTACTCTGAACTTGTTAAGCCAAATAGTTTTGGAAGCAACTTACCCTCTTTCAGCGCTGCTGCTAGTAATGAGGCTGCCTGGGGAGGATCTCCTGGATCAGGTTTAATGAGGAGGTGGGGCTCTAGATGGACATCCTCCAATCCACTCAATTCTCCAAGTTCAGCATAGATATGCAGCTTCTCCTCCAAACATGTGCAAATTTGTTGGTCTTGGTTACTGAGTATTTCTATGAAATAGTTATTTACCATGGAAGGTTATCAGATAAATACAGCAACTGTATGAAAATCCAAGCTCTAAGATAAAAATGTTGCTTGTCAGCAAAGCAGTATGGTCTCACAGGTCAAGTACAAGTTGTTGGGTGGGCCAGAACCAGGTTCAAATCCTAACTGTTCCACTTAGTGACTGGTCTCCAGCAAATGACTTAACTCTATCTTCCATTGTCTTTTCTGTACATTTACTGTACTCAGATGTTCATTTCCTTTTCCATGCCCCTAATTCCAGAAAAACTTGCACAACCATTCTTTGTTCAGGCTGTTTTCTATTAGTCTTAAACACGAAGCCCAGGAATGAAAATTGAGGTGGCACTGTTCATGATGACTGATACCCACAAGGGAAAACAATGCAGAAACCCAAAGCTACTCAGGCTTCAGCCCATCTTGGTTAAAACCAAACCTACTGGCTTCTGTTTTTGTTTCTAAACATCCAATTTCTCTGACCATCTTTGCACGCATCATTTTCCTCTGATTCCAACATATCACATGATTCTCACAGTTTAAAGGGACTTCAACCAGCATCTAATCCAGGTCCTCAGTCTGCCTTAGTTTTACCAGGGTAGAATTTTAAATACTGACATCCACAACCACCTTCCATAGATTGTGAATGAATTGGTTGAGCATAAGGGCCCAGGCATCAGAATTTTTAAAAAACTCTCAAAGTAATTCTGATGTCCACCCAGAGATGAGACTCACTGAGCTGATCTAATTTCCTTAATTCACGGACTTGGAAACTGACATGTCTGTTGGTTCCCTGTCCAAAGTCACATCACCATGACCCAACAGGGCCGGGACCTAAAATGACACCACTGGACAAGGACTTCAATGCACAGCTACACCATACAGCCCACAGTTCTTGTTGCATACATATTATGTGCCCCCCCCTTTTTTTTTAAAATTTGTTATCTATTTTAAATCACTAAGGAGGAAGGCGGATAGCCATTTTATTTGAACACTCCTAGCGCCAATACTTCTTGTTCTGAAGAATGGTGGGTAGGCCTCAGGTACACAGAGTTAGATTAACCATTTAATCACAATCTCCCACTCCTGACACCTGGGTTTTCCCAGCATCCAAGGAGAACGCCACAGACAGGGATCAGACATGTCTGCACGGTACCTTGACATTGCTGAATTTTGGCCACTCTTGCTTCAGCTTTCCGCCTCTCTTCATCAGATTCACTTGTCCTTCCCCCTTCTTCTTCTGGGCAACTTTAAGAGACAATAGTCAAGACAGACAACTGAAACCAAATCCAAGTATCTTTAGGTTCATTAGTAATACATGGGGATCTGGCAGTAACACTACTCAGAGAAGGAAAAATTCAGAAAAGGTTACGCCCTCTAGCCAAGATAACTGTTTTTCCTAAGTATATAAAGAAGCTTGCACAATATGACACAGCTCTCAAAGTGAGAAGTACAGGGTGACTCAAAAATTCCAACAAACAGATGTACACAAACATACACTCGTATGAACGTGTACCCACACCCTACACCCCATACTACCAACACTAGCATTAGGTCCAACTAAAATATTCGTATTTTACTTTCTACTATGTTTGGGTACTTCTCAATGGGACAGAGGAGAGGGAGTTGGAGGGGACAGAGAGTAGAGTGACAGGTTGGGCGTGGAGCAGTGGAGGTGGGAGAATTTTATAAAACATCATTCGAGATCAATCAAATCAAATTACCACAAAGAAAGATCACCCTCACCCCATCTTGTTCATAAAAACTTACCAAAACACAAGTAATGAGGCGTAAATTGACTTAGAACACATAGATCCACCAATCGAAAAATGTTTATTGAATGATTCTTCAGAACTCGCCACAAAGATAAACAAAGACACAGCCCCTGCCCTCGAGGAGCTTCCAATCTAATAAACACATAGACACAAAAAAAGCTAATAGCTACAAGGTGGTTTGTGACAAGCACTAAGTCAATGCTCTGGAGAGCAGATGGTAAAGAATTTCAGGTAAGGAAGAGACCACTGGAACCGAAGAGGTCTTCACAAAGGAGGGAAGCCATGAGCTGCACCAAAGACGAGCAGGAGTCACATGGGTGGGGGGATGTAGGGCTTTACATGCAGGGAGGTGCGGAGAACGAGGCTGCAGATGAGGGGCTATCAGAGGTGGGGGGAGGGGGTGGGGAGCAGACCCTCCTGGCTGAGGCAAGGTGTTCATGCAGAGGAAACATGGTTAGAATACTTTCCCAACCGAACAAGTCCATTCCCTAGAGTGTGGACAGAAGAAAAGTTTACCTCTCTACTGCCTGTTGGATTCGTCTCATCCAGTTATTTCGTTCCTCCTTGGAGTTGGTGTGAATTTCGTACATCTCAGGACCAGCGGAGGAGGCACTGATTAGAAACATGCCTCTTTCCTCATTCGCAACTTCTCTAGCAATAAGCTTCTGAAGGGAAATAACCGATGGCTTCTGGTCCTGCACAGAAGAGAAAGGTGCCGGTAAAACAGCATCCTACCAAAAGCAAAGGTTCTCACCAAATGCATCAGCTAAGGAAAGTGAGAGTAGCAGGCAAATCATTTCACTTCAACCTTTCAAAAGTGCTGCGCAAGTTGGTAAGCTCGCCAATGGAAAGGGCATGGTGAAGAGAGGATGGAGAAAAAGGATACAGGAGAATATTTGTCCTTAAGAACGAGTGGCTTAAAAGGACAACTTTTGAAAAAAGAACAATCAGAGCACTGAGAATCTCAAAATGCCATCATCCAGGGTTCAGCGGTTTTTCTAGAAGGGCACAGCATAGAAAATAGCGTTTCAAATATCACAAGAAGACTGAAAGGGGTGGGAGACCTAAGAGTCCACAGGATTTAGCAGTATTTCCGGTGGACTGTGAGAATGACAGAGAGGTGGGGGCATGACCTCAGAGTCCCTGAGCACAAGCAGTGTGTTCTGCTACCGTAGGACAGAGCACAGCAACTGAACTTCTGTGGCTCTGCCTGCAGGTGCCTCTTCTTCCCACCCACCACGTAAGCCTTTGGTGGGGGGGGAATGGGTCGGGTTCATCTTTGTACACCTAGGACACTGCCTTGCATAGAGTAGGCTTTCAATAATGTCTGTAGAAATGGATTTAGCATAATTCCATCAGAGCAGAATAGGAAGGAAAGCTAACATTCGGTGTACGAGCCAGGCTCCATAGCTCAGGGGTTAGAGCACTGGTCTTGTGTACAAGCCGTAACAAAATCTCCTCTCCTATGTGCATTTATTGTGCTTTTTTGAGATCCCATGCTAAGCACTGGGGGATTCCATGATGGGTAAGAGAAGAAGCCGTAGTTGAAATAATAATTGAAAGAATGCCTACATGAGATAAACAGTCTGGGGGGCTAAGTATTAAGAATTTTCTTTGGTTCATGGCTTCTAACCCTGTTGAGAGTCAGTTGCAGTATGTGGTTTGGCTTCTCCTTCACAGACGGAGTGATGCCTTGACCCAGAACTTGCCACTACATCCCGCGTGGCTGACTCCTTAGTGCACATCTAAAGTTGTGTGCAAGGGTGTACCCAGAAGACCTCTCCAGCCCATTCTTCTCCGAGCAGCAAAAAACAAAACCAAAGAATGACACCAACTTTTTGAATACTGCCCTCTCTAACTAGGGGGAGCTCCTGAGCACTAGTGATATCCTTCATTGAGTCACGGATCTACTACTACCCAAGACCTTACTTGCTTTCCTCCTTCCAAAGCACAGAGTTAGGCTCCTCAGCTTCCAAAGTAAATGGCCTCTGTATATAAAGTCAGAGTGGGTTTAAATTGCTTACGACATTAGCAAGGATGAAATAAACGGAACCAATTGGTTAGGGCTGCAGAAGGAGGCGAGGTAGTAAGGTCAGATATTTTTTAAATGAAAAACAGGTAAGCAGATAGAAAGTAGCATTAATTAAATCACCATCAGGGTATGTGCTATGGTGAGAAAAAAATAATAAAATGAATAAAATAAAATAAATAAGAATAATAAAAATAAAATTAAATGAAAAACTAAATCACCATCAGATGAGGAGACAGCAGGGTCATGCCCATCATTATTCACATTAATCACCCTAGAACACTAGAGATGATCAAGAATTCAAATTAAACCTCTAGGAATGGAAGTAATAGGTCTACCTTAAAAACAGATGTTAAAAATTGGTCATGCCAAGGCCTAACCCAGCCTGCAGAGCTTGTGGCCAAGCTTCTGCCACAGTATCTTCAAAACAGATTTTTTTTTTAAACAGTCACCAACATTTAAGAACTGGGGGATTCCCCCTTTTTAAAAAAAAAAAAAAAAAAAAAAAAAAAAAAAAAAAAAAAAACCAGAGATGTGTGGGTTCTTGGAAAAAGCAGACTAGCAATCCTGGGCTCAGGTATCCATGTGAACACACAGGCTGTCTCTGATTAATCCCTGCCCTCTGGGAGACAGGCCATGTTCTCACCAGGTTACTGAAGTATCTAGCACTCGCTATGGGATCCTCAATCCCAAGTCCACTCCCAGGTCTCTCCTGTTTCCTGCCAAGCCCTCAAGGCAGATGGTGCCCCAGAGGAAGAGGAAAGGGAGCTGTTACCTTCAACTCTGTTGTCACCCGTCTCCATTTGGGATTCCACAGAGTGGCTGCTTCTGTCAGTAATATCATTCGAAATCCCACTGGGACAACAAGACCTTCAGACTGTTTCCTGTTTTGAACTTGAACTTGTACATCTCCATGTTCCCTTGTCTCTTTTTACTGTTCATTTTGAAATTACCTTCTTTAATATTTAAGAGGTCCTCCTAGACTCAGTAATCCAGGATTTAATGAATTTCCCAGTCATTTCTTAGATTTGGGTCCTCCTCCCATTTCCAGGAGAGTCCTCTTTAAAAGCAAAATTATCTTATAGGGACTCCATTTTCACTGCTGTTTTCAGCTGCTCATGTTCTGGCCATGTCCAAATTCATCATGTCTTTTGTAACATGTAGCAAGGTAAACATTTCCTAAAGTTCTTCTAACAGCACCGAAAGCAGAGAAACTTACCTGTGGGTATTAGCATGAAGATAACTTTCTCCAATGCCAAGATGCAAACCAGGAAATCCAGACATCTGTATGACCCTGGCTAATACAGCAATTCCCTCAATACAGTGTAAATAAGATATTTACAACTGGAGGGCTGTGCTAACCTAAATGTCTATGATGCCACTCAAAAGCATATGCTTGAACAGTGTAGTGCCCTTGAGTCCTTAAGGATAATGCTTTCTATTTTGCTCCCTGACATGGACAGGGGCTTGGCTGGCTTTTATTAAAGCTGCTACGTATCAGTTAGCAACTCCATGAAACAGTACCAGCATCATCTTACTGTTGTCCAGAGACAAACCCCTTCTACCGAGAGGAGGAAAGCTGTGGTTGCCTTCATCCTGGCATTTGGCAGACTGCCCTCCTAATGTCCAGCTTAATGGCAAATGTGGTCTAAGGCAGGCACAGATAACTCTGAAAGAGGTCACATAAGTGGGACAGATCTGTATTTCAAGCAGTGACTATAAAGTGAGCATCACACCTTCACCACGATGCATACACTATGTTGATCTAGAAGATAAGACAGTTGTCTCTATGCTGTGTCTAATCTTTGACCCATCAGCAGGTCATCTGGGCCTGTCATAACACCCAAGAAGGCACAGTTTGCTTCTCTTTCAGCTCTCTGGTTTTGACCAAACTTGGGTTTCTTTAAAGGTGTGGTATGAATTTGTTTTCTCTCCTGTCATGGTCCTCACCTCCCATAGGACAAACAAAATGGTCCCACCTTCCTACTTAGATCCCAGAGAAAAACACACACAGGCTGCTTGACAAATCAGTGGGTTGTCATGAAATATGCAATATAGACAGCTCGAATGGCTCAGAGCCATGGGGACTTGTCTAAGGCCTCTAGCTATCCTCTGGAGTAGCCCCGTGAAGCAATCTCTGAGCTTTATGCAACCTGGCATCAGCGTCCTGATGAAAGCAACATGCTTAACAGGGTGAAGAAGCCTGCTGGGCCAACCTGACAAGCACAGATGAGCAGGGGGGACACTCTACCAACCTCTTCCTCTCCCAAATCCAACCCTGGGCAGGCATGCTTCTTTGATTTCTCTGAATGGCAAAACAGAAACTTCATTAAGCTTTGACTGTGCTAAAACCAGCTGGAATTGATGACATGTGCTAGTGGTTCCCAACTGTCCTATCTATCAATGGATGATAAATAAGAACCATTTTAGAGAGCCGCCATTATAATGCCCACATTGGTACTACATCTTGGATTCTTTCCTTTAACAGGGCCTAATGCTCCACAAGGCTGACAAAGTTAATTGATGACATCTTCCTTCTTTAAGTGAGTCATTCTGGACTGCAAGATGCTGTGTAAAAGATGTTATAAAATACTCGTTTTACTTCTAGCCTAACTCTGTGCCAGCCATGAGATTCATGTACCACACTATAAAGATAAATTTTACATGAGTAATCTTAGTAATTAGTAGTCATTATAGTAGAAATAAGAATCTTCTTTAAATCTTAGATACCACGATGATGTTCTCTTGTTTGGCAGAAGGAACATCATGATAGTTATGAATGGGGCTAGCAGTGGGTACACCAGGGATGGACCAATGGAAGTGGGACAAGATTCTTGAAGAGACCTGCTATTCCCAGCATTAACATCTGAGTGGCTGGGAAGGCATGGTCAGGAAAGGGGTGGGAGAGATCTGGAAGATATACCACGATGGCCAGACAACAGAGAGTCACTTGAGGGGCTGAGGAGAGTGCTTGCCCACCAACCAGTCCCAAGGTACTTCAGTATTTTTTACATTAACAATTAACAATTGAATTGGCAATCAGCAACTGAATGAGCTGACCACCACTCCCGGCTATAAATCAACACATTTCATGCTTGTTAAACCAAATGAGAGGGAACACGGCAATCACCAATACTACTGGAAATACAAGGGGTAGGCTCTTGCCAATGGCTACTTAATTTCACAAGGACTTTAAGGCATTTTTCAAAGATACGTGGTACCCAACCTTTTAAAATGTGCATCACATGACCATATACTTACAACAGCTGCAAAGATGTATTTCTGGTCTTTTTCTTGTAAAAAGAGCAGCACATCAGTTAGAAGTAGAGCCAGGATATCTTCAAAGAAAAGATATTGCCAGTATTAATGAAGCAAACCACAGTTCAAATGCCCTTATCAAATATTCGGATTTCATGGTGGAAATGTAAATCAATTTATTAAAAATAAGAAGACTAAAATTTAGCCTAATTGTGGAACTGTTATAAAAATGCCCTTATTTATGACAGCCAGAGAGAAACTCTACAGACAAATCAGATTAGCCGTGTAAGCATGCATGTAACTATAGGTATTGCTAAATCTCCAGCAACATTTAATACTGGAGTTTTCAAAATGGAAAAGAACTATCCAATAAACAAAGGTTCTAATAGAACAGAGCAAATGCTTACCTTTAGAAAAAGAACCTTAATCCTAACTATTAGAGGGCAGCTTCTGCCTTAATTTATGTGTGCAAATCTGTTGATTCATTCCATCTAGACCTGAGTAGAGTTTGAGATCCTGTATGCACCCAAACAAATTGTACACAGGAACCCACCTTCACTAGCTGACTAAACATCTAACACAGAATTAGCAAACTGCTGATGTGAAGAACTGAACCAAGAGCAAAGGACTTGCAGCGCTGGGGTCTACAGACTGGCTAATAATTTAGCTTGGTTAATGTTCTAACAGTGGCTCACGTTTGAGTGGCAACATTGCTGATCCACAAATCCCATTTCAATCATTAGCTGCAAACACTGTGAAAACTTCACAGTCCTACAAAGGGTTACATCTGAGTTCCCTTGGAGTAACTAGTTCCCTTGGAGTAATTAACAATCTCTTCCTCTCACTTATCTGAGGATGTTACTAAGATACATTAAAAACAAGGCGAGCAAATGGGAGGTTCTTAACCCTGATGCCACAGCAGAGCCACGTGGGGACCTTTAAGCATCCCTAGGCTTGGGCTTCATCCCCAGACCAATAAAATCAGAATCTCTGGGAGAAGACTTGAAGATCGGCAATTTTTTTTTTTTTTTAACTCCCAAGGTGATTCTGTAGTGTGCGATCCGAGCTGAGAAAGCCTGGACCAGGTAGGAGGCTCCCTATAGAATCAGTCCCTTAGAACTGAATAAATGGTTTTAGACTCTAACTAGATTAACACAGTCAGGTTAATGCCAGTTAACACCAAGCAGTAGCACTGAGGAAAAGTTTGTACCACTGTGAGCAGGTATATTTCTGCATCTTGTGACTCCGTACGGAATATGACCTTCAGAGCTCAGTCCTCCCCTCACTGGTGTGACAGCCCCCTGCTGGCTTGCCACACAGACCCTAGGTGTATAGACCTACTGCCTCATTTTCAACACATTACACTTGCCAGAGTAACATTTCTGGGCCAATAATTACCAGAATTCTCAGCTCCTTTCATTCCAATACCTCAAAGTGCAAATTCATAAAACGTACAGGAAGGGCTTTGCTTGGGGCAGTGAACTCCCACCCAAGATACATAGCATTTGCTTACTAAAGTTCATGACTTGGTCCTTTCCCACTTCTCCAGGGTTTGTGTGGTGCCTGCCATCTCTGAACCACTCTCCTTTTGAAAATCTGTCCTGCTAAATGAGTAACATATGTCAGAGGAAGAGAAAGGATACCTTTGAATCGACCTGTCGCAGTTTTCCAGTAAACAAGGCCTTCATGTAAGAGAGTCCTTTCTTTACTTATCAGTGCTTGCTTCCTAAACACATTGCCGTTTTTGAGCTTTGTGTAGGTTTTGTTTTCGATCTTATTTAGGATCTCCAGCCATTTTTGGTTTTTCTCATACTCGCTGACTTTTAAATCCACTGACGCAATCATGTCTTTAATTAAGCCCAGAGCTTTGCACAAGTCTTTATGTTCTTCACTTCTTTCTGCATGGGAAAAAGAACACTATAGAATAATCGAAAGTGCAGAGAAAGATTTTTTTTTCAGTTTTAAATGCAATTAAAATCATACAAAGAGCAAAAAATCACACCACAAAAATGCTGGATTAGGTTCAAATACCTTATTATCTATCACTCTTCACCCTTCCTCCCCAAAAGGAACTGTTACAAGATTTAATTATAAAAGATTTATTTGTCAGATATGGTTCAGCAAAATACTATCAGTAAGATATCTGCGGGTTTTTTTTTTTTTAAAGATTTTATTTATTTATTCGACAGAGAGAGATCACAAGTAGGCAGAGAGAGAGGAGAAAGCAGGCTCCCTGCCAAGCAGAGAGCCTGATGCGGGACTCGATCCCAAGACCCTGAGATCATGAACTGAACCGAAGGCAGAGGCTTAACCCACTGAGCCACCCAGGCGCCCAGATGTCTAAGTTCTAAGGATTGGCCTGACCTGCCCCAAGAGCAATGAGTATGTTATATACTAACCTAGGCTTTCTTTCCACCTTCCAAGACACAGGTAATCAAGTAATCCCTTCAATGAATTTCTTAGGACTTGGCCAACCTGAGGCCCAAATGAGAATCCTCTCATGAAAGGGAGCTGCAGGGGGACTTGAACAGGCCCCAGACTCATTTGCCTTCCTGAATCCCTCCCTCCCTAGAAAAAAATATTCAAGATGATATTTCAACATCTTTTCAGACTAAAAAAATGGGACAAAGGTACTATGCCTTGTGGGTCAGCCATACTCATGGCAACAGTAGATAATCATTGATTCCAGTTATTACTCTTTAAAACATGGGCCATCTGCTCATATCTCCCAATTGTCTCAAGAAAAAGCCCTGGAAGAGTTTCTGGAACAGCCTCCTAGAACTCCAGATGAAATGGAATTTAACTATTGTCTTATTGGATGATAAGGAGCACCTAGTTCATGTTTACTGAGGCAAACCGAAGGGAAAGTTTCAAGAGGTCAGAAGGTGCCAGAAGGAGAGGAGAACAGAAAAACTGGGAGAGAAAACAAAAGCCTACAGCAGCAGAAATCAACACACAGAAACAGCAGTCAAGTGAGATGAGAACAAGTCCTCAGTCTGACCATTTCCAGGTTCTCAATGTCCTCCACGCATGAAGGTTATTCCAGAAAACCAAGGAACAAATCCTGACAGGGATCTTTCACAAAGAAGATACTCTCTTTCTCACTGTCTGTGAAAGTGTCCTCTTTACTATACTTACCAACCCACAAAGGTTCTCCTTTCCAAAGAGCGTATTCGTAAATAAGAAAGAGGAGTAAAGAAAATAAAAGTTGAGTTACAAAGTAACTTGGGGTGAGACCAAGAAAAGGCTCAGTCTTTGACCTTCAGGGTCAAATTATTGTCTTGTAATGGCAGGCTATCCTAAGTGACACAGCACCGACCTTACCTGGGAGTCTTGCTAGGTACACTGGATTTGCACCTCAGACTTCGCTGAAGCAGAATCTGCATGTAAGCAAGTTCTGCAGGAGAAGACGATCCCTAAAGAAGTCTGAGAAGCATTGTTGTAAGCAAGTCACCTAAACCAATGTTCCCAGGAGACAGAGAGAGCGAGAACCGACTAGCAGTTAAGGTCTGACCCAAGGAAGCAATGTCCATTCATTCACTCAGCCACCATGAAAGCTATACCCAGAAAGCCCCAAGTCATGCTTATCGTTTCTGACAGGAAGTAGGTCATGACTGTTCTTCAGTACTAGGAATTTGGTGTGGGATGATTCTTAGAGTATCAGTAGCTGACCTAACACAATCTGGCAGATTTTAGTCTTTGGGGTATCGTACTTAACTCTATTTTTTAAATTTTATTTATTTATTTGAGAGAGAGAGAGAATGAGAGGGGGAAGGTCCCAAGGAGACGACCCTCCTGCTGAGCAGGGAGCCCGACCCGGGACCGGATCCCAGGACTCCAGGATCATGACCCTAGCTGAAGGCAGTTGCTCAACCAACTGAGCCATCCAGGTGCCCTTAACTCCACTCTTAAGACAATATGAAGATTGTACAAACTGAAAGCCTTGGAGGCACCTGGGTGGTGCAGTTGGTTAAACATCTGAGTCTTGATCTCAGGGCTGTGAGTTCAGGCTCTGTTTTGGACTTTGCATTGCATGTGGAGCCTACTTAAAAAAAAAAAAAAAGTCTTAATTTTGTTTTCATTATTTCTCTGTGAACAACACTTATGAGGCTTTTCTCTTCATATTGTGCTTCTATTTTATGTTGACTTACAGGGAGCGCTAAAAATGGGATACAAGGAGCAGAGGCTACCATTTGTGCCTGAACTTAGTTCTTAATGTGACTGAAAAAAGGAAACACTAATTCATGCATTTCTACGTGCCTAGATCGCTTCCCAAAAAGAGGATGTTAGAGGTTGACTTTTTTAGAGGGGGCATTTAAGATCTCATTACCCCTTTCATTACCTCCAAGTCAACTGGTCATGACAAAGGTAATAAAAACAGCTCCCACTTAGTGAGTCCTTTGTTTACACCAGGCTCTGTCCTGGGCATTTTATGCAACAATCTCATTTAATCCCCACAACATCCCTGAAGATTATTAGTCTCACTTAGTAATGGCGAAACCCGAGGCTCCTTTAACGGACTTGCCCAACAAATGCACAGTAAAACCAAGCATATGCAATGGCAATCCCAGTTTACATGATTCCAAACCCAAGCCCTTGTTAACCTAACATGCCACCATCCAACAGACACTTTACTCAAGATCAATAAGCTAGCTGGAAGAACATTTTTATTTTTTCGTTCATTGCACTGGGATGGTTTTATTTCTTGATAGCCTCTTCTGTTGTTACCAGTCACCGCATTAGGCATTCAAGATCCAGTTGTGAACCAGACACAGGCCTTCTCGATCCTTTAAGGAGCTTACAGTCCAGCCATGTGATTGTTAGCTTCCTAAAAGATGCCTAGATGTTACCCCAGGTCTTTGATGAATGACAGAGTTAAAAAGATCTCCCTAATAAATCATTTTCAACCTAATAATTCACTGCTTGGAAGATATAACATCTGGTGATAGGATCCAGGGGCGTGTGTTATCACACTACTGAGTCGGTAATGGAAGATGAGGAGGCAGAGGTATTAAGAAGATCTGGACATGGGGAAACTGAAGAGGGGATAGGCAGAGTCAAAGAAAGAAGAACACTGTTTGGCTTAGGCTGCTTGAAGCAATTCAGACTATACCCAAAGCTACATTATAAAAGAGAGCTTCTCAAAAAGGATCCAAATCCAAAGGCTCTAAAAAGTTTTCCCATAATCAACAGTCTTCATGAATCCCAGGCCACGAGCATTTGTATCTGTTGATGACACCTCGGCTATGTTTAAAATTAAGGCAAGTGGCCAAGAGGCAAAATGTTTACCCTAGAAGTTACAACTCACCCTTTGTGTACTGCAAAATCCTTTCCACGAGGACTGGGTACTTTGTGATGCGCTGAGTGACTAGCAGAATGCATTCTGGGATTCCTCGGCGTCGAGCCAGAAGATTACTATTTCGAAGCTTAAAAATAGACATAAACTTTTCATACATAGAAACAGTATTTTCTTTCAAGGTCTGAGTTTAATCATACAAAGAATCGGCCACTGTATTGTTCTATTCCGATACAAGATTAATAGGCATTATCATTAATTAAAACTTGATTCATGGTCATTAAATCACACGCTTTGCCATTAATCTCTCAGCAACATAACTCTCCAAGATTAAGAAGTTTCAAGTTACACTGATATATTTGCAGTTAATTCCAAAAGTAAGCAAGTTTCACCAAGTGTTAAGATTATGAAGAGCAAAAGTTTTGGAAAATAGTCACAAATCAAAGTTACACTTTGATTGTGAGTTTGCGATTACCGATGGTTTTTCTAACCACTCTTCCTTTACATTTGTTATTACTCATCACAGAACTTACAGTTCCCTCTAATCAGGTCAACTTTCTTCCTAAAAATTTCATAGTATTCTTTAAGTTTTCAAGTTCTCAATACTCATGTATGTGCTGTGGGGGAGGGGGAGAATCTGTTAACATTCTCAAAATAAAAGAAAAAAAATGTACAATTC
This sequence comes from Lutra lutra, assembly GCF_902655055.1. Taxonomy (NCBI): domain Eukaryota; kingdom Metazoa; phylum Chordata; class Mammalia; order Carnivora; family Mustelidae; genus Lutra; species Lutra lutra. Next base: position 101,448,943 of record NC_062282.1, on the reverse strand, counting down.
ACGGAACTCTAAAGGACAGATATCTTCAACAAATAAACTGGACACCAAAAAACAAATAAAGGGATGGGGAACATCCAAAATTAAAAGAGATTTAAAAGATATATCTCTGATAGACAATACATAAACTTTAGTTGGTTTCTGGCTTAAGTAATCCAATTTCATTTCATTTTCTAGGGAAATCTAAATACTGAGGATGTTAAAGAATAATTCTTTATATATATTTTTAAGATTTTATTTATTTATTTGACAGAGATCACAAGTAGGTAGAGAGGCAGGCAGAGAGAGAGGGGAAGCAGATTCCCTGCTAAGCTAAAGAATAATTCTTGGGGCACCTGGGTCACTCAGTGGGTTAAGCCTCTGCCTTCGGCTCAGGTCATGATCTCAGGGTCCTGGGATCAAGCCCCACATCGGGCTCTCTGCTCAGTGGGGAGCCTGCTTCCCCCTCTCTCTTTGCCTGCCTCTCTGACTACTTGTGATCTCTCTCTCTCCGTCAAATAAATAAAATCTTTAAAAAAAAAAAAGAATTCTTAATTGTGATAATGTCCTTGTAACTTTTAAAAGACGCATTATTTAGAGATATGTATTATATACATGCCAAATTATATAATGTTCAGGATTTGCTTCAAATGAATCCAGTGGGCATGGGATTGATTCTCTATTTTTATAAGGTTCTTCTGATTTATTACATCTCAGGACATGAAATAACAACCCAGGATATTACAAAGTTGCTCAGAAGGTTGGATGACACTTTACAAATATAAGATACAAAAAGGAAATGATTTGGGAGAAATATTTTGCTAAGACAGAAAAAGAGACTTTCTGTCTTTGCCACGAGCCTATCCCTTTCTTCTCCTTCCCTGAAAATCAGCACCTAGATGTGAAACTTGTTTAAGGTCATGTAACAAGAAAGCATGAACTATTCCCCATGCTGGTTTACCACTTTGCTATAGTTTAAAAATACTTGCCTTAATAAAATTCTGAAACTTTTTATTTTGTTGGAGTTCTTTAAAGAGGCTGACAGCTTCTTTGTGATGGCTACAGAATTCTCCATATATTTTCTTCATTTGATTTGCATTTTCTTCTGAAAACTGAGAATGACATTTCAATGATGATTTATAAATTTAATTAGTTCTAAACATTGAAAAGAACATGCAGTTTTCATATATTTCAATATATTCTTGGCAAATAAAGAATAAACATAAAATTTCTGAACACTATCCCTTCTTCTTCCCAGACACCTTTTAAATTAGACTAAGAAGTTGCCAAGAGGTAAGGGAAAGACGGTATTGAACAAATTATACTGTATTGAACTAATTCAATGATCAGATACCAAATGCAAAACATTTGTTACCTTTTATACTTTTTTAAGTGTTTATGTGACTTTATCATTTCAACTTATTATTTTATTACTTTTTTAGACTAAAGGAAAGCTATGTTGAAAATTTGGGGGTGCTCAAGAAGGTTTGACCTCTCATGGGTTGACATTTACATTTGGTGAACTGACCAGGTCTGTGGACTCAGGCCTCAATTTGGAATTTGATCTTTGTCAATATATCACAAATGGATGAAGAGGCAGGTAAAAGGGAAAGATGAATACTCAGATTGCCACTTTATTAACTGATGGACCAAAGTAGAGATATGGGCTGGATATGTCAATAAGTTTGACTTGTGGAAACATCTCTGTTGAAAAATCTAGATGGGAACCAAATCAGATTCATAGGGTGGTATAGAGGTAACAAACTGAATTACTTGAATGCCAATATTTTACCCTCTGTCACATACAATATTATCGCAACAGAAACCAGAAAATATCCACCCAGCCCCTGGCAAGTACTTCAACTTTATATCACCCTCTCTGATCTTTTCATCTTTGCTTACAATTTTATCTATGCTCTAGGCCAATATGTCTCAAGAGCTGATTCTTAAATTACCTATGATTGCTAAAAAACAAAATAAAAACAAACAAACAAAAACTCAGATACTAATCTAACAAAGTACACACAGGCCTTCTATGCTGACAACTATACAATGCTGGTGAAAAAAAAAAAAAAAACTAAAAACGTAAATCAACCATGCTCATAGATGGGAAGACACAACATAGTAAAGATGTCAATCTCCCAAATTGTTCTACAGGTTTAATGCAGTCCTCATCAGAATCCCAGCAAGTTTTTCCTTAAAAATACATACAGAAAAGATTACTATACAATTTAGATAGAAAGATAAAAGAATAACTAAAAACAATTTTGAAAAAAAAAATAAAGTAGAAGGACTCAGTCTACCCAAGTTCAAGATGTATTATATAGCTACAATAATTAAGACTGTGTGAAAGGATAGACACACAGATTAGCAGAGCAGAGTCAGAGCCCAAAATGCCCAATGGACTTATTTCCAACAAATGGCATTGGTGCAATTAGACATCCATAGACAAAAAACAAAAAGTGAATCCTGACATGTGGTTCATGTCTTAAACAAAAATAAACTCAAAATGGATCACCAACTTAAGTGTAAAACACAAAACTGTAAAACTTTTACAAAACTACATAGAAGAAAATCTTTTGAGATCTCAGCTAAACAAAAAGTTCTAAGACTTGAGACCAAAACCATGATCTTTAAAAGCAAAAAGTGAAAGAATGAACTTCATCAAACTTAGAGACTGAGAGAACAAGTTACAGACTTAAGAAAATGTTTGCAAATCACATAGCTGACAAAGGACTAGGATCTAGAATACATAAAGAAATTTGAATTTTCAACAGTAGGAAAAACAATCCAATTAGAAAATGAGCAAAAGTCATGAGCCAACCTTTTACCAGAGAGGATATACAGATGGCAAATAAGCACATGAAAGATGGTGAACATCATCAGCTACGCGGGAATTATTATTCAAACCACAATGAGTTATCCATCCATGTCTTTCAGAATAGCTAAAATAAAAAATAGTGACAACACCAAATGCTGGTGAGGATGAAGAGAAACTGAATTACTTGTACACTGTTGATGTACTTTGTGATTTGATGGTAATATAAAATAGCACAACCACTCCGGAAAACAGTTGGCAATTTCTCATAAAATTAAGCATGCAACTACCATACAACCCAGAAATTATAACACCCAGACATTTACCCCAGAGAAATGAAAATTTAAGTGTGCACAAAAATCTGTACATAAATGTTTAAAATCAGCTTTACTTCTTTTTTTAAAAAAGTTTTTTCTTAATTAAGTAAACTCTACACCCAATGTGGGGCTCAAACACAACCTTAAGATCAAGAGCCTCACACTCCACCAACCAAGCCAGCCAGGCACCACAAAACAGCTTTGCTTCTAATAGCCAAGAAAAAGGAACAACAAGACGTCCTTCTACAAGTGAACTACAACAAACTGCAGTACCTCCATACCCCGGACTACTACTCAACAATAAAAAGGAATGAACTGTTACACACACCAACACCTGGATGATACTTGAGAGAATTATGCTGAGTGAAAGAAGCCAATCCAAGGGAAAGTACACATTATGTATATAACCTACATGTAAAACACACATGTCATTTATCTAACATTGCTGAAATGACAAAATTATAGAAATAGAAATAGATTAGTTGTTATCAGCAGTTAAGGAGGTGGGGACAGGAGGGAAATAGGTGTGGTTATAGAGTAGCCAGATAAGGAATCTGTGATGAAGGGACTAATGATGGGAAATTTCTGTATCTTTTTTTTTTTTTTTTAAGATTTTATTCATTCATTTGAGAGAGAGAGAGAGAGACAGAAAGGACATAATCAGTGGGGGGAGAGGCATAGAAAGAGGGAAAAGCAGACTCCCCACTGAGCTGGGAGCCTGACATGGGGCTTGATCCCAAGACCTGGAGATCATGACCTGAGCTGAAGGCAGACGCTTAACCATTTGAGCCACCCAGGTGCCCCAAGGTTCTGTATCTTGACTGCATCACTGTCAGTATCCTGGTTATGATTCTGTATGAGAGTTTTGCGAGAAGATGGCATTGGGGAAAAATAATTTCAGAAATTAAAAATTTTAAAATGCCAAATCCCAGGCTCCACCCCAATCCTATGAAAACAAAACCACTGGGCCATTAGAACATAGCGGTCTTCATTTCTACAAGCTTCAAGAGATTCTTAGGTACCTGAAGTTAGCAAACTACCGCTTTATTCCAACCATGTTCCTCATATTCACAATTTCTTTCCCACACCAATTATTTCCATGGACTAAATCAGCATTATATTCCAGGCTAGCCTCCTGAGTAAGGCTAAAGAGTGAGGAATTTCCATGAAGTCTTCTCTCCTACATCCCTTCCACAGCTAGTTCTTCCTTTTTTCCCACAGAGCATCATACCCACATCCATCATCTCAGGATTCTGCTCATTTGTTCCTCAGGAGACAACTTTTTATCATAGTGGGAGGAGACCCCTCCCCACACCCCAAATGCATGACCAACAACAGAAACACAAAAGCAGGCTTAAATCCTTTTCTCTGCATAACCAAAAACCTTTCCCCAAAGGAGAAATGTGCGCTTCATCCTAAAGCAGTACACCAAGCTCGTCCTGTCCAATAGCCAACGTCCCAAACCTTGTTCTCAATTTAAGCCCTCCTTTATGACCAGCAATGAAACAAAAACAGAACTGGTAGAGATGTAAAATATGTTAACTACGAAAGTCACTAATGAACAAAAGTGTTAGCGTTAAAACATAGTACTTCTATCAAGAAAAGTAAATAATTTCTAATGATAAAAACATCTTGCACTTCATGTTTGGATGCACTCAGATTCAAGTTCAGACACATTCTGACATTTTTAGTCAAAATGTCTTGCAAAGGACTTTACAGTCTCCTAACTTGGCACTCTATGTTTCCCATCAATTATGAGGACAGAACAGGTTTATGACTGTATAGATAATCTGCAAAACAGATTATTCTTTGACTAAAAACTTGTTACTAGGGGCACCTGGGTGGCTCAGTCGATGAAGCAACTGCCTTTGGCTGAGGTCATGATCCCAGGGTCCTGGGATCCAGCCCCACATCAGGCTGCCTCCTCAGTGGGGAGTCTGCTTCTCCTTCTCTCTCTGGCCCTGCTTGTGCTGTCTCTCTCACTCTTTCTTTCTCTCTCTCAAATAAATAAAATCTTCAAAAAAAAAAACTTGTTACTAATGTGGATTTTTACATTGTTAGACATTAGAAATAGTTATTGAACAACTAAGTGGGGGGGTTGTTTTGTGCATTAAAAATATCTGTTTAAGCATATTTACATCAATGAACTTAACTCCTCTATTTTTGGTAAATGAGCCAAGAGCTGAACTCTATTATTTTGTGCTACCCAGTGAAAGGGATTCAAAATCAGTCTTTTGGACAGGATGACATTTTGGTATTTATCGAGAGAAAGTCGAACTAACCTAACTAGGAATGCATCTCAATGCCTTTCCACAAATGCTACCAGGGACTGCAAAACATGGCATTCAAGCGAATTCCTGATGTTTTGTTCCTAAGTGACCCATTCATTCAATAAATATTTATGGTACCAAGCTCTGTTCTAGGTAAAATATGTTAGTAATGAAATCAATAAGAATCCCTGCTTTACTGGGACTTACAAACTAGCAATGATAAAAAGCTTCCTCAGATGTCATCAAAGGTCTCAAGAAATCATATGCCTAACTCACTGTTCAGAGAGCAGATTTTGATTCAAACCTCAGTTATGCTATTTAGGAGATACGTAAACTTGAGAAAATCATTACCTTCTCCGTACCCTGGTTTCTGTTTTCATACAATGGGGAAAATAATATCTACCTTATACAGATAGTTGTGAAGGGAAAGGAGGCAATATACATGCAAGTACCCTGGAAAATGCTTGCCCCAGAGGGTCACTGAATACATATTATTTAACTTCTCTATTAGCATCTTTATCAAAGAAAACCCCTTGCAAAGAGGCCAGTATGAATAGTCAAAGTTTTGTTTTCCTTCATCTACAGCACAATCCATTCTCATGATGCTTCAAATATCCCAAGTACCTAAAAAGTGCCTCCTTTAAGTGACATTTGCTGTGTTGTCCCCCAGGCAGGAACGGTAAGGCTTTAATGACAGCAGATCTTTTTCCCTCTTCCTAAGATTAGCCAACATTTGTCTTGGAGATACAGGCAAGACGACCACAGGCCCACGGGGGACCCTGTTATCACAAAGTCACCATATCAAGAAGCCTATGCAGAATTTTCCTAAGAGATTTAGATATATGGTTGTGACTCCTGGTGGAGAGAGGGCTAGGGATCATCCCACTAGATCCTGAGACTCACAGAAGTCAGTCACTGGCTGTCAGAGCTCTCAGCCACCAGGCACACATGGGGGTATCAAAAAGAAGAAAACCACCTGGTCCCACCTAGAAGAAATGGTAACACCATTCCAGTTCTTCTTAAGCTTTTAACCTTGTAGAGATCTGCAAACCTTGTTTTTGAGCTCAGGGTCTTCAAACCTCTCTTACCTGCTGTACTAGAATATCTCCAATTCGGTTGATGATGAAATTCCTGTCATCACCAGCACAGGACTCCTGCCTTCGCTCCTTCATGCTATAAAAGAAATGCCTATGGATTTCCAGTAACTCATCTAAGCAGGGGAAGATTTTATCCACGGTGCTGTGATCAAGCTGCAGCTCCTCCTTCATTCCTTTCCTGAAGATCTCAGACATGATGAGCAGGGTCTGGATATGATGCATCTCTGTTTGCATCAGTTCTGAAACACATGCGCACAAAAAAGCTTTAACAACCAAATACTCCAGTGACCTACAGTAGACGCTAAACACTGAATGCTGTACAGGGGAAAAAAAAAAAAAGGAATGTTTATGAACAATGGCATTTCTTCACCATAGAAGTCAGATTGATTCCACTTTCTCTGGAAGAAAACAAAGTGTGACGATCAAGGGACATTGTGGATAAAGTGAAAAGACAGCCCACGGAATGGGAGAAAGTAAGATCCTTCTTCAAGGCCTCCAGGCTTGCTGTTCCAGCAGCCTGGGATATTTTCTTCCCAAATCCACTAGCGCCTTCTTAAAGTTGTCCAGGTCTCTTCGAATATTACTTGTCTCTTAGGTCTCCCCTGTATGCCTGAACATTCCATAGCTCTTGTCCCCCTGCTTGATATGGCCCACTACTCTATTTTTTTTCAGCACTTATCACTACCTACACCCTATTATGTATTTTACCCATATCCTGTACTACACTGTAGGTTGTGAACTCCCCAAAGCGAGTTCATGAGAACAGAAAATCTGTACATTTTGCTTACTGTTATTTCCCTGGTCTCCAGAATTAAGGCCTGGCATACAATAGGTACTAATATTTGTTGTACAGTAGACACTATTTTTCTTTATTTCTCAGAACCAAGATCTTTTTATCTGTACTTCTAGATGAATAAACTATGCCCAAAGGTTGTACCTAACTTGCTCTAAACCTCAAAGCAAGTAATGAGACTTCTTTGAAAGAAGAAAAGGTGAGGGAAGGCAGTGGGCCAGCCTAGGGAGAGAGATCAGACTCCTTATGTGGGTAGAGTCAAATGACAGAAACTAGGGGAAAGGAATTTCAGGTCTTAGCACAGATTACTAGATTGAAAATGTAATGTCTATGGAAAGAGAGTTTCTAGTAAATGGAGGTATTCAAGAAAAATGTGTATGATCAGCTTGGTGAGTTATGGCAACAATGATTTAAATACTACAAGGACCATGGAATCAGATGTTTTTCAATGACCTTGCTTGGTTTTCAAATAATAATTTTTAATAAAGTGTGGCTGCCAATGATACTAATTACTAAGCTTCTATGGAAAAAGTAATGATGGCATTTCCAGTAAACGGACTGAAAAAAATTTTTAATGCAAGAAAAATATCTCATAAGGGACTTGCATAAAACAAGTATAGAAACAAGTGTTACAATTCAACAGTAAAAAGACAAAATGAACAAAAAAAAAAAAGAAAAAAGAAAGAAAGAAAACAAAACAAAACCCCAGTTCAATATGGGCAAAGGATCTGAACAGATGTTTCTCCAAAGAGATACATGAATGATCAAGGAACACATGGAAAGATACTTACCATCATTAGCCCCCAGGAAAATGCAAATCAAAACCAAAATGAGATACTACTTCACACACATGAGGTTAAGTGGAATAAAAAGGAGGGACAATAAGGAAGTGTTGGCGTGTGGAGGAAGCAAGATCCTCAGTACCCCACTGGTGGGCGGGGAAAATGGTTCAGCTGCTTTGGTAAACAGTCTGACAGTTCTTCCTACGGGTTAAACAGAACGTTACTGTGTGACCCCAAAAGTGGCAAAAGGACCAGCCACTGATAAAATGACCATTAAATGATAATTAAATAAAAGATAGGATAGGGGCGCCTGGGTGGCTCAGTCGTTAAGCATCTGCCTTCAGCTCGGGTCATGATCCCAGGGTCCTGGGATCAAGCCCCATATCTGGCTCCCTGCTCCCTTTCTCTCTGTAGCTCCCCCTGCTTGTGTTCCCTCTCTCGCTATGTCTCTCTCTGTCAAATAAATAAAAATCTTAAAAAAAAAAAAAGATAGGATATCTACAGTAAAATAATAGATAGCAATAAAAAAGAATGAAGTATTAATATACACCGCAGATGAACCTTGAAAACAAAAGCGCGGGAAGCCAGCCACATACTGGACAACTCCAATTATGCAAAGTACCCGGTCGAGGAAAATCTGCAGGGACAAGTGGATGAATGGCTGCCCGGGCTAATGGGAGAGAACACAGGGAGTGAACATTAAGGGCCCTGGGTTTCTTTCTGGAGGAATGCAGATGCTCTGGAATTAGTGGCTGATGGTTGCACAACTTCATGAACATACTAAAAACTACTGAATGATATACTGTGATGGAGTGAATTTTATGGTATACGAATTCTATCTCAATTATAAAAATGTATCATGAGAGGAAACAATTCATGATTTGTAGGAGCACCGTAAGTACAATTCTGGATTAGTATTTCCAGACTCGGCTACTGGTAAGACTCTAAAATATGAGCCATGGAGGGGAACAAATCTCAATGTAGCTTTATTATGTTATCATAAACAAAAATCTCTTTAACCCACTAGCTCCTAGTTATTACTTCCTACCAAGTTTTTCATACCTACTCTGTATTAAAGACACCTATTCATATCAATTGATTTAATCCTTTCATCTAATTATCCATATGACCCAAAATATAGGAATGATTTTTCTCATCCTTTAAAGAAAGACAGTGAAGGGGCACCTGGGTGGCTGAGTAGGTTAAGGGTCTGCCTTCAGTTCAGGTCATGGTCTCAGGGTCCTGAAACAGAACTCTAAGGGGGGGCTCCCTGCTTAGTGGGGAGTCTGCTTCTGCCTCTCCCTCTGCCACTTCCCCCTGCTTGTGCTCTGTCAAATAAATAAAATCTTAGAAAGAAAGAAACAATGAAGAATGAAGGCTTTCCTCTGGAACACAAGCTGCTCTGACCCCAAACACCATGCTGTGAATGTGATAATTCATCCCAAGTGGGTCAGATTATTTTTAATATATGAAATCAAGAAGTGACGACAAATTACAGTATAATAGAAACTACATGAGAAATAAAAGGGACAGCATCTTCCCAGCTCTACAGCCCTGAACAGATTTCCAACCAGGCTCAATCATCCCACGTGACCTGCACAACTACCAACTTGACACACGTAAGAAGGAATCCTTGTCACCACGGACTCTATGGCCCATACTTGCAGCCAAAGAATTGATAAAAACTAAGAGCGAGTCCCATCTTTCAAGTAGGCTAACTTCTTGGAAGCACTCTAAGGATCTACTTTGCATTTTAAAATTGTTTAAACTTCATTTTTTTCCTCTAACGAGCTGATAATTCAACTTCCCCTAATTCAGACTGCTTCCACTCCCAAAAGGAGGAAATAGTAAAATCTCAGAGCTGAAATGCACACTTAAGTCTGCAGAACGCAGGCCCACGTTGTTCTGACCCAGGTGCTGCCCATCTCACCGCAGTCTATGGGAAGGATACCCACTGCTGTGCATGGGCAAGCGGCAGAGCTGTGTACCCAGCAGCCCCGGGTGCATTAAAATATGTGAAAACTTTCTGGGGTTCTTGGAACAGAAGGCAGGAAGTATTGGCCATGGGTAGGTAAACTTGAAAAGGATCTGAGAAATAAAATTTGCTTTGTATCACGTACATACAATACCTCAATTAGGTGTGAATATAATTATCCCCCTTTTAACTAAGATCCAGGTGAATTAAACCATTTGTCTGAAATCAAGTAACTAGAAAGGAATAGAACGGAGATTTCAACGCACGTCTTATGATGGCAAATCCTATGCCCTTTCCCCTATACACCCTGCTTCGGCCCAAGAGCCTATTTTAAATGCTTACCGAAAATGACATCCTGTCTTTTAATGACATCTTTCTCCTGCTTACTGCAAAATGAGGGGTCCACCACCAGACTCCAAGACTCTGCTTCCAACTCCTGGGCGTCACTGCTGAGGTCACTCCACAGAGAAGAATCCACAACATCTGGTGTAGGTGCAAAACATAAAAGCCAGAAGTGAAGTGACACAAAACAAAGACCTTTCCAAGGACCCACATCTATGGATTCATCACACGAAATAAACCTGCTTTGAACACAGAAACAGCTAAGCCAAAATACTGTTGATATGGGGCAGAAACATCTAGAAATCAAACTGCGGAAAGGGTCCAAATCAAAGGAGCTTGCAAGGAACCAAAGAATCATTAAAACAGTGATGGTGTGCATGCCACCCCCCAACCAAAATAAATAAATAAATAATTTAAAGATTCTTTTGTTTGCTTTGGCATGCTCTATTTTAGTTCTTTTATTTTTGGTAAACTTCAGAGTCCATAAGGGGCTTACAGAATCTTAAACACACCCTATCTTTTGTCCCAGGTTACTCTGCACTGTTTACTCAAATCTGAATTTTGTACTTGTCTACGTGATTTGCTCTTGACTTGGCTCACTGTCCTTAATATAAACAAGAAAGCAGGGTACATGGGTTCAAGTCACAGATGAGTACAGATTTTTCTGACAGAATCTGATATCACACACCCATACTCCTTCCAGGAAAACTAAATCCTATTTATCCAAACAGCACTCCTGAGAGACAGTCCAGCTCAGAGGAGTCAGCAAGAGATGATAATGGATTGGAAGACTCAAGTTTAACATAAAAGCACTAGATTCCCGGGGCAGAGTCCACCCCCTTCTTTTCCCACTATTCTCCCTCCCTCAGGTCCTCCTTCACTTACTAATACAGCGTGGCTACAACACACAGCTCACCAGATTAAATCCCATCTTACAAAATAAGCTTTAAAAAATGCTTTTATTCCCCACAAAGTAGGGGGCAACAGATGGGGGATAAGTATCACAGAAATCTAGGCAAACCCACTCTTAATTCAAAGAAGTACGTATTTTTAACATATGATCCTTACCCCAATTCATCACTAGTTCTAAAACCTTGTAAACAGTAACAAGCACACAATGTATCTCATTCTCTTATCTTCACGCCACATGTCTATTTAATATATTGTATATCCTTGGCCACTACCTGGGAGTATTCACTGGGGCTAAATTTTCATTTATCAAAAGAACCTATACCAAAAAGATACCACGAAACAGAATTCCTTAAAACACACACACACACACACACACACACACACACACTATGTCTGATCCTTCGGAAATATTCCTTCTGGCAACTTCTCACAGAAACAAACGTGTCTTCTCCTCACCTTCCATTAGGAAGGACTCTGTGGAGGGAGAAGAGCCCATGGACTGTAGCAGCTCATCAGAATGAGACCTGCTTCTCCAGGTGTTCCCGTCACTCTCAGATTCCAGGGAGGGCCCCGACCTTCTGAAGCTGGAGGGAAGGAGGAACACGAGTCAGTTCCAGCAGTGGCTCTGAGATGTGGAGGCCCAGGGCGGTTCGCCATCTTACCTTTCCAAGGTAGTGCCTGGAACACTTCTAGACAATGGATGGGCCTGTGCTGAAGCTTCTTTCCTCCTGGTGGGCAATCCGATAGGCATGGAAGAAGAAGGGTGCAAGGAGAGACCAGGTTGCGGGATGTCACGAAAGGAAGAGTCTAGAAATAAAAATGGGTGCTTTATGCGGTTTTCACAGAGAGCAGTAATTACAAGGAGTCCCTTAAAAGCCTAGAAGCAAAACACTCAAATGGCTGCTGTTAATGTGTCGCATATCCAGCCATGACACCAGTGTCCTTTCGAAATCCTGACACCTGGTTCAAATGTCCCTTCCATTTCACACCCTCCTGATACCCATGAAGCCGGCCTGCTTCAGCACAGCCACTTGGAGACTGTGGGTGGCTGGGCTTACACAAACAGGAAGATGGAATGGGGAAACACTGGGAGAGCTCTCCCATAAACCACTGCTTGTACTCCTTCCAGCCAGCTTTAACGAGATGCGAGGTGTTATTAGCACTATTAGTAGAATGCATATTGTATGTACCAACAATCACACACACACACACACACACACAGAGCAGGTCAGTGGATTGGAATGATGCTGGGGAGTCTGCTCCTTATGGGATGAGAACTTTAGGCAAATGAAACGTGCAAGCCAGGCTGAGCTCTTCTCGCTTGCACACTGAAAACTACAGAGTGCTACAATACCTTTCTGGTTTCTTCCAAATTCCTTCTCAATGTCTTCTCCATCGTTACAGGCATATGTGCTTTTACATTCGATGCGTACTATACATGACCCTCAGGAAATGTTTGAGTCCTACTGTAGGGATATAGCACACACCTTCTCAAGCAGAAGAGGATCAATACTTGCATGGAACCCCAGGATATTACAGAGGGTTTTATACGTGTATGATTTGGCTTGATTTTCATGACTCTCAGAGAAGTAATTTTATCGATTATAAGGCCCTTTTATTTTCATGCTGAACCTCATGAAACTGACAAGCGCCTCACAACTACAATCAAAGGGACTTCTGTCCAAGCAGGGGTGTAAAGGAAGTCACAGTCGTGACTCTCTGAACCAGCTTACCCTGTATAACAACACACCCAACTGCTGATCACCACAAATCTGCATAGTGTATTGTCCCCTGATTCAAGGAGTTTTGGAAACAATGGTCACACTGTGAGAGCATTCAAATGAAAAGTGACCACAAACATAAAGATGCCTGCCGTGAGGCAAGCAATGCCATACTGGAGGAAGAACAAACTGCAAAGTCTCTCACAACAAATGGAAAGATTTTCAAACTTAGGAGATGATGGCCCCTGGTTCCTACATGCAATGTCAACTACTGTTGGAGGTTTCCAATTAGCACCAAGAGGAATCGTCTCATATGAAGCAATCTATAATTCAAGGAAAAACGGAAGCACCAAGTTTAACCACATGAGAGAAAAATGCCGGCATGCCTTCCAATTTCACTGTCATCATAAAAGGGCTGAAGAGATCAAGGCCTCAAGCCCAATTAATAAGCAGGGCCGGGTCACTATGATAATGGACACCAAGGACTGTAGACTCCAAACTTCAGGGTTTTCTCCCTAACTCTGATTCTGAAGAAGCATGTGATAGGTATTTGTGTAGGTGAGTATGTGTTAGCGCTAGGAAAACAGAGTTATGTACACTTAATGTCATGTTGTCTTTTCCTCCAAAGGTTGTTATTGAATTAATAGTGCATATTATACTAGATTGTGTCTTAGAATTGAGGCAATATCCTAACATGTTCCCCCCTTTAGCCCTCTCTAAGATAAAATATCATATAGTATATCTAGCGCAAAGGCTATTAGGCTGGCCTAGAAGTTTATACCATCCTTTACCTCTGTGAGTAACTAAATATTACACTAATCATGTTTTGAAAGAAGAAATATTGGACAAAGGAGAAAAACAGGAGGAGCAGGTATTTCACATTGGAAAAAAGTATGGTATGTATGAAACTGGCATTTCCACATCACTTACTTCCAAGGATGGTCTGCGGTTTGTTCTTGTATTTCTCTTGGAATTTCTGGTAAAGAACATTAGAAACAGGTAAAATGAGATTAAATTCCACCTGACTACAAAAATGTCCACCCAGTTACACAGGATTATTATCTATATCATTTTTTTTGTTATCTCATGTCAAACGAAGAATTTAAAGCAAAAGATGTTAAACGCATCAAAGAGGAAGATGTTATGATAATGAACAAGATGTAGTGAAAAGAAGGGCCATCTGTACCCCAATGCTCACAGAAGCAATGGTCACAATCACCAAACTGTGGAAAGAGCCAAGATGCCCTTCAACGGACGGATGGATAAAGAAGATCTGGTCCATATATACAATGGAGTATTATGCCTCCATCAGAAAGGATGAATACCCAACTTTTGCATCAACATGGATGGGACTAGAGGAGATTATGCTGAGTGAAATAAGTCAAGCAGAGAGAGTCAATTATCATATGGTTTCATTTACTTGTAAAGCATAAGGAATAACATGGAGGACATGGGGAGATGGAGAAGGGAAGTGAGTTGGGGGAAATCGGAGGGGGAGACAAACCATGAGACTGTGGACTCTGAGAAACAAACTGAGGGTTTTGGAGGGGTAGGGGATGGGGGGTTGTGTGAGCCTGGTGGTGGGTATTAAGGAAGGCACGTATTGCATGGAGCACTGGGTGTGGTGCATAAACAATGAATCTTGGAACACTGAAAAAAAATAACATAAAAAAATGTTATGATAATGAGATGTACAAGTTGTAAGGAAGGTGTTCCTCCAGAACACACATCAGGAACATCCCAGCTCTGTGAAAAGTGTATGGGAACCAGAAACCTCCTCCTCATGGATCCAGATCGCCGAGAGAGGAGTTCCTATCAGCGCTGCCTTTCTCCTACCAGTCACAACACCCCGGGTTATTGAAAAATCACCCGTAACTATGTGAGCCCACACATGGTCTGTTTCAATTGGCACAGAGGCTGGAGACCCCCAAGGTTCCCTTTGAAGCGTCACCACGCTCACTCATACATTTCGGACATGACGTTAGAGTGGGAAAGAAAGGAAGAGATGCAACAGATGTGTTCATTTCCTCAAGCCCACTCCCAAACTCAGAAACCTTTCCTTTATTCCAGGGACCTCCCAGTGTTGCTTCAAGACAGCAGGACCACTGGGGAACTTGTCAGAAATACAAAGTCTTGGACCTCACCCAGATCCTACTGGATCAGAAAATAGGAGAATGGGGACCAGAAACCTGGTTTTCGCAGGTCCTCCGGGTGATGCTGCTATCTGCTGATGTTTGAGAATTACTGCTCAAGGCTTCACATACAAACCCTTCACACTGGTAAACCCAGGTTCTCAAAAGAAAGACTAACCCACTTACACCTTATAACACAAATAGGGCCACCATGGAGCTTTCCTTAGTTCCAAAGGTGGACAGTTTAGGAAACAACTATGCACTCTGAACCTGTGTGTGTGTGTGTGTGTGTTTTAATCACTGTAATGATCACTTTAGAAACAAATACAAACAGTAATAAAAGAATAAAAACCTAAACAGGTAACAGGAAGCAACAAAGCTATGTATGTGTAAGTAAAACAAATGACAGATTACCTTGGTACACGGAGGGGCAGCATCTTTACAACCCTTGTGTACATTTGCATTACAGTCTGAAAGACAAAAATGAGTAAGACAGCATGGTGCTTTACTGGTCATCATAAAAGTAGCACACAAAAGTATTTTGAAAACAGAAGTAAAAATATCTAAGTCACATGTAGCCAGCCCCACCCTTGAGTACAACAAGCACATGGTTAATGTTTTCATTTCCTTGGAGATATTTTTCCCCTTCTGCACAGAGTCTTACCAATTATGAAACCTACGATTACTTACAATAGACACTTCTGCATCTGCCTGAGAACTCATGTACTACTATATGCCCTACGTGGCCAGGGACTTCTTATATCCGGCTGGTGGCAGCTGCCCACTCCTGCACCAGACAGAACGCCTTGCAAGATGGAAAGAAAGAGAACAAACTCACAACAATGCTGAAAAAAGTCCTATCGGGCTCCAGGAGGAATTCCTGCTAACTACAGGTAGCCACATTGAAAGAGACAAGTTTGCTGCTTGCTGTCTTCCTTCGCACTACATGCAGCCTCAATTTCACCAAAAGTTTGCCTGCTCCTTTCTGCCCCCCTGGTTCAGAGAAGCAGGCTGTCTTCACTGAAAGCCACCCCTGTGTGTGGGGACTGTTTTCTGCCAGACTGTTGTCTTCCTGCCCTCCATACCCTCCAGCCTCTACCCTCCCTGCCATGACTCTCTTGACCCACCCAACCCCAACGCATACTCTGTAGAGTGGAGCCTGTGGCTTATCACAATCTTCATTACTAAGAATCCTTTCTCATAGGTAAAGGTCCCATTTAGTTCCATCCCAGCCACACTGGAAAAGTGCTTATAAGTCACTGAGAAGTGAACCCAACTTCCTTCCACTGTAGGTGGAATACCTTAATGGCCAACGAGCAGAGGTCAGGACTATCCACGTGCTGGCCCTGCTGGCAAATGTGGAAAGCAGACTGCTCTCTCCTCATTGCAGAACAAGCAAATGAAAGGAAAAGGGGGAAAAGTGGACACTACAAGATACCACAAAGTTAGACAGGAAACTCACAGAAAAAGTAAGCCACTGATGATTATTAACTCTTGAAACAGAGAAGAAAACCTTGGATATTTGAAATGTGTTTTCCCTCAGAGACATAAAATAGGACCAAAAGGCCATGAAGGGAGTAAAGGACCTTACATCAAGCCAGCACAATGAGAGGGAGATGGAGCTTTGGGGGACAATAAAGCAGAACTTGGACCCAATGGAGAAGAATCAATTTAACCAAAATATCAAAGCAGCACTGGGAAATTAAACTTGAAAGGTTCCCTCCTGAATGTAGAGAAAAAGGAGGGTATAATTATAAAGTAGATGTCCTACAAAAAAAGGTAACAGAGATCACACTTCTCCAAGGAAGAAATCAGAAAAATGACATCAGAAGCAATAGTCAAAGCTACAACCGACAAAAACTTTTATCGAAGTGAAAAAGAACTACAAAAGGCAACTCAAAAGGTCTCCCTGTTTTCTAGGAATTAAATGACACCAGTCTGTAGACAAATTCTGACAATATCTGTGTGACTGAAAAATTTAAAGTTCTTAAGCATCTAGGCAGACCAGGTTACCAACAAAGTAGTAAGGTCAGACAGGCCCTAAAACTTTTCTACTGTAATAGTCAATGCCCAAAATTCACAGATCAATGTTGACAGGCTCTTTGGGGGAAAGATTTTGGCCTAGGAATTTATTTAGCCAGATGAATCTCTTTTTTGTGTGTGAAAGAAGGAAGCAAAAATATACCTCCTTAGATACACAAGGTTTCAGAAAACATCACTCCAATAATGCTTTTGAAAAAAAGATATACCTGAAATCCTACTCAAGACTCTTAAGAGCAGAATCAAAATTAAAAGTACAAGAATCAATCAGCTTTATTTTAAAAAAGAAAAAGAGAAGCAGCAAAACCAGCTAAACAAAGAATCATATCTAAAAAAAAATTATAGGCCGAGACAGAGAAATGAGTACAAATATCAAATCATTCTTGAAAAAGAACACTATTCTTCAAAGATTAAGCACACAACATAAAAATAGTAATTTAGTAGTTTAGTATACCAATAGAGTCTAGGGAAAAAAGGGTAACTATAAGAGGAATTAAAGAACATTCAACTATAAGCCTTAAAATTTACCACAAGTAGATAGCACAAGAGCTTATCTTGCCAAATCCGTGAGAACATAAAAACCAACAACACATGGTATAAATAGCTAAATCAGACATCAAGAAAAAGAGCAAAGAACTATAAAAGATAGTCGATAGCTGTAAAATTAAATGTAAATAAGAAAAAAAAAAGCCTTGTTATAGAATCCTATCTCTCAGTTACAGATTAACTACAGCTAAAATAAGACACACACCCCAAACTGAAAACACAGAAAATAAAATAAAAAATAAAATAAAAACACAGAAATAGGGAAAATACAAAGAAAAGGAAAGCAAGAGGAACATTAATTTTAGAGAAGGTAAAAATCAATGTCAACAGCAATAAAAGGCATTAAAAGGGTATTAACTAAATCTGGGGTGCCTGGGTGGCTCAGTGGTTTAAAGCCTCTGTCTTCAGCTCAGGTCATGATCCCAGGGTCCTGGGATCAAGCCCCGCATTGGGCTCCTGCTCAGCAGGGAGCCTGCTTCCTCCTCTCTCTCTCTCTCTGCCTGCCTCTCTGCCTACCTGTGATCTCTGTCTGTCAAATAAATAAATAAAATCTTTGGAAAACTAAATCTGCAACGAAGCTGTGATTTGTCAACTTCTGTGCACCAAGTACTGTAACATCTAAATATAAGCAGGGAAACCTATTTATAAACAAAAATAATTTTATAGAAATATAGTATGTGTAAAAAAAGCCCTAGAAACTCAGATTTTAAAAAAGAATACAAACACCGGAATTTTGAATACCCACATTACATTTTGCTTAATATATCACATTTTTAAGATTAGAAATAGTAACCTTCACAATTAAAAACAAAAATACACACATAAAATAGGATTTACCAGTAACAGCTGAGTTTATAAATGTCAAAATCTCTTGCCCCATGTAAAAAAAACTTAATAACCAAAGTTTAAATCCCCAACACTCCTCTTCTTAAAGATTATAAATCTTCAACTTTTTAAAAACTGTGTTAAAGAGGAAACATATCATATTCTCATACTGATGCTAGAATGTAAGACAATAGCCTAAAATGTGGACAGTGTTGGGGTACCTGGGTACCTCAGCTGGTAAAGTGTTTGACTATTGGTTTCCACTCAGGTCACGATCTCAGGGTCCTGGGATCGGAGCCCCAAGTCAGGCTCCTTGGTCAGCGGAGAGCCTGCTTGATACTCTCTTCCTCTCTCCCTTCCCCTCTCCTAGCTCGCAATCTCTCTCTCCCTCTTTCAAATAAATAATTAAATAAAAGTCATTAAAAAAAAACAAAATGTGGACAGTGTTATATGCAAAGAAATGCCACTTACCACATCATTTGTTGGGAAAAAATTGGGAAAAACTTAAACATACCCTAAGTAAGGAGAAATTAAACACATTTCATATCAAATAAAACATTAGCATAAATAGCTAACTTTAAAAATAATTACCCTGGACTCAATTAAAGTATGGATAGCCATCTTCTCTACTTAGTAAGATTTGGGATAACTTTGAATTTTTCCTTAAGCCTTGTATCTTTTATGAGTCTGAATGCATTTAAAAAATAATTTTTTTAAATAAATACATCCTCCATATTTTCAGCCATTTCCATTTTCCACTCAAACTTTTATGGCCATCCATTTGACCAACTTTTCTGTGAACCAACATGCTCTGAGCTACCTTTCAGTGAGCCCACCTCCCTCCCCATGACCCCCGTCCCAGTTTTCTGTCTGTCATTAACTACACAGGAATGCCCAAGGGCTGGGCTTTGTGCTAGTGGCTGCTGGGGATACAGAAGGATCACAGTATCATTTTAGTCCCTGAAGTCTATTTTAGTAGTTAAAAAACAAGAGGCTGTCTGTAATCCAGTACAGAATGGAATAGGATAAATAGATCATACACGTGGTACACAGAAGTTCTGGACACAGTGGTCAGGGGAGACCTCCCAAGATGAGGTAAGAAATCAAGACAGATGCACAAGAGTTGGGAGAAATGAAGAGAAGGGAGATCATCAGAAGCAAAGGGTCAGAGACAGGAGAACACACATGGTGGGAGGTAAGGACAACACACCTGGCGGCTTCTGGTCATAAACCAAGGCTGAAGAGGGAACTAACTGTGGAATTATTCAGCACAAATGGAGCCAAATGCATCTATCTGCAAAGTGTGGGCTTAGTTCAGGAAACAAGAAGGGAGATTAGTCCTTAAGCGGATGTGAGTAGATAAAAGAGTAATGTGGTACAAGTACTTATTCAGAATAAAGGTAGTGAAGGAGTGAATGGTATTGGGTGTGGGGACAACAGGGAAAGGGACTCAGCATGCCCAAGGAGTGAGCCTGTACCATTCATACAGAAGGAAGCCTTTTGGTATATGGGTTGTGAGATTGGTTTTTGTCCCATTGGTCTGGGAGACCAGAAGTCTCTGGGCAATGATGGCCACAGACAAGGTTGCTCTGAGTCCCTGGTGTGAGCCAAGTACAGGGTTGGTGAGGAGAGGGCTGACTGAGAACATGTTATCTGAACAGACCTGAAGGAGGTGAGGGAGCAACCAGTCCCTGAGGCTGATCTGAGGGAGAAGCACAGCAGGCAGAAGGAAGAGCCAGGAAAGGCCTTCTGTTGGTAGTATGCCCGCCACTCTGAGGAACAGCAAAGATGCCAGAGTGACTACAGCAGAGGGAGAATGGGGGAGAGGACAACGGGAGAGATGACGGGGACTTGCACCCATTGTCAGGGCTTTTGCCTTCCTTGGGGGTTGACAGGAAGCCACTGGAGGATCTGGAACACAGGGATCTGTGCCTTCACAAGCTCACTCTGGTCGATATTTTGAGAACAGATGTTTTCAGAAGTGTGCAATTTGTGCTAAAAGTACAAGGAAACCAGTTAGAAAGCTACTGAAATGGTGGCATTAGACCGGGGTGATACCAACAACAGGGTGAAAGGAGGCTGGCTTTCATACATATTGGGAAGACTGAGCCAAGAGGATTGCTGAAGGCCTAGATGTGGGATGTGAGAAAGACCCCAAGATTTTTGCCATAAGCATCTGACTGGCGCACTAGAGCTGCCATTAATGGAGAGATCAGCCCAAACGCGGGCACAGGAGCGGGAAAGCATAGCTCCACTTCCGACATGCAACTTCTGAGAAGCTGTTTAGATGACCCAGTGGAGGCATTAAGTAGGCAGTGAGATATACAGGTCTGGGGTTCTGGGGGCTGTCACTTGTGGACAAAAAGCACTGACTCTAACTATTGGGAGTCACTGCTCGGTAGGTTGTTAAATTACACATGCAACGCTACCCTGAACAACGGCCCTCTCTCCAGGCGCGCAGATGGCACAGTCGCTGGAGCATCTTACTCTTAGTTTTGGCTCAGGTCATAATTTCAGGGTCGTTAGATCAATCCCTGCATCAAGGTCCATGCTCAGCAGAGAGTCTGCTTAAGACTCTCTCTCCCGGGGCGCCTGGGTGGCTCAGTGGGTTAAAGCCTCTGCCTTCAGCTCAGGTCATGATCCCAGGGTCCTGGGATCGAGCCTCGCATCGGGCTCTCTGCTCAGCAGGGAGCCTGCTTCCCCCTCCCTCTCTCTGCCTGCCTCTCTGCCTACTTGTGATCTCTGTCAAATAAATAAATAAAATCTTTAAAAAAAAAGATCTCCTTCTGTCCCTACCTCTACTAAAATAAATCAGTAAATCTTTAAAAAGGCAAAAAACAATAGCCCTCTTCTCCTATCACTTATTTTCTGGGGACACAAAATGCAAAGACAGCACACACTGGGCCCAAGAACTTACTGGAACACTGGAATGACTCCTTCCCCAGGAGCGTTTTGTCACAAACCGAACACTGTAGAACCCCAGAGAATGTTCCAGGGACAAACTGATGTCGGCTCAGCTTCTCTTTGTCTTTGGCATCCTTGCTTTTTGTCTTCAGATTCAATAGCAACCGCCAGGTGGAGAGAAATGAGAAAAGACATATGCTGAGAGCCATGTACTTACAGAAGCCATACAAAGTCTCTACATTTTCTGTCTGCACATAAGGATGGCACGCAGAGGAGTACAGTAATGCCAGAACGAATCATGGCCAGCCTACCACTGTCCTGTACTTCCAACGACTTAGACAATATTCCGTAAGAAGTGGAGAGGTCTTCAAGAACATGTGTACGAAATCTCAGACAGGTGATTTTAAAGGGCAAGTGAAAACTATACTAACTGCCAAAAAATGGAACCAGCTACATTTTAAACACAATGGGCAGAGAACTTTAATTACCTTAGATTTATTCCGAGGGCTTGTCATCCTATTCATGAGGAAGCTGAATGTTCGGCTCACTTTGTATTTTTCAGACTCTGACTTAGCAGGTATAATGTATTTATCCCATTCTTCTTCCTGAATTCTACAAAAAAGAATCTGTTACCATGGCTTATCAGGACTTAGAGAAGGAGTAAAAAATGACATATATATATACACACATAGGTGTATATATACACTTTTTGCTTAGGTTTTAATGGTTATTCTAAACATAAAGATACAATCTACTAAAAATATACCTTATAGATGGATCAACAGATGTATGATAAAGCAACTATTTCACAATGTTATCAATTATAAATCTAAGTGGTAGAAATGGGTATTCAGCATATAATTCCCTCAACTTTCTGTATACTTTAAATTTTTCATAATACAATACAAGAGAAATAAAGGAAACCTTAGACTTACAATTTCACCCTGCAAACACTCATCTCCCTATTTACTATGCCAACAGAAATTTCCTAGGGCACAGAGAAGGCAAATAACCAGTAATAGGAAACTGCATTTTATTTATTTTTGGAACATAGAGATAATATTCAGAAGATACACATTTCTTTTGATAATACAGCTTGAGAAGCAGACTGCCTGCCCCTTGGTTCAGTCTCTCCCACTCAACCAGGCTATTTACAATCTGAGACTCCCTAGGCTGTAAAAGAGAGAAGGCTGTTGATAACTTCCCCACCATAAAAGGCAACCTAAAGATCATGGTATCCAATCTTTGAACACACTGAAACATTTATTTTCCCCTAAGCCATATGATCATGCCTTAGGAAAAAAAAAAGTCCCATCTATTAAAAGTTCTATTTCCTCTGAAACTTTCTAATAGCCTTATATTTCTAACATTATTATAGACAGAGACAGAAAGAAAGAGAGAGAGAGGGAGAATATATTAAAGATCAACCAAGTATGTAAAACCAGGTAACACTTCTGTGAAACATTCTGTAACCAAGGTCTCTCCCACCTCCCAAACTTCTCATTCATCCGCATTAGTGGATAACACATTCATCTCTGGGATATACTTCTCGAAAACTATCATATTACTGATATGCGCCAAAATATATGATCACATTTTGTGACAATGAGTCCAGTGACAAATCTTAGGACTTCAGTATATTTCATCTGATTAATGACAGGCTTAGACTTACAATTATTTCTAAGGCCCCTTCCCACACTTATGTACTTATCTAATACATTATTAAATGAAACTTCTGGTTATTTATACTTAGATATAGATTAAAATATAATTATTTGCGTTTGATCACTGAGAGTTCAAACCTATGAATGCATCTAGAAAAGATAATAAATAGCTTCAGAAGTGCCTCTTGGTCATGCAAAGCTAAAGGCACAGGCAGGACAGTGAATGTCCTACTAACTCTAATTCTGCATAGTAAGTGAAAGTGGGTTTGCTACTTAGAGAAAACAGCTCAAAAACTTAGAAAGGAAAGAGGGCGGATGGAACTGAAGGTACCCTATGACGACTCCAAGTGACGAAAAGAACTTAAGACTTTCTTATTTCCCTCCTACTTCCACAACCACCTCCTTAGATAACTAACTGGCTAATATATCTATAAATTTCCCTACCTCTTGTTTTTTGAGCATCCTAATTTGCACAGCTCATGACATATTATTCAACAGGCTCACTTTGGGAATGGAGGTGAAAAACAAATTTGAGGTCTTAGAAAGAATGATGTCCAGAACACCTTTTGTGACCTCACCAAGTGCCTTCTAATGTCTATGATAAGAACAATCTGGTGAGGAGACCTCAGTCTCAGAATTAAAGAATACTAAGGTCAATGTGGACTGTGAGGTCAAAAAGTCCTCCCCGCTACCTACCTCCCAGCAAAAACACAACACTACTGTCTTAAAGATCTTTTTTTTTTTTTTTTTTTAAGATTTATTTATTTGAGAGAGTGTGCTAGTGAGCATGAGTGGGGAGAAGGGCAAGGGAGGACAACCTCAAGCAGACTCCCCACTAAGCACAGGAACCAATCTGGGAACTTGATCTCATGACCCTGAGGATCATGACCTGAGCCACAATCAAGAATCGAAGGCTTAACCTACTAAGCCACCCAGGCGCCCCTCTACTCTCCTAAATCAAAGAAAATCTGTTTATCCAACTCTTTTCCCAATTCCCCATATTCAGAAGACCATATCAAAAATAACATTTCAGTTTTGATCTAAAACCTTTAAGTGGACTACAATTTTCATATATCCTGTATATTACTACAAAATGACATAAAATCATACCACTTACTCTTTACTTAAATGTTGAGAAGACCTGAGACATGACCAAGTAAACAAAAAAAAATACTGAAACACTCAATATTAAGAACTAACAATAGCCACCCCACATGGTAGAAATGTGAACATCAGGGACATGATCCATTGTCACATTATGAAAATGAATAACACAGTATAACCTCTGGGCAAATGCTGAAGGCTGGTTAATTCCATGTTTCAAATCTAACAATGCTATGTTCACCCATGTAACAATCAGTTACATTAGGGAAGAACTAAGAAGGGAAAAATCCCCAACTAATTTCACAACAGATTTTAAAAAGCTTTTCACTTTATAAGAATCTGGAAAAAAATTTAAACTCTCTTCCAACCCCAGAACAAGATGCTTAAATTCTATGATCAATTTGATGACCAATGAAATCATCCTCAAAGTTTTATAAACCGCATTTCTCAGAGATTCTCATGGCATTACCTCTTCAATGAAGATATTTTAAGTACCTTCAGACTAGAGGTCCTTCTCATCTTAACCTTTAAACCTATAATATCTGTAACTTATTTTTTGAAGAAATGAACAGCTAAGTATTAAAAGGAATCCCCAATATCCAAACAGAAAATAGACACAATGGGACTTTTCTGGACATTCAGATGCTCACATTAAAAAATATATATATTATATATATATATATATCAAGTAATAAATTTAACACATTTAAGACAGAGGATATTAATAAAATAACAGTCATGCCATATAATCATTAAGAAGTTGGTACACCCTGTAAAAAAAAATTTTTTTTATTTAAAAAAAGAAGTTGGTACACCCTGAAACTAATATTACAATGTATGTTAACTAACTGGAATTTAATTAAAAACTTAAAAAAAAAGAATTATATACTTACATTGAAAGTACTAAACTGTATTTGTCAGCTGCTATATAAACTAACATTTTTAGAGAATTAAATACTACTATATTTGTATTTAAAAAACTTGACAGAGATGAAGTATCTCTTCCTACAGAAAAGATCCTACAAAGTCTGGAGTGGGCCCCCTTTCACCCATTTGCATACTTTCCTAGTAACCCAGTGATGAATATAAATATGAGAATTTCAAAGAAGGCAAGTTCCTCAAGTACAATATAACTGAAGCAAAGCATTAAGTAGCATTAGGATCTCTGGATCCTACTAGAGCATCCGATAAGGTATTGGGCAGAGACTAAGTGAAATGAAAGATGTACTCTACTAGATACACCAGGGGATGTGACTGAGAAAGTCAGATGCTTTGAGGACGTAGACCAACACAGACTAAGGAAGAGAAAAAAACAAGTAACAAAATAATAAGAAAAGGATACTCCCTATACATACCATCCAAGTTAAAATATTTTATAGATTAATATTTAACCAATTAGAACACTGGCTTTTTCAGTCTTAAGTCCCTGTCTTAATGGAGAATAAATATTTTTGATTAAAAAAATCTAAAAAAAATTTTATATCAGTCCATTACTTCTCCGATAGTTAAAAAGATGACAGGGAGAAGACTGTTATTAGTATAATTATATTATAATATATTATATTATAGACCAAATATTAGTATAATTAGGGCCCAAATTAAAGCCATTTTCCTTTTTCACACTGTCTCCTCAAGCCAAACATTTATGCCATTTCTGACATTGGATTTGCACCTAACCCCAGGACTATTTCTCAGTGTGACTTATGAGCAGTTACTCAAGACCAGTAGAACTCAATAATCCTGCCTGCCTGCTTGCTGCTCAGCTTCTCAAGCCTGACTCCAGCAAGTTTTGACTTCCTGGGGAAAAGAGAAGCTGAGGTTTAAAGCTTTCTCTTTTAAAAGAGAAGCTGAGGTTTAAACCTATCAACCAGAAAACTGTTAATGCTTAAAATACTTTCTTGGGGCGCCTGGGTGGCTCAGTGGGTTAAGCCTCTGCCTTCGACTCGGGTCATGATCCGAGGTCCTGGGATCAAGCCCTGCATCGGGCTCTCTGCTTGGCAGGGAGCCTGCTTCCCCCCTTCCCCTCTGTCTTCCTCTCTGCCTACAGTGATCTCTCTCTGTCAAATAAATAAATAAAATACTTTCTCTATCACTTACTCTTTCCTCAAAGTTAACCAACCACTCCAAGCCGTATTCCAAAAGGACACACGGCAGAGGTGGCTATTTGCTTTCTTTGTCTGACCAGCCTGGGGCCTGTTCCCATAGCAAGTCTTCTTGTCACGGTAGACAGACCTAGCAAGAACCCAATACCTTTCTAAAGCAGGTGATCCTCACACGGCTGCTCCCATTGGTCCAGGCTATTGGAGGTGTGTCTTTGAAAATAGCCCCAAAGAGAACACTGTGTCCGCAGTCCTGAGACATGCAGCTCTGGGGACTCAAAGTAGCAGGTTTGGAGCAAAGTATTCTGGCAGCCTCATTACACAGAAATCTCTCATAAACTATGGAACGGATCTCAGAATTCATGTGCAAACATTTCCAAAGACAGCAAGCAGACCCTCAGGAAATCTGGAACAGTTAAAATACCTTTTTTCTCTTGGTGGCTCCGGTAGGCTGTAAGCTCTTTGCTCTACAAGACACAGAACAATAAAATGAAAACTGAGGCAGACAAGCTAGCAGTCATGTGCTAGTCTAAAATGTACACACTCAACCATATTTTATCATTATTCACACCATCAGTTAGAGGGTATCGAGGAAATCCGTCATCTTACGTAAGTAGGGCATTGCTCTGGGTAGCTTTATCACTGTCCCTAGTTTGGAGAGAATGAGGGGTGGGCATCACATGGCGACATTCAATGACTTTATGAATCTGGCATTAGCAGATGGCAGCGAGCAGTTTCAGCATGGAAGAAAATTAGTTCTGTCTTTTTGGATGTTTCTCATCAGAGCTTCATCCCTTACTTGTAATACTAATTCCCTAACATACCGAATCAATACATATGTTGGCTGCCTTTTAGGGAAGCTCATAAGAAAAGTCTTGAAGGCCAGCATAAGGAAGAGTCCCTTTTAATATGGCTGTAATGCCTTCATAAAATCCTAGCAGCGGCCAGTTCAGAGAGGTGCTTTGTGGTAGGAAAGGGAGGATCACTTTCCTCCCTGGACCTGGGGGCAAGGGAGATGGGAGACAGAAGGGAGGAAGCTGAGCACCATCTTGTTTCCAGAACTGAAGCGCTCCTTACAGTGACTGAGCAGAGACACTGATGTAGACGGTGAGAGAGACTGAAGGGGGGAGAGGACACTGTGGAGCACACCATCTACAGAGCGAAGACAATTCCTTTACTGCTACAGTCCAGAAGAGTGAAGAGGCAAAACCGTTCACAAAGGAAAGTGCATCAGACACACAAGAAAAAACAATTAACACATATCCCCTGAAATGTGTAAATATCAATGTTCAATCTAACACTACCTTGTATGTAACAAAAAATCTGCTTTGAAGAATCTGAAGGATTTTATTGCCACTATTAAACAGTCCTCAAATTAATTCATAAGCAGAAATAACTATGCTTATTGTGAACATTCTGAGATACCAAGAGATTAAGCCACATGTTCAAGACAATCAAGCTAATAAACCAACGGAAACAGCCTCAGGCAACTGCACAAAGTCTAATAGGGTTCCACCTAACAGTGCACAATGATTTTCAGAAGTACATTCACTTCACTCCTCAAATTCTTAAAAGTAAAACACTTCTGTCCTTCTTGGTGAGGTTATAATGATGGAGAATATTCTTGTCTATCTAAACACACAATGTACCAGAGGGAATTACAGGATAGGATTTTGTTTTGCATATACAAGCATTAAATAATGTTGTCACATCATTGTACCCTTGGCCTCTCCCCAAAACCATGAGAAATAATAATAAGTAACCTCTTAGAAGTGACAAAGATGAGAAAACAACACAAATAAGAATAAAGAAGGCCAAAGCACTATTCTATCTTGTATATCTGTATTACAGCTCATATACAGGAGCTTCCAACTGGGCTGAAAGGAGACTTGGATTCTGTTCAAATAGAGAAAATTTTTAGGACTATTCCAAACACATCAAGAAAGAACTTAAGGTCATGTAAATGTCAATTTACCTTTGATTAATCTAAATGAACTAAAAAATGAAACATCACATCTTTGAACTAGCCAGGCTTTCACTCTTATGCTTTCATCACACACACACAGAGTTAAAATTATTCCTTCTTCTCTAAAAGCTAATTTATTCCAATGGGTTTACCCATTGAATCTTTGTACATTTATTTTGTAGCTTCAACCTTCAATCCCCTATTTGTGATTCTTGCCTTCTGGAGATGAAATTTCATTGAAATAGCCCTATTTTTAAATACATGGTCTCAATGTAAGATTTTATTAACAGAAAAGTCAAAAGAATTGATTTTTTTAAAAATTCTAACTCAATTTTTAATTCTAACTCAAATGCAAAGATTTAAGGAATGTATGTAAGGCAGACACCCTTCCTTATTCATTAAAGAATTTATAAATCAGGGTCTTTTCCCTTATAAACAATCGATTTCCTCTCAGTCATCTGGTCAACAACTTCAAACTTCTGAACTGACTTTAAAAACTAGTCACGCTACTAGATATAATGTCAAGGCTGCCATTTTGCCTACTACAAAAACTTGGAAGCATTTTCTAAATGGTTAAGGTATGAAGTTGGTTCCCTATCTAGGACCATCCATGAAAAGATGTCAAGATGCCACTAAATGAATCCCAACCTAAATCAAGGTTAAGGAGACCTGGAGATCCCAGAAAGACTCATGAAATCACACACACACACACACACACACACACACACACACACACACACGTATGGTATTTTTTCTTCTTATATATATTTATCTATAGGCGATAGATATATCTATATCTATATATCGCCTATAGATATAGATTTAGATATATCTATCGCCTATAGATATACATATAAGAAGAAAAAACAGGGCAAGTTTAATCCATCTTCTTCCTGTCCTCTCAATGTTGTTGTATCTTTTCTTTCTCTTAGTCCTTTTCTCCATCTCCACATTTTGAAATTTTAAACTGATGTTTATTACCAGTCTTGCTTATTCCTCTTCCAGTAAGGATTCCCAGAAAGAAAAAGGAAAAAAAAAAAAAAACAAAAAACAAAAGCTGGCACTGGTTTTGCACTCTGTGTCTTGTCTAGTATATTCATTCAACAAGTAATTTTTGAACATCTCCCATATGTTTTAGAATGGCAGTTCCAACCATAAAGATTCTGTTTTCAGTATTGTTTCAAATGGCATAAAAATGTCAACAACAATGTAATGAAGAATAAGTAAAAAGGAAGAGAAAGAAACTTGTGAAATAAATTCCATTTTAAATATTCTACATTAGGAAACTATGAATACTTGGGCAAATCTGGGTTTCTGGGTTTTTTAAGACTTAAGGATAATAGACAAATGAAGCATTAATATATTAATAAACATTTTATTATAATACTTTATATTACATATGGATATGAATACTACCAAAAACACTTTTATTTTTTTATTTTTTTTTAATTTTTTAAAGATTTCATTTATTTATTTGACAGAGATCACAAGTAGGCAGAAAGGCAGGCAGAGAGAGAGAAAGGGAAACAGGCTCCCTGCTGAGCACAGAGCCCAATGCGGGGCTCGATCCCAGGACCCTGAGATCATGACCTGAGCCGAAGGCAGAGGCTTTAACCTACTGAGCCACCCAGGCGCCCCACCAAATACACTTTTAAATATAATTACTGCAAAATATATTATGTACAGAAATACCTTTGTTTCAAAATAAAGTAAAAACTGGGAATTATGGCTGAAAGTAGCTACAAAGCCAGCTCCAAGTTGCCCATAATTACCTGTTTATTATCTGAATTCAGTTTTGAAAATCTGTCAAGCTGTACACTTATGATGTGCACCCCTTTCTAAAGGTGTATCGATTAAACTTCTATTGTATCAAAGTTTTAGTTCTGTTTACATTGCCCCAAAGAATGCTGAGATACATTAACTCATGTTTCAACTCTTTTTTTTTTAAATTTATTGAGATTTTCTTTTTCTTTTACTGCAACTCTCTCAAGTCCCTTGCTAAATACAGAAAGGGAACAAATCTATTTTGCTATGCTTTGTCTTTAAGTTAGACTTCAGCAATTTACACATAGGGCAAAGTAATTTTTTAGGATTTCCTGAAAATCCTCTAATGCTCTCATAATAATAAACCTAGAATAAATTCTCATTTCCACTGCCCTTCCATTGACCTTTGTTCAAAGAATAAAGCAACAGAGAGGTGTGTACACATGTGCATTTTCATCAAATTGAAATCTTTAACTTGACAAATATCCAATGAGAAAAGGATTTTGCTAAGACTAGAAAAATCAATTATGAAAATGGAATTGAAAATTCTTGCCTGCTACTTTTGTGTATTTTATATATTTTGCTAACTGAAAATCTGCCCTGGAATAGAATGTTCCCAAGGCCAAACGGTAAAGAATGCTTACCTTCACTAGAACTGCACACTGTAAAATCACGCACCAACCGAGTTTTTCCTAAAGAAATTTTGGGTGATGAGCAGGAGTAAGAACGTGAGCGGACTCCAGAAAGCAAGGATTCCTAAAAGAAATCATACCAAAGTTTTTGTTTTTGTTTTTTTTTAATTCTACAGAGGACTTGAAAGTGTATGTTCACAAGAGATGTTACTAAAACAGCATCTCTGTAAAAAGAGTCAATGTGAATCCTTCTGATGTAATCTCATTTTTTGTTTTTTTCGCCTATCACAGCTTCTAAAATTTTATTCTTTTCAATGCGTTATAAACTTGAGCTTCCCACCCATATATACTTTAAAATGCAATTATGACATTCTAATTAAGTTGGTTGAAACTTAAAAATTATGTCAAACGATTTTTTTCCTCTGCATATTCAACAACGAGTCACTGTTTCCCCCTCTGTTATTGGAAACTTTTTTTCTACTTTACACTGCAGTATCTGAGCAAAATTCCATATTAACTGATATCTTTTTATTTCATAATTATTAGACATTAGAGGAACTGCCACTCACAAGAGTTTTTTTTTAACTTCCAGACAACTACTTAAATTTATGTTAGCTGCAGCCTCTGAGGAAGAATGCATCAAGTCTGTGCCCATCTTTCAAAAAGCTTCCTAAGATGGCATCTGGATTCATTGATTTATGTATCTTTAATTTTCTTTTAAGTGACCTACTATTTTTGCTAGTTTTCACAATTAGATATTATTTCTATTATTATATTTGCAACATATGTGACAATGTAAGATGGCAAGATAATTAAAACATCGTTATCTTACACGTTCTGGAAATTTTAAATGAATAGGCAACAGAACACCAATAAAACCATTTATGGTACCTGACTCTCACATCCAATAGGGACCTAGTGGTTTATAAGATATCACTTAGAAATAAAATAAAGTAATGCAAAACTTGTTACTAAAATTAAGCCATTAACAACTATCCTTCACAAGCACTGGTAGCTTCTTTTCTCCCTAAGTGGAAACATTTTGTTCGCCTAAGCCCACTGGTTTAGTTAACAGGCATGGAGGAAAGCTGAAATGGAAGCCTGCCATTGTTGCAAAGAGCCCTGGGCCTTGGCTCCTGAATGCCTTATTAGGGAGGACCCACTGGTTCTAGACAGACAGCTGGAGAACTACCCTTACCACTGACTAGCCACAGAGGGCCAGAGCCAAATGTCACCCTCTGCGTTTAAGTCATATCTAGTAATTATTTCTCATAATCATGGAACTTTGAAAATTAGCCAGAACACTTTGGCAAAAAATTACACAGGGCAATTACAGAGGCAAGGCAAGATATATTTTATAGGACAGAGTCTTCCTGAAAGTGAACAGCATGAATTGATCCACGAAGACCAAATTACTTTTCCTTCCAAGTAATGAGAACTGTTTCAGAATTCCATTCAAAATGCAAATAAGTATCTACATTAACAACCATACCCGTTTGTTATCATCCAGAAATATCACATGACATTCAGGTTCAAAAGATTAAGACTGCTCTCCAGGCCTCAGAGCTGAGGGGAAGGATTCGGGCACTGCAGTCAGAAGGCCTTGATCGAGTACTGAATCTACCACCAAGCAGGGCCAACCTGGACAAAACAGCTCATGTCTCCAAAACCTCATTTTCTCAAAAATTAAAAGTAATATTTACATCCCAGCTAGCTAAGAGAAAATTAGGTATTTCATACATGCATAACTCATGTTTTGTATACTGCAGAGTACACTACAAAAATAAAGCATTATCCTAACCATCGATGTAAACAGTAAGAGAAGTTTTGGGCACAGTACACATTGTTTTACAGTAGCAAACTCAATTTAAAAAGAAAACAAATGGACAATAGAAATTGAAAAGGAAGAAAACACATGTGCAAACACAAAAAGGCTTCATCTGCAAGGTTGGAAGAGTTCATTATTTAAAAGACAAAAATTAATAAAAATAAATTCAGACAACCAGGGGTGCCTGGGTGGCTCAGTTGGTTAAGAATCTTTTCTCAGGTCATGATCCCGGGGTCCTGGGATGGAGCCCAGCATCGAGCTCTCTGCTCAGTGGAGAGTCTGCTTCTGCCCCTCCTGATACCCCTCCCCCTTCTTATGCTCTCTCTTGCTGTCTCTTTCAAATAAATAAATAAAGCCTTAAAAAAATAAATTCAGATGGTCAAAAAATAAAAAATTTAAATTTAAAAATTTTTTAAAAAGAAAGAAATAAAAAAAACAACCATAACAAAGCTCCAATGTGAAAATGTGTATGAGAGAAAAGTCCTCTCCTATGGAAAAAACTGACAGAGTTTATGGAGTCCCACATTAATTAGAGCAGCCAGAAATGCTCAACAAATATTACCTTCAACTGTAATATTATCTGCCTCATCATCTGAGCCAAGCAAAAATGTATGTGAGCAAACAAGTTTTCTTCCTTTGCTTAAGGGATGCTGGCAGAGATCATTATATAAAACAGTAAAATTTTTCAATATGTAAAAGATTATATGTACTGGGATGGTGAATTAATGAAACATAAACCAGCCATTTTCAGGACTATACAAATTCAACAGAGTGGGAGAGATTAAAAAGACAGGCTCAACCAGACAGCTCATGAGTCTTAAAAAAAAAAAAAAAAACAACAAAAAAAACAAAGTTCACACCTTGAATGAATAATATAATTTGCCCTTTGGATAGAGGCGGACTGCTTTAGATAACACAGCTTCCAAACTTACAGTTAAACCAAATTAATGCCAGGAAGAATACCTTCAACAGCAGGTTACTTGATAAAGAAAGCGACTCTGTCCTGGAGATACTGAAATCTGGTTCCGTGGTGGTCTCAAAAGAGTCCAGCTCATCCCCACTAGGAATTCCAGTTCTGGAGGAGCTCTGAGACACTGGAGTGTAGCAAATGCGTGCTGGCTCAGAGCGCCCTTCCCCTTCACTGTTGGCGTCCAGGGCATCGAGGCTAGAACTAAAGCGTGGAGGAAGTCAGTAAAGAATCTGGAAGCCAACAGACTGATCGACGGACTCGCCGGTTTCTATTTCTCTCCAATCATATTCTCTCCTTAGCAGAAGGGGCAACAGATACTCAATTAAAACGTTTCTAACAAAATTTCTACCTAAGAGGTGTTCTATTTTTTCCCTCTCCTCCTCCAATCTCCTCTTTTTAAATAAAAGGTTATGTTTCCCCAAACGAATATTTCTGCCATAGCTAAAGCCACGGCGAGTACACTAAGAAACAAAACCTAGTCCAAGTTAGTACTATCCTATTTGTTTTGTAAATGTAATTATTATAGGCCCTACATAGTTATCCTTCAAATATTAAAACTGCACAGGAAATAGAACCCCAGCGTTGTTTGGGAGGCCTCTGGGGGATGGCACATGAAACCACACGACGGGGGGGGGGGACTGGATAGCTTGGGCACTGAGACACGTTCGAGGACAGACTACAAGGGTCTCACTCCAGGGTTGATGGCAAGACCCGAATCAACGGGAGTCAAAGGGCTCTCAAATGTGTCCTGTTAGATTATCCTTTTTAGAGATTTTAGGTGAGCAATCCGCCACAGAAACAGGTAGTGCTTCTGCTCAACAACTGCTTTTCTTTGCTAATTTAACTTTAATAACCAGGAAATTAAAAGGAAAGAATGTGACCCTCCACATTCCTGGCTCATTCTGTAACATTTACATTTTAAACCGCTCAAACATTGAGGCCAGGAGCGTCCACAGGCATGTGAATGCTGGATGCATTTTTAAGTGTATTTTTCTTTCATTGCTACAGTTCTGGAGTCAAAATTTTAGTAACAACACAATGAGACTGTCTTGATTATGAAATATGAAGCAGAAAGTGAAACTCTGAATTCATCCACTGTGGCTATTTTTCTTGAAAATCCATAAGCTATTAAGTGCCCACCGAATATCCATGTGATAAATTATG
The DNA here is from genome assembly GCF_902655055.1 of Lutra lutra. Lineage (NCBI taxonomy): Eukaryota > Metazoa > Chordata > Mammalia > Carnivora > Mustelidae > Lutra > Lutra lutra. The sequence goes on along the minus strand of NC_062282.1, from coordinate 101,414,302 downwards.
ACACTTGTCAAAGAGACTATACTATACGTCTCTAACCCCAACACTTGGGTTACTCTCAAATCCTGAACTATCGCATGGGTCCCCTGGGGCACGAGCAAACCCAGAAGTAAAGGCCACAGCTGGCATCACTGAGGATTTCCGAAGTGGGGTCCTTCTCCTTTCAGAACTCTTTGAGGGACTTCCCCTAGGTACTGAGCAGAGGACAAACTAGAGGTGGACTTCAACCTTTAATTCAACACACAAATGTTGAAGTCCATCAACGTATTTCTCATGAAAAACCAAAGCTTAGTGTGAAGAAACACCTTCTGGCCAATGCTGGTGCTCTGAATGTTACAGCGATGTAATTAGAGACATACTAAGTTACTATGTAGTTTCCTGAATTCAGTGATCGTCTGAGAGCAGACAGAGTCCTTAAGAGTCGGGGGAGGGGGTGTTAAAGGTCTGCTGATGCCTTGCACCTCTGTTTTTTACTTTCAACTTGGGATCTTGTGATGTGTCTTTCAACTTTATTAATACAAATAAACATTAGTTCAAATGGCTGGCCGTCTGACATCATATTCTAACTTAAAAGAAGTCTTTCCAATTATATACAGCATTTCTCCATCACTGTGAGTCCATGCTAGAAATATAAGGGGTAACTTTATTTGGCATACTATCCATTAAAACAGTTTTTAAGGGGCGCCTGGATGGCTCAGTGGGTTAAAGCCTCTGCCTTTGGCTCAGGTCATGATCCCAGGGTCTTGGGATCTAGCTCCGCATCAGGCTCTCTGCTCAGCAGGGAGCCTGTTTCCCCCTCTCTCTCTGCCTGCCTCTCTGCCTACTTGTGATCTCTCTCTCTCTGTCAAATAAATAAATAAAATCTCTTGAAAAAAAACCCACTTTTTAAAAACAGATCTTATTTTTAAGTAATCTCTACACCCAAGGTTGGGCTCAAACTCACAAACCTGAGATCAAGAGTCACATGCTCTACTGACTGAGCCAGCCAGGTACCCTTAAAATATTTCTTTTTCTACTAATTTAAACTGGGGTACTATTTTTCCTCATTAAGCTATTGAACTAAGATATTTGGTATCATACACTGTATTCTTCAGGATTACCTCTTGGTTCTCATTTTATAATACCATTGTTCAAAATCCCATTAGTGAAACATGAAATTAATTGTACGCTGTGACCAAATTTTTTTTTTTAAATAGTGTAGAGGGGCGCCTGGGTGGCTCAGTGGATTAAGCCTGTCTTCAGCTCAGGTCATGGTCTCAGGGTCCTGGGATCGAGCCCCCGCATTGGGCTCTCTACTCAGCAGGGAGCCTGCTTCCCCCTTCTCTCTCTGCCTGCCTCTCTGCCTACTTGTGATCTCTGTCTGTCAAATAAATAAATAAAATCTTTAAAAAAAATTTTTTAAAAAGTAGAATTCAGAATTCATCCTATGTGGTATTTCATAGAACATTATTTAAATTTTTTGTGTATTTATGTGGCAGGGTTGGTAAGACAATAAAGGTTTTCAAAATATGTTTTAGAGTGAAACAGACTCTTCTAACACCTCATTTTCTTCTTGTTGCTGTGCAGTTTAAAATAAATGTTGCATTGCTCATATTCTCCTTGCAGCCTCTCAAAACAGCGAAGTGTCAGTGACATATGGTTATATATTGTGCATCTTTTGCTTTCACCAAAGTGTTTAAAACGTTAGAAAATTTAGGTTTTGGGTCTCCGTGTTAACCTCAGTTTTTATTGTGTGCCCCCAGATTTCTCCTTCAGGACAAGTTCTTAGCCTCTCAGCCAGCCCCTCAGCCTCTTCCCTTTTCAATGAGCTCCTTATCGATTGTGTTACATGCTCCCAGTCTGACACCCACTGAAGGTCCCACTGCCACCCCGGGGCCAAAATGGTGCTTTCTTGGTGATCACAAGTCCCTTTGTCCTCATTCCTACATTTTTCAGAGGAGACAGAACATCTTTATTAGATAATGCCCAATTATTTTCCAAAGTTATTACCTAATTTTCACTGCCATCAACCGTATATAGGTGTTTCCATTGTATACATTTGCACCAAAACATGGTAACTTTAAAATGCTTGCCTACCTAGTAAGGGTAGAATGTTTTCTCATCATGGTTTTCCTCAATTATGTTTTTGTCAGTTTTCGTAAGTGTCTTACTTTCAAGTCAAGGAATGTAGGAATCTAAAAGGGGGCAATATTTTGATGTAGAGATCAAAGCAGTGGGGACAATAAGATGTAATAAAATACAATTTCCCAAGTCCAGCTACAAGGTTCTTTGATCTTCTACACTTCTCCTCTACAATAGAGAACCTTACCTTCTTTTCTTCAGATGACTTTGTTCCTTTTCAAATCCACGATGACCAAAGGAAAGATTATACTTGGAAGCATATGAACTAGATGGTGATGGGAAGGACTGCTGAGCTTCAGTATTTGAGGTCACTTCCTTGTTCTCATTTAGTGGGCATTTTCCATGGCTGTTTTCAGCATCAAGGATATGCTTGCAGTTCTGAGGCCCCAGAGTAGAACCCATGGATTCAGGGCACATGTCTGTCATGATTCCTTCTATATTAACATAGTTAATATCCAAATCACCAACCTGGTAGTTGAAAGAAAAATGGTTGCTGAGCAAAAGCAGGGAAGACTGGCTGAACTGAGAATAAAATTTTCCCAATTGAACAACCTTCCACCTTATTTACCCTGTTTTTTTTTTGTTCTCATTTTGTTTTATGTGAGCAGAGAATTCTTTCATGATGTTTTTGTTCACTTGGCTGCTAGCCCATCATTCACAAAAAGAAGACCAACTGAGTGTTTTATGAAGTTGTTCTTTACTACGAAACCAAAAATGGACTATGCTTTTTAAGATTTTGTGAGCCACTGAGTCAAAAAGAGGATATATTTTAAATACCTGAGCAAAAACCAAAGAATAGGCAGGTTTATTCAGAAAGTAGTTTATAGGAATCCAGATGACCAAGGTGGTGGTGGTCACATCAATCCGACTCTCAAAAAAAACAAAAAAGCAATAACAGGACAAAACAAACTACAAACTAAAATAAGAATAAAACTACCTAAGATGCATGGACTTAACTAGAAGACCCAACATGCCCCAAACTTCAAATTATCTGTAAATAATAAAATTAACACCAAATCTCAACAAGCAACCTGTTATACTGTTGCCATAAGCCTATGGACAGAATCAAAGTGGTCTGCAAACTTCCGCATGGCAGAGAAAACAGGGAGCTAATGGAGGGTCTGGGACCAACCTAAAATCATTACTAGAAAGAGAAAGTGCAGCCTACACCTGTGAAAAACATTCCTTGATTTAATGAAGGGGCTTAAAAATATCAGTGATCTGAGGTGGCAGTCATCAAAGGCATCACTTCTGAGGGAGAAGACAGTAACAAGAAAAAGGATGACACTGTCTGGTGACAGGATAGGAAAGGTAGAAAGAAGCAAAAGGGGAAAATGTAGAGTCCTAAGTCTTCATCATTATAATAATTTACTATGACAAAAACAATCAAGAAACTCCTAAACCCGTGGGTGAGTCAGCTGAGTAACAGGAGATGTATGGATACTCAAACTCTCTCCCCCCGCAAAGCACTTAATACTTTAAAAAGAAGATAGTAATTTTACTGAAAACAAATGTGGTAAATCAAAGATAATATCACCAGTACTGGGAAAAATTATTTTCTTGTGCCTCCTAATAAAATGCACTGAGAAGAACACAACATCACTTCTGTAATAATCCTGCTCACCAGACAGAACCTAAATCCAATCATGAGGAATTATCACATTCTAACAAAAACAAACAAAATCGTGGTCTGTATGCTTCAAAACCATTATAGACAAATACTAAGGAACTCTTACAAATTTTAAGAGACTCAAGAGATAGAACAACTAAATCTTTTGATACAAAGAACTGGGATGGTTGGCTAAAATGGAGTAAGGCCTATAGATAGTTACTACCATATTAAGGGTGATTTCCTGATTTGGGTACCTATCGATGCTTAGTAACAGGATGACCAAGTTTTTTAGAAAATACACACCATGAGGGATGCCTGGATGGCTCAGTCATTAAGCATCTGCCTTCAGCTCAGGTCATGGTCCCAGCGTCCTGGGATTGAGCCTGCTTCTCCCTCTCTCCCTCTCCCACTTGTGTTCCCTCTCTAGCTGTGCCTGTCTCTCTGACAAATAAATAAATAAAATCTTTAAAAAAAAAAAAAGAAAGAAAATATACACCATGAAAGATTGAGGGATAAAATGACACCAAATTTTCAACTTGTCTGAAATGATTAACATTATATGCTTATTTTCATCATTTGCGTGTACAAAAACATACTGTTCAGAGTATATTTAAGCTAAAATGTGATAAAGTGTTAACATTTGAGGAATTTTTATCGAGAACATATACATATTCTTTGTACTGAATTATATAGACTTGAAATGATGTCCAAATTAAACGGATTTTTTTCAAAGTAGTCTGTATGGCAGAGTAATTTTCAAAGTAGTTTCTACCACTTTTATCTCCTCATTAGGTAGGTCAATAGGAGAATTCATGGTAAACAGCATCACAAACAAGCTAGCAATCTTTTTAGAGTTCTGTGCAGAAGAAGGAAATCAGACAAAATTCTTCTCAGATACTGATAGCAATTATTTTAAATATGCAGCATTTGGAATCCTTTTGCCATCCTTGCTATTCAAATGGACACAGAAACAGTAAAAGAAATCTTATAACTATACTATACAGACAGAGTGAGCGTTGTGATTTCTATCCATACTTTTAGTTTTATTTCTGTTTTCATGGCACAAATTCAGCAATCCCCTGCTATATTTCAGTTTATCAATTAGGCTGTTTGAGCTCTCTTGAAATGCATGCTTCATGTTCTTAAAGCGATACTTATCTCAAGAGATTCCAAAACAGAAACTATATTCTAACCTCATCTTTGGTTTAGGAAGTTTTGCATGTTTAACTTAACTTAGAGCACAGTTTTCCTCCGTGTAATGCTGAAGCATATACAATTTTAGCTATTTGAGGTAAGTGAAATATTTGCAGTATTCACTGAGGCTCAGAGCAAAGAGATAAGGACTCCAGAAGTAGTTCACTTAAACGCTGAGAAAATACATGGGGCACCTGGGTGGCTCAGTGGGTTAAAGCCTCTGCCTTCGGCTCGGGTCATGATCTCAGGGTCCTGGGATCAAGCCCCGCTTCGGGCTCTCTGCTCATCAGGGAGCCTGCTTCCCTTCCTCTCTCTCTGCCTGCCTCTCTGCCTACTTGTGATCTCTGTCTGTCAAATAAATACATAAAATCTTCAAAAAAAAAAAAAAAAAAAAAAAAAACACCACGGAGAAAATACAGCAACCATTAGAATTAGAATATGGCTAGCGCACACCAATCCTAATTGTCCTATACTGCCAAAGAATGTCCGCAAATACTCCCTATTTGTCCTAACCTTTGTTTCATCCTATATTTCTAAACATAGGGCTGATGTTCAGCTGCTTTATGCCAAAAAACCTACACTAGTTATTTAGAGATGCTGTCCACTCTGATTGGCCCCTCTGTCATTCTAAGTATCAGCACAATCTATAACTTTTATACTATGCATTTGTTGTAACACTGTTTGGAACAGAAAAGGAAAAACAAGATATTTGACTCAAGGGGTGAAATTAAGATCTTTGAGACAGACAACTCCATATCACAGAAAACATCTCTAAGTAACAGGGTACAGTATATGCATACTAACAACAACAAAAAAGGGTAAATTTCTTTACTGCTCAGTAAGCATATATATGGTGCATCTTATATGGGGTTTAGGTTTGGAAGTCTGTAGATAAGGCAAAAATTATGTTTTGTCAAAATTACCCTTGAAAATCCCTAAAATCATCCATAAAACTGTGTGTACAGAAATCTTCAGACCTAAAACTATGTTTTAATTTTTATAAATATTAAAATTTGAGAATCACTGAGCTAGGGAAATTAAGGGATAAATCCATAAATCGATGCACAGGCAAACCACAGGACTCTGTGAGATCTAACAAATGTCAGAGACTGGTGTGGAGGGGTGCATTCTAAAGGACTCCAACTTCCCTGTAGTATAACAATAGTCTATTTTAATATTAAAGCTCTATAACTTTAGTATATGTTAATGGATGTGTTAGAAGGATTAAATAAGTCATTTATATGACACATCATATGGGGCTGGCCTCAAGCTCTTGCTCATAACCGTTTGCTGCATTTGAATACAAATATTACTTAATCAGGGCATATACAAACTGGCTTTTGTTGTTGCTGTTGTTGTTTTTTGAAAAGCCCAGTTGTCACTTCCTATTCTGGCTCCATGCAAGAGCTTTCACACTCTTCTTGTTTGACATTGACCCCTCCCTACAGAGGGCAGAGGGAGACGGGGAGACAGACTTTTGGTGGGGTAATGTGTGCCGTGCAGAAAAGGAAAACCTAAGTTAAGTGCTCATATGACGATCACGAGGGCCACTCTTGGGCTGAAATCATCAGAGCAACACAACAATGCTAACTATATTTCTCATATACTCAGGTTTTGGAAAGAGAGTAAAATCCCTCCGGTAACATCAGTCAAGCCTTACCTGATCTGTCACCATACAATTAGCGTAAACTTCATCGCCACCATTCAGCACCTCAGAGAGCCGGCCTGCTGCAAAGAATGTTGGGGAATGCTTGGATTTTTTGAAGACATCAGAAGAGTGATCTAGAGGAAAAAATGACAAGAGGACAGAAAAAAGTAGATGGGATTTATTTTAAAGTCAAGCTTTACCTTCTTCTTCTTCTTTTTTTTAAAGATTTTATTTATTTATTTGAGAGAGAGAGACAGAGAAAGAGAAAGAACAAGCAGGGGAAGGGGCAGAGGGAGAAGCAGACTCGCTGCTGAGCAGGGAGGGAGCCTGATGTGGGGCACATCCCAGAACCCTGGGATCATGTCCTGAGCCAAAGGGAGATGCTTAACCGACTGAGCCACCCAGGTGCCCCAAAATCATTAGATTTCTGCTTTCAATTTCTAATAAGTAAAACTAAAATTCACTTCACTTTATCAATAACTTGGAAGCATTCATGATTGTCTTAGAAGCCTCAGGGCCACTGCAGTGTTCAGGCTCCATACCCTTTACTAATGGACCGAAGACAGTATACAGTCTACGAATTGTGAATGAATATACATGCTCTTAGAGAGTTGCTTCTTTTTTAGTTATCAAAACGGTTTTGCTTGCATTCATGTTCTTGGCTTTGTTACAAATAGACGACATAGCTCAAAGTTGAGTCCCAAAGAGTTGTGGAGCTACTGGACTTGTAGGGAACAGAAAGTTGAAGGCAACAAAATACAGTGGAGCCAGAATGCCTCATTCCAGTGATTCTGGCCCAATACCTTGACAGAGTTTCCTCATCTATAAAAGCAGATTTTCATCATGCTTTCCCTGTCATGGAGTATGAGGGTTAAATGAGCTCAAACATGCAAAGCACTAAATACATGCCTAGGATTTAGCAAGAGCTCAGTAAATATTAACTGTCACTATTACTACATTTTGTTAGTAGCAGTTATTTCAAGCATGTTCAATGTGAGGCTACTGATACTGACCGAAACCATATCAGTGTCCGTGAATGACTTTAATAGGGGGGATTCAAAGTTTTACTTGTAGCATATGTCATCCTCCCCGACTTTCTGGCAGGTGTTCTCAAGGACACAAAAGGAATAGTGTTGCCTCTGTTCTATCAGAAATGGCCCTGATCTCCCACCCATCCTGTGTCATAGCATAAAAGCCAGGTAAGTCCATGGGAGTGAATCAGAAAATGAAAAAAGATTAGTAACTGTTGGGTTGATGTACTTCTGCTGGAAGACGTTAAAAAGTTACAAAAATATATCAACTGTACGAACCAAATGGCATTAGCTTCAGATTCGGTATCTTAACCTACCTGTTAACCACAGAACACCAAAATGAGATTTCATCGAGCTTCTCAAGTAAATATACAGTGGAAATGGAAACTATTTTCTTACATCCATAATGTCTTCTTTTATCAATTTATATAGCTAGAACTATGACATACAAAGTCCACAAATACTTCGCAAGTACGACCTTTATGATCAATTACTATACATTTTGATTGTAATTACACAAAGTAAAAGCACATTCCGAAGATTATAAATCAAGAATGTGATAAAGCACTTTCAATGTGTACTGAAGAAAATATGTGCTTAAATGTCATTTTATAGAATGTTTAAAAAACAGTCATGGTTAACTCAGCATGGCCCTCTGAAGCATAATTAATCCAGTTTAACTGCTCGATAATGGTTTTTTTTTTTAAGATTTTATTTATTTGAGAGAAAGTGAAAGCAAAAGAGAGAGAGAAAGAGAATGCACACAAGTAGGGGGAAAGGAGAGAGGGAGAAGCAGGCTCCTGGCTGAGCAAGGAGCCCGATGTGGGACTTGATCCCAGGACCCTGAGATCATGATCTAAGCAGAAGGCAGATGCTTAATCGACTAAGTCACCCAGGAGCCAAACTGCTCTATGATTTTTAAGTTTACACACTGTAACACACCAGGCATTTCTGCCATTATAATTGGTAACTTCGGCCAAATTGGGGTTTAATTTGTTTTCTGTGTAATTTGATCAGCGTTTTAAAAAACATGTAATTTGTTAACAAAGATGGGTCCCTAATCCCTTATCTCCAATTCTAAAATCTAGAAAGCTCTGAAAATCAAAACTTTTCTTCATAAATTTGGCTCACAAATATATTTGGTGCAAAATCTGACCTGAACAAGAGGCCATGTCTAGTTTTTATTAACCTCAGCTGGTGTGAATATTCATACATTTTGCTGTAGAAATCTTACCACACTGGATGATGGCATTGCCAGCCATAGTACTATAAGCACTATGCCAAAAAGATCTGAAAATTCTAAATTCCAAAACAAATCTAGTCCCAATAGTTTCAAACAAGAGGCTGGATCTCTATGTTATTTCAGAGGATATTAGACCAATATTTCACAAGATTTTATCATTCCTCTGCCAAATTCACAATTTTGCCATATCTATTTACTACCTACGCTCTATTCTCTTGTGCTTGTTTTTAGATTGACCCACCCTTTTTTCTTTAAATAAAATATATATATATATTTTTTTAAAGACTTTATTTATTTATTTGACAGACAGAGATCACAAGCAGGCAGAGAGGCAGGCAGAGAGAGAGGAGGAAGCAGGCTTCTGGCTGAGCAGAGAGCCCGATGTGGGGCTCGATCCCAGCACCCTGGAATCATGACCTGAGCCAAAGGCAGAGGCTTTAATCCACTGAGCCACCCAGGCGCCCCAATAAAATATATTTTAAAAGAAATACTTTATCCTCACTATAAACAGAAAGCCAATATTCCCTGCCAAAACTGGAAGAGAATTATATAGACCAAACCAACGAAACTACCTTCTGACTGAATATAGTTGCCAATCAAAGCTGAGGGCCTACAAGGGCTGCTTGTTCATTGTCATGAAGGGAGATCTGGAAAGACTGGAGAGATATTAAAGATGCAGGGGTGTGAAAAGAACTTCCTCCTTGAATCAGCAGAAAGACCAAAAAGAAAAAGAAAAGGAAATACCTGCCTTGCTGTGCGATTCAATGTCAACTAGTTTTAGGTTGGGATACCAGCTTCCAGATCAACAGCGCCCAGAAGAGTTTACTCTACACTTTGGGAAAACGGCCTAGATCTTGTCGTCATCCTGTCACTTAGGGAATGACTCCACTGAGACAATGGATCTTGTTGCCAGGGGGAATATTACTGTACAGAAGCTCAAGGCAGTAGTGATGGAAAAATCTGTGTCTTCTCTCTAGATTTCTCATCCATAATTTGCCCTGTAGATTTTCTGGCTCACTCAGAGTGACAATTTATAAGACTGGTCCAAACAGTCCTTTTCATAGAACTCTAGAGCATCCATAGCCTCCTCTTGCCAAATGATAACAAAGGGTAATCAGATATGCAAATGAACACAGATGGACAAACCAGAAGATGACACACTTTTTTTTAAAGATTTTATTTATTTATTTCACAGACAGAGATTACAAGCAGGCAGAGAGGCAGGCAGAGAGAGAGAGAGAGAGGAGGAAGCAGGCTCCCTGCTGAGCAGATAGCCCGATGATGCGATATGGGCCTCGATCCCAGGACCCTGAGATCGTGACCTGAGCCGAAGGCAGAGGCTTTAACCCACTGAGCCACGCAGGTGCCCCAAATTATGCTGTTTTTAAAGCATTTATTCTTAGCAAAAAGTTAACTTTATTTTTTAAAAAAGTTAACTTTACAGATCTGTTGATAACATTTATTTTTAATATGTGCTAGACCATATTTCAAAGGCAGTATAAGAGGAACCAAACCTCATCTGCATTCAAATGGCTGAAAAATTTAAATCAGTAAAGAACAATGCACTGCAGTCCATAAGAGCAAGAGCCCTGGGCTGCTTGAACTCCAAGACCTACTCTACCATCTATTTGCTGTGTGACTTGGGCAAGTTACTCAACCTCTGTACATCTCCACTTCCTGATCCATAAAATAGGGATGAGAACATATCCCATAGGATTATCACAAGGGTTAAATGATTTAATATTTTGAGTGGACATCATGTAACAAAAAATAAGCCCTATAACACGCTTGCTGTTATACCAGTAAACGAGGTTGTCTAGTTTTGATAGTTTACCATATTTTTGCTTCTTTTATCAAATGATTTCTACCCTGGTTGGAACTTTACATGTTTCAAACCAACCCTAGGAAAGTGGAATGCATAAAACATTCCATGTGCTACACGAGGCACTTTTAAGATGTAACTCTCTTATTTCAGACCTAGCTCATGTTAGGACATTTTGTAAAATCCATCCCAGAAATGGTAACCAAAAAACAAAGTCAAACTGCCTGTAAGATTTACCTCCAGCGACTTGAGGATGAGATCTCACGAAATGGGAGATTATAACAGAAGCAGCAAAGAATAAAGTCAGACAATCAGAGACAGTGTTTTCCAAGAACAAAGGGAGGATTTGAGAAACTAGGATGTCCCAACACGATCAGATGGCCTCCGGCCAGGTTCTCACTACAGAGGGAGTGCCTAGAGGATAAACAGCAACTCCAGGGGATCCCCAGCTCTCCTCCTCCCCATTATGCACGTTGCTCTATAATGTGATCTACAGAACTCTACAAGGTCTCCCCAAAGCCAAAATCTGCATCGGAGCATCTCTGCTATACTAGACGCTTCGGTCAGGTGGCAGGAGAGACAACGGAGAGTAAATGTATTTCACCCATAGAAAGAAGGAGAATTAGTAAGGGGGAGAGGGAAAAGCAGCTGCAAATGCCTCCCTTTTTTCCGACATCCACAACTTACCCCCCCCAAAAATGGGCAGGAAACAGTTAATAGCACAGACCAGCCTAGAGCCTGGGCAACCTGGGTTCTGCTGAAATCCAACCCTCCCACCCAAAGCTAAGGGCCTTGCAGGTTAAGGAAAATGTGGCCTATTTGCCTGGTTATGTAAGAGACCCACATCCAGACATAAACGAACACAGCGAGGGCAGCCTTTTGCAAACCTGCTGCTGACCTGGTTTGGCCCACTCTGGGTGCCAAGCTCTTGCCTGCCAAAGTCAGGGAGGGCCTCTCGGTCCACATATCTCTTTACAATGGCGGGCAGATTGGTTTGTTTCTTTCATTCATTCATTCAATTGTGCTTTAAACCCAGCAGACTGTGAACCCAGAAGAAGGATCTATGGAGAATGACTAACCACCATGAGCTGGGTAGAGCATATTCTGGAGTTCAGTTCCCGACGCTCCACAGAAATTGTGCCCATCATGATCTAGTGATAGGTTCTCCCTGCTAACCTTAGGTGACCTAGGGCAGCACTGGACACTGCTGATGGCTCCCTTTTCCCCTTAGCTTCCAGGACACCTGTCTCTCTCTGTCTGGCCTTTATTTCTCAGTTTCTCAATTTTAATGCAGGTTACAGTGCCCCAAGATCCATCCCCAAACATCCCTCTTCCTCTCTCCCTTCCTCTCCCTACATTCCCCGGATCAACTAACAGCCCAGCATCATATACACTGGTATGATGATGACCCCTGTAGTCCCAGAGTTTTATATCCACTCCAGACCTCTTCCCTGAATCACAACCATCTCCTTAACATCTCCACAGAGCTGTCTGGCAGCAGTGAGCGCCAAACTGAGCTCCTGATTTTCTCCTTTCTGCAACCCCTCCTCCCAGTCAAGGGCAGTCCCTGGACTGACCTCGACTGTTCTCTTTTACAACCAAATGAATCCACGTTCTGACCTTTTCTTATACATCCACCCACTGCCATGATGGGGCAAGCCACCACCATCTCCTGCTCACACGACTGCAAGACCACGGTCCCCTAACTGTTCTCATTGCTACCACTTCGCCCTTGTTAACCCATCCTCCACAACATACATGGCAATCATGTTACAAAGGAAATTAAGTCACATCTTGCCTCTTCAAAACTCTCCAATGGGACGCTTGGGTGGCTCAGTTGGTTGGACGACTGCCTTCGGCTCAGGTCATGATCCTGGGAGTCCCAGGATTGAGTCCCGCATCGGGCTCCCAGCTCCCTGGGGAGTCTGCTTCTCTCTCTGACCTTCTCCTCGCTCATGCTCTCTCTCACTGTCTCTCTCTCAAAATAAATAAATAAAATCTTTAAAAAAAAAAAAAAAACTCTCCAATGGCTGCTCCTCTCATTTTGAGTAAAAGCCAAACTGCCACAACCTACATTGCTTTACTAAAATGGCTCCGGGATGCGTTTTTAACATGGATAGTGTGTGTTTGAGAAAGGTGTTTCCTCACACATCCAAGCAATTCTGACATCAACTGGGTGTCTGACAGACAATTCAACTCAATTCTGACACTTTCTACCCCCCAGAGATAACATCAGATTCCATAGATTAAGGGTTCAGTCCTACAAGACTGCCCACCCCCATGTTCAGATGCCAGCCACAAGTCTAGGTCGTTACCTATATTTCTGACCAACTGACTATAAATCATTACCATTACCAATGTTACCATGACCCCCCCTCCTTAGGTTTGATTCATTTGCTTGAGAGGTTCAGAGACTCAGAGTAACATTTTACCAATCAAATGGTTCATTTGAAGAGGCTGTAACTCAGTAACAGCTAGATGGAAGCGATGCAGAGGGCAAGATACGAGGAGAGTCCATGCTCCCTCAGAGTGCAAAGCTTTCCTGATACCCGCTCCCCATCTAGAAGCTCTCTGAATGTCCTCTTAGTTTCATTATATACACGTGATTGATGAACTCTTCAGCCATGGGTAATGGACTCAATCTTCAGCCCATCTCCCCTCCCCGGAAGTGAGGGTAGGTAGGACTGAGTTCTATCCCTCTAATAACATCCCTCTAATAACATGGCTAGTTCTCCTGGCAACCAGCCCCCAATTCTGAGATTCAAAAGTCATCTCATTAACATAAGAGACACCTTTATCACACTCATCCCCTAGGACCTTCCAAGGGTTTTAGGGAACCCTATACCAGAAACAGGAGAAAGACCAAATATGTATTTTTCTTTATAAATCACAACGTCATACTTACATAACCTGTCCCACATCTGCCCTCACCCAACCTCTCTGGAGCTTGCCAACTACTCTACTCCAGCTACACCGGTCTTGCTGTTCTATGCCTCAGGCCACTTGCACTTGGAGTTTTCTCTACCAGGACTGCTCTTCCTCCCATATCCTGATACTTTGCTTCCTGACTTTCTTCAGCTCTCTACTCAAATGTTATCTTATCAATGAGCCTCTCCTAGGCCATTAGGTATATAAAATAGCACCTCACCTCCAAGACCTGCTTTATTATCCCTTATGCCACAGATCATCACCTAGCATCTTACGTCTTCACTATATATTGTGTTACCTTCCACTAAAATGTAAACTCCATCAGAACTGTGACTTTGCATACTTTGTCCACTATATCCCCAGGGCCTAGAACCATGTAAGGTACATAAAAGATTCTCAGTAAATACAATCTGAAGGAGTGAATACTTTCTCATCGAGAACAGAAACCTTATACAGGGTACAACTGAGTCTACCCCCTTCTTGTCTGACAAATTTCTTCAGATTCTGGAAGTTTTCTTGTGAGTGGCCCAAATGTTCTTGCTCTACTCCTGGCTGGGAAGGAAATGCTTTCTTATTTCTCTCATTCATTCATCCATTCACTCATTCTCTTTTCCAACATTTACTGTGTGACTACTGACTAGCAGCCACCATGCTACATGCTGGGCCCTGCCCAGGTTCCTCAGCCTCCATCTAGGACTCTTAAAAACATCCTTAGGCACAGTCCTCAAAGACCACTTCCCCAGGAGGTCCCCTGACAGGTCTCTAAACAGCCAGCAAGCTCTCCCCCTTTTCTGAGCCCTTCCTACCTGTTACCTCCATGTGTAATCCAGTGTGATCTAACACACTCCAGAGATAAAATTTTACTTTGTTCCTCCTTGTAGGACAAGTAACTTCCTGGTTGGGGTCTGAGCTAAAAATAGCTTCTCCTGCTATGCAGAACAATGCAGGTGACACCACCCAACATGCCCCCTGGCAGAAGAAGCCCAAGAATGCCTCTTTCATCTCCTTATTTAAAAAACCATGGGATCACTCTTAGTGAAGGAATAATGGGATGACCAGGCAGATTTGCAAGATTAGGAAGATGAGGAAAAAAAAAAAGGTGAAAACAAAAACAAACTCATAAAAACAGAGAAAGAAAAAATTCTAGGTACTCCAAGACTCAGTATCTAATACCTTCTCCCTGTGAGGTCATCACGCAAGCCAACACCACTGTTAGAGCCGACGACCACACAGTGCCTACTCTGAGCCCAGCACTACCTGACTTCCATGTATTAGCTCATTTGATCCTCAGAACAATCTTCTGAGGCAGTACTATTTAGTATTTCCATTGTGCAAAGTAGGAAACTGTGGTGCTATTTAAGTGACTTCCCCAAGGTCCCATCACTTAGTCAACGGCAGCTCTACGTAGGCGCTCTGCTAGCCGGTCCAAAGTACTTTATTTTAACAATTGGGCTTACTGAGTATCCCATCTGAACTCAAGAAAATGGCATCTGAGCAATGTCTGGTATTTTCCCATGAGGAAGCTGCATTATGTGTGACTTGTGCCTACATGTGTTTGCTCACTTCCTGGGCCCATGCTCTCTGCCTCTGGAGATCTGCGGCCGGAACACGACAGTGTGAGTCTGGCTGCGAAAACATTCATACGACAGTGAATACACAATTTCATTTTGTTTAGCCACACACCACACGAGTTAACAGAGAAAGACTGGAACCATACACTGAGATGTTAGCTGCTTCCTTCCAGGGGCTGGCATGCACATGGTATTTAACGGCAACTCTTTCTGTATTTTCTCGAGTTCTAACCACCACCATTTTTACATGTAAGACAAAAGAAGAGACAGACCATGTCTTCAAAACGTGCCTCCTCTGTCAAAGAACAGCTGTGGAATCTCGGGCAAAATACCAGGTGACCAAGTAAATCAACCGAATCCGATAATACCTGCATAAACATATTAGCTGGAAATGTTTTATGCAAGAGGACACAGTATTATTTCTGCCCATCTGCCAGCCCTACTCTCCGTAACCACAGGAGGCACTATCATGTTCGTCTTGTAGACAAGAACACGGGGGCCCAGCGAGAGTGACTAACCCACGGATGTTATTAAGTGTTAGAACCAGAACACAGTGCTGACAGAGACAGCCTTTCTCACTGCAGCACACCGTCCCCAAATTCCCAAAATCGAAGGGAACCTTTACCAAATTCTGAAACGTACAGAGAGTCCTTTCTGCCAATGGTCTTGGTGTGTTTCGGGAGAAATGAAAAAAACTCATGCTCACAAGCGAAAAGGAATGTTTTCAGGGGTAAACTGTCATTTATCTCCTTGCTTATTCTTCCTCTAAGTTTCTCTTAGGATTTTCCTGATATTAGTCTTGGCCTGGAACATCTCTTGGCCTCACTTTTCTGAGTTGGACTGGAGGTTATAGAGAGGATCCATCCAAATTCCAAAATTATCCCCAGCCCAGGAATTTCCTGTGGGTCATGTGTAAACTGAAGTTACTCTGAAGATTTAAGTATACAGCAAGACACGTCTGTGAGAATCCAGGGAACCTGTGTCTCCCAAAATAGAGTGGTTCTAACATGGATCCAAATGCCTAATTCACTCTCAGAACTTGCCTCACCCTCCTGGGATCCTGTACAAGGAAAGTGAGCCCTGGGGTGAGATCAGGCCTCTCAATGAGTTCTGTGAACAGTAACAGCTAAGGACAGAAGTGAAGGGATTCCAGAGGCTGATGTGAAGGCTATTTTTCCAGCCCTCTCCCTCAGAACTGCAGTTTAAAACCCCTTCTAAATAACAAGTTACAACTTGGTACTCTAAAATCAGATCCTAAAAGAAGCCCTATTCTGCTGTTTTGAAAGACCTAATTATCAAAATTATCCAAGAAGAAAACAAGCCTTTTCCCTCATAATACACCAGAGGCACGGGGGGGGGGGGTGGGGAGAAGGGAGAAGAGAGCAAGAAAACATGGTCCTTGGAGAACAACAATTTTCTCCCACATCTTTCCAAGTTCTCATTCCTAATTATAGTAGCACAAAGTAGCCTTCGAGATGACACGGGTTTATGTGTGCAAAAGGACTCTCAAATATGTAAGCAACTTTTTCCCTCCTGTTTCCCCCAAGCTATCAAGGAGATGTTCAGTCATGTGTTGTATATAGACTGGCAGTGATTAGACTTAATCAGCAATTTCTTTCCTTCTTTTCTTTTTTTTAAATTTTGTTAAAGATTTTATTTATTTATTTGAGAGAGAGAGAGAGAAAAATAGAGACTGAGAGAACGTGTGGGAGGAGGGGCAGGGGGAGAAGCAGACTCCCCACTGAGCAGGGAGCCTGACGTGGGGCTCCATCCCAGGACCCTGGGAGCATGACCTCAGTTGAAGGCAGACACTTAACCAACTGAACCATCTAGGTGCCCTCCTTCTTTCCTTTTTAATTTCTTTTTCATTATTATTTTTTAATCTCTATGCCCAACATGGGGCTCAAACTCACGACCCTGAGATCAAGAGTTGCTCGCTCCTCTGGCTGCGCCAGCCAGGTGCCCCAGCAATTCCTCTCCTTGATGCAGCTCTCTAAGGCCTCTATCAAGTTACTCTACAGAAGGGAACAATGAGCAAGCTGAAGGGGAAAAAACTGGCACATTCTACAAACACCAAGATAGAAGTGAAAGACCTCAAAGAAACTGTTGAGACTTTGACAAGACCATTTCTGGTGACTGTAGGAAACAACAACAACAAATACACACACACACACACACACACACAGATGCATACATACTAACTGGTGAGGAAGATGTGCCTGAAGGTTGTCATCACAAGGAATCCTATGAATAATAATTCATATCCTGCAGAATCTTCTAGAAACACACAGGCACATAAAAATGATCGAATCCAGTTCAAAAGTCCCAAGGAGGTCCAATTCTATAGCACCCATTTCCAGAGCTATGTGTTTTTACCCCCACCCCTTAATATCCTAAAAAACAACTCAGTTCTACTATTGACAAGAAACTATGTGAAAGGTTGCACTTTGTTTTGAGGGATAATTGACAGTAGTTTCAGGTGAGCAACAATGATTTGAGATTTGTATATACTGCAAAATGATCATTTTAAGTCTAGTTAACATCCCTCAACCTTGTGATGAGAACTTTTAAGATCTACTCTTTCACCAACTTTCAAATAACCCTCACTTATTTTTTGTGTCCTCAACAAGAACATGTGGAAAGAAGGAAGGAAGGAAGGAAGGAAGGACGGAAGGAAGGAAGGAAAGATGTTTCGATGAAAGCCAAGCAATGCCTGATGTTCCTCCAGATCATTCTCAGTTTCTCCTGGTTGGGAAACTCTCTTGCATCCTGTTCCATTCTCCTGAGCAATTCTGGGCACCTGTGGGTGGGTTAGTATGAATGAGAGCTGGATAGGATACTGGTTATGATTCTTAGAAGTTTTCACTGGCAGGGACAACACAGAACAAAGAAATGAGATGTGTAGTTTCCCTGCCGGGGGTGGGGCAGATGGGACAGTGTGATAGGCCAGAGCTCCTCTGAAGGTAGGTGGGCTTTTTGTGATTTCACATGGGGCTCTAAAGGAGACCACCTTGCAGGCTGCCCCACGGAATCATGGGGAAAACCACTGCAGGAACACTAAGTGGGAGAGTAAATTCAGGCAACAGGGCCGGCAAGGGTCAGCTTCCCAGGGCTGCTCCCAGTTGCCTGAATGGTGAGAATGGATCCCTAAGATCCCACAGGCTTGTGAGAGGTATAATAATGGAAGACTATGGGGTGCCTAGGTGGCTCAGTCATTAAGTGTCTGCCTTCAGCTCAGGTTATGATTCCAGGGTCCTGGGATTGAGCCCTGCATCAGGCTCCCTGTTCAGTGGGAAGCCTGCTTCCCCCTCTCCCGCTCCCCCTGCTTGTGTTCCTTCTCTTGCTATGGCTCTCTCTTCAAATAAATAAATAAAATCTTTAAAACATAATAATAATAATGGCGGAGTACTTGTGGCCTACCATGAAGCCTGCCATGGCCTCAAAAGAAGGACCCTGTAGCAGATATTTTTAGACAATTATCTGAGCCAGCAGTCTGGGAAATAGGTTCCAAGTTTTCTATAGTATAACAAGGATGAAGCCAAGTCAGTGAAGGAGAAATCGCCAGGAGAAATTCAGACGAATACCAGGGAGAGGATCCCATTGACAGATGGGGGTCACAGGTCATAATACCCCAAAACAAAATACTCATGTCTCAGGGAAGAGCCCAGGTCTACAAATCTGCAGCAGACACCTGGAGGCCCCACAGGATACTCAAAGATACTCTTCCTATCCACCACCAACTGTCCCCTACCCTCAGAAAATCACATTCTGTAACCGTTAGGCCAGAAAGAGGAGGAACAAGAAGACATGGGACAAACTGGACATTTTACTTAAAGAGACTGAACAGTTACCAAAAATAATAGTTTTGATTACTGCATCAGACCAGGTTTAATGCATTAGACTAAAATACACCCTTTCCTCTCCCCACTGCCTGGAGTATAGGACTTTGTAAGAAAGATCAGATCTATTATGAACAAAATTTTTTTAAAAAGACAAAAATCAGTAAGTATGTGAGTGTACTATGAGTAAACTTGGACCACAATACACTTACAATATTTACTGCTTGCCTTCTGTGATCCAGCCAGTAGAGGTGTGAAAATAGGTCATCCAGGCTCTGTCTTCAAAGAATTCAGGGTCTTAGGGTGAGACACTCAATATTCACTGTGATGCACTAATGAGACAGCAATTATAAAAAGATGCAAAAGCCAGAGAGGCACCAAGGATAGAATGATGAACTCAGGTGCACATGTCTATTTCCCGCAGCATTATTTACAAGAGCCCAAGGATGGAAGCAGCCCAAGTGTCTACTGGCTGATGAGTGGATAAAAAGATGTGGTATATTTATACAAGGGAGTATTATTCAACCACAAAGGACTGAAATCTTGACATTTGAAACAACATGAATGGAGCTAGAGAGTAAAATCCTCAGCAAAATAAGTTGGTCAGAGCAAGATAAAGACCATATGATCTTAGTCATATGTGAAACTTAAAAGACAAAACAAATGAGCAAAGGAACAAAAAAGAGAGAGAGACAACTCAAGAAACCAACTCCCAACTATAAAGAACAAACTGACGGTTAGCACAGGGGAGGTGTGGAGCATGGGAGAAATAAGGGATGGGGATTAAGGAGTACACTTATCATGATAAAGAAAAAATAAATTTAAAATTTTTTTAAGAATGATGAACTCAGGGCATGAAGGGAAGTCTTGCAGAAAACAAAACAAAACAAAACAAAAAACACCTTCAAGCTGCATCTTACAGGATGAGCTGGAGATTTCTTGTCAAAAATGAGAGCAATAGGCACCTGAATTTGCTAAAATAAAAATAAAAGGGGGAGAGAGAAGACTTACTGAAAATGTGTGAGGACATGTCACAGAACCACAGGAATTTAACACCCAAACCTTGAAAGTGAGGCACCTGGACAGCAAGGGCTTGGGCTTTAGCAGGACCCTACCCTACAAGTACTTCTCTCTTTATATGTTTGTACCTTTTCCTCCTACCACAGACTGCTCTCTCCCAGTGAATGGCTTCCACTCCTGCCTTCCGGCACCACCATTCATGAAGGGAGACATGTCCTCCCAAACTCCAATCTCAAGAATCCCAAGGCCGGACTCTGACTGGCCGAGGAGACTGACCTGAGAGAGACGCCCAGCCCATGGCACCCAAGAAGGCAAGGTCACATGAGAAGGTGGCAGCATCATTGGGACCCATGGCCAGAGCAGTACAGGGCACCCTCTCTAAATAATCTGAATGCTGTTCAGCAAAAGGCAGGAGGCTAGTAGGCACACAACAATAATCATCTAGGCCAACGCAGTATTTGGCACCTCTCTACATTTCCACAACCCCATAAGTCAAGAGTGTATGAGCCCGGGCTATTTTCCATCATTTTAATACATTCTATGTATGCCTAACTCTGCCCATTTGCTTGGAGGGACCACCTGCCTATTAAAACCCCACCAGTTCACCATAGGCTATTAAAATGACATCCCTTTCAAGGTGACATTCTTTGCTTCACCTTGAACTTCAACAGTAATTCTTCTGAACTTCTCCTATGGGATTCATCACTTTCTGGCTTAATATATCTGAATAAACAACTATTGGTTCTTGCCCCAGACTGAAGTGGTAGGGAAGAGGCCCTGAACATGGGATACATGGAATAGTGCCTTCCTTCCATTATAGAGGTTAATGCAGAAATACATCTTGCCCAGGAATTTAAGCTAGCCAAGGGGAAAAAAAAAAATCAGTTTCACGTATTTGGCCAAGCATTTGTTGAACTAAAGGGAGCCCTGAGGGGTATATAGCTATGTTGTTTGGCAAGGGGCTTGTAATCCACCTCCTTTCCCCTGCTTGACCAAAGTAGGTTTCCAGGCAGAGTCAGAGATGAAACTGCCCTATCCTCAAGGTAAACACTGTCTTCATTGTGAGCCAACAAAATCTTGGCAGGTTATGTCACCTTTAAGAAAACGTTTCTCTTCCTCAATAAGGATTTTTGTAGTGACTTATTACCCCTGTGGTGTTCAGGCATCCTTTGGGGGAATTCTGGAACTGAACACACACATGCACATGAAACTCTACCTGTGGGTCCAGTGAAACTTCATGAAAGAAAGAAGAGAAAACACACCAGAGAACAAGTAAGGCCATGAAATAAAAGTAATTCACCTTTGAAAATTATTATTCAACCCTCTGAAATGTCATCATACTTTAAATATGCACTGTGTCAGGGAATTATTTTTCAGACTATGTACCTGCCCTCCTAAATGAGCATCCAGAAAAGGCCAACACAGTGGTCTGATGATTCTCATCTCCGTCCCCAGCAAGCTCAATCCCTCTAACTTGATCTTTCTGCGACAAAACTGTGAACCTTCCAAAACATACTGAAAGCTCTCTCATGCCATCCTTTTCTCAATTCATCCTGCCTCTTCCTCTCCTCAGTCAATGACCCAGCGCTGCACACATCTGTCCATCTCTTCCTACCCAAGTGATGACGTGCAGCAGGACTATATACCTAGGCGTATGGATCTATCAAGACAGAGGAATCTACCACTTTCCTCCTCCAGAGTTTTCACCCCCACCTCTTTTCCTAGCCAAAGACTCAGAAGAGAGGGAGAAGCTAGAATGGTGAGACAAAGTGGCACCCTTCGAGCATAAATAGCTACCCAGTGAAGTTCATTATCCCTTCCCTCTACTAAGAGGTGGTACAACATACTGGGAAGAACAAAACCTCTCAAGTCAACACCTGGCTGTAGGATTGGCTCTTCATTTATTGGCCTTTATCTTGGACCACTCACCCTCCCTACTCTGGGGCCTCAGAGCTCCCAACTAACAAATGAAGCTGACAACCACATCCATCTAACATACACACCTTTTATGACCTAACTCATAGAAAAACACTTTATTTGGATGTCACTCATTTATTCGTTTTCCTTCCTTATTGTACCATGGTAACTGGTCCTTGATTTCCTGGCATGGTCAGAGGAATCACTTTAAAGCTCGCTGAATTTCACTTGCTTCGCTTATGAGACAGGGGAATTATCTATCTTACAGAGTTATTTTGAGAACCATATACCCTCAATGTAAAGAGCCTACCACAGCTTGGTAATCAGTGGCTATGATGGCTAATAAAGCACCACAAAAATCTTACTTTGACTATGGACAAGATGTGGTACTTCCTAAGCCCTCCAAGGTTATGAAGCTTTCTGTGAGGCCCAGCCTCCTTCGTCAACTGCAGACTGGTTTTGCACCAGCACATGACGGGGAAAGGCCCTCTTCCATGCTCTATGTCATAAGAGAGGCACATGATGCAAGCTGGAGTAGGCAAGAGGGACAGCAGTTGCCTAAGTGTATGAAAGGCACTGGGTCCTAATGATTAATATTAAAGAATGCATTTTAAAGATTGAAGACTAATTATGGCTAACTTAGGTAAGGTCCAATCTCTGCACTTTTTTTTTTTTAAAGATTTTATTTATTTGACAGAGAGAGATCACAAGCAGATGGAGAGGCAGGCAGAGAAAGAGAGAGAGGGAAGCAGGCTCCCTGCTGAGCAGAGAGCCCGATGCGGGCCTTGATCCCAGGACCCTGAGATCATGACCTGAGCTGAAGGCAGCGGCTTAACCCACTGAGCCACCCAGGCGCCCCAATCTCTGCACTTTTTAATCTTTGATTTATAAACATTCATTTTCTTGGTTCAATCTCCTACTGAAACCAACAAAACAAAACTCCAGGCATTCCTGGAGTCTCTGAAGCAGAACGGTCATGGATACTAGCCCACTCCAATCATTAACCACAAGGTTTCCAGTACAGCCTGTCCTGAGGAATGACAAGGGGCAACTTTCAAGAATCCCAAGATATTTCTGAGGGAGCCTGGTTTTAAACGCTTTCACCCTCTGCTTATATATATCACATTCCTTTCTAGACATGGTCACTTCCAAAGGCACAGTTTCTAAGTTAATCATTTTCTCTTCCATTCTGATGGGAGGAGGATGAGAAAACACTAGATTCACTTTTTAGTTGACGTCAGTATTGGTGGGTTTCTGCTAATCTAGATTTCCCCTTTTTACCAAACTCCCTCTATTTTCACATCTCTTTAAACAAGCCAATAGTGTGTCTGTGTATGTATGTCTATCAAAGAGCAGCAATAACAAGGACAGGATGGAGTATTAAAAGAGAATACTAACAAGGGGGATCAGGAAAGAGAAAGCATATTGTGAATAAAAGAGAATATTTCCAACAAAATATGAGAGGTTTAACTAATAAAGCAGAAAATCCAAGGCTTCAAAACCTCCTTCCTGACTTCCCGAGTGACCAGAACTTACCTTGTAAGAATGACATCGGTGCTAACTAGAAGAATGAGCAAGAAATACAAACCACCTAGGTGTTAAAGACTGGCAAAAATCAACAGATCATCCTATAAGCGAATGGAGACCACAGTTCCAGCACAAACAGGCCACTGGGCTGAAAAAATCGTTTCTTGATGTTTCTTCCACTATACAGAGGCAGCATGTCTGAATCCCGTGAGATGTGGGATCCATTCTTAGTGCTAACATCCCTATAAGCAGGGACTGTATCTGTCTGGTTCACCACTTCACCCCACCCTCTAGGACAACGCTTGCCATTCTGGAAATGCCTGTTGAACACATGAATACTTCCCCATCACTTCACCTCTTTAGACTTATCAAACTCCTCTGTAACATGAGGCAGGTGGCCCAGGTCACCCCTAGGCCCACAGTTCTGGGACTCTACCTAGCCAAGAGGGCAGCACCACCAAACCCACTCTTCACAACTAGATCATCATCATCTAGCCAAAAAGGAAACAGGGGACTCAGACAATTCCTAACTCTTTCCTACCAACGTTATTTCCACTTATCGTTTGTTTATTAGCTGCGATAGTTAATTATTTTCAAATCCCAAGTACCTGCTTTCACTTGAATTGAGTTTATGTTATGACTTCTTGCTGTAGCTCAAACTGGCTGCGCTCCCAGTTTAGATTTCAAAGGAGAACATGACTAATGCACTCCCTACAAAACCACTGGACTCCCAAGCTCCTCCAATGCTCTCCTGATCATTAACCCCACATCTCCCCAAGCTGTTAGACAAGGCAGGCCCCCAATGACATAGACATCCAGTCAGTCTGCCAGGGAAAAAACATATGAAGATCATTTCCCAAAATGAAATGAGCGAGAATGAGCATGAAGACTTCAGTCTTACGGAACAGCAACCTGCCTTTGAGCTGTTCCCACTGTACCAGAGTATTTGGCCCCAAGAATTAACGATGTAGTGTATCCCCCCACTTTCAGAATTTAGAAGTTTTTAAAAAACATTATTTGGAAATAATTTCAAACCTCCAGAAAAGATAGAAGAAGGGCATAAAGAACACCAAGGTATCACCTTTCCCTAGATTTACCTATTGTTAACATTTGACTCCATTTTCTGTATGTGTCTGAGCTTGCTTTTACATGCATATGCTCATGCTCTCTGTTCCATAAAGTTTTTCCTCCTGAACCATTTAATGGTAAGCTGCATTTATCATGGCACCTTCACCCGAAGAAGAAATTAAGTTTTAAAACACAAGAACAGGGGCGCCTGGGTGGCTCAGTGGGTTAAGCCACTGCCTTCAGCTCAGGTCATGATCCCAGGTCCTGGGTTCAAGCCCCACATCGGGCTTTCTGCTCAGCAGGGAGCCTGCTTCCTCCTCTCTCTCTGCCTGCCTCTCTGCCTACTTGTGATTTCTCTCTGTCAAATAAATAAATAAAATCTTTAAAAAATAATAATAAATAAAACACAAGAACAGAAGGACGCCTGGAGTGTGGGGGAGCTCAGTTAGTTAAGTGCCTGCCTTCGGCTCAGGTCATGATCTCAGGGTCCTGGAATCGAGCCCTGTGTCAGGATCCCTGTTCAGGGGGAGTCTGCTTCTCCCTCTCCTCCTGGCTCATGCTCACTCTTTGCTATCTCTCTCTCTCTCTCTCAAAAATCAATCAATCAATCAAATCTTAAAAAAAGAAAAAAACCCACCACAGAAAAGTGGAATGTTGTGCAACATTTTTAAAGTCCCCAGTAATAGAATTTCAAGGATGACAGCAGAGCAGCATAGGGAATTTGTTCAGGCCGAGGATTGCTATGACCCCTGGATGTGTAACCAATCTTATTACTGGGGGTTACCTTGATTCTAGCCAAAGAGCAAACATGCGAACACACCACATACACCACATACACACACACACACACCCCTCTATTTAATTTTAGAAGGAAAAAAAAAAAAGGCCCTTGAGGCAAACCAGGTATGTTGACAACTGCCAGCCTCCATTTTTCTCATCAAAAAGCTGGGAGTAATTCAATAGGTCATGCTGTTCTGGTGAATAGACAATTCTGCTCCATAAGGATAAAGCTAGAGACAACCCACTTTCAGAAACATCCCTTCTGCCTTCAAGTTCATGAAAATGTTCCTTCTTCCTTGAATTAAAAACAACCACATTAACTCCCTACACATGATAATGAACAGATGGGTCCCTAACTTTCTTGTTTTTGTGAACTTCAGAAGGCAAGAGGATGGGGAAGCGGAGACTGAGGACACTAGCTTGCTCCTTGATTTCTAAGGCCTAGACGGCAAGAATGAATTTGCAAGGGGGGGAATGAGTGGCATCCACACAGTGTATTATTAAACAGGCCACAAATAAATGACTTTTTCCTTTGGCAGTAAAGCCTTTTGCGTACTTGATAATTACTAATAAACTTTTTAATATAAGACTAGATCCCCTGGAGATTCACAGGCTTTTTTGTTTAAATTACTTTCTTAAAACCCTTCCTTGGAGCAACTATAAAATCAATAGTCTAAAATGGAACAATCTGCTTGGGTAAAGAATTAAAAAAAAAAAAAAAAAATTAACACCCGCTCCAAAACACAAAAGCAGCAGAAACAGGGGTGGGGGCTGGGGGCTGTACCAAATATGTACATAGATCTCAGAGTCAACAGGACTCTCTATTGCCAAGGTAACTCCCCACAAAGTGAATCTGCAACATTTCCCTTGTACCGAACCCCCTTCCTTTTTTAAAGAGAACTGCACGTGTACAATACAGCACAAAGGCAGACTCAAAGTGAAAGGAACCGGAGAACAAGCAGGTTTACCTCCGGAGCCTCTCTGCAAAGAATTTTTAGAGTCTGAGAGTTTTATACAATACATGCGTAAACTTGCACTTCATCAGAAAACAGTCTGGCAAAGCAACAAGGAAAAGAAAGGTAAGAAGACAAAGCTCCCTGGGCTTGGCTCAGAGGGAAACAAAATAAAAGATCCCAGGATCTACCTTGCTTGGATGCCCTCCGCCGAATCTTCATTTTCGGGAAGGAAGGCCATGAGTAGTTAAAAGGGGAGTCGGAGTCAGAATCCATCTTTTTGTTTTGCTTCAATCAATAGATTCAACAGTGGAGACTCAGGAAGAACTCGGGGGCGTCCCCAGCCAGGAGGCGAGTCTCCCGAGTCTCCCGTGTGATGTCAAAGGAAGGAATGGGGCTGGGTGAAAAGCTCCCGCACACGGGGAGGGAGAGGCAATAAATGTTTTGTTTCCTTCAGGCGTCCAGGCATGTAGACGGAGAAGGAGGCTGTAAATATTAAAGCCAAACTAGGGAAGTAAAAAGAGAGAGAGAGAGAGGCAGCTGAGAGTTGCACTGGTACAACACAGTCCTGTTATTCAAAAGGTCACTGGGAGCACATGAATCATTAACTCCCCTCTTCTCCAGGCTGGAAATGGAAACGAAGAAGGAAGGTAACTGTGAATTCAAAGAGAGCTGCCTGGGCTTCAAGAAAAGCCTCAAATGCGGGCACATGTTTTGCTCTGGAGCTAGAGAATGGCCTCCGAAAAGCCACCCTGCACAGGGACATCAAGGCTGAGGGTTCCAAGTGTGGACAGCCAGAAAGCTCAGGACACTGACAAGTAAAAGCCAGCGTATTCAGGGAGGGGAGTTTTCCAGCGAAATCACTTCTTTTACAGGACTGACAGTACAGGCAACTTTTCGGATGCTAGGGTCGAAACAGTTTGGATAATTCCTTCCACAGTCTAGTCTCTCCATCCCTTTAAAGCTCAAGTAGTTGGAAGCTTTAAGTATTTCAGAGGATTATGCTCATTAAATGCACATCTACTCCTGTTCAGCACAACTGGGGCATTTTGCTTCAATCGTCACCAAATCTGGCTGTCAATCATAAGGATTTGGGTACCCGAGGAGCTTGGCTCTAAACCCGCAGTCCCTCTCAACAGAGCTAGTGACTAAATTACCACAAACCAAGAGTTCTTACTTGGTCCCCAGTCCATACGGAGAACCCGCTGGTAATCAGCAGTCAGGAGAAGCCCATGGCCACCTCTCCCTGGACTGGGCCACTCTTACTTCCCTGCTCTCCACAGGCACACGCAGAAGCTCAAGCACAGCAGCCAAGATCTCTGGCAGAAAAAAAGCACACCCCAGGTCTCAGAGCGAAGTCTCTCCTTAAGCATTTACTTAGTACTCTTGATAGCAGGAAACGGCATGTTTTCTTTTGTGAGCTCACAGGACACCCAAATAAACTGAGACGGTGGAAACGATATGAGGGTCTGTACGACTCTGCAGATCCAAAGCCCGGCACTATGTGCCTTCATGAACATTCCTCTTTCCTCCAGGGGTGCCTGGGGGCTCAGTTGATTAAGCAAATGCCTTTGGCTCAGCCTGTGATCTCCAGGTCCTGGAATCTTCTGACTCCCTGCTCAGTGGGAAGTCTGCTTCTCCCTCTCCCTGTCCCTCCTCCAGCTCATGCATACACACACACACACACACACACACACACACACTCTCTCTCTCTCTCTCTCTCTCTCTCTCTCAAACAGTTTTTAAAAAGATTTTATTTATTTATTTGACACAGAGAGAGAGAGAGCACAAGCAGGAGGTGCGACAAAGGGAGAGGGAAAAGCAGGTTTCCCACTTAGCAAGAAGCTTGATATGGGGCTGGATTCCAGAACTCTGGGATCATGACCTGAGCCAAAGGCAGATGCTCACATAAATAAAATCTTTTAAAAAAATTCTTCTTTACTATTGACTTTATCCTGCCATGCTGTGTCAGAAAAGAGATGCATAACCTGCTCCCTGATAGCTAACCCTGTCTGGTTGGGTGGAAAGGGAGAGGTCCAGATAGAACTGGAGCAAGGGGAAAAACTACTTCATTTCAAATTCATCAAAATCAGAATGACATGAACCACTCCTGTGTTTTTATACGGTTTGCTACATAAATATAACATACAAATAACAAAACCCAACTACGAGACGAGACCGTTGTAAGCATGAGAGCTAAGTCAAAATAAACATTAACATATGTTCTACTTTGTGGCCTTTTATTTGAAAAATAATTACATATTTTTCTTAATTCATTAGATGTACTTTTAAGAATAAATTATTGTCAATCCTTTCATCAGGTAAGAGAGTTGTACTGCATGTGGATCTTTGTAGGAAAATAAAGTCTTGAAGATGAGTGTTTCCATTCATTCTCAGTTTTACAGCTTAGGAAAGTACCAGGGACACCGTAGGCATGTAATGAATGAATGAACGATTTACACTTAAAAGTCTTAATCTATAGATGGAAGAGCTTTACAGGTCATCTGTAAATGTTATTTAATATCCTGACTGAAGATATGTATTTAAAAAATTTTTTTTAACTCAAGTATAGGTGACACACAATGTTATATTAGGTTCAGGGGTACAGAGTGATTCCACAACTCTGCACGCCATGCTCAGGAGAACCACTGCCTGTCACCATACAATGCTATTACAGTCCCAGTGACGAGAGTCCCTACGCTACAGAAAACATGTAGCTTCCCAAGAGTTCCTGCAGCTTTGCGTCAAGTGTTTAAAAATATATTTGTATTTTATTCATCACAATAGTAACTTAATATGAAAAGATAGAAGAGCCAGACTCCTGAGTCAACAAAGCCCACTGTCCTCCAAGATTCCAGGCAATACTGGGGCTATAGATAGATCCATGGACCCTCAGCTGCCTCAGAGAGGTCTGTAGACCAAAGAAAGGGAACCTCCACCTGTTTAGACAATCACCAAATTAAAATTTAAGTGTTGGATCAGGAGATAATATTATCTTTCTCGTTTTTCATGTATGTTTAAGTTTTAGAGCCACTTCACCAGGATCAATCCTGGGTCAACAAATGATTAGGACTGCTCCTCTCTTGACCATGAGTGATAGATTGGAAGAAAGGCAGGACAAACCCAAGAGAAACATGAAAAAATCTTTGTAAAACACATTTTCTAATAGTTGGGCTGCTAAGTAGATTCTTCTTTATCTAGTTCTCCCCCAAAGCACAGACCTTATTGACCAATTATCTGTCAATTGATCTTTGATATGGAAGTTATTCTGACAACAAAGAAGAACTACCAAAAAATGCATCTGAGAAGCTCGAGAAGATTCTCTATTCTTATTTGCTTTATTTACCAATATTTTTAAAGAATGAATGATTGCCACTGACAGTGAGGTTAGCATTCAGTTAACACGTAATTCGGACAGCTCATTTTCTTGCTCACCAAAGACTCTCTCCCAAATGTGGGTCATTTATCCTCCTTGTTTTCTAGAGGAATTCACTTTTCCCCCCATTATACCAATACGATTGCACTTAAATTAATTCAAGATGTTATTCACATCTCATTCATATCCAATGGATTAATTTCTTTGCTTTCCCTGGCTGACTCCAACTGCAGTTGGCAGAATTCAAGGATATATTCCCAAGGCCACTTTCTCATCAGGATGTCCTACAACTACTACAATGCAAGAGTGTGAATGATTTCATCAGCCTTACTGTACCTCCTTTAATTAGGAAATCCTTAGAAAATTACCTCCATAAGGCTACAATCACCCAGGGCAGATACTGTTGCCTTGAAGTTTCAGCTGTCAGGAACACCCACATAGAAGAGAAGCTTCCCTTGATTCTCCTCCTGTCATGACAACAGATCACCTAGCTTCCAACCTTGGTGAAATTAATCTTCCTTGGAAGGGTATTTATATTTTGATTTGAATTACAGTATTTGTAAAGTTTTCTTATCCTCCAGTGAGACCCAAAATGTCTTGAGTGCAAGAGCTGTGTCATACTCCTATTTTTACAGAGCCACAAGCTAAAAAGGAAAATTGTGGGGTTTTGGAGCCATATATATCTGGGCTTGGAGATCGGCTCTGTCACTTATTTACTTAGTGTCACTCATACTTTCTGATCCTCCACAGTCTCCTAGAAAATGGGGTCATAACAACCATACTATAAAGACTTGTAAGGATCAAATGAGGTTATAAAGGTAAAGAACTTAATGGCTAAGTTTTCATTAAGTTTCAGCTTAAATATTAAATAAAGATAAAGTTTTCCTTTCACTGTATTCTCTTGTGTATTATAGACACTGAAGTATCCCTATGTCGACCTCAAGAGTAATGGCTTCATTTTCTGAACTGAGACATACAAGTGTGCAAAGAAGTTCCAAGACAATCATACCAAGACTGAAACAGAAGGCTTTGTTTTCCTTCTCCGCTCCATTGTTTAACAACCACGCGTTTTAACACTGCTAGACACCATTCTTGTTAAAAGTCATTAAAACACACAGGCAAGAGGAGATAAGACCCCTAAATGCCAGGACAAGCCTATCCTGGTTCACTTCAGCCAGCGCAGTGGCACCGTGATGTATCCTTGGGTAAAAATCAGAGATGGTCAGAATCTTCCTCAAGGGGCGCCTGGGTGGCTCACTGGGTTAAAGCCTCTGCCTTTGGCTCGGGTCATGATCCCGGGGTCCTGGGATCGAGCCCCACATGGGCTCTCTGCTCAGCAGAGAGCCTGCTTCCCCCTCTCTCTCTGCCTGCCTCTCTGCCTACTTGTGATCTCTGTCAAATAAATAAATAAAATCTTCAAAAAAAAAAAAAAAGAATCTTCCTCAAAATCCTTTAGGAGGCACCATGTCATCTCCTGGAGTTCAACACAAGCAGTTCTTCTTTGTTGGAGAACATTGTGACTTTGGTTATGAACCAAGTGAAATGCTTGGCTCTGACCGACAGGCCACACTACATAGAAAATACGGATTTTTAAAAGCATAGCTCATATCCATGTGCTAGATGCACTCACTCTGAGAAGCACCTAGGGGACAGCACATTCACATCTACAATGTCACACCCACTCAAGGACATGGCATTGCTCATACAGCCATCCCAAGGTTTAAATTATTATTTCCCTCCCTACTTCCCTATTCTCTCTTTTTTTTAAACAGAGCCCAAGAAGTTGCTTTCACATAAAACGGACATGAATTGGGAACATGGGGCAAGCACTGTTGTCATACATTGGGATTTTAGGATGTCACTATTTCCTAATGCCATCTTACTTTAACCATAAGAATACTTTTTATTGGGACACCTGGGTGGCTCAGTTGGTTAAGCGACTGCCTTTGGCTCGGGTCATGATCCTGGAGTCCTGGGATCGAGTCCCGCATCGGGCTCCCTGCTTGGCAGGGAGTCTGCTTCTCCCTCTGACCCTCCCACTTCCCATGCTCTCTCTCTCTCTCTCTCTCTCTCATTCTCTCTCTCTCAAATAAATAAAATCTTTAAAAAAAAGAATACTTTTTATTTCTTATCTACCTGTATTACCTTGGTTTACTTTAATAAAAAACTTGCATGCACTTTCAGAGGTTTTTACATCACCCTACTACCTAAGGGGGAAAACTGGATGTACGCTAGATGTCCATCAAGATGACATTACTTACATTACGACATATCCACATATAGTGTAAGAATATCCAAAACGCTAAGGACAGGAAAGTTGATTTTTTTTTAAGATTTTATTTATTTATTTGACAGAGAGGGAGAGATCACAAACAGGCAGAGAAGCAGAGAGAGAGGGGAAACCGGCTTCGCGCTGAGCAGAGAGCCTGATGCGGGGCTCGATCCCTGAGATCATGACCTGAGCTGAAGGCAGAGGCCCAACCCACTGAGCCACCCAGGTGCCCCAGGAAAGTCGATTTCTGAACAAAGCAACATATTTAAGAATTACGTTGGCAAGATTTCCACCAGCTGTTAGAACAGCTACAAGTATCAGATGATACTTTTAAGGAAAAAAAAAGACTCTTGGTGTCTCTCTTTTTGTTTTAAACTTTGAAATCCGTTGGCATAACCTCAAAGAAAAGAAGCAGGACAAACAGGCTAAATGTTTCTGAACAATGAATTAGGAGAAATTTTGACTCTATCATGGAGAGGCAGCTTGAATCCGGGGTGTGAGGGGTCTAGAAGTGGGAGAAGAATGGAGATGAGCAATAAGGCTGCAAAGAGCAAGGGCAGAGGGACAGTCATGTGTCTTGTCATAGCCTCAGGAGAAAGAGATTCCTCAGGATGAGAAGTACCACGGCAACTGGGGAGAGCAACATCTACATTTTAGGGTTTTTTTCTGCGAATGTTCCCATTCCCATTTTCCCAAACCTTCCCAAAAAGTATCTTACATGCCACAAACTTATTTTTAAACTTAATTTTTTAATCCATTTGAAAATTCAAAGTTCAGCTTACTGTTCTTTTTTTTTTTTTTTTTTTTAACATATAATGTATTATTGACTTCAGGGGACCAGGTCTGTGAATCACAGCACTCAACATGGGCTTGTATATGGTCATTCACATGCATATAAGTGAACCAGGAGATATAAAAGGAGCAAAAAACTTAGTCTTAACATGAACTCAAATCTATCAATTCCAAAGTTCGGAGGCTAAAATTCCCACAAAATGTAATAGATAATCTCAATTTGAAATAAAGGGTGGCTGATCTTTTTTTTTTTTAAGGTTTTTATTTATTTATTTGACAGAGAGAGAGAGAGAGATGACAAGTAGGCAGAGAGAGAGGGGAAGCAGGCTCCCCACCAAGCAGAGAGTCCGACGTGGGATTCAATCCCAGGACCCTGAGATCATGACCTGAGCTGAAGGCAGAGGCTTAACCCACTGAGCCACCCAGGGGCCCCAAGGGTGGCTGATCTTGTAATATATGCTACTAGAGTATCGTTACTTCTAGGCCTTCTCAATGAACAGATTAAGGAAATAGCTCCGCATGTGCCCTGACCTATTTATATACACTTATCTACAAGTATTTCTATATGCAACCACACATATCTATGTTAACTAATCATGTGTGCATACTAATGTGGCCAACTCTAATTCATCACCACACAGAACATTCTAGCCTCCTCCCCTTGGTTATCTACCAACTCCCACCCACTCCAACATAAGGATAATGTCTATAACCCATTTGCTTAAGTATTCATTTCCAGTGCACTTTTACAGTAGTATAAAAATTGTTAACGTGTATCCCCGTGAGAAACAACTTCATCACCTAAAGGACAGTGCTTATTCACATTAATTTGCCCTTATTCTTACAAATGCTATCTCGTTTCCAAAGTTACAGAGGTCTGAAAATTTCACATCTCTTACAATGAGGCACCTCATCCATTTTTAGTAGTTAGATTGTTTTGTCACATTCTGCCTCCATCAAAGGATCCTCCAACTTCATTTTTTTTAATTTGCACACATTAAAGTTTATTTGGGTGCCATAAAGTTCCCTGAGTTTTTACAAATGCAGTGCCATGGAACTACCATTAGAGTATCATAAAGAATACTTTCACCTCTCTAAAACAAACAAACAAACAAACAAACAAAAATCAACAAAAACCACTATAATGGGAATGTGTACAAATGACAAGGAAGCCAACTGTAAGAATTCCCCATTGCCAAAGCTAGACTACTTCTCAACAACAAATAGAGCATTGTTAAATTACTATGCAAAGTGTCAAATACCCATGAATGCATATGAGATAAATGATTGAAGAAACAGATGGGGAAGTCTAAGTCTCCCACATAGAAGAGTTTCCAGTTATTTATTTGCCCACAAGAAAGTATACAGAGGA
Source organism: Lutra lutra (assembly GCF_902655055.1). Classification (NCBI taxonomy): domain Eukaryota; kingdom Metazoa; phylum Chordata; class Mammalia; order Carnivora; family Mustelidae; genus Lutra; species Lutra lutra. Next base: position 101,380,219 of record NC_062282.1, on the reverse strand, counting down.
CACTCCACCCCTGAAGTATGGCCTGCACATCTTTCCAAAGAGTATGCAAAGGGTAGTAGGGAAGAGTAACTTTACAGTGAAGAAAGCTGACCCTACCTCCACCACTAATCAAGGTCATCATTAACAGTTTGAAGTAATGTTGATGGCATAAACCATTGATATGATGAAAATGGCATTCTACCTCTGTGGTCTTCCTCCCAAACCCATAACCCCAATATAATAATCGGGAACACGTCAGAAAAATAGCATTGTACAAAATATCTGACCAGTAGTCCTAAAACTGTCAAGATAATTAAAAACATGCAAAGTCTGAGAAATTCTCACTGCCAAGAGGAGCCTAAGGAAACATGGTAATATAATATGGTATCCTGGAGAAGATCCTAAGACACAAAATGGAAATTAGATAAATCTAAGGAAATCTAAATAAAGTATGGACTTTAGTTAAAAATAATGTATCAATACTGGTTAACTCATTTGAACAAAGGCACCATAGTATATGTTAATAGGGGAAGACAGACATATGGGAATTCTCCAAAGTATCTTTATAATTTTTCTATAAATCTGAAATCTGTTCTAAAAACTCAAAAAAAAAATTTAAAGGATGAGACAAAAAGTACAGAATCTATGTTCCCTCGATGGATGTTTGTGGAATTCATGCTAAAAGACTGCATCACTTTATCATATACACAGAATTCAAGTTATGCATAAAAGTGCACTTTCTTTTGCCTAAGGTATTATGTGAAGTAACTGTGTAGCTCTGACAAAGCTAATTAGACATTAAAAGATGTGCTGAAACAAATTTTAATTTTTCACAAACAAATAGTATCTCTTTGGAGTTAATAGGTTCCCAGGAGGCAACCCCAGTGAGAGGCTCCCATGTGCACCAGAGGGTAGGACCGTCTACCTCAGTGAGATCACAGAAATCTTATTGGCAGACAAATCTCAAGAGCCTGGATGAAACCCAGCTAGCTCACTCAGTCTTCTACTTGAGTTCTCGATAATGTTAGCTTTACTCTATGATTTTTTTGTTATTTTGATTATTATAAAGAACCATATTTAGTACTGGATCTCCTGTTCAATTTGCGATGGTACCACTTCTCTATACATTAGCCCATACACATCCTTCCACAAAATCTCATACTATGAAGAATAAATCCCATTTGGCTTTCTTGCTCATGGCTGAAATAAGGGACCATATTTCTTAACAATGTCTTCTCAATTAGCCACTCTAAAAGTTAAACCAACTTGTCCAAATAAATTGTTAGCTTTCATGCCTGGGAACACAAGCTCTAACTTAACTGCCTTGAAGTCCCTTCCAAGAGATTAACCAGCAGTACTCAAAAAAGAGCAAGCCTAAACTCACATAAGCACACTTACACACTGCTACCAAGCCCTGAACCCAGTGATTCTTCTGTGAGAGCAATTCCTTCATTAAATATCTAGACACACTGGTATACTCAAGGATTTCAGCACAAGAAAAGGGGAAGAAATCTGTGGCTGGAATTCTAAATTTCTATGTAAAAATTTTAAATACTCTTTACAGAACATATGTCCTATTTTTTATTTGTTTCATGTTTTATAAATTAGTAGTTTACTTAATATTTTATTTTTGTCTGAATTTTATAATGTAATCATTTGACTTAAACATCAAAATAGAATCTTTTGGGATGGAGTCTATGTGATTTACTCATTCACTAAGCTAGTTTATTTGGACTTGAGGATCTCAGTTTGGAGACTCAAAATTTAGAATTCATATATAATGAGGAAAAGATGGTTTCTTTAACAAAAAATGTTGGGAAAACTGGACAGCCACATGCAAAGAATGAAACTGAACACTTTCTTCCATCACATACAAAAACAAACTCAAAGTGGGTTAAAGACCTCAATCTGAGACCTGAAGCCACAAAAATCCTTGAAAAGAGCACGGGCAGTTATCTCTCTGACATCAGACATAGCAACATTTTTCTAGTTATGTCTCTTGAGGCAATGGGAAAAAAAAAAACTATTGGGACTATATCAAAACAAAAAATTTCTTCACAGTAAAGGAAACCTCAACAAAACTGAAAGGCAACTTACGGAATTAGAGAAGATATTTGTAAATGACATTTCCAATAAAGGGTTAGTATCTATAGGATATAACTGAACACCCAAAAAACAACCCAATTAAAAAATGAGCAGAAGACATGAACAGACATTTCTCCAAAGAAGAGATACATATGACCAACAGACACATGAAAAGGTCCTCAGTATCATTCATCATCAGGGAAATGCAAATCAGAAACACAGTGAAATGCCACCTCACACCTATTGGAATGGCTAAAATCAAAAACACAAGAAACAGCAAATGTTGGTGAAGTTGTGGAGAAAAAGGAACCCTTGTTCACTGTTGGTGGGAATGCAACCTGGTGCAGCCACTCTGGAAAGGTATGCTTGTTCCTCAAAAAATTAAAACTCAAACTACACTACAGCTGAGCAATCACCCTGGTATTTACCTTGAAATACAAAAACACTAATTCAAAGGAATACACACACCCTGATGTTTATAGTAGCATTATCTACATGGCCAAAATATGGAAGCAGCCCAAATGGCCACTGACTGATGAATGGATCAAGAAGATGTAGTATGTAAACACAATGGATGATTATCCAGCCATAAAAAAGAATGAAATTTTGGGGCACCTGGGTGGCTCAGTGGGTTAGAGCCTCTGCCTTCAGTTCAGGTCATGGTCTCAGGGTCCTGGGATCGAGTCCCATGTCGGGCTCTCTGCTCGGTGGGGAGCCTGCTTCCTCCTCTCTCTCTGCCTGCCTCTCTGCCTACCTGTGATCTCTGTCTGTCAAATAAATAAATAAAAATCTTAAAAAAAAAAAAAAGAAATTTTGCCATTTGCAACAACATGGATGGAGCTAAAGAGTGTGATGCTAAACAAAGCAAGTCAGAGAAAGACAAATACTGTATGATCTCATTCATACGTGGGATCTAAGAAACAAAACAAACAAGCAAAAAACCAAAACAAAACAAACAACCAAAGGAAAGAAGAGAGAAACCGAGAAAGACTCTTAATTGTAGAGAACTGTTGGTTACTGGAGGGGAGGTGGGTAGAGGGATGGGTGAAATAGGGGATGGGGATTAAAGAGTACACTTACCATGATGAAAAAATAAAACAGAAAAAAAACCCCAAAATTTAAAATTCAGAGAAAAAACCTGCCATCCCCCCACCTCAGTTACATTTCAGAAATTAAGCTTGTTTGTTGAATGAAAGCAAAAGGCGGTTTGGCTTGTACCATGAGTACAAACATCAGGCATCCTTTTAAAGCCCTTATGACATTAGTGTAAACCAAATTCCCTCCATCCCCAGCTGTGCTCCTGCAAGTCTGTTAAATGATTCTGAAAGCAAGTAACAATCATGGGATTCCTTCTTAATACTGAAAGGTGATTAATCTTTAAATGTTAATCATCTCATATAGGATCAAGTAGTTAGGAATTTCTCTCAGTAGTTTTTTCCAAAGTTTTACATTCCCCATAGATCTATGAGGATATTGATGACAATATTCATTCAAAGTCTACAAACCCAATACAAATAGGCTTCTTTACTTGCTTTTGCCATCTACTGCAATACAAGTAAAACCACATTTCCCCAACTCCAAGAAGATGGAAAACCCAGGATGTCAAGGATGATGTCAGCAAAGCAGAGGTCCCTCAAGGAAGTACCTCATGGTCCTCAACCTTGAGCCACAAGGTTGGGGATCACGTGCGGAACTTTTAGAACTCTTAAGTGTGGCTATACTCCAGACCAGTCAAATCAGATCTCTCTGGGGACGGACACAGGTTTCAGTAGTGGTAAAGCTCTAAGGAAATCCCCATGTGTAGGCTGAGTTTAGAACCATAGGTTAACAGAGTGCCTGTGTGACTCTTAACCTTAACTCACTTTGGTTTTACCTTTTTCACATTTGTGAGCTAATAACAGGCAGAGCATAAGACTCATGGTTTCATTAGACAGTAGAAACAGGAATTCCAGTTTAACACAGTGTTTCTGTGTATTTTTAAATCAGAAGAAAAGCAACATGATACTCCACACCTCCATTAAGGCTTTGGTTTCTTCATGTGTTCAAGTTTATAGTATATATTAATCTAAAAATCCCATAAATCTTTAATTTGTGGGATAGAATTCTGCCAATAAATATTCCACTTGTTTAATATAAAGAACAGGGGCACCTGGGTGGCTCAGTGGGTTAAAGCCTCTACCTTCGGCTCCAGTCATGATCCCAGGGTCCTGGGATCGAGCCCCACATCGGGCTCTCTGCTCTGCGGGGAGCCTGCTCCCCCCCGCCCCCGCCTGCCTCTCTACTTGTGATCGCTATCAAATAAATAAAATCTTAAATAAATAAATAAATAAATAAATAAATAAATAAATAAAATAATATAGAGAACAATGCTTTATTCACCTTGCACAAGAAGAATATGTCCAAACAATGAAGCCACAAATAGAACAGACAGAACACTGATGGTAAAAGACCCAGAGTTTGTAACACTCAGCAGAATTCCAGTAAGTCAGTAATTTCTTCTACCAAAAACAATGTTTAAAACCTCAGCAAGTATAGTAAGGAAATTTCATGGAAGTCAGCAGAAGGAATACGAGTCCCAAATAACTTTGAATTCCCCATGGTCTTGGGATGTTTCTCCATTCCTAGCCCCAGCCCCTTTATTCCAAAATCAAATCACTGATAAGCTTGGGCTTGTGGTAAAGAAATGAAAACTGCCCCCCCCCCCCCCCCCCCCCCCCCCCCCCCCCCCCCCCCCGCCAAGGAATCCATAGAAGATTCTGTAGCCTGGGGCATAGAGAAAGATCTGCCAAAAATCAAACTTCAAAATTTCTTTTTCAGAAGGTTGAGAGCTCTGCTAAGTTCCCTTCTCCCTGACACTTTTTATTTTTTTATTTTTTTTTAAACATTTTATTTATTTATTTGACAGAGAGAGATCACAAGTAGATGGAGAGGCAGGCAGAGAGAGAGAGAGAGGGAGGGAAGCAGGCTCCCTGCTGAGCAGAGAGCCCGACGAGGGACTCAATCCCAGGACCCTGAGATCATGACCTGAGCCGAAGGTAGCGGCTTAACCCACTGAGCCACCCAGGCGCCCCAACCCTGACACTTTTTAAATATTCCTTCATGTTTCATTTAACATTCTTGAAATCTCAACATAGATACACATGTGTTATTAAATAACAGCCAACAGAGGGCCCACTTCTACTGACATGGGTCCTAGATTTTTTTTTTTTTCTTAAGATTTTATGCATTTATTTGTCAGAGACAGAGAGAGCGAGTGAGCCCAAGCAGGGGAAAAGGCAGGCAGAGGGAGAAGCAGGCACCTTGCAGGACTCGATCCCAGGACCCTGGGTTCAGGATCTGAGCTGAAGGCAGATGCTTAACTGACTGAGCCACCCAGGGGTCCCACGGGTGCTAGATCTAAAGATTCCCTGCTGTTTGGAATCATCTCAAAACTGTTCCCACAAACAACTTAAAAGCACTGTTTTATATGCCTGTATAACCTAGCAGCATTAATTTCATTTCTAAACTTTTAGTTAATATAAGAGAAAAAAGACTAACCCGATTAGCCCTATTTATTGGTGGTTTAAACCAAACCAACAGGACTGACTACACAGTCTCCATGTATCTTACCAATGAAATTCATGGGCTTCGACCTCTCTCAGATAGACCCACAAACAGGGATCCCAAAAAAGGAGTTTGGACTCCAACAAACATCCTGTTCTAGGGTACTGATCCTCTGGATCTTCCAACTATTTCCTTCCAGTTTCTGTTTACTGACAAACATTTTTTCCTAAGCTTCCTATGTAGCACTTTTGTTTCTCCTTCTGGGTCTTTTCTGTAGTCCTGAAAGTCTGCGCTATCTAGGTGAAGCAATCTGAAATCTTCCACTTCCAACCGATCACTTCTGTCTCTTTCTGCTTCCTTCTCTTCATGATTGTTCCAGATCATTTTTTGGATATCAGGTCAGCTTTGGTTCATCTGTCTCCTTGTCACCCACGCCTCCCAGGCCCCAACACCTACTAACGAAAAGATTAAAAGATTTTCTTTTTCTCATGTAACATATAAGTAACCAACAGTAATAGCAATGAAGGGACCCAAAGTATTAAAGAATAATTGGGGTTTGAACTGAAAATTGGGTCAGTCTATAAAATCAAACAATACATATTATAAAAAGAAGAGATTTTCTTCTCACTGATAAATTCTTAATGACAAAATCTAAGAAATTTTCCCCCTCTTCTTAGAAAAGTAAGCCATATCTTCTGTAGAAAAATGTACAGAATCAGTTTAAGCTACCTACTAAAACAGAACTTACTTATGGCATATCATGCTAAATAAATAAAGCAGGACACAAAATTCTATTGCTTACATGATCACAACAATGTAAAAAATAGATGCACCCAAAAATACTGGTAGGAAATACACAGTTTAACAGGAGCTTCTTTGGGCGGGCAAACTATAGGAGTGTTTTCTCTTTTCCTACAGTTTCTAAAATTCCCAATTTTATTAGTGTGAGCATTTATTGCTTCCACCACTTAAAAAGATTATTTTTTCCATAAGTCTTATTTTGATACAATATTCTATATAAAATCTTCTCTGTCCCACTCTCTGCCAGCCAAACCTGGGGTAGTAGATTCAGCCGTGCTTCCTGCCCAGAGCTGCAAGGTACTGGGACTTCTCAAGCACAGAACCAGGATGCCAGCCAATTCCATCACCACCTCCCCTCATGTCTCTACCTCCCTCCTATCTTGCCCCTTGAGAAAAGTCAAAACGTGCTCACATGGTTCTTGTTTTAACCAATCTACTTCACCAATCCTTCATTTTTTTCCATCCCAATAGTCACACAATGTACGGCAATAGGTAGGTAAGTTTCAAGCCACCTTTTGTCCAATGCAGGACGTGGTGGATAAATTATTGCAGGAAAATCAACATCGGTAGTGTCACCAAATCTGGTCTGACACACATAACTTCACTCACACGCTGGAGTATCACTTGCTAAGATAGCACGAGGGTCACCTTCCAGGAGCTTCTGTAATTCACCTGCCACAATGGCACTCTTGTTTCCCAGTCCTCAAGGACAAACTTAACTTTTAACTGAATCTTCATTTCTAACAAGGCACACAGTTCTACCTTTTCAAATTCAACCCTTTCAAACTAGAGCTTACAAGACAGCAACATCTCAAGCCATTTGCCACTTGGCTAACCCAATGATGGTTTAATGTATCTTCATTTACAGGTGGGATTCCAAGAAGGCAGCTGAAGCTCACCATCCCTCCATATTCCTACAGCTGCCCCCTTGCTCGTGCTTGATGTCCACTCCCCTTCTCCTTGGCACAGCATTTGTAGGGGCCCACTACTGAGCTTCTATTTTTTAATCCTATTTAGTCCTGCAGACTTGAGCCAAATGGACCCTTTCTTCCTTCTTCATTTCTCTACTGACCCATCTCATCTATGTTTTCTAAATTCATAACCTCCAAATGCTCGGCCCTCTCTCTCCATTCTACATACCTACAATGTCAAGGAAACACACAATGAGAAGTTCTGTCTGCACTCTCATAGCACCAGTACTGGATCGCAGGCCTTCAACTGATATTCTCCCCTTTGAGGCTCTTCCAGCATCCACAGAGAGCAGAACCGTCACTCCTGCATGTCCCCTTACTACTCGCTGAGGTGGTTCAGAGGCACTGGCTTGGATGAGCTTACTAGCTGTTACCCACCCAAGACATTAGCTCTGCGATCAACAGTGCTTTTCAGTGTGTGAACTAATGGCCAGTAGGATTTTTAATGCTCCTGGTGGTTAACAATACAAAGGGAACTTCCAGGGTAATAAACTAAAATTATAAGTTAATTCCTCAGCCACACTAATCACACATCACACACACAGTAGACATACGTGGCTACCGGCTACCATTTTTAATAGTACAGATATAAAAAAAGTTCTAATGGAACAGTACTGATGTTGTTTACAAGAGCATGCTAAACCAACGTCATACCATTCTGAATAATACAAGTCAGCAAAGAAATTAACCTCAACCTCACATTTATCAGCACGTCCTTGAGACTGAGTGGAATGTACACACACATAAAATATCACAGGAGTTTAGAAGTGGCCTGGCGGAAAAGCTGTTTCCATTTCCAGAATCCAGAATATCATCCAACTACTGCTCACTGCATCCTGTCTTATTCTGTTCCAGAAGGTTCTTTTAAAATCGATTACCATTTTCTTTGCATAAAGTCAGGTAACTTTTTTTTTTTTAATTTATTTGACAGACAGAGATCACAAGTAGGCAGAGAGACAGGAAGAAAGAGAGAGGAGGAGAAGCAGGCTCCCTGCTGAGCAGAGAGCCCGATGCGGGGCTCGATCCCAGAACCCCGAGATCACAACCCGAGCCGAAGGCAGAGGCTTGAACCCACTGAGCCACCCAGGCGCCCCCAGGTAACTTTTTTCATCCAAAAAGATTAAATGAAGAAAAAAGCCAATGTTAGCCCAAGGAACAATCATTCATGGCTCTTTTCATAACTCGCAGGGGATTAAAGTCACAGGAGTTTGTCTCAAATCACATATATTATGGTCCTCCTCAGACACAATGATGCTACTAACAAAACACACTGTTTCGGTCAGGCTACTACACTCTCCTTACCACGGGCCTTCCTGCCCAGCAAATGTACCAGTTTGAGAATGGAGTTTTTAACAGTGAAAATTAAAATCGTCCTATGTAATACTTGTAACAGCCAACACTCCTCCCCCACCAGCAATTTGTCTCGGTAAACATTCTTCAAAGCCAACATTCCTCAGGGCACGATGCAATCTGTAGATGAGACATCCTGTATGCATGAGCAACAGCTCTGCTCCTGGATTTAATGGCCTACAAGAGTCATTCAAACAGAGGTGTTTGCTTTCATTGCTCCTTCCTCTTCCCCTCTTCTGGAAGTACATTATTCCCCTTACCTTATATAGCAGAAATGGTAAAAGTGTGCGAATCACCTGGTGGAGTCCAAGTTTCTATTTCAATTTCAGTATTAGTACCTCATTTAAGGAGGTTGGGTAAACACCACTGGCTTGGAGCCAAGCTACCAGCCACACAGTCAATGGTGCTTCCTCCTCACCCTGCTTTATTCTTCATGATCCCACCCCCGCCATGTTGTCACTGCTCTGCCTGTGCCTGCCAAATGTGCCAAAGACACTCCACTGGCCTCCAGTGAGACCGGTGCGCCAAGAGCTTCCCAGGCCCAGCACCACCCCCACTATTAAACTCACCCTGGGGATCGTCTTGGTCTTCCCTGCTTTTACATCAGCCTGAGCACTCCTCCACCACCATCACCACCCCACTCACTTCCACTCAGCCCCAGAGGTCTGCACAGACCACCCACGGGCCCACAGGAGACATCAGATGATGGCCCAGTTTATGTGCCTCCAGCCTCCAACAGCTTCCTCAGGTTTGAACTCAAAGGGAACTATGGGGTCCAGATTAACCCCCGAGAACTAGCAAGTGGCCAGGGAGCTCTGGGGAGATGTCCTCAGGAGATGTGACCTAGAATGCACGGGCAGATAAGAATGTCCAGTCCTGGGGAAAAATCACTGTCACCTTGCCAAGGGATCTCCTGGTGCCCCAACCCACACCCAGTGACAACATCTGGTCCTTCCTCGGTGTCATCTGCTCAGCTCCAAGGCGCCCCCAACTGGGCATCAAAATGGGATAGCAGTAAGCCTGGGGTTTCAGGAGGGAGGGAGTTAGGAGTCTCAGTTCCACCACCTGCTGTCTGCCAGAGGCCTCAGTCACTTCACCTGAAAATGAAGCTGGTACCTACCTCAGAGAAGTTACAAGGTAACTAACACAAGACTAGTCCCAAGACAGAGTCCGGCTCAGAGGTCAACTGGTCAGGCAAAGCCTTTATTGCTTTGTCTCGATTTGTTTTTCAAAGGATTGTAAGTGAATCCTCAACCCTTGAACTCAGAGTATTTTAACTGCTGCTGCAACAAAAATCTATCTGTGTTGGTTTCAAAAACTAGACAAAGCTCCCAGGAAGGAAGGTTTTATTTTAAAATTTCTTTTCTTCCAGTCCTCTTTATACCCAGGACTGGCATACTCTGAGGAGTACAGGGGAAAGTGCTCTTTTGGAACATACCTGAATCTAGATGGTCCCGGTCTCCGTGTTCATTTGGTTGAACCACCAGGTTTTCCATGTGCTGGAAGAGATAAAGTCAGGCAGGGTTTTAACAAAATTTACTTATGGGCCCCAATTCTGTTGAGTTTTATCAACTCATGAAAAGCCACCTCAGAAAATATCAATGAAGACATGTCACATGTCTCGCCACACATCAACAAAACTAGTCTTGTACTTAATTCGTATTATTCAAGAGCTACAGAAAGGGAAGGACCTGCCCCACAAGGAAGCCCTCCCAAGGTCCTTTCTTCCCAGAGGCCGTCTCCCGGGCATACTCCTGCAGCCACACTGCTGGCAAACATCTGGAGCTATGCATCTTTAAAGAAAAACTTGTTTTGGAAAATGTGTATAATCATCTTGCATATACAAGTACAAACCAGAAAGACAGCCAGCTTGGGTCATAAAGAACAGAGACTGAAAATTCAAGTTATTCTGAAACTAATGATGTATTTTATGGTGATTTAAAAAAAAAACACATTTTTTTAATTTTTAAAATAAATAAGTAAATAAAAATTTCAAGTTATTCTGAACGTGACATGGTCTACCCCGCTGGAGGTTTGTTTTTGATTTTTTTGTGGGGGAGGGGAAGTAGATTTTTTTTTTTCTTACCACTAGATCTTCACTTCTACAGCAGCTCTGGGGGAAAGTTCCAAAAAGAAAGAGGGACAGAGAATCCTTACCTTTACATTCTCCTTTTCAGGTGATGATCTGCTGGTTGCCGAATTCTTAATCCCTGCAAAAGGAATGATCCTCATCAGGATCTGATAGGAGCTTTCATTTAAAAAAAAAAAAAAAAAAAGGAAAGAAAACCCAAAAAGTAGACAACAATTATACATGAATTGCCCCAGGAGCTGTCTGTGAGGAGCTAGGCTAGATTAGGCTTCTTAAAAATCAACTCTCCACAGAATATGTGACAGCCCAACTGCCACACTCTGGTAATATTTGTGTGGACCGAAAGGTAAACAAGCCCAGGACCTCTTACAGGAAATCCTGAGGAAAAAAAAAAATCATTAAATCAACAAATGCCCCTGATTCAAAAGGAAGGCTGCTCACAGAATAAAGGCTCTTCAAAATAGCAGAGATTTTAAGAACATGACTGGTACCTACCTGAGGATATTCCACATGTCTAGTTCCTCAAATACCACAGATTTCATGTTTCAAAAGGGCATAATTCATTCCAGATGAGGTCTGGCCTTTCCTCGGACATCCCTGTAAGTCCGCGACACCAACACAACCCTTTGGCTCCCACCGCAAAGACTGCTGGGCTGAGCACTGACGGGCCCCAAGCACACTGGGTACCCTTCTTCTGAATAAAGGCTTTCCTGGAAATATTAGTGGTCAGGATGTTCCAGGCTAAACAGGAAGGCTCATTTAAGGGGTATTTTTCTCCAGGTCTGGACTGATTATTTTCCCACTTGAGTTGCCCATTAATAAGAGCCACTGTTGTTGATATTTAACCACCAAAAGCAGGTTTGGGGCTGGGGAAAATAAGCACTGGACACTCCTAGCAAGGGCAGATAGCTAAGAAACTTTACCAACAAGCATACAAATATACACTATGTGGACCCAAGGACTCCTCTGGACCCCTCAGCTGCCCTGCCTAGTGCCAATTCTGGGGAATAGCCCCTAGTTTACCTAGATAGGTCCCCACTCCACTTTGCCAGTCAATTAACTGAAGTTCAGACCTCCCGGTGGATTTATTCAAGCTCCCCTTATTGCCAGGCACCAAAACTAGGAGGTTCACTCAAGTTCTTGCTTAGAAAAAGTGTAAAGTACTTCCCTGACGGGTCATAGTAAGGCAAGGATAGAGCAGAAGAGTCAACTTTCTCACTGTCCTGATGGTTTTTTTTTAAATGTGCATAACACAGCCATCAAAAGAAATGAAATCTTGCCATTTGCAACAACGTGGATGGAACTAGAGGGTATTATGCTGAGTGAAATAAGTCAATAGGAGAAAGACAATTATCATATGATCTCCCTGATATGAGGAATTTGAGAGGCAATGTGGGGGGTTGGGAGGTAGGGAAGGAAAAAATGAAACCAGATGGGATCCAGAGGGAGACAAACCATAAGTGACTCTTAATGTCACAAAACAAACAGGGTTGCCAGGGGAGGGGGGTGTGGAGATGGTGGTTGGGTTGTGACATTGGGGAGGGTATGTGCTATGGTAAGTGCTGTGAAGTGTGTAAGCCTGACGATTCACAGACCTGTACCCCTGGGGCTAATAATACATTATATGTTAATTTAAAAATAAAAATAAAAATAAATAAAATGTGCATAACAGGACCTTGGCATTTACCAACAAATAATGAGGTATTTATTCTCCACAGTTTACTGCTCTTGAATCTATAATCCTTATCAGCCCCTTAGTTCAAAATGAAACAATAATAGCTTCAATTTCACATGGTCCTGTCAACTGACGTCAGCAGGGATTAAGGACCTGCGGACACCCAGCCTGGGCAGCTTCTGCTCTCTGGCGCCCCCATCTACCTATAAATGCACATCCCACACAGGGCCTCCAGGTGGCAGCAGAGTAACGTTTGCAGAACAATGCGGCCGGCACTGGGAATGCCAAAATGAACCAGCTTCACCCTTCCAAAGCCTGCGGCTCAGGTGCCAAAATGCAAAACCCTAACGTAAAGCTCTCTGCCCCATCGCACAGATGCAGACATTGATGGGAAGCCCCTATAGAACATACGAGGGATTTTGAATACACATACCCAAACCCTAAAAGTTGGCTAGGTGGGGAAAAGAACGCCAAGATGGTGAAGAAAGGGAGGGTAACGAGAACCCAAGTTTCCAAAGAAACTTCAACCTCAACAGCAAGAGAGTCGCACACATTTTTATTACACTACTGTAAAATACCCCTTTTAAAATCTGTTCAGGCCACATGCTCTTGAATTTAGGATTCTGCATTTCTAAAGAATTATGTACCTAGAGCGTTGATGAAAAGAAACAGGACATTTTGCTCAAGATTGTGCTAATGCAGAAGGCCACAGCAGCTGAGAAAACCTGGCTTGCAGTAACAGAAGCAGTGTCACCATGGCCCAGCTTCCTGCCACTCTCAAAATATCACTGCACACTGTCAGCCTACAGTTTTCCGTATCATCTACTGCATTTTTCTCTTGTTTCAGGTATAATCTAATTAAAGGCAACTTTGCCACAAACTATACCAGAGAAGGCAAGTGTTTATAAAATTTGTACTTCATCACTTTAAAAATAGCTTTCCAAGCTATTAAACCTTTATGCGAACATTATTAAAAATATTCGTGACAGTGTATAGATTCAGAGTAATAAAGTATCTTTAATTAATCTGGGACAGCACACAACTACATCCTAGAGCTTTTAAAGAACTGGGCACTCATTCGACCGGAGTTTAATCAAATTGCTCTAGGAGAGTTTCTGCTAAATGACTAGGATCCTTTTACACTCACTCCACTGCAACACCAATCAAACCACTCATTGCTATAGCAACCTCCGGGCAGATAATGATATCAGTAATTCAAACTCTTCTGTTTTAAAGGCCTATTAATCTTGCCTGCATGGCCCACCCAGAAGGATTATCCCTTCTAAATCCGATTTACCAAACTTAAATAGACATGTTTTCTTATTGCCAAACTATAATGGAACAATAAATAATCTCTAATATTCATGTTCACCAGTGACACTGCACCGGCAAACAGGGTTTTCAAACAATAGGGGTAAGTAGCTCTGAGATTACTACCAGGGTTTTGTTAAGAAACAGATTAGCCTAATAGATCTCAACTCTGTGTTAAGTCTTACCATCCCCTTTTTGAAAAATGGGACCACAGAGGCTACACTTACGCAAAGCAAAAGCTCACACTGAAAATACAGGACGGTTGGTATTCTCCTTAACTACCCTTTGCTGTGTCATCTGACTCCTCCCAGGAAGGAGGCAAAAAAAAAGAATCATGATCAGAGCCAGCCAGACAACTACTCCTGCTTCATTCCTGGTTCAGGTTCAACTGTGCACAACCAAGTTCCCAAGAGGGTTAGATTGGCAGAGCACCATCAAAAGTACAACTGAAAAACGAGGGTCCTGCTCTCAGCTCACGCTGCCTCCTCCACAAAGGCCCAAAGGGACTGAGAGCGGTGCAGAGTCTGAATGGATCCTTTTCTCTCAGCAGATTGAGTTCTGGGAAGGCTGGGTCCAAATTGATTTTGGCCCAACCCTTGAATCCCCAGTGCCAAGTGAGTGCCTAGCATATTAAAGGCACTGAATAAATGCTTCTCTCCTCCACCTCAATCTGGTGGCCCAAAAGAGCTGATGAGATGTAGTGAATCATTAGGCAAGCTCTAGGTCAGGACAGGGAAGGGAAAGTTGTTCGCTTTTTTGAAATACTAATTGAAACACTTTGAATACCAGCACTGTTTATCACAACTTCTGAACTGCCAGATTGAGCAGACAGATGAATGCTTTTCCCTTTGCTGCCTCCCACCCCTCCAGCTAATGCCCCAACCCACCCTTTCCTTTCCAATTAGGCACTGGTGTTTCCCTTCTAACAACTTCAGTTTATGACTTCAGGGTTTTATCCTACTATGTATCTACAATTCACAAATCCCAGAGAACTAAAATGGCAAAGGGGACAAATTTAAGAAACTCTCCTACTCTTTCACTCAGAGACTATTTTAACCCTGGGCCCTTTTGTTTCAGTATCCTGATTACTCCATTTTTTCCTAAAAGTGGGAATACTAGTAAAAACTATCTTTTGGGGGCACCTGGGTGGCTCAGTGGGTTAAGCCTCTGCCTTCAGCTCAGGTCATGATCTCAGGATCCTGGGATGGAGCCCCACATTGGGCTCTCTGCTCAGCGGGGAGCCTGCTTCCCCTCTCTCTCTCTGCCTGCCTCTCTGCCTACTTGTGATCTCTCTCTTTCTCTCTCTCTGTCAAATAAATATAAATAAATAAATAAAATAAAATAAAACAAAACAAAAAACTATCTTTTGGAATCCCCAGTATAAATATGGACTGGGAGAAAGGATAAGGTGATTATCTATAGAAATATCAGCATAAGCCCCATTAGTCTGTGAGCCCCAACAGTCCATTCAAAGTGAACAAGCATTGCTGGGTCCCTGCTGAGCCACAGGATCAGCCAGGGCGAGGACATCAAGGTGAGAGAAGAAATTTCTGCCCTAAAGCAACTCCCAATGGGTTATTTAAATGTAATTTTCATATTTGCACTCTACATCCTTTCAAAAAGAATTTGACATCTTGTTTTAAGAACTTTTTAAATTTAAGTTACTTGTGGCACTTTTTTTGAGCCACAAAAAATAATTAAGAAAAAGGAAAAAATAAATAAAACCGCTGTTAATGTTTTAGAATATACTTCTTCTCTACATGCATATTTTTTAACAGCTTTAAGGTATAATATACTAATGACCCATTTAAAGTGTACAATTCAATTAATTTTGACATATTCAGAATTTTGCAATCATTACCACAATGTGAGAACATCTACATTACCCCCAATAAGAAACCCTGTACCCGTTAGCACCCACTACCCCTTTCTCCCCAGCTGCCCCCAACCCACCCCAAAGGCAACCACCAACCTTCATTCTTTTTTTTTTTTTTTAAAGATCTTATTTATTTCTTTGACAGTGAGAGAGATGACAAGTAGGCAGAGAGGCAGACAGAGAGAGGGGGGAAGCAGGCTCCCCGCTGAGCAGAGAGCCCGATGTGGGGCTCCATCCCAGGACCCTGAGATCATGACCTGAGCCGAAGGCAGAGGCTTAACCCACTGAGCCACCCAGGCACCCCAACCAACCTTCATTCTTAATGAAGTCTTCAGTCTTAATGGATTTGTCTGTGCTGGATATTTCCTATAAATGGCATCGCACCACATGCGGTCTTTTATATCGGGATTCTCTCACAGAACGTAATATTTTTAAGATTCGTTCATGTTATCATCCATCAGTAGTTCATTCCTTTTCATTGCCAAATGCCAGTCCATTGTATGGGCGGACCACATTTTGTAGATCCACTCCCCATAGACATTTAGGTTGCTCCCGCTTTTTGACAGTTATGAATAATACTGCTATGGACATTTGCATACAGGTTATTATGGAGAAGGAGGTTTTCATTCTATCTAGGAGTGTCATTACTGGGTCATATGGTAACTATGCATAATATGTTTTTATAATATTGTTTGGGGTTTGTTTTGTTGACATCTCCAGTGTGCATTTGCCCACTCCCCTTAAAATCTCCAACAGTGAAGAACTTACGGGGCAGAAAAAAAAGATGCTCAGCCCAAAAATTTGGTTTTAACTACCACATAAGCAGAAGCTCTAAATCATGCCATCTCACATTGTGGTCATGTGGTAATTTCCCTGATTTACTCAACTGCTTAAATAAATGAGGCAAGTCATACTGGAAAGACACAAACAACATTCAGTTTTATTTTTTGAATACTTTTCTGTCCCTCTGACCTCCCACTTAGATTCTATTTAAACTCAGGAAATAAACTCTTTAGCTATATTTTCAACTTAAGCTTATTTCACTTGTATTAGACTCCTGATACAATCAGGCTCCGTTAATGCTAGTCCTTGCCTCTAGCCTGCTGATGTGACCCAGCTACAACCAGTATCCACAGTACAACTGAGCAGAGTTTGTTACATCTGGGTGAGTTCTGAAGAAGCTGAGATTCCTTCCAGCTCTAGCTAAGATTCTCCTGATAAGTGGGGGAGGCAAGGAGAAGAATTTATCTTCATGTGTGAGAAAATACCAGTATTGCAATAACAAACAAAATGAGCATCATATCAACTTGATATCCTATTTTTATCCTTGGCCCTTTGATGATGAAAATCCCTCTCTTCTATGGGTAGGAGGAGAAAGTAGATTGGCAAAATCAGCCTTTAAAGGAAGCACAGAAAAAGCTGAGCTGTTCTTTAAGATGAAATGAACAATTCCAAATCACTTCCCAGGGCTGGAAAGTAAGTACATTCCCTGGATATGATTTGTATTGTCTCGAAAATGTTAAAATACGTGACATTCAGGTGAACAACGCTGATCAAGTCCTTGGATGGATATTCCATTGTAGGGTTAAGATAAGAACTCCGTGTCCAACTGAGTAACCACCCCCACAGATCAGCCTAATTGCCATCCTGAAATCCCCAACACTGCAGGTCCCAGCAGCCATCCTGGTGGAAAGGACCTGCATCTTGACAGACATCGGAACCATATTCATCACTTCTAAAAAAAGCACTTAGTTACAATATTTAAAATGAAGGCTCTTGGAAAGGAAATCTTGCATTGGAAAAGCCCTCTTGTTTTCCCCATAATTCACAGGAGACACTCAAAGAAGGAGACTCCCCCAACCAATTCCCTCTTCACATTTCACTCACCCAGAGCACACAGAGAAGGGCTGCATCTTCATCTAAAGAACGGTTCAAACAAAAAAATCTGCTCACCTCGTTACTATGGCAGGAAGAGCTACGTCTCGGTATCCCAATACATGCACGATTACCACCAAATCCACCCCAGCACGTGTTACAACTTGCACTTGTAACGAGCTATCTTTGCTATGATGCTTGCCCATGGCTAAGCATTGATGGGCAGATACTAGTCCGGGGGCTCTAGCTGTATTTGCTCATTTAAGCCTCACTAGAAGTATTAAATGATACGCCCAAGTCATCATTTTGCACAAAAGGAAACACAGCTGAACAACCTGCACCATGTCCAGAAGCCAGATCATGGCAGAGCTGAGGTTCCAGCAGAGTCCGCCTGTAGCTGGTGTGTGTCATCGAGGCATGCCTGTACATGTGGGGCATAAATCTTCCTTATAAGAACTTTATGAGACAGGTCAGCCATGTGGAAGAAAGCTCATTTCAAGGCAATGATTCCAATTTTGCACTTCTCCATCGCACAAATGCTGGAGAGACCTCTCCACCAGCAGCCCCAAGACTACCTAGCTGAGTGTTCTGTCACCTAAGGGTGGTGGATAGGTTACAGGCTGAGAGGTCAGAGTACATGGGCCTGACCTTCTGACTGCCTGGGCAAGCTGCCTCACCTCAGACAAGTTACGTGATCTCTCTGTGCTGCCACTTCCTTGTGTGTAAAATTGGGAAAACCCACTCCCGACACCTAGAAATGCCCCTCTCCATAACCACTGGCCAGTGCCTGTCATGAACGCCCCAACTTTGCTCCGCTCACAGCAGCATTCCCAACACCTAGAACAGTGCCAGCCCTCCACAAATACTGGAGGGCAGTTCTGTAACAGTCAGCTCCTCGAGATGAGGGTTTTTGCCTTTGCAATTTCAGTTACTGCTATGTCATCAGTGCTTAGAACACTGCCTGTCAGCAAGTGAGCACTCCAACGTTCACTGGACGGGTAAGGCAGTGAGCCTGCAGGACACTCGATGGCCTGCCTGGGCTGTGCCTTGTGCTTGGATCCACAGACTCTCCCCCCTTTCTCACAGGGTCATGAAGTAGAAGCCATTCTGCCCTGCAGGGAACTTCCGCTTCAGCCCTGCAGAAATGGAGTCTGCCTCCCGTCCTTTGTGACTACACCTCAAACTCCAGTCCCAGCTCCCCATTTCCTTGTGAATGAAAATATGGAACATAATTAATGGAGAGGAAAAGGGGGGGGACTATTAACACAGAAGTTGAGACAGCCAGTCACACATGGTTTTGGTTTGATCTGGTTGTGGTTTCTTTAATTAACGACACAAGAATATGAAACAAAATGGAGTCATGTAATAGTCAATGGGATTGTGGTGATTCTGTATGTTTTACAGCCCCAGAGACTCAAGGCAGTCACGAGCCTTCCAAACAACACCAGAAAGCGCAGCGGGGTGTGTGGCGAGGCATGGGTGTTTTCAATAGTCAGGACAACTATGAGTTTTACAAACACAGACACCCCCAAGCCCAGCTCCCGATGTGAGCATTACCTACTACCGTACTAATGGATGTGGAGGACCCAGGTGATGGTGAAAGGGAAGGAAAGGGCAGGAACAGTGGACATGAGAAAGAGCAGCAACTGCCTGTTCCTTACCCAGACCACCTTCATGAGATGGTCTAAGAACCGTGAAAAGGGGATTCTTCCATGAACCATTTAGAGAACTTTTACATAATGTGGCACAGGAGCCATGATGGAAGGACTTAACTAGAAGCTAAAAAACATTAAAGGTACTCTCAGCTTCCACAAGGAGTGCGGGTTTCATAGATGGCATTTTCAACATATTTGGTCAGAGAATCCTTATTTTTCAAAGCATCTACCGCAACTGGGGTTTTCACAATGCTTGTCAGGAAATCCTAGAATAGGATATCAAATAGGAACAAAGAAGGCAAGGGACAAAAGAGTCAGTTGGTGGATTAATACTAATAATTAGCTTACACCTCTGAGCAAATTAAAAATGTGAAGATGTTTTGGTCATTTCGTCCATTTGGAGTAACTGCCCATCCTTCTGGGAGTATGATTACAGTTACAAACTATGGAAACATAACTGGCTCGCTGACAATAATGACACCATTTATCACCCTAATGGGGACAGGAAAGCCCATCTCCAGGATAATGCTCTCATCTTTTAACCGATGGCAGCTATAGATACAAGCTTAGGGTTTCCCCCTCCACTCTCTGACTCTGGAGAAACACAAAAACATGATCTCTTAAGAATCTTCTAGTAGGGGAAAAAAAAAAGAATCTTCTAGTGGGTCACGAAGGGAAAGTTCGCTTCGGGGGTTTAAATAAGAAGGGGAAAAAAGGGGCGCCTGAGTGGCTCAGCGGGTTAGGCCGCTGCCTTCGGCTCAGGTCATGATCTCAGGGTCCTGGGATCGAGCCCCGCATCGGGCTCTCTGCTCAGAAGCCTGCTTCTTCCTCTCTCTCTGCCTGCCTCTCTGCCTACTTGTGATCTCTCTCTGTCAAATGAATAAATTTAAAAAAAAAATCTTAAAAAAAAAAAAAGGGGAAAAAAAGCAGACTTTGACATTCAAAATGCTTTGTTTTTCCAGTTGCGTTGTCTACAGGTTTATGAATGGACAAAAACAGAGTAGTTTCTCTTTACTTGACTACTGCCCTCTGCTTGAACCTGAGGACAGTCTCTAATATGTCCTCCAAGAATATACAAATCAAAGCATTGCCTAGAAGGTCTACCCAATACACACACTAATGACTTGAAGTTGGAGCACTTGAGTTGCTGTTTTCTGCTTACTGCCTGCAAGACTCCAACTGTATTACCTTGGCTGCTCCTAGACCCATCAAACCCAGCCCATCTAAAATGGGGTACAATTTTTGCCATGATCCTGCCTCCTGTAAGGTCTATCCCAGTTAGGGACATGCAAGACTGGAGGAATCACCCTCCTCTCTCACCACTGACATGCACCACCTTCAGGACAGTCCCCACCTGTCCCTACCTCTCCACGATCATTACACTGCTGTGGTACAGACCCTCTTCTGTATTACTTACAGCAGTGTGCCCCCCCACTCCGTTCTCCCTAATCCCCGCCAAACATTCCAGTCTGCATTCTACATTCTCACAGCGACCTTTTGAAAGTAATAATCTAACCTGATTTGCTTGAAACAGCTCCCACAGCTGTCAGGGTGGAGCTCCAGTTCCTTGCCTTGTGTATAAGCCAGGTCACTATGCCTCCCTCCCAAGGCTGTGTTACTGGCAACACACACACACACACACACACACACAAACACACACACCACCCCTAATCAACAGGAGTACAAAATGATCTGCATTTCCCTTTATACATCGTGTGATTCAGAACTCTGTATTGCGTACATTTCCATTGTCTGGGATTTCTTTCCTTCTGTATGATCACAGCTCCAGGGCCACCTCTTCCAGGAAGATTCCCCTGACCACTCCACCATCCCAAGCCACAGATTCCTCATACCAATATTTGTATATGACTCCTGCTGGACTTACCATAATGTGCTGGGGCAGCTTGTTTTTCTGCCCCAATCCCAACTGTCAGTCCCTTAAGGGCAAGAATTTAAACACTTATTCAGACCCGAGTTTGCTCTCAATTAGTTTAAAGGTGGATTAGAAGGGAAGAAAATACACAAGTAAAAATGACCAGAAAAAAAAAGCAAGGATGAGAGCTTCATAAATAAGGATCACACAAAAATGTAGTCAGCAGTACCCTACACATATGCAGGCCAGAAACTTAGTACGAAGTTTTTGGTTTTTGTCAACCAGCTACAAGAAAAACACCTGGTAAGTTACAGGTAGAGCAATAAATGCAAGTCAAACGTTCAGGAGAAGGCAGCATTCCTGACAGGAAACCAGAAAGAGGTTTCTCCTACAGGTTTTTAGGAGAAAGCACAAGGTGACCCACCACCTCCTTAGGCAGGCAGGAACTGCCCCCCTGCAAACTCCAACCCACCAGTACCTCATCTAGAGAATACAGATGTGAGGGCAACTCCATGGGGGCCCAAGCAGGTCCAGCCTAAACAGCAAGCCCAGCTGCTGAACTTAATCCAGAAGTGTGTGCGGGATGGATGGGCCCCACAGACTTCCAACAACTTGCTACAAACCTTCCTTACCCAAGACTACTTTTATTTTTTTTTAAGATTGTATTTATTTACTTGACACAGAGAGAAAGAGAGACAGTGAGAGAGGACAAGCAGGGAGACAAGCAAGGACAGTGGGAGAGGGAGAAGTGAGCTTCCCACTGAGCAGGGAGCCTGATACGGGCCTTGATCCTAGGACCCCAGGATGATGACCTGAGCCGAAGGCAGACGCTTAATGATTGAGCCACCCAGGTGCCCCATCCAAGACTACTTTTTAACAAACATGGGGGGCAAGAGTTGAAGATTTTACTACCTGACAAATAAGTGAAATCCAACTTATGTTGCCAAACACAGGCAGAATCAAAACTATTCACCAGCAGTCAATTTTGGTGGCTTCAGGGCAAGAGTCTTGCCCTACTTTTTCTCCCTAACCCCAGCATCCAGCATTGTGGTTCTCAGCCTTATCAGACTATTGTCCCTTTACACATAACAGATATTTTATAATGTCTCTCCACTCTCCTGAAATGGAATAATGTAACCATACCTTAATATATATGACCTCATCCTCACACATAATTTCAAAAAATAAAAAATATTCTAAAATATAAAGGAAAAGGAAAGACTTGATCATCAGATAATACGTATTTCAGTATGTAAATCGTTTGCCCAAACTACCTTATAAGACATAATGACAAAGTCAGATTCCTACAATTACTAAGATTTGGGATTAAAAACAAAAAAAAACAAACAAACAAACATGAAATCAGAATCTGTCCAAGAAGTCAGGACTATTTAAGAAAAAAGATAACAATGTTCCCCAGAGGGGCACCTGGGTGGCTCAGTCGTTAAGTGTCTGCCTTTGGCTCAGGTCATGATCCCAGGATCCTGGGATTGAGTCCTGCATTGGGCTCTCTGCTTGGCGGGAACCTGCTTCTCCCTCTCCCACTCCACTTGCTTGGGTTCCTCTCTCACTGTATCTCTCTCTTTATTTATTTATAAATAAAATATATAAATAAATTCTTAAAAAAATATGTTCCCCAGAATCAAAACTTGTGTCTATCATGAAGACTTGCTAACAGATCAGACTTACTTGTATATGGAAAAGGGAAAAAAAATTAAAAAACAAACATGAAATGCTCCTGGAGCAAATAATACATTATATGTTAATTTAAAAAAAAAAATGTGAAATGAAGTCGATTGCATGCCCAGAGAAACTGCCACATTGGAGAAAACAAAGAAGTACAGGATTCCTGCAGATGAGCTGGGTTTTATATACAACTGAGGGATCAATAATGCATTATTTTCTTAAAGATTTTTTTTTAATGTACTTATTTGTCAAAGAGAGAGAGAGAGCACAGGGGGAGAGAGAGAGGGAGAAGCAGGCTCCCTGCTGAACAAAGAGCCCGATGTGAGGCTCAATCCCAGGATCCTGGGATCATGACCTGAGCACAGATACTTAACCAACTGAGCCACCCAGGTGCCCCTCAATAGTGCATTATTAAGAATATAGCTCTTGGGGTGCCTGGGTGGCTCAGTGAGTTAAAGCCTCTGCCTTCGGTTCAGGTCACGATCCCAGGGTCCTTGGATCGAGCCCTGCTTCGGGCTCTCTGCTCAGCAGAGAGCCTGCTTCCTCCTCTCTCTCTGCCTGCCTCTCTGCCTGCTTGTGATCACTGTCTGTCAAATAAATAAATAAAATCTTTTTTAAAAAAAAGAATATAGCTCTTGCTGGGGACTCCCCAAGTAGCTGTGTACACTCAGTCTTGGAAGCCCCACGAGGACTGTCAACAACTGTGTGGGACCACCTGGGTTGGGTACGACGGTCTGCACCCTGTGGCTCATCCAGCCTCCCCTACCTTCGGGCCTGTATGCCCGTGGTCATCTCCATCCCCTTCAAGACCAACTAGCCCAGGGCAGAGCAGGGATCCACAAAGATGGAATGAGCTAAGGGGCCAGTGACTGAGGAAGGACAGCCTGGAAGGATCACACCAAACTTGAACATAAGGAGAATACACTGAGTCAGGAGAGTAGCCTTAAGATCAGGAGGGTGGCAAGGCCTAGTCAAGGGCATTCATTTAATGCTAATTGAATAAAAAGTGGCAACAGATTACATCATTCAACTCTGTTAGAGGAACCAAGGTCCTTGTGTCCCACAGTCCTGATCTTGTTTGCGAGTCCCCTGGTCCCTGCCACCTTCACAGCCCACTTCAACTTCAACCACCAGTTAACTTGTTAGTCCTCAGCACTTTCTGGGTTTCTCGGGGCGGGGAAGGAGCCTGTGTACCTTCTTCAGTTTCTGCAGCACTGGATGGTTTGTCTCGTCTTTCCTCTGGCCTGGCTTCTTGATCTTCAAGAGTCTAAGAAAGAAAAAAAGAAAAAAAAGTCAGTTAAAACAATCAGTGGCTTTAGATATGTGACAAGGAGATGGAAATCACAAACATAGGTCTGGGAGCTGGGACAGGCCAGCCAGTCTGGGGAGGTCTGGAAAGACAGGGTGGGTAAAGCTGCTTGGAGTACACGCAGGCAGCACCCAGGAAGATGAGGAGAGACACGTGGGGGAACCGAGAGGCATGGGCTACAAATGTCCCTGCCACGAGTCTTCTACTGTCCTACATCACAAGCAGAAGGGCCTCAGGCACATAATGCATGAACCAAAAAAGGGGCCAGAAGAACAGAAAATCTTGAAACTGTAAACCAGAGTTACTGTTTCTGCAGGTGCCCATCCTGAGCAACCCCTCCCCATGCCATAAGACACAGGAGTCTGGGGGGCAGGACCCCCATCACGGAGAGGACCCAGGTTGTGCACAGGCCTTGCTTGGCAAGCCAGTGTATGCTGGTGCAGGTTGACTTGGATGAGAGCAAGCTGGGGGCCTCAGAGACAAAGTGCCCTCCTGGAGCTCTTAGCCTTTTCTTTTCAAATGGTTACTGCCCGGCCAGTGAACGATGAAGAGCCACAGAATTATATACTGATGTGCCAAACAGTGAAACAGCCCAACACTGCATCCATGCATATTCCCAAGCAGACAGGTGGGCACCCTTGAGCAGGGAGACCTACAAATGGCCCAGACCCCTGAATACTCATGGGCATGTTATTAATTAAACTCAGTCTATCAAGCGCCTTGCTCTTGACCATTTCAGAACAACATCCTGAGCCCACAATAACAAGAGCAACAAAAAGCCATGGAAATATATACAGTTAACCAAACCACAAAGGAGCAGGAAACAAGTGCCCACTTACCTGTACCCCGCCCCCGTAGCTGTTAACTCCCACCTGCCTTACTCACAAGATGCAGTATTGTCTCTTCTAGGCCCCATCATGGAATTACAGGGTGGACCGGAGCAGGTACGTACTGGGAAGCGCCATGGAGGTGGGAGCCTGAGTGCCTAGGGTCCTAAAAGGTCTCACCACTCAGGCTCAAGGCCCAACACAAGCAGCCCACATGATTACCTGGGGTCAGCCCTCACCCTGAAATCCTAGTCTTCCGATGAGGGTAACTGCTAAGCCTACCTGAAAAGGGCATCAGAGAATGCTGCTTCCTGATTATAAAACAAAAATGAGATAGGAAACTACTTTTTTTTTCATGGGGTATATTAAAACAATTTTTATTCTTTTTAGTCAATTTGGATGCAATTGTAGGACACTTAAATTTCCTAGTTGCCTTATTAATTTTAGCCAAGTTCTAGAACTAAATTCTCAACATTCTGATTAATAGGAAAAACTGTTAGGAGGAGAGAACTAAAACATGAATGAAAAATGTAGCTAAGGGGACGTGTGGGTGGTTCAGTTGGTTAAGCGGCTGCCTCTGGCTCAGGTCATGATCCCGGGGTCTTGGCATTGAGCCCTGCATCGGGCTCCCTGTTCAGCAGGGAGCCTGCTTCTCCCTCTGCCTGCTTCTCCCCTAGCTTGTGCTCTCTCTCTTGTTGACAAATAAATAAATAAAATCTTTACCAAAAAAAAAAAGTGCTACCCTCCAAAACACAGTTCCCAAAATAATGACTTTGCAGTGTGTACTCTCAAGGAATGTGAGTTATTATACACCAGAATGAAGAGACATACACACCTTGAGGAGAAAGGCTCTGTCCCAGAAGTATTTCCTGAAGAGTTTAATATCTGCCTCCAACAAATGCTCGGCTGTGTGGTTCAGTGTCAGGGTCAAAGTCTCTGATGAGTGAAGATACTGCAGGAAAGCTTGTTCACTGAGCTGCACTCTGGAGAAGCCTGGGGAACGTCTGCCCTGGAAACTGAAATGTCACAAATCAAAACCCATTGGCAGTTTCAGAGACATCAACCCCCACATCCCACTACCCCCACGGCCCCCAGTATTACCAATCCAGCTGGCAAAACAGTCCATGAAAGCCACCTACTGACAACAAATACGTAAGATCATGTAAACAGACGCTAATAATAAAGCCACTTTCTTCCCCTACACAAGATGCCAAGTGAGGAGCTATTCACATACACTACTTTATATATATATATATAGATATATATATATATCTATATATATATATCACATACACTATACTTTACCCGTTACTTGTAGCACGAATGAAACTACTGACTTCGAAACGTCGTATTTTACTGCAATATTTCATTCTCTTTTTAACTCAAAAAGAGACCCTCTTGCTTTAACAGGGTCACATGTGGTAGAACAAATTAGCTGGCAGCCAACAGCTTATTAGGTGATTACAGTGAAAAACAGATATGATCTCCAGGGAGCACGGTGAGGTTTGGAGGTTACAAACAAGTGGGTTATTCATAGCACACTGGTCCACTGTTGTAAATCATTTTATCATGCATATTAAAAGATGCATATATTTGATTTTGATTTTGTTGTATTTGTGAAAATATCCATAAACAAAGAAACAATATTCCCAAACTAAATTCCTGAAAGTAAACTTACTTTCTGTTCTGTTTTGACCAACAACAATTGCACATTTATTAGCTACACGTAGGCGTCACGGTTAGTGTACTATTCTGGATGGCTCGCAAGGTCATGCGATTGCAACAGTGAAGGAGCATCAGGAGGAAAATGCGAGTGCTTCCAGAGGGCAGCCCACCTCATGTTGTCACAGCCCCACAGACCGCTCCCAGATTCCTCACTTCACAGAGATAGCTCTAGGCCTCCTTCCTTTTCTTACATGGCCCCATTTTATTAATGAATGTACACCTCACGAAAATATACTTCCAACCAAATAAATGCTATCTCCATCGTATGGAGCACTAAAAAGAGATCCCTGCACTCTAAGATTTGGGGTATCTCTCCACACTCCTGATATTAATTACTAGAATCCTCTAGAAAACAACTTTCCATGTTAACATGTCACTGAAATAAATGGACTCTGAGCCTGAGCCAAAAAATTGTTATTAATTTAGAAAATGAAAGTTTCACCATATACCCAGAATTTAGCTGACAGTCTACTTCTAATACCATTCATGAATAGATCTGTTAGATGTGCAAACCTTTAAAGTATGTAATATCTTCCAGTCCTGGAGACAGTAGAAAGGTACTCGGCTACCCAAGATGAAGTCAGCCAGGACTTTGATCTAACAATGAACCATCCACAATGACTAAGTCAAAGAAAGCAGGACTGCCTTAGCTTCTTGGGCCAAGCAAGTAGGGTCACGTTAAAGTCAAGAAAAGGACAATCCCTTTTGATGGGCTCTTCCACTGCTTGGTGGTCATGTGACCAAAGTAGAACAAAAATAAACAGAAATTTCTACTCTAATATTCATTTATGTACCATTAAACCATAAATTAATTGCATTGAGTTTCATGAGCCAAACAAGAAAAACCAGTCTATCAAGACACACCATATAATAGTACTCTGATGATATTTAATATTTATGCAGTACTTTGTAATTTTCAAGGTACTTTCCCATTTATTTTTTAACACCTGTTACGTCAAGGAAATCACTACATATGAATCCTCTTTTCATAGGAATAATGGCCAAAGTCAAGGAAATCACTATATAAAAATTCCCTTTTCATAAGTATAATGACCAGTCTGAACTATTCTAGGTAATAAACCACACATTCCTCATTCAGTGAAAATGCTGATAATCATGAAGCACACAAGAAACTTTACAGTTCTTTTATTATTTCCTTTACATTATTTCATTAGATCCTAATAGCCACATTGTCTCTTAGGGTATGTCTGTTATTGATTCAACAATCATTTATATTCTTTCAATGAGTGTCATATGCCAAAACTGTATTAGAAATACTACAGTAGGTAAACAAATACTTTCAGCCCTCAAGTGATACAGGAGGGAAACCTAGATAACAAATTATGCCTATATTTAAAATTATAAACTATGATTAATATTGTAAGTTAGTCCTTTTAATCACCATATTGTACATTATTCATAATCATTAAAGATCCTAACATGGATGGCTTTCTGAAGCATTGTTACTTAAGGTGATACCTGAAAGATAAGTAGGACTTAGGCAAGTATTTCCCAACTTGTTCCTTGATTACAGTCCCCAACAAAGCCCTTAAAGACATGTTTTCTCTAACTCCCTCTTCATGAAATGTTGATACCAAATATGTCTGTACATCTGCTCATGTACTTTGTACTCTATACATGAGAAACAATGGTAAAAGAAAAACCAACAAGAGCTTGTGGTCTGGTTATTTCAATTCTCCCACAGTACTTGGAACACTTTATAGGAACAGATCAAGAGAGAATTAATCCATCAAGTAGCCAAACTCACTTTGTGATGTCTTCAACCAGCTTGGAGTGTCCAGCTTGCAAAGCTAAGTCTAATGGTGTGGCACCTTCTTCGTTGGGTAAAGACAAAGCCTGAACTCCCCCAGGGAGGCACAAGAGGAAATGAGAGAGCTTAGGTAGGCCCCATCTCATAGCCAGGTGTAGAAGAGACTCTCTGCATAAAGAAACTGAGAATAAAAACAAATGGTATTAGTTCTTTCACTTGCAAAAATGTGCTTTATATGTTTTATCTCTAATACCATAGATTTAGACATAATAAGAATGTCAGAATTGGAAGGAACCATCAAAAGCATGTAATCCCAATACCTTACTTTAATTAGGCTCCACACACCATGTGGACCCCAATGTGGGGCTTGAACTCACAACCCTGAGATCAAGACCTGTACTGAGTGAGATCCAGAGTCAGACACCCAAGCGACTGAGCCACCCAGGCACTCCTATTTTACTGCTGAGGACAGGGCGAGTGATTTGTCCCAAAGTAGGCAGCCAAGAGGTGCTGGGTCTGCCCATCACTGGTACAGTGCTGTTTCCAGCCACTATAGCACACATTCACATTCCCTTTCACTTGTGCAGAAGTCAGAACAGGAAAACGAGCACTAGGAGCACACCACCCTTTCGAAACACGAAGCTGCTCTTGAAAGACATGCTACTACTTCAGGAGGGCAGTGTCTCAGAAGCCACAACCGTAAGGGAGTCCCTGTTCCCATTCATGAGCCAGAATTGCTCCTTCCCTGATGAGAAGGTAGGGCAGAAACGGGCTTCCCATGTCCAGAAAACCGGAGATCATGGTCGTTCTCCAACTTTATGGAGGAGCTCTGGTACATCTATTAGGTTCCTGGGACTGTTTCAGGGCTGGCAAACCGCCCTAATGCTTTGCCTCAATGGCTCAGCCTAGGGCCTCTTCACATGGCCCTTGACAAAGGGCTCTTGGTTAATCTGTGTTCTGAGTTTTCACAGTGGTTTGCAGCTTTCACATTAAGGGGTACATATCATTGTAGAGGCTGAGGGGTTTTATTATTCTCAACACCTAATACAATATCTGACAAACTGAAGTCGTCTAGTGTTTGTGGAGCTGAATGGCAACTGTTAAAATTGCCGTCATTTGTGTATGTTCAAATTG
Organism: Lutra lutra; assembly: GCF_902655055.1. Classification (NCBI taxonomy): domain Eukaryota; kingdom Metazoa; phylum Chordata; class Mammalia; order Carnivora; family Mustelidae; genus Lutra; species Lutra lutra. Next base: position 101,350,684 of record NC_062282.1, on the reverse strand, counting down.
CCTTATTTGCATATAGTTTGTACACCTGTATTTCTACTGCAATACTCAGTGCCTGGAACACAGCTGGCTCATGATAAATATTACACTGGAAATATGGAAAAGAATAAATTTGTTTATATTTTTTTTTAAAAAAAAGGTAGACTCATAAACTCCTCAGACATCAAGACAGACCTTAAAACAAACCTTATCGTCACAAACTAAACCTGAAAATCCAAATACTCAAGATCTGCTGGAATGCACGCAGTGAGAATGTGAATTACATCTACCCTCAAGCTGAATGTTATTGGCTATAGCTATAATGGGAAGGATGTCTATGGCACACTATATTGCACTGGATTTTCTGGCAGGAAAAGCCAGAGGGGAGGGACCCCTTCTGTTTTCTACCCCAATACAGTGCCCTGCACATGTATAGGTCTAAAAATACCTGCATATTGAATGAATGAATGAATGAATGAATGAATATATGAATATATGACCAAGGGAGCTCTTTCCCTGATGAGTTACCCAGGAAAAGTGAGCTTTAGGGATATGGCTGCAGCTGCTACTTGGAGCACCTATCATTCTTAGTTCCATCTCTGGTACCTTGACTAAAATCTGTGAACAAAAGCTTCTTACTCTCTCAGACTTTGAACACTGAGGACAAAAAACTACTGCTCCACAAGTCGGAGGTCTGCATTAATCTGACTTTACCTTTCCATTGTCTTCATTAGCATAACTTCACTACTCCAGGAGATTCTTCCCCGGGCAAATGATGGTCTGTTCATCATTCCTTTAAGACCCATCAACTCCTCTGTAAAAAGCATCCATTTGAGCCCTAAAACCAATCTATATTATACCATGATCCTTATCCTCACCTAATCCAACTCCCTGCCTTGCCCACCCCCCCTTCTCTGCATTAGAAGACCATCATTAAACCAACCTTCAAGTTCTCATTAAATTCCAACCCTGCCCACACCCCCACCAAAAGCCTGCTGAGGCTGCATGGAGGCAGCCTCCCTGACCAGGCCAGGCAGTTAGCTCAGCTCTGTCTCTCCAGCAGACTGTGGGGATGCTATCAGGGGAGCCAGCGTCCAACCCCACTCTAATTTGAAACAATCAGAAGGAATTACGCCACTGCACAAATGCAGAAGAAAACTGCTTAGCTTACATTTTTAGTGGTTTATACTATTTCTTTATCCAGATCAAGAAGGTGAAGTGTTCTATTTCAAATTTGTAACTAGGCCCTCGAAGTGAAATACCACTGACTCCACTGTGCATTTGCTCTATCACCTGTCTGTGTGACACAGCGCAGACACACACCCCCACCCCCATCCAGGTCAAATAACATCTGAAATGCCAAAACATCTAAAGACAAAGCAGTGCACACCTGCCAGATATCTGCTTAATATGCCTGATATCTTCAAAAGGCTATTGAAGAACTTATCTCTGCTTTACCCTTTAAGTTTTTGACCTTTAAACTCATTTTATTAGAAGGTAGTGTTTTCATACTTAACAGACTCCTGACAAGGCATGTTTGAGAACATTTCCATTTTTTTCCCCCTTCTTAAGGAGGAAGAGACTGTTCGGATCAGGTAACAAAGCAAACACAAAGACACAAGGACACTCCGCAACAAGTATGTCGGCAGGAGCTCACAACCAGCCACCCTCGAATGGAATTTCAAAGTCATAGATCCCAATCTCAACTGGGTAAGAAACACTGCATGGCTGTATGAGATACTATTTTCTTCCAAGACAAAGACCAAAAGGGAACATCAAAACTGTCTGCATTCCCTTTTAAAATAAAACTATTGGTAAAGGCAAGTATGGGGTCAACCATTTAAATGGAACTCCATACATCGCCTGGGGCGGTACCTCAGATACCCTTGACCCTGGGGAGGAGTTCACTCCATTCTACCTGGTGGACAGTGTGGGTGGCAGGAGTTTTTCTCCTTTGGAACACCTTCAAGGCATGTTCTGTTAGCCCAGCTCCCCATTCCCTCCCTAGGCTCCAATCTCACATCTAGTTCACAGAGGAGCAAAGCAAACTTGCAGGACAGAAGAGCTCACTGCTGAAACTGTTCCTCCTTCTCAATCTGTCCACTCCTGGGAAGGTGGGAAGGCAGGGGTAGAAAGGATCTTCTGATATTTGAAGGAAACAAATAAGAAGCTGACCAAGATGGTTTGAGAGAGCCTTCTCATTCGGTTTGAACGTTCAGAGCCCAGAATCAGGCAAAGAGCCTGAAATAGGAAACACCACGACATATATAAATAATTCTGCTTGTTATAGAGTTTCAGATTCTTAACAGCGGTCAGGAAAACAAGCTGTGAAAAGGGGTTATACAATCTGGCAGAAGTGGGAGGAGGTGTGTTTAAAATATATTTTTAACCAAATAAATATGTCTCTTCCTGTGTAGCTAATGCCAGGAGTTATGTGAACTAATGTTACTAAAACAGAATTACTTGTAATTATTCTAATGGCAAACATGAGAAGGTATGACCTGTCACATCCTGGGAGCAAAATCACCCAGACACAAAGAGGAAGGGAGTAGGCTGTGCCATTCAATCAGCATTTCCCATCACGGCATAAAGGGAGTCCACTGGACCCAGACAGGGATGGAGGCTCAAGGCCTATGCCTCTCGTTCTGCCACACCTCAGTTTCTCACCCAGAAAATAAGGCGATCACATCAGAGACCCAAGGTCCTGAGAGTATTCATCCCAGCCTGACTTACTGAGGATCAAGGATGCAGGAAATACAGCCCACCCCAGTGGTCTTCCGACAGTGTTCGAGCACAGGGGCTGAAGTAACTGGTGAGGCTGTTGCTGAAGGAAAGTAATTTTATATACTGTTCAGTCCAAATTCAGGACCATTATAGCTTCACAAGGTCTGGAGACAGCAAAATATGGAAAAATAAATTACCAAGTCCGCAGGAACTCACAGTCATGGCTACAGGAAATGTAAATGGGTATAACCACTTTGGAAAATACATTGCCATCATCGAATAAATCTGAAGAAACCGAAGTCTTCAGTAATTAAGCATTTCCACTCCTACATATAAACCCTAGTGAGCACCATGCTTTGCATGTCACAGCAAATACACATAAAAATGTATAACTGTCCAAAAACAGAAGGGATCTCAACATCCACCAACAATAGAATAAACTGCAGTATAATCACACTAGTATCCTAACATCAATAAAAAAGTACAGACTAACATAGAAAAAAAATAAGAAATATACTATTGTTGCAGAAAAGTCACAAAAGAGTTCACAGAATATGTTTTGGTTAATATGAAATTTTACGAAGTGAACAGCTAAGGCATACTATTTAAGAACACATAGGTAGTAGAAATTTAAGGAAAAGCAAGGAAACAGTTATTCAACAAGTGGGCATCATTTCTCTAGGACAAAGAGGAGACCATGAATGGAGCTACTTCTGGGGTCCAATAGTGCCTCTATCTCCCCACCAACACACATAGGAAACCATGTTTGAGGCTCACCCTAGGACATTTAAAACAGAATTTCCAGGGTTGGGACCCAAGCCTTACTTTTTCCCAAAGATTCCCAAGTGATTCTAATACAACACCAGAATTAAGATCTGCTACTTTCTCTAAGTAAGTGGTTAACAAAATACCTGTCAATGCTTCCTTTTTATACCACTGTCTTCCCTATCATCTCTTAAGATCTACTAGCTAATAATTTCAACAATGAATAACAAAAAAAAGTTTGTGACTTTCACAAGTTATTCTTAATCTACAATACTTGCTCCCCAACCAAGATATATCCTTAAACAGTGTAAGCAAAATATTAAAGATAAGTGTGAGTGCGCAATAATCTAGAAACAAATGATTTTTTTTTTTTTAAGATTTTATTTATTTGACAGAGAAAGACACAGAGAGAGAGGGAACACAGGCAGAGAGAGTGGGAGAGGGAGAAGCAAACTCCGGCCAAGCAGGGAGCCGATGTGGGGCTTGATCTCAGGACCCTGGAATCACGACCTGAGCTGAAGGCAGATGATTAATGACTGAGCCATCCAGGCGCCCCAGCAAATGCTTTTAAATGCAGTTTAATTCAGGAGTACTTCTACTTTGTAGGATTTACTGATGTTTCACAACAACTGAGTGGAGCCGTTGAAATGTATTCAATACTGTAAGTTTATGAACAAAATACATCACATATATCCAAATCATTAAAATAAGTTGTGCTCTCATTTCCAAACCACGTATATATTTATGGAGGTCTCAATTTTTGCATCTAAGTCATACAGTAGACAAACACTAAATGAAACTAGTATTCAATGCCAGTACTATATGCCAGATCTTGTAGATGTAAAGATTATCTTTGAATACCATACTGCCGCCCACTTTTCTTTGGAATAAATATCTGGCCCATGAAACCACTGACTGATGAGTTGCAGCTCTAGGCATAGACACAGAGTATGAACAGAAATAAGGAAAGTATTGGACCTACTACCTTCCTCATGTATGATGACTTGAAAATTGAGACATTTATCCAATGGCAAAGTGATGAGGAAAAACTAAAGAGAATGAAAAAAATATTGCCAAAAATTTTATGGAACACAGAAGAGAATATGTGGTATGAGCATCACATACAACCTCCTATTTTTTCAGGACTCTCAGTGAAATAGGAGAGATCATGTACTATGGCATCTTTCATTCAAGTGGTCTAATCAGGGCTTTGGTGCATTAAAAAAATCACTTCTCCACCGAGAAGATAAGAGGTTGTTAAGTCCAAAATGGAAACTGAAAATATAAACAGGTTCATAGGAAAGATATTGAAACAGAACAGCCAAAGGAGCACAATACCAACATGGCAGGTATGGCTGGACAATAAAGGCAAAGGGAGAAGAAGAGAAGTGCAACAAGACCAAGGGTGGGTTTTAGCTTCCTAATATGTCTTTTCTGCATCAGGCATATTTGAGACACTCAGATGACAACTCCTGACTGCAAGTCTGGGAAAACACCAATCACATGGTTTCATTCCATCAAATTCACATTGCCATATGCAATGCTGGAATGCAGTTTATGGAGTTTGCCTCTCTTTCAGGCTGGATATACTTTATTCTACCTTGTGGAACTAGTACTAAATCAGTTGAAACATTAAAAAGGGGGCACCTGGGTGGCTCCGTGGGTTAAAGCCTCTGCCTTCAGCTCAAGTCATGATCCCAAGGTCCTGGGATTGAGCCCTGCATCAGGCTCTCTGCTCAGCAGGGAGCCTACTTCCCTCTCTCTCTGCCTGCCTCTCTGCCTACTTGTGATCTCTGTCAAATAAATACATAAAATTTAAAAAAAAAGTCCTTATCAGAACTCAAAGATGGCAATCCAATTTCTGCCCTGCACTATCTGGGGACATGTCCAGACTAAACTATACAATGTACACATCAATAGAATCTATTAAGAATCTGGTCACGATACGGCATAGTGCAAAGGCAGACAGACAGAAGAGTTGAAAGATCTGGATTTGAACACTTACAGAAATGTAGCTGTGGAAAGACCCCTTAATTCTCAACCTTTAAGGGGCTTAATGGAGAAGCTGAGTGTTATCTTCCCAGCCTACTACCTAGGAGTGTCAGGGGGACATAATGAAAATACCATATAAGACAAGGTTGTCAAGAACTATGAAAGCCAGTATTGGGGGGACTTCTCAGTAGTATACATTTGTCTGATATTTTCCACACAAAAAGTACAACTTTCACTAGATAGAGACATGGTTTACTCCAAAACAGTTTTCCTCTGGTTGTAATTTAAAAGCATAATTGAAGGCAACCAGATGTCTGCTTAGGAGGCACTATAATTGCATCTGTGTAAGATAACAGATGTGCCATTGAGACAAATGTGTGACAGCCCCATGCCTTGGGCAGCAGGCAGTCATTAGGCGCCATAAGCAACAATTGTATCATACCGACTTTCCAGTGTGTGCATTAGATTTTTTTAAATCTTTTGTTAATATTTCTTTAAGCTCTGGTTTGTGTCCGCCATTTATTCATTCATTAGATATTTGCTGACAGCCTACTATGCACTGAGCATTCTTTCCCCTCACACCACAGCGTAGCCTATGGAATTGCCAGGCATCCTCCCAACTGACCCTTCAGGAACCCCATTCTGTTTGGGAGACAAATAAAAATATACTGCAGTCTAATATTTTAAGCTTTTATTTATTTATTGGACAGAAAGAGAGCCTAAGCAGAGCAGCAAGCAGAGGGAGAAGCAGGTTCCCTGCTGAGCAGGGAGCCTGGTGGAGGGCTTGATCCCAGGACCCTGGATCCCAGGACCCGGGGATCATGACCTGAACTGAAGGCAGATGCTTAACAACTGAGCCACCCAGGTGCCCCACAGTCTAATTTTATTTTGAAAAGCAGAAAAAAGAATAGACTCCTCATAGCTTGGCAATGGCCTTTTGAAATCTGCACTGAGAATCTGAACTGAACCCCAACCAGGAAAGCGACTTCTCATCTGAGTGAGAAGGCATGAGTGGCAGGATCCACTCACTGCCCTTACACTGGAAGCCAGAGTCCCAAGTCCAAACGGCTAGAGTGAGAAATAGTCAACTCCATGATTATGAGTTACAACTTCAGTGAGAAGTCTCATCCCATCCTTTAGCACGAGGTGAGCAGAAGAGGAAGGGAGTGGGAATAAGCAAACAGGAAATAGGTGTTGAAGGTGCTCCCTACCTGGGATGAGGCTGAGGGTGGGGAGGTTGGAAAAAGGTCACTAGAACTCTAGGTGGGCAGCTGTCCCATATGAATGAAAGCAAAGAAGTAAACCACCACAATCTCCTTTTTATTTAATTCTTATTAGGTGCCAATGACTATAAGGACTTTACATTCCTTTACAGTCCTTGTTTCCATCTAACATTTAGGAAGTAACTTATGGGTATTATCTTATTTGATCCCGACAGCCACTGCATGAGGTAAAGCCTATGATCATCTCCATTTCACAGGGGCAGAAACTGAGTTCTGATACCATCAAGCAACTGCCCAAGCTCACTTACCACATGCAGCATTGAGGCTCTGAACTCAGACTCTTCCACCTCCAAAACTAAAATTCTTACAAGCAAAAAAATAGTTATGTCAAAGATAGCAAAAACAAGGGCAGTACAGACAGAATCTTGAACAAGTCAACAAAATGAGAGTGATGAAACCAAACAGAAGGAACTAAGCCACTCCAAAACAAACTAAACCAATCCTAAGGGCTGGGCTTACCAAACTCTGCACATGTCAGCCTGATAGGTCACCGTGCACACACACAAACACACACACACACACACACACACACACACACACACACACACACAGTACAGTCTCATGACAAACCTGCAAAATAAAAGTTGCAACAGCTACAAATCTAGGGCAGGGAAAGCAGCTATGTGGGAATCATTGTGAACCAGGACCTAGGGCAGGATTACAAAAGACTGGGGATGCCGGGTGGTTCTACCTACGTCGGCCTCGTGGGCACATAAAGGCCCACCTCTTATAGAGTCAAGACAAGGCTTTTCACAGTTCACTTGGCACCCATAGAGTAGAGCACTTCCAAAGGATCTGGGTTTGTCGTTTCCCTAAGAACATCTCATCACTTCTGTCTGCCTCACTCTACCCACCCTCTTCCCAAGGCTCTCCCACATATCTCTTCAACCATCAGCCTTTAAACCTGCAAACATAGGTAGTTTCAAAGCCAATTATTTATTTTTTAGATAAAGTAATACATGGATAGCTGCCAGCATTCACATACTCTTACATCTAAGAAAAAAGCAAAAATTTTAATTTTTTGCCTTAAGTATTAACAGAATCCTTGGATACTGTTATGTGCAAATTCAAGTTTGGTTCCCTGAGTGCAATCAAAAACTGTCATATGCACCTTATAGTGTTTATAGGGTTTCCAGGGGAAAGAAGAACGGGTGGGACATGGCTACCCAGAGGTGAATTCCAAAACCTTCCACCATCCTGAATCCTTTGAAAAGTACATTACGGTAGACTATTTGAAAAAAATAAGAGCTTCCAATTAATTCTTTTCCTTGAAAATTATGAGAGAGGGTGAAAGTAACCTGAATACAACCTCTGCTCTATCTCTGATGTGAGAATAAATATTTAATTCTTAATTCCAATCTAAGGGCCATTGGTGCCAGATAAAAGTAGGAGGCTTATTTTTTAGGGAAAACTTTAAGCTGCCTTCTCATCTTTAAAATGTAATACCTTAAAGAGAGAATGTGGTTAATGAGTTTAACTGAAAAATAAATTTTTTTAAAAGATTTTATTTATTTATTTGACAGACAGAGATCACAAGTAGGCAGAGAGGCAGGCAGAGAGAGAGAGAGGAGGAAGCAGGCTCCCTGCGGAGCAGAGAGCCCAATGTGGAACTCGATCCCAGAACCCTGAGATCATGACCTGAGCCGAAGGCAGAGGCTTAACCCACTGAGCCACCCAGGCGCCCTAAAAAATAAATTTAAATTATTTAATGACGCACTCTTTCTCTGTGAGAGCTCAATTCCATATAAAATTCATTACTGCCAGAAAACCCACTCCTTAAAAATGAATGGCTAAAAACGGGATGGAAGACAGAGAAAACATTTTTTAATTAAAGATTTAAGACTTCACAAATGATGACTATTTGAGTACCTGCCTAAGTAATGTGTAACAATGGTATCAATTTAACATGGAACCTGTTCTAAAAAACATTCTCTCCACCACTAGCATTCACGCACTGGGTTACCTTAGCAACAGAAGGAATAGAATCCCAGCTTAAAATGTCAGAAAAGAAAGTGTGGAGAGGTTTGTTCCAGGAGATACTATCAAAAGTAACAGAAGACTAGAAAGTAATATTGAGTGTATATGTAACTTATTGAAAAATGTCAAGATTTCCAAGAAAAACACTCAAAACCTCAGCATTAATTGGTACCTGTCATGCACTAATTTCAAAACTCCTCACTTTTAAACAGAAATTTTAAACAGAAAACTTGTGTTTTGTAATAAATCTGTCCTTTGTGGGTATCCTAACCCCTTGTAGGACATGGGCTGATGTTATTTCAAATTTGCTGTCCAGTACAAAGCTTTGGGTCAGAAAAACAAAGCTGACATTTCACAGTCTGCAGGACAGCAAGTCATTCTTATAGTTCAATATGCCATCCCCTAGCTAATAAGACCTAGAACATAAGTTGAGGCCAACCAACAAGGCATGCTACTGAGCCTTGCTTTATTTTTTTCTATTTATACAGCCAGCAAATTGTACTCAAGGATAAAAACAGCAGCCAAGGTCTATTTCAAGTGTTACTCAAATCTTGCTTCTTACTAGTGACAGTTCTCTTTCCTCTATTCAAAGAGAGGTCAACAGATATTTTCCTTTGTCAAACATTGCTGGCCCACACATTTCCTTCTGCTGTTGCCTAGAAAGAAGGTGAAGATTCTGGGTGTGTGGCCTGAAGCACCACGTAGATGTCACAGAAAACTGGCAGTTCCCACTTAGTCTTTAGTTATGAACAATTACTTCTCACTTAACGGCGTCTCCTGAGATAAAAAGCAATATAACTGCACTTTAAACGCCTTAAGGTAACACTAAACAAGACATATTTTTTTTAAATTTTATTTATTTATTTGACGGAGAGCACACAAGCAGGGGAAGCAGCAGAGGAACAGGGAGAAGCAGGCTCTGCACTGAACAGGGAGCCCGATGTGGGACTTAATCTGAGAATCCAGAACTGGGGATCATGACCTGAACTGAAGGCAGATGCTTAACCGAATGAGCTACCGAGGTGCCCCCAATTAAGACACATTTTAACAATTGTTGAATGACCCCCACTTTTATAAAATTTCTTCCAAAGTTCTTTTGGCCTTTCCTTTTTCCCTTTACCCCCCATTAGTTGTAAAGTGTAGAAAAGCAAAGATTCCCCTTCAATGGGAACTCATTTATGAAGACCCTATTAATAAAACAGACCATCATGTTAACCACCCTTCTTAGTAACAGCATGATATATCCATTAAACTCGTGGTCCCTGACAAGGTTTCCACTTTTCCTCTAAGTCAATATTAATTACAATGTAACTTGTTTTTGTATAGACTAATACTACTTGGACTTGCCCTTACACTATGTAGTCTCAACTAATATATTTCTTTTTTTTTTTCAACTAATATATTTCTTAAGTTTCTCAATTCTCAAGTATTCTCATCTTTGAAATCAGTAATTATATTAATCAATTATCAATTATCTAAGGCACTTACAGTGGGTTCTACCACTTCCACCCATTACTTTTTTTTATACTTCATTATTTTTATTAACATATAATGTATTATTTGCCCCAGGGGTACACGTCTGTGAATCATCAGGCTTACACACTTCACAGCACTTATCATAGCACATACCCTCCCCAGTGTCCATAACCCAGCCACCCTATCCCTGCTCCGCTACCCCCTGACAACTCTCAGTTTGTTTTGTGAGATTAAGAGTCTCTTACAGTTTGTTTCCCTCCCAATCATTTTTAGAGACAGCTCCAGAAAGAGAAGGAGGATCCCTAAATACAGCAATTGTGTTTAGGTCCAAGACAGCCCTGCTGAAAAGTTTCACAAGTTCAGTTGGCTTACCCTAAAAATTTCTTCCACTCACTGAATGAGCTATAAAGGTAAGAGTCAAGTTTAACTCTTTTCACTTGATGAAACAATCTACCAGATAAAATTTAATTTATTTAAAAGTTATATTATGTATGCCCTGCAGATCCAATTCATGATATCACTTTTCTTAAAAGTTCTTACCATAAAAAGGAAATGATATTTAAGTAACAGGATGGAGTTGTTACCTAATGCTATAGCGGTAATCATTTTGCAATATATAAGTGTATAAAACCAAAACACTGTACACCTTAAACGTACACAATATTGTATGCCAACTATGTCTCTAAAAGCTGGCAAAAAAAAAGACTGAGTTATGTTTTCATAATCATTATAACAGGGTTCCATCTTTTCCATAACTAAAAAATTTGTGCCTATAATGAGACCTCTGAATATATGAACTATTTTACATAGAGAACTGTAGAAAACTCCAAATTCACTTTTCGTAATAATTTACTTTGGCAAAAATGTCTTAAATCTGTAAACTGTTGCTACATACTGGCTTGTAAATGTGAATATACACTGAGAGAGGTAGTCTTTATGACTTTGTTAGCTTTTTAACGTAAGTGGGTTCATTTTTCTTCTGTCAGAAAGCTCAACTAGGACAACCCCTACTTATGCCATAGGTTGGGCTAAGAGCTATTATGTTCCTAAAGGCAATGATCTCATCAGTCCTCTGAAATGGTATCTGTAGTCCCTTTGGGCTCTTTACTCAAATGGTGGCCTTCTCGTGGAGATGGCAAGCTTGGTGCTAGTCAGGCATGTCAAGCTTCTGGGAACACAAGTGAAATAATTTGGTTGAGCAGGAAGGGAAAACTAGCTCACAAGTTACATGAGTTCCAAGGAAATGAAACAAAATACCTTACGCCAGTTAATCTAATTGTCAGAATTATTCCTATCTCTGAGAAATATTGCTCTGTCCAAAAAACAAAAACAAAACAAAACAAAACAAAAAAAAAAGCAATGTACCCAAAACAAAAAAAAGATAAATTGTGACATTTTATTGGATATATTATTCTACTCAAAGTTTTACTGCAAATATGGGGTCCTAACATCCTGCAAGAGCTTTTTATCATGAAAGCTATTTCAAAGAACTAGGTTTAATTTTATGAAACAGAAATCCAATTTTACTTATGGCACAAGATTAAATAAAACCAGCGATATTTCCTTCCCTAGAACATATAATAAAGTTGCCTTGTGAGTAATGATGGGTAAGAAGCAGGGCCAAGAAAAATCTCTGCTTTTCTTGATGAGACACAACACTCTGCTCAGCCCGGCCCTTCTCCAGGATCTCAGGTCTTCCTGATAATGCGCAGTGATTGAAAAGGCAAAAAGTGAGGGATTATAAAATGCCAAAGGCAAGGAAACGCACTCAGGCTTCCCACTAAGGCTTCCATCAGACTCTTCCAAGACAGAGTCATTACAGACATCAATTAATACTCATTCAGCACATCCACTTAGCCCACCAAAAAAGCATAAATAAGTAAACCCAAATAATTTGAAGCACAAATGGTGAAGCTTTAAATCGTTTCTGGATAAGTATTAGGAGAAATAATTGCTAGGAAAGAAACTGCTTTCCACTTTTGATGCCACTCTCACTTAACACACAATAAACTCCAGCGGGCCATATGCCACCATTTCTTTCTTTCTTTCTTTTTTTTTTTTTTTTAAAGATTTTATTTATTTGACACAGAGAGAGTGGTCACAAGTAGGCAGAGAGGCAGACAGAGAGAGGGCGGGAAGCAGGCTCCCCGCTGAGCAGAGAGCCCAATGCAAGGCTCAATCCCAGGACGCCGAGATCATGACCTGAACCAAAGGCAGAGGCTTAACCCACTGAGCCACCCAGGCACCCCATATGCCACCGTTTCTTAGTCTGCTGTTACCTCACTACCTTAAAGACAAGCAGCACCAGCACAATAGGTTCATTAGCAGAGGACGCGCTGAGCATGTACAAGAGTCTCAACTGCTCACAGTTTAGTAGAGTTTCTACTAAACTGAAAAAGAGGGACCACACACACTGTGGACATAGGAGACTCCTGAACGCTCCTTCTCCCATGGCGGCACCTAATGTACGGTGTCACACACAGCAATTCTCTGAGAGAACTCCAGGAACTCAGTGAATGACTTCTCTCATACGCATGGTCAATGTGGAAGCACCACATCAGAATGGGCACAAAAGACTGAGACACGCTCACCATAAACTCTGCCCCGGCACAGTGCCCTACAATCAGGAAGGAACCCCAGCTCCTCTCTGAGGAATGAAAGGTTTGCATCACATCTAGCACCCCAACTCTGGAAGACTTCACCAAGCTGATAGCCAGGGGACAATACATCCAAGAGTTCCGCAGGACTAAAGCAAAGAAGTAGTTCTTAACAGGCAGACAAGCATTCACCACTACTATCCCCTCAGGGTATAACATAGAGGAAGCAGGCAGAAAGACATATCTCCCAGTCTTTTCCTGGAAGGGATTTGACTGCCTATTTTATAAACTGCTGCTTAAGGGTCCATTTGCTCATTGGCATGCATCTAGGATCTGACTATGATCCTCTCTGGACCCCAAGGGAGCCAATGGGAAATCCCCCAACACCTTCTGGGTTTGCTTCATTCCAACAATAGGTCCAGGTCACCAGCATCTCTCTGCAAGCAGCTTGTAAACACATCTGGCACCCCAGGTTTTATAGCTGCCACCTAAGGGACAGCGTCCCAGACTGCCTTGCTCTGATAGCCAATGTAGTTTGCCTTCATGAGTCCTGCAGGACTGTATTGAATAAAGAAGTAATTGTTAATGGGTGCACACAGAAACCCTGGCAGCAACCATCCCTTCAGGGTTCAGCACAGAGGGAGCAAACAAAGAATGTTCATCTCCCACCCTTTTCCTGGAAGATATTTGACTGCATACTGTCCCAGCTTATGCCTAAGCATAGGGTTTCTAATGAGCTTTTATCTGGGCTGTGAGTGAGATCTTCCCCTACAAGACACTGATGGGTCTTAGCACATCCCCAGCTACTGGGTACCACTAAGAACACAGACAGCAAGTTGGACAATCAATAAAGTTTGAGAAGCAACCAGGAACTTGGGCTAAGCTGACCAACAAGGTTCATCTACAGGAGACCAGTTTGTCAAGACTGGGAGAGGTGGGGCGCCTGGGTGGCTCAGTGGGTTAAGCCGCTGCCTTCGGCTCAGGTCATGATCTCGGAGTCCTGGGATCGAGTCCCGCATCGGGCTCTCTGCTCAGCAGGGAGCCTGCTTCCTCCTGTCTCTCTGCCTGCCTCTCTGCCTGCTTGTGATCTCTCTCTGTCAAATAAATAAATAAAATCTTTAAAAAAAAAAAAAAAAAAGACTGGGAGAGGTGTCTGTTTCATCTAATGTACAGAAACCAACATGAGAGTCAAAGAAAATGAAAAAAACAGGAGAACAGGTTCCAAACAAAAGAACAAGGTAAGTTTTTTAAATGTTTTAAATTTAAAAAATTAATTCTTTTTTTTTTTAAGATTTTATTTATTTATTTGACAGAGAGAAATCACAAGTAGGCAGAGAGGCAGGCAGAGAGAGAGGGGGAAGCAGGCCTCCTGCAGAGGAGAGAGCCCGACATGGGGCTCAATCCCAGGACCCTGAGACCACGACCTGAGCTGAAGGCACAGGCTTAACCCACTGAGCCACCCAGGTGCCCCTAAAAAATCAATTCTTAATGGAGGTAAGTGATTTATCCAATACAGAGTTCAAAATAACAGTCATAAAGATCCTTTCCACGGCTGGGGAAGCAATGTGTGAACAAAGTGAAAATTTCAACAAAAAAAGGTAGAAAATATAAACAACTTCTAACCAGAAATTATAGAGCTCAAGAACATAACACATAAAATGAAAATTCAAAAAAAAAAAAAAAAGATTCAACAGCAGACTAGATCAAATAGAAGAAAGGATCAGCAAACTAAGGTAGTGGAATTCATTCACTCAGAGGAGGCAGAAGAAAAAAAGTGTATTAACTCTACTGAACAGTGATGTTGTATAGAAGTGCCATTATAAGTCTAGGCTGCAGGCAATGTTACCTCCAGCACTGTAAACTGTTCTAAGAGAAAGTCTAGAAAAGTTCCTAGGAATTTTCAATTAATTTTTTACAGTGCTCGCTTTGGCAGCCCATATACAATTAATTTTTTACAATACCAAGATTTTATCCTTTGTACCTTCATTTGTCCAAACCAAGTCTAATTTGCATTTGTACAAATTTTGCATCTGTATATGTACATACAATATACTCCATATATGAAAATCCATTCACATATGCACATGAAAGTCAACTTTTACTGAGAACTTAGTATACTCAGAGACTGTTATTACTACTAGTATACTCAGAGACTGTTATTACTACTAGTATACTCAGAGACTGTTATTACTACTACTACACTACATATTATCTAATTTAATCATTACAACAAGCAGATGAGAAGGATACTATAAAGCTTCATTTCAGAAGTTAAAACTCTATGACACAAGAAGTAAAGTAACTTGCCCAGTAAGCCCCATAGCAACAGGGTCAGGATTTGAACCCAACTCCAAATCATAGATTTCCAATGACTATGACACTAGAATTGTTCTCCCATAAAATATATCTCATGCAAAGTAAACAACCTCTTACTGACATAAATTTGCCTACTTTAAGGACATGGATAAACAGAAGTCATGACCAATGAAAGCTTAGAAAACACAAATACATTTCTAAATAGCAATAAAAATGGCAGTTGGGTGACCCTTGCCAACTTGGCAGTTAGGCTACTGTTCACCCAACTTACCTGGTTATGTATATCTATCAGCAATGACTGTGCAGACATCTACCCCCAACACAGAAAATGGTGCGCATGTATTATTGTCAGTCCACAGAACTAAGATTTCTTAATTCATTCCTAAATTGTAGGATGAAAATATAGCATGTGGGTAACAGGAATCCCATTTTAAAGGCTCTTAGTTTAAGTTATTCATGTTCAGTAATTAAGTCCCATAACCTTCAACAATTTGTCATCTGCAGAGGCACAACTTAGTCCACTGCTGACTCCAAGCTGCTATGCTGAGGGAGGCAGTGGGCTATGGAGGGAACCCTGCTTCTGACTTGCATCTGCTGCTCCTGGAGGCTTGGGGGCATTTTACTTGTGGCTTTGCGTGCAGTGACTGGAGAAAAAGAATGAAAACTTTATGACTTTGTCAAAATGAATCTGCCTTCCAAAAAGTAAAACACCCTCCAATATTAGTTTAAAAAGAAAAAAGGCTAGGAGGCTTAAGAAAATAAAGTTCCTTAGTCAGAAAACACATATATACACAAATCATTACATATGTGAGTACATCCATGTATATCAACATACATGTATGCGTACATGTATGTATGAATGTGTGGGAACACGCATGTATACGTATGTATATGTGTCTGTACATGATAAATTTCCTTAGCCAGAAAACATATACTTTTTTCATATACATATGAATTATAATAGTGCTATCTAGGATATGTGACTTTCTTTTAAAGGTCCCAAAATACAACTTGCATTCATACCACAAATACTTCTTGAACACTTGATATGTTCCAAGCCATCTGGGAGGTCTTGGAGATACTGGTGAGGAGAATGGATACCACCTAGTCTCCAGGGTACCCATCCTTCATACATATCAATCAGCCACTATAAAGCCCAGTACAGCACACAGGAGTCAGGCCTGGCTCAATGATGAACTAGGATTGTGAACTGTCTCATCCAAGTTCTTCAGCAATAAGAAACATCTTCCATTTCTCAAGAGAGTTTTACTAAACCCTGACTGAAAGAAACAAATGGAGATCTTCTCTGTGTGTAGCATAGGGCCTTAAGATTCTGTTTACAAAAAGCATATCCCTTTACCTCGATTAGCCCATTTAATCTTATCCAATTTAATTTAAGTCAATCTGTAATTAGACTTTATCAGAAGGTAGAAACTCTTAAAAACAGCATTATCCAATAACTAGTCACACAAAAATAGAGAAAGACAGCAAAAGTACATGCGTTCAATAAAATACAAAATACCATCAATTTCTGATAAAATCTTGTGATTTGTAATCAACCAAAGAAGTATCTATTGAACAGTTTGCCCTCGAGCCTTGTGTGGACTTCCATAAAACATCCCTCTTTGTTCACACACAAATTCCACATGATTGGTGGTAAGTCTATTCAGTCTCCTAAAAAACAGGGGCCACCCAGAGTTTTCTCCCAAAGTTAATACAAATGTTCGAATGCTCTCAGTGACACTGGCATTTTAAAGATGTCAACACACCAGTTTTATTTCCCGCATGCCACATTTGTTCGCAGTGTTCCCACAGAGCTGGCCGCCTGTTACTCCTGATTGCTGCCTGATGGCCCAATAAGGCCAACAGAAGTAGAGCCACAGTCCAAAGCAGCTGGCTCAAGAGCTTGCCACCAAGAAATGGTCCTTCCCTCCTTGAGGCAAAGCTCTTCATCACCCGGAAGAGAGCCAGATAGCATCACCCAGCCCAGGGATGAGAGACTCAGGATCTCAGGCAACCCTGTCCCAGTGTTCAGGACAAAAGGCTCAGGACAAAAATGGGCACAAACATCAACCCATGGAGACAGACAACAAGTTCTAAAGCACATTCTCAACTTCACACCGAGGAAAGACATCTGAATTTTCTGGTGAAGACCCACCTTCAAGTGAAGAAATTCCCAACACCGTCCACTCAAGAGGCAACTCCAGATGGGTCAGAGCCAGCACGAACTCTTCGTCCAGGGCAGGCAGGGCTCCCACCGTCAGGGCAAATGGAGTCAGCAAGGTCTGATGACTATCAGCTGTGAGGCGATCAGCTTGGGTGACCAGCAAACGAGCCAGCCGGCAAGCCATGGTGTCCACGTAAGTCACTGAGCCGGAGCCCATGGTCACTGGGGAGTAACCTTCTGAGCAGAGGCACACAGACACCGTCACCGTCTCCTGAAGCCCATGGCCTGGACAACAAGACAGTAAACAGTTCACCTAGAGCCTAAAGGAGATGCTTGCCTCGTGTCCAAGTCAGGGGTCACCAGACTCACTACACTGCGAAAGGAGACCTCATGCTCCCGGAGAGCAAGGCAGAAAAGGAATGCAGCCAGTTATCTATCTTTTTTTTTTTTTTTTTAAGATTTTATTTATTTATTTGACAGACAGAGATCACAAGTAGGCAGAGAGGCAGGCAAAGAGAGAGGAGGAAGCAGGCTCCCCACTGAGCAGAGAGCCTGATTTGGGGCTCGATCCCAGGATCCTGGGATCATGACCTGAGCTGAAGGCAGCGGCTTAACCCACTGAGCCACCCAGGCACCCCTAGTTATCCTTAAATGCTGCCCTGTTTGTGGGGCCAAATTAAAGCAGATTCCATCTTCTTTCAATGACTCCTGATTTTTAAAAAAGTAACTTTTACAAGTTCTGAGCACTTCAATGTCTATTCTCCTATCATCATCAAATGTCGTTATTTGGCATACCTTCACCTTGTACTTCTACCTCAACCCCTGAATTTAAGTTCATCCTCTTAGAGGCCTTTGCCCTTTCGTCCTCTGCCACTTCCTCCTATGTCCTGTATTTTTAAGTATTTTTTTAGATGACAGTTTCATAACGTAGCTCCAAAGAGTTCCTTGAATGTGATTAAGGGTGGGTGAAGAGAACTCAACAGAAATACTTAACCAACGTTGTTCATTGCCCCCACTCCTGCAACTTCTGAGAATGGTTTCTGTGTCTTGGCGGTGTTAATAATTCTATTGTGGCTGGTTATCTAATCCTGCCACCTGTCCTTCCCTCTTATAATCTTCTTTCACTTGGCCAAGGTGGGTGAACGACTAGCCAGATACATTTTATGCTGCACTTGCCAGGATACCCAGGAATCAGTACCACCAAACTGCTGTGATTACTATAGTCACAGCCAGACAGAAGAAGGGTGAACTGGCCCCCAAGCAAATGGCTAATAGGATCCTTCATAGTAACAAGAGCATCCCAGCTCACTAAGTGATAACAACTGTCACGCTCACACCACCTCTTCCAAAATGACCCAATGGTCCAGGCACAGAATTCAGCCCTCCATCCCCAGACTATACACTTCCAGGATAGACTACAGAAATCCACTCTACATACTTCTGAAAGGTTACCCTGGGAAAGCTGTAACAGGAGAGAGACATTTAATAAGGTTCAGAAACAGGGACTGTCACCCATCTATACGAAATCACCTTTGTTAAAATCAAAGGTGAGAATCCTCACTTTGCAGTAGGCCAAGATGTCATCAAACAGATCTTCTTTAACACACAAGGACTAGGAGGAGACTCACCCCTACATCCAAGTAAAGAAAATAAAACTTTTGATACTGGGATTGGCACTTCAGTTATTATTTTCATTCTTCCTCCATAAGAGGCTTTGTAAAAGAAAACCAAGAGGGAGAAACAAAAGGCAGTAAAAACATAAAGGCCAAAACCAAAAGGTTGAGGCAGAAGAGACAGAGCTGAAGTGACTCTCTGCCATTAATGAGGTCTACTTTTTTTTCTTGTCAGTATGGTAGTTACTAGGCCAAATAGAGAAGTGTTGAAAATTACTCAGTTTCTAAATGTTTCGTACTGCCTGGGTCTGGTTTTCCACTACTGCTCTCAACTAGTTGTTTAAAGTTGTTCAACTTAATTTAGAATTTGAACATAGATGTAATTCAGAAAAAAAAATTTTTGGTTTCCAAATTACATAGAATGCTTTGGTTTTCATTGCACATTATACTCATCACTCTTTATGGACTGTATTATATTCTGTAAATTCACCTACGACCATGCACCTGATGTATGCCGGATTACCAATGAAAATACACAAACATCCATAGGCAGAGCAAAAGAATGGTTGGTTAATATTTATTACTTGGCTACTTGTGTATTCACAGAAGGAAAGTTTGGGGTGTCTGGGTGGCTCAGTTGGTTAAGCATCTGCCTTGGCTCAGGTCATGATCCCAGGGTACTAGGGTCGAGTCCCATATTGGGGTCTCTGCTCAGCGAGTAGCCTGCTTCTCCCTCTCCCTCTGCCTGCTGCTCCATCTACTTGTGCACACTCTCTCTGTCAAATAAATAAATACAATCTTAAAAAAAAAAAAAGGAAAGGTGAACAATAATCATGCCCAACCGAATCTGTAAAATATGTTAACTTGTATAGAAAGCATTACATCAATTACAGCAGCATGTTTAAAAACATGCTCATGGTCTCAGAAATGGGGCAACAGGTTGATCTGATGTGCAAGCCCAGGTAGGGCTGACAAGCCTGTGTACATACCTGCAATTTTATGTCTGTGTTGTTTGCATGTTTACTATCTGCCTATACTGCAGAAGCACTTAGAAATATCTTCCCTCTAAAAATGAGGCCAATCCTACCCTTCAAAATACTGAAGGTTCCCTACATGCTGCAATTTAGAGGACCTCAAAGACCCCTAGTTAAGGAAAACTAACCCGTCAATAAACCAGAACAATGAAACCCTCCCTTTCTGTAAGTAATAATATCTTCATTATGCTTCTGAACTACAGCTTCATGTCTCAGACACATAACCCACAGCCCAATGAAAATATGCAACTGTATCTGACAACTATTAGCTCTTAACAAACATTGGCATGAAATATTAATGAGTCATCTGTCACCATGGTAACTGAAGAAGAATATAAGAGAATGACAAGTTTCTAAACATGAACATTTTGGTGGTGGGAAGAGAAAGTTCTGGAGCCTGAGATCTAGTAAGGAAGAGTCTGGATACACAGAGGCCCAAGGAAGGAACCCAGCCACCAAAAGGAACAAGCAGGAGAGCGGTGAACACTGGGGCTGCCAGACTGACAACAGGGGAAGGAGGGAGGGAGAATGACAACCTGTTGCCAACGTCTCAGTTCTGCCTGAGCCATCCCTGGCCATAGGCCCTGGGACAACAGGTGGTGATGCCAAGACAGAGAGACTCCTCCATTGGACTACATGCAAAGCACAGCCAACTTTCAAAGTTGGGTGCCATCAGTAGGATGGGCCTGCCCAGTCTCGGCAAGGCAGACACAGCCAAAAGAAGCTCACAAATAAGATGACCCAGTGTCAGTGTCCTCATGGGCTCTGTCCCTTCCCCGCCTCCTAGCCCTGTGCACCACCGCACCCCCCACTCCCCGCTCTCACACACACCCATCTCACTTTGCAGCACTGTTTACTTTCTCCTCCTGGTCCTCTTTCCAGCCTAGGTCTCTGGAGGACAGATGCTTCCAGACAGATCTGCAGAGTAAAGACTACACCTCACCTGGAATGCTAGACCGGAGAACATTATCCTCAGCGCGTTCGGCAATCACGATGTGTCTCTGATGAGATCCATTGTAAATAAAGTAAAACTCGGCATCTTTAGGAAGATACACATTTTTGCCGAACTTTGCATGGACGGTCTTCTGCCCCTAAAAAAAGAAAAAAGAAAAGAAAAAAAAATGAGTAAGTTGAGGCATCATCACACCTTCTTGTCCTGGCTCTAAAAAAAATAAATAAATAAATAAGAAGGGCTAGGATCCAAAACAATGTTATTTGTACACTGAGATCACGTGGTTGACACTCAAATATCACAAATCCTCCTTCCCAACAGCAAACACTTGCGATGACAGAGAGATGCTTTCTGACATTTGAAAGTATGGTGTGAGAGCTGGTTTGTTCTGTTCTGAAGGCTGAAGAAGTCCAGAGCATAGGGAAGAAAGTTTTTAAGTTTACTAGCTGTATAAATGGGACTAAACTTTGTTGTCTTATATTTCATTTGAATTCCTACCTGATAAACATCATGGATTCCTTTTTTTTTCTTTTCTGTACCTGACATACCCCACAGTACCAAGGTTCAAAACAATTATTTTTAGTCATCGCCTTACCCTGTACTGGTTCCCAGCAGGTTGTAAGAACTTTAACTATTCACACACTGTGCCCAATAAACAGCTCCACACGCTACCACCCTTGCTGTGCCATTTCCAGTTTTGTCTTCTCTGAGAGACTTCCAACTCCTCTTTTTCATCTGGCATGGCATCACACTCTCTCTTGAGATCTTCTAGTGGGCACACACCCTGCTAAGTGCCCCAGTTCCAAGGAGAGAAGCTGCCCCTGGGTCACAGAGGAAGGTGAGGTATGTCAAGGAAAGAAGGTATGTCAAAGAACCATGTAGCAGGTGAGGGCTTGAACGGACATTATCATCCAGAGGCTGTGTGGAAGGACTAGACCTACATTGCTACAACCAAGGGAGAAGCACCGGTAGACAGGCCTGCCAGACCATCTAGAGACGCTGGAAGACTCAAAGGATTCAGAATACTCCCTCCACTCAAAAACAAAAAAGCAATACAACCAGAGTCCTCCAGGGAGATGGTACATTCCACCCAGCCTGTGGGAGTGGCAGGGAAATGGAAACTAGGAGGTGGAAAGGGTCGCCCACTTTGGAAGGCTTCCAGAGCTTGGCCCACGGCTGAGAAGCATCTGGGCTTTTGTGTGCTTGTCCAACAAAAACAAACCCTCTCTTGGCAGGTTCCTCCCTCTGTGATAGGGGAGAAAAGGAAACAAAGGAAATTCTACACAGTCTCCTTACCATCTGTTTGCCTTTGATGGCTATTATCAGCACTATATTCTGTAGGATATCAAGAAGTAGGCCAATCAGTATCAGAAAAAAAATCACTGCAGAACTCCTTTCTCCAATAATCACATGGATAGTTCATCCAAAATTTAAAAATAAAAGGGCAATGTTTTCCTAGCAGTTTGAAATCTAGCACACACAAAGCATTATCTTAAATTATGAAGTAGTATAAATACAAATTGTGGTTTAAAAAACCACTAGCTAACACAATTTTGGATTGTCCTTTCTCTGCATGTGAGCGCATGCAAACATACACGAGTATAATCAATAGAAAACAGCATGCCAAGAATAATCCACCATATGACAGCTTCCCAAAAAAGTTCAGGAAGAGGATCTGAAAAGCAAAAAAAAAAAAAACAACACAGTAACAAATGTCTGACATGACAGAGAGGAAACTTAGATGAAATTCCATTTCCTAAAAAAGGAAGAACAGCCTGTGTTCGTCATGTTCCTGGTGGCTAAAGGGACTGTTAATTGTCCACGAACAGAATCTGACCTGACTTGTCATTTTTTTTTTAAAGAAAACAAATTGTATCAACAGATCAAAGCTTTTCACAGATCAGAAGAATATCAAATCTGTATCTAATCAAAACAACCATCAGATGCCTGTTTTCTTTGGTTGGGTGAACAAGGACCACAACTTATAAAGGAGTTTAGTTCCAAGACTTTCAAAAACAATGCAACACTAAAGAGAAGAGTTTTACAATTCAGGTGTGCCTTCCTTTTGAGCCCACACCATGTGCTAAACTGGTAAAAGAAGATAAACAAAAATAAGTCAGAAATAAGACCTATGCATTAAAGTGAGATGCCCACAGTCTTAGCACTAAGGACACTAGTCAGCAATAAAACGGGTCCTCTTACTTGCTAATCGCAAAGAGATCAGAAAGACACGGAAGGCATTCTGAGAGCAGGAGGGATGGGGGTGATGCAGGAATTAAGAGAGAAACTCAAAGAGAAAAAATGGGATCGAGGGTGAGCAGGAGAGGATGACAGAAAAAGAAAATATGAATATGAAAGAACATGAACATTTCTTTCCGGAAAGTGAATGATCCAAGGAGATTCAGACTAAGCTACACACATCAGGAGAAATGGGTTTCTGAAAATGTTCCCCCAAACCAGTACAGTATAAATAACCAGCCACAAGTTACAACTTGGGGGAGCAGACTGGGGTCTTTCTAACCACTGTGGCCACTGAAAACTTGCTCTTTTTCTTAAAGGGCCACTAACTTTATTAATGGCAAGGATAAATTCCAACCTACAGAATTCCAGTGGGCCTGCACTTATTTCCCCCCTGGGATCAATTTCACACTTTTAAGCAATTAAAGCTATAACCTTTCCAAAGTGAATTTACTGTCATCAATGTCAGAATCACTCTGCTTCTATGCAGAAATATAAACATGTCTCATCATCTTTCTGTCAATTCACTATATCCCACATTCTAAAAGAAACACACATTCGACCTGCAGTGTAAGAGGGTTCCCCTCTCTCCTCATCCTCACCAACATTTGTTGTTTCCTGACTTGTTCATTTTAGCCATTCTGACTGGTGTGAGGTGGTATCTAACTTTGGTTTTGATTTGTATTTCCCTGATGCCAAGTGATAGTGAGCATTTTTCACGTGTCTATTTGTGAGCTTGTACAGCCACTCTGGAAAACAGTGGGAGGTTCCTCAAAAAGTTGGAAATAGAGCTACCCTAAAACCCTCAATCACACTACTGGGTATTTATCCTCAAGATACAAATATAGCAATCAGAAGGGGCAAGTGCATCCCAATGTTCATAGCAGCAATGTCCACAATAGCCAAACTATGGAAAGGGCCCAGATGTCCAATGACAGATGAATGAATAAAGAAGATGTGGGATATACACACACACACACACACACATATATACACAAAATATATATGCGTGTGTGTGTGTGTGTGTGTGTGTGTGTACACACACAACTATGTATTACTCAGCCACCAAAAAAATGAAATCTTGGGGACGCCTGGGTGGCTCAGTTTTTAAGTGTCTGCCTTCAGCTCAGGTCATAATCACTGGGCTCCCTGTCGACGGGAAGCTTGCTTCTCCCCCTCTGATTCCCCTGCTTGTGTTCCCTTTCTCACTGTCTCTCCCTCTCTCTCTCTCTCTGTCAAATAAATAAATGAAATCTTTTTTAAAAAATAAGTGAAATCTTACCATTTGCAATGACGTGGATGGAACTAGAGAGTATGAGGCTAAGTGAAATAAGTCAATCAAAGAAAGACAATTATCATATATGACCCATATGTGGAATTTAAGAAACAAAACAAAGGATCATAGGGAAATGGAAACAAGACGAAACCAGTAAGGATTCGAGACTCTTAACTGTAGGAAACAAACTGAGGGTTGCTGGAGTGATGGTGGGTGAAGGAATGGGGTAACTGCATGATGGGCATTAAGGAGGACACATGATATAATGAGTACTGGGTATTCTATGCAACCGATGAATCAATGAACTCTACCTCTGAAACTAATAATACATTACATGGTAATTAACTGAGTTTAAATTTTAAAAAATTAAAAAAAAACACACTAATTTTGCTGAAAATTCCATAGTAAGAGGCATAATGGGCAAAATTATTTCCCCAAATTAATCTAAAACTTTAATGTTCTCTAGCCAAAACCCAAACTTAATCTTCAAATGAGAGAAGGCTATTTTAAAGTGTATCTGGAAGAACAGATTCACAAGAGTGGGAACAGTCTAGAGAAAGATAAGGCTTGAGCTGTGGAGAGTGAGATCAGAATTTGCCCTACCACAAAGCATACCTTGCAATAAAACCATAATAAATTAAACAGTGCAACCTGGGCACGACAGACCACTGAGTATGGAGCTGAGAAGCAGACACATGGAAGTTATGTAATAAAGGTGACATTTCAAGCCAGTGGGGAAAGAATAATCGGCTCAGCAAATTGTTTTTTGGGACAACAGCTATCTATTAGCTATTAGGGGCAAAACAGGCCTCATATCGCATATCTCAATTTCCAATTCAATATTGAATACAAAAATTCATAAGCACATTAAGTTAGAAGGCTATCTAAGATTTCTCAGTAAAAAAATTAAAAAAAATAAAATTTCTCGGTATTAAACAAAATGATAGGGATTAAAGAAATCGAAATGACACCACTCCAATGTACCAACTTGTTTTCATTCCTTTACTGCCTTCCAGGCTTCGTGCAAGGCACAGCTAATTCTTACAGAGCTAACCTCACAGCATAAGTACACATATGGTGTTCCTATCTCTTCCAGCAAAAGTACTTTTCCATTTTCTGATTTTTGGCACCCTTTTAATTGCATTCCATCAAATGAGATGTTCTTTATTCTCCTCTGTTACTCCTGTATTGTTGTACTTGAAGAGTGTTTCTAGCTTACCATTATAAATGATACTACAAGAAACTTTTTCATGTGCATTATTTTATGTTTTACTATTGTAGAATAAAATTCCAGAAATGGGTCCAAAAATGTGAAAGTTTGTCACAAATCGCCAAACTGCTTTCCAATAATGTTCTATCAAATTCCATGGCCACCAGTGCTGGTCATGAGTATCATTTTCATTACAACCTTGCCAAAACTTTTATTTCCTAATTTATGGACAGCAAACAGTTCCTTGTCGATTTCATTCACTTTTTCCCCCCACCCCTTAAATTATGTCTCACTTTTACTAAAGACTACTGCTAAATAGTCCCAACATTGTTAGTGGCCTGTTCAAATTACAACTTCAAGAATTCTGGTTTTCCCTTTTTTATTCACATCTGCATTCATGTTTGCCTTACGCAGGTCAAAATTTTCACTTTCTCAAGTGAACTAGTTGAGATGAACATCACAGTCCATCCCTTTCCTCTCTGAATAGTGAAGGTGTACCACCTGTTATTTTTCTATTGGCCATATAAAAAGTACTCAAATACTCCTGTAAAATGTCTGCAGGCCAGAAACATGGAAAATGGGAACAAATACTGAGTAGGAAAGCTGGACTATAACCATACTGAATACAACTCAATATAAACACACACACACACACGTTAATGAAACCAATTTACCAAGAAGCCTCCTCTTTGAGAAATTCTGCTTGTAAAACTCATCAATAATTGTCAGTCAAAGACCAAGCCTTCTGCTAAAATGCTGTGACATCTGTGGATTTCTTCTCATAGAACCAAAAAAGGTATTCAATCTTTTTGCCCCAATAAACTATTTCTTTCATCCAATTATTTTACTCTTCTTCTGATAACATTTAAGATGGAAACGGTCAGCACTAACGTGCACATTCTAAATATTTTTTCCTTAAACGAGGTCTCTAAATACCTTGAGTAACTTGGTTAATGCCTGTATTGTGCTAATCACTGAACATCCTTATGCTAATGTTCTCCCTACTGTCTTCCGTCTTACCCTCTATAGACAATATATCTACGTATAATTATATTTGGTTACTAACAATGTCATTTGCTAACCAATCATCTAGTTTCTAAAATACCTGGCACGAATAGGCAATAAATACTGTAGTTGCAAATTATGACAATGAGAACAAAGTATGCATCTTTTTATAGTGGTGTTTCTTAATTTGGGGCCACAGGAAGAATCCATAAATGGGTTTCAGAAGATCTGGGCACCTTTTAAAATTGTTAGCAAAAACTCTCTTTGTATGTGTATGTGTCTATTTTTCTGAGTAAAGGTTTATGGGTTTCATTGTATTCTTACATCTATTCCATTCAACTCTAACTTCTATAGAACCAAAATAATAATGGGAACATAATAAATGCCATTTAAGGGCAATGGTGACCTTTTTGGGATAGTAAGGCATGCGCTATTATTTTTCAAGGTATTCTGCACAGCCTTTATATGGGGTGATTTTTAGGGTAGAAGCACATTAAAGGAACACGTTAACTGAGGGGTTAAATATTGTATTGCAAGTTTACTAATACATTCCATGAAAACCATTATGCTAATATAAACAAATGCTCTAAGTGAATTATCAAATTTTATTATTTTCAACATCTGAAACTGGTCTTTACAAAAAAAATAGTAATTCTACACAGAACCTTCCCTGCAGAGCAGCATGTTAAGTGCTGTGAGATTCTTGAGAATTTTTAGAAGTGTATTTCCCCATTTTATTGGTAAGTAAATAAAAGTACAGGAACCAGTTAGTATTAATTAGCTCAAGGTCCCAGAGCCAGATGGACAATAGTGAGTGTCTTGATTTCTACCCCAACCTGCAAGTTAGGTCATCCTCTTTATATTCTTCAAGCACAATTCAAACAAAGTGCTCTGGGCTTTAAGTCTTTTATTCCAAATTACTGTGTTTAAGCATTTCTTTAAACCCACATGAGACAATGCAACACTTATTTCCACAAAGACCCTTTCAAGTAGGAATGGTTTCCATTTCAAGACAAGATAAAACAGACCACAGAAGTCCAACATTCTTGCTGGTAACAACTAGAGAATCAAGACAGAAAAATTAAAAAGTCATATTCTTAAAGGCATCAGAGAACTGGGAAAAAGAACAAATGCATTAAAATTCCAGAAAGGGGAGAACCACTCAGAGAAGTTATGGAAGTCAGAAGACAACAGAATATTATCTTTGAAGTGATGAAATAAAATAACAGAGGTCCTAAAACTCCATACCTATCAAATATATCCTTGGGCCACCCAGGTGGCTCAGTCAGTTAAGTGTCTGACTCTTGATTTCAGTTCAGGTCATGATCTCAGGGCTGTAACATAGAGCCCTGCATCAGGCTTCACACTAAAAGGGGATTCTGCTTGAGATTGTCTTTCTCCCTCTCCCTCTGCCCCTTCCTCACCCTTCTCTCTCTCTCTCTCAAAAAAAAATTCCTTAAAAAGGACACTAAAATTAAAATGTTTCAGATGAATACTGAGGGATTTCACTGCCAGCAGGCCAACACTAAAAGAAAAACTAAAGGGAATTATTCATGCAGAAATAAAATGATCTCCAACATAGACACCCAAGAGGAGATATCTAACAGTGGAGTAAATATAATTAATATCTAATATACAAAATAGGAATTATGTCATGGAGTTTAAAATACCTGTAGAACTAAAATGTCTGACAAAAATAATGTAAAAGGCAAATGTGATTCAAGTGTCTAGCAGTTGGGGAAAATATTAAACATAATAGCTTACTATGTTTATGTCAAATACATATGTTTTAAGTTGAAGGTAACAATAGAAAAATGTATAACAAGTTACAGAAGAAAAACCCTATTAGAAAATATTTTCTTAATCACAAAAACAAGAGAAACAAAAACATAAAACGTATGTCAAACAGACAGTTATAGGATATAAATCCAAATACACCGGCAGTTATCTTAAGTGTTAATGAATTGACCCACATACAATACCAACACAGTACAGAATTTTTTAATTCAAAAATGAAAGAAAAAAAAAAAAAGAAAGAAAGAAAAACGCAAAAAGCTTAAAAGTAAAAAAGTATCAGAAAAAGTATATTTTTTAAAAGATTATTTATTTATTTGTCAGAGAGAGAGAGAGACAAAGAGAGTGAGACAGCACACAACCAGGAGGAGTGGCAGTCAGAGGGAGAAGCAGGCTCCCGGCTGAGCAAGGAGCCTGATGTGGGGCTCCAATCCCAGGACTCTGGGATCATGACCTGAGCCAAAGGAAGATAGATGCTTAAATGACTGAGCCACCCAGATGTCCCTGAAAAAACAGATTTCAAAGGAAGACATATTAGTAAAGAAAGAGGAACTTTGCATCATAGTTGAAAAAGAGATTAACATCATATTAAATCTGTATGACCTAATAACATAGCTTCAAAACATTAAAAAAATTTTAAAAAGTAATAAGCCACAGAGCTAGACCAATCCATAACCACAAGTTAGACTTTAACATGCCTCTCTTAGTAGCTAATGGTAGAAGCAGACCAAAAAAGTGACAAAGGATATAAAAGATCTGAATTACATAAGTAACACAATTATTTACCAAAAGGAGCAATTACCATAAACTAAATATATATGTTAATATTAAAAAGCCACCCATTTTCATATCTCTGCTATAAACTCAGTTATACATAAACACACAAATCCAAAATTCTCCATGACTTTCACACTGGATGGGATGATTCACCACTACAGAACTGAAATAGCCTTTGTTTCTGTATCAAAGCTCAAATGAGGGGAGAAAAAAAAATCATGATAAAGGTCAGTAAATTACTCCAATTCCTCAAGAAAAACAAGTAGGCTTTAAAAGTCTCTTTAGGGGCACCTGGGTGGCTCAATGGGTTAAGCCTCTGTCTTCGACTCAGGTCATGATCTCAGGGTCCTGGGATCGAGCCCCGAATCGGGCTCTCTGCTTGGCAGGGAGCCTGCTTCCCCCTCTCTCTCTGCCTGCCTCTCTGCCTGCTTGTGATCTCTATCTGTCAAATAAATAAATAAAATCTTTTAAAAAAAGTCTCTTTAGATTACTTCCTTTTTAAAGTCACTAAAAGAAATAATAAATTAAATAAAATCACTAACATACTCACAGATGCATGAAAACATAGAACTCCTAGAAATTGAAAATATATGTGACACTTTCAGCAGATTGCTGCAGGAAATATACTTGCTTGGGGATAAGAAAATTCCAATGATAATTTGTACTCTTAAATTATCCTAGTAGTCCTTGAGGAAGAAAGGTCCTGTCCGTGGTTCCCAAATAATCAAGTACATAAATAAGGAATGAAGCAAAACGCAGTTTAACACCTGGATGCCAGTTAGGATTTGGGTCAATAATCAACTAAGCCTGATTTGTCACTGACGCAGCCACCCTAAAATGCTTACTCTGCCCTATCCTGCATGGGTGAAAACCTAGGAAATCCATTAAGAATGGGTATGGTCTGGCTCTGCTCTCCATCAGACGTACCTGGGCCATGGACTACTTCAATACAGACAAAACTGACAACACATTCAGAGGAAAAGGACAAGGATGCCAAAGGGACACAAAAACCATGTTGTCATAGGAGGAACAATTGAAGGAACTGGGACTGTTTTGCCAAAGAAGAGAAGAATCATGGCTAAATGGTCACAGTTACAAATATCTGAGGGTCTGTCCTGCAGACAGGGGCTCTGACATGTTCTGCAGGCCCCAAGGGGGAAAGCCCAGAACAATGGAGGGAAGGACAGGGCACAGAGTTCAATTCTACAATGAGAGCCTTCTAAGAATCAGGGATGTCCAAAGATGACAAAGACAGCTTTAGCTTAGTAGGAATAAGCACAACCAGAAGACACTGCTTTTGTTTTATTTGCTTTACTTACTTATGTATCATAAAAGAGAATGGGGCTAAATGCAGACCTATCAAGTCTTACAAACCTAGAATCTATGATACCTGGTATATAATCTAGATTAACAGCTTCGACACAGAAAAAAAAAATTTGGCTCCAGATAAGCGGTATTTTTTGGTGTACTTAATCTCTCCCTTATTCTTTTGTTTCAATTTCCTAGCTCCTTGGATTGAAGCTTAGTTCATTTTCATCCTCTGCATTAGTAGTTTTCAAATTGAGATCAGGGGAACTCTGGATTCTAATGGAGACTAACAGAGACAATGTTGAGAGTTCGCAAGCATTCCATTTAAATTTCATTTTGGAAAATAGGCTTCTAATTACTTTTACACCTAAAAAGACTGCATTAACTTAAATGTATTATGACCAAGTTTTAACATACTGGTGAGAACCTGAACTTCCAGGCTGAGTCACTGTCTTCAGTGAATTAATAAAGGTAATATATTTAAATTTCAAGGGCATATTTAACAATAAAGAAGTTTTATCCATTTTATATATTAAAGTTCCCCCAGATAACTTTGTTTAGGGAAAAAA
Source organism: Lutra lutra (assembly GCF_902655055.1). NCBI lineage: Eukaryota > Metazoa > Chordata > Mammalia > Carnivora > Mustelidae > Lutra > Lutra lutra. Next base: position 101,319,635 of record NC_062282.1, on the reverse strand, counting down.
GCTTTTTTCCTTTGGGGGAAAATGGTTTTCCTTTGAGGGGGGAAAATGATTTTTCTTCAAGAAAGATGTTTCAATGCCACCTACTTAGTGTCTGCAAGGCTCCTCTGACTCTAGGGTACCCTCTGCTCGTCTGTATTAGAAGCTCAAGTTCACCTCTATTTCACATCTTGAACAAGCTTTCCATCTCCAAGACTGCAATTCATCAACTCCAGATTCAGCCTGAATCTAAGTAGACAAGAATCTCATTGGGTTCTTACATAATGCTTGAGGTCTACATATGTATGTCAAACCATGCGTCGTGTGAAGGTCAGTCTGGGTCCACCGAGAGCACTGACTGTGCCAAACTAAAACCAAGACTATCAGGAATACAAGGAACCCTAAGTCTTCAAGAATTGATAACCCCTGGGCAAAGACTAACAAAATCACAGTGACATGATCATCTGTATTCTTATTTCAGAATGGGACACAGAGGTCCTGCATTCCACAAAAGTCCCTTTTAGGAGGGTACAATAGAAGGGAATAGTGCCCTTTGTCCTTCTCATCTGACCAGCATCTGTGCCAGAATACAATTTCAATTCTCCACCACCAACACACAGACACACACACACAGGCCATTCTTAAACAAGAACACTGAAGGACCTACCGAGTAATGACCAGCCCAGGATAAAAGCATCAGGAACGCTCGCTCAAAGAAGGGATTCGGAAATGTGCAAAAGACAGAGCTGTAAGAAGCCTCAGAGCGCATGTGATCAATCTGACTTCACGGATGAGGACGCTGAAGGTCCATACCACAGGTGATGTGCTCTGAGTCCGACCACACAGCAGACCCAGGGCTGGGGCCCAGGTCTTCACCCTGCAGCCAGTGCTTTTCTCATGCTCCAAGCTGCAGGCTGGACGATTTACCACCTCACCCCTGTACTCCTACCCCAGGGCCTGGGAAATGAAAGGCCTTCATGGAAACAAGTCAGGAGCAGAGGCAGGCAGTGCTGTCCAGGTTGCCCAGTACTCACTGCACAACACCCATCTCGCCCCATGCTCTTGTCTCTTCCCTTCCTCGGTTATCATCCCCTCTGTGGAACGACACTACACTCTCAGGGCCCGCTGCTCTTCTTCTCAAATGTGAACAAGCGCAGGTACAAGACGGCCAGGCCACAGCATGGTAAACACCGAACCGCAAAAACAGGGGCATGGGGCAATGACGAAAGAGGGCCCAGAAACTCCACACAGCCCCAGCTCCCAAAGAGTCTCTGGGAGGCAAGGAAGAAAGACGACGAAAGCTCAGAGAGGAGGAAAAGGATAAAACAGCAGCAGCGATGGGCTCGGGAGTGATGGCGGTGGCGAGAGGAGAAATAACTGGAAAAATGAAGCAAATGAAAACTGAATTGAAGCAGGAAAAGGGCAAGAAAGATGGGAAATAAATGACAATGAGAAGAGAAATACCCAGGAACTGCAATCTGAAATGCCTTTGTAAAAAGAAGGGAGTGGGGCAGGGAGGAGCTGAATTTTGACCCTTACAAAGACTATTTCTTCCTTTTTTTTTTTAATATTTTTTATTTATTCATTTGACAGGCAGAGATCACAAGTAGGCAGAGAGGCAGGCAGAGAGAGGGGGAAGCAGGCTCCCCGCTGAGCAGAGAGCTGGATGCGGGGCTCAATCCCAGGACCCTGGGATCATGACCTAAGCCGAAGGCAGAGGCTTAACCCACTGAGCCACCCAGGCACCCCAAGAGAGATATTTTAGATAGGAAAGTAGGAAAATGCCCCTAATGAGCTGATGTTCTGTTGGAGACCTGAATAAAATTAACAACGTGAACCATGTGAATATGAAAGAGAATCTCATGTTGAGAGACTGGCATGTGCAAAGGCCTTCAGGTGAGCACGTGAGATAGGTAACCTGGTGGATGAAGCAGAAGAGGAGAGAAAAGGGAGGCAAGGTCAAGGACAAGTGAAGCTCATCATAAGGGCACAGCTGTCACCTCTGCCACGGGAAGCCATCTCAGAGCTCCGTGTAAAAAGGTGACAAGATCTCAACTTCACTCTAAAAGGACCCCCTAACTGCTCAGTTGAGAAGAGATCTTGAGGGGGCAAAGGTGACATCAGAGAGGCCCACAACAAAAACCAGGCGAGAAACTACCAGACGTTTTCTGCCGTATCTCTGGGGCTCTCGAGAGGATTTTCTCTGCCAAGAGGAAGTGAACGCAGCAGTTTGCCGCAGAACACATCTTTATTCAGCTCCGCTTATCCTCTGCTGCAGCACCTCCAGCAACCCCGTATCATGGAGATGACCTGGGAAGCCCCAAGAGCAAAAATGGGTACTTCTCACCGTGGGAAAGTGGGCAGCCGTCGAGGCTCTTGTGCAAGAGCTGACCTGAAATCCAGGGCCCTACCTTCTGTTTCTTACAGATGCATGATAGAAGGATGGAGGTGGGTGGAGAGAAAGAGAGAGAGTTTTTGTTCATCTCTCCACTGGCCTTTATCACCACTTTACATCAAGTGACCCAAGTGTAGTCATGGCCATCTGGCTTTACAACTGAACAAGGATCGTGGTTTGAGCATGGATCACTCTCACCCCAGCTTCTACAATACAAAAACTTCTGTTTATAAGGCCAAACATGAACCTTCAATCTAGAAACAGAAACCTGCTTTTCAAACCTTATTTCATGCAGATACTTCCCTACTGACAAAACCCCCATAGAGACATTACTAAAGGAACCTCAAGAAAAAAAGTCAAAATTTGTTTTAACTCACATTGAATACAAAATTTCTCACTTCCTGACATGGAAATTCAATGTGAAGCAGTAGTATTTATCAATGTATTAAATGAGGTTGCTTAGTAACCCATAAGGATAAAAATGGCCATGAAAGGAACCCTTTGTGTTTTCATTAACAGGACTGTGGCTGGGAATGGATCAGGCATCATGCTAAGTTAATCATCTCACTAAGTCCTTACCATCACTCTTCAGGGTAGAAACCATCATCCTCGTTTTACAGATGAGGGAACTGAGGCTTTCAGAGGTCAAGTACTCTGACCAGAGTGATCTGAACGTTCAGGGGCAGACAGGGAGTCACGGCCATCTCTGCAAGGCGGGTTCTGCTTCCCTCCTAACTCCTGCTCCATCCTGCCATTGTGCTCAGTGCTCTGTTACCTGGAGGCAAGGCCTCTGCAGGGGCTGACCCACTGCACTGAGGGACCCCAGCCATGTCACCAGACCTAGTTCTAACTTAAGGGGGATCCTCAGTGACTCATCAATACACTGGGAATACTCAGAAGAAATGATCTGTGTTGAAGGAGCATGAATACTGTGACCACATTTATTTTATTCTTTCTTCTTCCTTCTTTGAACAAATCCCTGATTTGCGCCAGGCACAGATGATAGTAAGGGGACAAGTCCTGCTCCTACCCTCAGAGAGTTCACAGCCTCACAGGCAGCAAAAGCTCAGACACACACACACACACACACATTAGTACAGGGCACCCTGCACAGCTGGAAGCAAAAGGATCCAGGCCCACGGTGCAACAGCAGAAAAGCCCTCCCCTAGAGGACAAAGGGGACTTTGTCTAGGAAAGGGAATTCAAAGTAAAGCATGAAGACTGGCTATAGAATGGTTCCTTGGGAAAGGACATTTGATTGTAGGCAGGCTGTCTTACGCTTGAGGTGGTAAGCAAGACCACAGGGGAAGCTGGATGTGAAGGCAGAGGCTGGATCGGAGAGGGCATGAGGGAGAGGAAATCACTGGGGGAGGTGGTTGATTTTGAGCAAGGGTCACCTCTGTATTTATCTAAAGGGCAGAAAGGTCACACCAGAAAGGATGCTATGGAGGTGGCCTTTCTTGGGATACAGTCTCTCTCCCCATTCTCTACTGCTCAGTCACTTCTAAAGAATACCAAAAATAACCCCAGAAGTTAGGAAAATATGTATCTGGGTTAATGTGACAAGAAATGTCAGTCTGGCTCTCCACCCGCACTGATGCATTAGTGGAAGGAACATAGAGGTTGAACGTGAGGCATCTACAATCAAATTAGATCTGAGTTCCAACCTCAGCAACCTCAGTTACCTCGACTATAAAATGCTACTAAAAATCGGATGCACCTTAGCAGGTAAAACAGGTAGGAGTCAACCAAATCAGCACCTGACACTTAAGGGCTTTTTAGCTACTTGCTAATATCACCCTACTAAAAACATCATTATTAGTATTATTTATTCCTGAAAAAACATTGTTTGAATGGTTTTCATGTGCCTGGCATTCTTCTGTTTTACTGAAAACAACTCAGGAGAGATTGATGGTACCCTCGTTTCACAGATTGAGCCCAAAAGGCTAAATTCTTGGGCCTGAGTTACATAGACCCTCAATTTCTATGACTCAAGAGGAGTCATAGAAATAGAAGCAGAAAAGTAAAATAAGCACTACACACTCATGAAAAAGTTGCCACATTTTATCAAGAAAAACCTTCTCTATTTCAAAACTTCCTTTTACAGTACAGAAACAATAACTTTAAAAAAACACAAGTTTTTAAAAAGATTCGTTTATTTATTTGAGAGAGAGAGCAAGTGAGCACACGGCAGGGCGGGGCAGAGAGAGAGGGAGAGAGAGAATCCCAAAACAGGCACCATGCCCAGCACAGAGCCCAACATGGGACTCAATTTCATAACCCCGAGATCATGCCTGAGTCAGAATCCAATGGGATGTTCAACCAACTGAGCCACCGAGGCACCCCAGAAAAACAAGAAGTATTTCTCAAAATACGTTGCTTGGGGTCTGGTTTTGTTTTGTTTTTGCATTTTACTGCCCCTTATTAGCATCTTTTCAGAGCACCCCTTGCTGGGATGGGGATGCAGTCTCTAAGGGACCCAGGGAGGCAGATGGATGCAGCCTCCAGCCCATGTGTGGAGGGACAGGCTGCTGTGACAGCAGAACCCAGATGCTGGTGTTTTGGGTCTCAGCTGTGGGGGGCCCTGCGAACAGCCACACGAGAGAACCCCTGAGGATACTTTGTAGGACGCCTCTGCCTGGGGAGCCAGGGAAGTACAGACAGCATGTAGGTCACTGAACGCTCCCCTCTGATAACAGCAGTCTCCTGGCTCAGTGAGGTTTTGGTGAAACTACTAGTTAAAACAACTGGGGGCTGGCTGGACCTGGTGTCTGGGGCCATGTGCTAACCCCCCTTCTTGGGCAGGCCAGTTCTGCATGGTGCCATGGTCCCCCTGGCCTGGGAGCTCTGGGGTCACAGCTACCATTGAAAATGCCATAAAAATGTAGTCCCTCTCCAAAGATAAAAGTGCATGTGCACAAACACATAATTTGGTGAGCAATGCTGGGGTTGTGTACCAGCCCCCCCAACCCGCCACCCAGGTCCTTGATAGAAACTACTAGAAGATGGTGCTGAGGGCCCCAGGCAGCTGCTCAATGAAAGGAAGAAACCCCAGGAGCCAGGGGAGAAGGGGAAGGGGACCCCAGACACCAGAAATCCTCAACAGCCCACCTCTCCCACCTCAAATACTAACTGGCTACTCAGGAGAGAAAACTAAACCTTGGGGCCTAGACACCTCCCCTCTGAGTGAGTCCTCTGTGTGCAAGGAAAGCCACTGGAACAGCAGGTAGTCCCCAGCACCAGGCACCTGTCCGACAGCATCTTCATTCATTTTGCTGCCAGCTTCATGGCACATGGGTGTGCTGCCTTCCTGGGCCAGCCCCCAGATGTCCTGAAGACCCATATGAGTAACTCCAGGACAGTTCACTCTACCAGAATCTGGCATGGTATCTACCAGTGATAGCGCTTTTCAGGACCTGGATGCTACTATGGTCTGTTAGAGGGTTTAGAGACGCTCACTTCCTAGGATATTCATCTCTCTCAGTTGTGCATGTGATTTTTCTAGAATTAGAAGTGGTACAAGGGGCACCTGGGTGGCTCTGTCAGTTAAGTGTCTGCCTTCAGGTCAGGTCATAATCCCAGGGTCCTGAGATCGAGCCCCGAGTCAGGCTCCCTGATCAGCGGGGAGCCTGCTTACCCTTCTCCCTCTTCCTGCCACTCTGCCTACTTGTGCTCTCTCTGTGTGTCAAATAAATAAATAAAATCTTAAGGAAAAAAAAAAAAGGAAGAAGTGGTACAAGCAACAGGCAATGAGAGCACTAAGAAATGTTACCTATGTTCTGTGCTACATCACTACCCCATCTGCACCTCTGTGGAACATCGTCAGAGACACTAGAGTCTCCTTTCTCTTCTATATACAAATTCTAGTAGCAATTGCCTAGAAGCATGTTTTGCTCCTCTTTCTGAAGACCGTGAAGTCAGACTCCCAGCATTTCACACCTGGAATCAGGTAGCCTTGGATCCCCTTCCCACCTCTTTCACTGATCACTGTGTACCGTTAAACAAGTAGCCTAACTTGTCTGTGTTGCAACTCCTCTCCTCATCTGTTAAATGGGATTAACAGAAGAAAACTCCTTCTTTACCTGTCAGTGAGAGTTCAAGCAAGTAATAGGCGCTGTGCGTGACACATTAAGAACTCAGAAAGTGTGAGTCTTCTTTCTCATTTGTAAAGTACATCTACTTTGTAGGTAATAAGGTCCAGTGTTTATGAATGATTTCTTCCCAAAGTCCTCAGCTATCTGTCAGAACCCAGGTTCTGGGGGACCGAGACATTATCTCACAGGCAGAAAGGACTCAGAAAGTTAACTCAAATTTAAAAGGTCAAATGAAAAGCAAAGAATATTTTTGCAAACCGGAAGAATCACTTTTCATTGTGTGTTTCCGCTATGATCTTTAATATACCACTTTTTTCATGTCCAAGGTGAGATATAGATTCCTACTTCATTCATCAAGCATTTATCAAGCCCTCGTTGAGTACATTCCACACACTGTATGAGGAATAAGGGATGGAGCAGCAAACTGAGCAAATCCCTGCTCTCAAGGTTTTGAGTCCTCTGGGAAGACATAATTTTAAAAAAATATATCAAACAATGATGTTATACCGAGAATTTAAAATAGAATAATGCCAAGTGTCCAAGGAGTTACTTCAGATTGGGCAAAGAAACCTTGGAAAGGCAGGACAAGAAGCTGAGAGCTGAATTTCGAGATCTGCACGTTTTTTTGTGGTTTTTGTTTTGTTTTGTTTTTTAAAAATTTTTTAAAGATTTTTATTTACTTATTTGACAGACAGGGATCACAAATAGGCAGAGAGGCAGGCAGAGAGAGAGACAGGAAGCAGGCTCCACGGCGAGCAGAGAGCCCTATGGAGGGCTCTATCCTAGGACCCCGGGATCACGACCCAAGCAGAAGGCAGAGGCTTTAACCCACTGAGCCACCCAGGTGCCCCTCATTTTGTTTTTTAAATAAAGGAAGAAAAAGCAATGGGAATGGAGTGAATGAGAAGGACACCAAAAAAGGCTAGGTCAGCAAAGAAGGCAAATCTGTTGGCAAAAAACACTGAGGGCGGGCACCTGGGTGGCTCAGTCATTAAAGCATCTGCCTTTGGCTCATGTCATGATGCCAGGATCCTGGGATCGAGCCCCACATCGGGCTTTCTGCTCAACAGGGAGCCTGCTCCTTCCTCTCTCACTCCCCCTGTTTGGGTTCCCCCTCTCTGTCTCTGTCAAATAAATAAACTCTTAAAAACGGTGGGGAGGGGCCTTTGTCCCCCAAACACAGGAATGAAATGAAGGGAGCTGCTCCACTGCCCTCAGTTCAGTGACAGGGTAGGTCGGAAAGTCACCTGGTTACCAAAACAGAGACCTGAAAGCTGGCTGGAGTAACCGAGTAAACACTCATTTCTTGCTCACATAAGAGCCCCACGCAGATGTTGCTACTTAATAGTCTTCCAAGGACCCAGATTCCTGCCACCGTGTGGCTCCACCACCTGCAACACTTGGGTCCCAAGTTAGCCTTTCTGTTCCAGCCAGGAGAAAAGATGATGGACAAGCACACCTGTCCAGGCCTGAGCAGGCACTGGTCTCTGCAGCTCCCACTCCACTGTACAGCTGTGTGCCCCAGACAAGGAAGGGACATGTGGTTCTTGGCTCAGTCTCTGCCACAGGCTTTGGCACAAGATTCCCAGAGCATGTAAGAGCGAACAGTGTCCCTTCCCAAGATCAGGTTAATCAAACCACAGAATGCTGTGCTTCAAAAATAGAAAAACAAAAAACTTAACACAAGCAAGAATTGGTGAACTGAGTTGAAAATGATGATCAAGCCACATCATTACACACCTTTGGCCAACCGTCCTCCATCACAACTGTTCCTAACACTAGATAAATGATGGAAAGAGCAGTGACAGCAAACATGATTTACAGAACACACTTAACCCAGAGTTGCTTTGGCAGTCACTCGTGGATCTCATCAGGATTCCCAACAGGATCCCTCTCCTCAGCTAGAACATTCAGTACCACAGGATCCCTTCTAGGTGTGCACTAATTCTCTGTAGCTAAGAGTATTCTTTAGCATTCAGAATGAAAGGAGAAAGTAGTAACCTTTCACCTTGTCCTAACTCTATGTGATAGCACCAAAGAGGGCTTTGTTCTATTATTTTCCACACTGTTCTATTACCAACATGTTATCACTGAAAACCATTTTCTAAAGTTTTCAATAATAGACATAACTATCACACCTGAGTTTAAAGAAAAATTGAATTTTCAACTTGTAGAGCTAAGGAGTTGATTCAAGAGCTGTGGAGGCACCAAAAGGGAAGCCACTAATTGTGACCCATGATTCCGTGAGCCACTAGCCCAACCATTTCCTTACTACATTTTGATAAAACAAATAATTAAGAATGAGATGTCTTGCCAAAAGACATTTGTTGTACCGGCTTACCAACGGAGACATAGATGTCCTTGTCAAATGCACAAATGGCAGGAGCAAAGTTGGATCGGTTATTACAAATCAAGACTTGAAACAGGGCGCCTGGGTGGCTCAGTGGGTTAAGCCGCTGCCTTCGGCTCAGGTCATGATCTCAGGGTCCTGGGATCGAGTCCCACATCGGGCTCTCTGCTCAGCAGGGAGCCTGCTTCCTCCTCTCTCTCTCTCTCTGCCTGCCTCTCTGTCTACTTGTGATCTCTCTCTGTCAAATAAATAAATAAAATCTTTAAAAAAAAAAAAAAGACTTGAAACAAACAGGGCCAACACTAACAAGATGGATTTCCCAACTATGAATGAAAGTACTGTACTTTAAGAAAGTTTAGCAGCACAACAGAGGATGGAAGAACACCAGATGAACACCACTGATGTGGAAAGGATCTCGAGATTTCATAAGGCAGTGACCCTAGGGCAGTCGACAGGTGACACAGCTGCCTGTAACAAGCCAAGACTACCTGAGTTTGCAGGACAGTGTCCAGAAGAGGAAGAAAATCATTCCATTGTCCGCTTGAAGTCAAGCCTCGCCGGGGGTTTCCTGTTTAATTAGAGCCTCCCAGGTGAGAACAACTCTCAAACCCACATCCAGTCAAGAAAGGCTGTTGAAATTGGGAGTTTACTCTGGCAAAGAGAACACTCAGTGGACAGACACAAAAGCTGTTCTCAAACTTCTGAAGAAGTATGTACAGGAAAGAGCAGCGTTTCTTCACAAAGTTTCAGGGGCAAAGCTAAAACCAATAGAGAGAATTATTGGAGACAGATTTTTAGACAATTAGAAATTTGTAATAATAAAGTTGTAATAATTACAACTGTCTAAATACAGACTCTCTTCATGATGGGGTGAAGAGTTCTCTCCACCGTGATAATAAAAGCAGATGACATCTGTTCCTGTTGTCAGAGAGAATTTCTACACATAAGATTCTATGACAAAATTGGTTCCAACTTGCATTGAATACGTGGGGCATTTTCTTTAAATTAACATATATTGTACTGTTTGTTTTATGGGTACAGGTCTGTGAATCATCAGGCTTACACATTTCACAGCACTCACCATAGCACATACCCTCCCCAGTGTCCATAACCCAACCACCCTCTCCCAACCCCCCTTCCCCTGGCAATCCTCACTTTGTTTCATGAGATTAACAGTCTCCGCTTTTGCTGATATTCAGAGCACCACAAAAGCACAAAGTGGACATGGTCACAAAAGATCATTTCATGCACGCTCCCCACCCCCGAGTTCTCAGCATAGAGATAGTCAAACTGACCCACAAAAAGCACTTTAAATTTTGCTTTATGTTTCCAAGAAGAGATTTCCCTATTTTCTTAGTATCCCCAGTCTTAGCTTTTCAGGAAGTTCTTCCTCGTGTCTCATCTGAATTCTTCCTGCTCTAATTATATCAATTAACATGGATAACTAAATGAGCTCGGTCATGATGACAGAATAATGTTTGACATAGAACATATAAAGAAACATTTGCAAAGACTAAATGTGAAGCAATGAATGTTAAAATGTTTCCAATCTCTAAATGTCAAATGTCATTCAGAACAGTTCTAAAACCCATGACAAGACTGGTTTACACACACTTTCATTTTTGAGTGCAAACACAGACCTCCTTGTGTAAGAGCTCTGCTATTCTTTTCAGACCCCACTTTCTATCTCTATGCAGGAAGAATGGACTGAACCTTAATGTGTTTAGATTAAAATCACTCAAAACGGAGGGGAAACAACACTTGAGCAGCAGGAACACAGGACAGCTTTAAAAGGTTAGTGATAACATTGAGTACTCAAAAATGCCTGGTTTGTTTAAAAGATACCAAAATACAAATTCAGGAAAACCTGTCATACTCTCATTTCTTTAGGAAATAGATAAAGCCACCAAATACAAAAGCTGCCTTGAAACAACTCTCAGCACAGAATTCTCGCTTGCCTTATTCCTAGCAGCTTGCACTGTGCTTAGTAAATTTATCACATACTGTGTTGACGTACTCCAGGAACAAACCAATTTGCCTACTAGTCAACTCCTTACTTCCCAATTAACTGGAAGCATGTACTCACTTTTTTCCTCCAAGGCTTCCCTAACAAAAATAAAAGTAAAGCTAAGCTGTCAAACAGCTCTCTGAGAAGAAATTGTTTTTGTTACTACCATAGCATACCATAGGTTCTAAGAGACAATGTCCAGAATTAAGACAAGGAACTACTATCTATTTAACTGGAATTTTGTCCACGAGCTTGTTAGCCATATGAAGAGATGGGAAGCTCAGAGCTCAGAAGCTTCAAAGGACTTCCTTTTCATCCTCGAGACCGAATCACGCACTCCTCTCCTCTGACAGTGAGTTTTCCAATCTCTGGAGAGGTACACACACACACACACACACACACACACACACACACACACTCTTTCTCCCCTGGTTTCAACCAGGAAGGATTTGGTCTTTGCAATCAAACATGGTCATGGCCCAGTATGGGGAATAACTCACATTGCCCAAGTCTGTCACTTTGATTACTAGATTAACAACAAGACTCTGGGATGCTTTTTATTTTTAATGATTTTTTTAAATTAAGAAATATACATCTTAAAGTTGAGGCCTGGCAGCAAAAAGGGTTGCCAGACACCCAAAATAGAAGCCAAGTCTTTAAACTCTTCTCAAATCCTTTTCACACTCTTCTTCATTATCTAACCAAATGTTGTTAGCTGCTCTTAAGAGAACAGAACAGGCCCAGGGGTCTGTGAGCCAGGCCTGCGAATGAATGCACTTCTCCCCACCAAGAACATCCCTAAGTTTTCCAAAATATCCGCAAAAAAAAAGCAAACTCATGGAATATCTCAGTACAGAGACCTTACTTCAATCAGTATGGAGATGACATTTTTTTAAAGATTTTATTGATTCTGAGAGAGAGAAAGCAAGCACACAGAAGGAGGGCAGAGGGAGAGAGAGAATCCCACCCAGGCTCCACGCTGAGTGTAGAGCCCAAGCCAGGGCTCCATCGCATGACCCTAAGATGACGACAGAAGCCTTAATTGACTGAACCACCCAGATGCCCTGGGGGTAGCATTTTTTTAAAAAGACAATAAAAATCTGTAGTTATTAGCTGGTTATTCAACCTATGATAGTCTCTAACTTTAATTTCACTTAAATAGAGTGCAAATTCAGAGGCGCCTGGGTGCCTCAGTCTTTAAGCGTCTGCCTTTGACTCAGGTCATGATCCCAGAGTCCTGGGATGGAGCCCTGCATCAGACTCCCTGTTCTGTGGGAAGCCTGCTTCTTCCTCTCCCACTCCCTCTGCTTGTATTCCTGCTCTCGTTCTCTCTCTCTCTGTTAAGTAAATAAATAAAATCTTAAAAAAAAAAAAGAAAGAAAGATAGTGCAAATTCCTTTATGAAAGTGAACAATATTCTTACAGTCACCATTTCAATCATTGCTAACAGTTGTCGAATTCACCCAAGAGAAAAAATTAAATGTGGTGGACCAAAATTCTATTCACACCATAAGCCTTAAACTTAAAGGTCATATCCACAGAGAGGTGATTGGTCATACTCAGTGTTCCTAAAAAGAATTCATGTAAAACAGGGCTGTGAGAATAGGATGAGCTATGTGCAAAGAGCTATACCTGAGGGATTCTACGTTCTTCTGTGCCAAAACCTCTCTTGTACTGGTGTGCCAGGATTTCTGATACTCCTATCATCAAGTTTACTCCTTGGGTATTTGTGAAATCATTCAAAATTATGATAATATTTAATGATACAGAAAAACATTTGTGAAATGGTCACAAAATAGGTAAATAAACTTTTTGCTCAAGTAATGTATATACCCAGAATAAAATGAATGATACAGGAAATCAGGGTGGTGTTGTTATTACTGTTGCTGTTGTTTTAACCTTCTTGGTACACTTCTATATTCTTCAAGATTTCTACAGTGACCCTACAACATCCTATTTATGATTAAGAGAAAAATCATAAAACTTCAAGTAAATGTAACAATCACCCTTTGATAAACTTGTCATACAGCTATCCCACTCCTAGTTATTTATGTAGATATTGTTGTGAACTTACAGTCACCCAAAAACTGTACGAATGGTTATACAGCTGTACTCTTAATCACCGAAAAGTGGCAATACCTCAAATATCCATTGGTCAGAGAATAAATGGCCTGTAGCATCTCCACACGGCAGAATGCTGTTCACAATATAAGGCAATGAACAATTGAGACACTCAACAAATGGATGACTCTCCCATGCATTGTGCCGAACGCCAACAGCCAGGCTCCAAGGGCTAGATGATTTAGGATTCCATCTACAGGACAGGCTGCGACAGGTAAAAATAGAGGGAGGAGGGCAGATCAACGCTGCCAGAGCCTGCGATCAGGAGAGATATGGGCTACAACCCAGGGGCAGCACAGAGAATTTGGGGGGTGATAAAAATGTTCTATAACTGGATTGTGGCACTAGTCATAGGACTGAATGCATTTGTCAAAACTAAGAACTATATATTAAGAAGGATGGGTTTTACCATAAAAACATTAATCCTTAACAAACTTGCAAAAAAAAAAAAAAAAAAAACCCCATTTGGAACTGAAAGGTGTCCCGATTGTATTATGTTCTGGGTGATTCTTCTTCCAAAACGCACCTATGTTTCTTCAAAAATTTTTAATTATTAATTTTAATTATTTTATTAGGTATTTTAATAATTATCACTTCATAGGCATGGAATTCTGAAAGGAGTGGGACACAGAAATGAGAATTTTTCATAGGAGTGAGGAGATTAAATACTGTTCAAGACACTCAGGCCTGTCTATAATATCCCTGGGGACCCTGGCAAGGGCATCTCTGTGGTCCACTCACAAGAGACTACACAAGGGATTCCAGAGTGGAAGAGAAGGTGCTTAAAAGCAAGAGAGGACAGCAGGCACAATTTTCTAGAACGATACTTTCAGGAGGAAACCAAATGCACACTGGGAAATCCACTCCAGAGAGCCAAGATGTGGTTGTGACCCAGCACCTGTAACCCTTATGCCCATGCCAGCACCACTTCTAGACAGATTAAGGCATGACTGAGAAGTCACCGAGCCAGTTTGGTTTGCTCAATTTAGGGCTTAAAATGCCCTCCGCACCTCTGGATATTACAAAAGTGCTTCTGAGAGGGGTCTGAAGAGATTTAGAATGGCTTATCCTCCTAAACGGATTTGGGAACAAGGAACTTTCTCTAGAGCTTAGTGAGGGAGCTGGTTTTCTGTTTTGTTTGGTCTTTCCCCCACCACACACACCTTTAGAAGAGCATACAAATAAGCCTTAACTGATGCTTATCATGAGCTTAAAAGAATTTAATTAGAACAGAGATACGAAAACCAGTTTTTATAGAGACTTCTTTTTCTTAAGAAATAATTCTTACTCTCAATATGAGAGAGTGATGCCTATTCTTTTGGCCTATTCTTTTTATCTGTAGAGAAGATAAGGGAGTAAAGTGGCCTAGGACAGGTACAGAAATTATTACAGGACAACAATTACATTAATCTCTTCTCTGAACACTTCTAAAATAAAAGCAAAACCTTCTTAAATTAAACTATGGAGTAAAATATATCGGGCGCCTAGGTGGCTCAGTAGGTTGAGCATCTGCCTTTGGCTTGGGTCATGATCCTGGGTTCCTGGGAGCCAGCCCCACATAATGCTCCCTGCCTGGTGTGTGTGTGACCCAGTTGGGGGGGGCGTTCAGCTTGCCCCTCCCCCCTGCTCATGTGATGTTCCTCTCTCTCAAATAAATTAATTAATAAATCTTTTTTTAAAAAAGGAAAAAAAGAAATCTATCTTCTAATATATGAAAAACAGAGACTAGCAAACTAATGTTGTTGAAAGAGAATGTTTTGGCTAATTAGAAGATTAAATTAATTTTAAATCCTTAAAAGGGCTGTCTCCATTAAACAAGGGAGATCATCCTAATCTGTTCATTAAACTGGACCACCAAAGAACAGCTACTTTAGAATTCAGTTAGCCCCGTTATATATAAACATATATATATGTACACACATACACACATTAACCATCGTGTTCATGGTCTCTGAACAGGGATGGACCATAAAATACCTGTCTGTTGCTTGTCAGGGCTTTTCTGGGAATTGAACTTGTCAGGACTAGCACTGTCAGGTTTAACTTAGTAACCAAATGTCCAATAATAAATGAGAGCAAGAAAATTCACATCCATTATTTTCATGTCTTACTCAAAGTGGGTCTTCCTAAAAAAAATAAAGCATTGTACGTTCTGAAAAATATAAGGTGAGGTGAGAGACAAAATGGTAACATGGAACCTTGCCTGGGCTGCAGGTCAAGAGAGCTGGGGCCCTGTGTTTTATTCATCCCTTCCCCACACTTATGGAGTCATTCCAGTCTGACGGTCTCAGGGAATCCATTTAATAGCTGTGCAACTTTGGACACACCATTTATAATCTCTCTGAGCCTTTGAGAGTAAAAAAACCATACTTAGCACACTGGGCAAGTCATGGGAATTAGATAAAAGGTTTACAAAACACTGAGCACAGTGTCTGGTATGGAGTGGATGTTCAAGAATATTAATTATCTCTCACCCTCTCTCCTTTCTGAAAAGCTTTTGTTATACATTCACAATGAATCTTTCTGCTTAGTCTAAGGAACAGTCCAGCAAAGAAGCAAGCTTTTCTGTCTCTGAGTCCACATATGCCGGACAGATCTGTAGGCTACTGCTTAATTATTTCTCAACTAGCAGTGACTAGCTGCAAGAGTCCACAGCTGACGGGCTTTCAGATGGGACCATTAAACACTGACTATGTGTCTAGGTCTGCAGAAAATTTTCGAGGTTAGGGTGGGGCCAGCAGGGGACACATGATGGAATTGTTCCTAAGCCTTTTACACCAAGGACATCTCAGACAAGGCGTATATACGAACAGATGGGACCAAGATTCCTCAACAATTCCAAGCAAAAGGTGTAGGATTAACTGCTAGCTCCCTGGTTTAAAAACAAAAACAAGACACCACTAATAAATGTAAATAATTAAAGCCTTTAAAATGGGCATTTCAGGGGCACCTGGGTGGCTCAGTGGGTTAAAGCCTCTGCCTTCTGCTCAGGTCATGATCCCGGGGTCCTGGGATGGAGCCCCACATTGGGCTCTCTGCTCAGCAGGGAACCTGCTTCCCCTCCTCTTTCTCTGCCTGCCTCTCTGCCTACTTGTGATCTCTGTCAAATAAATTAATAAAATCTTTAGAAAAAATAAAAATAATAATGTGCATTTCAAAAATAAAAGCCAAGTGAAAACTAGCCAGATAAGCCAAATTCAGGCTCATTTTACACAAAGGCCCCCACAGCACTCACGAAGAGGTAGCTTCTGGAGGGAAATAAACCTAAAGTCATTGACCAACAGGCCAAACCCACCGGCACTTTGAACACTTTAGATTTGTCCCTCTCTGTACAAGACAGGCTGGCGTAAGCAGTGACTCTGTAGGTCGATACAAGTGGAGGGTTGGAGAGGGAAGGCTTTGGCCAATGGGTATCCACAAAGCCCTGAAGTTCGTATTATCTAGACTCTTCACAGACACTGAGGCAAGGGACTGCATCTCATTCACACTCTAGAGCCCCCATGTTCCCTTGTACACTGTGAGGAACAGCCCCTGTGTTCCTTGCCCTTTTCCAGCCCAAGAGAGAAAGAAAAATCAAAGAAGTCCAGACTCAGCAGTTTCCTACTCTTCGGGTTCTCAAAACAAAGACCTTAGTGAGAAATTAAGTAAAGAAATATTCTAATGTCTCTTTTAAAGCAAATGATTACTATGAGCTCAAGCCTCCTATTTTGGGGGAATTGGACAGCTACCACATTTTGTATAAAGCTGCTATTTTCAAAGGCATGGCTCTTTCAAATTCCCCCAAATGTTCTTCAAATCCTAAGACAGTCAGCAAAGTGACAAAGTATGTTTGCTTAATTCTGGCATAGGTGGCACTTTCATTTTCTCTAGTGTCCACTTTGAGATAAGTATGTGCCATTTGTAAGAAGTTGGTCAGAAGTAAGAACAAAGAATGGGGTTGGCAGATTTGGACCCAGAACCTTGGTCCAACCTGTGACCCTAATGCACTTCCAGGTCTCAGAGGAGGACAGCACTCTTCGAAGTCCACCTATGCATTCACTCCCAGCTCCTCAGGTTTTACCATCCCACCCATCATTTGCCCTCTTCCTCTTGCATTTCAACTGGCACCTTAAAGAGATTATCAACATGTTCAACTCCAATGCCATTTCAGAGTCAACTTCTTCCTTCATCTTGTATCCCCTCACTCCTTCCTGTGATCATCAAGGTCTGCCATCCCCATCACCCTTTCTTAGTCACTACAATCCCGTCAACATCCTACCACACCTCCAACTCCTAGATAAAAGCCCCGCCCCCGACATCTTAACAGCCAAATGCCATGTTATGTGACCTCTCTGCTAACTCTTATGATCCCTTACTTCTTGAAGTTCTCCCATCCCCCCTTTTCCAATGCATCACTTGCTCTATCCTATTTGAACCACCCTAGTTTTGCAAGCTCTCATCATTGATTAAATCCATCGAAAAGAAAGATGTGCTGCCTCTAAGAACCACCTGTCATGTCTACTCATGTGGTCATTTACTCATACCTGTAAAATATCACCATTATTAAAGGATCTCCATAATCAAAAGGGACAAAAAAATATTTGCATCATTTTCAATATCCCTTAATATTTAAGGCAAATGCCAGATTCAAAATAACTTAATGCACATTAACTCATTTGTCTTTTACAACAACACAGTCTTAGTTGAACCCATCTGCCCCTGAGGCATATGGTCCAACAGACAGGATTAATATGAGCACCTACATCTGTCCATTCTTCTACCGGTGCCTCGTCCCTACTGCCTGGTAGTCTGTGGCTTTCCTTCAATGACACCTGGCAATGAGTCACATCTAGTACTAAGGAATATAATCCCCAGTTAATATATTGTTCCTACATAAGAATATAATTTCCATTGTTACTGAGGTTTTCATTATAAACATACAACACAGGACTTTCTTTCTAGGAACATGTACCCACTATGGATGTGATACTTGTGTTTTCCAACTTACAAAGGAAGTTACTTGTGACTGATACCTAGTATAACAAGGGTAACACCTTGAAAAGTAGGGATTCCTCCCCCACCTTCAATACACACATAGACACACACACACACACACACACACACACACACTTAATTTAAGCCTATCACATTTCTCATGTCAGCCTGAAGCCTTGGAGCTCTGGAACGTTATACTGAGGAGAGAGGACATTTAGCACTATTGCAGCAAAAAAAACGAAAGAGAACTATTTGCTTCTGACTTTGAAAACATGATTTTACATTAGGGCAATGGGCTGGAAAAGTCAGCTTTATCAAGAATAAAACTTGAAAAATTCAGATTGTGTTGTCTTCTATGAAAGACAAAGCTGCTTCTTATTAAGGCTAGGGGTGGCTCTTGCTACCCTAGAACAAAAAGAACCAATGAGAGCAGAAAGCCTAAAATTCACCTGCTCTGGGAGCAGGGGATTATAAGGCAAGGTGGGAGGTGAAATATTTGAGCCCTCATCTCTCTTCTGATTTTTGGTCCTAGCACAGGAAAAGGGTGTCAGATAAATTACAGGACACCCCAAGATTGTAAATCACATTTGACCTACAGTATAGCCAGTTTGAGTTCTGGTATGGTGTGGATGGGACCAGAAGTTCCTGTGCACTCCTAAGGAGGATGTAAACAGAAATGAGCTGAGAGGCAACAGGCCTGGCTAGAAAAAAGATAATCCACAGCAGAGATTACCAGGGTGATGTCATAGGCCATACACTGGATGGAGGAGGTGACAGATCCGGAATGGTCCAGAATAGTGTCAACAAGAGCTGCAAAGTGGGGTCTAGGTCAGTGGAGGATCACAAGGGAGGCTTGATATAGCTCGGAGAGACCAAACCACAACCTACATGGGTTTACATACCAGCCAGACACCCAAAGATGGAAAAGTTCATTGAGAACTGTCATGAAGGCAGGGGACGCCCAACCCCCACTCCCTTCCCCATACATGCAGAAAGCATCCCAGATAGGAACAGAGAAAGCCACATATCTGAGTAATTGAGAATTTTATCTAAATAAGGGGGTGTACAAACCTAAAGGAACTATTCATATCATTGCATCAGACCATATATACTGGAGGAGACCCATTTTGTGTTCTCCTACTGCCCAGGGGACAGGGAGGCAAGAGAACACAACTTCCTTAGAATTTAAGTGAATAAACTCTATTTCTTCTGCTTGAGGAGAGCTAAACTCTTCCTAACTAGCATAAAGAAAAATTCCATTTTAATTAACACTATTTCCGATATAAGAGCATCATTTCCACAACCCATAACAATAGTTCTTTGCTGCTCTAATTAATACGACAGGAAACTTACGAGTAGCATTCTTTCACATGCTGACACATGATGATTATAGTTTACCCTTCCTCTACCATATCTCACGCCCAGAAAGCTAAAAGCGCTCTACTTTTTTAATTTCCAGTACTCAGGTAACACCTGACCTTCAGTTGGCACTCAAATCTGTACTTTCGTTACCGAAAGTAGCAATGAATAAATATTCAGTGATGACTAAAAACATGACCATGACCACTTTCTACTTTTCAGTGTTGTGGTTATATTGTACATGACCTAAATTACTGTCATCATTTCAGTTTTCTCAAATACCAGGTTGATATTCTAATAAAGAGATTTCCCAGAAGGGGAAAGGCAGAAACCCAGAAAGGCAGCTACAGGAAAGAGAGTAGGGAGATTAACCACAATGTGAAAAGGACAAGATTAAAGACAACAGGGAAATAAGGAAGTCTGACAATCCAAACGACATAAGCAGCTTAACAGGGCAGATTGACAGAAAATCTGTCACATGACCAAGAAAGGAGAAAAGGAGGGGCAAAACACCTAAGGCTGAAAAGATGCTCAACACCACTAATAATCAGGGAAATGCAAATCAAAACTACAATGAGATATCCCCTCACACCTGTCAAAAAGACTATAATCAAAAAACACAAGGAAGAGCAAGTGTGGGCAGGGATGCAGGGAAAAAAAAGAACCCTCATGCACTGCTTGTGGGAAAGCAAACTGGGACAGCCACAGTGGAGGGCAGCATGCAGCTTCTTCAAAAAATTAAAAAGAATTACCATACGATCCAATAATCACACTACAGGGTATCAACGCAAAGAATACAAAAACACTAACTCAAAAAGATATATACACCCCTAGGTTTATTGCCGCATTATTTACAATAGCCAAAATATGGAAGCAACCCAAGTGTCCATCCATAGATGAATGGATAACAAAGATGTGGTGTATATGTACAAGAGAACTTTACTCGACCATAAAAGGGAATGAAATGGATTCCTAGTATAGGGACTACTTAGTGGTGGGCCTTGCAAATTCGATCTTTTCTCCTTCTGGATCTGAGGCCTCTACCACAACCACGTTAAGCCAATCTTGGGTCAGGCCACAAAGCACCCAAGCTTGATCCTGTTCTACATACTCATTGGACCATATTCATTGGAGGTCCTGGAGCTGCACTGTATGTCTTGTGCCTGGCTTTGTCCAATCCAGATGTTAGCTGGGGTAAAGAGAATAACCCAGAACCCTGGAACAAACTAGGTCCCAACGATCAATACAAGTTCTATTCAGTGAATGGGGATTACAGCAAACTGAAGAAAGAAGGTCCAGACTCCAGAAATGAAATGTTTCACTCCAAAGCTGCTTAGAATGAAGGTGTCAAGAAGACATCCACACAGTATTCCACTTATCGAGTGAAATGCACAAAATCATGGTGGTATATTGTGTTGGGGCTTGCACTGATGAATAACAATCTGAAACTTGAAAAAAAAATGAAATCTTGTCATTTGCAACAATATGAGTGGATCTGGAGAGTATAATGCTAAGTGAATTGAGTCAGAGGAAAACAAATACCATATGATCTTACTCATATGTGAAATTTAAGAAGCAAAACAAATGAACACAGAAAAAAGACAAAAAGCAGACTCTTGAGTATAGAGAACAAACTGGTGGTTACCAACAGGGAAGTGGGTGGGGGAATGGGTGAAATAGGTGATGGGGATTAAGGAGGGCACTTGTCATGCTGAGCACTGAGTAATATAGAGAACCATGAAATCACTATATTGTACACCTGAAACTAATGTAACACTGTGCGTTAATTATGACAGGATTAAATAAAGCAAGTAGGGCTTCTCATCCTAAAAGAAAACAAAAAAGAAATACAAAAACACCTTCAGCTGGGGTCTAGGATGGGGACAAACCAAGTACATCAAATAATTTGTCACAGTAATATGCATATCAGCCTGCATTTCCAAAATTGACCAGAACTACAAACTATGAAAACATGCAGTCCGATAATGTTCATTTACCTCTCCTTGGGTCAATTTTTCGTGGATTTATTGGTTGTTGTTTTTTTTTTTTCTTGCACTTCATTCTGCAACCACTGTCTCAATAAATGCTCTAGATTCACTGGCTGTTCGAATAAAGAATATATTTGAAGGATACAAACAGGTTACTCATAACAGCAGCAGTGTGCTTTTTATAGTGGGAAATATTTAGAAATTCTGAGCACAGGAAGTATGGAGTATCTTTCAGTAATAAGCCTTACATCCTCAACATCAGCTTTAGAATTACTCACAATTAGAATTCACGTGTTTCCCCTAATATTAAGAAATATTTACTATTTTAATCTGAATTAACTTAGCTGAAACAGATATTTTCTCTGAAGCCATCAAACAGTCCTTCAAATCATGTTCATAATGAAGCCATGATGTGACTTTGGGGGAGCTGAAAAACATGCACTCTGGAGGAGTTTCAAGAATATAACCAAGAACCTGCAACTGCTGGGGTTGGTCAGTTGGGAGAGCAATGGTGTTTCCATAACAAAGCAAACTGAAACAAATGCAGGCCCATGAGCACCATCACAGAGAAGGGTGGTCTTTGGGGCCAGAGAGAAATGGCCAGCAACCCTGGGTGAACAGGACACCATGGCTGTGTAGTCCAACAGATTACACCAGCAGTAAAGTATTACTGTCCCCCTACTTGGTTCAACCAAAATAAACACAAGCAAAACCCAGCCCACAACAGGTTGGATAACCATGTAGACTCCTACCAAGAACAATACGCTCAGCGCTCAAAATACTGTACAGTGACATAGCCAATATACTCAGAATTGTCACAGAACTCTGAAAACTTGCCACCAAAGCAGACACCAACAATTCTCAGCTGAGAGCTACAACTGTTTGGGTGAGGACATTAAGGGATCAAAGGTGCCCAGTTTGTCATTAAGAACAAAAACAGAAGTCAGTCCTACTCCTGATAGTGTTTAACTTTTTTTTTTAATTTCTTTTCAGTGTTCGAAGATTCATTGTTTATGTACCACACCCAGTGCTCTATGCAATACGTGCCCTCCACAATACCCACCACCAGGCTCAACCAACCTCCCACCCCTCTCCCCTCCAAAACCCTCAGTTAGTTCCTCAGAGTCCACAGTCTAATGGCAAGGAATGAAAAGATTAGTCTTCATTCCAAAATAAGCCTGTAATTTATATCAGAAGAGATTTGTAATCAATGAAGCTGGGAGCACCTCAGCTTTGCTTGCCCCTTTACTGGGCTCTGGTAGCTGAGACCATCCAGACACATTGAGAGGCAACTATGATTAGCACCTGTCACCACTCAGTTACAGGACAGGGGTTGATTTCTTTATAATGACAGCAGATTCCTATGCAAGACAAATGACACCTAGACAACTTTACTTGAAGACTCAAGGCATTACTCCTAGGAGATAGGCATTAGGAGTTCTGTTAATAGCTCCCCCATGCCAAGTGAATAGCATATTGAGATAGTTGTGCTTGGTCCTGAAGGTAAATGGAATCTGCTACTTAACACCTAGTACTTTACATGTGTGGCGACCTCTACATAAAAATTTCTTTTTGCCACAAATAAAGGCTTTAAAATAATGGAAGTCAACTTTGAAGTATTGTAGACAGTTGCCTTTTTGGTTTTGCTAGGTTTCTCTTTTGTCTGAATGACATCTAAACCTCTTCCTTTTTTTTTTTTTTTTTTTTTTTTTTTTTTAGCGGATCATCCATTATTTGGGTCTTTATGGCAGGCGAGACCCTACCTCATGATACAAAAATGGACATTTCTTGTGCTGGTCTTTGGCAGTCCTATGTCCTAGGGTCAGCTCAGCGTGTCCCATTTCAGATTCTTTTTTTTTTTTTAAGATTTTATTTATTTATTTGACAGAGAGAGATCACAAGTAGACAAAGAGGCAGACGGAGAGGGAGAGAAGGAAGCAGGCTCCCTGCTGAGCAAAGAGTCCGATGCGGAACTCGATCCCAGGACCCTGAGATCATGACCTGAGCTGAAGGCAGCGGCTCAACCCACTGAGCCACCCAGGCAACCCCCATTTCAGATTCTAATCTGGGGGGAAACATGAAGACCAGAGGTCAGAGAGATTGTTCATGCCATGAACAGAAGTGAGTGCAAAGGGAATCAGCCACACAGTCCAGCAGCACCACCACCAAAACCCAAACCCAAATTCCACTGGTGACGAGACAAGACTTTGTGCTTCTGAGCTCTTTTGAGTTTGGGTTTCCAGCCATCTTCTAATTACTTTCCATTTTGCCTAAATCAGGGTACTGTAGCCTGATCTACACAATGGAAGAAGTATATTCACAGGAGTGGTAAGAAATGAATTAACCTTATGAACAAGCATTTACTTTGTATAAGGAGGGAGTTGTTAGCAAATATAATCAGAGAACTCACTCTTTTGTCTCACCTAACATTTTTGTGTCTGTTTTTATTTTCTCAATACTAACATGTTAGGAAGAAAATGTTCATTTAAAATCTCTTACTTCATAAAACCAATCTATGATGCTAGTCCAAACAGCATTTATCTTTGTGGTAGGTAACAACTGGGAAGGGGCACAAAAGTGTGCTACACAGTGTTCTCTACCTTGATTTGGGTGATGATGATGATAGAAACAGGTTTTTTAAAAATTTGCCCTGTGTACTCTTAAGATTTGTCCATGTATGGGGCACCTGGGTGGCTCAGTCAGTTAAGCATCTGCCTTCGGCTCAGTCATGATCCCGGGGTCCTGGGATAGAGCGCCAGGTTGGGCTCCCTGCTCAGGGGAGAGTCTGCTTCTCTCTCTGCCCCTCTCACCACTTGTGCATATACTCTCTCTCTCTCTCTCTGTGTCAAATAAATAAAATCTTAAAAAAAAAAAAAAGATTTGTGCATGAAATTCCATGTGAGTTTATCTAAATGACACAGGTACATAAACACAAAGATAAACGTGTGGCCCAAAAGTTGTGCTAATGAAAATGTCATCATACTGATTAAAGCAAACAAAGAATGTTCTCAAAATATGCTTTTGTACATACTATCTGCTTTGACCTTGGACTTCCCTGGGCATTTTATTCTGACAATGAAAGAATTACCACTGGACACATTTCAATGCCCAGTGATTTTCCTCAGTGCCTTCCAGAAAAGGACACATCTAGCTCTGGTGTCTTTTCTCTCTACGCCTTCAACATGTGAATCAAAAATCTCTGCTGGGTTCCCAGGGTAAAGCTGAAGTCCTACATTCCTACCTCACTATACCACAATTCCCAAACTCAGAGGCTGACTTTGTCCTTCTTCAAGCCCTGCCTCCATTTTCTTTCTGGTTCCAGAGATGATGATGATAATTAACTATGTGCTAGCCAATGATGCAGGCACTTTATAAGGCCAAGTATCTACTCCCCTCACTGTATTCATGAGGACCAAGACACAGGGAGATTAAATTACTTCCTTGATGTTAAAATGCTAATGCAGTATGACCGGGTCAACCTGTATCTCCCATTTCATGCCACTTACTAATCTAAACTCCAGGTTATTCTCAACTTTGTTCTTTCAGTTTCCCTGGTGAGGAAATAATGACAAATTTCTCCTTAAGGACATGCATTTGCCATTTAAAATTTTGCACATGTGCACCCACACTTATTCAAGGCAGGACAAGTATTGCCAAAAAGAGGAAGGAATACATCAACCTGGAACGTACATATATTACTGCTCTGTATTCCTTCAAGATACGAACCAAAAATATTTTATTTACCATGAAAATGTCTGTGGCCACTTCCAAGTTACAAAAGTCCATCTTACAAATCTAAGAAGTATTCACAATGACCAAACCGTTGGGTGACTGTCCCCTTCCTACAAAATACCATCATGGCTCCCTCTCTCCAGACTTCTGAGAGGTGGTGATGTTCAAAAACATGTCAATATCACCTCTCAAATTGTTCTACTAGATGCTTCTATCTGTTCCAGAATCCAATCAATGGGCCTAGAAAGACACTAATGACTCCATTTCCTCTTCCTGTGTCCTTGCCCAACCACTCCCTGCCCCCAAATTAACCTTCACCTGTTCCAAGAGGCAAAGGTAAGTAGTATCAGCAAGAAACTACAGCATCTACAATTTGACACTTAGTCCTGTGTCAACACAATGTGAGTGAAAGCAAAGAATTTTACAAAGCAATTATAAAGACAGAAAAATAAAAAGACCAAGAGAGGTCCTGGGAGAATGGCTGGCTGCATTTGAGAATATGTTGGAAATGATCTCCTAGAATTTGCCTGTGTAATAGGTTCTACCAGTCTGAACCCTGGGAAATGGGTTTTCCATAAAGACTTAAAAACAGCCTTTGTGGGGCGCCTGGGTGACTCAGTCATTAAGCGTCTGCCTTCAGCTCAGGTCATGATCCCCAGGTCCTGGGATCAAGCCCTGCATTGGGCTCCCTGCTCAGTGGGAAGCCTGTTTCTCCCTTTCCCACTCCCCCTGCTTGTGTTTCCTCTTTCTCTGTGTCTCTGTCAAATAAGTAAAATAAAATCTTTCAAAAAAAAAAAAAAAGATTAAAAATTTTAAAAAGAGGTGCGCCTGGGTGGCTCAGTGGGTTAAAGCCTCTGCCTTCGGCTCAGGTCATGATCCCAGGGTCCTGGGATCAAGCCCCGCATCGGGCTCTCTGCTCTGCAGGGAGCCTGCTTCCTCCTCTCTCTCTCTCTCTCTCTTTCTCTCTGCCTCTCTGCCTGCTTGTGATCTCTGTCTGTCAAGTAAATAAATAAAATCTTTAAAAAAAAATTATTTTGGGGGGCACCTGGGTGGCTCAGTGGGTTAAAGCCTCTGCTTTCAGCTCAGGTCATGATCCCAGGGTCCTGGGATCGAGCCCCGCATTGGGCTCTCTGCTCAGCAGGGAACCTGCTTCCTCTTCTCTCTCTGCCTGCCTCTGCTTACTTGTGATCTGTCAAATAAATAAATAAAATCTTTAAAAAAAATTATTTTTTAAAGATAAAAACAGCCTTTGTGGGGACATTAAGAAGCTTTTCCACAATAACTGTGCCTTATCATATATGGCATTTGCATAAAAATTTGTGTTTCATATAGTAATTTTGTTTTCTTAGGACTATGGCATGTCCCCCATTTGTAAGTACAAGTGGAATGAGGCATTTGGGGAAAGCACAAAAAATAGTGACTAAAGGAACCCCTCTCAACAAATGCTCACTATGTTTATATTTCAGTAATTATACTTCATAAATCAATGAAGTAGTAAACTCCAAATTCAGAACAAAGTTTATATTATCCTACAACCAATTTCCTTTCATTTCCCCTCCAAGAAAGAATGAAAGAAGGGCATTTCATGAACTAGGTTAAGAGCCTGGAATGCAAGTAGTGGGAATATGCTTGAGTTCTGCTAGTCTAATGAGGACTTTTCTATTGTTCTGTGTATAATAGAAACATGCTGATAATTTCAAGGGAAAAGTTCACTGAACTTTGTGCCTGTTCCAAATACTTTTTTTCCCCATTTCTCTCCACTGGTTAACATGCATGCAAAATTATATGCAAATTGAGCCCAGGCTTGCTGGAACCACTGGCACAGCCTCAGCAGCAAGCTAGAAACTGTCACTGGCTATGGAGTACACTGTAGGTATCAAGTCACATATAAGGGGTGGGGAAGAAAGCATCCATTTCACCAGGAATCAGAGAAAGGTGAATAAAGATCAAGAGATCTTCACTTCCACTTCAGTCAAAAAGACTACTTGTAGTTTCATTGTATTTTTTTTATCATTTTATTACCTCATTTATATCAACAAAAAGAATTCCTAGTCTATGTATATGGAATCTTTCTTTGGGTGAAAAAGAAATTCCATTATTGCTGAATCCTGACAAAGGCATTACAAGAAAAAGCTACAGACCAGTGTTCCTCATGAACATAGGGAAAAAACCCACAAATATTAGAAAACTAAGTTCAGCAACACATTAAAAGGATAACATACACAACCAAGTGGGGTTTATCTCAGGAATTCAAGACCGGCTCAACATTCACATATCAATGTAATTCACCATATTAACAGACTACAGAAGAAAAATACTTTTGTGCATCTACTGAGATAAGGCTTAACCAAGTTCAGCATCCACTGATAATAAAAACTAGTCAGTGATAAAGAAAAAGCTATGCTGGATAGAACACTAACGTCTAGCTGGTAAATTCAGTCTCACAGAAGTACAGATTAGCAATTACAAATGCACTAAGAACAAGCAAATAAATATGTGTTGTTAAAAAGACCCAAGTTTCTCACTGCGAAAGACAAGAGTTGTACTTCAAAGGTGAATACTAGAGCAAATTCTGTGATACTAGACTGGAGTCAAAGAAGCTCATATTTCTTTCTTTCTTTTTTTTTTTTTTTTTTGTCTCTCCAGGAATTGCCTTTATTATTATTTAAAAATTTTTATAAGAACATATAAATGCATGAAGAGACAGTCTATCTGGAAATATCAAGAAAAGGACCAATGCTGTCAGTTTTTCTCATTGTCATCTAGCATTTTTGCACAGATAAAATTCTTTTTTTTCTCTATTATTATTTTTTTAATCTTTTTTTTTTTTTAAAGATTTTATCCACCTATTTGACAGACAGAGATCACAAGCAGGCAGAGAGGCAGGCAGAGAGAGAGGGGGAAGCAGGCTCCCTGCCGAGCAGAGAGCCCGATGCGGGGCTCAATCCCAGGACCCTGAGATCATGACCTGAGCCGAAGGCAGCGGCTTAACCCACTGAGCCACCCAGGCGCTCCTAATCATTTTTTTTAAAAGATTTTATTTATTTATTTGACAGAGAGAGATCACAAGTAGACGGAGAGGAAGGCAGAGAGAGAGAGAGGGAAGCAGGCCTCCCGCCGAGCAGAGAGCCCGATGTGGGACTCGATCCCAGGACCCTGAGACCATGACCTGAGCCGAAGGCAGCGGCCTAACCCACTGAGCCACCCAGGCGCCCCTTTTTAATCATTTTTTAAATTTTTTTTCAGCATGACAGTATTCATTGTTTTTGTACCACACCCAGTGCTCCCTGCAATCCGTGCCCTCTCTAATATTCACCACCTGGTTCCCCCAACCTCCCACCCACCCACCTCTTCAAACCCTTCAGATTGTTTTTCAGAGTCCATAGTCTCTCATGGTTCACCTCCCCTTCCAATTTCCCCCAACTCCTTTCTCCTAACTCCCCATGTCCTCCATGCTATTTGTTATGCTCCACAAATAAGTGAAACCATATGATGATTGGCTCTCTCTGCTTGACTTATTTCATTCAGCATAATCTCTTCCAGTCCCATCCATGTTGCTACAAAAGTTGGGTATTCATTCTTTCTGATGGAGGCATAATACTCCATAGTGTATATGGACCACATCTTCCTTATCCATTCGTCCATTGAAGGGCATCTTGGTTCTTTCTACAGTTTGGCAACCGTGGCCATTGCTGCTATAAAAATTGGGGTACAGATGGCCCTTCTTTTCACTACATCTGTATCTTTGGGGTAAATACCCAGTAGTGCAATTGCAGGGTCATAGGGAAGCTCTATTTTTAATTTCTTGAGGAATCTCCACACTGTTCTACAAAGAGGCTGCACCAACTTGCATTCCCACCAACAGTGTAAGAGGGTTCCCCTTTCTCCACATCCCCTCCAACACATGTTGTTTCCTGTCTTGCTAATTTTGGCCATTCTAACTGGTGATATCTAAGGTGATATCTCAATGTGGTTTTAATTTGAATCTCCCTGATGGCTAGTGATGATGAACATTTTTTCATGTGTCTGATAGCCATTTGTATGTCTTCATTGGAGAAGTGTCTGTTCATATCTTCTGCCCATTTTTGGATATGATTATCTGTTTTGTGTGTGTTGAGTTTGAGGAGTTCTTTATAGATCCTGGATATCAACCTTTTGTCTGTACTGTCATTTGCAAATATCTTCTCCCATTCCGTGGGTTGCCTCTTTGTTTTCTTGACTGTTTCCCTTGCTGTGCAGAAGCTTTTGATTTTGATGAAGTCCCAAAAGTTTATTTTGGCTTTTGTTTCCTTTGCCTTTGGAGACATATCTTGAAAGAAGTTGCTGTGGCTGATATCGAAGAGGTTACTGCCTATGTTCTCCTCTAGGATTCTGATGGATTCCTGTCTCACGTTGAGGTCTTTTATCCATTTTGAGTTTATCTTTGTGTGCGGTGTAAAAGAATGGTCAAGTTTCATTCTTCTACATATAGCTGCCCAGTTTTCCCAGCACCATTTATTGAAAAACAAAAATAAAACTGGCAGCATCACGTTACCTGATTTCAAGCTTTACTACAAAGCTGTGATCACCAAGACAGCATGGTACTGGCATAAAAACAGACACATAGACCAGTGGAACAGAGTAGAGAGCCCAGATATGGACCCTCAACTCTATGGTCAGTTAATCTTCGACAAAACAGGAAAAAATATACAGTGGAAAGAAGCTCATATTTCTTTTCATAAATACAGAAGGGGAACATAAAAGCACAGGTAAGTTTGTATAATGGATTAGTGTATACACATACATTTCCAAGCTCTACCCACTCTGAGAGCCCAGAAGCAGTGACACTCCATTGGAAAGGACACACCCAGAGCCCAGATCTTGGTTTCCATACCCCATCCTCCAGTGAAAAGGAAACAAGGATCCTTGGGGAAATGGCTGAGTCAGGGAAGATACAAGAGCAACTTGGAGCATCTTGTGATACCAAAGAAGCCATTTCCAACAACAAAAGCAGATGGAAGCATTTCAAAGAGACAGTGGAGCTCATCTGAACGAGCTCTCAATGTCTAAAGCTGAAACAACTTGAGCAAATAAGTAAGAGTATGTGGTTGTAACACAAAGAATAAAATAAATATCCAGGAGTCCATATGACATAGACTTCCTTACATAGGAATTCCGATCAATATAGAAGGAACAAAAGAAAAAGAAAGTCGCTATTCAAACACCACAGTAATAATTTCTACAGGAAGATCCATGAATGAATGCTATAATTAGTGGGCAAGTTAAGGACCAACAGGATATTGAATAATCTCAGGACCATTCTTTAGGGCCTGCAATCTGAGCAGTTGTGCAGTCTTCCATGCTCAGAAGGGTCTACCAGCTGGTTTCTTCTCTGCTGCTGCCATCTTGAAATTTTTTAATAATTTTGAACATGGAGCTCCACATTGTCATTGTTTTGGCCTTACAAATTATGTCATTGGTTTTGTAATGATCTGAAGTCTCTTCCATTGTATATGTATTAATTAACATACTGATTTTAACATATACTCATAAATTCTGAACTTAATTCACCTTTCCTTTGCTTGTGGCTGATCTGAGTGACTCACTTCTAACAAACAGTATAGAAAGAGAGAGAAAAAAACAATAACTTTACTGTGGAGAATCCTAGAAGACACTGCCCTAACCAAGTGATCTAAATATACATCACCTGTAATTAGACATATTGTCTATGACTTAATATAGTAAAAACATGTGATTTTCATAGATAAGTCAGCTTTTATTAATGATGCAAGAGTTTAATGGTACATGAGTACAGTCATTGCAGCATTATTTACAAAAATTTGCAACAATCTAAGATATAGAAACTATATAAGTGTCTGTCAGATGAATGGATAAAGAAGATAATGGTAAATATACAATGGAACGTTACTCAGCAATAAGAAAGGAAATCCTGCCATTTGCAACAAGGTGGATGGACCTGGAGGGCACTAGGCTGAGTGAAATAAGTCAAAGACAGAGACAAACACTGTCTGATCTCACTTATATGTGAAATCTAAAAAAGCCAAACTCGTAGAAACAAAGGGTAGAGTGGTGGTTACCCTGGGCTGGGGCATGGGGAAAACGGAGAGTTTGGGTTAAGGGCACAAACTTTCATTATAAGATGTGTAAGTTAGAAGGACCTAATGAACAAAACAGTGATTACAGTTAGCAACCTTTGCATATAATACAGTATTAAGACCATATTTTAAATGTTTTAACCACCATAAAGAACCGGTAATTTTGTGAGGTGATGGAGGTACCACAGCTGTAACCCCTCTCACAATATATAAGTGTATCAAATCAGCACATTGTACACATTTAGCTTACAGTGTTACATGTCAATTAAAACCGTTTACTCAGGGGCGCCTGGGTGGCTCAGTGGGTTAAGCCGCTGCCTTCGACTCAGGTCATGATCTCAGAGTCCTGGGATCGAGCCCCGCATCGGGCTCTCTGCTCAGCAGGGAGCCTGCTTCCTCCTCTCTCTCTGCCTGCCTCTCTGCCTGCTTGTGATCTCTCTGTCAAATAAATAAATAAAATCTTTAAAAAAAAAAAAAAACGTTTACTCAGGGGCGCCTGGGTGGCTCAGTGGGTTAAGCCGCTGCCTTCGGCTCAGGTCATGATCTCAGTATCCTGGGATAGAATCCCGCATCAGGCTCCCTCTCTCTCTCTCTGCCTGCCTCTCCGTCTACTTGTGATCTCTCTCTCTGTCAAATAAATAAGTAAAATCTTTAAAAAAACAAAACAAAACATTTACTCGGAGTTTATGTGTATAATGACTTAATATATATTAAATATTTATTAAGATCTCAATTTGTTGAGATTATACCTCAATAAAGCTGGAAAATAAATAATACTAGACGTCCATGATGCTTAGAATTAAGTTTTAGAACAAACGGAAAGATGAAGAACAAAACCAAATAGGCCCCAGAGCTGGGGAAAGCAAAGGACATAGAATCAGAGCGTTCTAATGGCACCACTCATTCCATGACCTGGACAAGACCCACTCCCTGCTGGGAGTGTAAGCACACCCTCAACAAGGTGGTGGGACCAGATATTTGTTAGAACTTCAGAACTAGGGGTGCCTGGGTGGCTCAGTGGGTCGGGCCTCTGCCTTCAGCTCAGGTCATGATCTTAGGGTCCTGGGATCAAGCCCGAATCAAGCTCCCTGCTCAGTGGGGAGCCTGCTTCTCCCTCTATCTCTGCCTGCTGCTCTGCCTACTTGTGATCTCTCTCTCTCTCTCTTTCTGTCAAATAAATAAATAAATAAAATCTTAAAAAAAAAAAAAAAGAACTTCAGAACTAGGCAGGATGTCAATGTGGATCTATAAAAGCAATCCTCACACCTATCGTATTATTCACAAGCAAAGCCTGAGCCAGCATTATTGTTCTATAAGATAAAAAAACACAACAACAAAAACATTTTAACCGATAACCATCCCAGACAATGAAAGTTGCAATAGAAATTCCTAGGCTATTCACAACCCATCTGGCAGAATTATCATGTCTAGTGGATTAGGACAGCAGTTGGGTCTTCATAATTATCTCAATTGTCTTCCAGTCCTGCCATTTCAGTGTTTTAGTTTACTCCCAGCCAGTAGGGGATTACTCATCAACTTCTAATATTCCAGAAACACACACACCTTTTCATACTAGAAAATATAAAAATTCATGCCTTTGATACAATGTTGGTTGTGTTTCTATTTTGTTCAGAGAATGACAGGTAAATTTCTTTGGTTCATGGAGAGTCTTTCATGGGAGACATAATGAAAAGTTATATAAGTTTTTCTTTTTAAGCTTTTTTCAAAGTAAGCGAGCCTTCCCCAGCATACTGCTCAGGGATGACTACATACATACGGCTCTATTCCAGAACACCTATGTTAGTAATTTACATCTACCTATCTGGGCACTTCCCAATTTCTGTTCAGGTTCAGTACTATAAGATACTTTGTATGCCTGTCCTTTGGAACTCCCAAGCCAGCCCACTCTGTCAAGCCTCTTCCTATCGCTGGATTGAAATAGGAATGCCATTTCCTACACCAAGGCAGAAGTAATGTCCCCACCAACACTGGGTGGCCAAAGCATAGCCACTCTATTACCTACTATTACTTCCTTACACCCTTTACATATGTACACTATCACCCTTACCTCAAGAATAAATCACCTGTGGACATTCCAACTTCTCAGCTTGCTTCTCTGCTCTGATCCTAGGTAACTATAGGATGAGACCAAAATGGGCCAAGACTGAAAGGAACGCTTATTCTCAAGTACAACTCTAGCAGAGGGTCTGTGGGGAGTACAGCATGTGATGCTATACCAATGGGCAACAAGGTAAGCAGCACACATTCCAGAAGAGGACTGAGGTCCACAGAGGTGTCAGACCCAGGAAGAACAGAAGGCAGCAGGTTTCAGGTGACCAGGTCAGGATCCAAATTCCAGTATTCCTATCTCTGCAGAGACCAAGCATGATAGGGTCAGGGTTACCAATCTAAAAACACCTCTATTTACTTAACAGTCCTTTGAGTTAAAGGTCAAAGTCACATGCTACTCATACATATCCTCAGAGCATCATATTTTGTTGACCTTAAGAAGCAGGAGCAGAGGGCGCCTGGGTGGCTCAGTGGGTTGAGCCGCTGCCTTCGGCTCAGGTCATGATCTCGGGGTCCTGGGATCGAGTCCCGCGTCGGGCTCTCTGCTCAGCAGGAAGCCTGTTTCCCTCTCTCTCTCTGCCTGCCTCTCCGTCTACTTGTGATCTCTCTCTGTCAAATAAATAAATAAAATCTTTAAAAAAAAAAAAAAAAAAGAAGCAGGAGCAGAAAAGGAGAGAAAAGAAAGGGAGAGGAGGGAAAAGGCTATTTACCCACCAAATTGTTGGCTCCCACAGCCCCCTATCCACCTTGTCTTCCTATAAGTAGCCATATCTTATATGGGACCTTCATGCAAATGTCTCCCTTACCTAGGGAAATAAGTCACATGCTCCCATGTTTTTCCCCCCTCCAACCTGCGTATTTGACCCAGAATTTCCTTATGTAAGTCAAGATTTGTAAATTTAAAACAGCCATTTTTCTCTGCATAAGTTTGATTCCTATAATCAGTGTTTACTAAGTATCTCATCCATGCCATGATCAGTACTCAGTGATGAAAAGCAGATGCAAAGTCTCAGTTCCCATAGCTGGCTCTCACAGTTCATGTTCCAGTAAGTAATCACTAATTGGGACCCATCAATTTTAATAGAATCTGTAAAATATTTTATTTTTCCCCATGGTACATTTAATCTTGGCAAAGGAGTCAAAATCACATTTAATATTGTTTTGTTTCTTGATGTTTAACAGTCTTCATTTGAATAATCTACGTCAGAGGCGCATGACAGCAAACAGGATTTCATCTGCTGCTTTTATGGGCTATTTCTGTCTCTCTGTCCAAGGAGCCCTTCTGAAGGAGTGTAGCCTAAGGGTAGCCAACATTCTGACCCCTCCATGCCTAACTCCATTCAGAACTTTGATGGCTGCTGGACCTACCGCCTTAGCACACTGGGATACAGTTGATTCTACCCAAGTGGACTACCATAAAACAGCAGCAGCCACAGAAACACCACCTCACTCCAGTGCTCCTAAAACCTGGGTCTAAGCAGGCTATGGGCAGGCGGTCATTGGTGGGTACTCATAGGTCTACTAATAAGCCACTTCACTCACCACCAGCATCATTCCCATCATCGGAGGTCAACATCTGCGATGACAAAACAGTCCAGCAAAATGTATCCTTCAGATACCTAGAGTGGTCCAGGAAATCACAAGTCCTGGAAACTCTAATGCGAAATTGTATATCCCCTGGCCCACAGCAGGCATGCTAAAACTAAGTCTCCTTCCCCACCCCCAGAAACCAACACAAAATCAAATGGCCAACTCATCTTTCAGAGGTGTGCAACTCAGAATTTGGAGAGACAGGTTAACCTAGCTAGGACACTGGCCATTAAGTGTCTTAATTATATAAAAACTGGGAAGGACGCTGTTCACAGTATGTATGATTCATCAATAAATAATCACTGAGTACTAACTCTCCAAGTGCCACATGCTGCCTGATGCTCACCTCAAATATCAGAGTTAACCAAAAGCTTCAAGTAGACAAGATTAGGTAGCAAGTGTTAAGTTAGTACTCATCAAAAGAGAAGGTAAGAGCATTAGCTGAGTAAAGCAGTGATCCAAAGGGGCACATGCACCTGAATGTTTAAAGCAGCAATGTCCACAATAGCCAAACTATGGGAAGAGCCTAGATGTCCATCAACAGATGAATGGATAAAGAAGATGTGGTATATACATGCAATGGAATACTATGCAACCATCAAAAACCTGAAGTCTTGCCATCTGCAACGACATGGATGGAACTAGAGGGTATGGGGCTAAGTGAAATAAGTCAATCAGAGAAAGACAATTATCATATGATCTCACTGATACAATGAATTTGAGAAATAAGACAGAGGATCATAGGAGAAGGGTGAGAAAAAGTGAAACAAGATGAAACCAGAGAGGGAGAGAGACCACAAGAGACTCTTAATCTTGGGGAACAAACTGGAGGGTTGCTGGAGGGGAAGGGGGTGGGAAGGAGGGGTAGCTGGGTGATGGACACTGGGGATGTGCTATGGTGAGTGCTGTGAATTGTGTAAGACTGATGAATCACAGACCTGTACCCCTGAAACAAATAATACATTATATGTAACTAACTAAGTAAATAAATGAATAAGTAAATAAATAAAAGAAGTTTGTTGTTAGGGCCAGAATAGAGGAGGGAAATGGTATAACTCAAAGTAGGAGAGGACACAATTTATCTTTAAAGGCTTTTTTTTTTTTTTAATAGCCTGACTCAATGGTTGCTTGCCTTGGTTGTTTCTGTCTCCATGTGTCAATGGCTTTCAATGCATAAGATATCCCCTATCTCTGTATTAAATGTTTTGTGAAGACAAAACAATTCATAGAATTACATGCCACCTAAGAGGAGCTGAGTCCTAAGTATAAGCATCAAAGTTGTGAAATTCCAAGTACTTCAGTGCCCATAATGTTAAATCCTTCAATACACACATGAAAGTATATTCCACCCACGTTTCCCAAATTGTGTATGTGAACCTCCAGTCTCCTTCGTCCTGCTCTACTGAATATTAATCAGCAGCAGTGCGAAAACCTCCCAACACAATATACCAGGATGATGTCCCAGTGAACCAATGTTCTGACACACTGCTGGAGGGAACAGGCTATTCTAGAAACTCTTCTGTCAGATGCCATGACTGTGTTTGGTGGTCACTGAACCTGCTGGCTAATCATAAATCCCAACCCAAGATATTTACCAGCTCCATGATGAGGTGAAATGTGACCTTGCTGGAGACACAGCAAAGAGTCTTCACCTGGGACACATCGTAACAGCACACTTAACTTAAGCAAGTGAGAGAGAAAGAAAAAAATGCCAAGAAAAACACATCAAAATGCCTCATGTAATCTACCTCCTGTCTAATTCAAACCAAAAACACGGGGGAAAAATAATGATCATATGGTCAAGATAAAAGGCTACGCCCTAAATAAAGAGAAAGAGAATGATTGAGGTAAAAAATGAAAAAGTAAAAAATCACTACCACCATTGTAATTAAGTAAACTTGACTAGGCAAATACAATTATAAAAGAAGTTAAGATTGATGTGAAGAATATCCTTCAAGAGAATCCTCCTACCTTTCAGACATCTGAGACTTGTTCTGCCATAAATTGTTGCTTGAAAAATAACCTAGAATGTGTTTTCTGACCATTCAGAAGCTCTTAAAGGTGCTTTCGTAATCCTCTGTAGGTGCTGGCACGAAGAATTTGAAATTTGTTATGCCAGGATTATGTTTCAAGTTTCTCCCCATTGTTGCTCATTTTTACATTCAGTTTATTTTAAAAGCCTTTTATTTAAAGAAAACATCCTCGACTGGTTCATGGCCTGGCTTACTAACTCTGGTTGGCTAAGTTTACATTTAGAAAGGCTTTTCCATAAAGGCAACCTCTGAAGACAAGGACTAAAGCAGTTCCCTTAGGTACTACCAGGAGATTCACTGACCAACCCTAGGCCAACAGCTGGACCCCTCCCCAAAGCCTTTAACACCTTGAGGCCAACATAGTTACACACATTTGCCTTCTGGGAGAAGCAGAGATGGCCCAACAACTCATCTTAGTCAAGGCCAGAAGTGACCTAAATGTCACCCTCCTATTACCCTGGGCTCAGTTCACTCCAACTGCCATCACTACATAGCAATAACTGGGTGTCTTACAAGCAACAGATGTTTCTGCCTTATAGTTCTGGAGCCAAGATCACGGCACCAATACATTCGTTGTCTTGTGAAAGCTATCTGTTCACCATAACTTCACACGGTGGAAAGAGGAAGAACTCTCTGGGGTCCCTTTTAAAAGGACTCTAATCTCGGGGCGCCTGGGTGGCTCAGTGGGTTAAGCCGCTGCCTTCAGCTCAGGTCATGATCTCAGGGTCCTGGGATCGAGCCCCGCATCGGGCTCTCTGCTCAGCAGGGAGCCTGCTTCCTCCTCTCTCTCTCTGCCTGCCTCTCTGCCTGCTTGTGATCTCTCTCTGTCAAATAAATAAATAAAATCTTTAAAAAAAAAAAAAAAGGACTCTAATCTCATTCATGGAGGCTCCACCCTCATGACCTAAGCTCCTCCTACAGGCCCCACCCCTTAATGCCATCACACTGGTCATGAGGAATGCAACATATAGATCTGGAGGGGACACAAGCATTCAGACCATAGCACCTCCTCATATTCCTTCCCACATAAACTCACACAGTAAATCACTTCTTATATTTAAATTCTCTTTTAAACCAAGTTGACTGTGGAAAGTATATATGCAATTTCCCTATTTATCTACCTATACTGAAAGAGGACTTCAACTACATTCACTCTGTCTCAAACTTTCTAGTGGATTAATTCTTCTTTCCAGCTTATCTCTTAACTCAGGCCAAAGACCCTGCTGGCAAAGCCTCCCCAGATAGTAACCAAAACTTCCCTCTCAAGGAATAAGGACAGCGCTGAGCCAGCAAGATCCTGCCCATGATTGACCCCAAGACAGTGATCAACCTGTCACTGCCCACCTGCACATACCCACTGACCTCTGTCCCACATTTGCCTTCCATAAACCACGGAGTATTTTCAGTACTTTGGAGACAGACAGTCTTTGAGACATGAGTCTTCTGTCTTTGGAGTGTTGGCCTCTTTTTTTTACTTTCTTATTTGACCGTCATTTATCTCTCTGCCTTTGGATTTTGTCCACAGTGAACTGCAGAACCTGGTCTGTTTGGGACCCTGGGAGCCAGGGGCTCTTGCATCCCTGCACCCCCAGCTACAATTTCGGTAAAATTCACAGTATATACACATACTCTTTCGGGAATAGATAGATAACAATTTTAAAAGACTTTCCCATCACTGAATTCATGTAGAAAGGTAAAGATGCAGGGTCCTTAACTTTAGCAATACCTAGAAGTTCAAGCAGGTAAGCTCATTAAACATTTGTTTAATTAATGATGACTGAGGACCACCTGCCCAGCTCTCCCTCCCTGGGGCTGACCAGGCCAGGGCCTGAAAACAACCCAAATACAATCCCTCAAGAAACCTTGTTCCACACTGGAACCAGTTACTCATACCTCCCAAAGGTTTGCCTTCCGGAAATCAAAGAATCAATGAAGTGAGGATCAGAGATCCCAAACCAAAAAACTCTAGATGTGGAATTTCAAGACACTGTGAAAACTATTTTCCTTAAGCATCATTCAGGCAATTTAACTAAAAGTCACCAATTTAGCCATAAAACATGTAGTTGCCTAAGTTGACTGGTTGACTTTTCCCTGCTTCATTGTCCATGTGACATTTGACTTTAAAATAGAGTATCTTCCCTCCCCCGAAAATTCCCCCTGAATTCTGGTTTTTCAATTAGGTTCACATAACTTTTTAGATAAATCTATTGCTATCTAAACTCTTTTCCTACACAAATGAATTTAGATAGAGCATTCTTTGCTACCTGAACTCACCATATAAACTATATGAACCCATCATATAAACTCTTGTTATCTCAACTCAAAATCCAAATATGTTCACAGGAGAGATGTCTGTAATTCCAGAGTGATACATAAATTAACTCTCAGCTAAGGACACCTGGCAGTCATTAAGCAACTGCCTTTGGCTCAGCATGATCCAGGGTCTTGGGATCGAGCCTTGCATTGGACTCCCTGCTCAGTGAGGAGCCTGCTTCTCCCTCTCCCACTCCGCCTGCTTGTGTTCCCTCTCTCACAGTCTCTCTCTGTGTCAAATAAATAAATAAAATCTTTTTTTTTTAATTAACTTTCATCTCACCCTGAGACAGAGTGAAGAATATGCAATTTGAAAGGCTTGGAGAATCTAAATCAGTAAGCCATACTACAGAGACGGCTACATAAACATTTCAAGTATCTTTATCAAAGTTTATACAAGATCATTTCACACCCTTGAGAATAGCAACTATCAAAAACAGAAAATAGCATGTGTTGGTGAGGATGTGGAGAAACTGGAATCTCTGTGCACGTGATAAGAATGTAAAATAACACAGCCAGTGCAAAAACGGTTTGGCGATTCCTCAAGAAGTTATACAGAGAAACACAGTATGATCCGGAAATTCCCCTTCTAGATACACAACCAAAAATATTCAAAGGAGAAACTCAGGTATCTGTATACCAATGTTCAAAGCAGTATTGTTCACAGTAGCAAAAGGGGGAAACTACCCTAATCCCCATCATCTAATGAATGGATCAATGGTACGTCGTATATAAAAAGATATTATTCAGCCTTTAAAAACTAAAAATGAAATTCTGACATACGATAGGTCATAGATGAAAACATTCTAAGTGAAATAAAATAGACACAAAAGAACAAAAATACTGTATGATTTCGCCTATGAGGCACCAAGAGTATTCAGATGCAGAGACAAAAGAGAATGGCAGTTGCCATAGGCTGGGTGGAGAGGAGAAAAGGGAGTTACTGTTTAATGGGTACAGAGTTTCAGTTGAGGAACACAGAAAATTCTGGAGATGGAGGATGGTGATGGTTGCTCACCAGTGTAAATGTACTCAAAGCCACCAAAATGTCCTTATAAATGGTTACGTGTTAAAATTTATGTTTATTTTGGGGCACTTGGGTGGCTCAGCGGGTTAAGCCTCTGCCTTTGGCTCAGGTCACGATCTCAGGGTCCTGGGATCAAGCCCCATAACGGGCTCTCTGCTCTGCAGGGAGCCTGATTCCTCCTCTCTCTCTCTCCCTGCCTCTCTGACTACTTGTGACCTCTCTCTGTGTCAAATAAATAAATAAAATCTTTTCTAAAAAATTTATGTTTATTTCACCAAAATACAGGGAAAAAATCTATTCTAGAGACCATAAGATATCACTACACATCTACCAGAAAACCCAAAATAGTGATTATATTTCTTTTCTTCTTTTGTTTTTATTTTCTTGATAGGAGAAGGTAGAGTTAACCCTAATGTAGGTGAAGCTAACCCTAATGTAGGGTTAGGTTAAAAGCTAGCCCTAATACAGTCATCATTTCACTATATGTGTACACATTAAACTTACCAGTGATGTAGGTCAATTATTTCTCATTAAAACGTAAAAGGAAAGAAAAATAACAACACTACTATGTATTGAAAACGATGCAAGGAAATTGGATCTCCCATAATATGGTGTGAATGTCATATGGTATAGGCACTCTGCAAGACAGTTTGACGATTCCTATAAAAACTAAACATAGACTTAGCACACACTCCAGCAATCATACTCTTGGACACTCATCCCAAAGAGATGAAAATTATGCCCACACAAAAACCTATATATAATTGGCCACATCAGATTTAAAGTAGCCAACACTTGGAAACAACCAACATGTTCTACAATGTGTGAATGGCTGAATAAAGTGTGATACATCCAACCCACAGACTACTACTCATCAACAAAAAAGAAGGAACTGCTGATATACACAACTTGAATGGATGTTAAGGACATTACACTGAGAAAAAGCAAAATCAAAAGATCACAAGCTGTATCCCTCCACTTTTGTGACATTTCAAAATGAAATTGCAGAGATGGAGAACAGATCAGTGACTTCCAGGAGTTAGGGATAGTCGAGGGAAGAGTGGTTCATTCATGGAGGCTGAAGGGACTTCCAATGATCTGAAATCAAAAATGCTTCAAAAATTATTCTGTTTTCTCTTTAGGACCACATGTACTTCAGTTAATGTCCCTCCCCATCATTCCAATTCCTAGTGAAAGCACAATGGCAGCTACCCACAGAAATTCCACCAACAACTCGTCATACACCAACTTATACCCACGACAATTTGGCCTATTTTCTTCCCAGTTTTGCCCGGGGTTACTATTAAGTTCAACCAGTGGTATCAACACAATACCCACTATTTTCATATGTAATCCTCTACCACTTATGTATAAATGCCTTCTTAAAATTCAAGAACACACAAAGATGGATAGGGTGCTGTCACTTAAAACAAATCCAGTTTATAAAAATCTGAATGCAAACACAGAATTTAGTGTGATGATCAAGTGTTCACACTGTATTTTGTTAAAGAGTGTACTCTCCTGTGAAACACTGTTTGCATGTAACTTTCCCAAACATCTTTACTACCATATTGTTCATAAAGTAATGAAGGTGTAAAGAATTGTAAGAACACAATAATAAAAGCAAACAACTGCAGTATTATGAAAGCCAATGTTGGATTCCATACCAAAAAAAAAGTCATACAACTCATGTTTGTACCATTAATCCTTACAACAGTTTTTCTTATTCCAATTCACAATTGTTTTCAGTTTCTTATGAAAATATGCACTATCCCTTCACAGAAGATTTTATGATGAGATTAAATGACAACAGCTGTGATTTCCGTGTGACCCATCACACCCACCCATCAGTGAAAAGTGTTCCCTTTTCTCTGCATCCTCACCAATATCTCGTTTCCTTAGTTGTTAATTTTAGCCATTCTGACCAGTGTGAGGTGATATCTCATATGGTTTTAATTTGGATTTCCTTGATATTGAATGATGTTGAACATTTTTTCGTGTATCTGTTGGCCATTTCATGTGTCTGCTATCTGTTCATGTCTTTGAGAAACATCTGTTCATGTCTTCTGCCCATTTCTTGACTGGATTGTTTTTTTGGGTGTTGAGTTTGATAAGATCTTTATAGATTTTGGATTCTAGCCCTTTATCGGATAAGACATTTGCAAATATCTTCTCCCATTCTGTAGGTTGCCTCTTAGTTTTGTCAATGGTTTCCTTTGCTGTGCAAAAGCTTTCTATCTTGATGAAGTCCCAGTAGTTCATTTTTGCTTTTGCTTCTTTTGCGTTTGGAGACATGTCTAGCCAGAAGTTGCAGCAGCCAAGGTCAAAGAGGTTGCTGTGGTCAAGGTCAAAGAGGTTGCTGCCTGTGTTCTCCTCTAGGATTTTGATGGATTCCTGTTTCATATTTAGCTCTTTCATCCATTTTGAGTTTATTTGTGCGAGTGGTATAAGAAAGTAGTCCAGTTTCCTTTTTCTGCATGTAGTTGTCCAATTTTCTCAACACCATTCATTCAAGAGATTTTTTTCCATTGGATCATTAATTTAATTTTTTTGCAGATCCTTAGTTATCTGTTGTTCTCAAGGGAATATAAGAAGCCATGTTTCCTCTTTCTAGAAAGTCACATTTCATAACTACAGCCATATTCTAACCAATTAACATTTATATCAGATGCTTAAATGTATTTGGCTTTAGGGACCTGTATTTTCAAATTCTCTCCCATGCTCGACATTTCCCAGAGGACCCCAGACCAGCCCTCATCCACATGCTGCTACACAACCTGGTCATTTCAAATTCTAAGCTGGCACTGAAGTCTTCAGAAATTTTTAAAGAAGATAAACTTAGTCTGACATGGTCTACTATGACAACTTTTTCTATTGCTTAATGAGCTTTCCCCTGCGTCTCTCTCTCTCTCTCTGTAGCAGTTCCTTTCACTGTTACTGATCTTCACCAAAGTACAGGTAAAAGACAAGCCCCCTGGGAAAACATGGAACCTTGATAGCCATGCACCCCCCCTCAAAAAAGTTTCCACATCTGTGCTACCTGCTCCAGAAAAATTACTGTCACTGTTACTCTGAAACAGAGCACCAGGGAATGAACTCGGACTTCTGATTCTGGTCTGAACAGTTCTACCATCTGTCACAAGATGTAGATGTGTTCTTTCCCTCTGCACTTAGACCAAAATGGCTGCAAAATTATGTATGAGACTGTGTAACTACCACATAAGGTCATACAGCAGGGCAGAGTTACAAGAGCTGGGTTTCAGGAACTGCACTGCTCTAACTCCAAGCGTGATCTACACCAGCCTGCTGCCCGAGGCTACCTGGGCCTTCTCTTCCAATCACAGGGCTCCAACAAGCCCATGCGCCTTCTCAGACCATGCCCTCTGCTTGGACCACTCCTGTCCTACCTGTCTTCTGGCTAAACCCACTCACCTTCTAACCCCAGGCCCCATTGATAAGTGTTCCCTGATGGCTTCAGAAGCATCTTCAGCTTATCTTCACCCAACCATTTCTCACTATTCACTGTCTGGGATGATGCTGCCTCCCTACTAATGAAGTCTTGAGGGCAGGACAGCCTGCTTCTCCCAAGCTTGTATACCCTGTGCCTAGCAGGTTTACCATAAAGCGAACAAAACTTAAGATCAAGCCTCCTGCATTACAAGCCCTCTTCTGAAGCCATAAGAGAGCCCTATGTGTTGTGTTATGTTTGTTTTTTCTCTCAATTTCCAATAGTAATATATTTTAAATGTGATAGTTTGATCTGTCAAAGTGAGGCGTGGTCATCTTGACCACCAGAGGAAAACAATATGAACTACTGGGAAATTAGCTTGTGATTGAGTGTCTACCCAAAGTGTTTTGGGTGAAATGTTACAGAAAAAAATGATTACTTTATATCATACACTGGAGTTAAGTGGGAGATGTTTTAACTGCCATTATTTGAGTATGCTGTTTTTCCATTCGATGTCCCCTAGGACACACTTCCCTTGCCTATTGGGTGACACTAAGGTGTCTGA
Source organism: Lutra lutra (assembly GCF_902655055.1). Lineage (NCBI taxonomy): Eukaryota > Metazoa > Chordata > Mammalia > Carnivora > Mustelidae > Lutra > Lutra lutra. Next base: position 101,275,497 of record NC_062282.1, on the reverse strand, counting down.
GGACATTTTTGGAATTTGGTAAAGAGGAGGCTGGATCATGAATGCATATGGAATTGCTCGGCTTTTAAAAATTTTGTCATTTCTCGGGGCACCTGGGTGGCTCAGTGGGTTAAGGCCTCTGCCTTTGGCTCGGGTCATGATCCCAGGGTCCTGGGATCGAGCCCCGCATCGGGCTCTCTGCTCAGCGAGGAGCCTGCATCCTCCTCTCTCTCTGCCTACTTGTGATCTCTATCTGTCAAATAAATAAATAAAATCTTTGAAAAAAAAATTTTGTCATTTCTCATTATAAATATTCACCTTGACGTACTTCTGTTTTTATAATTTTATATTCCTTTTCTGAAAAACAACCCTTCCAATTACATAAATCCAGGCTTCACAAATCTGGATCTGCCCCTGCCTGTGCCTCACCTAACCTGACACACTAAACTGGTCAAGTGTAAGCATGCATGTACAAATGGACCCAGGCAGGTCATTTAACATCTCTCAGTTCACCACCTCCAAGTAATAGCAAAGTATAGGTCTAATGAAAGAGCTCAGGGAGCCTGGGTGGCTCAGTTGTTAAGCGTCTGCCTCAGGCTCAAGTCAAGATCACAGGGTTCTGGGTTTGAGCCCCACATCAGGCTCCCTGCTCAGCAGGAAGACTGCTTCTCCCTCTCTCACTCCCCCTGCTTGTGTTCCCTCTCTGGCTGTGTCTCTCTCTGTCAAATAAATTAATAATAATAATGAAACAGCTCATGTGTAAAAACATTTTGCACAGCACTACAAGGTGCCCCAAACAGTTAAGGTAGTTAAGGTAGTTAAGGTAGTAACGCCAACAACTTCTTTCCAAAGACATGGAGTGTATTAACTGAAAGACAGGAGATACTAAGAAAGAATGCCAAAGAAGGGATCTGAGTTCGTGTGACAGCGTTCACAGATCATCTTTACTGAGTCAAGAAACTCTTCAGGAATCTTCAGCAGGACAAGATAAGCTTTTAATTCCCTACTGTTTTATTAGAACCTCCTCCCTGTTAAATTCTAATTCTTGGCTAGGAATTGTCTGCTTCACAAAAATTTAATTTTGAATTTCAAATATTGAGAGAGTCTACATTATGCCTCCAAAATGTGGTTAAGCTTCAAACTCTGGGACCTGCTTCCCCCAAACCTTGTAACTTTCTGACTGTTGTGACAACCCTCTCCTCACGTGACCTTTGCTCTCACTGTTGTGTGCCTGGAGTACAGAACAACCTGCCTGTCCCTATCCCAAAACAGGGGTGGCCATATACCGGCTGGGCGAATTGTACAACAGTACAGGAATAAGTGAGCAATAAAACTGAAGAGTATACTGAACGAACCTTGACCACTGCTTGTGTGGAACTAAACTAGAACCACATATTCATTTAACAAACATTTCCTGAGCATGGCACTGTACTGGTACCGGAAAATCAGGGGACAAGAGAATAATTCTTTTAAATCTCTGCTGTCCTGGTGATTTCAAGCTTAAAAAAAGAGATGAAACCAAACAATAAGAAAACCTCCTCAAAAACCTAAAAGGGTGAGGTGGGTGTCCCATTTGAGCTGAAACATGCACAATGAGTAAGAATTTAATTATACAAAGGGAGAGGAAGCAAGAGTGTGCCAACTAGAGGAAACAGCAGACAAACTAGAGGTCTGGGAAAATGAATAAGCATGACACTCGTGAGACACTGAAAACAGTATGGCTGGAGTTAATGGTGCAAGGGTCACAGATGTGACCAAGTACCAGCTTTAATTATTGTTTTTCCAGCTGGGTCACCTCCCCAGTGACCACAGCCACAGTCTAGAATATTGCTATCATGGGTCAGAGAACAAGCTCACCTTCCCTCCGTGGTTTTCCGGATACACAGTCGGCCAACACTTACTGAAAGGCTGTATCATGCTGGACACCACACTAGGTATTTTGACATAATGGAGGATGATAATTTGTGTCCACAGGACACATGGTTGTGGTGTGACAGAGGCTGAAAGAGGATCTGGGGTTCAAATCCAAGTTCTATTGTAATTCAGCTAGGTGGCTATTCCCTGATCACTTCTGAGCCTATCACAGCTCCTGGGCCAGATAAATAAGCACTGATGAAGAAAAACCAGCCCTACGTCAATGAACCTCAGCTTTCCTTCTGGTAAAAGAAGGCTAACTCCTAGGGTTTTCTATACATTAGAGAATTCTTGAAGAAGTATAGAGCACCATGGTTGCAATATAACAGATTAAAAACCAAACATTTCTAATATATTTCACTGGACCCAATGTGTCCATTTTCCTCCAAATAATTTATCCTCCTTAAATGGGAATGTTAGTATTCTTTAGTGGAATTTTCATTTTTTAAAATTTTTCTAAATCATTTTTAAAAGCAGAAAGCTATTATTCTCTTTCGATTATCCTCACCTTTGGAAAGCCCAGGCTTTCAGGCCACAGGCTCTACCCATGGCATCAAAGGGTATTACAACCTGATTATCAAAATAACCAGGAAGCAGGAGCATCCTTCCAAAATGGTAACCTAATACCTAAAGCACAAACAAGACTTAGAAAATTTCCAGAAAGATACCGAATGTATAGCTTTCCAGTGTCATAACCTAGATACAATGATATATCTCACTCTTACCCGAGGGACAGTTCTGGTTATGGAGCCAGAGCAGCTTGGGCAAAGTTCTGCTCTAAGAAAATAAAGCCCACCAAGGCAGAGCGAAAACCTGTCTGATCAGAACAGATAGGGGATATGGTCACAAAGCAAGAGATGAATCTGCAAGAGATAATATTTGAGGCAGAGAATAAAACATGCACAAAGTCTAAGACAATGGTAACTCTAAAGAAGTTATAGGCAACAACCCAGAGATTAATTTGCATAATGGTGGAGGAGAGAAAACAGACAACCCTGACCATCAGCACCTCTTGATGACTGGTGGGCTACAGAGAGTAGAGTAATGGAGGAATCAGGGAAACTCAGATGTAAGGTCACCATGCCTGGGAGAATGGTGATATGGGAACAGCCAGTCAGGAAGTTGGACTTGGGGGGGGGATGTGTAATTTGGAGAAGAACTGAAAGATTGTTTAAAATTTAACATCCCAGGGGCGCCTAGGTGGCTCAGTGGGTTAAAGCCTCTACCTTCGGCTCAGGTCATGATCCCAGGGTCCTGGGATCGAGCCCCGCATCGGGCTCTCTGCTTCACAGGGAGCCTGCTTCCTCCTCTCTCTGCTTCCCTCTCTGCCAACTTGTGATCTCTCTCTGTCAAATAAATAAATAAAATCTTAAAAAAAAAAAAATTAACAGCCCAGATTTGAAGTCAGTGCTAGGTAACTGAATGGAAATACCAAACAGGCTGGAAATAGAAGATGTGGCCTGGGCAGAGGTCAGGAGGAGGCTCCTCATGTGGGAGTCTTCAAGGAGGTGCTGTGGTTCTAACAACAGGAGAGCTGAGCTTGCCTCGAAAGAGAAAATAAAGGGGTGGGCCCTGGGTACACCCAGGTAAGCAGAAGGGAAGAAAACATAATAGCCAAGAAAGGACTCGGTAAGAACCAGCAGAATTCTTGAACATTAAGAATCACATAGGGGGGGCGCCTGGGTGGCTCAGTAGGTTAAGCCACTGCCTTCGGCTCAGGTCATGATCTCAGGGTCCTGGGATCGAGTCCCGCATCGGGCTCTCTGCTCAGCAGGGAGCCTGCTTCCCTCTCTCTCTCTCTCTCTCTCTCTGCCTGCCTCTCTGTTTACTTGTGATCTCTCTCTGTCAAATAAATAAATAAAATCTTTAAAAAAAAAAAAAAAGAATCACATAGGGCAATTTCCCTACGTTTACTCCCCCAGCGACTTGCCATTTCATCACCTCGGCGTCCAAAATTTTCCATGGCCTGGCTTTGCTTACCTCTCTGACCAGTCTTCTCTCCTTCTCAATGATCCAGCCACTTGGGCCTTTTACTGTCCCCCAAATATGTGAAGGTCATTATTCCTTCAGGGCCATTTGTGCTTTCTGATCCTTCTACAACACTGCGGGGTATCTCGGCTCTCTCCCTACCTCAGAACACACACTACTCTCTACATCATATGTTGTAAGTGCCACAATATACCACTAACTGCATGCCCTATGTTTTTATTTGTCTACCTACTTATTGTTCATCTCTCCACTCTTAAGTAGGCTCTGGGAGAGTAGGGTCTTAGAATCCTGACTATTTCCCTCTGTGCTATATCCTTTGTGCCTAGAATAGTGCACTATACTAAACAGGGACTTAAACACCCCTGATTAAGGAAGAATAAAATTGGTAATCCTCATGGGATCAGTTTTGATAGAAATAAGGCTAAAGCCAGAGTGTATCAAATTATGACAAGGGAAAAGAGTCAGGAGTTTAAAACACCTACTCAAACCACACACATGCACAACCTTGGGGGTGAGAGGGAGGAGTTATAATAAGGCAGAATCACTATCCCATCTTCTGTAATAGCTCCCTTTCTAGAATGTGTTAATAAAACATTTTAATTGGATCACATCTTACTTTTTCTGAGGGTTCTCTGAGAGAAATATCTGACCCCTACGAATCATGCCTGAAATGGTTAAGATGGTAATATATTTTTAAAATCAACTACAACAAAAATGTCAATTACTTCACATTCTGTGTTGAAGAACACAAGGCTGCATATTGCCCAAACTGTGGGGGCTGTCACTAAAGTATGGGAAGTGAGACAATCAGACTTTATGAACATGTGGTACTTATTTACCCAGAGCCCCCAAATCTACACCCACAAGGAAATTGCTTCAAAGTTGGGTGCTAGGGCTGATTCTTCCAGAAGTTTCCCAGAGTTGTACATTTTACCTTTGGCCCTTTATTAGAAGTATGTCCTATCAGTAGTGACAGAAAGGGTGACCAGAAACCCTCCCTGTGCTAAGAGGAAAGGGTACCATTTAAGCATCTGGACAAGGACAAAGCTAATGGAGGGTTTATGTAACATTCCAAGTCATAGGTTTAGCTAATGTCTGAGAAGTGGTCTTCCCCTCTGCTCTTGCATGAAGCAATCTCTGGCAGCAGCTAAGGAACTCAGGACTTCCAGGAACTGACATCTTGTGGCTCCTAGCCAGGCAGGATGAAGCAGTTACCACGGTTCCTCTGCACTATGGGCAGAACATGCAGCTTTCAAGGTTGTTTGCCCCCTTACAAGCAAGACAGGAGAAACAGCAGAAAGGACCGAACAGGAAAAAATCAAGTTAGCAGAAAACAAAAGCCATCGAGGAGCGGCGACTTCAATTAGCCCAGCCAAAACAATGTTGGAAAAAGCCAGGCAAGAAGGGGCAATTAGTTGAGATGCACATGCTGCTGGGATTAAGTCAGGAGACTCAAGCTGCTAAAAATAAATTTTCACAAAGGCAACACGTGATCTAGAAATTGTTTTCAGGCAAAAGCCCTTCCTGATTCCATTCTCAAAGGCAGAATTAACTGTACTGGTATGTGCTAAAAAACACCTTCATCCATGCCCCCTGACACCCGAGCTAATAAAATGTCTATTACCTTGAGCTGGAGAGCTTGATGGAACAAATGAAAAACAATTACTGAGCCCAGATTTTTTTTTGAGTATATTTGTTTTAGAGGGTCAGGGCTTACCTAGACTTAGTTACAGGCAGGATCCTCTAGCAAGACAAAAAAAAAAAAAAAAATTGAGAAAAGGGAGATGCTTTAATGGAAAGCCCAGAGTGTAGTACCATTCTTCACAATTAAAGCTTAAGAGAGACTGCAGGGCTGTGAAGAAAAAAATGGCATCCTTGGGTAATGGCCGATGGAGCAATCAACTTGTGGTGACAGTATAATGGGAAGGTCATTTTAATTAACCAGGGCAGGTGGGAAAACCCCAGGCTTGTTGTGGTCTCTACCACTTTCAAAGCAAGAAAATTATATGGCTTCTAATATAGATAGCATTAAAAATTCTGAGTATCAAACCAGTGCAGTTCAATTAGTCAAGTGAGTCACTCCCCCTAAGAACCTTAATTTCCTCATCTCAAAGTGAGGGTGACCAGGCAAAAGTCTCAAAGACAGCGTCCCTTACTAACACTGAGATAATCGGGGAGAGAGGCCAGTCACAGGCAGCCCTCAGGGACAGAGAGCCCCAACGAGAGAAGGAGCAGCATCTGGAGGACAGGATTTCCTTCGACAGGAACCAGAAGCCAGAGGGAGTCTGTGCGAGTCAGGAAGGAGGTGTCTGCCAGGTGAGCAAAAAATAAAGCCACTAAGTCCCGGCCTTAATAGGAAGCTGCCTCCCTCGGCTAGGAAACAGGCCCTGGGACCTGTCCTCGGGTCCTTCCCCTATACGGCAGGGACCAAGAAGTGTACACTCAGCCAAGGACTCAAGGAAGTTACTCCAAGTTAGTCCCCAGAAATCCAAGTGCCTGACTGGGGCAGGTTTTGCTCAGCTAGCTAGCTAACGAGCGAGTCAGAGGCCTAAACATCAGATCAGCGAGCCCAGGGGCAACCAATGTTCTTGGGGCAAACACAGCAGGACACCATGAACTTGGAAGAGTAACAAACCTAAAATATTAACGAAGAGGGAAGCAGCTTAGAGCCAGCTGGCCACAAGCTACTGAAGTGAAAACTGTGCTGCCAAACCATTAAACCATTTGCAGCCTCCAGAGAAAAGAAATGATGATACTCTTCTCAGTCAGCTGCTACGATGAACATGCCTGAAGGGTGGAAGAGAGCAAGGGCCCACACGCAAAGGTTCACAGACACACCCTCTGCAGATGTTACAAACATCTCCAGGGATCAGAGGCTTGCATTCAACAGAATTGGAGAAACATAAGAAATGAAGGAACCATAGCAAAAAAAATTTTTAAATCGAGATTTTTTTTTTTTAAAGATTTTATTTATTTATTTGACAGAGAGAGATCACAAGCAGGCAGAGAGGCAGGCAGAGAGACAGGAGGAAGCAGGCTCCCCGCTGAGCAGAGAGCCCGATACGGGACTCGATCCCAGGACTCCGAGATCATGACCTGAGCCGAAGGCAGCGGCTTAACCCACTGAGCCACCCAGGCGCCCCGAAAATCGAGATATTTTTGAACACTTATAAAATATACAGAATTGAACACACCGCCTTTGCACAATGAAAATGAGAACGCCCAGTTTCATAATTAGTTGTTATTAAAGCTAAAAAAAACTAGTTATGAAATATATCTGGAAGTTATTTAATGAAATGCTGTTATATCTCATTTGCAAAGCAAGCCATTAAAATTTGAAATACGAGGGGCGCCTGGGTGGCTCAGTGGGGTAAAGCCGCTGCCTTCGGCTCAGGTCATGATCTCGGAGTCCTGGGATCGAGTCCCGCATCGGGCTCTCTGCTCAGCAGGGATCCTGCTTCCTCCTCTCTCTCTCTGCCTACTTGTGATCTCTGTCAAATAAATTAATAAAATCTTTTAAACAAAAATTTGAAATATGTACACCCTTCATCCAGCAATTCCACTCCTGGGAATCCATACTACAGAGACAAAAATATCAATATATAAGGACATATAGACAAAGAGATCTAGTAAACAACTCTTCATGGTCAGAGAACCAAAACAAAGTGAGTACCCATCCACAGACAAAAGACCTGGTTCACACCCACTCATTAGAAAGAATGAGCCTGATGACTTAGAGGGCTTTCTACTCTGCTTGGTGGGGAAAATATAAAGAGCCCTAAGTTCCAAGGATCCAGATTTTAAAAAATTATTTCATTAAAGCTTGTGTCTAAGTTTATGCATAGGATTGTAGGAGAACACAAAAATCAGTAAATATATCCATTAATTCTAGTTCTCAAACTTTAGTGTGAAACAGAACTACCTGAAAGTTGCTTTAAAGTGTACATTGTGGGCACCTGGGTGGCTCAGTGGGTTAAGCCGCTGCCTTCGGCTCAGGTCATGATCTCAGGGTCCTGGGATCGAGGCCCGCATCGGGCTCTCTGCTCAGCAGGGAGCCTGCTTCCCTCTCTCTCTCTCTCTGCCTGCCTCTCCATCTACTTGTGATCTCTCTCTGTCAAATAAATAAATAAAATCTTTTAAAAAAATAAAAAAATTAAAAAAAATAAAATAAAGTGTACATTGCTGGGCCCCCACTGGTGCCCCAGAATCTCTGATTCAGTAGGTCTGGAGTAAAGGTCTCAAAATCCTTTTTGCCAGTAAGTTCCAAGGAGATTCTAATGCTTGCTGCTGAGACAAACGCATCAATCTTCAACAGTAGCTACCAGGGAGACAGAAAAGGAGGTATAAAATGGGGACGAATAATTAATGGACTCTGCCCAAGATCCTAACAGATTTCCTATAGGATTCCTTTCATGGAACACTGCGTGTACAAATTTGCAAAAAGTAATGTCTAATATTTCTACTTATATTTTCTATGATGAGCAAGGGTTAAATAATTTTATTTAAAATATAGCTATTTTTATTGAGAAAAAATTTTTGCCATCAAAAGTTTCTCAAGGAAGAGCTCGTCTGCTTTATTCACAGCACTGAACTGATTTGGGGAAGATCAGTGCTACTTACAACATACATAAAAATCAAAATATAATGTGAAAAGAGGAAGTTCCTAGATTAACAAGTATAACATACATTTGTTTAATGATATTTATTAATTTACAAAAACTTTGAGAAAACTCAATTTAAAAAGTAACTGAAAAACAATGAACAGCATAATACTCTCTGGCTTGTGAAGGCAAAATCCCTTTCAAAATTCAAGCAAAGGGGCACCTGGGTGGCTCGGTGAGTTAAGCCTCTGCCTTTAGCTCAGGTCATGATCTCAGGGTCCTGGGATCGAGCCCCACATCGGGCTCTCTGCTTGGAAGGGAGCCTGCTTCCTCCTTTCTCTCTCTCTGTCTGCCTCTCTGCCTACTTGTGATCTCTTTTTGTCTGTCAAATAAATAAATAAAACATTTTTTTAAAATAATTCAAGCAAATACCGAGTAAGCAAAATCTCTCCTTTTTAAACACTACTTGCATCATTTCCGATCTTTTTATGTACAAACTAGGAAACAAAGGGCTGAAAACAACAAACTAAAAGAATAAAAATAACTTTATGACTTCCAATTAGAACTTTCAAGCTCCCAAGGGTATGAGTTAAGGAAGTTTCAAGATAGAGAATAAACATCTTAGATTATATTAATTATAAATGACGCTTTTCCAGGCTTTCACACTTGTCATTAGCTTCAGCACCACTACTCTGCTAGCTTAACACTCCTCCTCCCAAAACCATATTGTCACTCAATCTAACGACTAAGCCTAGGGGCACCTAGAGGTCAGTGAAGGGTCCCACTCTTGTTTTTGGCTCAGGTCATGATCTCAGGGGTCCTGAGCTCCAGCCAGGTGTTGGGCTCTGTGCTCTCAGCAGAAAGGCTGCTTCAGAAACTGTCTCCCGCTTCCTCTCCCCCTTCTTCTTCTCTAAAATAAATAAAATCCTTAAAAATCAATAAAAATTAAAAACAAATACGAAGCCTAGACCTCAAACCCAACTGCAAATGTCTACTATTTTTTCTATCATGAGCAAACAGCCTGGTCTTCCAAAGGGGCTCCTTTAGTGCTCCTTAGAGCACAAAGTCAGGAAGCTACTCCGGGCTGAAAATTGGATTTGCAAGGCTCAGGTCCCCATGGTATACAAATCGATATAAAACTCTTGGCTACCAGTCGCCAACCCCTGCTCCTTCTCTAACCTTATTACAGTGCGCTGTTCCTCTTTTCCTGCAACAGCAACTCAATGGACCTCCAATGTTCATTTTAAAAATAGAATGAGTCTGTGGCTGAGCTGAGGAATATCCCTGCAGCTCCAACACTAAGACTGCCTCCCGCCTAAGAGGAGCAAGCAGAAATGTTGGCCAAAAAATTATAAAGTTCAACAGCACACCAGACAGAATCAGAAATTTTAACACCCTCTGAAACAAATTCCTGAAATGCAAAAAAAAATTTAAGTCCTTTCTTTGTGCACACAATAAAATACACAAGATTATGAAACTATATGGGCATAAGAAACAGACCAAGATTTGAAAATACTACATAGAAACCACAAATGAAGTAATGGAAACTAAAATTGTAAGATAAAAAGACTCGAGAATACAGAAAATTAAGTAGAAAATTAAAAATATTAGGGGCGCCTTGGGGCGCCTGGGTGGCTCAGTGGGTTAAAGCCTCTGCCTTCGGCTCGGGTCATGATCCCAGGGTCCTGGGATTGAGCCCCACATCGGGCTCTCTGCTCAGCGGGGAGCCTGCTTCCTCCTCTCTCTGACTGCCTCTCTGCCTACCTGTGATCTCTGTCAAATAAATAAATAAAATCTTAAAAAAAAAAAAAATATTAGGGGCGCCTGGGTGGCTCAGTTGGTTAGCTCTTGATTTTGGCTCTGGTCACGATCTTAGGGTCCTGGGATGGAGCCTGGCACTCGGTTCCACACTCAGCAAGGAGTCTGCTTCGGGATTCTCTCTCTCCCTTACCCTCTGGCCCTCCTCTGTTTGCACCATCTTGCACATGTGTGTGCTCTCTCTAAACAAATCTTTAAAATAAAAAAAAAAAGAAAGAAAGAAAAAATGCTCCTAGAATTCAGTCCACAGAAAGGACAAAAAAACAGTCCTTGAAATGAGAAGAAAGAGTGGAAAGAGAAAAACTGGAAAGAGAAACATAGTGAAAGACCTAAAAAAATAAAACTCTAAGATGAAGCGTGACAGCTTTCTTCATGGATCCAAACAAAGTGCATGAGATAAAAAAGAGTACTTACAACTGTAGATTTTCTATAGGTATAAAGGTATCTCTCCACCATCTTCTTTAAAAACTTTAATTCTGATATAGTTACCATTACAGTGCTGTATGTACAATGCTGTATGTATTAGTTTTAGATGTACAATATAGTGATTCAACCACTCATTGCATTACTCAGCGCTCATCGTGGTTAAGTGTGCTCATAATCTTCTCCTCTCTCACCAATGCCAAGCCTGCACCCCCCCACCCCAACTCATAAACATCAGTTCATTCTCTGTATTTAAGAATTTGGGTTTTTTGTGTCTCTTCTTTGTTCATTTGTTTCATTCCTTAAATTCCACATGAGAGAAATCTAACGGTATTTGAAAGTACAACACTCATGACTAAAACCCTCAATAAAGTGGGTTTAGAGGAACAACCCTCAACATAATAAAGGCCTTATATGAAAAAGCCACAGCTAACATCATACTCAATGGCAAAAATCTCATAGTTTTTCCCCTAAGGTCAGGAACAAGACAAGGATGTCCACTCTCACTACTTTTATTCAACATAGTACTAGAAGTCCTAGCCACAGCAATCAGACAGGAAAAAGAAATAAAAGGCATCCAAACTGGTAATGAAGAAGTAAAACATTCACTATTTGCAGGTGACAAGACACCATATAAGAAATATCCTAAAGACCACAAAAACCTACCAGACCTGGTAAACGAATAGCCCCTACCATTTTTAATAAGGATTCTCTTTAGCGACCAAGAAGCAAAGACCTTTGATTTTTAAAAATTAATTCTTACATCAAAACAGTTTATAATCAAAGGAACAAAAACAAAATGACCAGAACAAAGTGCCTTTTTGTGGAGGGTGGGTCAAAGTTGAGAATCATCTCTATCAAATTTTTCCTCCATAATTATCACTCTATTTATGTGATCTAATCCTCCATAAAATAAATCTTGCAATTAACATTTTAAAGCACATCTTGGGGCGCCTGGGTGGCTCAGTGGGTTAAGCCTCTGCCTTCAGCTCAGGTCATGATCTCAGGGTCCTGGGATCGAGCCCCACATCAGGCTCTCTACTCAGCAAGGAGCCTGCTTCCATTCCTCTCTCTGCCTGCCTCTCTGCCTCCTTGTGAGCTCTCTGTCAAATAAATAAATAAAATCTTTAAAAAAAAATAAATAAAGCACATCTTAATAAGACTTTTTGTTAGACATAATTATTATTTTGTAATTTAAAGGTATCTCCATATGTTATAGGCCCTTTAAAATTTCTATTGGGGGGGTGGTTTACCTTCGTTATACACTTGCCAGAGTTAGTTTCTTTTTCTAAGAGAACAAATCATAATAAATAGGATTGCTAGTACATAAAAGTACCCAAAAAATGAGATCTGATATACTGCAGTCAAGGGGCAACTGGCCAGCTCAGTCAGTAGAGCCTGTAATTCTTATCTCAGGACCATGAGTTTGAGCCCCATGGTGGGTGTAGAGATTACTTAAAAAGATAAAAAACTTAAGGGGTGCCTAGGTGGCTCAGTGGGTTGAGGCCTCTGTCTTTGGCTCAGGTCATGATTCCGGGGTCCTGGGATCAAGCCCGGCATCCGGCTCTCTGATCAGCAGGGAGCCTGCTTCCTCCTCTCTGTCTTCCTGTCTCTCTGCCTACTTGTGATCTCTGTCTGTCAAATAAATAAATAAATAAATAAATCGTTTAAAAAAAAAGATAAAAACTTAAATATATATATATATATATATATATATATATATATATATATATATGGCAGTAAAAAGAATCATCTAAATAAATGCCTTAATAATAACCTTAATGTCAATAAAATTCAGCACAAATATAAATATAGCTCTGAAGAAACACAAAATATCAACAGTGCTCATACTGATGATGGGATTAAACATGGGATTTTAATGTTTCTTGATATTTCCAATTTTTATAATATAGAAACATAAATATGAATTTTAAAAATTAAATATTTACAAACCAGATTTTATAAACTAGAAGCTAGGAGTTAATATTTCTCAAACTTCTGAACACAGAAGAGCAGAGAGAAGGCCCACCCCAGAATACAGAAACAAGTTTTCCTATAGTTCTTACGTGTGCTCTATTTATGTGTTCCTAATTTGGTAAAAATTGGTTTAAGTCTTATTTTCATTATAATGTATCCCCTCTGACCTCTTACTGCATGTGCCCAAGAACTCAAATTGGCTGAGATCAGTTTATCATACTGACATTAAAGTTTAAGTGGGGGGAAAGATCAGGTTACAACATACATATGTATGTGTGTATATCTATATCTATATCTATATATATATTAAGAGTCATATTGAACATAAATGTACATATTTCATCTAAGATCATCAGTTATAACTTTCATTTTATATTCCACTAAAAAAATTACCTATCATAATACAATTTTTATTTCATACTCATTGCAACAATTTCTAAATTTAGACAGATTTTATCATGTTTCATGATACTGTTTCCATGTGTTCCGTGTCACTGTATGTACACAACAGCTCAACTTTTTTTTTTTTTTTTTTTTTTTTTTTAAAGATTTTATTTATTTATTTGACAGAGAGAAATCACAAGTAGGCAGAGAGGCAGGCAGAGAGAGAGGAGGAAGCAGGCTCCCTGCTGAGCAGAAAGCCGGACGCGGGGCTCGAACCCAGGACCTGGGATCATGACCTGAGCCGAAGGCAGCGGCTTAACCCACTGAGCCACCCAGGCGCCCACAGCTCAACTTTTTAATACCAAATCCTGGCAGAAACATCTTGAAAGCATTTAATTCATGTATCAACAACAATCACAAGTACTTTTGTTACAAGTAATCTTAAGTGAACCCATACAACCGTTAAAACCCAGGACACACATGCACAGAGAGTAACTACAACATGATATCTGCCAGAATGCACAGCAGATATAAGAATATCTCAATTCCAGGGGCGCCTGGGTGGCTCAGTGGGTTAAATCCTCTGCCTTCAGCTCGGGTCATAATCTCAGGGTCCTGGGATCGAGCCCCATATTGGGCTCTATGCTCAGCAGGAAGCTTACTTCTTCCTCTCTCTCTGCCTGCCTCTCTGCCTGCTTGCGATCTCTGTCTGTCAAATAAATAAATAAAATCTTTAAAAAAAAAGAACATCTCAATTAAATAAGATGTTAATTTGAGGGAAGGAAATTAAAATGAGGGAGGGAAAAACTGCACCTTAGAATCAACAAAGAATTATTTTAATATAACATCTACAGGGGATAAGATTCTGAGTAATGTCTTCTTAGCACCTTTCATATATTTCATTTTATTTTAGTCAGTACATACTGTTTGATAATTTGAAAACTATCTTTGCTTTTGTTTTTTTTGTTTTTTTTTTTAAGATTTTTTTTTAATTTATTTATTTGACAGAGAGAGATCACAAGCAGGCAGAGAGGCAGGCAGAGAGAGAGGAGGAAGCAGGTTCTCTTTGCTTTTGTTTTTTAAGTCCTTTCTTTCCTTGGGCTCTGTGTACTGACTCTCTAGTCTGATCATAGTCAAATAGGTAGGAATCAAAACAGCTATACCGTAGGATGCTGATCAATTACAAGATTTATTATCTTGATTAGGTTTGTGGGATTTGAAGTAGGAGAGCAGGACAGAATAAGTAGAGGTGAGAAGGAGGAAGATACAAATAATAATAATAATAATAAATAAAAAGCCAGGGAGACTTACTAGCTATTTACAGTTTAGCCTTGAACCATTCTTCATCATTATGGCTGAGCAGGGTCCAACCTGCCTACAGTTTGTGACTTGCACATCGCAAACTAGAAAGAGTACTACATACCACTGGGGAACCCAGGAGGCAAGTCATTCATTATTCTGATACCCGTTCATTTTATCATTTACTTTTTCCTCCAGAGAATAGAGTGGGGGATGTAAAAGGTGGGGGGATCAGTACAGGGAGAAGGAGGGAGGTTGGGCTACCTATACAGTGAAGTGTGCTAAGGGGAAATGAATAAGTAGATTTTAATTGAAGATTCTGATTAAGTATGTTCTAGTTCCTCCATACTTCATTCTATTAAAGACTAACCTCAATTGAACTCATATTTTTTAGCCTAGATGCACTCAACTCCATGCATTGAAGATTCAAAGTTCACCTGAAACCACAGTTCCCACACACCCACCCATACCCACTCCCCACCAACTCAGTCAGATTCTAAGGAAAAAGGTTTGGCCAAGGGAAAATGAAACCATATGCCATTTCCTCTGTGAAGAGAGTAACTTCACTTCCCTGTTACACCCAGGAATTGCTCTCAAGAATAGAAAAGAATCCTTCCTGCCTCAATGCAGAAGGCACCCTTGACCAAGCATCTCCCTGGGCATTTGTCAGCCCAACCCACACCTATTCTATGGATGCCCCAGCACTTGGCCCTTTGAATTCCTTTTCATTTTAGCTAATACAGCTGTCATTAGACTTTACCCAAAAAAAGACACACAGAGAAGATATTCTTGAATATCATTATGGTATCTTAAAATACAATGTTCAAAAATCATTCACACAAATGAGATGAGTATTTCTGAGTCTAGAAGTTAAACCGTTTAAATAAAACTCCTCAGGGAACTTTCACGAAACCCCAGACATTAGAACCAAGAGCCAATCCATTTTAAAAGGGTCTGTGTGAATACCGGAATGAGACAGTAAGGCTCTGTCGTTTTTAAAGCCTCAACTCAACAGTGAGTCAAACATCGTTCTCCACTTCGGTCAGGTAGTTTTTGAGTGTCAGAAAGGGCCACTGAGAGCTGAAGTCCAGTGCGTAGGGACTTACATAAAGAGGTACTTCGTCGCAGCTCAACTCCATGGCTTCTGCATCTGCAAAGAAGATAATGAATGAGAACTGTTATTCCAGGAGGCACTATAACCAACCAGCACCCCTATGTCCTGCCCGGCAGTGATCAACACCTGGGGAGGAAGGACCATGGGTAGGAAAACTGCAGACACAAAGTCATGAACAACAGAAAAGAGATTCTAGCTATATAAAATACCCTCTCCCTTTCTTCTTTCACATTAATGTCCACACATAAGGAAAACCTATCAACCCCAGATATTATCCTGAGAGCTCTCAAAAGAGAAATTTCAAAAAGCCAAGAAAGTCAACATAAACATGTCCAAAGTTTTACCTTCATTAACTCCTAAAGGTTAGAATCTACCTTGGTCTGAATGAGGCAGGAGACCTCAGTGACAAGACAGTTCTTTGCCTCTCATCCAGAAGACCAAAGACTTCCGTCTCATGGTCACACGTCAGGTATGCACTCCACTGTTACCAACCTCTCCACCAGTTGCATGCATCTTATCTGCCTCTGGATACGCGTACCCTTTATTTTTTTTTGTTTTTTTTTTGTTTTTTTTTTGTTTTTAAAGATTTTATTTATTTATTTGACAGAGAGATCACAAGCAGGCAGAGAGGCAGGCAGAGAGAGAGAGAGAGAGGGAAGCAGGCTCCCTGCTGAGCAGAGAGCCCGATGTGGGCCTCGATCCCAGGACTCTGAGATCATGACCTGAGCCGAAGGCAGCGGCTTAACCCACTGAGCCACCCAGGCGCCCTACGCGTACCCTTTAAAACCCACACCCAGAAACAACCTTGAAGCTTAATTTTAAAATTTATTTTAAAAAAAGAAAAGAAAAAAAAAAAGCTAACACCATTCCAAAAGGAGTTCACTGAACACGTACAGGGGGCCAACCATTACACAAAGATGATCAGGAAGTGGTCCAGCCCTCAAAAACCTCAGCTTAACAAGGAAGACCAAAAAAGGGAAGAGTAGGCTGCGTGAGAATTCTGCAAGGGTCAGACAGGGAGACCCAACCACCACCCAAGTTCTGCCTCTGGGTCCCAGGTGAAACTCTAGCAATAGTGCCTCGGGGACATCTGGTAGGGCCGCAGGCATATAGCAACCTGAACTGTGACATTTAGTACGGTAATACCCCAAGTAGACCCTAGGCAAGAAGGAAAATACTCAAAGTTCTTTTTTTTTTTCTTTTAATAAAAACCTTTAACTTCAGTATTTGTTTTTTTTAAGATTTTATTTGACAGAGAGAGATCACAAGTAGACAGAGAAGCAGGCAGAGAGAGAGAGAGGGAAGCAGGCTCCCTGCTGAGCAGAGAGCCCAATGCAGTACTCGATCCCAGGCCCCTGAGATCACGACCTGAGCAGAAGGCAGCGGCTTAACCCACTGAGCCACCCAGGCACCTCTAACTTCAGTTTTATTAATACTTCATACACATGCTGCCATTGGCACCCTCCCAGGTCACAACTTATATTTCCTAAGTCATCCTCAGAGAATACCAAACGTCGAACAAGCTCATTTTCCACACATCGTACCCTGTGGCAGTTTATGTAGACCTACTTGAATGGGCTTATATATTATAATCAACTCTTAATGAAACTAACCTCATAAACTGGATGAATGGTTTAAGGATTCTAGGAAAGAAACTTCAAATTAAAGATAATACTAATAAGAATATGACAAATGAGACTCTCATTCCTAAGTACGAATTATTCATCAACTACAAAATAAAAATGACTAATCTAAGAACAACAAATAGATAGCTCTCCACAAAAATCTGCCATCAAGTATGTATTTAAATATGAAAATATACCCAATAGCATATACCATGACCTCTTTCCCTAAATTCATACTGTGCTTCAAGGTATCAGCAATTTTTTACCTCTGTTTACAATCATGCCATACACAATTTCAATCCATCAAAAAATTTTCACTAAACTTGATAAAATTAGATCTTTATGAAATTTCTACTTAATAGCAAAAGAAGTGTATTCTACAGTAAATGTGATTTTAAAATGAATGAAATACATAGAGAATAATAAAACCAAAATGTATTCCTTTATGAGCAAAACTCTGAACACTACTGAATAGTCTGATAAGTCTTACAAGCTGTGTGACAGGTTTGCCATATACTCATAAAACACAGATGTTTTCCTTACTCAGCTTTTTATATTTTGTCTTGACGATACATCTAAAAGAAACTACTTTTTTAAAAAAAATATTTTATTTATTTATTTGACAGAGAGGCAGGCAGAGAGAGAGAGAGGAGGAAGCAGGCTCCCTGCTAAGTAGAGAGCCTGATGCGGTGCTCGATCCCAGGACCCTGGGATCATGATCTGAGCCAAAGGCAGAGGCTTTAACCCACTGAGCCACCCAGGTGCCCCTTAAAGAAACTACTTTTGATGAGAATACAGACTTAATCTGAAGACCAGATTACTTCTTTAATAAAAAGTAATATTGTAGGGGCATCTGGGTGGCTCAGTCGGTTAGGCATCCAACTTGGGCTCAGGT
Organism: Lutra lutra; assembly: GCF_902655055.1. Taxonomy (NCBI): domain Eukaryota; kingdom Metazoa; phylum Chordata; class Mammalia; order Carnivora; family Mustelidae; genus Lutra; species Lutra lutra. The sequence continues at coordinate 101,257,479 of NC_062282.1, read as the reverse complement.
CATGATCCTGGGGTCCTGGGACCCAGGCCCACATTAGGCTCCCTGCTCAGCAGTCTCTTTCTCCCTCTCCACTTCCACTCCCCCTGCTTGTGTTGCCTCTCTGGCTGTCTCTCTCTCTCTGTGTCAAATAAATAAATAAAATCTTCACCAAAAAAAAAAAAAAAAGCATGATGAGCTAAAGATACTCATTCCTTCTGGAAATATTAGAATCATAATATGAATATAGAATAATAATAGAATAGGGACACCTTGGTGGCTCAGTCAGTTAAGCATCTGTCTTCACCTCAGGTCATGATCCCAGAGTCCTGGGATCAAGTCCTGCACTGGGCTCCCTGCTCAGCTGGGAGCCTGCTTTTCCTTCTGCCTTTAACCCCTACTCTTGCTCGGGCTATCAGTGGTACATGCTCTCGCTCTCTCGCTCTCTGTTCAAATGAATTTTTTAATTCTTGGAAAAAAAAGTAATGTTCTCTGGGAAAACCATTCAACCACGACCACTGGTAGGGCAGCTGCTTGGATAAGAAGGTGACCCGAGGATAGTATTTTTGAGTATTGGGGAAACTCCTCAAATCATGAAACCATTAAGAAGTGAAAAGGGGATCATAATGAGATAAAGGCTTAAAGATAATCTCAGTATTGGGGCGCCTGGGTGGCTCAGTGGGTTAAAGCCTCTGCCTTCGGCTCAGGTCATGATCTCAGGGTCCTGGGATCGAGCCCCACATCAGGCTCTCTGCTCAGCAAGGAGCCTGCTTCTCCCTCTCTCTGCCTGCTTCTCTGCCTGCTTGTGATCTCTGTCTGTCAAATAAATAAATAAATGATAATCTCAGTATTAAAGAAGAAGAGCACATCCTCCTCCCTATCCTATGAAAAAACAGACAAACTTCTTAAGTATTTCTAGTAGAAATAACTCCTTGGGGTGCCTGGGTGGCTCAGTCGATTAAGGGGCAGACTCCTGATTGCAGCTCAGGTCATGATCTCAGGGTTGTGCGATCAAGCCCCACGTGGGGCTCCACACTCAGAGCAGCATCTACTTGAGCTTCTCTCTCTCCTTCACCCTCTGCCCCTCCCCCCCATTCTCTTCCTCTCTCTAAAACAAATAAATCTTAAAAAGACCCAAAAAAAACACAAAAAACCCCATTCTAGTGCTTTGAAAAATCAAATGCGACAGCATAAATTTTGTCAGAAAAACTCACAACCCCCCACCATCCACTATCACTCTCTCCCTCTCTTCCCCTCCTCTCTCTCTCTCTCACACACACACACATCACTTTATGTTCCTCCTAAGAGAAAGAATTAGAGGCTGAAAGCTGCACTTGCACAAGGTCACCCTGGGCATGACAGAGCAAAGAGTGAAGCTTCCTGCTTCAAGAGTCTGGACTGGTAACCACGATGCTCTGCTGTGTGCTAGCCACAGAAATCAAACACCACATTCTATAAACAATACTCATTTTTTTAATTCTGGTTTCATTTTCAAGAAAGTAGAATCCCAGGCCCATCTTTTTCCCACCACTGTTTCCCGTAAGACTTTGGTCCCCATTTTTAAAAAGATTCACTTTAGGCACCTCATTGATACCTGCTCTCCCCCTGTAAGAGGACGTCCAGTGTTGCCATCTCCACTTTACAGGAGTAAAAAAAAAAAAAAAAAAAAAAATCAGGCACCTGGGTGACTCAGTCATTAAGTGTCTGCCTTCGGATTAGGTCATGATTCCAGGGTCCTGGGCTTGAGCCATGCATCAGGCTGCCTGCTGCTCAGCAGGAAGCCTGCTTCTCCCTCTCCCACTATCCCCTGCTTGTGTTCCCTCTCTCGCTGTGTCTCTCTCAGTCACATAAATAAATAAAATCTGGAAAAAAAAAAAAAGTCAGCAAAATCTCACCACTTCACCAAGATCAAGCCACTGGAAGTGGCCAAACTGGGGTGTGAATCCAGCCTGTCTAATGGGTCCAGTCCAAGCTCTGCTTTGCCTCAGCACAAGGGCCTTTTGTAACATAAATATGGTCTCAAAGATAGCAATTCATTTGGCTAAAAAGTAGCAAACACCTGGTATGAGTAACATCTCAGAAAAGGCTGCCTATGAACACCAGCTCTGCCCTCTTCCAACAGTGTGACTCGGGCCCATGACTTCACCTCCCTGGAGCAGTCTCTCCTCTGTCAGCAGTAAGGGTAAGAGTGCCCATCTCAGAAGACTACTGAGAGGACTGAGATTTGACACAAACAACAGAAAATACTTAGTGGCTATCACAAGCACTCCAAGGCTAGCTGCCATTATTACACTTAGATAAACAGTTTTTTAAGCATTTGAATATTTCGAATGACTTCTAAATATCAGACTGATCAGAATGACTCAGCAGGCACTGGGGCCAGGCCCAGCTGAAACAGGTCCACCCAGCTCAGCCTCACCCCAGCCCAGAGGAAACTCCTAGCATCAAGAATCCCGAATGGCATCGTACCAGATAAGTCCGGGATTTTACAGAGCTCAATATTACCCCGAAGGTCGGAAAACTCAAAGGATGGAGCTGTTACTCCTGGGACAACTCTACTGCCATGTTCTTTGAAACCTTCACTTGGAAATGTTGATTCATGGCTCCGTAAACAAACCTAGGAGTGTAGAATTCTAACTGCATTTCACAGCTAGTCTGCTAACTGGAGAAGGAGGAAAGAACACATCAACAACAGGGAGATAATGCCAAGTCTAAGGAAAAGCGTCAGTCCTGGCACAATGGAAATGGGTAAGAAGAGAGCATCTGAGAAACAAGCCTGTTAAATACACAGTGCTATCTACGGAATGGCTTCAGTCTACTGTTATCTACCTGAGTTACACAGGGCTACGTGGCTTCAAGTGGAAGAAGAGAGCACCGGCGAGGAAGAAGAGGAAATGGTGCAGCCTAAATGAGAGGACATTTAGGAAGTACAAAGAAGAGTGTGAGCTACCTGCTAACAAAATGTCCCACCAATGATGAGCCTGGGTGTTACACGCAACTAATGAGTCATAGAACACTACATCAAAAAGGAATGACATACTATATGCTGGCTAATTGATAAAGTAATAAAAAAAAAAAAGTCCCACCAAAGCTGTCACACTCACTTGTATTTTGTAGGCTGTTTTTGTATAGAAAGCCTTTTATAAATCAATTACGACAACCCCTTACCTATCTCTCGCTTATGCTAGTGATCTGTTGAGTGTATCCTTAATTCTCAACGCTTTAAGCTCTCGAACTCAGCATCCTGGGCAAGATACAACCCATGAAGGTGTCAATTCCCTCTCTGGCAATAGGTCTCTGAGATCCCTTGGTCAGCTCCAAAAGTCAGTTCGCTGTCACCTACTCCATTGCCAAGCACCAGGGTAGCTGTCCTGGGAAAGATTAAAATACATAAAACACTACCCACCCCATCACTGACAAATTCACAGTCTTGTTTGGGTTAGATCTACATCCATGAAAAGCTACAAGTTTTAAGAAGTAATAGCACTGACCTGACAGAACGTGACAGTGTGGGGCAAGCATGAAGTGATAACGGAGTTAAAAAATGGAATGGAGGTGGGGGAGGTGGAGGACTAGCACGAAAATAAGACACAGATGCATATTATACAGGAAACACTAAGGAGACAGAGAGGATGGATTAATAGGTTTGGAAGGAGGAAAGGTCATTGTCCCCCACTTTTATACATAATCCATTCCTAAAACACACCTAATCCATGACAAAAGAGAACAGACTTTCAGGGGCCAAGGGTCCTTTGCCAGAGACTTAACAACACCAACTGCATGTTTCCTTTTGGTCAGAATTTAACAAAATATACTCCAGCTTTTCCTACAACATGCTTTACTTTTGCTTTTTCTGCCTAACAGCACACACGAACAGGTTTAGTGAGGACCTTACTGGTACTGATAATTCTCCACTTGGACAAATGACCTTATCCAATTTATCAGACCCTTGCTTCTCTGTCAGCTTCTCAATTCTATTCTTCAATTTTCCATTCATTTTTATAAAGCAAGGAAATACACTGACCCTTGGACAACATGGCTTTGAACTGCTTGGGTCTATTTATAGATGGAGTTTTCTTCAATACATAGAGTCAGTAACTGTAGGGGGTATAGCTCAGTGGTAGAGTATTGGACTGCATAGAGTCGGTGCTCTAAATTTATTTTCTCTGCCTTATTTTTTTTTCACATTTTCTTTTCTCTAGCTTACGGTAGTGTAGGAATACAATATATAACCATATGATTTCACTTACATGGAATCTAAAAAAATAAAATAAAAAAAAGACTCACAAACACAAAGAACAATAAATTGGTGGTTGCCAGAGGGGTGGAAGGAGAAGCAAAAGACGTGAAAGGAATTAACAGGTACATGTTTCCAGCTATAGAACAAGTCATGGAGATGGAAAGTGTAGCTCAGATAATACAGTCGATACTATATTAATGCACAGTAATATAATACATATTATATTAATATGTATATGGTAATCATATTAATGATTACCACTTGTCATGGTAAGTACTGCATAATGTAGAGAACTGTTCAATCACCACGATGTACACCTGTAACTAACATGTGCTAAATCAACAATAAAAATTAAGACATTTTGAAACTGGCATAGCTAAATCAGTAGACAATAAAACTAGTGGACGTGTAAAACCTGGAGAAACTCAAGAACGACCATATAACATTTAGAATTATAACCTAAGATTAAAGGAAAGGAGGCTTAGCCTTAGAAATGGGACTAGTCTTGGGGCACCTGAGTGGTACAGTTGGTTGAGCCTCCAACTCTTGATTTCAGCTCAGGTCATGGATTCAGGGTTGTGACATCAAACCAAGCACTGGGCTCCCAGCTTAGCATGAAGTCTGCTTGGGATTTTCTCTTGCCCTCTCTGTCCCAACTGCTCCACACATGCGCTTTCTCTCTGGAAGGAAGGAAGGAAGGAAGGAAGGAGAGAAGGAAGGAAAAGAGGGAGGGAGGGAGGGAGGGAGGGAGGGAAGAAAAAGAAAAAGAAATAGGACTAGTCTCTAAATGTTTAATTTAGTTCAGCCCATTTACTCAGAACTTCCTATCTGCTTCTTACCGGGTAAAGAAAACCATGCATCTCCCTTCAGGTACCTATCAATCTATTTGACAAGAAAGGGCTCACTGATGTGAAGTCAATAAATAACCTAAGGAAAAGACAATACCAGGAGTCATATAAAACTCCACGGGATCAGAATACAGAAATGATTCCTCTCAGAGGAACGGGCTGCCCAGTGAGAGAGGAAAATAAGACCACAAAATATGGGTAGGGTTCTAGGAGTACAGGGAGGTGGAAATACTCCCATCTGTCAGTAGCTGAGGTATCGGCACAGCTCCCCAAGGAGATGGAGCCCAAGCTGAGCCTTTAAATCATTTTTCAGCTAAGGGCACTCCTATCCCAAAGGCATTTGGAAAAGGGGCAGTTTTTCAGGTTCTCAAACGACAGGGTTGGTGGGATGGAGAAAAAACAGGAGAGAAAATGGAACCACTACTGGCACTGAGCACCTGGGAACTGGAGATGTTCCATGTCCTATAATGCCAGGTTAACCCTGGATAAAGAATCACCCCACCCCAGATGGCAACACAGATCTCCGTGGAAACTCACAGACCTAGACAACAGACATTCACCAGGTCCAAGATGAAATGGGAGGACATTTCAAGCACTAGAAATAACAGGCATCACCGCATTAAGTATAAAAGGGTTGTTTGGGGAGGAACAAACACCTCCAGGGCCACTGAAAGTCTATGGGGTGATGGTGGAACAGAAGGATGGAAACCTATTCAGTGTCCCAAGGATACACCTTACTAAGGAATGTGAACATCAAGCCACTGAGTGGCTTTAAGTACAAGAAGGATGTGATCTGAATTGTGTTTTCAAGAAGCCACTGTGCCAATAGATGGAGGAGGGATTCTGCATTCACACCACTGCTGTCACGGGCCTTGATTCTAGGACCCTAAATCATGAAATCAAGAGTCAGATACTTAAGCAACTGAGCCATCCAGGCGATCCAAAAATTGTTGTTATTCTGATTCAAATCCAGGTATACTCCTGTGCTTTGAACAAATGCTACCTACATAAGCTAGTAGTAGTCACAAATTTTTATCACATACCAAAAAAGGACTTGTGCAATTTACCATTTGGGATTCAAGATTAAAACAAAGTTCTTGGGGCGCCTGGGTGGCTCAGTGGATTAAAGCCTCTGCCCTCGGCTCAGGTCATGATCCCAGGGTCCTGGGATCAAGCCCCGAGTCGGGCTCTCTCCTCAGCAGGGAGCCTGATTCCTCCTCTCTCTCTCTGCCTGCCTCTCTGCCTACTTGTGATCTCTGTCTGCCAAATAAATAAATAAAATATTTTTTAAAAAAAGTTCTTATAGCATAAATATTAAAACACTGCAATGACTTACCAAAAAAAAAAAAAAAAGAAAGAAAGAAAGAAAGAAAAAGAAAAAACCTTCAACAATTTAAGTGTTTATTTAAAACATTATCCTGAACATTAATATGGGCATGCAGAAGTGTAAGGTCCTTCCATCTAAAAATGTATAGAGACAAGTTCAAACACACAAACAGTTCAGCCACATTGAAAAGCTTAATAATGCAGTGAAATAATACATAATGCTGCAGCTTACAAAGGACTGTAGTGAAGTCAAGGAGAATGGGGACTCAGAAGAGGCCATTGTCTTTGGAAGTTACAAAGTTAATGGCTGGCACTTCCAGTGAAACAGAGACTCCTAAAGAAGGCTTACATTTTAGGTCTGGGGTTTTGTGGAGTTTTGTTTTTTCTTTCTTTTCAGTTGGGACCTGTGGGTGCTTGCAAGGATGGGAAAAAGAAACCAGAGTATCAGAAGTGCCAGGGAGAACAGAGGCTGGCACTGGTTGCCAAGTGGGTGGGGATGTTCAATGTCCTAGAACAAGGACAGCCCTTCGTAACTCAAGAATTGTCCCATATCGGGGCGCCTGAGTGGCTCAGCGGATTAAAGCCTCTGCCTTCAGCTCAGGTCGTGGTCCCAGGGTCCTGGGATCAAGCCCCGCATGGGGCTCTCTGCTCAGCAGGGAGCCTGCTTCCTCCTCTCTCCTCTCTCTCTGCCTGCCTCTCTGCCTACTTGTGATCTCTGTCTGTCAAATAAATAAATAAAATCTTAAAAAAAAAAAAAAAAAAGAATTGTCCCATATCCTTCTTGGCGATTTGGACAGATTTTTAATTTTGGTTCTAATGGCCTGGGTGTGCCTTTTCCTCAAAGAAGCTAGCCAGCTTCAAAACGTCTCCTCCAGGAAGGGCATTCCTCACAGGACAGTTCCTTCATTCTAGAAAACCATAAACTACCTCATACTATCCCTGCTGTAATTGCCCAGGAATTAACCAATTTTTTTCTATGTCTACCATTAAAATTCCTAGATATTTGTTTGAATTAGAAGTTACCCAACTCGGGGCGCCTGGGTGGCTCAGTGGGTTAAGCCACTGCCTTCGGCTCAGGTCATGATCCCAGGTCCTGGGTTCAAGCCCCACATCGGGCTTTCTGCTCAGCAGGGAGCCTGCTTCCTCCTCTCTCTCTGCCTGCCTCTCTGCCTACTTGTGATTTCTCTCTGTCAAATAAATAAATAAAATCTTAAAAAAAAAAAAAGAAGTTACCCAACTCATATTTTGTATTACATATTAACATTCTTTTTCAATAGAAATGTCAGGCCCACAGTACTTTAAAATTACTGTGGAAAAAAAGTCTTTTTTAAGATTTCATATTTTTTGTCAGAAAGAGAGAGTAAGCACAAACAGGAGGAGCAGCAGGCAGAGGGAGAAACAGGCTCCCTGCTGAGCAAGGAGCCTGATGTGGGGCTCGAACCCAGAACCATGGGATCATGACCAGAGCCATAACACAGATGCTTAACTGACTGAGCCACCCAGGTAACCTTGGAAAAAAAAGTCTTAATATCTAATTCCATACAGATTCTGTTGGGGTAAAAGGTTTTACTTTTTCTCCCCAAGAGAAACAAACAAACAAACAAAAATTTAAAAACGGGGCGCCTGGGTGGCTCAGTGGGTTAAAGCCTCTGCCTTCGGCTCAGGTCATGGTCCCAGGGTCCTGGGATCAAGCCCCGCATTGGGCTCTCTGCTCTGCCTGGAGCCAGCTTCCTCCCCTCTCTCTCTGCCTGCTTCTCTGCTTACTTGTGATCTCTCTCTCTGTCAAATAAATAAATAAAATCTTTTTTAAAAAAATTAAAAAACATTTTCACCAGGAGAAACCAAAGAATAAGGCTCTGTGTACATACCTGCTGCGGTCTAGCCCCCTAAAATTTATGTTGAAACCCTAACCACCCGGGTAATGGTATGAGTAGGTGGGGGCTTTGGGAGGTGCTTAGGTTAGGAGGGTGGAGCCCTCATAAATGGTACTGGTACCTTATGAAGAAAAAAAAAAAAATCCAGACAACTCCCTAGCCCCTTCTGCCATGAGAACATGCAGTGAGAAGCCTCTGACCCAGAAGAGGACCCTCCCGCAGCCCCTGCTACCACCCTCAACTTGAACTTCAAGCCTCCAGGCTATAAAAAATAAATTTTTCTTTACAAGTTTATAAGCCACTCTGTCTGGGTATTTTGTTACAGCAGTCCAAAAAGAGAAAGACAATGCCAAATATATGGTCAGCGCTTAACTGGTACTTCCCACATTAGGACTTCTCATCAATAAGGCTACATTTAGTTCATCTCGACTCCAACATACACCCATATGCACACACATATGTGTAAGAGACTTAGCTCTCATCTGCTAGTTCTCTGTGTTCAAATTCTCCTGGAGGTATAAAGTCACTAACTGAGTAATATAATCCAGGCTCATAGGATAATAGACATGAGTATGAAGTCTCGATCTTCCCTACCAGTAGGCCATACCTTGCTCCAGAACACTAACTAACTGATGGGATTATGGAAGGAAAGTGGGACACACAGCTTGGGGCAAGTAGGTATATTAGCCAAATTAGAGGAAATATGCAGTTTCCAGCCTGTATTACACACATGCCTGTATGTATCACAGGCTTGTCTAGGTATGTGGCCTATAAATTTAGGTTACATTTATGGGGAAATCTTCATTTTGGCTGAATTCACAGAGCATTTAGTATATCACAGATACATACAAAAAAAAAAAAAAAAAAACCCAGGTATGACATGCACCCAGTCAAGTAGTTAGAATTGGCAGTATAACTATAGAGTATAGAGCACCAATTCCAAACTACACTTATTGTCCCCATAGGTCATAAGCTCACACCCTGGTATGTTCTCCTGATTCCACTGCCTTATCAGTTGTTGAAGAACCATGGTAGTTCTCTCCACTTGTCTCCATCTATAGGATGTTACTCTGAACAGACAATATCATTCCCTATTTTGAAATCAACTAGCCATAGATGAGGCCTTTAGAATGTTTTCTTTCTGGCCCTGTGCATATTTTCTCATCCACCTCTCTTCCTGTGATCTGTGTCCCATTAATTCAGATAGCTAAGGGAGTTCCCCTCTTTACTGATGTGTTCAAATGCTCCTATTTCTACATCCCCCACCCCAACTTCTGCCATGTGGTCAGTACTAGTATTCTAATATGAATAAGCCAGAGTCCTTGCCCTAGGGAACTTCTAGTTTACTGGAGAAAGTACACGATTAAACAGCTAGTATCATGTCATACCATGTAATGTTACCATGTGACATTAAAGTAAAGATAAGTATCAGGTGCTAGCAGAGAACATGGGAAAGGTAATAATCCTGACAGGAACGAGCAGGGTAAGCTTGTTCTTGCAAGTTGACAAAGACTTGTTAAATGTTTTTAAATCTAGACTTCCTCTCTATCTGTATGATGGATTAAATAAACTGATGTCCCTATTGCTTAAAATATTAGCTAGACTAATTTCAACAATTACTTCAAATGTGTAGCTGAACTCTCAGTAAGGAAGCATTCCACAAGTCCTTTAATTAGGACCCATCAAAAAACCATTATGATGACCCACTGAGACTTTTTGCCCTGGAAAGGTTTGCTGGGCTCAGCCAAGATGACTCTTAAGATGACTCCATTAAGAGTGGGGCACCTGGGTGGCTCAGTGGGTTAGAGCCTCTGCCTTCGGCTCAGGTCATGATCTCAGGGTCCTGGGATCAAACCCTATATTGGGCTCCCAGCTCAGTGGGGAGCCTGCTTCCCTCTCTCTCTCTCTTCCTGCCTCTCTGCCTACTTGTGATCTCTGTCTGTCAAATAAATAATTTTTTTTAAAAAGCCATTAAGAGCAAGAGACGACTTACAGATCCACGTGTGGTTCAGTATTGGACCTGAAACTCCTGCATCAGACAGTATAGCAAGGGCCTTCATCTTTAGTCAAACAGAAAATTACAACCAGTAGCAAAAGGAAAAAAGAAGGAACTTTTCTGTTTCAGTCTAAGCTTTTGTTAAGGAGGGCAAAAGATGTTCTTTGGAAATCTTCAACAACAAAGTTTACATTGAAGATAGTCCTGTTCATGGTATGCATTCATTTGGGGTTAACTCTGAACTACAGGACCCCCACAGTTGAAGTGTCATTGGTCATAGGCTCACAACACAAAATCTTGAGACACTTGACAAAGCTACTGATCGTGAGAAAGACAACAAAACAGCAAAATTAGACCCTCAGATGTTCAAGTAACAGACTAATCAAACATTCTACAATGCAAGTATGCTTAAAGATGCTGAAAACTAACTTACGAAGACAGTATGATTTATTCTTTGCTGACTCGACTAAGAACCAGATAGAACTTCAGAAAGTAATAGGTCGAGTGTTTAAAAATGCACTGGACAGTTAAGTAGCAAAGAAAGGAAAGTCAGGAAATAATCAGTGAACTGGAATGGAATTTTTATCTTAAGAAATTACCCAGAATAAGGGGTGCCTGGGTGGCTCAGTCATTGAGCATCTGCCTTCAGCTCAGGTCATGATTCCAGGGTCCTGGGATCAAGCCCCACCTCGGGCTCCCTGCTTGGCCAGAAGCCTGCTTCTCTCTCTCCCTCTCCCCTGGCTTGTGTTCCCTCTCTCAGTGTCTCTCTCTCTCTGTTAAGTAAATAAATAAAATCTAAAAGAAAAAAAAAAGAAAGAATGAATGAATGAAATTACCCAGAATACAGCACAGTCAGCAAAGGTGAAAAATATGAAAGATGTTAAGAAACATGAAATCTGGAATGATAAAGTCCAGCATACATTTTATAGGAGTTCACACTGAGAAAAAATTAACAGAGGATAAACAGTACTTAAAGAAGCTGTTGGAGATTTCCATCAGTTGATAAAATCCTCAGATTCTGGAAATATATGAAGTCCCAACAATTCTACATCTAGATTCATCAAAGTACAGGAGATCTTAAAAAGGCATTTAACCAAATCACATCTACTGTGTGGTTTCATTTTAATAATGAAAATTATATGTTTTATATGATGACTGAGAAAAATGCAGACTATAGAGAACTGTTCATATTGGTTACAATGTGGAACTGCAAGGAGTGATTAAAAATAAAAGGTCTTCAAGTTTTTATTGTTTTGTTTTGTTTTGTTTTTAAAGATTTTATTTATTTATTTGACAGACAGAGATCACAAGTAGGCAGAGAGGCAGGTAGAGGGAGAGGAGAAGCAGGCTCCCTGCTGAGCGGAGAGCCTGATGTGGGGCTCGATCCCAGGACCCTGAGATCATGACCTGAGCCGAAGGCAGAGGCTTTAACCCACTGAGCCACCCAGGTGCCCCAAAGGTATTCAAGTTTTTAAAAATACTACTTTGACATATAATAAAATGTATAAATGAGACACATCATTTTTTAAATGTTTAAGTTTTTAAATTTTAAGTTGTATTTAATTTGAACTTATATTTAACAGTTCAAGTTTTATGTTTCAAATTTTCTAAGATTCTTTTTTTTTTTTTTGACAGAGATCACAAGTAGGCAGAGAGGCAGACAGAGAGAGAGGAGGAAGCAGGCTCCCCGCGGAGCAGAGAGCCCGATGCAGGGCTCGATCCCAGGACCCTGAGATCACAACCCGAGCTGAAGGCAGAGGTTTTAACCCACTGAGCCACCCAGGTGCCCCGTGTTTTAAATTTTTTAAATCTGAAAAACAAATCCAGCCACAAAAGGAAAATCACTAGCACACCTTCACTCTACACTTTTAAAGTTGTTTGCCTCAAGGTCTCAGTTTACTTACCAGTACAAAATGGGATGGTAGTTTCTACTTTGCAGAACTGCATGGAAGATCAGATCAGCTAATAGAGGTGAATTTCCCCCATGTTGATACTTGGAATTCCTTACTTTATTATTTTTTAAAATATTTTATTTATTTATTTGACAGACAGAGATCACAAGTAGGCAGAGAGACAGAGAGAGGAGGAAGCAGGCTCCCTGCTGAGCAGAGAGCTCAATGTGGGGCTAGATCCCATGACCCTGGGACCATGACCTGAGCCGAAGGCAAAGACTTTAACCCACTGAGCCACCCAGGTGCCCCTATTTTATTATTTTTAAAGACTTTATTTATTTATTTGACAGAAAGATGGAAGAGAGCACAAGTAGGCAGAGGGGAAGGCAGAGGGAGAAGGAGAAGTGGGCTTCCTGCTCGAAAGGCTTGCAGGGCTTAGCAGGAAATTGGATGTGGGGCTTGATCCCAGAACCAGTTGGTTAAGGCAGAGGCTTAACCAACTGAGCCACCCAGGCACCCTGGAATTCCTTATTTTAAAGCAAAATGTGCCTCCCCCAATTTTATTTATTTATTTGACAGAAAGATGGAAGAGAGCACAAGTAGGCAGAGAGGAAGGCAGAGGGAGAGCAGCATAATGTCCTTCCCACTTCTAACCCATCTTGGATATTGCTGCCAGGTTCAATAGTCAAAATTATTTCCATCGTTTTACTCCTCTCGTCAAGAACAAACCTCAACTCCTGGTGCCTATCAGATGAAGTACTAGTTTCACAATGGGCATCCAGAACCTTCCACAGTATTGTTCATGCTACATGTAACCCACCAATCACTTCAACACACAAATCTCACTTGGAGCCAGACTGGCTGCCCAATGGAGCCATAGACACCCAGGCTCTACGAAGATGGCCCAAGCCAAACCTTTTACCTCCATGAATCCCTCCCAAAATATTCTAACACTGTTAACATGTGACACTAGGGTTTGAATCTTGGCTCAAACACCTACTAGTTCTATGACCTTGACTACCTGCCTGTCTCACAATACCTGTTCTAAGATCAAATGGAGTCCAGTAGGCAAAATACTTAGACAAGTACTGAGTCCAGTATCAAATTCCCAGGCCCTCCCTCCTGCCATGCTCCCAACGACCTCCCCTAGATCTTTTATTTCTTCTATGATCTAACAATTCTATCTCGGTACTTTTTGCTCAGAGTTTCATGGGTTTATCTGATCTCCCAGCTAAACCTTTTCTCTTGTATCCTCTGCTGTGCTCTGTGCATATCACAATTTAACTAGGAGACTAAACCCAGTCATTATATTTGACTAGGACTGGAGGGCAGAAGTGTTTTTGTAAATACTGCTTATTTATTAAACAGTATCTGGCCATCTGCTGGGCATGATGATACTATGTGCTGAAGACATGTAATTGAACAAGAAACAGAAACCCTAGCTTTTCTGAAGCTTATGGTATAGTATATAGACAATACATCAGAGTATATTTTATAGTACACTTCAAAATGGTATGTATCATTTTTAAGAAGGAGCAGAGGAAGAGAACAGAGTGGAGGGGTGGACAGTGGTCAAGGCAGACGCAGCTGCGAAGGCAGTGTTTGAGAGAGCAGGGCAGACAGCTGGGCTGAGTCTCACAGAGGAGCAACCCAGAGGGAGAAATCCGGAAGCAAAGCATGAACACATGCACTATGAGTGACATCAAGGAGTCAGTGTGAGGGAAAAGGAGAGTAAAGGATGATGACAGAGAAAAACAGAAAACCTGGTCCCATAACGCTTTGTAGGTCATCCCATGGACCTTGGCTTCTGTCTCCACTTGAGGGTTCTGAGCTGAGGAATGACATAACGGGACCTACACACTAAACGGTATCACGTAATTCCTACACCACAGGCAGGCTGAGAGCAGCCTAGGGTTGGCGCAGGGGAGGGGGGGGCTGATTTGCAGGCCCTGGCAATAATACCAGCAAGAAAAAAAATAATAAAAAATAATAATAATAATACCGGCAAGAGATGGTGGCTGAGACGAGGGGGTGGCTATAGGCACTGAGTTCTGGACATGTTCTCAAGGTAGAACCAATAGGATTTCCCGACCAATCAGAAGTGGGATGTGAGGGGTGCCTGGGTGGCTCAGTGGTTTAGGGCCTCTGCCTTAGGCTCGGGTCGTGATCCCAGGGTCCTGGGATGGAGCCTGCGTCAGGCTCTCTGCTCAGCAGGGAGCCTGTTTCCTCCTCTCTCCCTCTCTGTCTGCCTCTCTGCTTACTTGTGATCTCTGTCAGATGAAATAAAAATCTTTAAAAAAAAAAAAAAAAAGAAGTGGGATGTGAGAGAAAGAGGAGGTCTCCCAAAGGGCAGCCTGAGCTCAGGGTGGGGCTGCCATGAACAAAGGTGTGGTCCAGGTGGCACAGGTGTAGGAAGGAAACCAGGAACCCCGTTTGAGGCACATTCAGTTTAAAATGCCGCATGGGCAGACCTGTAATGCAAGGCACAGAGATACCCACGCCTGCAGTTTCTTCTGCCCACCAAGTCTTTTCCTGACTCACTCTTAGGAAAGCACTAGCAAGAAGATGAAAAGAAGTTAAATGGATTAGGAGTGGAGGCCATGCCCCTGTCCTTGTGGAGTTGGCAGTGGGAGAAGGAAAGCTATTCTTATTATTCGGCAGCTATTCCCGAGCCTCTGGAACAGACAAAGCTGGAACAGGAAACCCCATCCTACCCCAACACACACGGAAGGTAGCCAAGCAACAAGGTGGGTTACATCCAAAACCAAGCCAACATGTGTACCAAAGACTGGGCCCAGACTCCATGCAGGGTGACAGCAACCATCTTGGAATTCTTCCCTCTGGCAGTTATGTTCCAGGCAGAATTTGGTTAACAAAGCTATTTATCTTGGAGATGTTTATCTTCCAAAGGAGCAGGAGTTTGGGTTTTCTAACAGTCAAGGGAGAGAGCCAGAGTCAGAACCGGGCTGCCCCGGTTGGCCCCGCCCGCTGCCCCAGGCCTAGGTTTCTCTCTGTGTAAATGCTGCCACAGCAAAAAAATATTTTCTGCTGCCTACACACAGAGCTTTGGGGAGGATTCATGAATTAGTGTGTATAAAACACTATGAGCTATTCAAATCAAGGGACAATGAAACTCCCCTTGTACATTTCTAAGGTCCAGAGAGAATGATCTTTTCTTCCCCACAAACTCCGAGGAAAATGAGACAACCATGTGAAGTTACCCTGTACCTGGCTGAAGAGACAAAATGAGGTCGTGTGTGAAACCTCTTTGTGATGTACATTTCCGATTGAAGGATTTCCAGAAACAATCTCTCAAAAATAAAAATACAGGTTAAGGGACACCTGAGTGGCTCAGTGGGTTAAGCCTCTGCTTTCTGCTTAGGTCATGATCTCAGGGTCCTGGGATCGAGCCCCATATGGGGCTCTCTGTTTAGCAGGGAGCCTGCTTGCCCCCACCCCTCTCTTCCTGCCTCTCTGCCTACTTGGGATCTCTGTCAAATAAATAAATAAAATCTTAAAAAAAAAAATACAGGTTAAAAATCACTTAAAAACCAACAGAAAGATGTAGCTATAGTAAGGCTCCACTCAGAAGTTAAATGTGTTGACCTGGGAGCCACAGCGAAGCCAAACTCCGAGCTGTTGTACAAGCCAGAACCTTAATTCCACCCCAGGAGAAAATATGAACTGCCGCCCAAGGGCCAGGGAACCAAGCGCATGGTTAAGAGCCATCCCTGAAAAGAGCTTTGTTGAAGGCATTTTCCCCCTGTTTTCTAAAAGCTGTCCAACTCCACTCAAACGATCACAATTAACACTGGCATGAATAGGCCACTGTAGGGATTCTGCTCATAATCCAGAGAGATGGCTCTCCCTGCCCACTGATTTTACATCGGTATTCAAGCAACCCTTCATGGTCTTGTTCCTGGCTCAGAAAAGTGCCAGAGACCAGAGGAATGCACACTCTGGAGGTGAACTCTTTCCCTAACAAAGCAAGGATGTGCTCAGATTACTGCAAGCCTCATGGTTTAGCACACCTCAACACTTCAGAAACAGAGACAGGGAAGTGAGGGACAGCTAGAAACAGAGAAGAAACAGAGAAGCAAGGGACAGCTAGAAAACGATCAAACACAGAAAGGGGGCCAACAGCCTACCTGCTGAAAATGAAACCCCAGTTAAAACTAATCTAAACCCAAGATTCTGCTGAGCTCATGCTGACAGTGTTTCCCGAGTGGGCTGGCAAGCTCACCAAGCTGGGGACACCTGAGGCAAGGGAAGTCTGACGAGGCACTCAAGGTCAGTGAGTTCTAATCCCTCATCTACTGATGACTCATGGTAAATTCCAGATTTCCAGTCCTGTGTTTACTGCATATTGGCACTAATCTCCCAACTAGTCTCTCTCCCTTCAGCTCCAGCTCCCTCCATTCCTCGTGGCCTAGGACCAAAACATTCAACCTCAAGTACTGCTCTGGGTGTCCAGCCCCACTCCCTCAAACCACTCAGGGGCTCCCTAGAGAGGAAAGGGTGCCACTTTTGTAGCCGCCATTCAAGGCCACCGTGAGCTAGAACCCCTCCCAGTGCTCCATACAATACTTCCTTCCTTTCTTCTCTAGAGAGACATTTCTAGGATTCTGGCTGTCTAGCACCCTTCCCTTGTTAGCATGTGGCTCTCCCCTCTGAGGAGCCCCCACTGTGTACAGCTTTGATAGGAAATAGGATCTCATTGTCCTTATAGAAGCCAATGGGAATTCATTCCCTCTCTCTTCCCAGGGCAGCCAGGCGTGGGCACATGGGTAGGGTGCTTAAGCAAGGGTCTATTCTGCAATAAGGCATGACACGGGGGCAATTAGGATCATATTTATGCACCACATCATTTGTTGTTGGCACCCAAGAGCTCTGGCTGAGGTACTCCCCAGCTTACTTCCTACCTCTTCTCTTTACAGACCAGCCATTCTCCCCAGGATGGGGAGAATTCCCCTCTCAACACCACGTGTATACTTGGAGCCCTGGAACCTCTTCCTAGAAAATACAGGACAGAAGTTCCCTGACAGGGCTAAGCACAAGGCGGGAACACCAAACTCGGTCCAGGAGCTGGGCATGCTGTGTCTTGAAGGATGAATACAAGTTAAGCAGACTGAAGGGAGAACAGACAGGGCTGGGGAGAAAGGGTATGTTCCAGCACAGGTGCCAAGGACATGGGAACACTGAAAACTATGGTTGAGGATCAAGTCCTTCTACAGAGCTGTGCACAAACTACCTTAGGACCAAAGCCGAAGATAGAGACATAAGCTACACATTGCATACTGCACCAACAATTTCAATCTCTATCCTGAAGGTTAAGGGGTGAATTCAAAACACAAGTGCAAAGCCCAAAAGAGATCATAGTTCTATTTTTTTTTTCCTAGTTAGCTCTTTGAATTTCCTAAAGTTTACTCTTAATATATACACTTTCCTCCATAAAATACAGTGTAATATTAAGCCAAGTGACGTGCTTTAGTTAGATTCATTCCAAAATGATTTCATTTTTTTTATATATAACACCCAGGGTGGGGAATTGGGTGGGGGATAAACCCATCAAATTCCTGAGCAAAGCAGTACAGAGAAGTAGGTGTGATTTGTGCAAGGTACTGAAAAGAAACAAGTCAGGAAAGAGGCACACACTTCTGGATTAGAGCTCCCGTTCTGCCTCGCAGTACATGTGTGACTTTGGCAAGTTATTTAACCTTGTTGAGCCTCATTTGTTTATCTGTACAATGTAGCTGGGATACCAACAGCTGCAAGAGTGTTAGGGTGATGAAGTCAACCTTACACAAAGCACTTAGTACACAGGAGTTCCACTCTGATGCTATCCTTTTCTTTCCAAGAAACTGTTCCCACAACAATGCCCTAAATCACAACCTGTCCACCACACCCTGATCCGTCACTGGAAGCCAAAGAGCCAAGAGTAAGGAGATCTGGGTTCCTACATCTGTCATTTTTTTTTTAACTGTGTTAAGAGAGAGTTCACTCAACCACTTGGGCACTCCATTTCCCTATGCATAAAATGGGGACTACAGGGACACCTGGATGGCTTAGTTGGTAGAGTAGGCAGGTGCCTCTTGACCTCATGGTTGTGAGTTCAAGCCCAGTTCAGGGTGTAGAATATACTTTAAGAACAAAATGAATATAACTGTTGCCCATTCCAGGACATTCAAGGATTGAATGAGATTCATGGAAAGTTCAGGATACCAGGTAGTAAAATATTGCAAAGTATTTGCATACTTACAAGTGACCTTCTCAAAGTTATTTCTGACACCACCTTTGAATTTCCAGTTCAACCACTTTCTTCATGTCACTCATGAACCTACAAAGACTCTTTATTGCCTATTATGCCTCTGTCTGACTCTGTTTGGCTTCCAACCCTCCTTAACATAGCCCCACCTACCTAGCTATCTAATGCTATTTCCTTCTCCCCTAGATTGTCACAGTATCTTTCTCATGATCCACAGTGATACCCATTCCTGCGGTTTGGTTCATACGGGTTCTCCTGCCTCAAGCACATACCCCTTCTGCCCTCTATCTACCTAAGCAGGTGATTTCCTGAAGCCCTTGGATGCCTGGACTGCTCCATTACACCTGATTACTCCACAAGTAAGAACTCGCTCTTGGCTCTGAACTCCTAACCAGAATCTTCAACTTATTATTTTTTACTAAATTCTGTAATTTCTTTTTTTTTTTTAAGATTTTTTATTTATTTATTTGACAGAGAGAGAGCACAAGCAGGCAGAGAGGCAGGCAGAGAGAGAGGAGGAAGCAGGCTCCCTGCTGAGCAGAGAGCCCGATGCGGGGCTCGATCCCAGGACCCTGAGATCATGACCTGAGCCGAAGGCAGTGGTTTAACCCACTGAGCCACCCAGGCGCCCCTAAATTCTGTAATTTCTCTCACAGCTTGTGCTAGCTCTTCTTCTTGAGGGAAAAGATGTGTTTTATACTCACCCCCCCCATTCCCTAAAAATTTGGAATAGTACATTGAATACAGAGGAAAACATGGACTGGATGTTCTCAAACCTCTTTGCTCATCAAAACTTTTATCCTCAGCTTATCTCCAGAAGCCCTTAACAAGCACCTACTCTTGAGTAGAGCCAGCCCCTCCACCTTACAGGCTCCAACAATAAATAGGTTGATGCCAGACTTGAGTACCATGGAGCACGGGAAGCCAAGACAAGCCATAGTTGTAGCACCTGATTCTAACCCAGAATTCACACAGAATCGCCTGTTCCCTTCTAAGAGATGAACCATAACAAATAGACAAATATGCACTTCACACATTATAACATGAGTAATATGTGGAAAATAACCTAAAGGTCCCCCTTCAAGAAAAGAATAGTAACAGAGAATTTTACACAGCCACTGAAAATAATTTTGGAAGAATAATGAGCAACAGAAACATTACCAATGTAAAAAGCGAAAAACAAGGAAAGTTCTAAGTATATACTATGTGACTTCAATTAAGTTATCATGAAACAGGGGCGTCTGGGTGCTCGGTTGGTTGAGCGTCTGCCTTTGGCTCAGGTCTTGATCCTGGGGTCCTGGAATGGAGCCCCGAGTCAGGCTCCCTGCTCAGCAGGGCATCTGCTTCTCCCTCTGCTGGCTGCTCCCCCTACTTGTGCTCTCTCTTTGCCAATAATGTCAAATAAATAAACAAAATCTTTATAAATAAATAATAATAAAGAGTTATCATGAAACAAGCTGTTACTGACTCCAAGTTTACTCTACATCACACTCTCACTGCTAACACTTTCATATAGTGCTGGTGACAAGGCCAGTCTGGTTGAGACCTGTAACATTCCCCTATCATCTCTACCTGCTTCCCCACATGCTACAACTTTAGTATGACACTGTGTTCTGTTTCAAGAGAAAACCGCGCCCTTCTACACAACTGCTTTCCTTCCATTCCTAACACAGAGAAGAGCTGGAGTTGCCTGTTCACATGTGTTATGTATTTATTCTGCCCAGTAGCGCAGGGAGTATCATGTTCGTTTCATGGGAGACAGAGACTGAGGTCCTTAAGGCACCGCCTAAAAAATAATAACCCAAAAGAGCCTTTTAACCTCACATACCGACTTGTGGGTATTGTCCTAGCATATTTACCCACGTTTCCACATGAAAATCAGGGGTCCTACTTAGCATTCCAAGAACATACTTCCTCCGGCTCCAATCCTAACAGTAGGATTCTATACCTCTCCTTCCTCCACTCCCAGTGAGGGAGTCATGGAGCGACCACATCCCAACCCGAGTGAGAAACAGGGCCCATGCAAGGGCCACAGCTGGGTGCGGGTAGAGGGATTTGGAATTTGCAGAGTCCAGCCTCGTTGTTCATCTCCCATCTCCCAACTGCGCAGGGCCCCAGAGGGCACACCAACAGTCTCCTTCCCTCCCCACTACCTACCGTCTTAGCTTGTTCTTCACTTTACTCCCTGGGCAGCTGAAGAACCAATTTCTCTAGCAGTTTCTCCATTATCCTGCTACTATTCCTCAAGCAAGTACACTTTCCCTACCCTTACTTCCCAGGGACAGTCTCCTACTGGTAACAAATAGAAAAACCTAAAATGGAAACAAACAGGGGTTGGTTACAAACTAATAAAAAGCAGCACTGAAACAATGTAGATCAATAAAATCAACTTGGAATCATCAGAACAAATCAAGTATGCAATCCTCATTTATTTTACTAAGAGCACATGCCCCAGAAAATAATGTCATGTCTCCGGGCTTCAAATACCTAATTAATAAGAGGACTGAACTACCTTATGGCGCCATCGTTTTAAGATTTTTTTATTTTGACTCCAGTTAGTTAACAGTTAGTTAACATACACTTTCCTATTAGTTTCAGATGTACACTTTAGTGATTCAGTGACTCAGCACTTCCACACATCACCCAGGGCTCATCCCAAAAAGTGCCCTCCTTCATCTGATCACCTATTTCACCCATCCCCCATCATCTCCCCTCTGGTAACCATCAGTTCTCTACAGTTAAGAGTCTGTTTTTTGTTCTGCCTCTCTTTTTTTTCCCCTCTGCTTGTTTCTTAAATTTCACATGTGAATAAAATCATATGACATTTGTCTTTCTCTGATTGACTTCACTTGACTTCTAGCGCATCCATGTCCTTGCAAATGGTAATATTTCATTCTTTTTTTATGGCTGAGTGATATTTCATTATATATATATATATATCTCTTATGTATATATATATATCTTATGTGTATATATATATATATAATATATATAATGGCTGAGTAATATTTCATTACATATAGTATATATACATATGTATACATACTATATATTATATATACATACATATATATGTGTATATGCATATGTGTGTACACACATATGTGTATATGTGTGCACATATATGTACATGTATGTATGTATGTATGCATGCATATGTGTGTATATATACATATGTATATATGTATGTGTATATATACATATGTACATATATACATATGTACATATATACATAAAATATATTTATATATTTTATGTATATATATAAAAATACATATTTTAATTTATATATAAATATATATGTAATATATAAATATATATAAAATATATAAATCAAAATATATAGAATATATTTAATATACATTAAATATATAAATATATATAAATATAAAATATATATAAATATATAAATATATTTTATATATATAATTTAAAATATACCTATCTTTTTTATTTAAATTCAAAATAGTTAACATGTACTATTATTTTCAGGGGTAGAATCCAGTGATTTAATCAGTTGCACAGAACACCCAATGCTCTATACATCGAGTGCCCTCCTTAATGTCCATCACCCAGTTACTCCATCCACCCACCCTCCTCTCCAGCAATCCTCAGTTTGAATCCTAGAGTTAAGATTCTTTTGGTTTGCCTCCCTCTGTTTTCATCTTACTTTATTTTCCCTTTCCCTATGTTCATCTCTTTTGATTCTTAAATTCCAGTTATGAGTGAAATCATATGGTATTTATGTTTCTCTGATTTATGCCACTCAGCACAAAAATCTCCAGTTCTATCCACATCATTGCAAATAGCAAGATTTCATTTCTTTTGATGACTACATAGTATTCAATTGCATATATATATATATATATCTCACATCTTCTTTATCCAGTCATCTGTTGATGGACATCTGGGTTCTTTCCATAGTTTGGCTATTGTGGGTATTACTGCTATCAACATTGGGTTGCTTGTACCTCTTCAGATCACCTAGCAGTGCAATTGTTGAGTCATAAAGTAGTTCTATTTTTAACTTCTTGAGGAACCTACATACTGTTTTCCAGGAATACCACATCTTCTTTATCTAGTCATCAATTGATAGACACTTATGGACACTTGATGGACAATTGATGGACACATCAATTGATGGCCATAATTAGGCTATCGTAGACAATGCTGCTACAAACATTAGGATACATGTATCCCTTTGAATTAGTATTTTGGTATTCCTTGGGTAAATTCTCAGTAGTATGATTGTTGGACTGAAGTACAGATCTATTCTTAACCTTCTGAGGAAACTCCATACTGTTTTCCTGAAGGGGTGTACCAGTTTGCATTCCCACCAACAGCACAAGAGGGTTCCTGTTTCTCCACATCCTTGCCAACTCTTGTTGTTTCTTGTGCTGTTGATTTTAGCCATTCTGACGGGCATAAGGTGATATCTCATTATAGTTTTGATTTCCATTTCCCTGATAAATGATGTTGACCATTTTCTCATGCTTCTGTTGGCCATCTGAATGTCTTCTTCAGAGAAATGTCTGTTCATGTTTCCTGCCCATTTTTTAATTGGATCATTTGTTTTTTGGGTGTTGAGCTTTAGAAGTTCTTTATATATTTTAGATATGTACCCTTTACCAGATATATCATTTGAAAATATCTTCCCTGATTCCTTAGGTTGCCTATTAGTTTTGTTGATTGTTTATGTCACCATACAGAAGGCTTTTATTTTTACATGGTCCCCATAGTTTATTTTTTCTATTGTTTCCCTTGTCTAAGGAGACATATTCAGAAAGAATTCAGTATGGCTGATGTCAAAGAGGTTACTGCCTATGATCTCTTCTGGGATTTTTATGGTTTCTGGTTATACATTTAGGTATTTAACCTATTTTTTAAAATTTTATATACATTATAAGAAAGTGATCCAGTTTCATTCTTTTGTACATAGCTTTCCAGTTTTCCCAATATCATTTATTGAAGATACAGTCTTTTTTCCATTAGATATTCTTTGCTGCTTTGTTGAAGATTATTTGACCCTACAGATGTAGGTCCATTTCTGGGTTTTCTAGTCTGTTCTATTCACCTGTGTGTCTATTTCTGGACTAGTACCATATCATTTTGGTTATTAGGGCTTTGTATATAACTTGAAATCCAGAACTGTGATGCCTCCAGCTCTCTTTTTCAGTGTTGCTTTGGCTATTTGGAGGGACTTATGTGGTTCCATACTAATTTTAGAATTGTTTGTTCTAGCTCTGAAAAATGCTGTTGGTATTTTAATAGGGATTGCATTCTATCTGTAGATTGCTTTGGGTAGTATAAACATTTTAATATTTGTTCTTCAAATCCATGAGCATGGAATGTCTGCATTTCTTTGTGTCCTCTTCAATTTTTTTCATCAGCATTTATAGTTTTCAGAGTACAGATCTTTCACATCTTTACTTAGGTATATTCCTAAGTATCTTATGGTTTGGGATGCAATTGTAAATGGGATTGATTACTTGATTTCTCTTTCAGATGATTCATTATTGGATTTCTGAATATTAATTTTGTATCCTGCAACTTTACTAGACTCATTTATTAGTTCTAGTAGTTTTTTGGTGGAATCTTTCACGTTTCCTATGTGGAGTATCATCTCTAAATAATCAGTTTTACTTCTTCCTTGCTGATTTGGATGCCATTTATTTCTTTTTCCTATCTGACTGCTATGGTTAGGGTATCCAGTATTTGTGAATGAGAGTGGTGAGAGTGTGCATTCCAGTCTTGTTCCTAACCATAGAGGAAAAGCTCTGATTTTCCCCATATATGATGTTATTAACTATGGGATTTTCTTTTTTTTTTTTAAGATTTTATTTTATTTTTTTTTTAAGATTTTATTTATTTATTTGACAGAGAGAGATCACAAGTAGACGGAGAGGCAGGCAGAGAGAGAGAGAGAGAGGGAAGCAGGCTCCCCGCTGAGCAGAGAGCCCGATGCGGGACTCGATCCCAGGACCCCGAGATCATGACCTGAGCCGAAGGCAGCGGCTTAACCCACTGAGCCACCCAGGCGCCCAATAAATAAAATCTTTAAAAAAAAAAAAAAGATCATTCTAAGAAACATACATGAAGCCCTCCGAATGTGCCTGGCATGCACAAGCACTCTAACACCATGATCATAGTGATGGTGGCTACTATTACTGCTATAAATATTATAAATATTACCATGTGATATACCACAGCCTAATGGAAATGAGATACCCCTGCAAAAGATGACTAACCTAGGATATTCATCCCAAGAGCCATTCCCAGGATGGGGAGAAAAAGCCTCTGTCTCAAGAGGTGGGATGAGGTGTGGAGTGATGACAGAGTGAGCAAGGCACAAAGAGAGAGAGGTACTGCTGAAAAGTGAGAAGAGATGCAGCCCTGTTCATTTACTCTGCCTACCACTGCTCCCCATCCCCCAGGGAGAAGGGCCACAAATCTCACGGGCCAGTCCAAAAAAGGCATTTCTGCAGTAACCTGCCAATGAGGGATGCAAGACAGGCTTGCACCAGATAGGAACAGCCTGTAATATCTACAATTTAACTTGTTTAGGGAACATTCAGTTCTGTATTTGATTTAATGAGAAGCTACATTCATGTTCTACTTAATTCTAACAATCATTGATAAATTATGCTGAATTGCTGACTTCTGGGAATACTGTGCTTCACATGTACCGGCAACAGATTTGTAATATTGCCTGGAAATGGCCTATCTCCCTAAGGACTGAATGGGAATTCTCAAAGCAAGAGGTTCCATGCAAGAAACTCCATCCTGTTCTTTCACCCATACAGAGACACCCTCAAAAGAAGATTCACTATTTCAGAGAAAATATGAGTTTTCTGCACGATGCACCTAATTTTCTAAGATGTTATTTTGTGGAACCAGAGGACCTGCCATTATATCAGAATGTGAATATCTACCCAAAGCACCTCTGACTTTGAGTTCACAGGAAATGTATCAAATAAAATCAAAGTATATTCATCTCCCTGAGGACAATCTAACTTTTGATGCATTCGGAAGTATGACCCTGTCCATGAATCCATTTATAAGCATCTGCCCAAGAATAACAAAAACAGTTGAGCAATTAAATGAAATCCCCACTCAGTGACTTTCTTCACTTAACATTTATTGGATAATCAAAATGTGCCTGGGTGCCTGGGTGGCTCAGTCGGTTAAGCATCTGACTTCAGCTCAGGTCATGATCTCACGGTCCTGGGATCAAGCCCTGTGTCAGGCTCCCCGCTGAGCAGGGAGTCTGCTTCTCCCTCTCCCTCCCCCTACCTATCCCTCTCCTTCTTCCTCTCTCCCTGATCATCCTGTCTCTGTCTCTCTTTCTCAAATGAATAAAATCTTAAAAAAAGAAAAGGTGCCAAATACTATACCAGGATGTAGAGAAAAGACATCACCACCTCTTAGAAAACATTCAATGGGAATGAGACAATAAAATGTGTAAGTATATACACAATGTGTCATGCCTTGTAGTAATATCAAATCGGGATGGCAAGCAGACACTGGTTAACAAGAAACGGGCCCAACTGCCAGGTAAGCCCGGATAAGCCCAGATACCATTCTCCCCTTAATTTTCCTGGTAGGAGCCTCCAACCTTAGCTGCACACATGGCCAGTGAAAAGCCATGTACTTTGCAATTCTGTACCCACTCTCACATGGAGCTACTGAACATCTGAAACATGGCCACTCATGCACACTGAAATGCTGTTTTAGATACAGTGGGTTAAATATGTTGGGTTAATTTCATCTGTTTCTTTCCCTTTTTAATAAGGTCCTTAGGGAACTTTCTATTACATATGTGGCTCACATTTTAGAAGAAACCACTAAGCTAAGAACTATCACCCAGCCTTCCCTGAGCTAGGGTGTGGGCATTCCCTGCAGTTTAGGCTACAGAGATGGGAGCAGGAGTTATGCCTACAGTGTCATTCAGGCTCCTCAAAGGAGAAAGTATGGCCTCTCTAACTTCTTTCCCTGTTCCTGGTGGTTGGAAACAGATGAGTGGTAGCGAGCCAGCTACAGTCATGCCAAAGAAAATAATGTCCCACAGATGATGGAGCAGCAAGACAGAAGGAACACAGTTCCTAAGTAACCTTGGAGTGAGCCACCCATCTCTCCAGCTCAGACTTTTACAGAAAAGAAATTCTTCTCTTATTTAAGCCTCTGTTTAAGTCTCTTTAAAGTTACCTTAACTATATTCTAAGCTAAAACAGGAAGGTCTAAGAGGCTTCCTAAAGAGACTGATACCTGGGGCGTCTGGGTGGCTCAGTGGGTTAAGCCGCTGCCTTCGGCTCAGGTCATGATCCCAGGTCCTGGGTTCGAGCCCCACATCAGGCTTTCTGCTCAGCAGGGAGCCTGCTTCCTCCTCTCTCTCTGCCTGCCTCTCTGCCTACTTGTGACTTCTCTCTGTCAAATAAATAAATAAAATCTTTAAAAAAAAAAAAAAAAGAGAGAGAGAGAGACTGATACCTGTAAAGACACCTTCCAGAAGAGGACTTCACCAAGGAAAGGACAATAAGAATCCTGGTCAGAAGGACCAAGAGCAAGAAAGGGGAGCAGGGCTGAAAAGACAAGAGTCAAGGCAAGAGGTACAAGAGTCCGCAGGCAATGCCTGTGAGCTCTCAAAACAAAGCATCAACTTGGAGAGAGGGAGCACTGCGTGAAGGAGAGGCAGCCCTGAAGGGTGCAGCAGGAAAGACTGGGCAAGTACTGGAAAGCCCTGAATGGTAGAGGGTAAACCCGAACTTTTTTCACGTAGGAATGGGTAGCTACTGAAGATCCTACCCAAGGAGGGAACGATTGAACTCTGCTTTTAGATGAATCATTCTGGTGCCGGTGCAGAAAGCGCATTTTTGGGAGACCACATCTAAAGCAGGTAATACAGTAACGATTCAGGTAAAAAAAATAGTAATAATAATAAGATCTAAACTGCAGCAATAGCAGTGAGGAGAGGACGTGACAGTATTAAGGCTATTTAAAAAGTCAAGTCACCCTAAGGAATAAAAAAGGGTAAACACTGAAAGCAGAATCTCCAGCTTCTGGGTTAGAGGAAGGGACCATGCAGGGGGCAGTAGCAAAGGGACAGGCTCAGTCTCAGACACACCAAACGTGAGAGGTCGGCGTTTATGCCAATTCACATCTTTAACAGATGCCCCCTGCCTAATTCTCAACGGTGGTACCAGAATTAAGGATGTAGATGATGTAGATACCCAGGGTGCACAGGGAATGGTAAGTGCCAGCAGGAACGGGGGGTGGTTGTCGATCATAAATCACAGGAACAGAAGACACTGCTTAAATTCTCCAAGCTCTTTTCAGAAAAAAAGGAAGGAAACCAAAGTATACAAGGTATTTATGGGCAAATGGAAAATAAAGAAGAGGGGCGCCTGGGTGGCTCAGTGGGTTAAGCCGCTGCCTTCGGCTCAGGTCATGATCTCAGAGTCCTGGGATCGAGCCCCGCATCGGGCTCTCTGCTCAGCAGGGAGCCTGCTTCCTCCTCTCTCTCTGCCTGCTTCTCTGCCTGCTTGTGATCTCTCTGTCAAATAAATAAATAAAATCTTTAAAAAAAAAAAAAAGAAAATAAAGAAGAATCGAAGGTTTTATAAGAACTGAAAGCATATGTTTTATTCAAAATGGCTCTTAACCTCTGTATTATTTGTTAGTCATAACATACCTCAAATGACTTGGAATATATTCTTTCTAATCCATTATTACATTTTCTGAGGATCACATGAATGTATTACAATTCTAAATTTTGTTCAAAATTAATGAGATTAGAATTCTTAATAATTCCCTTCTCTACTGGAAACCACAGGAGTGTTTTCTGCCAAACTTGCATATTCTTTTTCTCTACTTTCTTTACTTTTTTTTTTTTTTAAGCAAACAACCCGAGAAGAAATTCTGTCACTTTCTAGTTTTGACAAATGCTGGTTACTGGGAGTCCCAGCAACCTAGTTATTTAAGGAAACATGGCCTGGATCAAGTCTCAGCTTCAAAATGCAAAAATCTGGGGCACCTGGGTGGCTCAGTGGGTTAAGCCGCTGCCTTCAGCTCAGGTCATGATCTCGGAGTCCTGGGATCGAGTCCCGCATCCGGCTCTCTGCTCAGCAGGGAGCCTGCTTCCTCCTGTCTCTCTGCTTGCCTCTCTGCCTGCTTGTGATCTCTCTCTGTCAAATAAATAAATAAAATCTTTAAAAAAAAATAAATAAAAATAAACAAAATGCAAAAATCTGACTCCCTTTCTACCTCCTAGAATTGAGAATTAACTGAGATGTTAAAAGGAGCCCTCTAGGGGCACCTGGGTGGCTCAGTGGGTTAAAGCCTCTGCCTTCGGCTCAGGTTGTGATCTCAAGATCCTGGGATCGAGCCCCACATCAGGCTCTCTGCTCAGTGGGGAGCCTGCTTCCCCCCTCTCTCTCTGCCTGCCTCTCTGCGTACTTGTGATCTCTCTATCTCTGTGTCAAATAAATAAATAAAATCTTTAAAAAAAAAAAAAAGGAGCCCTCTATCAACTGTGAAAGGATATATAAATTCTATTTTCTTATGCAGAATGAACTGCAAGATTATTAAAATCTCTTTCTTGGATAGAGCAGCAAGCTAATGGACAGAGAGAAACTATCAGGAATTAACCATGATTTTCACCAAAAGCTTTCCAGGAGAAAAGATCTATGCTATTTGAGTTGGATACAGATTCCCAAGTCCCACCTGCCAGAGATTCTAACTCAAGTGGTCTATGTACACAGGAAGCTATTTCAAAAACTCCCCGGATGGTTCTAATGACCAGACAGATCTGTGATTCTACGTGAACAAGAAAGCAGTGCCCCAGATCATGAAGCCTTTCACAGACACAAACACTGTCATTCGGATAGCTAGAATCTGTGGTTGTCAGTTCATCCCTTCATGCAATATTAAAAGCTCCCAGTTTGCAGTGGACACTGAGCTGGGTGCCGGCAGCCCACTGTCTAGTAGGAGACACAAAAGACCACAAACATGCCAGGGATGACAACATTGAGCGCTCTGGTGGGCAAGATGCAGCTACCTCTTGAGCAGAAGGGAGGGGGGCAGTGGACCCAGACATTAGGACTCATTAAGAACAGAAGTTATGGGGCACCTGGCTGGCTGAGTTGGTAGAGCATGCAATTCTTGATCTTGGGGTTGTAAGGCTAAGCCGCATGTTGGGTATAGAGATTACTTAAAAATAAATTATTTATATGAACATTGGGGAGGGCATGTGCTATGATGAATGCTGTGAATCGTGTAAGACTAAGGATTCACAGAACCGTACCCCTGAAGCAAATAATACATTATGTGTTAATCAAAAAATAGTAATAATAATAGTAATAAATTATTTTTTTCAAGATTTTATTTATTTGACAGAAACCACAAGCAGGCAGAGAGGCAGGCAGAGAGAGAGGGGGAGGCAGGCTCCCCACTGAGCAGAGAGCCCGATGCAGGGCTCGATCCCAGGACCCTGAGATCACGACCCGAGCCGAAGGCAGAGGCTTTAACCCACTGAGCCACCCAGGTGCCCCCAATAAATTATTATTTTTTTTTAAAGATTTTATTTATTTGACAGAGATCGCAAGTAGGCAGAGAGGCAGGCAGAGAGAGAGGAAGGGAAGCAGGCTCCCTGCTGAGCAGAGAGCCCGATGCGGGGCTCGATCCCAGGACCCTGGGACCATGACCTGAGCCGAAGGCAGAGGCTTTAACCCACTGAGCCACCCAGGCGCCCCAATAAATTATTTTTTTTTAAAGAACAGAAGATAGCCAGGTTTTTGCAGAGAGTAGGGGGAGTGAAGTGGAAAGGGATGGTCTGCAGAGGGAAGAGGAGACACAAAGGCAGAGAAGCAAGCATCAAGGTTTGTACATGGAGCTCTCGGGGAGCTGTCTGACAGAACAGAAGGCCAAAGAGGATAACAACAGCCAGCCCATGAAGCATCATGTAGACAGACATCAGGAGGAGCAAGTGACAGATTCTAAGCAGAGAACAGACATGCTCAGGTTGGTATTTCAGTAAATGTGCCCTGAGAGCAGAGTGGCTAGATGGTGGCAGTGGCAGGAGATGAGAGGATGCAGAGAGGGGAAGCCGTTACAGTAATCCAGGGAAATGGTGAAGCCTGAACCATCACAGGGAGCACACCAAGAGGCTATAGGAAGAATTCCATGTCAGCCAACTCAGAGTCCACTAGGTTCCATGCTCATCTACAACCTAGATTCTCACTACCTTTGCAGTAATGCCTGATGGGAAGACACAAGAGCAGCACTTAGAGTGACCCCAGGCAGTGATGACCTAACTCCTCTTCCACAGGGCAGTTGTTTTTAGTAATAATAATCTTTTTGAAAATGCATAATGTGGGGCACCTGGGTGGTTCAGTGGATTAAGCCTCTGCCTTTGGCTCAGGTCGTAATCACAGAGTCCTGGGATTGAGCCCTGTATTGGGTTCTCTGCTCAGCAGGGAGCCTGCTTCCCCCTCTCTCTGCCTGCTTCTCTGCCTACTTGTGATCTCTGTCTGTCAAATAAATACAAAATAAAAAAATCTTAAAAAAAAAAAAAAGAAGAAGAAGAAGAAGATGGGGCGCCTGGGTGGCTCAGTGGGTTAAAGTCTCTGCCTTCGGCTCAGGTCATGATCCCAGGGTCCTGGGATCAAGCCCCGTATCGGGCTCTCTGCTCAGCGGGGAGCCTGCTTCCTCCTCTCTCTCTCTGCCTGCCTCTCTGCCTACTTGTGATCTCTGTCGGTCAAATAAATAAATAAACAAAATCTTTAAAAAAAATAAAATAAAAAATAAAAAAAAGAAGAAAAGAAAATGCATAATAACAAGAAACACCAGGGAAATCTTCCTTTATTGAACTACAAATATATAACCATGCCAGTAAAAATAAAGCAAATGTCAACAAAACTTTTAAATGCCTTCCAAGGATCCAAAGACGTCAACTACTAAACTGTGCTAATTCTAACTTTTTTCCTACATTCATTTTTCAGCTTCAAAACAATCTAAAAAATGGAATTTCAATTTGAAAATTATTCAAGTTCAAGAGTGCAAGTATAACATGTTCACTTATGAAACAGGATTAAATTCCTTCAGTGCTTTACATTTTATCTATTCAGATTTTTTTTAATGTCAGTATAATTAATGCAGTGTTATATTAGTTTCAGGCATACAAAATAGTGATTCGACAATTCTATACATTATGCAGAGCTCAGCACAGTAAGTTTACTCTTTAATCCCCTTTGCCTATTTCACCCATCCCCCACCCACGGACCCTCTGGTAACCATCAGTTTGTTCTCTATATTTAGGAGTTTCCTGTTTTTTTTTTTCCTTTATTCATTTGTTTTGTTTCTTAAATTCCACATATGCATGCAATCACATGGTATTTGTTGGTCTCCTACTGACTCATTTTACTTAGCATTATACCCTCTGGGTTATCCATGTTGTTGTAAATGGCAAGATTTCATTCTTTTTTATGACTGAGTAAGATTCCTCTGTGTGTGTGTGTGTGTGTGTGTGTGTGTGTGTGTGTGTGTGTGTGTGTGTGTGCGCGCGCGCGCACCACATCTTTTTTATCCACCCTTTTACTGAATGACACTTAGGCTGCTCCCATAATATGGTTATTATAAGTAATGCTGCAATAAACATTGGGGATTGTGTATATTTTCAAATTAGTGTTTTCATACTCTAGGTAAATACCTAGTAGTGGAATTAGTGGATAATATGGTAATTCTATTTCTCATTTTTTTTGAGAAACCTCCTTACTGTTTTCCACAATGGCTCCACCAGCTTGCATTCCCACCAACAGTGCACAAAGACGTTCCCTTCTCTCCAGTCACTGCTTTACATTTTAAGCAAACTCCACTTGGTCATGTAATAGGACAGAATTCAAGTATCTCAAGTTTTGTTTCTTGGTCTATACCATCACTGTGCTATCATCGCTTATTTCAAACCCACTGTTTATGTACACTATTAAACAGTACTACAGATATCAGACACACAAACTAAACCTGAAGTTAGTTTGAATGACACCATATCTTTTCTAACCTACTCTCGAGACTTGTACAGCTTGTGTTAGGGACCAACTGAATAAATGGGAGTTGTCCTAATAAACTGAAATTGTATTCAGTATAAAAATTAAAGAGCACGTCATTAAAAGGTGCTAATTTGAAGTTTATATAGATATGGAAATGCAACAGTAACTGTAGCAATTATTTAGAACTTAGACCAACAGAAGAATTTTGGTGGCAAGTAAAATTAACAGCTACTGTTCAGAACCGATAGTGACAGCAAAATCCAGACTGACTAAAACCATTTCTAAAAGTGTTTCCTTGGGGGCGCCTGGGTGGCTCAGTGGGTTAAGCTGCTGCCTTCGGCTCAGGTCATGATCTCAGGTCCTGGGTTCGAGCCCCACATCGGGCTTTCTGCTCAGCAGGGAGCCTGCTTCCTCCTCTCTCTCTGCCTGCCTCTCTGCTTACTTGTGATTTCTCTCTGTCAAATAAATAAATAAAATCTTTAAAAAAAAAATAAATAAAAGTGTTTCCTTTCAGAAAATATGCCCTTATCCTCACTCTGGCACAGTGGAGAAAGGGGGTGACCAGAGCCCACCCTTGGGAAGCCAATGGAAACCGAAGAGGCCCAAGGGGATAGAATCAAGGTCAATGAAAACCAAGTACAAAGTGATCCAGAATACAAAGTAGAGAAATCCAGGGGAGTGCCTAAATGAGCAGTCACCAAGTTCAAAAATTCTTCAAAATGTAAACAGCCTCCTGGAATGCATAAAAAAATGCTGGGAACAGTACAGGTACCGACGTCAGAATTCTGTGCCTAGTCTGCAGCATTTCCTCTAAAAAATGAGAGGTCATAACTGACCAACCAGTGACTTATTAGCCTCTTCATCCTGGAAATATTTAAGATGTCAAGCTATATAAATCAAATCAAACACAGCCAAGTGTCTTACGTAGGTTGTAGTAAGTGTAAAAGAAGAGGCATTTCATGTCACTATCAAGACAAATGTGAAGATACAGAAGCAGGGAGAACTTTCGATCCATTGATTAGAGCATAGTCAATTACATGTGAACAAGATGAATTTCCCCTCCTCACCTATTAGACATACCATGGCAAAGTTAGGAGAGAAAGGAGTCCTACAGACCAGAGATCAATAAGCTGCTGGGCCTAGAAAGCACTGCTTAAATTTTCCTTAGTTTTCCCATCTGTAAAACCAATGGTGAGATTGTTCAAGGAATTAAAACATTCACGGGGCGCCTGGGTGGCTCAGTGGGTTAAGCCGCTGCCTTCGGCTCAGGTCATGATCTCAGGGTCCTGGGATCGAGTCCCGCATCGGGCTCTCTGCTCAGCAGGGAGCCTGCTTCCCTCTCTCTCTCTCTCTCTCTGCCTGCCTCTCTGTCTACTTGTGATCTCTCTCTGTCAAATAAATAAATAAAATCTTAAAAAAAAAAAAAAAAACATTCACAAAGCTGTAAGCACAATGCCAAACAAAGTGAAAGCAATTAATAGTTACCATCTTCATTGTTAATAGCAACTCCAGAATTCCAAACTGAATTACACACCTGACACTCCCTGTAACAGGGCTACAGGAACTGCTCAGATGGTTGGATAAACCGCATAAGCCTCATTTTTCCAATCGCACAACACATTTACACAGGGGCTCTATTTCCTATGGCCTATGGCAATCACAGGCTGATTAGAAGTTCCTATCTTCTGTGGTAGAAACACTATATGCACCACAACTGAGATCTAGGAGTGAGATTTTTTTTAAATATGTTTTAAAAAATATGTGCCTGGGTGGTTCAGTTAGTTAAGCATCTGCCTTCAACTCAGGTCATGATCCTGGGGTGCTGGGATAGAGTCCAGAATCAGGGCACCTGCTCAGCAGGGAATCTGCTTCTCCTTCTACCCCTCCCCTTGCTCATGATCTCTCTCGCTCTCTCCCTCAAATAAATAAAATCTTTTAAAAATAAATAAATAAATAAAATTCAAAAATATGTTCAAGACCCAAATTCTTCCCAGGGAGGCACTATGGGGCTTCCTACTCAGTGTGGAGCCTGTTTCTCCCTCTCCCTCTCCTCCTGCTCATGCTCCTCGCTCTCAAATAAAGAAACTTTTTAAAAAAGAACCTTTATTTAATAAAAGTGGCAGTCGTTTACAAACCACTTAAATGTATATAATCCCACCAACAAATGAGAGAATTACTAACGAAATCTCTTTTGTTGGTAATTTGTTTTTCCTGAAGAGAAGGGCAATGTTCTGTAACAAAATGCTTCACTAATGTTCTTCTTCAAAACGCTTTATACTCTAGCTGAACAATGGAAAGAAAAAAGAAAAAAAAGTGGATTTTGAAGTGGTTTGTTTATTTTTTATTTTCTTTTCAACCTCAAGTACAGAACAAGGGATTCCTACCAGAACATGGCCACTCATTAGCCCCTTGCAGAATCGGCCTCTTTGATACTTTGCTCCCTAATTTGATTTGGCTCCACATTTTTCTTTCATGTTATTAAATACACAAGTATTAAATTATCATAAAGACAGAGGAGCTGGCATGATACCAAATGAACAGTCACTGCTTTTCCACTTGTTTAGTTATAGCATGTAGACCAATGGTAAATCTAGACCATAAATAGCTCTATTTGCAAAATTATCATCATTTAGGGTTTAGAAATTTTAAATGACTCAAAAATATAAAACCAAAGTATTCCCATTTATAACTTCACTTGGCAAACTATCCAGTTTTATCCAGAGTGCTGCTGGCATTATCCTCATTTCATAGATGAGGAAACTAAAAGTACAAAAACACCCGTCCAGTTAGGCTAGCTTTACACCCCAATTCTCATTTAAGACTTGAAGTGGGAACTGCATTTTAAGCTAAAGTCACCTATTGAGACACAAGTTTCTCTAAGTTAGTCCGTTAGGATTTATTCTTTCCTGTAACTGTTCTGCAGTTTTGTCAACCAAAGTAGCAAAGGAAGTTGGATTAAACTGAGTGCAGGACCATCAGACCTCTGTTGGCAGAAGTTCTCTTTGGCACGAGAGAGATCAAAGCTCTGCCTAACTGATAGTTAAATGGCATTCTAACACAAGGGGCATAAAATAATAAGGTTGCTTAACTTCCATATGGGCTTTTCCCATCCTACACACATCTATCATAGCCTGCTCACAGAATCACAAAAGGGGATGGCTGAGAGGACAAGTGAGGACTGATGTCTGAGTACTGCTCTGGGCTTGTGACTAAGCACCTGCCTGATCTCTGCAGATGAGTGCGGAGAAGAACCCAACAGAGAGAGCTGGGTGAGGGGCAGGAGCCCAGGTAGAGGGCCCACTCAGCCCCAGCTCATGTCCACTATGTCACTCTGCACACTATAGTGCTGGTATCCTAGACTTGCCATTTTAGAGCATTAAATTTTTCCTACATAGGCATCTCACATACTACAGTTTTCATATTTAACCCCATTAAGGATACAAGAATGGGACGTTGGTTTGCAAATCAATTGTATTCTTTTTCCCACACAATTTTTTTTATACATGTGGAAAACTAGTTTTTTTTTTTAAAGATTTTATTTATTTATTTGACAGAGAGAGATCACAAGTAGACGGAAAGGCAGGCAGAGAGAGAGAGAGAGGGAAGCAGGCTTCCCGCCGAGCAGAGAGCCCAATGTGGGACTCGATCCCAGGACCCTGAGATCATGACCCAAGCCGAAGGCAGTGGCTTAACCCACTGAGCCACCCAGGTGCCCGGAAAACTAGTTTTTTAAGCACAGTTAAATTCTTATACCAATATCTACAGCAGGACCGTCTCTAATTACACATCAACCCCGACAAGCATGCCTTCATAAAAATCTATAGTCTTCAGGGTGCCTAGGTGGCTCAGTGGGTTAAAGCCTCTGCCTTCAGCTCGGGTCATGATCTCAGGGTCCTGGGATCGAGCCCTGAATCGGGCTCTCTGCTCATCAGGGAGCCTGCTTCCCCGCCATCTCTCTCTACCTGCCTCTCTGCCTACTTGTGATCTCTGTCTGTCAAATAAATAAAATCTTTTAAAAAAAATCTATAATCTTCAAAATTACATGTGATATGCTATAGTTAAATGTCTTTAAATGTCTAGTAATATAAGGCTAAATATAAGGCTAACTACCTACACTATATAATCCTAACAGAAATGTGAAAACTTGTGGAAGAAACCACTGTTTTGTGTTTTTTTAGAGAGACAATGAGATAGTCCCAAGTAGTGGAGCCCAACACGGGGCTTGATCCCATGACCCTGAGACCATGACCTGAGCTGAAACCAAGAGTCAACCGCCTTACTAATTGAGCCACCCAGGTGCTCTGAAACCACTGTCATTTTTATTTAAATGAGTAAATGTACTATAAACTGTACCTGCAATGCAATAAATCTATAGTCAATAAAGATAAGAGATATAATTATCCTACCAAAGAAGGGAAGACTTAGAAACCACTGAATTGAAATCATACAAAAAAAAGGGCAGACTATAAAATAAAAGGTTATAGGTTGTAATTCACTGTTAAAAATTTTACGTTTTATTATAGTAATAAAATGTACATAAACCTAGTTATGATATACCAACAGTTACACTCCCACTCCATATTCAAAGGCAAACACTCCCATGTTCTCAAAACACGATGCATAAGTTACTAAATTAAAACTTCTTGGGGCGCCTGGGTGACTCAGTGGGTTAAGCCTCTGCCTTCAGCTCAGGTCAGGATGTCAGAGTCCTAGGATTGAGCCCCGAATCTCGGGCTCTCTGCTCAGCAGGGAGCCTGCTTCCCCCCTCTCTTTACCTGCCTCTCGGCCTACTTAGGATCTCTGCCTGTCAAATAAATAAATAAAATTAAAAAAAAAAAAAAACTTCTTTGCACACATTCGTGTAATTTCTTAATTTAGGCAACACAGATTTCTGCATTTCTGCCAGAAGGCCAGGAAAGTCTGCTTCATACGGTGGCTAATCCTCCCTTCCAGAGCCCCCAGGTCTAAGCATATGAGAGCACCCACACCTCACCTCTCTCAGCAGCTGCTACACAAGCTGCCCTATGGGGGGTGACCTGTATGTCCTCAGTCAGGGGCTCAAACTTTCCACATCTCTCATATCGCCTTGAACAGTATCTGGCTTTAAGTACATATCTCCTTAGGGGTGCTTGGGGGTGCAGTCAGTTAAGTGTCTGACTCTTGGTTTCCGATCAGGTCTAAATCTCAGGGTCATTAGATCAAGCCCCATATCGGGCTCCATGCTCAGTACACAGTCTGCTTAAGACTTTCTCTCCCACTCTCTCTGTCCCTCCCCACTGCTGTCTTTCTCTAAAATAAATAAATCTCTTTTAAAAGTAGATACATAGGGCACCTGGGTGGCTCAGTTGGTTAAGCAACTGCCTCCGGCTCAGGTCATGATCCCAGAGTCCCAGGATCGAGTCCCACATCAGGCTCCCAGCTCCAAGGGAAGTCCGCTTCTCCCTCTGATCTTCTCGTCTCTCATGTTCTCTCTCAGTGTCTCTCTCTCAAATAAATAAATAAAATCTTAAAAAAAAGAAAAAAGAAAAAGTCTAAAAAATTTAAAAAAAAAATTAAGTAGAAACACAGGGGCGCCTGGGTGGCTCAGTGGGTTAAAGCCTTCAGCTCAGGTCATGATCCCGGGTCCTGGGATCAAGCCCTGCATCAAGCTCTCTGCTCCTCGGGGAGCCTGCTTCCCCCCTCTCTCTCTCTGCCTGCCTCTCTGCATACTTGTGATCTCTGTCTGTCAAATAAACAAAATCTTTAAAAAAAAAAAAAAAAGTAGATACATAAATGGGATGCCTAGGGGCTCAGTCAGTTGGGCATCTGCCTTCGGCTCAAGTCATGATCCCAGGGTCCTGGGACCGAGTCCTGCATTGGGCTCCTTGCTCAGCGGGAAGCCTGTTTCTCCTCTGCCTGCCGCTCTCCCTGCTTGTGCTCACTTGCTCTCTCTCTCTCTCTCTCTGACAGATAAATAAATAAAATCTTTTTTAAAAATCTAGATACATAAATACCTCCTTAATATTTTTTCCTTTATTTTACTTGAAGGGAGCTCACTCTCATTATAAAAGAATATCATGCTTAATTACATATGTATACAAAACAGAAAATGATAAAAGGCATCCAAATTGGTGAGAAACAAGTAAAACTATGATCATTTGTAGAGAACATGAAAATATGTATAAAAACCCTAACGATTCCACAAAAAAACTATGAGAACTGATAAATGAATTCAGCAATGTTGTAGAACAGTAAACCAACCAAATTAATCCATTGCATTTCTATACACTAAAAATGAAGCAACAGAAATAAATTTAGAAAGCAATCCCAGGGGGCGCCCAGGTGGCTCAATGGGTTAAGCCTCTGCCTTTAGCTCAGGTCATGATCTCAGGGTCCTGGGATTGAGCCCTGCATCAGGCTCTCTGCTCAGTGGGGAGTCTGCTTCTCCCTCTCTCTCCGCTTGCCTGTGATCTCTGTCTGTCAAATAAACAAATAAAATCTTTAAAAAAAAGGGGGGGGGGCGCCTGGGTGGCTCAGTGGGTTAAAGCCTCTGCCTTCAGCTCAGGTCGGGACTGCATAACTAAAGCAGTTGCAGGTTTATTTTTCTTACAGCTTTTTTCCCAAAAATGATTTGTAGTTGTGTGTGCAGCACTTTGCCCTGATATGTGTGCTCTACAATAAAAACCAAAGGGTCCTGGGATCGAGCCCCGCATCGGGCTCTCTGCTCAGCAGGGAGCTTGCTTCCTCCTCTCTCTCTCTCTCTCTCTGCCTGCCTCTCTGCCTACTTGTGATCTCTCTCCATGTGTGAAATAAATAAAAAACGTTAAAAAAAAAAAAAGGAAAGAAAGCAATCCCATTTACAACTGCACCAAAAATAATAGAAAACCTGGGATCCAAGACCTGTACTCTGGAAACTATAAAACACAGATCAAAGAAATTGAAGATGACACAAATGAAAATATTCCATGCTCATAGATTGGAAGAATATTGTTAAAATGTCCATCTTACCCCCACCAGAATGTCCATACTACCAAGCAATTTACAGATTTAAAGCAACCTCTACCAAAATACCAACAGCTTTTCTCACAGTACTAGAACCAACAATCCTAAAATTTATAGAGAACCACAAGACTCCAAATAGCCAAAGCAATCTTAAAAAAGAAAAACAAAGCTGGAGGTGTCACAATTCTGGATTCAAGTTATAGTACAAAGCTGCAGTAATCAAAACAGTACGGTACTCACACAAAAACAAGACACATCATTCGATGGAACAGATTGGAAAGCCCAGAAATGGACCCTCAACTCTATGATCAACTAATATTCAACAAAGCAGGAAAGAATATCCAATGGAAACAAGACACTCTCTTCAACAAATAGTGCTGGAAAAACAAGACAGCTACGTGCAAAAGAATTAAACTGGACTACTATCTTACACCAT
Source organism: Lutra lutra (assembly GCF_902655055.1). NCBI lineage: Eukaryota > Metazoa > Chordata > Mammalia > Carnivora > Mustelidae > Lutra > Lutra lutra. Next base: position 101,217,606 of record NC_062282.1, on the reverse strand, counting down.
ACAAAAAAATAAACCCAAAATGAATAACAGACCTGAAACTATAAATATCCTAGAAGAGAGCATAGGGAAGTTATTTTTCTGACAATGGCCATAGCAACATTTTTCTAGATTTGTCTCCTGAGTCAAGAGAAATAAAATAAGAAATCCACTATTAGGACTACAACAAAATAAGAAGCTACCGAACAGTAAAAGAAACAATAAAAATGAAACACAACCTGTGGAATGGGAGAAGGTTTTGCAAATGACATATCAGATAAAGGGTTAGTATCCAAAATCTATAAAGAACGTATCAAACTCAACACCCAAAAGAGAAGTAATTCAAAAACATAGAGAAGACATGAACAGACATTTTTCCAAAGAAGACATCCAGATGGCCAACAGACACATGAAAAGCTGCTCAACATCACTCATCATCAGGGAAATGCAAATCAAAAATACAACGAGATATCACCCCACACCTGTTAGGATGGCTAAAACCAATCAAACAAGAAACAAGAGTTGGTGAGGATGTGGAGAAAGGAGAACTGTCTGGCACTACTGGTAGGAATGCAAACTGGTGCAGCCACTGTGGAAAAACAGTATGGGGGTTCCTCAAAAATGTTAAAAAAGAACTACCCTACAATCCAGTAATTGCATTACTGGGTATTTACCCAAGTAATACCAAAACACTCATTAAAAAAAAAAAAAAAAGATGTATGCACCCCTACGTTTATGGCAGCATTATTTACAATAGCCAAATCATGGTATCATCCAATATGTCCATAGATAAATGAATAGATATAGAAGATGTGTGTGTACACACACACACACACGCAAATATTATTCAACCACAAAAAAGAATAAAATCTTTCTATTTGCAACAACATGGATGATCTAAAGAGTATAATGCTAAGAAAATAAGCCAGTCAGAGAAATAAATACTCTATGATTTCACTCATGTGGAAGTGAACAAACAAAACAAATGAACAAAGTAAAAAAACAAACAAAGAAACAAAAACAAAAGAGAAACAAACCAAAAAACAGACTCTTAACTATTGAGAATAAATGGATGGTTACTAGAAGGGAGGTAGGTGATGGGAATTAAGAGTACACTTACCATGATGAGCACAGAGCAATGTATAGAATTGTTGAATCACTATATTATACACCTGATACTAATACAACACTGTACATTAACGATACTGAAATTGAAATAAAAAACAAAAAATAGAAAATGAAAGTCTACTTTAACCTCTCCATAAATAGGTAATACTTCTTGTATATCTGATATTAGACTGGGTCTGCCAATATTTATCTTTTTTTTTTTTTAAGATTTTGTTTATTTATTTATTTGACAGACAGAGATCACAAGTAGGCAGAGAGGCAGGCAGAGAGAGAGGAGGAAGCAGGCTCCCCGCTGAGCAGAGAGCCAGATGCGGGGCTCGATCCCAGGACCCTGGGATCACGACCCGAGCCAAAGGCAGAGGCTTTAACCCACTGAGCCACCCAGGCGCCCCCAATACTTACCTTTTAACTCTTTTAAAATGATCTCTTCACCAGCTAAAACCATCCTGGCCGGACATTTCCAAAACAGCTACTCCTCCTCACTTCCCTGTAGGAAGCCTTAAATTCATTACCAACAAAAGCACACTTGATATTCCCAACAAGGACAAGGAATGGTCAAAAGGCATCAGTGGGAAAAAAAATCAACCACATATTTGGTATTCTGTGGAAACAGGTTTACAAGAAGAAAAACAGGCACCTGGCAGGAAAAATTTTTAAGGAAATTATTGAGACATGATACACTTCCTGTCAAAACAACACATGAGGTGGTGATTCATTCCATCAGTATCTTCTAAATGCTGTGCAACTTCAAATGCTCCATAGTTTTAATGACACTTAGTTGTGGCACAGAAGGATTTTCAGTTTTGATTACTAAGCTGTTCAAATGTTCCTGTGCCCAAAAGTAAAAACCAGCATGTGCTCACCATATGCACAAGAGTACTCTTCAGTGTCACTAAGGCAAGGTAAGGTAGTATCATTTACCTCCCCTAGATTAATTTTGGCTAAGGCTGTGTCTGGCATTGACAGATTTCAGAATTGTGCAGTGCTTAGCCCTAGACTGGAAAGCTGTTTCCTTTTTTTTTTTTTTTTAAGATTTTATTTATTTATCTGACAGAGAGAAATCACAAGTAGGCAGAGAGGCAGGCAGAGAGAGAGGAGGAAGCAGGCTCCCCGCTGAGCAGAGAGCCCGACTCGGGGCTCGATCCCAGGACCCTGAGATCATGACCTGAGCCAAAGGCAGCGGCTTAACCCACTGAGCCACCCAGGCGCCCCTGGAAAGCTGTTTCCTAATAAAACTTTAGAATCAGTTTGCTCTTGCTACATGAACACAACACAATGAAATTTCCAGAATTCTTTAAAATCACTTCAATTTTCAAGTGTCTGTAATTGGAATGTATACAAAGCTAGGTTTTACTATGTAAATTCAACATGTAAACTTATTACAAGCATATTGCCAAAACACAGAACATGGAAGTGTTTTCTGACTAACTTCAAGTTTCTAACTTATTTAACCATGAAGGGATAAGTATTTACAATATAAGCCCAAATTGGAAAGGGTGTTTTTTAAAGTAGCACAATGATATTTGTTTAATGCATAAATTTTACAGTTCAAGAGTTTGCAACTAAATTCTGCCATCTGACAGTTTACAAATAAAATTGGGAGTTCCTACATACAGATTTTCAATAAAATGCTTATTTCTTCAATTTGCTAATTTTCAGTATCACCAAAGCAGATACATATTCACAATATAGATCTAGAACAATGGAACAGCAGGAAACACTGGACATTACTTTGGTCCCCATCATACTAGGTATGGGTCCCAGAAAAATGGCTTCACTTAGACTGCTGAGAATGCCCTGCCCACACTACCTCACACCACAGCATATTTATTTGCATTAATGCTGCTAAAAGGGCTGCACCATGAGTTCCACAAATGCTCCTTCCAAGCCTCTTACCCTAAGCTTCCAACACCCAATATGTGCCTGCCTTGTAGTAATGAATAGTTACTCAGTACTAAACTCAGCTCAGTGAAGGCTCAAAACTCAAGCATAACTCTCCAACACTACTGAGTGCCAACACTTTGAAAAGAACTCCTGAAGATTTAGAGCCCCTATATTCACCAAGGAAGAACCCCAACAGAATCATGTCCAATTTCCAAAACACCAACAAGTTATCTTTACCATGAGGTTCACTGAAAATGAGAAGGAATGTCATGCCTTAAAAACTTTACCATTCTTAAGAGGATATGTTTGTTTTCTCTGGTATTACTAGTCAGGAAGTACATACAATAGTAGAGATTTTAGAAGTTTGCCAAACCTTTTGAGGGAAACAGTGAAATCAAAAGAAGTTTTAAGAGAACAAGTAGGGAAGGTAGGAGGAAGGAAGAGTGGGGAAGAGAGGAGAAAAAGGAGAGGGAAGGAAAGAGAAAGAACTATTATAAACTTTATTTTTGCTAAAAACTGGTATTATCAAAAAAGCCATGCAGGACATATTCTACACCAGTCTAGATGAACTGATATAGAGAGACATTAAGTTCCATCTAAGGTCAAATTAATATCCATTTTCAGTCATCTTAGAATTCAACTAAAAATAATTGCTGGATTATTACTGGCTGATTAAATACTTCCTGAGCAGTGAGGTATAAACAACAATACAGGAAATCTCAGGGTATGAGCAAGTATTTCTCCCTGTAATAGACAGAACACGTGAGCAGCATCACCAAACCCAACTTCCTGAGCCATGTAGATGTTGCCAACTAAGTGCTATGAAGTGCTCTGGGACCCAAGCATGATGATAGTGACTGAAGGGATGCTTAAGACATCTTCAATGCCACGGAAATAAAGTCTAGGAATGGGATACACCATGGAGAAGGGCTTGACTCAAACTCTTGGGTTTCGAATGAGGTCACCAGCAACCCAAAAAGGCCACACGACCTACCTGGTATGTCAGTGGCAGGGATAAGATTTCAACCCAAATTCCGCTTCTGGTCTGGCTTTTGTTACACTCAGATTAAGTCCTTGTAAGAACTTTCTTCTTCCCCAGAGTCTACTACCAGAGTTAAAATGAATGGCACACACCACCAGCAGTCATGTTGGACTCCCACTAAAAAACATGTTCAATTCATTTAAATCTCAACATTTTGTCTACTTCTAATTTTTGCTGCTATCAATAAAGAAAAAAACAGCCCATGAAGATAAATTTTCCTTCTATCAATGTGAAAAGGCAAAATGCTTGTTATTTTAATACAAAAGGGACACACCCTGATTTCCCAACCATAATCCATCAGGAACTAGAGAATGATAGAGAGATTCAAATATACAAGACAGGCACAGGTCATTCTCTTTTTCAAAATGGTATATTCTGCAATTTTAATTATGCTTGGCATTCTTCAAGATGTGATTTTTCTTCAACTGTTCATGATAAAGTTGGATTTTCCCTACTAAAAATTCCTGTTTTTGTAAGACAAGCCAAGTAAAAAGCTATTTTGAGATTTTCTGTAGATAAGAAAGCATAGATTATTCATTTTTATTGAAAAACAACCTAATTTATGTGTGAAATAGATTATTTGCATCTTCTTATGTAAAATTTTAAAATTTTGTAAAGTTAAAAAATAAGACATGAGAACTTCATCTCATAATAAACTATTTCAGTCCAAGTTGCTGAAAGAATAATTAAAATTCCTATGGCTAAGACTTTAAAGATTTTTAATACTTTGATATTCAAGGAGGACACTATCAATAGTTCTGGCAATCAAATGAAAGAAACAATACAAGTTTTACTGAACAACTCGGTGTGACAAGAAAAACATACAATTACTTCTATTTCCCCTTAATAACCCATCAGTTAGAAGCCTATTAAAACATTGGGAACAGGTTGTGTGCGTTGTCTCCTGCCTCCAAAAATGAGGAGCGGTCAGCAGGAAACTTGCTAAGTTGCCAGGGGCTGTGGGAACCAGTATAAAAAGCACGTTGAGAAATCCATCCCTGAGAACTTCTGACCAACTGCAAACCTGGCAAGTACATGAAAGCCTACATTGAAAAGTTAGATGAGCTGATTCTTATAAAAGTGGGTTTTTTCCTGAATTAAAGGGAGATAGATTATACTTTCTATACAATGATTCATCTGGGCCTAACTTCCCTCACCATTTCATCCCATTCCAAACTCTACCTCCACCCACCTTTATTAACAGTCAATAAAATCACTGCCTAAAGGAATCACAGTTCATAGATATCATCAGCTGGAAAAGATTGGTTCCATCCCATTTGGAAAAGATATGCACTCTATGGATGTACGTATAGATCTTCACATTCTAGGGGTTCAAGACAAAAGGCAGGCTTCCTGTTCGGCAGGCTTCTATGGTTTTCCACACATACAAAGCTAAGAATGGCTTTTTTTTTTTTTTTTAAGATTTTATTTATTTAGGGACGCCTGGGTGGCTCAGTTGGTTAAGCAGCTGCCTTCGGCTCGGGTCATGATCCCAGCGTCCTGGGATCGAGTCCCACATCGGGCTCCTTGCTCAGCGGGGAGCCTGCTTCTCCCTCTGCCTCTGCCTGCCACTCTGTCTGCCTGTGCTCGCTCTCTCCCTCTCTCTCTCTGACAAATAAATAAATAAAATCTTTAAAAAAAAAAAATAAAAAATAAATAAATAAAAAAAAAGATTTTATTTATTTATTTGACAGAGATCACAAGTAAGGCAGAGAGGCAGGCAGAGAGAGAGGGGGAAGCAGGCTCCCTGCTGAGCAGAGAGCCCCATGTGGGGCTTGATCCCAGGACCCTGGGATCATGACCTGAGCCGAAGGCAAAGGCTTAACCCACTGAGCCACCCAGGCGCCCCAAGAATGGCTTTTTTTTTTTTAAGATTTTATTTATTTATTTGTCAGAGAGAGAGAGGGAGAGAGAGCGAGCACAGGCAGACAGAATGGCAGGCAGAGGCAGAGGGAGAAGCAGGCTCCCTGACGAGCAAGGAGACCGATGCGGGACTCGATCCCAGGACGCTGGGATCATGACCTGAGCTGAAGGCAGCTGCTCAACCAACTGAGCCACCCAGGAGTCCCAAGAATGGCTTTTTTTAATCCTCTTCCCTGCCTCTTTTCCTCAAATAATTAGAGTGTCATGCTGTCAAGAGTTATGTCAGACAAACCAAATCCCCAAATAACCTAAGTTGGGGGGTGGGGGCAAAAGTCCAGGATTTTTTAAAAATTGGGATTTTTCTTTCTTTCTTTTTCTTTTTTTTTTTTTTTGGAAACACTTCTTTTTTTTTTTTTCTTCAATATTTTATTTATTTATTTGACAGAGAGAGATCACAAGTAGGCAGAGAGACAGGCAAAGAGAGGAGAGAAGCAGGTCCCTGCTGAGCAGAGAGTCCATCGCGGGGATGCAGGGCTTGATCCCAGGACTCCTCCCAGGACTCCAAGATCACAATCTGAGCCAAAGGCAGAGGCTTAACCTGCTCAGCCACCCAGGTGTCCCTGGAAACACTTCTATCTTAATGAAAGATGTTAGTTGAAAGAAGGTTTATACACAGTGTAGTTTCAAAAAGTTAAGCATGGGGGCACCTGGGTGGCTCAGTGGGTTAAGCCGCTGCCTTCAGCTCAGGTCATGATCTCAGGGTCCTGGGATCGAGTCCCACATTGGGCTCTCTGCTCGGCAGGGAGCCTGCTTCCCTCTCTCTCTCTGCCTGCCTCTCTGTCTACTGTGATCTCTCTCTGTCAAATAAATAAATAAAATCTTTAAAAAAAAAAAAAGTTAAGCACGCACCTCTTTCCACAGGCTTCTACACATAACTATACTGACACTATATCTTCAAGACAGACACTGCTATCTTCAAGTTGGTCAAGTTGGTATAGCAGTGTCAATGTACGTTTAAACAGTGGAGGAAGGGATACATAGGTCTGCTTAGGACTGGTGTGAAATGAATGACAAAAAGAACTCTTCTCTGTTTAAAACTCATCTCCTCTTTGAAGGAAATGATTTCCAGTTGGAAAGGGGAGAAAGAATATCTCTACGTGGAAAGCCCTTCATAAGAAAGATCAAGCTGCTCTAAGTTCCAGGCTTCTGGACGTGCAAAGAATCCTATGCAGTCTCCTAACCATAATCCATCAGGAACTGTCAAAAAGGACAGGTTTCACACAGAAGACAGGCACAAGTCATTCCAATTTTCAAAAGGGCAGATTCTACAAGCTATGGATTCAAGGAATTTCATTTTGATCCTAAACAAGGTCCTAGAGCAGACTACTAGAGGGCTGAGGGCCCCAAGGAAGAGACAGTGGCAACTCTCTCAAGAGGAAGTCACTTGAGAATATAACCTCATTCCATAATGTAATTACTAAACTGCTTACTTCATATACTAGAGATACAGGTTTGTTGGGTATTGTATAGATCCTTACGAAAAGACAAAAGATTAAAAATCTGATACTAGTACAAGAGTAATTAGTTGAACTCTACCTGAAATTGGCAACCATCAATCAGAAATGTGTACAGATGCACCAAATTACCTTGTCTTCAGAACTAGGACCTTAGCCTACATAAGAGTGTTGTTTTTTTTCATTAAAGCATTAAAGAAACGCCTATCAGACCTGTGCAAAACTTGAAACTAAAAGGAGAAGTGAATAAGTTTAACAATCTTAAAATACTTGGAAAAGTTACAGCAAAAGGCTAAAGGCAGGAAGATAAATCTGAGAAACTCAGTTCCAGTCCTCGGACTAAGAAACCCACTGTAAAAGTCTGTAAAAGAAGAGATAGGGCTCAGTGCAGCATGTGTTTAAAAAAATTTAAAAAAAATCAAACTTGGTCATTTTTGAGATGACTGACCATCAAGAGTCATTAACACTACTTAGAAGGACCATAATTCAAATGCCTTCACTTGAGTAATTATTCTATTCCCGGTTCTGTGCTACGTACTTCCCACAGACTATCTTATGGAATCCTTCTAACAATGCTATGAGAAAAAGAACTAAAAAGGTCGGCTAAAGGTTAGGTGATTTATCCAGGACAAGGTAGGAAGTAGCAGAACCCTGAGACTCCTCAAGTTCATTTGCAGGTATCACGATAACCCTGAGGCTCTACTGCTTTCCTAGAAGGTAGAAGGTTGTGGGGGGGGGCTATTGAACAAGAGTTCAAATGGTTCTACCATGCTCTGTGCTGTCCCACACGTTCTGAAAGGACTACACTTTAAGAATACAGCAAATTAGAATATGTTCGGTATCCAGGGGTGTTGAGAGGATGCAAAATCCCGTCACTTAACAAAAGATGAAAAGGTTTTCTTTTCCAAATTAAAAGACTTAGGGGCGCCTGGGTGGCTCAGTGGGTTGAGTCTCTGCCTTCGGCTCAGGTCAGGATCCCAGGGTCCTGGGATTGAGCCCCTCATCGGGCTCTCTGCTCAGCAGGGAGCCTGCTTCCCCCTCTCTCTCTGCCTGCCTCTCTGCCTTACTTGTGATCTCTGTCAAATAAATAAATAAAATCTTAAAAAAAGAAAAAGAAGAAGAAGACTTAAAGGCAGGATATGTAAGGTTTTTTAAATATAAGGGGCTAAATGGGCGCCCGAGTGGCTCAGTCAGTTAAGCGTCTGCCTTAGGCTCAGGTCATTATCCCAGGGTTCTGGAATCAAGTCCCACATCAGGCTCCTTGTTCAGCAGGGAGCCTGCTTTTCCCTCTGCCTGTCCCTCTCCCTGCTTGTGTGCTCTCTCTCTCTGACAAATAAATAAATACTCTTTAAAAAGCAATCATCAATCTAAGGGGCTCTCATGAAAGTAAGTTGTTCAGAATGGCCTCTCATCAGCAAACTATGATAAAAACAATTCTCCTCCTTATTAAGTGTAACAGCTTAACCTTTCCAAAGATACACCTGTGCGGGGGGTGGGGGGTGTGAGGCATGATATCAGCAGAATAGAGAACTAAGAGGTCAGTGGAAACATCCATCCCCCCAACAATGAAACAACAAACAACTACAAACCAATAAAAATAGCTCTAGCAAAATTCTGCACTACAATGAAAAGCAACAGAAATATTATGGAGATAGGGGGGCCTTTGTAGCTCAGTCAGTTAAGCGTCTGCCTTCGGCTCAGGGTCTCAGGGTCCTGGGATCAAGCCCTGCATAGGGCTCCCGGCTGGTGGGGAATCTGCTTCTTCCTCTCCCTCTGTTCCTCCCCCCAGCTTGTGCTCTCTCTCTCTCTTGCTCTCAAATAAAAATCATTAAAAATACACACATACATACATACACACTATGAAGCTAAAAAAAAAAAAAAAAAAAATGGAGGGGCGCCTGGATGGCTCAGTGGGTTGAAGCCTCTGCCTTCAGCTCAGGTCATGATCCCAGGGTCCTGGGATCGAGCCCCACATCGGGGTCTCTGCTCAGCAGGGAGCCTGCTTCCTTCTCTCTCTGACTGCCTCTCTGCCTACTTGTAATCTCTGTCTGTCAAATAAATAAATAAATTAAATCTTTAAAAAAAAAAAAAATGGAGGCTGGTCACATAGCAGGAACACAGGAAACACCCTACCTGAGTCATTCCACTCTGCCAGTTCACAGTAGCTTGGTACCAAAAACAATCCCCCCAAAGAGATTTCACCACGCAGGGTAAAGGTCAGAAGAACCCCAGAAAGTTTCATTAATTCACCAAGAGGGACACAGGAGAGGAAGGGAAAAAAAGGATCTACGAAATAATCACAAAGAAATTAAGTGAAAGTCAATAATAAGTCTGTATCTAGAAATAAGGACATTAGGGGCGCCTGGGTGGCTCAGTGGGTTAAGCCACTGCCTTCGGCTCAGGTCATGATCTCGGAGTCCTGGGATCGAGCCCCGCATCGGGCTCTCTGCTCAGCAGGGAGCCTGCTTCCTCCTCTCTCTCTGCCTGCCTCTCTGCCTGCTTGTGATCTCTCTGTCAAATAAAGAAATAAAATCTTTAAAAAAAAAAAGAAAGAAATAAGGACATTACATCATGCTAAATGAAAATGGTTTTAACTAATAGACAAAGAGAAGCTGATGGACCCTCCCCCCCCAAAAAAAAACAAAACCCAACTGTAGCTGCCTGAAAGATTCACTAACCTTTAAGAACACTCATAGGCTAAGAGGGCAAGGATAGAAAAATATTCCACACAAATGGAAATTAGAAGAGAACATGGATCACTACACTTAATACACAAAGTTTAAGCCAAAAGTTATAACGAGAGGCAAATAAGGTCATTATACAATGAGAGAGGTCAATTCATCAAGACGATGTAACTATTATACGTGTACCTACTTTAGAAAACCTAATATTTTTATTTTTAATTTTTAAAATATTTTATTTATTTGACAGAGAGACAGAGAGAGAGCATGAGAAGGCAGAAGGTCAGAGAGAGAAGCAGACTCCCCGCTGAGCAGGGAACCTGATGAGGGACTCAATCTGGGACTCCGAGACCATGACCCAAGCTGAAGGCAGTCGCTTAACCAACTGAGCCACCCAGGCACAAACCTAAATATTAAAAACCTAAATATTAAATTAACAGATCTGAAGGCAGAAATAGACAGCAAAGTGGTAACACCAGGTACTTCAATAACGCATTTCCAACAATGGATAGATCATCCAGACAGAAAAATCAATAAGGAAAGAGTGAACCTGAAGTACACTGCAGGTCAATGGACCTACATATACAAACATTCCATTCAACAGCAGAATAGAACATTTATTTTTTTTTTTAAAGATTTTATTTATTTATTTGACAGAGAGAAATCACAAGTAGGCAGAGAGGCAGGCAGAGAGAGAGGAGGAAGCAGGCTCCCTGCTGAGCAGAAAGCCCGATGTGGGGCTCGAACCCAGGACCTGGGATCGTGACCTGAGCCGAAGGCAGCGGCTCAACCCACTGAGCCACCCAGGCGCCCCAGAATAGAACATTTAAAAAAAGAAAACTTGTCCTAACAAATATAAAACAGTGAAATATCAAGTATCATTTCCAAACACAGGTACAAACCTAAGTATCAGTTAAAAGGAAGAAAGTTGGAGGTGGGGAGAGAAAAATCACAATAAATATAAATTATAACATACTTCTGAACAACCGGTAGGTCAAAGAAATGACAAGGGAAATAACATATTTTGGAGAAACATTATTAATAGACCATATTAAAACTTATGGGATGAAGAAAAACCTTTTTTTTTTTAGATTTTTTTATTTGTTTATTTAAGAAAGCATGGGGGGGTGGACCAGAGAGGGAGAAACAGACTCCCCACTGAGCAGGGAGCCTGATGTGGGGCTCTATCCCAGGACCCCAGGACCATGACCTGACCTGAAAGCAGATGCTTAATGGACTGAGCCACCCAGGTGCCCCAGCAAACCACTTCTAAGAATTTCTAAGAAAAGCACTATTTCGGACCACCTGGGTGGCTCAGTGGGTTAAAGCCTCTGCCTTCGGCTCAGTTGATGTTCCCAGGGTCCTAGGATCAAGTCCTACATCAGGCTCTCTGCTCAGCAGGGAGCCTGCTTCCTCCTCTCTCTCTCTCTCTCTCTGCCTTCTTGCGATTGATCTCTGTTAAATAAATAAATAAAATCTTTTTAAAAAAAAAGCACTATTCCTATAAATAGTGATAAACACATTAAAAACATAAATAACTATGATACATTAATAGAAGAAAACCTGTCTCAAAAGATTCAAAGAAAGCCTTTGATAAAATTCAGCAAACTTTCATAAAAACTCTCAACAACCGATACAGAAGGAACATACACCTCAACATAATAAAAGCAATATATATAACAAACCCACAGCTAACACCATACTCAACAGTAAAATGTCGAAAACTTTCCCCTTCAAAATCAAGAACAAACCAAGGGTGCCCATGATTTTTCACTCCTGTCTAACGTAAGTACTGAAAATCCTTCTATAGTAGTTAGGCAAGAGGAAAAAAAAGCACTCAAATAAAAAGGATGAAGTAAAATAGTAAATGTCACAATCTTGTTATAGAAAATCCTAAAGGACTATACCAAAAAAACCCACAGAAAACAATAAACAAAAAACAAAATACAAAAGTTGTTTAAGTTCAGTAAATTTGCAGAGTACAAAATACAGCCTGCTGCATTTCTATACACCAAAAACTAACTACCAGAAGAAAAAAAAATCCCATATACAATAGCACCAAAAAAGACATATAGGAATAATCTCAATGAAAAAGTGAAATATCTATATGCCAAAAATTCTAAGACTTTGACAAAAAAATTAAAACAAATATGATGTTCTTGTTCACAGAGCTGAAGAATTAATGTTGTCAATATACTGGTAATGTCCACACTACCCAGAGCCATCTATGGAGTCAACGTAATCCCCCTCAAAATCCCAATAGCATTTCTCAAAAAAATTTTAAAAATTAAAAAAAAAAAAAAAGGGCAAAGCAAAGAAAAAACTATCCTGAAGTTTGTATGAAACCACAAAGACCCTGATAGCCAAAGCAATCTTAGAACCAGAATGCTGGAGGGGTCACACTCTTGAACACTCACTACATTACAGAACTGTAGTCATTCAGGGGCGCCTGTCTGCCTCAGTAGGTAGAGTGTGCAACTCTTGATCTGGGGTTTGTACAATTGAGCCAGAGATCATTTTAAAATAAAATCTTTAAATAAAAAAAGCTAGAGTTGGGACGCCTGGGTGGCTCAGTTGGTTGGACGACTGCCTTCAGCTCAGGTCATGATCCCGGAGTCCGGGATCGAGTCCTGCATCGGGCTCCCAGCTCCATGGGGAGTCTGCTTCTCCCTCTGACCTTCTCGCTCATGCTCTCTCTCACTGTCTCTCTCTCAAATAAATAAATAAAATCTTTAAAAAAAAAAAAAAAAAGCTAGAGTCACTCAAATAGTATAGTATTGGTACAAAAAGACATAGATCCATCGCACAGGGATCCCAGAAAAAAACCCAAGCTTATAAGGTCAGTTTGTTTACAACAAAGGACTCCAGAACATACAATGGGGAAAGGACAGTCTCTTCAATAATCGGTGTTGGCGAAACCGACAAACTACAAAGAAAAACTGGACCACGATCTCAAACCACACACAAAAACTAACTCAAAATGAATTGCAAGATTTGAACATCATCTGAACCCAAAAAGCTCCTACAAGAAAATATAGGGGAAACAGCTCCTTAACTCTCTGATGTCATTTTTTAATGTTTTTTGGTGAGATTTGGTGGGATCCAGTACTGATGACCAAGAAGGAATTCTTGAGATGCCTTTGGTACAAAATGGTACTTTTATTAAAGCACGGGGACAGGACCCGTGGGCAGAAGGAGGTACTGCCAGGGCACCTGGGTGGCTCAGAGGGTTAAGTGTCTGCCTTTAGCTCTGGTCATGAAGCCATGGTCGTAGGATCGAGCCCCGCCGCCTGGGAGCCTCTCCCCAACATCCCACCCCTTGTGCTCTCTTCTCTGTCTTTCAAACAAATAAGAGTTTAAGAAAGAAAGAGGGGCTGCCCACTGCCCCAGGATTAAGTGGAGCAACTGATTATACACTCTGGGATTGAGGGAAAGATAAGGGAAGTTCCAAAGGATTTTCATATGCTAAAGAGGACTCTGAGGATGTGGGAGGCCTTGCTATTGTCAAACTAAGATTGCTTTTCTGTCTAGGAAGGCGTTAACATTAAGACAGTTAGGAGCTTCCTGGAGAAATATTATACTCCACCTGCCTTAAGTATTTGTCAATGGGCTGCAGGTTATATGGACATTTAATTTTATCTGTGTTTCCTTATGCCTTTGTTTCCCCCATCTACATCAGCCTTGGTGAGGATTTTTGGAAAAAAGACACCAAAAGCAAGAGCCACAAAAGCAAAAAAATGGAAATCTGTCAAACCCAAAAGTTTTTGCACAGGAAAAAAAACCCTACAGAATGACAGAACATCCCAGGACACCTGGGTGGCTCAGTCAGTTAAGTGTCTGCCTTCAGCTGATGTCCTGATCCCAGGGTCCTGCAACTGAGCCCCACATTGGGCTCCCTGCTCAGCAGAGAGCCTGCTTCTCCCTCTGCCTGCCTCCTCTCTCTCTCTCTCTCTCAATCTCTGTGACAAATAAATACATAAAATCTTTAAAAAAAAAAAAAAAAAGAGAGAGAGAGATTTTATTTGAGAGATAGCTTGCACAACTGGAGGGAGAGGCAGAGGGAGAGGCAGGCTTCCTGCTGAACAGGGAGTCCAATGTGGGGCTCAGTCCCAGGACCCCAGGATCAGGACATGAGCTGAAGGCAGACGCTTAACCACCTGAGCCATCCAGGCGTCCCCCACATCAATAAAATCTTTTTTTTTTAATGTTCAAAAGATCTGAATAGACATTTTCTGAAGATACACAAATAGCCAATAAGTACATGAAATGGTGCTCAACATCACTTATCAGGGAAAGGCAAGTCAAAACTACAATGAAGGGTACCTGGGTGGCTTAGTCATTAATCATCTGCCCTCAACTTAGATCATGATCTCAGGGCCCTCTGATCGAGACTCACATCAGGCTCCATGTTCAGCGGGAGAGTCTGCTTTTCCCTCTCTTTTGCCCCTCCCCCTGCTCACAGGCTCTCTTTCTCTAACAAATAAAATCTTTAAAAAAAAAAAAAAACAAACACAGGGCGCTTGGGTGGCTCAGTTGTTAAGTGTCTGCCTTTGGCTCAGGTCATGATCCCAGAGTCCTGGGATTGAGCCCCACACTGGGCTCCATGCTTGCGGGGAAGCCTACTTCTCCCTCTCCCACTCCTCCTGCTTGTACACTTGCTCTCTTGAGCGCGCTCTCTCTCTCTCTCTCTCTCTGTTACTGTGTGTCTCTCTGTCAAATAAATAAGCATTTTTTTTAAAAACACACAAACCTAATTTCCTAGTAACAGAGTGGAAGGGTGGTGGTAGTCAGGGGCTGGGGGAAATGAGGAAACTTAAAGATGGAACTCATATTTTATACCTTTTGACCTATAACAGTTAAGTTCTGAGGACCTAATATCCCACATGGTAACTATAGTTAATAGAGTACTGCAGTTAATACAGTATTGCATACTTTCAAGTTACTGAGAGTCAATCTTAAACATTCACACCACATACCCAAAGAACTTAACTGGATGACATAATGATTTACTATCTTGATCTTGATACTCATTCCCCAACATATGTATCAAATCATCACAGTGGACACTCTAAATATATACGTTTATATTTATCAATCAAGTTGAGAGGGGGAAAAGATAAGTCGGGGTATCTTTATGGTATTAGCTCCCCATCACTCCAAGTATTCGAAAGCAGTATTCAAGTGGTCAAATATTCTTAAGTATGCTACACAGGGGGACTGTGCATCTGCTAGAAACTAAAAGAAAACTTTCAGCTTTCTTTCAATCCTAAAGCTCTGACTCTAGTCAAGAACGCATTCATTTTCCCAGACTGAGCATACAATTTCTAACAGTGCCTGTGGAACTGCCCATTTACATCTGAGAAGGACTAGTCATCTAACCTCCTGGGCAACCTTTACCTTTCTTCTCCTGCAAACCAATATCTTCCAATGAAACCCACACCCACTACACAGGAAACACTGCCATTAGCCTTTGCTGTGAATTAGAAAGGACTTGTTGACATGACCACAAAATTATCAACAAACATGTGCATATTCTGATCTAAGCACCCTACGCAGTAGCCTTAGTCAGGGTTCCTGCTTTCAGTGAGCTTACAGTTAAGCTGGAAAATCAAGACTAACACACAGGAACCCATAATGAAAGCGGAGGCAGGTGATCAATGATGAATCAGAGGGACCAGCAATATATTAATGAGTTCAGAAGGGAAAGGTGGTCAAAGGTTTCAGAAGCATGCTTGATCTTGCTTTGAAGATTGCAATAGATTTTAGGTAGAAAGGAAGAGAGACCAAACATGAGGTCACAGAGGTTAGCAAGTATACAGCCTAGTCCATAGGTAGTTATTATTTGTAGTTAAGCAGAGGGTTCACAAGAGACGGGTGACATGCCCATAGGGACAAAGTAGTCCATGAGAAAAACCAAGTGTTACTCTTTCCAGAATACTTTCAAATGTAGAATGCCAGAAACCTCTCAAGCTTCCAGAAGTAGTTAGCAAGCCCAGTCGTATCACCTTTTTCAAAAAGGCCAGGCTCATCGGAGATTCTAAATCCAGATGATACCACCAAACCACCACGCTTGGAATCCTGGGTTGGATCTCAAAGTGAGGAGCCCATAACTTCAATCACTGAGCACCTCATACCATTTCAAACCAACACCTGGTCACACAGCACCAGGAAGCTGGACGAAGTGAAGAAGGGAAACAGACAAAAACCAGAAGATAATGCAAACAAACAATGGGAAGGGGCCACATAAGACAGAAATTTGCCCCAGTGGAAACCTCTTGATCTTCAGTACTTTTAAGTTCTTACAACCTCCTCTGTTGCAAGTCCGTCTAGTCACAGTGTCTCTGTTAAGGCTAATGGTGAGGTATGGAATCAGGCAAAGAATTTTTATTGTGAAATTCAGAAAACACCAGCCAGCTTGCTTGGCTTCCTAGGACTACACCACCCCTTTTAAACATGGGGAGTGCCTCAGAATACAGGGAGCAGGGTAACCTATGACCTGAATGCATGAGATCTAGACTTTCATGTGTGAAATCTTTCTGGAGTAAGTCCAGAAAGGTAACTCAGTCATTTCAACCTGATGACTAGCTGGTGAGCAAGTTGAGGTAGGTTAATGGTCTTAATAATCCATAATCCCATCAAAATGCTCAGTGACCACTGCAAGTACTGTACCAACTCTGTGGACAGTACCTTCCTGGCAGTGTTGCCCAAGATAAAAAGGCTGAGTTGACAAATGCCCACCTTCCAAATTTCATTAGTTTACAATATAAGGATTGGCGGGCCTTAGAGACTATCCAGTCTAATCTGCTTTACCAGAGGAGGAAATGGAGACCCCAAGAGGGGTCACACTTGCCCAGGGTCACACAGTTGGGAGATCACAGGCTAAATCCATCCTTGACTCCCAGTCTAGTGTACTTCCCTACTGAGACTCCCATTGCCTTCTAAAACCAGAAAAACCTGCTAAAGCTAAAACTCTAATTGCCTATTTTCCGTTTGTTATAAACATAACCACCAACGTTTTCTACAACTTACTCTCTGTCTGGCACTTCTAGAGGCTCTCTGTAAACTAACTCACTGAATCTTCAAAACAACCCAATCGGGCAGGTTCTAATGACTATCCCCATTGCACCAAAGGAAAACCACAGGTAGAGAGAGGTCACACAGCCAGGAGAGAGCTGGCGCTGTCTGACAGTCTGGCTCCAGGGTCCCCACTGTGATTCACTTTGTTACACTTTTAAAGAATTTCTTTAAGTTGTAAAGCAATGGAAGAAAAGGAACAGCCTTTAAGCCACAAATGGCATGGTAACTTGTGTTTGCCAGTGAAACTGGGAGCTAAACCATTACTTCATTAACAGGCAATTTATCTCTTGATTAACATAGTAAGGGAAGGTCTGTATATTTCAACAGTTAGTTAACATTTGAAGTGTGTTTGAAGTAAAATGGTCATGTGCACACCTCTCAAAGTCTACCACATGAAATAGGCTAGTTTAGAGGGTCTCTTCTGGACATGATACCAAGAAAAGCAAACATGTCATTGCCCATCTCCACCTCTGCTGGGCTTCACTCACACATACAAGGTTTCTTTTTCAAGAAACTACTTTCACAGTAATTTTTTACACAAGTGAAACTTCAGATTGAGGGAAAATTTAAGGAAAAATCACCTCTGAAGAATAAAAATCCATTTGATAAAAAGGTTCCAAATGAAGATCACTGGAACAAATGCCCAATATTCAATTACATGACGTTTTTGCTTTCCCTCATTTAAAAAAATCATGTCAAATCTCATTACCTTGGTTATCCAGGAGAAGTAGTCCAGGAGCAGTAATGGTAGAAATAAGCAAATTACTACTGTGCCAAGATCAAATTAAGGAAAAAATTACAGTTGATTAAGATGCTCTATCATATAAAGGTACTGGCATTTTACCAGTCACATGTCTTAGTGTCAAGTGTGCAAAAGCCCAGTCAAAATGCAACAGATCCTGGGGTGCCTGGTGGCTCAGTCAGTTAAGCCTCCAACTCTTGATTTCGGCTCAGGTCATGATCCCAGGGTCCTGGGATCAAGCCCTGCAAGGGTTCTGCACTCAATAGGGAATCTGCTTGGGATTCTGTGTCCCCGTCAACTTCTACACTACCCCCACCCCCAACAACAGTGAGCTCATGTGCATTACTCTCTTTCAAATAAATAAATCTTTAAAAAAAGAAAATGCGACAGATCCTAAAAACTCTAAAATCAGAAGAGTAATGTCTCAGATCTGAAATCAACAGAAATTTAGAACCCAAAATAGCAATTACCCAACCTGACCCATCTCTTTGTACCAAAGTCACATGAAAGAATTATCCTATAGCTTCTCTGTTTGGCTAAAGCAATCTAAGTACAAATGTTATTAGACAAAACCTACAGCAATTAGATCCTAGCTTATCAGTAAATTAAAGCATAATAAAATTAGTCAGCCTAGGAGCTGGAGAGTAATTTGGGCTCTACCATCCTCTACCAGAGTTATCTGGCAGTACCATGGTAGCCAAGCCCCAATCATAAAAGGTTTTCCAATATTTATAGCATCCATTTTTCTGCGGAGTCTACTTGTCATAAACTCTGACCAGACTTTACATTAGAGCTTAAGTACCAACAGAGTATTTACTTTTTTTTTTTTAAAGATTTTATTTTTATTTATTTGACAGAGAGATCACAAGCAGGCAGAGAAGCAGGCAGAGAGAGAGGAGGAAGCAGGCTCCCCGCCGAGCAGAGAGCCCGATGCGGGGCTCGATCCCAGGACTCTGAGATCATGACCCGAGCCGAAGGCAGCGGCTTAACCCACTGAGCCACCCAGGCGCCCCGAGTATTTACTTTTGAACACAATGACTAATATAAGTATTGTATTCCAGGGTTTGGGGGTTTTTAAAGATTTTATTTATTGGTACACCTGGGTGGTTCAGTTGCTTAAGCATCTGCCTTCAGCTCAGGTCATGACCCCAGAGTCCAAGGATCAAGCTCCACATCATGCTCTCTGCTCAGTGAGGGACTTGTTTCTCCCTCTCCCTCTGCCTGCAGTTCTGCCTATCGAGTGAGAGAGAGCACTGAGCTGAGAGAGGGAGAAGCAAGCTCCCCACGAGCAGAGAGCTCAATCACAGGATCCCAGGATCATGACCTGAGCCAAAGGCAGACACTCAACTGACTGAACGACCCAGGCGCCCATATTCCAGTTTTAATACCCATTTAGAGTACTTTTCCCTTTCCCATATAGCATATAGTAAAGGCCATGTATCAGAACTCACCTGCAATTTCTGCCTAATTTGTCTGAGCCACCACAGAACTTTCTCAGAAAAGTACAATGAGAAAATATCCTAAACTCTTCTGCAGTACTCACATGATTAAAAAAAAAAAAAAAAAAAAGGTGTGAACCCCAAATGAGGCCCCTGATGAAATTTCATCGAGCCTTATTTACCATTTTCCTCTTTTAAGTGTTTCTAAACTTAAAGTCAGGACAGGTGCTTCAAAGGAAAGTCTAATGACACCTGTTACATAACCTGTTCTTGGGTTGGCCAGGTTATATGGTTGTTACAAGGAAGAAAGCAGTCCAAAGCAGAACAAACACTAATTCTCTGTTCTCCATTCTAATATGAGCCAGGACATTCCAGTCACATACCCAGTAGCTACCTGCGTGCCTCAGTTTCCCTAACCACTAAACTTGAGGTCTGAGGTGATCCAAATTCCTATTTAATCAAAAAGTTCACTGCAGTGTTCATAGCATTGAAATACTACGTTGTAGAAAGAAATTCCAAGGGTTTTTGCAGTACTCATTTCTTATCCCCCAAATACTCCAAAGGAGTTAGCTCTGCCGTGAATGAAGAGGAGGCAAATACAAAGATGTTTTAAGAATATATGTAAAACCCAAAATATATCTAGAAACCTTGAGGGATATCATGGTACTTGGACTGTCATGTGCAATGGACAACCTACAAAACCTAGTAAGACAGGTCTCTGTTTTTGCTGTGGAAACAGGATTTCGCTTTCCCTGACAGCTTCAGGGCCTAAGAACACAGGATGACAACGCTTCAGAAAACGAGAGACCCCCTGGGACCATAAATGATGAGGGCTTTTGGTTGTTGTCCTTGTTTTGTTTGAGATTTGGTTTTTTGTTTTTTCCTTTCTTACCCAGTTGCTGCGGGGCTGGTGGTAAACCTCCGTAATTCTGGGTCTGCAGGGATTTGTCCAGACCCAGGCGGGGGTCAAAGAGAGGAAGCTACGCAAACACAGATGTTGCTGCCTTTCCTCGACCCACCGCGCTGTAACCAATAGGGGGACGCTGTGGGTTCCTAGGGAGGCAGATGGATTCTCTCCTGGAAATCTAATTGGCGTCTGGGAAACCAGAGCTAGGTTTCCAAGGCGGCCTCATCACCCAGCTTCCACACAGCCTCGACAGAAAAGGATGCCTCCTTGGCGGAGCACAAGCCCATCATCATGACCCCTAAGGAAACTTTTAGCACGAGAAGGTTAGGGTACCTTTCACTCACATCCCAGGTATTCAAGGAACAAATGAATCCCTAAGAGTAAGATCCGACGGAATGCCGGCTGCCTCCTCCCAATCAAGTAACTACAGATTCCTTTGAAAACACGAGCAAATATCTCCACAGAAAAGAAGTGATAGCGCTGGTACCACGAGCTTGGTCTGCTCTCTGGGGGGCCCCAGCCCCACCAAGAACCCTCACGCCAGAGGCGAGACACTAATGGGGAACCAGCTTTCGAGACACCCCCTTCTCCACTGCAAGGTTGCATTTCCTTGGGGGAAATTTTCCTTCCATCCGCCCATCCCGGGACCCTGTATAGCGGAGTCGGCGGGGGCTGCAAGGAGAGGGACCGCCGCCTTCTCTGTGCGCTCCCGGCCGCGCGACGCGAGCGACCCCACGCTCCGCAGCTGCCGCCGCCACCGCGCTGGACAGTGCAACCCTTTGCACTTGTTGCTGTCCCCGAGGGACCCGGAGGCGGCGGCCATCCCTCGCGCCACTGAAGCCACAGCAGCACCCACCTGTCCACCTCAGCTGTCCCTCGCGTCCCCCAGTACCCTGGAGAGAGTATTTCTGGGACAGAGAACTCAGGCGAAGGGAACAAACTTTTCTGCCCTGAGCTACAGGGAGACGCGGGGGATGGAACCCTGAAGAGCACCTACCTGGAGCTAGGGCCCCCACTGCCTCCGGAACCCCAGCGAGGCGCTGCGCCCCGCGCCCTGCCCGAGGGCGTCTGGAACGCGCCCAGGTCCGCTGCCGCCGCCGCCGCCCAGGGCCGGGAAGGCTCTCGCCGAAGCTGCCAACGCCCGGCGGCCGCAAGGCTGGGGCCAAGGCGGAGGGGGCGGAGCCGCGGGCGCGCTCCCGGAGCCTGCCCGCTGCGCCTGCAGCTCCGGCCGCCCCCGCTCGCTCCGCGCCTGCCGGCTGCCACTGGATCACCGCCTGCTCACCTCCGGGCCGCCGCATCACATGGCCAGGCCCGCCCGCCGCCGCGCCCGCCACCGGCTCCAGGACGAAACCTGAAGCGGCCCGACCGCGCTGCCTCCGCCAGCCCCCTCCCGGCGCGCCTCGGCTGCCCCCGCTCCCAGTCCCGGGGCGCAGAGACGGGCGGAGGCCGGCGCGGCCCTACGGGGCGGGAGGAGGGCGAGGTCGTGTCCCGGTTGCGGCGCCCGCGCTCCCCAGCCCCCCATGGGCCTCGCCTTGGCGCCGTCTGAGGATCTCTTTTTCTCCTTTCTGAAAGGAGTTGGCCATGCCCGAGGGAGGCTGAGCCTGTTCACAACTAAAAGCCACCACACCGGTGACAGAACGTGGCCCAAGGGTGACTGACAAATAAGACGCCCTCTTGATGCTCGAGGTTCCCAGCCCTCTGTCCCAGAGCCGTGCGACCTTCATTCTCTTCGGGCTCGTGCATGCAAGTAGCTCCCCCTACAAGTCCTCATAACTGAAGAAATTTTCAGGAAAATCCTAACCTGTTTTTACAAGGAAAAACAGCGTGGGAGGGACTCCCTTACCATCCAGTGCGCTTTTCCGGTTCCACTGATGGTAACCCCAAGCAGAGAAGCTTCTCCTTCAGCCCGGTCTTCAAAACACAGACTGCAGACCACCTTGAAAGGCGAAATTGCCAAAATGACTTTTCTCGAGAGTACCCTGAGTCTCTGTTTTTCCTGTGAAGACCTGCCACCCACAGGACCCGCACAGGGGTGTGGCCGCAGGAAGCTGGCCACCGAGACCACCAGCCAGAAAGGAGCATGCCTATCTGGCCTTCGTCAACACCTCTCCCGCGTCTTGGCTATTTGTGCCTCTCTTCTCAGCCTCACCTTGTCGCACCCACTTCGCAGATAGAGCTCCCGAGGAAGATAGCGAAACAACACCGGTCCGCCTCCAAAGTCCTTAGCCCTGTTCCAAGGCAAAGGTCTGCCATTCTGCCTTCATAATTGGGCGCCCCAAACCGGACCACACTCCTAACCCAAGCTGCAGTCCTTGTCGCTTCTGTTTCACAAGGGGATGAACCCTAGGCTTGACCTCGGGCACTGCCTTTAACAAAAAATAAAAAAAATTAAAAAATAAGAATTCCTGCCCATGGCAAGACTTCAAGATACTCAAGATTAAAACAATAATATTCTTTTCAAAAACAAACAAAAAAATTCCAACCAAAAAAATGTCTACTGGAGACTAATCAAATCAACCCACCAAACAAAAATGGGTCCCAATTTCTGTTAAGCAAAAACATCAACCTGTTAATGGCCCTTGTTTTTAGTAGTTTTTACATCACTAGTGTGGAATCATTGTATATTTTTTTTCTTTCTCCTTCCTCCCTTTTTTTTCATTAATTAGGTCAAATATATAGCAAGAAAAAAGGGAGAAAATGTGGGAGGAGGAACAAGAATTATAAGAAATTACCTAAAACTCTCTCCCACACTAAAAAGAAACAAGCAAAACTAGTAATTGTGGAATCTTTTCTAACTAAGGACATATAATCATGCTATCTGTAGTTTTCTTGCCTTCTCTAGAGCACCGAGCTTGATCAATATTTAAATAAGTACTTGGCTTTCAACTTCTCTAGGTTCAAATATTAAGCAAAGTGTACTCTAGCAACCTTAAAAGAAGCCTGTGAATATATGAGGCAGGTAGGTATCAGGTGTGTAAATAACCCTTTGCATCTCACTGATTCTGCTACTCCAGATACAGGTTACTCTGGACACTGAGCACTTAACTTGGCCAGGACCACATTTGGTTAGAATTCAAAGACAATGGATTGTCAGTACCCAGACAGGGGACATTCACCCAACAAGAAACCAGGTTGGAGGGGCGCCTGGGTGGCTCAGTGGGTTAGGCCGCTGCCTTCGGCTCAGGTCATGATCTCAGGGTCCTGGGATCGAGTCCCGCATCGGGCTCTCTGCTCAGCGGGGAGCCTGCTTCCCTCTCTCTCTCTCTCTCTCTCTGCCTGCCTCTCTGTCTACTTGTGATCTCTCTCTGTCAAATAAATAAATAAAATCTTAAAAAAAAAAAAGAAAAGAAAAGAAAAGAAACCAGGTTGGTAATTCAGCTAGAAAAATTCTCACTTCCTGGTAAGTATGATGCCACCGTCCTTCCCAGTTCAGTTCTGTCTTTCCTATATTCAGTCTCCATTCATCCTTAGACACCTCAGACAGACCTCCTCCATAAACCCTTTCTTTATAGTCCTGGTTTCTGCCAGCCTCTGAACTCGGACAAAGTTTAATGACCTTACCACAGTTGAGCATGTGATTATAGTCACTGTCATATGTTGGACTGTTAGAGGTTCTTATCCTCTCTTGTCATCTCAAGAACAAAGACTGTTTTTTATCCTCGTCATCTCCAGTCTTAACACAGGGCCCATATGGAGTATTTAATATTTGTATGGAGACTCTAGCTCTGGAGTTTGTTTGTTTGTTTGTTTGTTTGTTTGTTTGTTTGTTTTAAGATTTCATTTATGGGGCACCTGGGTGGCTCAGTCCATTAAGTATCTGCCTTTGGCTCGGGTCATGATCCCAGCGTCCTGAAATCAAGCCCCAAGTGAGGCTTCCTGCTCCGTGGGGAAACTGCTTCTCCCTCTCCCTCTGCTGCTCCCCCTGCTTGTGTGTTCTGTCTCTCTCTCTCTCTCTCTCTCTCTGTCAAGTAAATAAAATCTTTTAAAAATATATATATAAATAAAAAATAAAGATTTTATATATTTATCTGACAGAGTGCAAGCACACAAGCTGGGGGACAGCACAGAGAGAGGGAGAAGCAGGCTCCCCTCAGAGCAGAGAACCTGATGTGGGGCTGGATCCCAGGACCCTGTCATCATGACCCAAGTCAAATCCCAGGACCCTGCAATCATGACCCGAGCTGAAGGCAGATGCCCAACCAACTGAGCCACCCAGGCGCCCCAGCTCGGAAGTAGTTAATATTTGTTTTTTAAGTGAACAATCTCATCCGTTATGTAGGAAGGAAAATTTATATCGCAATTTTCAAACTTCTCTTAAATGGTTTAGAATTGCTCTAAATTCTATTATCTACTTAATTCTTTCCTGCTTTTCATTCTCAAAAACTGAACAATTGTAAATCTGATGTTTGGCCACATGTGTTAGGAATTTAACTGATGTTTTCTTTTCTTTCTTTTTTTTGGGGGGGGGGGAGGATTTATTTATTTATTTGACAGAGAGAGAGAGATCACAAGTAGGCAGAGAGGCAGGCAGAGAGAGAGGGAGAAGCAGGTTCCCTGCTGCGCAGAGAGCCTGATTCAGGGCTTGATCCGAGGACCCTTAGATCATGACCTGAGCCGAAGGCAGAGGCTTAACCCAGTGAGCCACCCAGGTGCCCCAAACCGATGTTTTCTAAATAAAAGCATGATACTAGAAGACCATAGATGTAAGAATGGAGGAGGGGATACAGATTTTAGCATGAGAAATACGATGGCCTCAGAAGATCCAACCCTGCTAGCCTCCATGTCCTCATCTGTAAGTGGGCATAAAAATACTATTTACGCACACTGTGAAGATTAAATGACTGAAGGTGACTATTGGACACACCATAAGGATGCAGAAATGGTGGCAACCAATATTTCAGAATATGGATACATTAGTACACTTCACAGCTTTGAGATAATTAATAGAGTGTGTCAGACTCTGAGATAAGAATCTAGTTATGGAGTAACCACCTGGTTGCTTAGGTTGGGAAGGTTAGGGAACAGAGAAGAAGTCAGCTTGATCAAAACCAGGGGACAATCTTGTGGGAAAGCTCTCACAGTTTTAATTTTGGCTACACATTAGCATCACCAGGGAAGTGCTAAAAACAAAACACAACAAAACAACTTAGGTTCCCATAATCCCACACCAGACCAATTATTTCAGACTCTCTAGGGTGGGAGGGGATGCCCTGGTATTTTCTTAAGGCTCCCAGGTGTTCCCAATGACTGGGAACATCTGGACTAACATAACTGAATTTTTGCCCCTGGAGAAGGGTGAGAGCCAGCCCTCAATTATATGAGTTTAGGGAATCAGCTCTTCCCTTTCTGCCAACGGTGAGCTATCCTGTGTAAACCCCTGGCCACTAGTGCTCCAGTGTAAGGTGCTTGTGAATCACCTGTGGAGTTTTTCAAAATGCAAATCCTGACTCAATAACAGATGGAGGGATACTGTGCATTTGTGGCAAGCTCCAAGGGATGCCGTGGTGCTGGTCCGAGAAGCAAAATAACAGATCCACGCCAGACCTTAGAAACAAAAGTAGAGACTTAGTCACCTTGTTTCAAGAGAAGTCCTGACATCTCTCAATATTTTTAATCAATTAGTATTTATTATGCACCAACTATCCACACAATGTAATTTGCAGTCTTTTAAGAAAGAAGAGGCCGTTGCCAGCCAGTTTTAAATGTGAGGCCTTCCATAAAGAGAAAGCACAACCTCTCAAACAGGCCTAACTGCTCCACTAGGTACAGGAGCCTCACTGCCCAGAGCCCATGGTACTTACAGGGGCCAAAGAAAATGTTGTCATTTCTTTTAAAATCAGAAGAAAAAAGATGAACTTTTAGTTCAAGTAAAAAAAAATTTAAGACATAATATGTTTATCTTTATAACAATGAAATAATAATTTATTCTATCATATTTTTTTAAGGAAGAAGGGACTCATGAAGGCAAGTGTCTGTAAGGGCCCACAAAAGTCACAATGTGGCTGTGTGTTTTAGTCTTGGGTATTTTTTTTTTTAAAGATTTTATTTATTTATTTGACAGACAGAGATCACAAGTAGGCAGAGAGGCAGGCAGAGAGAGAGAGGAGGAAGCAGGCTCCCCGCGGAGCAGAGAGCCGGATGTGGGGCTCGATCCCAGGACCCTGGGATCATGACCTGAGCCGAAGGCAGAGGCTTTAACCCACTGAGCCACGCAGGTGCCCAAGTCTTGGGTATTTTAAGGAAAGCATACAAGGTTGCTACAACAACACAGATATTAGAACATTCCCATCATCACAGAATGTTCTTTTGGACAGTGCTATTTGGGGTTGGTTTTGGGAAAAGAGGAGTCCACTCTTCCAGGACACTGTGAAATGCAAGGCCGGTTTGGGAAGTATGCAGACTCTAGCGCAGACATTTTTTTTGTTTGTTTTGCTTTTGTTTTCTACAGCTTCCCAGTTATTCAGTTACTCTGTTCTTTTCCAAACCTCTCAAACCAAACTTGGTAGGAAACCAACTATTGGTTGATACTACCCTGCCCTTCAGGGAAGCCAGGCCTTTTGGACTTGCGAAGGGCCGGTAAATCCTACCCTTGATTCACCTGAGGAAGTACAGAGGCTTTCCCCAGGATCTAGAATATTCTTCACGTCAGAAAGTGATTATTTGCATCACTGATTTGTTTAGGTTTTTTTCCTTGCCAAAATGGCTCCAGCTCTTCCCAAATTGTACCTGACTTCTTAAATTGTAAACCTACTCAAAGGCAACTTTTTGATCTCCAGGGCATAATTGTCCAAAGCAGTCCAGCTAGACAACACCCCGAATGCATGTGTCTGTAGATCTTCTGTCAGTTAGCAAGTTTGTTTCTAAGAACCTTACTGGGATGCTCAGGTATGGGTTGCGGAGTCAAGTAACTCAACAGCTAGCTTTTCTCCAGTGCCCTGACACCTGCTAACACCCACATGAGCATATTAAATCCCAGCCTGGAGCAAGTTTTCACAGTTATAAGATAAACGCTCTTAAAAAACAGAGTTGATCATTGAGATAATAACACCTTTTTAATTAGGGAGGTACAACTCAGCACCAATAATACACATGGAAACTAATGTGTGTGCAGCTGTCATAGGGGCTGTAATTACGTTGAAGACTTCTGGTGACATGCCAGGTGAAGAGAATGGAGAGTCATAGTGTTCTGCCCCTGACATCACTTGGAAGCCTCAAAACGCATGGATAGCTTTGGGCAGCTATTACTCATTAAAGAGGATCGAGATCCTGTTTTTCCATTTACAAAGGGCAGGCAGGGGAAGGGAGAAGACAGGAAAAATCTATAAATAAAACTGGTATGACTTGGTTAACCTCCACCACCAACAACAAAACCTATATAAAAATATTTTACCTCAGCTTCTTAAAGTTCAAATGCAGATCCATTTGATGGCTTTGGGAACCCAAGAGCAAAGTTTGGAATCTTGCCACTAAAGGATCCAAGAATTTCTTCTTCAGAGGCTGAGTAAACTATCCTACAATTTCTGAATCCAACTCCAAAGAGCAAGATAGTTGAGGCACAGTGCCGTGCACAGGAACTGTGTTGTTGTCTATTTTCAGTTCTGAAAAGATCTCAATTCCACACTCCCCTGAAGTTGAATACTTTGGCAGAGCTCTTTCTTCTGCACTCTGAGGAGGTAGAGAGGGCAAGTAAGCTTACAGAGGCCCTGATCCTCCAACAAGAGATTTAAGAATCATCCATGGGGCACCAGGGTGGCTCAGTCAGTTGGGCAGCTGCTTTGGACTCAGGTCATAATCCCACGGTCCTGGGATCAAGCCCTGCATTGGGCTCCCAGCTCAGCTGGGAGTCTGTTTCTCCCTCTCCCTCTGCCACCTCCACCCACCCACCACTCATGCTCACTCACTCGCTCTCATTCTCTGAAATAAATAAATAAAATCTTAAAAAAAAAAAAAAATCAACCATGATGTACAGAAGGACACTAAAAGACTGGGGAAAAATAAAGAGTCTAAAAATAACACCTTTGGGACGCCTGGGTGGCTCAGTTGGTTAAGCAGCTGCCTTCGGCTCGGGTCGTGATCCCGGCGTCCTGGGATCGAGTCCCACATCGGGCTCCTTGCTCATCAGGGACCCTGCTTCTCCCTCTGCCTCTGCCGGCCATTCTGTCTGCCTGTGCTTGCTCTCTCTCTCCCTCTCTCTCTCTGACAAATAAATAAATAAAATCTTTAAAAAAAAAAAAAAACACCTTTAATTCTTCTTTTTAAAACCTAAATTGTCCTATCCAGAACCTACCACAAAAGGCAGTTAATTCTCCTTTAAATTATCACACTCTGATATTACTTCATAAAGCAAATAATTTGTTGTTTTTCATTTTGAAAAAAAAAATCATTTCAGCCAACCACGGTAGTTGAGCATAGGAAACAACCACAACAGAGCAGAGGACGAGTTCAGAGGCTTAGATGACAGCCTCTGCCTTCTCCCTCTAGAGTGGGAGACAGCAGACTTTCTGTGAAGGACCAGATAGTAAATTCTTTAGTCTCAGTGTATGGTCTCTGTCACAACCCTTCAACTCTGCTGCTGGAGTACAAAAGCAGTGATAGACAATATGCGGACAAATGAGCATTGTCTGTGTTCCAAAAATTTCATTTACAAAAATAGATGGTTGGCGGGGTGTTCCATACAAGCTATAGTTTGCCTGCCCACTGTTCTGGACTACTGGAATAATGTGGGGAGCTTTTAAAACCACTAATGCCCAGGTACAACCTCAAATATAGACAGCTAGTCATGTGGAAAGCCACAACATGACAAAAAACTGTCCAAATTAAGCTTTAGCACTAAACTATAGAAATTAATAATCAAGCTATAGAAAATAAAACAATGCAGGGAACTTTTCATAAATTCTCATGTATAGTTCAGAGATATTTATATTTTGAAAAGTATCAAACAAGAACAAGATGCTATGAGGGCACCTGGGTGGCTCAGTTGGTTTGGGCGACTGCCTTAGGCTCAGATCATGATCCTAGGGTCCTGGGGTGGAGTCCCACATCTGGCTGTCCCTGTTCTGTGGGGAGCCTGCTTCTCCCTCTCCCTGTGCCTGCCACTCTCCCTGCTTGGGCTCTCTCACCTTCTGTCAAATAAATTAATAAAATTAAAAAAAAAAAAAAGAACAAGATGCTATGAAAAATGGAATAATCAGAGGGAAGACAAGAAACTATACATGAAAATTGAGAGGCACCTGGGTGGCTCAGTTGGTTAGGTGTCTGCCTTCGGCTCAGGTCATGGTCCCAGGGTCCTGGGATCAAGCCCCAAGTTGGGCTCTCCTCTGGGTGGGAAGCCTTCTTCTTCTCCCTCTGCCTGCTGCTCTGCCTACTTGTGCGCTCTCGCTCTCTCTCTCAAATAAATAAGTACAATCTTTTTTTTTTTTTAAAGATTTTATTTATTTGACAGAGAGAGATCACAAGTAGACGGAGAAGCAGGCAGAGAGAGAGAGAGAGGGAAGCAGGCTTCTTGCTGAGCAGAGAGCCCAATGTGGGACTCGATCCCAAGACCCTGAGATCATGACCTGAGCCGAAGGCAGCAGCTTAACCCACTGAGCCACCCAGGCGCCCCAAATAAGTAAAATCTTAAAAAAAAAAAAATTAAAAATACAATATAATAAAATCTAAAAATACAACATAGTAAAGTTTAAAAATTCAAAATTCAGTTAAAAACTCAACAGAGGATGTTGAAGATAAAATTGATGACATATCCCAGAAGTTTAAAAAATAATGCACAGAAAATATAAAATCAAAAACAAAAGTGTTTTAGGATAAATCTCTCATATTCAACATCCCTCTAAAAAGAGTTCCAGGAAAAGAGAGAAAGGAAAGAGAAAGAAATTATCAAAGATACAATTCTTTCATTTAACTCAGTAGCAAAAATATCTGATTTTAAAATGGGCAGAACTGAATAGACATTTTCCCAGGGAAGTCATCCAGATAGCTGAAGGTACTTGAAAACACACTCAACATCATCAGTCAACACAGAGATAAAAGACAAAATAAAGAGACAACAGATAAGTGTTGGTGAGGATGTGGACGTGGGGAAACTTTGTACAGTTGGTGGGAGTGTACATTGCCTCAGCCACTATGGAGGTTCCTCAGAAAAATTAAAAATAGAGCTTTAATATGATTTAGCAATCCCATTCTTGGGTATTTATCCAAAGGAAATGAAAACAATATTGCTGAAAAGATACCTACTCTCCCATGTTCATTGCAGTATTATTCACAATAGCCAAGATATGGAAATGATCTAAGTGTCCATCAGTGGATGAATGGATAAAGAAGATGGGAACTTTATAGATACATACACACATATGTGTATGTGAGCACACATGTACATAGGAAAATATTACTCAGCCATGAGAAGGAAGGAAATCCTGCCCCTTAAAACAACATGAACAGAACTTGAGGGCATTATGCTAAGTGAGATAAGTTGGAGGAACACAAATACTGGTATCATTTGTATGTGGAATCTAAAAAGAACCGAGGGGCACCTGGGTGGCTCAGTGGGTTAAGCCTCTGCTTTTGGCTCAGGTCATGGTCTCAGGGTTGTGGGATCAAGCCCTGAGTCAGGCTCTCTGCTCAGCGGGGAGCCTGTTTCTCACCCCACCCCACCCCCGCCTGCCTCTGTGCCTGCTTGTGATTTCTCTCTGTGTCAAATAAATAAATCTATTAATTAATTAATTAATTAATTAATTAAAAGAACGGAACTTGTACAGAAACAGAGTGTAGAATGGTGGTTACCAGGGACTGGGAGAGGAAGAAACTGGGAGAAATCTGCCAAAGGGTACAAAGTTGCAATTAGGAAATGAATACGTTCTGAGGATCTAATGCACCGTGCAGCGATTACAGTCAATAATACTGTATTAAGGGGCACCTGGGTGGCTCAGTGGGTTAAAGCCTCTGCCTTCAGCTCAGGTCAGGATCTCAGGGTCTTGGGATCAAGCCCCACATCAGGCTCTCTGCTCGGCAGGGAGCCTGCTTCCTCCCCCCTCTCTCTCTGCCTGCCTCTCTGCCTACTTGTGATCTGTCAAATAAATACATAAAATCTTTAAAAATAATAATAATAATACTGTATTAAATACTTCAAATTGATGAAAACCTAGATCTTAAACGTTCTCAAAACAAAAAAGAAATTATAATTATGTGTTGTGATAGTAGTAGCTCATCCTAGATTGGGGATCTTTTTATGATATACACATGTACTGTTTAGTTGGTTGTATTTTACTGGTTAAGATGCAGTGTGGTTGAGCCGAAAGAGTGTGGACTTTGTCATCACAACTTGCTAACTCTGTCCCTCCAATGAGTTACTTTCTCTCCTGAAGACGCACTTTCATCACCCTTAAACGGAAGGTCATTACATGAATCTTATGGGCATTTTTAAGATTTGGTGAGGACTGGAGCCTAATACTCAGCCAGAACGTGGTAAATGGTAGCCTGCAATATTATTTGTGTCCTTCCTATTGGCTCTAAGGGCTTTAAGGTCTCTAAATATCTTCCTTGTCTTTCTGTGAACTCCCAGTATTCTTCACAATACTGGATGCCCTGCCCCTGAGGGGACCTCTCACCTGGAAGCCCTTTCCTATTACTCATGCCTAGGCCTCGCCCCTGGACGTGATGGTTCAGCAGCTCCCAGGTGCATCCTGCGCATGTGTATTTTGTTTTTTGTTTTGTTTTGTTTTGCTTTTTTTAAAAGGTTTTATTATTTATTAATTTGCCAGGGAGAGAGTGTGTGTATAAGCGGGGGGAGCAGCAGGCAGACCAGGCGGAGGGAGAAACAGGCTCTCTGCTCAGCAGGGACCCCAGTGTGGATCCCAGGACCCTGGGATCATGACCCAAGCCAAAGGCAGACCCTTAATGACCGAGCCACCTGGGTGTCCCTGAACACGTATATTTTCAAAATGCTACCTGGGTATTTCTGTTAGGTGCCCTTTAGGAAACACCAGTATAACCTGCACTCCCTTCTTTAAGCTACTCTTGGCAACAGTTTCTAGAAAGCCAATTTCTCACTGGTCGCTGGTCTCACCCACTGGCATGACAAGGAGCTGCAATCTGGATCACCGCCTCAGACTCAGGGTGATGGCAGCTAACGCTCTGCTTAACATAAACCAGGCACTGTTCTAGGACTTCACTTCTATTAGCTCATTTAAGCCTCACAACACTAGAGATGCTGTTGGCTACCGGGCTATCTCACTTTTTACCAAGAAAGAAACCAGTAAGTGGCAAAGCCCAGATTTAAACCCAGCTCAAACTTACAACCCCTGCCCTATAGAGCCTCACACGATGAGCTTCAGGAGACCTCAGGAGTCACATATTTCTTTATGGTCAAACCAACCCCAGTCGCCATGCTGTCCACTTCTGCCTTGGTCCATCTGGGTCCACCCCCAACCTCAGCCCTCTCATCTTCTTGGTCTGCTCAGCCAAATACATTATGGAAACCAGACTGCAGATCTGTGTTTTTCTCCTGATCCCCCGCACCTTCATTCAGTCTCTCCCTCCAGAAAACTCAGCAGCCCCCTCCACTCTGCGTTGGGTCAAATGCCTTTGTCTGCCCTTCCCGACTCTGTGCAGCTCTTGGTAACTGAACTTACTGGATGGTATTTGGATGGTCTGTATGTGCTTCTGTCTCCCTCAGCAGAGAGTTCACTGAGGTCAGAAGTACATTTTAATCATCTTTAAAAGAAAAAAGGATTTTATTTATTCATTTGAGACAGAGAGGGAGGGAGGGAGAGAGAATGAGCAGGGGAAGCTTCAGGGAGAGGGAGAAGCGACTCCCCATTGAGCAGGGAGCCCAAATCAGGGCTTGATCCCAGGACCCCAGATCATGACCTGAACCGAAGGCAAATGCTGAACCAACTGAGCCACACCAGTGCCCCTGTTTTACTCATCTTTGATTCTCTGATGCCATATAAGATGTGGCAGAAGACACATATAACTTTTTTGTTGAATAAACAACATCGGCTTCCATGACACCACCCTCAAGCTTCCAGCACGGACTTACTAACGCAGCTCTGGAGTCTGAGGCAAGAAGGCACATACCATGGGCCCCTACTTAGACTCGTTATTTTTTCCTACTTTCTCTTGCAAACCCTGCCCCAATATAATTATGCTTTGTTTTCACTTATTCTGCAGGTGAGAAGCCAGGGTCCTAACCATCTTACTTAATCTGCAATAGATATGCTCCCATTCACATCCCTGCTTTCCCAGCAAGAGAGTACTCTTTATCCTAAATTCTCCCTTTTCCACCCTACCTGGACTTAATCTTAGGGGACCTACGACAGCATGCAAAATGGGGTCCTGGAAGTTCGAAATGGAGGCTCCATTAAAAAATAGACTTGTGGGGCGCCTGGGTGGCTCAGTGGGTTAAGCCGCTGCCTTCGGCTCAGGTCATGATCTCGGAGTCCTGGGATCGAGCCCCGCATCGGGCTCTCTGCTCAGCAGGGAGCCTGCTTCCTCCTCTCTCTCTGCCTGCCTCTCTGCCTGCTTGTGATCTCTCTGTCAAATAAAGAAATAAAATCTTTAAAAAAAAAAATAGACTTGTGACATGCTGAAACACTTTGTGGTTGTCCACATCAAGGTTGCAGATAGAAGCACTCCTGCCTCTATTTTTCAAATGTCGAGGCCTTCAGAATTTGTTGTTTCTTGGGAAGTGCAAGGGGACACAGAAGAGGAGGTGAGGAAAAACTGCCAAGGACAGAAATAAGCCAAATAAAAAAAACACAAAATGGCACTTGCCTTTCAGTTTCTCCTTAAGACTTCATTTGGTTTTATAGATAAAGATATTGTCCTATAGGGACAAGGGACACCTGAGTGGCTCAGTTCAGTTAAGTGTTTGACTCTGGATTTCAGCTCAGGTCATCATCTCAGGGTTGTGAGTTCAAGCCCTACATTGGGCTCTGCACTGAGCATAGATCTCTCTCTCTCTCTCTCTCTCTTCCCCTCCCCCTGCTTGTTCACACACACACTTGCACTCTCTGTCCCCTCTAAATAAATAAAATCTTTAAGAAAAAAAGATATTTTCCTATAATTCCTGCTCATCCCCTAGAACACTTATGATCTTTTCCAAGATTACAAAATATACAATCAACAAACCTCATCTGCCGTCTTTCTCACAATGGCTCCCCTACCCAAGTTACACCAGCAGAGCTCAGCAAAGCCCAGTGTCTGTCTGTCTCACCGGTCATTTTGGCGCTATTAAAATGTGCCACTGAAATGACTTTGGCAGCAAACACAAAGTAAAGTCCTTATAATATTCCTCAGTATAAAACATTGCATTCCTTTTCCACACAATATAAAATGTATAAGAACCAGGTTAAAATAAGAGTGTTCCAGAGGAGAATGGAAAGGGTATTCCTTAAAACTTCAAACTACTGCGTTTAACTTTCACCTTCGATACGGTGACTGCATGACAAATTGTATAAACCATAATAAGTAAACATCACACTGAAAGATTAAAGCTCCAAGTGCGAAGTATCATTAATCATACCAAACACTTATTTGCTTTTCTGTTGGCATCAAAATGTAATTGTTTCTCTGTGAGTTAAACGTACCTCATGGTACAATGCTGATTCAAATCTATGTAGTTGGCAACATAAAAGGGAAACTTTTCATCTTTTGTCCATTGTAGGGACATGTTTTCCTCCAACCAAAATGATCAACTTGAATTAAAGTTTATTCTGTCCTCCTCTATCAACATTGCCAAACCCAGCGGTTCAAGTTTGAGTAAGGAAGAAAGAATGATCTCTGTTTGTTCAGTAGATTAATAAAAGCATAAGGCTTCAGGGGAAAGGGAATGCGCTCACAAACACATTTGAAAATCTGAAAAAATGCTCAGATCTTCACCCCCAAATAATACACATTCACTCATATCCACCAATTTTTACACTTACTTTCCAAGGAGTTCTTATCCACCCCAAAGTCTATGAATGGTCCACAGGTTGAGAACTCACACATTAGAACAAAAACTTCATGAAGTACAGAAATTAAATCACTTCTATTTCTGATAGCAATAGTATACACAAGTGGAACAGTCACTTAATTCTCATTATTAATGGAATATTGTCTTTTTAATTTAATTAGCTTCATATTACCGGAGATTAAAAATGGTAACATTTTGAAGTTAGAAGTTGGTAATAAAAAGCCTTTTAGAGGGCACCTGGGTGGCTCAGTTGGTTAAGCAACTGCCTTCAGCTCAGGTCATGATCCCAGAATCCAGGGATCGAGTCCCGCATCGGGCTCCCGGCTCCACGGGAAGTCTGCTTCTCCCTCTGACCTTCTCTCCTCTCATGCTCTCTCTCACTGTCTCTCTCTCAAATAAATAAATAAAAAATCTTTAAAAAAAAAAAAGCCTTTTAGAAAGCAGCTTTGCAGATCCTTCTTTAACTGACCCCTTACAAAGAGCTCGTCCGTAAAGTTGTGCAAACCAGCTATTTGATAAGCAGTTACTATCTAAAATATGTAAGAAGGAAACTCACACAACTCAACGGCAAAAAGACAAATACTCATATTTAAAAAGAGGCAGACAACCTGAATAGACACTTTTCCAAAGTAGGCGTGCGCGGGGCCAACAGGTACAAGAGGAGGTGCTCAACCTCACTAATTGTCAGGGAAATGCAAACCAAAACCACAAGAAGTGGGTGAAATTAGGGAATG
This sequence comes from Lutra lutra, assembly GCF_902655055.1. Lineage (NCBI taxonomy): Eukaryota > Metazoa > Chordata > Mammalia > Carnivora > Mustelidae > Lutra > Lutra lutra. The sequence continues at coordinate 101,181,666 of NC_062282.1, read as the reverse complement.
TTTAAGCTGAAACAGGATATTTGTATAATCTCAAATATTTCTCAAATACAAAGAGAAAAATAACAAAGGTGGAGAAACCCGGCCCACAGGCCCACAGTGCCTTAAGTAGGGGCTCAAAGTAACATCAGCAGTGAGAGGGCACACGGACGTCATGTAGGCTTGACGTGAGGCTCTTGAGAGAAACGTGGTGTCCTCCTGTGACATTCTAGCCCCAAACATGTAGTCTCATCTCATCATGAGAAAACACCAGACAGCCCCACATCGAGTTAGATGCTACGAGATAACTGACCAGCATTCATCAAAAGTTTCAAGGTCGTGAAAGACAAGGAAAGACAAAGGAATCATCACAGACCGGAGGATATTAAAGAGACACGACAGCTCTATGTGATGTAGGATCCTGGACTGGAGCCGAGAACGGAGAAAGGACACCAGGAAGAAAACTGGAGAAACCGGTATATTTTAGTTACTAGCCCTGCACCCATGTTAATTTCCTTGTTTTGGTGCTTGTACTGTGATTAACAACCCAACTTGTCAACAGGAGGGAAAGCTGGGGAAAGCTGCACTATTCTTGGAATTTTTTGATAAGTCTAAAATGATTTCAAAATAAAAATAAAATAAACCCTAGGGTTTTAAAGCCTTCTGTCCGTGAAGCTGCCATTTTTGTTGCATTCCCCAGAGACCAAAGACTCACTTCCTTGTTTAGTCCTGAGAGAGCAAGTCACCTCCCTCTCTGGCAGCCCTGCTCATGCCCATCTCAAGTCTGATGTTTGCCTCCTCAGAGTTCAGCCTTCAGACTGCAAACAGTTGGCACTTCCTGTATGCCAGCCCCTGTATGGAAGGCCCCTGTGGCCCCTGCCCTCTCAAAGCTTCTGGTACAAATTCAACTTATGTCAGCCACTACTTAAGTGAGTCACCACTCAAATTTTTAAATATTGTTCTCATTCCTGTCTTTCCAGGATGGATCCAGGAGATGACTACCTTTTTGTCCTATACGGTAGAAAGAAATCCAGAGATAAACTAGTCTATGTCACTTCTCGGACTGTTGACATAACAGTTTATATTGGTTGAGCTAAACATTAAATTAGTGTTCCTCTGACTATCAATGACCTCCGTGTCCTGCTTTCTAAGAAAATTGATCACTGAGCACATCGGCTACTTACAGCAATAGCAGAGACAATGTGATATTCACAGGGATAACTGCTTAGCGGGGATGCTTTGCAAAAGCCTGGTGCATTCATCTTTTAGTGACTTAGAAATCACCACATCCATTATTACTTAAAGGAAAAAGAAAAAAAAAAACCTGCAACAAACATCAGAGTACTTTTAGTAGAAACTCACTGACTTAGGCAACCATTGATGTATTTGTAACAAAACAAGAAAATATCAACAAGTCAAACTGTATGAGGAGCTTGGTGATCTGAACCCATGTCAGAGTTTCCCTGTTAAAGATTTCAAATTCTCTGCTTGCAAAATTAGAGTAATATCCACTTCCTATGCCCTCATGGAAGCATTGTACCATGAAATTTTATAAGGCAATGAGCCCTGGGAACTTTCATTAAATATATTCTTCATCCAGGGGTGCCTGGGGGGCTCAGTCAGTTAAGCATCACCCTTCAGTTCAGGTCATGATCCCAGGGTCCTGGGATCGGGTCCCTTATGGGGCTCCTTGCTCAGTGGGGAGCCTGCTTCTCCCTCTGCCTGCCACTATCCCTGCTTGTGCTCTCTCTCTCTAACAAATAAATAATAAACAAAATCTAAAAAAAATGTATATATTCTTCAACCATATCTCAGCTCTAAGAATTATTTCCCCACTTGAGCATGTCTTGATACCACGAAGCCTTTGAATCCTAAACTTTTTTTATGTACTTAAGAGAGAGAGAGAGAGTATGGGGTGAGGAGTAGGGACAGAGGGAGAAGCAGACTCCACTGAGCAAAGAGCCCGATGCAGGACTCAATCCCAGGACCCTGGGATCATGACCTGAGCCGAAGGCAGCTGCTTAACTGACTGAGCTACCCAGGTGCCCCTTAACTCTTCTTCTTCTTTTTTTAAAATTGATTTATTTATTTTATTTTTTATTTTTATTTTTATTTTTTTTTAAAGATTTTATTTATTTATTTGACAGAGAGAAATCACAAGTAAGCAGAGAGGCAGGCAGAGAGAGAGGAGGAAGCAGGCTCCCTGCTGAGCAGAAAGCCCGATGTGGGGCTCGAACCCAGGACCTGGGATCATGACCTGAGCCGAAGGCAGCGGCCTAACCCACTGAGCCACCCAGGCGCCCCTTTGATTTATTTACTTTAGAGGGAGAAATAGAGAGAGAGAGCCTGTCACTCTACCTCCTTGTACATGTGTGCTCTCTCTGTCAAATAAATAAAATCTTTTTTTTTTTCAAATAAATAAAATCTTAAAAAAAAAGAAATTATAGGGGCGCCTGGGTGGCTCAGTGGGTTAAGCCACTGCCTTCGGCTCAGGTCATGATCTTGGGGTCCTGGGATCAAGCCCCACATCAGGCTCTCTACTCAAGCAGGGAGTCTGCTTCCCTCTCTCTCTCTCTGCCTGCCTCTCTGCCTACTTGTGATCTCTCCCTGTCAAATAAATAAATAAAATCTTAAAAAAAAAAAAGAAATTATAGAATAAGGAAATTCAGGGGCGCCTGGGTGGCTCAGTGGGTTAAAGCCTCTGCCTTCGGCTCGGGTCGTGATCCCAGGGTCCTGGGATCGAGCCCCACATGGGGCTCTCTGCTCGGTGGGGAGCCTGCTTCCTCCTCTCTCTCTGCCTGCCTCTCTGCCTACTTGTGATTTCTGTCTGTCAAATAAATAAATAAAATATTTTAAAAAAAAGAATAAGGAAATTCATATATGCTACAGTCACTAAATTAAAGTGCAATTGTCTAGTTTATTCTTTCTCAATTCTTTGTTATCACCTAGATCTTTCCCACTAGAAAATAAGAATGAGTTAGGCAAGTGACCCTCAAAATCTTTTTATCCTAAGTGGACAAGAGTAAAAGAAAGAAATCTGTCCGTGGCTCTCCACTTGCTTCCTATGAGGAAACTGGTTTTGACTCAGCTATTTTTTTTTTATTTACTTTTTTTTTTTAAAAGATTTTATTTATTTATTTGTCAGAGAGAGCGAGGGAGAGAGAGCGAGCACAGGCAGACAGAATGGCAGGCAGAGGCAGAGGGAGAAGCAGGCTCCCTGATGAGCAAGGAGCCCGATGCGGGACTCGATCCCAGGACGCTGGGATCACGACCCGAGCCGAAGGCAGCTGCTTAACCAACTGAGCCACCCAGGCGTCCCAACTCAGCTATTTTTTTTTAATTGGAAGCACTTTGTCAAGCATATATCTCTTAGTACACCTGAAACTAATATAATGTTATATGTCAAGTATATCTCAATTTTTAAAAAACTTGAAAGAATGTATCTCGTATATGAGTCCATTGCATTTATGATTACAGAAAATTGCCAACCCTCATTAAATTAACACAGTTTGTATTTCTAGCCTTTTGGTCAATAAAGTCATCACACAGTCCCAGTTTATATAGTTAATTTGAATATAGGAAAGCTTGCATTTATAAGTATGTTTTTTTTTTTAATTTTTTTAAAAGAGTTTGGGACGCCTGGGTGGCTCAGTTGGTTGGGCAGCTGCCTTCGGCTCAGGTCATGATCCCAGCGTCCTGGGGTCGAGTCCCACATCGGGCTCCTTGCTTGGCGGGGAGCCTGCTTCTCCCTCTGCCTCTGCCTGCCATTCTGTCTGCCTGTGCTCGCTCGCTCTCCTCTCTCTCTGACAAATAAATAAAATCTTAAAAAAAATAAAATAAAATAAAAGAGTTTACTTATTTATTTGACAGACAGAAATTACAAGTAGGCAGAGAGGCAGGCAGAGAGAGAGGGAAGCAGGCTCCCTGCCAAGCAGAGAGCCCAATGTGGGGCTCTATCCCAGGACCCTGGGACCATGACCTAAGCTGAAGGCAGAGGCTTTAACCCCCTGAGCCACCCAGGCGCCCCTATAAGTATGTTTAAAGACATAAACAACTCCATTTAGAATTTCTGCTATAACACTAGTGATCCAGTGGGAACTAACATCTAACTTTTGTGAATAGAGTGGTTAATGTCTAATTTGCATACATTGCAAATCATACCATTTACTTTCAAAATACTTATAAGCAGTCTGTCTCAAGTCCTCAAGTAACTATACCCCTTCTTTTATCTTTTTAAATTTTTTTATAAAGATTTTTATTTATTCAACAGAGATCACAAGTAGGTGGAGAGGCAGGCAGAGAGAGAGGGGGAAGCAGGCTCCCTGCCGAGCAGAGAGCGGGGCTCCATCCCAGGACCCTGAGATCATGACCTGAGTCAAAGGCAGAGGCTCAACCCACTGAGCCACCCAGGTACCCCTTAATTTTTTTTTTTAAAGATTCTTTTATTTATTTGACAGAAAGAGAGAGAACTTGCACAAGCAAGGGGAGAGGCCTGGGAGCCTGACCCAGGACTCGATCCCAAAATCCTGACATGACCTGAACTGAAGGCAGATGCTGAACTGACTGAGTCACCCAGGTGCCTTATACCCTCATTTTATAGTTTATGGGATTAACTCAACCCTTATCTGAGTAGTCCAAATGATGTTAATAATCAGGGGAACTAAGAAAAAGCTCCCAACCAGTGCAGGACTTATAGACTTCACATGATTACAAACATGTGAAAAACAGTAAAGCGGGTAAGACACTTTTCATGTATCATCGCATTTATTCTTGAACAGTCCTGCGAAGGGATGCTAGTCCCACTTGGCAGATATGGAAGCTGAGTCCCAGAGTAGTTGGGACTTGCCCAGGATCATACAGTTTATGTTCTTTTCATTATTCTACATTGTTGAAAAGGCTAATCTTTAATTCAAAAGACTTGGTTAGATTTTATTTCCATATTTCTGGTTAGCATCTAATAATAACTATAGATGGTTTTTGAACTCACTTTGTCAACATAGTGCTAGCCAAGTATCTTGGTTGTTTTGTGAGAGAACTCAACTTTCTACCTAGGAAAACCAGCTTGAGTCACAGAAAGTGCTATGGAAAACTGGGTTTCTCTTGTTATTTGAAATAATACTGCCACCTTGTGGAGTAATGGAGAGCTATCGGTGAAATTGAAACTGCATTAGGACAACTTAACCTATTAAGTTGAGAAACTGAATTATTAGGACAACCTAGACTATTAAGTTGTCCTAATGCACAGTTTCAATTCCACCTGATTAAAATTCTCAATGGGCAATAAAGACAACTTCCAGAAATATTCTGAGTTGTAGATATCAGAAAAATAACATAACCATTGTCTCTTGTATCCATTGATTAAACTGATTGGCACCTCTCTCTGCACAGTGATACAGGAGCCCCGCATAAAAAGGAATGCAGCCGAGCTCTATGCGCTAAAATGCGGCAATCTCTAATAAACACGGAAGAGCAAGTATAATGTGCTCCTATTTGTTTAGAAGTGAGGGCACGCGCACATGTGTGTATAAACAGGTGTACAATACTTGGGGAAGAATACTGCATGGATTGCTTTCCTTACCTTCTGCTCCATCCTCCTGGGTTGCCTTCAGAACGACAGAGTTGCAAGGTTAAAACCCTTATTTCCCAGATTCCATTGCAGATAGCGCTCTGGATGTGAATTTGAGTTCCACCAATCAGATATGTTCACACGGGCTTTGGAAGGAGGAGTGAGGGAAAGGTCAGCTTCTTGTATGTTAGCAAGCTTCCTCTCCAGTCTGCCCAGGTGCTACCGACGTTCCCACACCCTTCATGCAGCTGCCCTAACAGGTACGGTGGGTGATCCTCAATGCTGATTATGGATCACTCTCCCTCCGCACTCACCAGGAGAGCTTCAGCTTTGATTTTCATGCCCTCAACTGCATACCTAATACCCCACCTTGTTGGTCACCACTGATAACTGGCCACTCCCCATCATTTCTTGACCATTCTAGCTCCTGGCTTGCTGTCACGCTCTCCAGCATGCCTCCTGTCATAACTCTGGGCTCTCTCGCCAGCACCTTCCATGTGTCTCACTACCCCTAGCACACAAACTCCTTACACAAACCAACAGCCCATGTGTTTTCACTGTCCTTACTCCCTCATTATCTTATTTCCTTACTCACCCAGCTTGGATTCATAGTCCATTATTCCATATGACATAAATCTCAACAACTACCTTGTCCCTTTCTCGATTATTTTGCATTCACCAGTGAAAACTCCAATGCTGTTGTCTTTGTCTCAAGGTATCCCACAGCTACACCCTTAGCCAAATATGAATAGAAAAAAAAAAAATGCAATCATGCTGATAGGCCTTGCTTCAAATCCATGGCATTAATTTCAGGTGGGCCCTTAGTGCTACTAGTAGTTCTACTTCATTCTCTAGTTCATCCATTCTCCCCAAAATAGTAATAGCTAGCAGAATATTCTACGTACTTTTACTTAATTCTCACAACCACACGACGTGATTTTTTTCTGATGAACAGATGAAGTAAATGCAAAATGGTAAAATAACTTGTCCAAAGACCCATAGCTAGTGAGTGGCTAAGATTCAAACCCAGGCAGATGGCTCCAAGGTCTGAGCTCTTGATCTTTCTAGGAGTGTATCGTGTCTTCTGTTCTCTCACTTCCAACACCTCTAACCTCCTCCTCCAACCTGGTTTAGCTTTACTGTGCTTCCAATAAAAGTGACCAGTAAAGAACTTCCACAATCCCTAACCGACACATCTATACACCTTATTGTATCTGTGCCCATATATTTTGCCTTCCCTCTTCAACCATGCCCAAATTATTCATTCTCCTTTCTAAGCCAACCCTTCCATTTGGGCAGTGGACCCCAAATCTCCTCCCCAAAACATGGCCCCGCGAGTGGCCTCCCTCTCTCTTATGTAACTCCTTTTACAGTCTGCAGGGTTATCCCCATCAGCATCTGTTCTGGAATTTTTTCCAGTTTAGATCTCAAATGAATCATGGATCTCAAAACTTTTATGCTAAGTGAAAGCCAGCTCCCCAATCCTAAATTCTGTATGATTCCATTTGTATAAAATCATAGCAAATGCAAACCAATCTGTAAATCTATAGTGGCACAGAGAGTAGGTCCATGGTTGCCTAAGTGGGTGAGGCCTAGCTAGGGAGGGTTTACAGAAGGACCGGAGGAAATTTTTACATGGAACATATACTCATCCTCTTGCTTGCAGTGATGGTCTCATGAGTGTACATGTCAAAACATAAAACTGAACTTCTAAAATGTGCAATTTATAGCATACCAATTATACCTCATTAAAGTTATTTTTTTTTTAGAATACTGTCTTGACCCCATATCCCATCAGCCATTGCCCAGTTTTGTTTTTGCTTCCCTTTATGATAAAGTTCCCTCAAATAGCTGCCTAAACACACCATCTCCTTTTCATCCCATTCCTTCTTTCTTACACTCCTCTTTCCCTTGCTTCACATCAGTTAAACCAGCCACCTTGCTATTCTCAACTCACCAGGCACACTTCTGCCTCAGGGTCTTTCCACCCCATCTTCTAAATATCAATAAACCTTGATATTTATTTGATAAATATTTATTTGATATTTATTTTCTTTCCTTGAGGTCTTTGCCCAATTGTAGCCCCAGTGAGGCGCTCCCTCACTTCTCCTTAAAACTGCCAGCCACCTACTCACCCCCAATAAACAGTTTCCCATCTCCCTCCTCTGCCTGATTTTTCTGTCATTTATCACCATTTGACCTGCAGTATCTTTTGTTAACTGAACTCTACCTCTCCCAAGAATATTAGTTCCAAGAGAACAGGGATCTTGTCTATACTGTTCATTGCAATATCACCAATTCCCTAACCTCTCGTATGTGTCTGTTAAGTATCCAGGATTATTGAATGTGTCTTTGGAGCTATTGGGCTGTGAATAAAGGAAACCACTCACACTTATCTAAGCAAAAAGAATTTATTAGAGGATTCCAAAGGGTCTCGTGGACCCCAGAGGGAACTCCTAAGGTATAACCAGAAGGGAACCAGAGCTGCTGCAAACTATGATGGTTTCTCTCTTCTCTAGCCTCACCTGCTGAGGAAGGATGGCCTTGCCTTGCTTATTTTCTCTTGACTTAGGTTTCCTTCTCCTTTCTCCCTGCAGCTTTATCTGCTGATAATCCAATTCCCAGTTACATCTCCCAGCTTAGACAGGGCTTGAGCCAGTTATACCGCCCCTCGTCTAGTTCACTGCGGTCAGGGGAACCAGGCATGGAACCTAGTCACCAATAAGTGTCTTCGTGTCTGAGGTGAACATTTTGTTCATAGGAAAGACAATTTATAGTTACTTGTTATGTAGCTTTTGAAAATTTTCCTTAAGGCTTTAGTTTTAACTTATAGATATTCCAACCATAAAACTAGTACATTTTATAATCACTTTCAAGGGGGCCTTTAATTCATGTTTGATAGAGTAAATTTCAGTTGAATACACTAAATTTTAAATTTCTTTAAACAAACCCACTTATAACCCAAATTCCTTTAAACAACTTAACAACATTTATATGCTTAAAATATTTTTCTTCTAAATAGCACTTCAAATGCTTGATCGAACAAGCAAAATCTTCCCAAGTACTTAACTCTTATACATGTAATAAATTAAATGTACATTGAGTTCCTAAATTCTCTGGAACAGGTCAATATTTTTACAGGCTTAGTAACATTTTAAAAATACTTTCAACTAAAATTCAGAAGTCTTAAAATCTCTTAGCCATTTTAAATTAGAATCCAAAAACCAATGCTACATACCATCATATGCCTAATATCCCAATTGTGTTTACATACTTTAAATAACAAATATCAGTTTGTCCCAATGAATATAAAAACTATTCTTGAAATTACCATGAAGAGTTGAGAGTTGCATAACCTTTTTGAAAATTCGTCTTCATTCTAGATTTCATCCAAGAACTACAGCACTCAATGAAGTCCTGTTACGAGACCAGTGCTCTAACCCCTGAGCAACGGAGCCTCGCTTCAATGAAGTCCTGTTAAAGAGAAGTACTAGGTTTTGCCCCAGAAGGCAGGCCACTCACAGTGCCAGGATGAGGAAGAACTCAAGTTTGGGGAATTCAAGTATGGGCTTATCACTGTAGTTAATTCAGCATTAAATGAGAACACCAGCAATGGAGAGCTGTGATGAGAATAGAATAAAATAATGTATGGGAAAACCCTTGTCACATGTTACACACTTGATGGCAGCCAGTTTTAGACAGAATTTCAACTTCTAATTTTTACTAATATACAAATTACCAGCATACTTACAAAGTTAAATATTTTCAAAAGCTTTTAAATACAGAATTTATTTAAATAAATTAACATTTTCAACATGAAGACCAAGTTTCTGTCTCTAATCTCATAATTACTCAGGGAAGCAAACTCCTAGTTTCTTATAAGCCACTGTGCTGTAGGTTTGCATACATCAATTTAGAAAAGGGAAACTGAACCCTATTTTTGAGCACATGCCCTTTCCAGACCACAGAAATATTTTTTTCTGCCTTAAAAAGAAATCTAAATTCACAGAACTGAATTTTAAGAGGAGATTCTCATTACAGAATCTCCCTTTCACTAAGGGTTCTTCTACCACAAGCAATGTTTCCTTAGATAATTAACTACTTGAGGTGGAATAGGAATTGGGAGAAGTTGGGAGAGGTAGCAAGTGTGAAATCAGTGACCTAACAGTCAGTAACCAGTGACTATCCATCAGGAATTCATACATCTCAGAAAGATAAGAAGAAAATAAGAATATCTTTATAAAAATGACTTATATTGTCCTTTAAAAAAAACAACTATTTTTCAAAACAAGCTACTCTAGCTTCCAGTTCTAAAACACAAGATGATTATGGAGATTAGAGAAACAAAACCTAAATACAGATTACAGAAAATGGTTTACAGAAGGGTAGGGAGCTATAAGATAAGCTCCAACCATATGTATACTAGGTTGAAAGGCTATTTGAGAAAAATGGCAAATTTTATCACTCCTCTGACCTGAAGCAAGTTGAAAACTGGGTAGAAAAGCTGCATCTCGAAAAGGAAAAGAAACATGGTCCAATAAGGTCTACCTGTATGTAGACCTTGTTCTGATGAGGATGGTCAAGATTAAAGGAATGAAGAAAAACACTGGAAGGGAGAGTACAATTTTCAGGTATCAAATCTGCCTCAGCACACTCTTTGAATACATGTCTAACTAGTTCAGAGTTAAACTGTTCAAAGCTGGCCACTGATTTGTCACATTTGGGGCCCATGCACTCCCATTACAAGTGGAAGCAGAACACGTGACCTCGGATAAATGATAACATCAAGGAGAGGGAGGCAAGATCAGCAAGGGTATGGAAATCCCACAGTGATCAGAGTGAAGAGAAAATTTATTTGCTTTTGCCATTTCTTTTGTTGATGTTATTTTGTTTTTCCAGGAGAAAAAATAAAAAAATAAAGCCCTGTCCCTTTGGCAGCATTCCCAGTTGAAACCCATTCCAGAGTTCTGAATGGCTACCTAAATGTTGATACAGAACTTTGCTGTATTAAAATTAATATCACTTTGTCCAAGGTGGACAATATACTATGACCAAGACAACTGAGATCTTCTAGCCGAAGATACCATGAAATAATTCAAAGTATTACATGGAAAACCATGTCTTAAAACAAGTCCTTATTCTCCAATTCTAGATATTTGTCTCTTCCATAAAACTGCTTCTGTGAATAGTTTTTTTGTTTTTTAATGTATCAGAAAGAGATTCTCTTTCCAATAGTTAATAGAATCAAATCTATTTCAAGTTAGTTGTTCTTATAGGTCTCATTAAGCAGATACTATGATTCCATCTTCTTGTTTTCTAGAAATCCATCAGATGTATGCTGTAGCACTGAAGTGCTTTCTTTCCTTGTCATAGTAGCAAAAAGCATATCCATCATCCCCAAGGTTTCTAGTAGTTCTCTTTGGTAATCAATCTCTTTTTCTACAAGTCCTTGAAGTAACAAAAACTTTTTATCGACTACAGGTGATTGACCAATCACAGGAAGATAGATATCTAGAAAGAGAGAGAAAACACATTAACTAGTAGTATCTTTGTAAACAATAAAGGAACAGCAGTAGTTACAAAAGTATAAAAATATTCACTATAGGGACGCCTGGGTGGCTCAGTTGGTTAAGCAGCTGCCTTCGGCTCAGGTCATCATCCCAGCGTCCTGGGATCGAGTCCCACATCGGGCTCCTTGCTCGTTAGGGAACCTGCTTCTCCCTCTGCCTCTGCCTGACATTCTGTCTGCCTGTGCTCGCTCTTGCTCTCTGACAAATAAATAAATAAAATCTTTAATAAAAAAAAAAAATCACTATAAATACACTGAAAAATCTGTACTTATTTTACGATTTGTGATTTACAAAAAAGAAACAATCCATCTGGATAAATGTATTTCAAAAAGAAATAATTACAGAAAGTACAGTGTGGAGTTCCTGACCTACTTTAATTTTCCCCTTAAAAAATAGTCATGGTCTGTTTAACAAAAAAAAAAAAAGCATGGTCATTGTAGATGCCTAAGCAAAAGTTGTTTAATTACAATAACTCTTATCTCAGCAATTCAGAGTTGAGCTACTGTAAATGTTTTACTTCCCTTAAAATGCTATGATTTATGTGATTGTTTTCTTTACAACTGCTACTGGAGAACTGATAAAAACAAAGTACTGTGATCTATTTGATTTCATTATTTGACATCTCTGTTAAATCACACTTGGATTTTTCAAGGTTTTTTGTTTTTGGGGGGTTTTTTTTAAAAGGATTTTATTTATTTGATAGAGAGAAAGTACAAGCAGGGGGAGCGGGACAACCAGGCTCCCACAATGCAGACAGCCTGATGTCTCAATTATGGGACTCTGGGATCATGACCCAAGCCAAAGGGCAGTCACTTAACCAACTTAGTCACCAGGCATCCCAGTTTTTTTCTCCCCCAAAGGTTTCATTTATTTATTTGAGAGAGAGAACATGCAAGCAAGAGAGCACCAGAGCGGGGAGGAATGGCAGAGAGAGAGGGAAAACCAGACTTCCTGATGAGCAGAGGCTAATGCAGGGCTTGATCCCAGGACTCCAGGACCCCAGGATCATGACCTGAGCTTACAGAGGCTTAATCAACTAAGCAACCCAGGTACCCCGGATTTTTCACGTTTTAACAACTACTTACCAATAATTATTTCAGCAGCATTGATCAAAACAGGGGCAAATCTTGGCTGAGACAGATTCCTACGAAACAAAATTTGTTTACTGAAACTTGCCAACTTGAAAAAAATCCTTAAAACAGATTTACTGAATTTTTCCATCAGTTCTCTATAAAGGTCAATCTAAAAGTAAATGCCTCTCATTTGAGATAAAGAAGTTCAGATGCAAGATATATGTGTTTCATAGACATAAAACATACCGTATCAAAAAATTAAGAACACGACTGATTTCCTTTTCATCCCGACCTGCAAGGGCATTTGCAAGGACTCCTCTTCGATTTAGCTCCTTTATGATGGAAACTGTAATCTCGGGTGTCTTTATTGTACAACTGGGCTAGAAAAATTTTCAGAGTCAATATAAACAGATAAGACAGCACAAGAAAAAATCATAGTCTTGGAACTGACAATTACCAAATTTAAATAGGTTTATATCTTTACAGTTTTGAGTCACAGTAAGGCACACGGTAAGTAATAAAATGATTCTTATTAAAAATATGCTCCTTGTAGGTTCATCAACTCTAACAAAAGCACCACTGTGGTGGGGTATTGATAATAGGGGAGGCTATGCATGTGTGGGGGCAGAGAGTCTATGGGAAATCTCTGTACCTTACCCTCAATTTTTGTGAAGCTAAAACTGCTCTAAAAAATTAGTCTTAATTAAAACACACTCATTCACTCACTCACAGAGACAGCATACTGTATATATGTATACATGCTCCTCACTCACCTCAAGGACTCTGTCAAGTGCCTTAGAGACCCGGAAATTTTTCAGATCCCGGTCATATAATTCTAGGTGTTTCTTTGAAGGCCTGTTGATCAAAATGTCGTCCTGTATGACAAAGTAAATTTATAAAGAAAAGTCAGTATCTGTATAGAGTTTCATTCAAAATGAATTTTTTCATTGTGGATTACTTTTATACCTTGGTGACCCTGAACAGTGTAATAAGTAATGGGCATATGTCCAGAATGCAGACTAACTGAAAATGAAATGATCTGCTACATCAATGTGTTCTTACTCTCCTATGATTTAACTTAGAACAGACACACAGTACCTCACGCTGGGCAAACATTACTCATTTCAATTCTCTTCACATGGCAAGCAGTATGACTTAGTAGAAAGAAAACAAAGACAGGAGAAACTGAGATCTAGTCCCAACGACTCTGGCTACCAGTAATGAGATGCTGGATCGACCAGAACTTATTTGCATCTCCATCTTCTCAGATGCCATACAGGGACATAACTGGCTCTACTACTGTTCAGGGCTGTTTAGGAGATCAAATCAGAGAGTGTATCAAAGACACTGTTTTGAATATGGTAAAATACTGTAACATTGTTATGACTCAGGGTATTAAAGTAGTCCATATTCCCCATTACTTATTAATATCATTCCCCAATCTAGCAATCTGCAAGGAGAATTAAGGTACAGAAAAGCAAAATAAAGTTAAATCCCATGTGAACTACACTTTCTAGTAACACGCAGGGTTGGAGCTGGCTACTCTAACAAACCACATTTTCTAAAAAAAAATAAGAAATATGAAAATACCCTTTGTTTCATGTAATTTTTTCCTTTAATAAAAGTTCGATATGCAGGCCTTCTCCTAGGAAGAGAATCCTTCTTTGCTTCAGATTTCCGATGTTTAACACTCAGTATTCCATTGGTCATTCCTACAACTATTGTTTCATCTTCATGCTAAGGAGCAATTAGAAAAATAAGTTAGTCTATTCCTAACCCATCATTTGCCCTAGTTTTTCCTCAAAACACCATTTATAACATGTTTTCTGCTTATCCAAACCTTCACCAAGAGTTTCAATCAGATACTCTGCCTAACAACAATCCATGCAGAAAGTTAGATAAATCACTTTTTCCACCAGAATACTATTATACTGATGGAACATGTTATACCTGGCATAAGTTATCACTGGCAGTTTGAATAATAATATAGTTAACGACGCTTTGGGAAACTTCTACGTTAATTTTTTTCCTGCATCCTCTTATTAGAAAAGGAACTGTGTGATAGCATAACTTTACACAATGTTGCCAAGAAAATAATTTGTAATAAGTTTTTCCTCTTCTAATTCAAATTTCTGTATGATGCATTCAAATATCCTCTTCTTCAACGGCTCGTGAAACTTGACAGTGGACATCCCCAGATCCTGCCCTTAGTGTTAACAATGCCTAAAGTCAGCAAGACCTAAATCTCAATTCATACTAAGTTACTGGCACAAGTCATATAACAGAAATTGTCTTAACTCCACTAACTAATACAGCAAGAATAAAGTAAGATTTATTCAAACACAAAGATAAACCCTAAAATTTCATTTCAGTTTAACAGACAAGGGTAGTGAAAGCTTTAAAAAGAATTAGAAGTACTTACTGCAAGTGCAAGACTCAAAATTGAAGCTGCATAATCAAAACTGTGGACTACTTTATAGGAAGTCGTGCTATATACTTTCACCTTCCTAAGGAAAAGAAAGCTCTGTTAGAAATTACCTAGGAAATGAGTGTAAAATGTAAATTTCCTATTTTTTTTAGAAATTCAATGTATAAATATTAAAATTTACACTGCAATGAAGAAAAATAATGATTAATAATATTAATTACAAACTAATTCATCACTGAATTTTTTTTTTTAAGATTTTTTTTTTTTTTTTGACAGACAGATCACAAGTAGGCAGAGAGGCAGGCAGAGAGAGAGAAGAGGAGGAGGCAGGCTCCCTGCCAAGCAGAGAGCCCGAATGCAGAACTCAATCCCAGGACCCTGGGATCATGACCCGAGCCGAAGGCAGAGGCTTTAACCACTGAGCCACCCAGGCACCCCTCACTGAATCTCTTTTAAAAAATGAACTAATAGCAGTAGCTATGTTTATATAAAGATTCAACTAGCCACCAGACCACAGACCATGAACCACTGTCACCTGACAATGAAACCTGGGAGTATAAGGAAAGGTTTCAAAGTACACTGGGATTCAAAAGCACAGGGTTTCTCAACATCAAGTGATTAACACTGCAGGTCAGATACTTTTAGCTGCAGAGGCTTTTCTGTGCGCGGTAGGCAGTTTAGCAGCATCCCTGACTGCTACGTACTGAATGCCAGCAGCACTCCACTCCCAACTTGTGACAACAACCAAAATTGTCTCCAGAGATTGCCACATGTCCTCTGGGAAACAAAATCCACTCTGAGTTGACAACTACTGTGAAGAGAGCCAACTCACACTTGATTTTTGAGAGACGCATCTAAAAACGGAGCCCCAAACTGCCTAGTAACAGCACTTCAGAGAGTCTGCTACAGATTTACATGATAAATTCCTTCGTGTTAAAAATATATTCTAGCTTTTAAAATGCATATACTTTTTTTTAAGGATTTTATTTATTTGTCAGCAAAGAGAAAGCACAAGCAGGCAAAGTGGCAGGCAGAGGCAGAGGGAGAAGCAGACCCCTCCGCCCCCCCCGACCCCCGCCACAAGCAAGGAGCCCCATGCGGGACTCAATCCCAGGACCCTGGGATCATGACCTGAGCTGAAGGCAGATGCTTAATGGACTGGAGCCCCATAAAATACGTATACTTTTTAACAAACATACTGAAAAACCAAGGCTTTCTCTAACAATGAAAATAGGAAATACGGAAATAAAATTACCAAAAATAAATAAATATGAATAAATATTAGAACTGTGCCATCATTCTAGCCACATGCTACTAAGCACTTGAAATGTGGCCAGTGAAAATGAAGAACCATATTTTATTTTATTTTTTTTAAAAGATTATTTATTTATTTATTTGACACAGAGAGAGATCACAAGTAGACGGAGAGGCAGGCAGAGAGAGAGAGAGAGAGAGGGAAGCAGGCTTCTTGCTGAGCAGAGAGCCCGATGCGGGACTCGATCCCAGGACCCTGAGATCATGACCTGAGCTGAAGGCAGCAGCTTAACCCACTGAGCCACCCAGGCGCCCCGAAGAACCATATTTTAAATTTTACTTGACTTTAATTAACCTAAAATTTTTTTTAAGCTTTTATTTATTTATTTGACAGAGATCACAATTAGGCACAGAGGCAGGCAGAGAAAGGGGGGGGGGAGCAGGCTCCCTGCTGAGCAGAGAGCCCAATGCGGGGCTTGATCCCAGGACCCTGGGATCATGACCTGAGCCGAAGGCAGAGGCTTTAACCCACTGAGCCACTCAGGCACCCTAATTAATCTAAATTTTAATTTAAAAACTGAGGTAAAAATACTTTTGTGTTAAACCAACTATATTTCACTTTAATCACTATAAAATATTATTACTGTATCACATGACATGTACTGGATGCTTGTCTCTCGTTTCTTGGTAATTAATTTTACATCCATTGTGTATTGAAATGATATTTTATTTTATTTTTTTTTTTTTTAAAGATTTTATTTATTTATTTGACAGAGAGAGATCACAAGTAGACAGAGAGGCAGGCAGAGAGAGAGGGAGGGAAGCAGGCTCCCCGCTGAGCAGAGAGCCTGATGCGGGACTCGATCCCAGGACCCTGAGATCATGACCTGAGCCGAAGGCAGCAGCTTAACCCACTGAGCCACTCAGGCACCCCTGAAATGATATTTTAGATACACTGAACTAAATAAATATATTATTAATGTGGCCTAGTTCTTTTTGCCTTTTTAATGTGGCTACTAAAACATTTATAATTACATATGTAGCTCACATACCATTTCTGTTGGACAGCACTGTTTTAGAACATTAACAGAATAGTAATACCTACTTAAAGTAGTAATATTTGAATCACGTAAATGTATAGAAATTTTCACATGAAGTTTTAAATTTGAAAAAAAGCTAGAATATGGGGCGCCTGGGTGGCTCAGTGGGTTGAGCCGCTGCCTTCGGCTCAGGTCATGATCTCGGGGTCCTGGGATCGAGCCCCGCGTCGGGCTCTCTGCTCGGCAGGGAGCCTGCTTCCTCCTCTCTCTCTGCCTGCCTCTCTGCCTACTTGTGATTTCTCTCTGTCAGATAAATAAATAAAATCTTTAAAAAAAAAAAAAAGCTAGAATATATACACACATTCATTATAAGTATTTCTAAATATATAAATGTACAATAAAGATTTTTAAAGAAAACAAGGAATGACACAGACTATTTTAAAAGATTAATGTTCGAGTGGTTGAATAAAATTCCTTAAGTATATAAGTACACACTAAGTTACGTTAGGTGAGAAAAAAAGTTTGCTATATGTGAATAAGAGGTCAAAACTATTTTCAACTGAAAAGATTTTTTTTTCACAGAAATCATTTAACAAAACATTGACTTTAACACAAATACTTTAGAAATAACTCATTTCTTCAAGCAGTAAATACATGTACACTAGTAGTAATAAAGGAAGAAAATTAAAATGCTAACCTGTCCAGTGACCCAGAAAGTAACCTCTGTCCAGAGCTGCTCAGAAATAAACATGTCACAGTTTTATGATGATTTTTCAAAGACACTAGCAACTGTCCTCCTTTCAGCATGTCCCAGATTTTAACATAACGGCCTCCTACAAAAAGAAATAATCATTAGTTTGAAATTCTGCCTCAACTTTCAATATTTTAAAGATTTGAAAAGCATTTTTCACTGGAAGCTGCACAGCATGGAGATGAAGTGAGGGGTCCCAGAGTAAAACTGCCTGGTTTCAATGCTGGCTCTGTCACTGAGTTTGTAACTGAGAATAATAATAATAGTTTCGACCTCAAAGAACTATTTTGGTGATTAGATATTTGCATATTTGTAAAGATCACAGAACTGCCTAGCAAAATAAAAAGTATAACCAAAAATGTTTAAGAAAATTGTATAAAATCACCATGTAAAAGAAATTTTATGTCACTATGGAAATGAATAATATAAACTATTTCCTAAACATTTTGTGAATCCAAAGAAAACTGAAAAATTTCCCTATAATGTTTACTCTAAGAGTTAGAAGGGTCCTTAAAGGCAATTTAATCCAAGAGTTTAAAAAGAATTCTTTTTTTTTTTTAATTTTTTTTTTTTTAAGATTTTATTTATTTATTTGACAGAGAGATCACAAGCAGGCAGAGAGGCAAGCAGAGAGAGAGGAGGAAGCAGGCTCCCCGCTGAGCAGAGAGCCAGATGCGGGGCTCGATCCCAGGACTCCGAGATCATGACCCAAGCCGAAGGCAGCGGCTTAACCCACTGAGCCACCCAGGCGCCCCTAAAAAGAATTCTTTTAATATGGCATCTTTTCTTTTTTTTTTTAAAGATTTTATTTATTTATTTGAGAGAGAGAGAACATGAGAGACAGAACATGAGGGAAGAAGGTCAAAGGGAGAAGCAGACTCCCCGCTGAGCAGGGAGCCTGATGTGGGACTTGATTCCAGGACTCCAGGATCCTGACCTGAGCCGAAGGCAGTTGCTTAACCAACTGAGCCACCCAGGCGCCCACATCTTTTATTTCAATGAAATATTAAGCAAATGTCTAAAGGTAAAATAGAAGAATGAGTTGGAGAGGGAGGAGCAAAGGTCTCATCTATCCTGACTAGGAAAGTGGACCTGTAAGCCAATTCATAGTCCCTGTCTCACCACATGTGGCAGCTCATGAGCGAACATAGTTTAAAACAACTGATCCGGGGCGCCTGGGTGGCTCAGTGGGTTAAAGCCTCTGCCTTCGGCTCAGGTCATGGTCCTGGGGCCCTGGGATCGAGTCTGGAATTGGGCTCTCTGCTCAGCGGGGAGCCTGCTTCCTCCTCTCTCTGCCTGCCTCTCTGCCTACCTGTGATCTCTATCAAATAAATAAATAAAATCTTTAAAAAAATAAATAAATAAATAAAACAACTGATCCTGTCCCAACTCTCATTTCCAAAGTCTGTAAGAGTTGACTGAAGGGACTGCCCAAGGTCATACAATTAGCTAGTGACACGGTGGAGATTAGCACACAGGTGTCCATCCTCCCTGTTCATCTTGAACTTATTTCCATTTCTCAAAATAACAGCAAGAAAAATGGATACATTTGGCAATGTTATCAATTTATTTTGAAATTAAATAGGTACTGGGGAAAAAGTATAAAACAGGGTAATTTATATTGGGATTTTTTTTTTTTAAGATTTTATTTATTTGACAGAGACAGCGAAAGCAGGTACACAAGCAGGGGGTGTGGAGAGGGAAAGCAGGCTTCCTGCTGAGCAGGGAGCCCGACGTGGGGCTCGATTCTAGGACCCTGGAATCATGACCTGAGCCGAAGGGAGACGCTTAATGACTGAGCCACCCAGGCACCCCTCTATTTGAATTTTAAAATTAAGAAAAAAAAAGGCTACACACATAGCCATGTATGTGCTATAAATTATATATACTACCTATGTATTCTACTGTCAATGCATTAATTTTGACTTGATGAGTGAAAAAAACCAATTTACTTCTTCCCTTCTAATTTTGAAAATGCTCTATGATCAACATAACAAAAAAAAATACCTCAGTTCCAACTCGATGAAAAAATGTATCAAGACCCCCTTTGATTCCACATTATATCCTCCTCCAGAACTGCTATTTGTTGGGTAATGTCATTCCAATCAAGAGACATAAAAAAAGACAAGCCTGATTCTAGAACGGAAAGAACTGTGTTTTCAAAAGCTGTCACGGATCTCTTAGGTAGGAAGGCCAGGAATACAACCTAGATCTCTGGTTAAATATACAATGCAGGCTTTAAAGTTCTAGGATTTCAGATCTGTCACTCTATCTTAGAAAAATTAGTTAAAATAATTAACTTTTATTTATTTCCTCAGTTGCAAAATAGGGAGAAAACTAACTACCTTCTGTGTATAATAGCACAGTATCTGGCTCACATTAGGTACTCAGTAAATAGTAACTGCTGGCCTGCTCTACTTATCAGTTGAACAAAACCTAGTTATGCAATTCAAGGGCAGAGTGTTAAATTTCAAAAAGTAACTGATAAAAGTAGTAACTAATTCAAGACCAAAGATACTAGTAAAGCAATTTTTTAAAAAAGATTTTACTTATTTACTTGGCAGAGACACAGTAAGAGAGAGAGAGAAAAGAAGCAGGGGGAGTCGGAGAGAGAGAAGCAGACTTCCTGCCAAGCAGGGAGCCAGATGAGGGGCTCAATCCCAGGACCCTGGGATCATGACCTGAGCTGAAGGCAGACACTTAACGACTAAGCCATCCAGGTACACCTATAAAGCAATTTTTAAAATACCTGCTGATGCCAGAAGACTTCCAGAGGGGAAAAGCAGGACACTTTCCACTGGCTGCCCATGCTCAACAGAGATCACACTCTTGTTTGTTCGTGCATCAAACATCTTCACAGTATGATCATATGACCCTAAAATGTCAATTTTTGTATTATGTGAGTTTCATTACTCAAACTCAGTATATGTGTGTTTGTATCCAAATATAAATTTTAAAAGGAGAAAAGGATGAAATTTTAAAGACACGTCTGTATGTTCATGAAGATACAGTACCTCCAAACTCTCTGGTACAACTGTTTTCTGAAAAAGCATTATACTATAATATAGTACACTATATTATACAGGATCTTAAACTATTCAGATCCAAGCTATTGTCACTACTGAATCACCTGGGAACCTCTGCACAAACACCCACAAACACTCCACTGCATTATCTTTGTTTCTTGGCCACTAGAGGCTCTGTGCAAACCAGAATACTAAAACCATTATAGTTCTGACACTCATGTTTTCAGGGAAGCCTGATGCTTCCAAAAACATTTGAAGGACAGCAAAAACAATCACCAAAAGAAAAAAAAAATAAAACAACTGGATAAACATATTTCTTTATAATTTTTTTTTTTTTTTAGAGAGAGAGATCACAAGTAGAGAGGGGGGGGGGGGGAGGAGGCAGGCTCCCTGCCTAGCAGAGAGCCTGATGTGGGACTTGATCCCAGAATCCTGAGATCAGGACCTGAGCTGAAGGCAGAGGCTTAACCCACTGAGCCACCCAGGCAGCCCCTCTTTATAAAATTTTTTTAAAAACTGCTCTATCCCAAGAGTCCCAAAGCAATACCAAATTATATCATAATTAAATTATCAAGTTAAGGAGGGAAAAACAGTTCACCAACCTGTTACAAACAGATCTGGGTTCAGTTTGCTAGCACATCCACACCTCACATAATCAGAATGTTCTTTGAATGTCAGAATTTCTTTGGAGTTTGGAATATCCCATAATTTAACTGTATAATCATCAGCCCCAGAGACCACATGATATTTGTCAGCTGTAAAATCGACTGTATGAACTGCTCTAAAAAATCAAGAATCAATGTATTAAAAAGCAAGAAAAAAACTGTATGTCTGGCATCTTTTAACATAAAACACTCCTTTTCCCCAAGTAACAAAAAAAAAGCAGCTCAGTTTCAGGGAGTAATGGTAGGAGGAAATTATGAGATAAAATCTTTAAAACAGGTATTTGTCCCTAAGCCAATTTAAAATTCTAAATACTCCTACTTTACAAAGTTAAGAAAATTAGTAGCCTTAAAATTACATTTTCTAATAATATGTTAACAATTCTACAAAACTGCTCAATAAAAGTAAATGTTCTAAATGTTGGAGCAAAGGTACATTTAATTAAATAAACTTCAAAATGGATAGTTCCTTACAAAATTCTAAGACCTGCCATTAATAGTAGGATCATGTTAAGCGAATTTGTTAGACTTTAAATGTTTCACTGATGGGGAAAGACCATCCTGATAATACACTATAAAAAAAACACTTGAGATTTTATTTTTTTTTATTTTTTATTTTTTTTAAGACTTTTTTAAAATTTATTTGTCAGAGAGAGAGGAGAGCGAGCGAGCACAGGCAGACAGAATGGCAGGCAGAGGCAGAGGGAGAAGCAGGCTCCCCGCCAAGCAAGGAGCCCGATGTGGACTCAATCCCAGGATGCTGGGATCATGACCTGAGCTGAAGGCAGCTGCTTAACCAACTGAGCCACCCAGGCATCCCACACTTGAGATTTTAAATAAGCAGAAGCTTCAGCAATGAACTAGGTAATCTTGATATAAAATTATAATATAAAACTACCCTGGTCATTTTTTTTTTTTAAAGATTTTATTTATTTATTTGATAGAGAGAGATCACAAGTTGATGGAGAGGCAGGCAGAGAGAGAGAGAGGGAAGCAGGATCTCCGCTGAGCAGAGAACCCGATGTGGGACTCAATCCCAGGACCCTGAGATCATGACCTGAGCCGAAGGCAGCGGCTTAACCCACTGAGCCACCCAGGCGCCCTACCCTGGTCATTTAATTTATCAAGCAGCAAAATATTAACTTCAAGAAAAAAGAAAAAAAAAAAAAAAATCAACCTTCCAACTTGACTTCAAAATAAGAACCTCAAAAGTAGTGTAGCCTATAGAGTTCTCATTTATAACTGTGAGGGTGCCGTGAGATCAGTGGTTTATAACCTCGACTGGTCATAGAACTCCCTGATTAGATAGGAAATTTCCCTAGATAAACGTACATTTCTTAAAATGTCACATATAATTCTAGGGAATTCACGAGTCCTATCAAACTGGCCACAGGACTTTTGATTATGTCTTAGAACAACCAGGATATAAAGTATACATTACTACATAATCTTTACAGAACAGCTCTATGCTTTTAGTCAAAGCCCAAAAAAACAAAACAAAAAAAAGTTTAAGATGACAAAAGAAACAACAAAATAACCAACTGTCTATAACTGTATGGTGACAGATGCTAACGAGACTTACTATAATTATTTTGCAACAGACACAAATATCAACGTATGCTTGAAACTAACAATGTTTTGTTACTTATACTTCCGTAAAAAAATAAAAAAATAAAAAAATTTTAAACTCTGGCTCTTACTTAGTATGACCTTCAAACTGCCTGAGGGGAGCTCTCCCACTTATATCAAAAAGCTGAACTCCACCATCTTCACTGCCAGCCACAAGCAGTCTACCATCCTGACGAAAAGTAGCACAGTACGCCGTGTCTTTAAATCGAGAAAAGGTTTTAATAGGTTCTTGAGAGTACCGGCCATAAATGTGAATCTACAAAAAGATAAAAAACATAGTATTTAACCAAATGGCTCAAGATCAGTAGTAAATATAACTACACAAAGGAAAAAGAAATTTAACATTATATTTACCCTTGAGGAAGCTGTGACAGCATAATTATATGGAGGCTGTGGAGAAAAATCTACTTTTGACACTGCACCAAACTCCTTGATTTGAACAGGGGTCTTGATAAAAATAAAAAATAATACAAAGGATTAACAGTTACAATTGGTAAGACCTTTGAAGCATTACATAATTTCTTACTGACATTTCTCTTTGTTCTTAATAACATTTACTAGGATGTATTTAATACAGAAGTATAAAGAAAGCAAAAAGGTTCAATTACCATCACCCAGATTTCCCTAGTTGCCACTAAAGTAAATAAATATATGACCGTAAGTAAATATATGACAACAAATATATGGGCAGACGCCCAATTGACCGAGCCACCCAGGTGCCCCTCTTTTTCATTTTTTAATTGTTCATTTAAAAGAAAAATCACTTTTAAGCCTTTGTAGTCTAGAAGAACTAATTCTGCATCACAGCTTTCTTAGTTTTAGAAAGGCAAAAAAAATCTTGCATAATTGAAAAATGTAAAAATCTATCTTATTTGGCATTCATTAATCATCTATATTTAGGTAGGCACTTGTATGATTAAAATCCTTAAGCACCATGGACTTTTTTTTTTTTTTTTTTTTAAAGATTTTATTCATTTGACAGAGACACAGTGAGAGAGGAAACACAAACAGGGGGAACGTCAGAGGGAGAAGCTTCTTACAGAGCAGGGAGCGCCACCCGGGGCTCAATCCCAGGACCCCAGGATCACGACCTGAGCCGAAGGCAGACACTTAACAACTGAGCCACCCAGGTGCCCCAGAAGCATGGACTTTTAATTTGAAAGATCCAAGAAAAAATATCAGATATCAAATTTTCCACCCAAACTGTAAACTGTTGATAGATTCTTTTTAGCTATTAGTTCTCTACTAGAGTATCCAAAGTACAGCATATGCTGGGGATAAGCATAAATGCAAACCACTCATTACCATCTACACTTACCTTATAGTTGTTCCAGTACAGTGTGTCTTGGGTGATTTTTTCACCGAGTACAGGATAGGTCTGAATAGCTGCAGGCTTATAACCAGCCATAATTTCATATAATTAAACTGTTAAATTGATGTTACAAATAATTATAGTGACTCTGCTTTATGTCTGAAAAAGAAAATATTTTATATACACATATTATTCTTCAACCTGTATAGTTCCACTTTCACGCTGTGTCTTTTCAAAAGACTGTGTGGCAGCTTACAGATTAGTGACCAATAAATCATCTAATTCTAACACAGAAGTGACAATCTAAAGGAAGTAGGAAGAATACAGACAGGGCTACCAGACTGCACCATCTACTCAGCTATACACAGAGGCTGTACACAAATGTTCTCACATCTAACTAACCAATTTACAACACATGGAAATAAATCTGACTCAGCCATCCAGCAGCCAAAGCAGAAGTCCACTGGCTTATGTTTATTAATGAACAACAGAAAACATTAAGATAAAAGTGCAAATACAAGTTTCCTGAAACTAAATTTAGGATGACATTTAATCTATATGAACATAGTGTAGGGTCTTGACTTCCTGAAAGCCTGAGAAATACCAAGAAGGAAAACAAGGCAAATATTCTATTCTATTCTATTCTATTTATTTATTTATTTATTTATTTATTTATTTATTTATTTATTTATTTATTTTTTGACAGAGAGATCACAAGCAGGCAGAGAGGCAGGCAGAGAGAGAGGAGGAAGCAGGCTCCCCGAGAGAGCAGAGAGCCCGATGCGGGGCTCGATCCCAGGACTCCGAGATCATGACCCGAGCTGAAGGCAGCAGCTTAACCCACTGAGCCACCCAGGTGCCCCAAGGCAAATATTCTAAAAATTAAATTTAAAAGCTTAAAATAGGGACGCCTGGGTGGCTCAGTTGGTTAAGCGGCTGCCTTCGGCTCAGGTCATGATCCCAGCGTCCTGGGATTGAGTCCCACATCGGGCTCCCTGCTGAGCAGGGAGCCTGCTTCTCCCTCTGCCTCTGCCTGCCACTCTGTCTGCCTGTGCTCACTCTCTCTGACAAATAAATAAATAAAATCTTTAAAAAAAAAAAAAAAGCTTAAAATAAAATTAAAAGCTAATATTCTGATGCAGAAGTTTAAATGTAAAAGCTTAAAATAAAAATTAGCTTTTAAAAGTTTAAACAGTAAGAAAAATAAGAATAAAGCAATTCTGAAATTAAATTCCCAATTTAAATGACAGAACAGGATAAAAATAAATTTAAACTTTTAACTGACATGGAATTAAGCCAAAATGTCTCTCCAGGACTATTCAACTGTGAAAGAGATTCATTTTATCAGTGGTCCAACTCATCATCTATTCCAAAAAGCTTGAAGTTATTACCAAAATAAATAGGTATGACATACTCTAAAGGTTCTTTTGATGAAATGTAACAATCAACAATTAAAAGGAAGGAAAGTTTTCTGTTCATTCAAGTACCTACAATGCACAGGACACTGTTTTAGGCTCTGGAAATACAATGTTGAGTAAAACAGTCTCCTCACGCCTTCCAATATTCTCCATTTTAGTTGGTGA
Source organism: Lutra lutra (assembly GCF_902655055.1). Taxonomy (NCBI): domain Eukaryota; kingdom Metazoa; phylum Chordata; class Mammalia; order Carnivora; family Mustelidae; genus Lutra; species Lutra lutra. Next base: position 101,155,796 of record NC_062282.1, on the reverse strand, counting down.
TCAGCAGAAGACTCGGCCTTGACTTGTCCTTCCTCTTCACTTTTAACATCCAAATAGTTAACAAGATCTGCTATTTTACCTCCTTAAACTTCATCACGCCCACTCCAAGTTCCACTGCCCTTAGATCTTCTCATCTACACAAATAGTGCAATATAAGGGCCCTTGACTCCCTCATCCATCTTTTTTTTTTTTTTTTAAGATTTTATTCATTTATTTGACAGAGAGAGAGTGAGCACAAATAGAATGGCAGGCAGAGAGAGAGGGAGCAGTGGGCTCTCCGCTGAGCAGGGAGCCTCATACGGGACTCGATCTCAGGATCCTGGGATCACCACCTGAGCCCAAAGCAGCCACTTAACCGGCTGAGCCACCCAGGCACCCCCTCATCCATCTTTTAAATAGACATCAGCAAGACCTAACTACCCAGTATATGCAGCACAAAGCACAACACTGCCTGAAAAGAAAGGTCCAAGCTCCTTAACAAGGCTTCTGATCTGGCCCTTACCAACCTTTCCAGCTTCACTCTTTGCTATTCCCTTTAACACACTATTCTCTTACTTCTCTCACTGTCTTTGCTCATTTATCCACTTTGCCAGGAATGATCTCTACATACCCACTTCCTTTTTATCTTTTTTTTTTTTAAAGATTTATTTATTTATTTATTTGACAGAGAGAGAGAGAGAGATCACAAGTAGGCAAAGAGAGGAGGAAGCAGGCTCCCCGCCGAGCAGAGAGCCCGACGCGGGCCTCGATCCCAGGACCCCGAGACCACCACCCAAGCCGAAGGCAGAGGCTTCAACCCACTGAGCCACCCAGGCGCCCTTCCTTTTTATCTTTTTTTTTTTTTTAAAGATTTTATTTATTTATTTGACAGACAGAGATCACAAGTAGGCAGAGAGGCAGGCAGAGAGAGAGGAAGGGAAGCAGGCTCCCTGCTGAGCAGACAGCCCGATGCGAGACTCGATCCCAGGACCCTGAGATCATGACCTGAGCCGAAGGCAGCGGCTTAACCCACTGAGCCACCCAGGCGCCCCTCCTTTTTATCTTTTAAAGCTCAACTCAAGGATCACATCCTCCACACTTCTCTCAACTCCTAATCCTACTTCATTCTGCATACTTCTGTCTCTGTGCATAGTAACACTGAATTTGTAATAATCTCTTTTTCCCACAACTGAACATTTCGTATCACGAAGACTTTTTTTAAGTGCTTAAAGAAAACTTGGGGAAAGTAGGCACTGTGCTGAGTTCTACAGAAAAATGTAAAATTAAAGGCACAAGTGGTGTCTATAATATGAACACTGCTACGCATCAAGAGTCAACAAACTTTTTCTGTAAGGGACCAGATGATAAATATCTTAGGTTTTGCAGACCAACAGGCAAAATGGAGAATATCATGTAGTTACAAGCAAGCAAGCAAGCAAAAAAAAAAAAAAAAACTCAATTTTTCACTAACAAAACCCCCCAAATAATTATGAGAACAATTTTGTAGTTATGAATAAATAAAAAGAATGAGATTTTTGAATGAAGGGAAAAACATTTCACTTATTTTAGGTTCAAAATTAGTGCTTCCTATCATCAGAATGCAAATATTCACTTGTAAAAACCATTCTAGGCTCACTGGCTGCCCAAGGAAAATGGTCACCATGCCAAATCTAATGTGTGGGCCTCCATTCCTTACTGTAATACACACAAAACCACCCCTTACTAAAATATTGGCAAAGGAATACATAACTCTGCCTTGAGAGAAACACTTTAAAGCTCTTAAAGTTTACAAGTGAGGGGTAGGGGTGCCTGGGGGGCTCAGGGTCATGATCCCAAGGGTCCTGGAATCAAGACACCATGGAACACCTTGCGGTGTTCCAAGCATTCTCCCGGAGCCTTCGGCTCCCCCTGCTTGTAACCTGGCTCGCTCTCTCACAAATAAATAAAATCTTAAAAAAAACAAAAACCAAAAAACAAGTGAGGAGTAGTAGTAGTGGTTTGCCAGATTAAAGAGAGAGACAGCACTGGAGATGAGGGAAAGGGAACATGACACAAAAGAGTGGAGGCAAGAAATGATGTGAAAATGAATAGGAAGAAGATGATCAGGGAGAGAAGAGAGCCGGAGAAACTGAGAGCAGATTGATAACAGATACTACAATACAAAGCAAAATATCAAATATATGCTACAAATAACGTACAGAGTACTAAGAGCTCAGATTTTTTAAATTTTTAAAATATTTTATTTATTTATTTGACAGACAGAGATCACAAGTAGGCAGAGAGGCAGGCAGAGAGAGAGGAGGAAGCAGGCTCCCCGCTGACCAGAGAGCCCGATACGGGGCTCGATCCCAGGACCCTGGGATCATGATCTGAGCTGAAGGCAGAGGCTTAACCCACTGAGCCACCCAGGCGCCCCTCAAACAGATTTTTTAAAAAGATTTTATTTATTTGGCAGAGATCACAAGTAGGCAGAGAGGCAGGCAGAGAGAAAGGAGGAAGCAGGCTCCCTGCCGAACAGAGAGCCCGGATGCGGGGCTCGATCCCAATACCCTGAGATCATGACCTGAGCCAAAGGCAGAGGCTTAACCCACTGAGCCACCTAGGCTCGAAACAGATTTTTAATTCTAACCAGGCGGCTCCCAGAAAGACTCAAAGCGTGCATTTCAACCCTGTCTTGACGTCTAATACTAAAACAGACTGACCTTTTAAGATGGGCACAAGCGCGGGGGATAAGGGCAACACTGGAAATCGAGAGAACATCATGAGCAAAGACAAGTGGAAATTTGTCCAGTGTCTTGGAGGGATGCGCGCTAATAACGGTGCACAGGAGGAGAGGATGTGATCGCAGAAGAGGCCAATGTACGTCGAAGCTAAATCGCGGGGATCCTGAGAGGTTGGTTATGGAATTTTAGCCGTTCGGTGAAGACTGGGAAGCCCCAGGGAGCACGCCAGATTCCAAGGAAGGCCCGACCAGAGCTTGAACTACTCCCACTGGGAGCCTCCTTCACCTACCTACCGCCTCACCTGCTCCGCGGAACACTCTGCGTCCAAAGAAAATTTCTCGGATTCCGCCAGCCCCCTCCCCGGACTCGCGGGGCTCACTTGCGGAAGATCACGCGGACCTCCCAGGGGGCCGCCAAGACGCAAGCCCTGAACAGGCAGGCCCGTCGCACAAAAGTGACGTGTGACGTACGCACACGCGTCTTACGCGTCCTGAGAGTCGCAGGGGCGGATCAGGAGGGCGGGGCGATGGGAGAGGAGGAGACGTGATCGGAGGGCCAGATGGGTGTTGCACTAGTGATCCAGAAGGGCCTACTGAAGTGACCCAGTCACTGTAGTATTCGGGCAGTAAAGACCAAGCAACAGCATTTTTTTTTAAAAACACAAAACCAAAAACTGGAAGGCCTTTCGGCTGCAGTGACGCGAAACGTTTTTTTGGCCAGAAACCGAAAGAAGAAATCGGAAGTGACGTCGCGGTCAAAACAAGCCGGGGTTTGGGGGCCTGCTGTGAATCTGTGGCTGCAGATGGAAAGGCCCAACTCGCTGTCGGCTGTCGAAGGTAGTCGCGAGGCCCTGCGCTCCCGCGCAGTCGGCCTCCCGCCCCTGTCCCCCTGACTCTCCCGCCGTGGGTGAACCAGAGTTTCCTCCCGCGGTCCTTGAGCTGTGCTGGGATTTTTCGGGCAGAGTTGGCGGGTGGCGACCGAGCGGACTTCCCTTCCTACAAGTGTCCCCTCCAGCGAGCTTCTGTCTTGGGACGCTGGGACACCTGTCGCCTGTGAGGCGTCATTCATTTTCATAGCACCTTCCTTTCCTTGTAGGACGACTTCAGGATTAGGAAGAACCGGGCGGCTCCACTGCGGGCTAGCACAGTCGCCCAGCGTGTCTCTCCCTTCATCCCTGGGCTCTGACGGATCGAGGTGATCCTAGGCCATACCTCTTTTTCTCTCCGCCTCCTACTCTTGATCATGTTTCCCCTCTCCTTCTCCTAGTCTTCAAAATCTTAGCTTAACCAATTTGGCTCTTCTCCTATAGAGCCGTGGCAAGACAGCGTTCTGTTTTCACTTCCTCCTTTCCCAGGTTCTCCGCTCAAAGGCCGGTAGTTCCATTCCGTCTATAAACCCTGATTTATGACATGGAAGATGTTTAGAGCTAGAAAGAATATTAGAGATGTCTGTTTCAACCACCCACATTGTATAGATTAATAAAATGAGTTTCGGAAAACGTATGTGATTTTTCTTTCCAGGGTTGCACAGCTAGTTGTTAGTGACGTTGAACATGCAAAGCCGAATCTAATTAGCAAGCCTTTGTTGAGCATCTTGCAGGGTGATTTCAGGATAGAAAAGAATATAAAACGATGTTCGTATTCAAATCGGAAAACACTTCTGGAACACCTGGTAGGATCAGGCTCTGCTTGTGTGCAAAGATTAGTAAGAGTGTTCTCCATCCTAGAGAAGTTTTCAGTTTCTTTGGAGTAAGTGGAAACTTTCAAGAGAATGATAAATGCTAAAAATAGAAATAAATGCAGTGTGCTAAGAGAGCTCAGGGGATTGCATCTAGGCCAGCTCTGGGTAGGAGTCTGTGGGAGATGCTTCTTCCCTCAGGAAGAAATGTATTCACATCTTGCAATACATTTTTAAAGCCCTCTTCATTGCACTCCCATCCCTCTTTGAATCACAGCTCAATTTCTGTTTTGGTTTCCTTCTTTCCTTTTGCTAAAGGATATTGACTTTGTTACCTGTTACTTTCTTACTATTATTATTACTACTACTACTACTATTTGTTATTTCTTCACCTCTTGTCCTTTGGAATTTTGGATTAGTTTAGTGCTGCTTCTTATTTTAGTGGTCAAGGTGCTCTATCCAAAGAGCTGCATAGGTCCTTCATAATGTATAAGCTCCCTTTTTCTTTTCTCTACATAGGAAATAACAGTTAATTACCCTCACTACTCAAAGGATTGTTATAAGGATCAATCTTGGAATATGTTTTAAAACTGAAAATAGTAGTTACCTATAAATGTATGGTTTGTCAACCTCTGCTCCACTGTAATCCTAATGCGTTTTTCTTTTTAAATTCCAATTTTAAAAAACCCTGCATCCTCTCGAAATTTCTAAGAGGCAGTAAACCCTAACATGAAAAGATTAACTAGATGTTTTAATTTCCTTCTCCCTGTATCAGGGATTATTATATGCATAGGGTATTTATAATCTTGAAATTTTTCATTTTTTTAGAATCAATTTTAGGTACAATAATGAAATTCTCTTGAAATTATATTAAGGTTCATAGGGAAGTGCCAGTGATTGCTAAAAACTCATTATAAAACAGTAGCAGATGATTCTATAACAGTGTGCTTACAATCTATGCTGTGAGAGTTTGCATTTATTGAATTCATGTCTTAATTATCTGTATTTGAAAAAAATCATTTATTTATACTTAATTCTTATTTCTTAATACTTATTATAAAAATTGAGATCTAAAAATTATAGTTTGATCCTAATGTCCTAGAGATAATAAAGTATAGGAAGCCAATCTATAATCTATGATTTCTATAGTAACAGTTTTCATAAAAACCTATTTTAAGTTACTAACATTTGAACTGCACAAAAACTGATAAATAAGTATATATTCAATTTATCCAAGAATCACAGGTGTTCTAGATACTAATAGACATGGGTACAACATGAGTTCTATATTAAATTCAAACTCAGAGCCATTTATAGGTATAGCATGTTAAAAGGTGAACTACATTTAAGAGTTTAGTTTTCACATCAAAGTGTTTTACATGAAAGTTTTTCACATGAAAATGTTTTAGCCATTTTAATTTATGAAATGAAGTCTTGGCACTTTAACATTAGAAGGTGGTTTAAAGAATCTAGCAATCAGGGGCGCCTGGGTGGCTCAGTGGGTTAAAGCCTCTGCCTTCGGCTCGGGTCATGATCTCAGGGTCCTGGAATCGAGCCCCACATCGGGCTCTCTGCTCGGCAGAGAGCCTGCTTCCTCCTCTCTCTCTCTGCCTGCCTGTCTGCCTACTTGTGATCTCTGTCAAATAAATAAATAAAATCTTTAAAAAAAAAAAAAGAATCTAGCAATCAGTGAAAGGATCACTGACTTGATCTATGAAAACAAAAAAATGTCAAATTTTTTTTTTTTAAGATTTTATTTATTTGACAGAGAGAGATCACAAGTAGACAGAGAGGCAGGCAGAGAGAGAGAGAGGGAAGCAGGCTCCCTGCTGAGCAGAGAGCCCGATGCGGGACTCGATCCCAGGACCCTGAGATCATGACCTGAGCCGAAGGCAGCGGCTTAACCCACTGAGCCACCCAGGCGCCCAAAAATGTCAAATTTTTGAGAAAAAATTCTATTAGGAATTTTTTACAATGTTTTGTCCCAATAGGAACTAGCTTCTTTCCATCTTGGTGAAGTGCCTCCAAGTCCTCTTTGGGCTTCTGCAGTAGCAGGAGTTTGGGGTAGTTCTGGAGCCTGGGAATGCTAAGATCAGAGGGGCAGCATGGTTGTGTGCTGGTGAGGGCACTCTTCCTGGTTTACAGCTGCCATCTGCTTGGTCTGTTCTAACTTGGTGAAAGAGCATAAAAGTTTCTTTTCATTGTTACCTTGATCTTCTGTTCATTTGGCAATGTTCAAGAATAGGAAAGGGGAGAAAGAGTAAAATTGTTGAAACCTAGTGATGAAAGTGAGAATGTTACTGTATTTCATTTAGTCTTTACCAAGATCCCATGAGGTTAATGATGACACCTCCATTTTACAGGTGAGAATGAGGCTTAGAGAGGTTGAGTAATGCACAGGTGCACATAGCTAGTAAGTGACGAAGCTTAAATTCATACCCAGGTGTCTGCCTCTGAACATTGTATGCTTACTATTAGCATACTACTACTACTATGTGTCGGTGCCTATAAGAGCACTCTTTGCTTATTTTGTGTACTTTAGCTGAGTTGATATGATATTTTTAATTTTTTTCTTTCAGATTTTTCAATAGCTGAATTCCAAGAACACAGTGGATACCACTCCTATAAAACAAAGAGGAAATCATGAAGAAATGTTTTAGTTATTGAAACTACAGTTGAAATCATGGCTACATCAGCAAATCTGGATATTGGAGCCCAGCTGATAGTGGAAGAGTGCCCCAACAGTTACAGTCTAACTGGCATGCCAGACATTAAAATAGAACATCAGCTGGACTCAAATGCAGAAGAAGGATCCGCTCAGGGTGTTGCCATGGGAATGAAATTCATATTACCTAACCGATTTGATATGAACGTGTGTTCTCGATTTGTGAAGTCCTTAAATGAAGAGGATAGTAAAAATATTCAAGATCAGGTTAACTCTGACCTGGAAGTGGCATCTGTCCTATTTAAAGGTTGAAAGTTATGGTATAAATATCTGCATTTGTTTTTGTTTATTTTGTTTTCTGGTTTTTGTTTTTTTTTTCCTTTTTTGATCATGAGATTGTGAGTTTGGAAGTCATACTTTAATATGATTTGAAAGTCATACTTTAATATGATTTTTTAGGATCTCACCAAAACCAAAACTAAATTAATTTCATGTTATTTGATCTCTATAAGGATATGTTGATTTTTAAAAATTTTTCTTGCTTGACCTTTGTTTATTTACAAATTCAAGTTTCTTATTGTACTCTTTAAAGTGACAGGAGAAAAAAATTATTCATGCCTTTTAAGAAATGAATTACCTTACTGTTCCCTATTCCACAAATATTTGATTGGCATCACCTTCCCATAGTTTAATGCATTGATGTTTTCCTCATATTGTAGACTTACTTTTACAACAATCTATTGAATAAAAAAACTAATCTCAGAATAAAATCACTCAAGATTAATACAGATTTTTTTCTGAAACTTCCACTGTGATAATGCAGAATTTTTACAGCAAAGAATAATATCACTTGAGAAACAGTTGAAGATCTACCTCATGTATTTCTTTTTTAATGTAAACATTGACATAGAATTTTGAAATGTTTTGTCATTAAAATATTATTTTAACGTGTTTAAATTTATTTTACTTAGCTGAATGCAATATCCATACATCTCCTTCTCCGGGAATTCAAGTAAGACATGTCTATACTCCCTCTACAACAAAGCACTTCTCACCAATTAAACAGTCAACTACTTTGACCAACAAACACAGAGGAAATGAGGTCTCAACCACACCTCTATTAGCAAATTGTAAGTATATCCCAGTAATGTATTAAAATATTCCTATTACTAACATAATGCTTTCAAGAGTTTGGCTTTGAAACTTTTTCTTTAAATGTGAATTTTATTTTGGAAAGCTTAAGTGATGTCTTGATAATTCTAGTAATTTAAAATTTTTTTCACAATATTACCACATAATCAAATATTTCATGTTTTATATTTGTTAAGAACAAATACGGATTTTTTTTAAAAGATTTTATTTATTTATTAGAGAGAGCACACACAAGTAGGGGGAGCAGGAAAGGGAGAAGCAGACTGTCTGCTGAATAGGGAGCCCAATGCGGGACTCGATCCAGGACCCCAGAATATGACCTGAGCTGAAGACAGATGCTTAACAGACTGACCCACCCAGGCACCCCAAGAACAAATACAGATTTTAATACAGACTTTATATAGGTTTATATAAATACAGGTTTATATTTGTTTATACACATACAGATTTTATACAAGTTTTCATTTTTTTTTTTTTAAAGAGAGAGAGTTGGGGAGGGGAGAGGCAGGGAGAGAGGGAGAGAGAGAATCTTGTAAGCAGGCTCCATGCCCAGCACAGAGCTGTCACTAGGGTCTATCTCAGGACCCTGAGATCATGACCTGAGCAGAAATTGAGAGTTGGACACTTAACGCCTGAGCCACTCAGGCGCCCCTACAGGTTTTCATTCTTTTTTTTTTTTTTTTGAAGATTTTATTTATTTGACAGAGAGAGAGATCACAAGTAGGCAGAGAGAGAGGGGGAAGCAGGCTCCTGCTGAACAGAGAGCCTGATGCAGGACTTGATCCCAGGACCCTGGGATCACGACCTGAGCCAAAGGCAGAGGCTTAACCCACTGAACCACCCAGGTGCCTTCAGGTTTTCATTCTTTTTTTTTTTTTTTTTAAAGATTTTATTTATTTATTTGACAGAGAGAGATCACAAGTAGACGGAGAGGCAGGCAGAAAGAGAGAGAGAGAGGGAAGCAGGCTTCTTGCTGAGCAGAGAGCCCGATGTGGGAATCGATCCCAGGACCCCGAGATCATGACCTGAGCCGAAGGCAGCAGCTTAACCCACTGAGCCACCCAGGCGCCCTTCAGGTTTTCATTCTTAAAACCTTTATAGTCTTACTGTAACAAACAATTTGTCACTCTGAACTTTGTCCACACTAAGACATTGTGAGTGTTTTTCTGTTCTTGGAGTGCAGGGAGTGCACAATTAATCATTTATTCAAGGTCACACAGCTAATTAGCCACAACTAGGTCTGAATTCAAGAATTTTTTTTTTAAAGATTTTATTTATTTATTTCACAGACAGAGATCACAAGTCAGACAGAGATCACAAGTAGGCAGAGAGGCAGGCAGAGAGAGGTGGGGAAGCAGGCTCCCTGCCGAGCAGAGAGCCCGATGCAGGGCTCGATCCCAGGACTCCAGGATCATGACCTGAGCCGAAGGCAGAGGCTTTAACCCACTGAGCTACCCAGGTGCCCCTGAATTCAAGAATTTACTCTTGAAGTCATTTTTTCATTTACTACCTCACTCCAAAGTTAAGAAAAACCCATGGAGTCTTGAAATAATGATATTTGGGATTTCAAAGGACTTAATAAAAAGACAAAAGGTATGTCTTTGTGTGTTTTAGATCCAACATCCTTACAAGTTTGGATATTGAGTTAGCATTTTATTTTATTTATTTATTTATTTTTTTTTAAGATTTTATTTATTTATTTGACAGAGAGAGATCACAAGTAGACGGAGAGGCAGGCAGAGAGAGAGAGAGAGAGAGAGAGAGGGAAGCAGGCTCCCTGCCGAGCAGAGAGCCCGATGCGGGGCTCGATCCCAGGACCCTGAGACCATGACCTGAGCCGAAGGCAGCGGCTTAACCCACTGAGCCACCCAGGCGCCCCTGAGTTAGCATTTTAAAAATTAAATACCGGCGGGGCGCCTGGGTGGCTCAGTGGGTTAAAGCCGCTGCCTTCAGCTCAGGTCATGATCCCAGGGTCCTGGGATCGAGCCCCGCATCGGGCTCTCTGCTCGGCGGGGAGCCTGCTTCCCTTCCTCTCTCTCTCTGCCTGCCTCTCTGCCTACTTGTGATCTCTGTCTGTCAAATAAATAAATAAAATCTTAAAAAAAAAAAAAAATTAAATACCGGGGCGCCTGGGTGGCTCAGTGGGTTAAACCGCTGCCTTCGGCTCAGGTCATGATCTCGGGGTCCTGGGATCGAGTCCCGCATCGGGTTCTCTGCTCAGCAGAGATCCTGCTTCCCTCTCTCTCTCTGCCTGCCTCTCCATCTACTTGTGATCTCTCTCTGTTAAATAAATAAATAAAAATCTTTAAAAATTAAATACCTAAGCCATCTCTTTGATTGATGGGATCTTTAGCAGTTTGCATTGCTAATAGTTGATCATAACAGTTTGTGTATTCATTGATAACAATACTTTGCAGATGTCAGAATTGCCTTAAACATATATCAATTCTCAGGTACAGAATAGCTACTTGTAATGTTAGAATATGTGTTATATATATAGATATATATATAATTTTTTTTTAAGATTTTATTTATTTATTTGATGGAGATCTCAAGTAGGCAGGCAGAGAGAGAGAGAGGAGGAGGCAGGCTCCCCACTGAGCAGATAGCCCGATGCGGGGCTTGATCCCAGGACCCTGGGATCATGACCCGAGCTGAAGGCAGAGGCTTTAACCCACTGAGCCACCCAGGCACCCCTTTAGGATATATTTTAGGTTAAATTTTTTTAAACAATAAAATAAGAGGTTTTTTTTTTAGAAAAAAGAATTGCTGCACAAATATGAATGACATGACGAACGCATACTCTCTAGGTAGAAAAACATGAAGCTTATTGTGGTATCTTTTCAGCTTTATCTGTTCATCAGTTGGCTGCTCAGGGAGAGATGCTCTACCTAGCTACTCGGATTGAACAAGGTAATAGCCTGTTTTTTTAACTGTGCTTAAAACATATTTAATTGGATTTATTCGATTTTTGTTTTATTTTAATATAGGAAAGTATAAAGACAAAAAACAATAGTTGCATAATCTCACCAGGCACATAACTCCATAGGTAGTAAAAAAAAATAAAGCACTACAAAGTACAAAAGTTACAGCCTCCCTTACCACCTTTTCCCCAGAAGTAAACATTATAAATTTCTTATGTTTTCAGGAAACTCTTTTATTTTATTTTATTTTTTTTTAAAGATTTTATTTATTTATTTGACAGAGATCACAAGTAGGCAGAGAGGCAGGTTGGGGGTGGGGGTGGGAAGCAGGCTTCCTGCTGAGCAGGGAGCCCAATGTGGGCTCGATCCCAGGACCCTGAGATCATGACCTGAGCCAAAGGCAGAGGCTTAACCCCCTGAGCCACCCAGGCGCCCCGTCAGGAAACTCTTTTAGAAAACATTCCTGTTTATTTTTAGGATTATGTGTGAAAATATGCATTTACTTTTTGGTATGTACACAAGAGGGAAGATATTATCACACTGCATTGTACTTTTTTTCACTTAATTGGAGATCTTTCCATATGAGCACATAAAGATTTATTTCTTTTTATTTCTCTCTTTTTTTAAGGATTTTCTTTATTTATTTTGAAAGAGAGAGAGCATAAGCAGAGGGGAGGGTCACAGGGAGAAGGAGAAGCAGACTCCCTGCTAAGCGGGGGCCACCCCCCCACCAGACAGGACTCGATCCCAGAACCCTGGGATTATGACTTGAGCCAAAGGTAGATGCTTAACCAACTGAGTCACCCAGCTGCCCCTATTTCATTCATTTTTTTTTTAAAGATTTTATTTATTTATTTGACCGACAGAGATCACAAGTAGGCAAAGAGGCAGGCAGAGAGAGAGCAGGCTCCCCACTGAGCAGAAAGCCCGATGCAGGGCTCGATCCCAGGACCCTGAGATCATGACCTGAGCTGAAGGCAGAGGCTTTAACCCACTGAGCCACCCAGGCACCCCTATTTCATTCTTTTTAATAGGTCCATAGTTTTGCACTGTATTGCTGCATACATACATACTGTATTTTTATTTTTAACCAATCTCTTTGGTGATGGTTGATTTTAGTTTCTTGGTATTAAGTAACATTCCTGTTGGCATTCTTTTTTTTTTTTTTTTTTTAAAGATTTTTTATTTATTTATTTGACAGAGAGATCACAAGCAGGCAGAGAGGCAGGCAGAGAGAGAGGAGGAAGCAGGCTCTCCGCCGAGCAGAGAGCCCGATGCGGGGCTCGATCCCAGCACCCTGAGATCATGACCTGAGCCGAAGGCAGCGGCTTAACCCGCTGAGCCACCCAGGCGCCCCTCTTTTTATGTATAGTATAAGTTCCTACAAGTTTATTTGCTGGGTCAAAAGGTATATGGATTTTTTGCTTTTACATATATTGCCAGGTATTTGTCCTATCCTCACTCCAGAGTTACAGTTTGTATTTCCCCATAACCTCAGTGACACAAAGTATTATCAGATTTTAATCTTTGCTAATCTCGGGTGAAAAATCTCACACTGGTTTTGTTTAGATTTTTTTTTTTTAAAGATTTTATTTATTTATTTGACAGAGCGAGAGATCACAAGCAGGCAGGGAGGCAGGCAGAGAGAGGAGGAAGCAGGCTCTCCGCAGAGCAGAGAGCCCGATGTGGGGCTCGATCCCAGGACGCTGGGATCACGACCCGAGCCTAAGGCAGAGGCTTTAACCCACTGAGCCACCCAGGTGCCCCTTATTTAGATTTTTTGAATTAGGGTCTATTTAGGCTCTTTTGTATGTTAACTGCCTGATATATATTGATATATATGACCTCATCTAAATTTTAAAAATTCTTTTTTTTGTTATTTACGTTGCATATTTTTTTTTTAACCAGTCATTTTCCTTTGATTCTCATGTTTTCAACAGAAGTTTAACATTCTGTAGTGGTAAATTTATTTTTTTCCTTGTAACTTCTGAGTTTTATATCCTTCTTCAAAAGGCTGTTCTACTTCAAGATTATAAATAATGGAGGAACACCTTTGCTTATTAGTTAATTAACTTAGCTAATTAAACACGTGGAAGAAGAAAAAGTTAATGGTACAAACTCACATAATAGGACAGCAAATAAGTCAGCAGGAAGTGAACCTCATTGAGTAGTATAATCCACCTTTTAGAATGTCAGTATTTTCATAATGATATTAATAGATGGTTGTTAAATTAGATTACAAAAATTGTTTTTCTTTTAAATAGAAAATGTTATCAATCACACAGATGAAGAAGGATTTACTCCTTTGATGTGGGCTGCAGCACACGGGCAAATAGCTGTGGTAGAGTTTCTACTTCAAAATGTAAGGAAACTGCCTTGGAAAATGTGTACATGTAGTTACTTAAGTCTTGAGTAAAGATTTTGTATCTCCAGCCAACTAGATGTAATGGTAGAGGATCCAAAAAAGGTTTTGCACGCTTTTTGTATTCTTGTGAAACGTGGATCTAGTTGGGCAGATAAGACTAATCATACATGAAACAGCAAGGGAGAATCTCATGCCTGGCTCCCTCAGAGTGCAGTGGGAACAAAAGAATGATCAGCATTGTAGGAGAAGCTTCATGGGGGAGATGTAACTTAACTCCAGAGTGGAAGGATAGTTAGCCTCAAGATAGAGGGAGAAAGGAAGGCCTCCAGACAACCGTGATAATAAGGACATCCGTGAGTAGAAGTTTGCATTATTAAGTGAAGAACATTAGTTGGCCTAAGTACTGAACTGTAATTCTTATTGACAGAAATAATAATATTCTTATTTAAATGAATTGAAAAGTCTTTTATCTCTCCTTGCCACTCCAGGGTGCTGATCCCCAGCTTTTAGGAAAAGGTCGAGAAAGTGCACTCTCATTGGCCTGTAGTAAAGGCTACACAGATATTGTCAAAATGCTGCTTGATTGTGGAGTTGATGTAAATGAATATGATTGGGTGAGTCTATAGTACTGACTTTTATTTATTTTTTTTATTTTTTATTTTTTTATTTATTTGACAGACAGATCACAAGTAGGCAGAGAGGCAGGCAGAGAGAGACAGGAGGAGGAGGCAGGCTCCCTGCTGAGCAGAGAGCCCGATGCGGGACTCGATCCCAGGACCCTGAGATCGTGACCTGAGCCGAAGGCAGAGGCTTTAACCACTGAGACACCCAGGCACCCCCTATAGTACTGATTTTTAAAATACTGTAATAAATCCTAGGAATTATTTAGTTTGGAGAGACATAAAAAATTTTACTAGACATTTGGAAAAAATAGCTAATTAAACATGTAGAAGAAAAAGTTAATGGTATGAACTCAGTTATTCTGATTTAAATATTCTTCACAAAATATGAAAATTGCAAAAAAGATTGCCTTAAACGACTTTTACATACCGTTTTTAGTAAAACATCTCACAGCAACATTAAGTTATTCCACTCTTGCTCACCTTGAAAAACTAAATCACCTTTTCCTTTGCAGAATGGAGGGACACCTTTGCTTTATGCTGTACATGGAAATCATGTTAAATGTGTAAAAATGCTCTTAGGTAAGCCAATGAAAGTGATATTTAGAAAATACCATGTGAGGACTTTAATTTTTTTTTTTTTTAAAGATTTTATTTATTTATTTGAGAGAGAGGCAGTGAGAGAGAGCATGAGCGAGGAGAAGGTCAGAGAGAGAAGCAGACTCCCCATGGAGCTGGGAGCCCGATGCGGGACTCGATCCCGGGACTCCCAGGATCATGCCCTGAGCCGAAGGCAGTCGTCCAACCAACTGAGCCACCCAGGCGTCCCAGGACTTTAATTTTTAACAAGCTGGCTGCCCTGGTGTCACTCAAGAGAATGACTAACTATTATTAAATATTGTTAACTCTGCTGAAGCACCCGCGGCCACAGAGCTGCACATGGGAGAAGCAGCTCTGTCCTGCAGCACACCTGTGGTTGGAACATTTATCCCTGTTGCTTCCTCTTGAGGATCATGTCTGAATCCATCGTTGTTTTCCTGTCCACGGTGTCTGTGGCATAAGTTTTGTCTAAGGTTGTTGATGAGTTTCATCTGTTAGCGAGGACCCCTGTTTGTTTGAGGCATCCAACCCCTGACCCGCCAAAGTGGATTCTGTGCACTCTTTGCTGAGGATCTGTCCTGCCGTTTGCACTGAGCCAGGCACAGACAAACATACCTACATTTTCATTTTATTTATGCAGATTTTTCTGTTTTGGTACAGAAAATGGAGCTGACCCAACCATCGAAACTGACTCTGGGTATAATTCTATGGATTTAGCTGTAGCCTTGGGCTATAGAAGTGGTAAGTATTTTAGAACTGTCAGGTTTGTTTGTTTTTTTAAAGATTTTATTTATTTATTTGACAGAGATCACAAGTAGGCAGAGGGGCAGGCAGAGAGAGAGAGAGGAGGGAAACAGGCTCCCCACTGAGCAGAGAGCCCGATGTGGGGCTCAATCCCAGGACCCTGGGATCATGACCCGAGCTGAAGGAAGAGGCTTTATTTATTGATTGATTGATTGATTGATTGATTGAAGGCAGAGGCTTTAACCCATTGAGCCGCCCAGGCGCCCCTCAGGTTTTATTTTAATTGGTAAAACTCTGTAAATAGTACAGACTAGTGGACTAAACTGTTTTCATCATTTGTAGTCATAAATATGGCATGTTATCCTAACTCCTGACAGTAACTTTTAACTGTGGGCAAAATCAACAAATTCTTACAAAGTCTGGAAATGAGTTTGTTACTCTTAATTGACACCAACCCAAATAATTCATTGCAAGAGTACACACCTATTTACAGACAAGAGTTATTTAACATTTTTGTAGCAAATTACTTATAAAATGCTTTATAGTTGCCCTTTCTCTGTTCCTTAGAACACACCTTGTACGAGAACAGAATCCAGGAACTTGGACGATCACTAAGTCAGTGACAGGCTAAGTTTTAAGTGCACTAAGTAGTGTATTGCAATCTTACCATCATCAGAAAATGGGTATATCCTCAGAATAGGAGTATATCCTATATGCTCCTCAGTATACTGAGGAGTATATCCTCAGAATAGGAGGAATAACTTTATTTTATTTTACTTTTTAGTATTTTTTTTAATATTTTATTTATTTATTTGACAGACAGAGATCACAAGTAGGGAGAGAGGCAGACAGAGAGAGAGGAGGGGAAGCAGGCTCCCTGCTGAGCAGAGAGCCCAATGTGGGGCTCGATCCCAGGATCCTGGGACCATGACCCGAGCCGAAGGCAAAGGCTTAACCCACTAAGCCACCCAGGCGCCCCTACTTTTTAGTATTTTTAAAAGATTTTATTTATTTATTTGACAGAGAGAAAGAGTTGTCACAAGTAGGCAGAGAGGCAGGCAGAGAGGGAAAAGCAGGTTCCCTGCTGGGCAGAAAGCCCAATGCGGGGCTTGATCCCAGGATCCTGGGATCATGACCTGGGCCAAAGGCAGAGGCTTAACCCACTGAGCCACCAAGGTGCCCTGAAATAACTTTATTTTAAGGAAAAGTTGATGTTAAGTTGAACTTGACAGTTCTGTGTAAAATTTTATGATCAACATGCTGTGGTCTTGATAACCTGTCTGTTCAGTTCAACAGGTCATTGAGTCACATTTACTGAAGCTGCTTCAGAATATCAAGGAATAGACATAGTCATCAGGAAGTGTTGTCTGCCCTTCCATTTACTTTTCGGCTCTTATAAATGATAGTTTTGTTTACTTATAAATTTTTACCTCAGTTGCAAAATTTACTGGTTTTAGTAAGTTTTAATATTCCTCTGAATAATTCACTGGTTTATAATAAAATTAATGTTGATGCTTTTTTATAAATGTGTTTTACTGCATATTTAAAATTAAATTAATGTTTTGTGGCATGTAAATTTTTATGGTACAGATAGTTATCTGTCTTTGTATCAAGTGCTGTAATTTAACATTTTCAAAAATTACTCTACCCTGTTCATCTTCACTGTTGTATTAACTCATTGACTTCACACAGGTTTGCTATAAATCTAAAGGAAAAAAATTTGTTTTTGTTGAATTTAAAAATGCACAGTGTGATTGTTTACAAAATGATGTTATAAATAAATAAAGTACTTTTTCTGTTAGTTTGCATGGTAGTTTTTTTTTAATTTTAAAATTTTTTTTATTAACATAATGCATTATTAGCCCCAGGGGTACAGGTCTTTGAATCACCAGATTTACACACTTCACAGCACTCACCATAGCACATACCTTTCCCAATGTCCATAGTCTACCCCGCTACCCCCGGCAACTCTCAGTTTGTTTTGTGAGATTAAGAGTCTCTTATGGTTTGTCTCCCGATCCCATCTTGTTTCATTTATTCCTTTCCTACCCCCCAAACCTCCCACATTGCCTCTCAACTTCCCCATATCAGGGAGATCATACGATAATTGTCTTTCTCTGATTGACTTATTTCGCTCAGCATAATACCCTCTAGTTCCATCCATGTCATCGCAAATGGCAAGATTTCATTTCTTTTGATGGCTGCATAGTATTCCATTGTGTGTGTGTGTGTGTGTGTGTGTGTGTGTGTGTGTGTGTGTGTGTGTACCACATCTTTATCCATTCATCTGTTGATGGACATCTAGGTTCTTTCCATAGTTTGGCTACTGTGGACATATGCTGTTATAAACATTGAGGTGCAAGTACCCCTTCGGATCACTACATTTGTATCTTTCAGGTAAAGGTTTTTTTTTTTTTTAGTTAGTTAAAATTGATTACTTTGGGAGTTTTAGTTTAACCTCTGTCCTGTCAGGACACTACATTAGATCAAACAATATAATTAAAATAAATCAAATGTAAGTCAATCAACAAAGACTTGTCATTTTTAGAAATATATTCAGAATATTTTTCTCTTATAAATAAGTTTTTCAGGAGGAAACATTAGTCCTTCAATAAAAGTCAGATGTTCTTTAATTCCACTAAAGGAGCACAAACTTGTGTTACACCAAAATCTAGAAAAGAGCCATGAGCTGGAATTTTGCTTACCCAATGAGTGTGAGACTAGCGTTAAATTATTTCATCTGGAAAATAGATGTTACCTCGGTTATGATACTTGGTTTGCAAACCATATAAATTTCATCTAGTTGAAGCAAAAGGGAATTATGGAAAGACACAGAATGGAGAGGAAAGCTAAAAGAAGCAGGCAATACAAAGGAAGAAAACTAGGCCAGGGATCTCAATCAGGAAATCAGAGTCAATTGTTTTGGATGCTGTTTTGGTAATGTTTAGCTTAAAACCCCCTTGTCTATCATTGTGCTCAAGATTTAAGTTTCTAGGAGTGAGAAATCAAGGATGGGATATAAATAGACTGCTACATTGTGGAGTTGGGGGGAGAATGGGAATGTCTGGTTAACAATCCACCATCACCCCCAGACTTCCTGGAATACAAGAGGCAAAGGATGCCAGAAAGAAAACCACAGAGAGGGGCGCCTGGGTGGCTCAGTGGGTTAAGCCACTGCCTTCGGCTCAGGTCATGATCCCAGGTCCTGGGTTCAAGCCCCGCATCAGGCTCTCTGCTCAGCGGGGAGCCTGCTTCCTCCTCTCTCTCTGCCTGCCTCTCTGCCTGCTTGTGATTTCTCTCTGTCAAATAAATAAATAAAATCTTAAAAAAAAAAAAACCGCAGAGAAAGGAGAGAAAAATGATGGCTGTTCATTCCAAAGGCCATCTAAATAATATGTGAAAACAGCACTAGTGTTTCACCCATTGTCAGGCATAGATTTTAAATCAATTTTCCAGCACTTCTGATTGACTTATCTAAAACATTAACCCTTCCATTTAGTTCCTTTTCTTGTTAGTGGTACATACCCACAAAGTGTTAGTTCCTGTTCTTACTATACGGTAAAACTCAATGATCTATTTGGGTACATCAGTGTGTGTGATGCTTACAAGTGCTCTCCGCAGCTGAAGAACTGCTCAAAGGACTTATGCTGGAATGCAATCTAAAATAATCACCTAACTCCTACTCTGATTCTTAGATCAACAGATCTCAGAGAATATCTTAGAGAAAATTCCCCTCTCCAATTCTGTCATCTTTTAGCCTCAGGGACCCTGATAACAAACGCCAGAAAAGTCCCTTAAGAAGTAGACACTAATACAAGTTAATTAGAACAACAGGGATGATCCTGAAGAAGCAGTTGTAAATTCCTCTCCTAGAAATCAAATGCCTTTGGGGTGCCTGGGTGGCTTTGTCAGTTAAGTGTCCAACTGTTGGTTTTGGTTCGGGTCATGATCTCATCAGGGTCCTGAGATCCAGTGCTGCATAGGGCCCCCCTGCTGAGCACGGATTGGCTTGAAATTCTCTCTCCCTCTTCCTGTGCCCCTTCTCCTGCTTGTTCACACCATGTGTGTACTGTCTCTCAAGCAAATAGAATCTTTTTTTAAAAAAATCAAATACCTTTTAGGGAGTGTTTACTGACTGCACAATATTTATTCATGACTTATGTACCAGACACTGTGCTTGATAGGAGGATAAAATCCTGAGTAAAAAGACATAGTCTTGCCATCAGAAGAACTCACTGCCTCATGTTAGGGCTCATTACCACCACAGTGTGAAGGACATTGATAATAATTTTTGAAAGGTTAAAAACCATTATTCACATGTACATATAAAGTGAACATTTGTCAGGATTTTCTTCAACTCAATTTCTCATAAGGGAACAAGTAAGACATTAAAATTAATTCCAAGAACTAGGTATTTTAGGCAATGTAAGTATATAAGATTGCTGAGTCAGATGCAAATCTGGTTAATGTCCAATAAGCCTACAGACCATAACCTTTGAGACTATCTTTTCTCCCAGACAGAAATGATGTGCATCTCCAGATAGAAATCTGTCAGATAACCTGTTATATAACAGATAACTTCATTAAGTCTGGCACCTTAAACTAATAGGAACAGTGAGTTGAACTGAGTAGTTAAGGGTTCTCAAACTTTTCGTATATATCAGAATCACGTGGAGGACTGACTAACATACAGACGTATGGGTCCCCTCCCCAGTGTTTCCAATTCAGTTAATCTGGGGTGGGACCCAAGAACTGTAATTTCTAACAAGTTTCCAAGTGATGCTGCTGGTCTAGGGACCTCATTTTGAGAATCACTATCCCAGATTATCCCTGGGCAGACTCCTATCCAGCATGAGGGAAGCTGTGCCACTCTTATTTCTTTATTTTCCAAACTTTCAGATAATTATGAATATTACTCAGCCATAAAAAAGAATGAAATCACATAGATGGAACTAGAGAGTATTATAAATGAAATAAGTCAGAGAAAGACAAATACCATATGATTTCACTCAACTGTGGAATTTAAGAAGCAAGAAAAGCAAGCACGGGGGAAAAAAGAGGCAAACCAAGAAACAGACTCTTAACTATGAGAATAAACTGATGGTTCCCAGAGGGGAGGCAGGTAGGGGGATGGGTGAAATAGGTGATGTTCAGTTACCGTGATGAGCACTGGGTATTATATGTGTTGTACATTTTAAGCTGATATTATACTGTATGCTAACTCTACTATAATTTAAGTAAAACTTTAAAATAAAGAAATAACAAATATTCAAAGAATATTCTTGATCATAAAAAGTTGGTCTTACTATATTGACCTGCTTATTTATATATATAAATAGCAATTTAACCATAGGGGCAAGTTTTCTCTGCAAATCTAGAGTCTTAGTTTATTGAGCAACTACATAGACCTCCCAAAATTACCTTCTATTCAGAAATTTTCATAAGGTATCTCAGACCTTTAAAAGCCTTGATTATTTGCTACTCTACTCCAAGTCTGGGGCCCCAGACCCAAGAAAGTCGTTCCACTGGATTTCACCTACAATATCACTAAATCAGGGTGAATTCCTCCCTTTTTTAAAAAAATTTTTAATTAATTAATTAATTTTTTTAAGAATTCCTCCCTTTTTGAAGTCTGCAAAATTTGTTAAGGTCCCTGCCTTTCCGGGAAGGGACTTTACTTACCTCTATTTTGGGGGAGGGCTTTGTAGGCATTAGCTCTATGTATAAAGTCAACCCTTTGTTCCCTGGCATGGACTTCCTACACCTGATTGAGAGCAGCCTTCTCAAATATAAACTTCTGGGTATGGCTTTTGTTGAACAATCTATTTATCTGATTGTATCTTGGTAAAAAGGACAGATTGTTACTGAATCTATGCCAACAGAAGTATGAAAAGTAAGGAGACTCACTTAAAGTATTTGCTTCAGAATACTGAGGCCAACAGAGAGAATCAAACACCATTTTAAAATGATTCATTTCAGAGGTGCTTGGGTGGCTCGGGTGGTTAAGCCTCGGACTCTTGATTTTGGGGCCTGAGATCGAGCCCTCCGTCCGCTCTGTGCTGGGCATGAGCTTGCTTAAGATTCTCTCTTCTCCTCACCCTTTGCCTCTCCCCTGACACCCTCTCTAAAAAAATATAGATAAATAAATAAATAAATAGTTTCAGTTTACTGATGCATAGTCTACTAAATTGACAGAGATGAATTAAGAAGGAAGAGAAAGAAGGGGTTCTACTTGTATCCATAGAAAATAAAATATCAGAAATTCATGCAATATTTCATACAAGCAACCACCTTAAAATTTCCCTCATAAGTTCAGTCAGTTCTACGTAGCTCTTATTTCCCAGGATCTTGGGTCAAGCGATGGGCTTTCATGAAGTATGACTGGATTGGAAGGAATCTTCAGAGTGTTAGAATCCAGAAATTCTCAGGGGGCCTGGGTGGCTCAGTCAGTTAAGCATCTGTCTTTGGCTCAGGTTATGACCTTGGGGTCCTGGGATCGAGCCCCATATCAGGCTCCCTGCTCAGTGAGGAGCCTGCATCTCCCTCTCTCTGCTGTCCCCCCTGCTTGTGTTCTCTCTCTCTCTCTCTCTCTCAAATAAATAAAATCTTTTTTTAAAAAATCCAGAAATTCTGATTCATTCACTGGTAGTCTGGAAGGTTTTTAAATGATGTCAGCTAAGAATCTTGTAGGCAAGAGTCTATTCCTTATGGAATCAGTAATGAAGAGAACAGTACTAACCCCTTTACCACAGTTTCGCTCTTCAGAGTTTGAGTTACTGGCATCAGCCACGGTCGTGAAGCAGGTGATCCTCCTGACAAGCATCAGAAGGTCAATAGTAGACTAACTCTACATCAAAGTTCTTACGTCATTTATCTCCATCTTCTCCTCAGGTAGGCATTTTATCTTTTCACATCATGACAGAAAGGGTGAGTACAGTACAGTAAGATAACTTTTATCACAGTATATTATTATAATTGTTCTATTTTATTATTGTAAATTTCTTACTGTGTCTAATTTATCATTGAACATTAACATAGGTATTTAGGTATAGGATAAAAACAGTACACATAGGGCTAGGTGTTATCTGCGGTTGCAGGGGTCCCCTGGGGGGTCTTACAATGCATCTCTCTGCTGGATAATGGGGGACATCTGTACCTGGTACTCTTGGTAACTTACTATAGGGCTTTCTATCAGGCTATGACACTTAGAGGCTCTGAGCTTGGAGCAGAATATTCAGGAAAACATCTGATAAAGCAGAAATGATCATGAGACTGAATGACTGTAATTAGTTTCTTATAATAACAATATCAGGGGCGCCTGGGTGGCTTAGTTGTTGGGCGTCTGCCTTCAGCTCAGGTCATGATCCCAGGGTCCTGGGATTGAGCCCTACATCAGGCTCCCTGCTGGGCGGGGATCCTGCTTCTCCCTCTCCCACTCTCCCTGCTTGTGTTCCCTCTCTAGCTGTGTCTCTCTCTGTCAAATAAATGAAATCTTTAAAAAATAATAATAATAACAGTATCAGAATAAAGGAATAAAATTCTCTATTATAGTACTCTATTTAATTATTCCATTTAAAAAATTGGTCAATATATTCCCTAAGGGTAATGATGTATTACACACAGTAAGGGCATTAAATCTCCAGGGCCTTTCCATAAAATGTATAATATTTGAATTGTTTATATTAATAATATCTTACCCATACAAACTTAACCTAGGGAAGCCTGAGTATCATTTCTCTGATTTGACAGATTTTTCTAAAGATTTCACTTATTTATTTGAGAGAGAGAGAGTGAAAAAGCACAAGCAGGGGGAGCAGAAGAGGGAGAGGGAGAAGGAGGCTCCCTACTGAGCAGGGAGCCTGATGCGGCACTGGATCCCAGGACCCTGGAACCATGGCCTGAGCCGAAGGCAGCGGCTTAACTAACTGAGCCACCCAGGCATCCCCAAATCTTACTTTTTAAATTAAACCTATTCTTATATCATATTCCATATTGATAAAGTCAGAGTAAAGAGATAAAGATATCATGTGTTAAAACCAAAATTATTAAACCAAGTTAATTTATTCAAAGACTCACTTGTGGGGTGCATTGGTAGCTCAGTAGTTAAGCGTCTGCCTTCAGCTCAGGTCATGATACCAGGGTCCTAGGATAAAGCCCTGCATCAGGCTCCGGAAGCCTGCTTCTCTGTCTCCCGCTCCTCTTGCTTGTGTTCCCTCTTTTACTGCCTCTCTTTCTGTTAAATAGATGAATAAAATCTTAAAAAACAAAAAACACCAAAGACTCACTTTTGTTATGTTTACATGGATTCTTAAAATGTTCCCCAGCTAATAATTTCCAGAACAATCTTTTTTCTTAAAAGTCTAGTACACATAAAATACTGGAGGTTAGTTTCTTTATTTTCTGAGATTTGAGGGAATTTGATTCAGATAAGCAATTTTTTTCTATAAACCAATCAAAACAGCGCTCCTTTAACTTAAAGGACACTAAAACCTAGTGCTTTAATACACTCAAGTGTTGGGAAAATACTCCTACTTACACAGTGAGGGATGCAGACCTTTCTCAATTACAGACATGAAGACACACAAACACATGGAGAGCTTAGAGCTTCAGATCTACCATTCAGACATGATCAGAATGGAACAAAAACTTAGAAGTATTTT
Organism: Lutra lutra; assembly: GCF_902655055.1. Lineage (NCBI taxonomy): Eukaryota > Metazoa > Chordata > Mammalia > Carnivora > Mustelidae > Lutra > Lutra lutra. The sequence goes on along the minus strand of NC_062282.1, from coordinate 101,131,687 downwards.
CCTTTCCAGTGAGCATGTAATTTTTTAAAAAGATTTTATTTATTTATTTGACAGAGATCACAAGTAGGCAGAGAGGCAGGCAGAAAGTGAAGAGGAAGCAGGCTCCCTGCTGAGCAGAAAGCCCAATGCAGGGCTCAATCCTAGGACTCTGGGATCATGACCTGAGCCGAAGGCAGAGGCTTAACCCATTCAGCCCCCCAGGGACCCCAGAGCATGTAATTCTTAATTAATTTGACACTGCAAAGACAAACAGATCAAAAAACAGAACAACAAAAAAACCCCCTAATAAATTGGATTATTTGTTATCTCTCACCAACAGACCTTCATTATACATCTAACAGAGATCACCACATAAACCATAAAAGCAAATGCCCGATCACTGCTGCTGCCGCCACTAGGAACAGACTTACGGCAGGTGTATAAACCAGAAATAAAAACAAACACATAATGTGTCAGTAGAAAGGGGAAAAAAGAACTAGAAAATCAGAAAAGTTAAAGTTCTGTTGCCACCCTGGACTCACCTCAGAACCCAAGAAAGATGCGCAGGCAAATCCATATCTTTGTCTGCATTGGGTTATTCCCCTCAAACACCTCAATGGATGACCTTCCAAACTGATTAAAATCTAATTTCCAAAAGACTGCATGACCCTCTCACAGAAATAAAATAAACCTGTGACAGTTAATTCAAAATATCTTTTCCCATCCTTTTACTGTCAATCCAGCTGCATCTTTGTATCTCAAGTCTGTTTCTCAGGTGCCTGGGTGGCTCAGTTGGTTAAGTGTCTGATTCTTGATTTTGGTTCAGGAGCAAAACAAAGTCAATTACATAAGCCCCTATCCCAGTGAGCTCCTGCCTCAGAGGTCGCTCAGCTGCCCCAGGAGCAGGTTGGCAGTATGTGGTAAAGAGCCCACTGGAGCCAGAGTTTGGCCTTACTGCCTTCTTCAGAGAATGAACCACTCTCTGTGCTGTTCTAGATTCTTATTTCTTTTTTAAGGTTTTATTTATTTATTTGAAAGAGAGAGAACAAGACAGGATGAGGAGGGGCAGAGGGAGAGGGAGAAGCAGGGTCCCCACTGAGCAGGGAGCCCAATGTGGGACTTGATCCTAGGACCCCGGGATCATGACCTGAGCCGAAGGCAGACCTTAATGACTAAGCCACCCAAGCGCCCCCATACTTCTTTCTTAAAAATAACAGCCTTAGGGGGCACCTGGGTGGCTCAGTGGGTTAAAGCCTCTGCCTTTGGCTCAGGTCATGGTCCCAGGGTCCTGGGATCGAGCCCCGCATCGGGCTCTCTGCTCAGCGGGAAGATTGCTTCCTCCTCTCTCTCTTTCTCTCTCTGCCTGCCTCTTCACGTACTTGAGATCTCTGTCTGTCAAATAAATAAATAAATAAAATCTTAAAAAAAAATAACAGCCTTAGAACTCCCTCTTTTTCTCTTGTGTGCATACGGTAAATAAATAGATAACTAGTTGATTCATGTTAAAGTGTTCCAATTTCTTTGAAAAGTTGATTAGTCATTTGGATTCTGGCTTTTGGCTTTATGGTAATTTTTTCAGAGCATGTACATTTTATTTTTGTGTAGTTAAGTTCACCAATAGTTTTACACTCCCCAAACAATGTCTCAAATCGCATCCCTTTTTTTTTTTTTTAAAGATTTGATTTACTGGGGCGCCTGGGTGGCTCAGTGGGTTAAGCCCCTGCCTTCGGCTCAGGTCATGATCTCAGGGTCCTGGGATCGAGCCCCACATCCAGCTCTCTGCTCGGCGGGGAGCCTGCTTCCCACCCCCTTCTCTGTCTGCCTTCCTGCCTACTTGTGATCTCTGTCAAATAAATAAATAAATAAAATCTTTTTTTTTTTTAAGATTTTTTTATTTATTTATTTGACAGACAGATCACAAGTAGGCAGAGAGGCAGGCAGAGAGAAAGGAAGGGAAGCAGGCTCCCCCCTGAGCAGAGAGCCCGACGTGGGGCTCGATCCCAGGACCCTGGGATCACGACCCGAGCCGAAGGCAGCAGCCTTAACCCACTGAGCCACCCGGGCGCCCCTAAATAAATAAAATCTTAAAAAAAATTTTGATTTGCTTATTTTGGAGAGAGAGAGAGCACATGAGCAGGGGAAGGGCAGAGGGAGAAGGAGAAGTAGGTTCCCCACTGAGCAGGGAGCCCAGCTCCAAGTGGGGCTCAATCCCAGGACTCTGAGATCATGACCTGACCCAAAGGCAGCTACTTAACTGATGGAGCCACCCAGGTGCCCCTCAAATTGCCTCCCTTTAGAGAAGCAGAAAAGCTCAGGTGCTTTCTTTTTTTTTTTTTTTTAAGATTTTATTTATTTATTTGACAGAGAGAGATCACAAGCAGGCAGAGAGGCAGGCAGAGAGAGGGGAGGAAGCAGGCTCCCTGCTGAGCAGAGAGCCCGATGCGGGGCTCGATGCGGGGCTCGATCCCAGGACCCTGAGATCATGACCTGAGCCGAAGGCAGTGGCTTAACCCACTGAGCCACCCAGGCGCCCCGCTCAGGTGCTTTCTTTCCTGGCCTCCGCTTTCCAGCCTTCTTCCTCCTAGCCTCCCTGACAGGTAGAATGCAAGTATGGGATGGAGATTTAACTAAGCAGATGCTCCCAACCCAGATTTTTGACCAGGTAGCTACTGACCCAAAGCACTAAGAGCAGTGGTGTCCACAAGAGTGAGAGCACCGACCCCAACAATATCCAGGTTCTGGGAGCAGCGATTGTTGCGTGAAATATGATAGCCATGTTGTCACTGGCAAGATTTTGAGTGTGATCCTGCAGTTGCCTGGTCTCGCTTGTCCCTGGCTTTCCTCCAGCCAGCTGCTTACGACTTCCTGGTATTTCTGTGAACCAGCAGCTTTCAGCTGATTCCTTCTCTGTTTAACCAGAGTGGGTTTCTGGTGCTAAGAATGTTGATAGTTACAATAAATAAGGAGAATAGCCCTCTCCCACACACTGTGTCCCATCTTACCACCTGAGAACCACGAGTGCTTTATGAAAACAGGCCCCTTAGTTCAGGTCATGCCTCCCCATTCCTCTCTCCCGTCCTCCCTTCCCCTCTCTTCTCTCCTCCCCTTCCACGTCCTTTCTCCTCTTCCCCTTCACCAACCCCTCCTTGCCTCTCCCCCCCACCTACCTTCTCCTCTCTTCCCTTCTCTCCTCCCTTCCCTTTCCTCTCCCCTCCTGTTTCTCTCCTGGGCTCAGCTAGGATTCCAGATTCCAGAAGACCAGCCTTGGGGCAATTATCAGAGACATTCACCACACTCTCTCACTGTCCCTCACTACTCAACCTCTTCCATAAACCTTCTCTGAGAAGAGCCTCCACCCAACACAATATGCACACTTCTATAAACAGACCCCTGGGGCCACCATTCTAATAATTCATCCATTCTGTTCAGACAAGTCCTACTGCCAGTCTAGGACACAACTTGTGCCTAGCTTAGAACCCCCTAACCCTGGGGCACCTGGGTGGCTCAGTTGTTTAAGAGCCTGACTCTTGATTTCAGCTCAGATCATGATCTCAGTGTGGAAACTGCTTAAGATTCTCTCTCTCTGTCTCTCTCTGCCCCTTCCTACAGTGCACGTGTGTTCTCTCTCTCTAAATAAATAAATAAATAAATAAGAAAGAAGATGCTCACCATAAATAATTTTCTTTCTACAGTTTCCAAAAGAAAAGAGACAGGGAGAGGGAGAAAGAGAGAGATTGACTATCAGGACTAAATTATGGACTGATATAAGAACTTTTTTTTCTCAATAGGTTGATGGTGGTCACAAGCACAGTGTGCCCTGCATAGCTGTCACAGACTTTGTGCAATAGTGATACTCTGTCACCACTGGGGTATCAACTAGGATTTCATAAATCAAATAATATTTTAGAGGACCAAAGTTGTTATTTGAGGGCCAACTACGGAAAATTTATGCAAAGTGTAGAATTAGCATCTCAAATTTTTCTTTTATGTGAATATACATGTTTCAACAATTCTAAAGTGCACTTTTTTCTCATATTTAAAAAATTTTTTATTAACATATAATGTTAATCTTCTTGTTCTCATTTTTTTTTAAGATTTTATTTAACAGACGGAGACCACAAGTAGGCAGAGAGGCAGGCAGAGAGAGAAGAGGGGAAGCAGGCCCCCGCTGAGCAAAGAGCCCGATGAGCTGAAGGCAGAGGCTTCAACCCACGGAGCCACACAGGAGCCCCTCTTCTTGTTCTCATTTGAACCTCTGTCAAATCACCATGCTTCTGTGAAAGCGCGATGCAGTCGATGTGTCATACAATAACTGGCCACCAGGTGGCAGTCATGATGTAGTATAATGTGAGCTCTTCCATTAACCCCTTCACATAGGATCCGGAAATTGTCAACCTCAAAAGCACCTTGAATTTGATGAAATATACAAGACCTTGTTTTAAACAAAACATAACTACAACAAGAGTTGATCTTAAATGGGGGATCAGATATAATACCAGGAACTAGGTTATATTTTAATTCTAGCTTTAGGATTCACCGACAGGGAAACCTTGAGACAATAGACACCACCCTCAAGTGCAGAAAGGCAGAAGGCTCTCTCCCTCTTTCCTTCCTTCCCTCCCTCTCTTTCTTTCTCTCTCTCTCTCTCCCCATGACCTGGGTCTATGACTCAGGGGTGTGCCTGGTACGCTCCAGGACTCGTGAGTAATAAACCTTGTTAGTTAGTTAGTTAGTTATTTTGGAAGTGCCCTGTTGTTTGTTGTTAAGGTACAATTTGCAGTCATAAAAGGAGCCCCAGGGCAGGTCCAGCTACAGCTTTGGTTGGGGAAAGGTCTGAGAGGATTTGTCATGGGTAGAAAGGGTGCAGGCATTCCTAGCTGATAGTATCACTATCAATCGACTGAGACTAACAGAAAACAACTATGTTATAATAGCTCATACCATTATTTTATATGTGTGACCTCTTAGTTTGTGGCATAGATAGAAACTTACAATACACATTTTGCACTGGAAGATAATCATTTCCTTCTTTCCACTCCAGCCTTCTGTCCATCTGTCCTCACTGCATATTTTATAAGCATACAAATCAGTATGATTCAAATATCCCTAAAGAGACAGCCAATCTTCAAAGAGGTTAATAAGACATGACCTATTGCATGAAAAGGTGGGGTGGGGGTGGGGCTCAAAAACAACCAAAATGTCAACATGGTTTGAAAGAACCTGATTAACAATATAGATCAAAGAGGCTACACTTGATTAACAAAACAATGAAGGCAATTAGAAAATTTTTAATAAAATGCTCTGGTGTTGAAAGCTTATCTTTGATGAGTTGGAAAAGCAAAGAAAATAATCCTGAACCATTTCCCAGTTTAGAAAGATTTTGTTTACCCTTCTTCGCTAGAGTTGGAGCCAACAACTCTGATGGTTTGGATTAGCTCTTAATATTTCTAGCCATCAGGGCATTCAAATCACTGGTGCATTTTTGGCAACAAACTGTCTCTCCACAGACAACAGCAACAAGGGAACGAACGAAGCTTCTCCATACAAGTCACAAGACCTCTCTCCTTTTACCACTTTGACCAGCGGATTTTAGTCCGAAATAGGCAAAGGGAAGTAGTAAGCTTAGGACACCAACACACCAAGGGGATCTGTGTAATACCCTTCGGTCTTCCTCAGTTTTCAGGCTTTCCAAGGTGCTCAGCTGTCCACTAAGTTTTCTAGGCTCAGAGCCAACTAACCTTTCGGTTAGGCATCTCAGTCACATTAAAAAAAAAAAAAAAAAAAAAAAAAAAAAGGAGGTGGGGGCGCCTGGGTGGCTCAGTTGTTAGGCATCTGCCTTCAGCTCAGGTCATGATCCTGGGGTCCTGGGATCAAGCCCCACATCTGGCTCCCTGCTCCAGCAGGAAGCCTGCTTCTCCCTCTCACACTCCACTTGCTTGTGTTCCCTCTCTTGCTATCTCTCTCTCTCTCTCTCTCTCTGTCAAGTATCTTAAAAACAAAAAACAAAACAAAACAAAAAACAGAACTATAGTACTGAACCTGGGGCCTTGCAGCAAGGCCGGGGGAGAGGCAAAGTTAGTGTGGATAAGAGGCTCGTGCAGTTTTTATGGCTTGTCAGAGATGAAAAGAGTCTTTTTATTTGGAAAATTATTTTAGTCTTGAAACAAAGCTTGTGTGTTCATTTATTCATTCTCTTTGTTGTTTCATTCACTCTAGAAACTGCTGTTTGTAAGAGTTACGCCACAGTGAAAGTAACCAGAATTTTCAAATCAGGTGAACCTGAATTCAATGCCTGACTTTGACAGTGCTTTTCCTGAACCGCAGTTTCCTCACCTATAAAAGTTAAAATAATAATACTCTATTTGAGGGGTTTTCTAAGGATCTGAAATAATGCATATACAACTACTGGTGCATGATAATTTCTTAATAGATGAGAACTATAATTATTACTGTTATATTATTATTAATATTATCCCTATCAAGTAACACAAACCCCCAGTTCAATTCCCCATATTTACCTAAGGATGGTTCTTCCTCTTAGCCAGCTTCTTTAGCCTGACAGGGAAAAATTCACATTCTTACTAGCTTTTTTTTTTTAAAGATCTTATTTATTTATTTGACAGAAATCACAAGTAGGGAGAAAGGCCGACAGAGGTGGGGGGGAAGCAGGCTCCCCACTGAGCAGAGATCCTGACGTGGGGCTCAATTCCAGGACCCTGGGATCATGACCTGAGCCGAAGGCAGAGGTTTTAACCCACTGAGCCACCCAGGCGCCCCTCCTACTAGCTTTTTATTACCTCATTTCAACTAGGAGATCTCACTCCCTGACAAAGACTTCTTCTTGACCAAACTTTAATCAGGCTCCTCTAAGCCATCTTCTTGACCTGATCTTGACTTAGGCTTTGGCCTACTGCCTTTGACCTTGGCCTGCTGAGTCCAGTCTTAGCACAAATCTACTAAGCCAGTCTGTCAAGAATTCCTTGCCCTTGATGTGTATTGGCCTGCTTTAGCAAGGGTCCCCCTACCCTTAATGGCTAATCAAGTTCCCCATAATAACTTTCTTTTTTTTTTTTTTAAAGATTTTATTTATTTATTTGACAGAGAGAAATCACAAGTAGGCAGAGAGGCAAGCAGAGAGAGAGGAGGAAGCAGGCTCCACGCCGAGCGGAAAGCCCGATGTGGGGCCCGAACCCAGGACCTGGGATCATGACCTGAGCCAAAGGCAGCGGCTTAACCCACTGAGCCACCCAGGCGCCCCCCCATAATAACTTTCCATTCACAGAGCCCCTCACTCTGCTCATTGGCTATAAATCTTCCACTGTTTTGGCTATAGTTGAAACTGAGCTCACTCTCCCCTGCTGCAATGGTCTCAAGTGAAGTCTTCTTCAACATTTTAACAAGTGTCAGAATAATTTTTCTTTTATACACTTTATGTCCACATACCTATTTCTGACTGAATGGTATCATTGGCCATAAAGACAGAAAAATGGAACTCGGTCTCCCATAGAGTTGGGATGCATTACCTGGGAAACACAAGATCCCCTTGAAGCCCAGCCACCGCTAATCTACATGCCACATTGGATAAACCATCCTCTGACGCTGAACCACAGGGCTGGCTCCACTCAGAGCCTTGAAAGAAGTGTAGCTGGCTCCCTCCAGGCCAGACCTCCTCCACAAGGTTGAGACCCTGTCACCCAGGAAAGCTTCCTCCTGCTCCTCCACAAGAGTCTCTGTCCCTCCTTAAAAGCCTGCCTTTGGGGTGCCTGGGTGGCCCAGGCGGTTGAGCAATCTTGAGTCTTGATTTTGGCTCAGGTTATGATCCCAGGGTCCCGGGATCCAGCCCAGTGTCAGTCTCTGAGCTCAGCATGCTTGTCCTGCTCCCCTCAGCCCCTCTGCCTCCTTGTGCACACTGTTTTTCTCTCTCAAATAAATAAAGTCCTTAAATTAAAAAAAGAAGAAGAAGAAAAGAAAAGAAAAAACAAAGCCTGCACTTGCCCCCTGTCAATTAATTCCTCAGGACAAACTGGCCCATTTTGTTTTCTTAGTCCCTCAGACTTGCTGGCTGACTCACTCACAGCTATGACAGTGATCCCGTTAGGGGTGAAAGCTGACTGTGACTGTCTGGTCCTCCTCTTAACAGTGGCACTAGTAGTATGGTGGGGGCTTTTGCTGACTCACAGTTTTGGAGAGTTCACTGCTTCTGTGTTTCCTGCTGATAACAATGAGCCGGGGCCCTTATTAAACACACATTGCCAGCATCTCCCCTAGATATTCCAAATCTAGGCTGGAGCCCAGGAATTTGGGTTTTTAAGAAACACCCCAAGGGATTCTTTTATTTAGGGAAGATTGGGAGACACTGGAATTCTCCTGTCGTCCTGATAGTTTTGTAGAAGAGGACACAGAGGCCCATAGAAGAGCAAAGGCTCACACAGGGCGCTGACTGCCACCTGAGCAGACCCAAGTCTAGGTTCAGGTTTCCCACCCAATGCAGTGACTGTGTGGCCCCTGTGTCACAGGCCTCTGCTGGAGGAAGCAGGAGGCTGGGACACTGGGAGTTGCAGGCTCCATGTTAGCCAGTGGGAACCAGTAATCACCTCCCTCATAGTGCCTTACGTCATGCGCCAGTGGAGTCTCCCTCCCATGTTAGAAACAGGAGATGAGCAGGCCCGTGGGAAGTAATGACTGCTACTTCCTTATGCTCTTTCTGTGGGCCCGTTCCCTGCGATACAGACCAGGAATGCCAGCAGTCACCTCCAGTGACCTTGAACTAGAGCCACTTTATCCACCTAGGCTCTAGCTTCTTCATGTGTAAAATAAGGTTATTGGACTAGATTGGGATCTCAGAACTTTTCCCAAGAAATAGAATCCCCTGATGAGCCCAGGAGCTAAGAAAGGAGTTACAGTAAGGGAAGAGTTGGGGCTGATGGTGCAGAAGAAGAAAGGAAGGAAAGGAATCTGTAAGCAGCTCTCAGAGGTGAGCCATCCTAGAGTGGGAAGGGGACGCAGTGGGGACATAGGACAGCTCCTCTACTATAGGTTCCGGCGCCCCGGGGACTGAAGGAACCCCTTCACACTCTTGGAAAATGATTGTAGACCCCAACACTCACTAGGTTACTCTTATTTTAATTTTTATAAAAATGTGATTTCAATCTGTAGAATCATGAAACAATGTATAAACTCCATCTTTATAGATGACTATGTAACTGAAGAAAAAATAGAAATCAACTACCATCAAGGTGGTAGTAGTGCTTTGAATAATAAAAAATGTCAATTTGGGGTTAATGGTAGAAAAAAGTTAGTTCAGTTTTTATGAGTTTCCATATTGTGAGTTTGAAAGTATACCTCCTGGGAATGCCTGTTTGCATGCAAAACAGGAGTGTTAATAAGTCGCTTTGTTTGTAGTTCAGGAGAAACAAAACTTTCCCTTAATGAACACTCTGTAAGTGTGCAATGCAGATGTCACTTGAAGACTCTTAAAGTTCTCCCTTCCTTTGAAGATACTAGTCTGCATTCAGCGGACAACTAACCCAATTATCACTGTACTCCAGAACAGAACCACTCTTCAGGGCATACTTCCTACTAAATTTTTTTTCATTTAATAATTAAAAGATGATACTATCAAAGACTGAGACCTCAGTGCACAGCTACTGGAAATGTGGACATGGATATTATGGGGCAAGTTACTTTTTAGTCTGTCATGCCTGTATTTTGTGTGTCCTGAGATGACTCAATACTCCCACCAGATTTCTATGTTCAGGCTGCTGCAACAAATCTCAGTGACAGAGCATACCATGAAGTCCACTGAATTTTGCTCAGTATAAACTCAAAGAGAGGCACAAATTGAAGGATAAAAAAACTAGGATTCTGGTGAAGGAATTCCAGTCCTCAGTTGTGGTCCTCCAGATAACTGAGAATATGATTGTTATGACTGTTACAAATTATCATCACAATGAAAACAAAAATTTAGATTTTTTTTTTTTTAAAACGGGATGTCTTTGCCGATTCTTGGGAAACTGTCCATGAACTCTGAGAAAGGTGAGATAAGAAGAAGTTAAACTCTATTTGCTTTTAAGACACATGTGTTGGGGCGCCTGGGTGGCTCAGTGGGTTAAAGCCTCTGCCTTCGGCTCAGGTCATGATCCCAGAGTCCTGGGATCAAGCCCCGCATCAGGCTCTCTGCGCAGCGGGGAGCCTGCTTCCCCTTCTCTCTCTCTCTGCCTGCCTCTCTGCCTACTTGTGATCTCTGTCTGTCAAATAAGTAAATAAAATCTTTAAAAAAAAAAAAGACACATGTCTTGAAGTCCAGCTCCGTCACTAACTAGCTTCCCACGGCTGGACAGGTGTTCACATCTCTGGGCATGTGTTTCCTCAACTATGAAATAGTCCTGCAAATGCCATTTACCTCAACAACTTACTCTGAAGTTGACACGTCAACTTACTCTGAAGTGTATATGAAAGTGCTTAAACCATCCATCCTCATGAGGCTTACAAATGGGAAACACGGTCACAGTGGCAGTGGCATGTGGTGCCAGATTTACTTCCAAATGCTTTAAAATGTCCCAGCCAGCCAGCCTGGGTAGCATGGGACAAGCATGAGTGGCTCCCAGTCCTTCTGGTCCTCCCTGTCAGCCCCACTCCTGAGCAAGTTAGGGTGGTGGCCATCACTTAGTGGGTTGAAAAGATCCTAAAAAGAATTATGGCCTGTTCTTGCTCTCTGCTGCCCTCTTCAGTTTGGAAGTTGGTCTTGCATCAGACGGAGTCTCAGCCCCAAAGGAGGAAACTGCAGGGTGAAGGGTCGTGGGTGCCCCAGCTCAGCATTCTAGCCCCTTTGCACCTCCGAATCCCACTGCCTGAGGCTTGTCCCAAGCTGCTGCAGGCCCTCAGGCCTCCAGGTCTTGTGCAAGCCCCTCTGTTCATCTCTCAGTCTGCACAATTCCTTCTCATTTCCACTTGGGTGTTCTGGCTTAGTTAAGATGCATTTTAGGGCCCTGAAACCCCATAAAGTTTCCTCATGTCTGCTGACCTGTGATGGAGTGATTTCCAGTTGCATATTAGCCACTGAGGTAATGAAGGCATGCTCTGTTGCTCTAATTCCATTTTAATGACAGGTGTATGTTAATTCTAATTCTATTTTAATAATTAGTTTTTGCATTTGCTTTTGAATACCTTTCAGGACTGTCACACTAAACAAGCAATGACTTCTTAAAAGTAGCTTCCTCTCTTGTTTGCCACTCACAACCTCATTACCCTTTAGAGTAGAGAAATAATTTCCAAATGAACCACATAGGATGCACAAGAGAATCCAGTGGGGTCAGAGAAAAGAATGTATTAGAACTTTTCTTTTTATATTTAGTATATTTAATTTCATCTTTCTTAAATTTCAGTTTTGGACAGCGTTTTACAATACATATAATGTATTAGTGGGTGAGTACAGGTATAGATTTGTAAATAAGTATTTGCGTATTGTGGGAGAATGCTAATTTTATTTCACTTATTTATTTTGTTATTGAAGGGATATACAGTCATAAAAGTTTGGAGACTCTCTTCTAGAAGAGTATTTATCATCCTATTCATCCTAGCTGTGTTTCACAGTCACCAAGGGAGCTTTTCACAAATTTTTATTTTGCCCCAAAACCATCCTAGACTCAGTGAGCCAATCTTCAGGAATGAAGCATGAAATATATGAATTTTTAAAAAGACCCTAATGATTTTGACGTAAACCCTCCTGCTAAAAATCACATCGTTTTCCAAAATGAAAGCTCATGAAGGGCAAACTATACTGATTTATCTTTTCCATTTTTGTATCTATAGGGTCTAACACACTGCCTGACATAGGTGTTCCAGAATATTTGCTGAATGATAAACAAATGAACCACAATTCCAGAGACAGCCATGGATAGCTCCTCTAGCTTTTTTTTTTTTCATCCTCAATATATTTATATAATAGTTTTATGTTTTTGAGAACCCACCATATATAAAATTGAGTGGCTTTTTAAATCAATTTTAGTAAACAGGTATTTAATATTTACAGTGACTAAGTGCTTCAGCACTGTTCAGCATTTAGTATTTTTCTTAAAGATGTTAATTATTTATTTGACAGAGAGAGACAGCGAGAGAGAGAACACAAGCAGGGGGAGTGGGAGAGGGAGAGGGAGAAGCAGACTTCCTGCTGAGCAGAGAGCTCAATGCAGGGCTCTATACCAGGACCCTGGAATCATGACCTGAGGAAAAGGCAGACACTTAATAACTGAGCCACCCAGGTGCCCCACATGTAATATTTTCTATTATAAATTACAGTATGTTAAAAAAAAAAAAAACTTCCTACATATAACTTTATTCTGTATATCCTATTATATGCATAGGGGAGAGTCCTAGAAGTGGGATTTCTAAATCAAAGAGTAAGTACATTTTAAAGGCTATAGATATTTGGGAAGGACAAATTACCACTGATCTCAGGACCTGGAGACTCTGGTTTAAGGAGCAAGGGCTGACAGGGTTTTTGTGATCCAGCAGAGGGAAGCTTCTGGAGCTCTGTGGTGTGGCCAGAAGACATGGAGGTCTGATTGAGTTCTAGTCTCTGTTTCTACCATTTAGTGGCTATGACACTGAGTGTCTTTAAGCTTAAGTTTTCTCACCAATAAAGTCATTGTTCACAGCCACATGACAGAGCTGTTGATTCTGTTAACACTATTAGGTGTTAGAAAAGAATATTTGTACTTGATATAGTTCCAAAGGGACAAAAGCTTTAGAGTCTGGGAGTGGCTCCCAAGGAAAGATGCCATCCTATTTCTCTTCTATTAAAATCTACTATTTGCCCACAAGGGGGGTTGAATGCTAATTTCCCTAGGGTGGGGGTCCAGAAATGCCACAACTGCAGATGCAGGCCTCTGAAGAAGGTTTAGAGATATTCAGGAACTTGGGCCAGTTGCTGCCTCAGAAACACCAAAGGTCTCCATGTCTGGGAAGTGAGGGCTGCTGAACTCGGACAAATATGATCAGGAGGAGACTGAGCATTCTGTTTTTCTCTTTAGAACACACCAATAAAACCTGTCAGACCAGTTCCTGTGGTGCCAAGCCACTCAAGGAAAACAGCTTGCCTCTCCTGCTCCTCAAGGACTGCCAACTCCAGAAACCGCCACGCGACAGCCTTTGGAATGTCTGGTTAGTACCCAAGAACAAAGACTGCGTGTCATCTTGGGTATAGGGCTCTAGTTCTCAAGCTTTGGTGTGGATAAGAATGATCCTAGAAGCTCAAACGTATGTAGACCCCCCGCCCCACTCACTAGACACTTGGATTCTGCAGGTCTGGGTGTGGGGACAGGAATCTGTACTTCCTTCAGTGATTCTCACGTAGATAGTTTGAAAACCAGGGTTTGGAAAACACTGGCATAGTACAAATAGCCCTCGGTAGGGAAAGAGAAGACCTGGGTTTGAGGTGACATCATTCTACTTATACCAGCATAAACCTCATAAAATAGCTCAGAAGCTATTTCACCTCACTGGCTCTATTTCTTCGTTTTATTTCTTTATTTTTTCTTTCTTTCTTTCTTTCTTTTTTGTTATATTAGTTTATAGCTTAGTTTTTTTGTTATATCACTTTATTTGGTTATATTAGGTGTGCAATATAGTGATTCAACAATTCCTCACTGGGTGCTCACCAATTTTTTCATTTTAAATCTTCATTTGCACAACTGGGAAAGCAAAACTCACTTGTCAGAAGGCTGGTCACCCAGAAGATCAAATTAGAGGCTTTAGACACTAAAAGCACCACTATAACTCAGAGCATAGATTTGAGGTCCTGTCGTTTTGGCTACTGCCTTTCACACTAAGGTAACAATGGACGACACCTAGCTAGTTAACAATGCCCTCAACATAAGTCTCTGCCCTGAGAGGCAGACGCCTTCTTTTTGCTTGTGATCTGCTGGGGCCAGGCAATGCTGGCCTCCCACCAGGCAGTGTCTCCAGATTTTCTGCATGGCATTCCTTGTGCTCGGAGTTATGGCTGCTGTGACTGGTCTTGGGATCAGATTTGGGACAACTGTAAAACCTGTAAGTGTGTGTCTCCCCGCTTCGTGGCAGATTTGCCAATAATTCCCTCAACAAACAAGAATATATTTATTTCCGGAGGGGAGGAACAAGATGGTGGGGAAGTGTAGGAGACTTCTATTTTGTCTGGTCCCAGGAATTCAGCTAGATAGTTATCAAACCATTCTGAACACCTACAAACTCAACAGGAGATCAAAGAAAAGAATAGCAGCAATTCTATGAACAGAAAAGCGACCACTTTCTGGAAGATAGGACACGTGGAGAAGTGAATCTGAGGCAATATTCAAGAAGGTAGACCACGGTGTTGGCGAGGGCGGGGGGAGGGGCTCTGTCACCTGGCTACTGGCAAGTGAGAGAGCAGTGGAGCACGAAATCAGAACTTTTAGAGGTCGGCTCCAGGGAGGGACATTGCTCCAGAGGCTAAGCGGGGGTGGAGCCCTCGCGGGGACAGTGTGGTCTCAGGTCCTGCGGGGTCACAGAAGGATCCGGGGTGTCTGAGTGTAGCAGAGCTCGCAGGTATTAGAGTGGGGAAGCCAGCTGCAGAGACGGAGCTGAGGAGTGAGCTCTCAGCTCTGGGTTACCTTAAACCATAATCCGAGGCACAGTAAGGCCACTGCTCTTCTAGCAGGGACCCCACAAGTGGCAGATCTGGGGACACTCACCTTCCTTCTCGGGGAGAAGCGGCACGGAGCAGGAATCTGCTGGGTTTGGAGACTCCAAACAGGGCCAGCACCAGAGATAGAAATGCTCAGTCACAGGCTAGGTGATCTCGGAGCGTGGCTGGAGACCAGGGAGATGGGAGAGATTGAGCACTTTTCTCTGACTGTGCACTGAGGAATGGGGCCCCGAGCTCTTGGCTCCTCCAGGCTGGAGATTGGGAGACCGCCATTTTCATTCCCGTCCTCCAGAGCTCTACGGAAAGCGTTCAGGGAACAAAAGCTCCTGAGAGCAAAACCGAACAAGCAGATTGCTTAGCCTGGCCCTTGTTAATAAAAAAAAATAATAATAATTTTAAAAAAAGAAAAGAATATAATCCCCATATAATTCCCAAATGGCTGAGTCTCCCGATATGGGTGATTTGGGGGTGAGTCTACTGATAATGGGCAATTAGCATGTGGTATGTGCCAACCATTGCTCTGAACATTAAATATATCTCATCTTTATTTCATTTTTTTCAGCAGTCTTGAGAGGTAGCTGTTATCACCATTCTGAACAGAGACTCAGAGAGTCTTGCCTAAGATCATAGAGCTGGTAAAATGATAAGACAAGGTTCCAATCCAGGGCTGCCCAACCCTGAAGTTTACACAGAACATCAATACTACCTTTAAGGAGTTTCTGAGATAATGAGGGACACTAGGGAAATGGTGAACAATATGAAAGAGCATATAATTTAGTATTAAATTGGGTGAGTGTGATGTTAAATATTTTTAGTGATTTGAGAGTAGTAAACTACAATCACAATGCCAAGCACCTCGTGGATTAAGGGAAGACAAACTGTAGTGTTATCTGCCTCTTACTTATCCACCTAGTTCCAGCTATAAAACATTCAACATGCAAAATGCACTTTCACAAAGTCTTCGTCGACTTTACACCTAGATCTAAATTATTTCCAGCCTGTGTACCACTCCATACACCAAACCAGAATTTTCTGGAGATACAGTCATTTAGGTGTAGATATATTTGAGATTTAAGTATTATCAATCTGCTATTTACATCTTGGCTTTGAGATTTTATAATTTAAAAATTTTAAGTACCATCACATTATTCTGAGAAACTCCCACTCATTTTTGAGGAAGTAGACCCATTGCATTTAAACAATGATGCCAATTTAATTCAACATCCCCTTAAAGTTGTAGCAAGTTTTCTTGGTTCCCATTTCTAGTTAAGAAAATAGTGGAGGGGGCCACATAGAACCAGTCTGAGGCAAAGCTCAAGCCAGAGCCCAGCTTTGTTGACTCCTTCTCAGTCACATTTAATTGCTTCTCAGACAGGAGTGAGTCCCATACTTGCTTGCCCAAATGCCAGTCGTATTGTAAGAAATGCAAACTAAGTAAAGCCTAGAGAGTTTGGGAGGATGAGAGAAGAGAAAAAAAGAAAAGGATGAGGAGAAATAATGGGGGAAAGAACAATGGAAAGAAGCAGAAGAAGAAGGAGGGAGCAGGTTATTGTATTATTAAAGCCTGATGTTCTTGGTCATGGACGCATCTGCTGACATGCAGTACTTGTCTTATAAATCTTCCAGATTTGCCATGTGGGCCATGTAAAACAGCTTCACAGCAACTTGGCCTCTCGTGTGAAGATCTCACCACTCGCTTGCCACCCTCCCTGCTTTGTAACAGCAAGCTGGACTGTGGTCATGGCGAAAATGAATCTGCTACCTGCTGGGGTGGTGGTCAGATAATCAAGATTAAAGAATAGTCACCAGCAACTAATAACTAAAATTCAGAATTATACTTAAAACAGTATCATGCAGGAATGTTTTCTATTAGAAATAATGCCATTATCTAATACAGGCCAAATGCCCAGCACTCTCCCACAAAACTTGATATTCAAGGGTCCCAACCAGAAGACCTGGAAATACACGGACAAGGAATGTGACAAAGATTGTTCGGATGAATTCAGGTAAAACTGAAAATGTTATTTTATTTTATGTCATTGCTGTTTTTTATGGTGATTAAGAAGTCCAACTTGCCAGATATTATTGATGTGGTGAAAATACCTGATAATGTTTATATTTTTCCAGAACAATATTTTAGGGGAAAAAATGCCTCACTTTGCATAGTTCCATGATTGTGGATGTTCCCACTCTACATATATGGTAATTGATGGTGTTTTTGTTTTTCCATAACTTTTTTTTTTCATTGAAGTATACTTGACATACGATGTTACATTAGTTTCTGGTGTACAACATAATGATTCCACAACTCTGTATGTTACACCATGCTCACCACAGTTGTTGCTACCATCTGTCACCATGCAAGGCTATGACAATACCACTGACTGTACTCCCTATGCTGAGCCTTTCAACTGCGTGACTTATTCATTCCATAACTAGAAGCCTGTACCTCCTGCTCTCCCTCACCCATCCCCCTACTCCCCCTGTTCTCCGGCAACCATCAGTTTGTTCTCTGTATTTATGGATCTGTTTCTGCTTTTTGTTTGTTTATTCATTTGTTTTTTAGATTCCACATGTAAGTGAAACCATATGGTATTTGTTTTTCTCTCTCTGACTTGTTTCATTAATCATAATACCCCCTAGGTCCATCTATGTTGTTACAATGGAAAGATTTCATTCTTTTTTATGGCTGATATTCCATTGTGTATATACACAGTATCTTCTTTATCCATTCATCTGTCTATGGACATGGGTTGCTTCCATACCTTGGCTATTGTAAATAATGCTGCAACAAATATAGGGGTCTATATATCTTTCTTGAATTAGTGTTTTTGTTTCCTTTGGGTAAATATCCAGTAGTGGAATTACTGGATTGCATGGTATTTATTTTTTAATTTTTTTGAGGAACCTCCATACCATTTTCCACAGTGTGTGCACTAATTTACATTTCCACCAAAAATGCAGGAGAATTCTGTTTTTCTCCACATCCTTTCCAACACTTGTTATTTCTTATCTTTTTGATACTAGCCATTCTGACAAGTGTAAGGTGATATTGTGGGTTGATTTGCATTTTCATGATTAGTGATATTGGACATCTTTTCATGTGTCTGTTGGCCATCTATATGTCTTCTTTGGGAAAATATCTTTTCACGTCCTCTGCCTATTTTTTAAATTGGATACTAACTTCTTACTATGTCATTTGCAAATATCTTCTTCCATTCATTAGGTTGCCTTTTTGTTTTGTTGATGGTGTAAAAGCTTTTCATTTTGGTGTAGCGCTAATAGTTTATTTTTTGGTTTTGTTTCCTTGTCTCAGGAGACATATCTAGAAGAATGTTTCTATGGCTGATGTCAAAGAAATTACTGCCCACATTTTCTTCTAGGAGTCTTATGGTGTCAGGTCTCACATTTGATGGTCTCTAATCCATTTTGAGTTTATTCTGTGTATGATGTAAAAACAAAGTGGTCTAGTTTCATTCTTTTGCATGTAGCTGTCCAATTTTCCTGGCACCATGTGATATAGAGACTGTCTTCTCCCCATTGTATATTCTTGCCTCCTTTCTTGTAGATTGACCATGAGTGCGGGTTATTTCTGGACTATTATGTTCCATTGATCTATGTGCCTATTTTTTTTTTAAGATTTTATTATTTATTTGACAGAGAGAGAGATCACAAGTAGGCAGAGAGGCAGGCAGAGAGAGAGGGGGAAGCAGACTCCCCACCAAGCAGAGAGCCGGATGTGGGGCTCGATCCCAGGACCCTGGGATCATGACCTGAGCCGAAGGCAGAGGATTTAACCTACTGAGCCACCCAGGCGCCCCTATGTGCCTATTTTTGTGCAAGTACCATACCGTTTTGATTACTATGCTTTGTAGTATATCTTGAAATCAGATTTTGATGCTTCCAGCTTTTTCTTTCTCAAAATGCTTTGGATTAATTGAAGTTTTGTTTTGTTTTGTTTTTATATATATATATATATATATATTTATTTATTTTGAGAGAGAGAGAGAGTGAGCGAGCGCACAGCTGGAGCAGCAGGGGCAGAGAGCCTCTCAATCAGACTTCCCGCTGAGGGCAGAGCCCGAAGCGGGGCTTGACCTGGGATTTGTTCTCACCACCCTGAGATCATGACCTGAGGGAAATCAAGAGGCAGGCACTTAAAACTGACTGAACCACCCAGGTGCCCTGCTTAATTGATGTTGTTGGGTTTTGTTTTAAAGATTTATTTATTCATTTAAGAGAGAAAGGGAGAGAGAGCACATCCATGAGCAGGGAGAGGGGCAGAGGGAAAGGAAGAAGCAGACTCCCTGCCAAGGGAGGATACCATGCAGATCTCAATCCTAAGACTCCAAGATCACGATCTGAACCAAAACCAAGTCCGATGCCCAACTGAACCACCCAGGTACCTGTAATTGATTTTTAAAAAAGATTTTATTTATTTATTTGACACACACACAGAAAAATCACAAGTAGGCAGAGAGAGAGGGGGAAGCAGGCTCTCTGCTAAGCAGAGAGCCTGATGTGGGACTCGATCACAGGACCCTGAGATCATGACCTGAGGCAAAGGCAGAGGCTTAACTCACTGAGCCACCCAGGCGCCCCGTAATTGATGTTTTAATGAGTTCTTGGACTAGATACCCTTACGTTTCAACTACATAAATTGTTATATACTTAGAAACCTTCCTAAGGATACTTACATTCATGATTAAGCAATTCTATCATTTCCAGTAGTTTGCATATTTAAAGTAGGTGAGTTCTCTAGCTAAGAAGTAAATACAGTCAGATTTGCAAAGTTTAACAAAGGAAATAATCTTGGTGGGCAACTCTTGTCTGATATCAGATTTCTTTGGGAATTTTTGTAAAGATCAAAGAAAAGTCCGTTGAACACTCAAAGATTTTTTTTTTTTTTACTTAACCTTTAGTGTTCTTTCCTCCTTCTCCACCACTCTCCTCTCTCTGCCTCCTGCAGTGCTCTGTATGGAAGTTTAACACTGCAGCAACCCCACCACTTTATAAGCAGGCAAGGGTGCATTAAAATCATGGTGGTAGATACAATTCTAATACCTCAGGGCCCCAGTCACTATGTGAAAGACTTATCAGAAATACTGTACACTTAACAGACCATTTCCTACCTTTTGTCTGGTCATTATGGAAGGTAGAAAGAGAAAAGCTTCCTAGGAGTTGCATGTTACCTAACAATGCGTTGACAACAAAAGGCTAAGAGTATGAACAGATCCTTGTCTTCTTGATGACAATTAGCAAATACTGATTCTCTTCCCTGCTTATTGAACATACAAACTCATGCGGCCCCTGCTTATTTATGTAGTGTGTCATTATGTTTATTTTCAGACTGATGGAGAGAGGTAGTTCTCTTCTTGGCTTTTCAAAGTACAGATTCTCTCACCCAAACATGCAGAATTTTTAACAGACATCTGCCATTTTCTACTTGGACAGTTTTCACTAATATTTTTAAGATCCAAAGGGCTATTTCTTTTCCCATAGTGTCTTTTCCAGTCCACCTTGACATTTTAACAGTTAGGTTTTAAAAATAAACAGCATTGTCTAGTTTTACAGTGCTCAAAGTGTTCAGGCTGGATGTGATACTGTTTTCTTTGCTGACTGGGCCTGCATTCCCAGAACTCACTGCAGAAATGGCATTCAAGACTGTGCTGATTGGAGTGATGAAAATTTATGTGAATAGAAGACTTCTCTAATCATGTTTTGGAAAAGCTAAAAACTGTTACTAGTTACCTTAAGACTTCTCTCCAAAAGAAAAAAAAAAATGACATGTATATCTTACTGGGGAGAGAGGAGCCTCCTGGAGCATGAATCCAGTGTTATGTAATGGAGAAAAGTCTGATTAGTAGAAATGAGACCCAACCTTCAGTGACCTTTAGCCATATCTAAACTTGTTGCCAAATTTTCGAATGCAACTTTCTGTCATGTGTGCCACAGGGTAATTACGGGGATGACACAAGTTTACCCGTTTATTTCAACAAATAAAAGGTATTAATCCTGAGTTCTCAGATCAAAATTAGATGTATTATCTCTTCATTAGCATAGCCCTGGTTCAGATTCAGCTGAAAGCTTGTTTGGCCCAGGGCTAGTCTTGAAAACAGTGGATGACAGCTAGCATGTAGTGACAACATCCAAAAGATCAACCAGGGGCTTAACATTCTTTCTAGCAGTGCCTGAGATCAAAAGATCGGACCTGGGTTTGAATCTCATGCTGCCACACAAGCTGTGTTGACCTGAGACTCACCTCTTGAAGATGGTTTCCTTATTTGTACAACATGGCTCTCAGGTGGGGGGACGGGGGGGGGGGAGGATTGTTATGATAACCAATGAGATTACATAAAACAAGTGGAACAGAGCAGAACATCTAATAGCCAGAAGGATTGTGGGCAATTAAAGAAAAAAATGTAAGGATATGGTGGTTTGTAGTATTGTTCAATAGTATTTGCTGCCTTGCTCTGAGGGAGTATTAGATTTCTTCAGCCTTCATGGCCATCAGACTTGACTATGTACGTGACTTTCTCTGGCTGACGAAATCGGATTAATGATGTGCATCACTTCCCAACATAGGTTTGCAGAGCCAGCTGGTGGTTTGCCCTCTTTTCCCAATCCTGAGACCAGCAATGTTCCAGTCAGATGCTACTCCTGGAGTAAAGTGGAGCCCAGCCACAGGCAAACCACAAACATCAAGTGTCAAATAAATCTTTATAGCAACTAAAATTTTAAGTCATTTGCAACTGTAGCATAACCCTGTTTATCACGGTCTTTTAAGGTATTACAAGAAAAACCTTTCTTATTAATCTATGGCCCCTAACACACAACAGACCATTTAAAAAATGAAATGATGAAAAAACTTTTCTCTAGGTTGTTGGAGAAAGACTCTGGGTACAAGCAAAACAGGATTAACCCTAGTCAGCATCTGCTAAAAAAAAGCAAGTTGCCTGACTTGGAAATCCATTGTACTTCTCTAGTCCCATTCCTGTACGGATCTTGTACAAACACCAACAAGGATATTCAGAGTGACATTCTTCACATGCCTAAGCCAGCCTATAACTTTCACCTCGGTATCTTGGAATGAGCTGAGAAAATCTCTAACTTAAAATCTCATTTCCTCAAAGTACGGCCAGTGGACCGGCAGTATCAGAATCACTTGGGAACTCATCAGAAATGCGAACCTGCAGGCCCCACTCCAAGCCTTCCCAATCTTTTGCCCTCCTTTAGCCATTCCACTTGGTCAGTTACATATAAGTGACATTTGTGTGTCACAGCTTTCTAAGCCAGCAAAGAAGCCCAAGTTGAGTGTTCCAGGTAGAGGTTGCAGTCTGGGGCGACAGTGATTATGTAGCAGAGTCCAACCAGACCCACAGTAGTCTGGAAACATGTACTTCTATTTTGCAATTTTGTAAATCATTGACACTGAAGTCTTTGCTACTGTAGCAGTGTACTTCAAGACGGATACACGTCCTTTGAAAATAACACAATGTTAAAATGTGCAAATACTATTTATATAAGTATTTCATTTTTGGTAGTTTACTTACAGTGACTTTTAGATATAGCTGCATAGTACCCTCAGAAGGTACTTAAAATTGTTATGTAAACTTAAAACGAATTCTTATGGCTACAAGTAGAAACTAAGACAATTTTCTTTCTCATTTGCCTTGATGCAGATGACACATTTATTTTAATTATCATTTGTAAATTTTTAAGTTTCTTCAACATTATGATTGCTAATACAAATTTTTTTTAAGTAGCCTTATAGATGGGATGATGGAACTGTTCAGTATCCTGATTGGGGCCCAGGCACAAATATTGTATGCTAAATTTCTTTCAAATGTATACATGTCAACTTTACTGTTATTTCAAAGATTTTTTTTTTTTAGAGAAAAAAGTAGCCCTATTAAAGTGTTACAACTTAAATTTAAGATGAGGTGACATTCCTGGGGTGCCTGGGTGGCTCAGTGGGTTAAAGCCTCTGCCTTCGGCTCAGGTCATGATCCCGGGGTCCTGGGATCGAGCCCCGCATCGGGCTCTCTGGTCAGCAGGGAGCCTGCTTCCTCCTCTCTCTCTCTCTCTCTCTCTGCCTGCCTCTCTGCCTGTGATCTCTGTCAAATAAATAAATAAAATCTTTAAAAAAAAAAAAGATGTGGTGACATTCCTAATACAAACACTAGTTTTTTCAGGGGTCTTACAAAATATCCTACAAGAAGAGTTGAAGTAATGAAATAATGAAGTTGAAATAGAAAGCTGAAATAATGAAAAAAATCACTTTTTCATTAAGAGATTACTTCCACTTTTTTTTTTTTTTTAAAGGTTTTATTTATTTATTTGACAGAGATCACAAGTAGGCAGAGAGGCAGGCAGAGAGAGAGAGAGAGAGGTGGAGGCAGGCTCCCTGCGGGGCAGAGAGCCCGATGCGGGGCTCGATCCCAGGACCCTGGGATCATGACCTGAACTGATGGCAGAGGCTTAACCCACTGAGCCACCCAGGCGCCCCAAGAGATTACTTCCACTTTTTAAAGGTAACCTTGCGTTACAACTAGAAAGTGGAGCTACTAACCCCTACTTCGTAGATTGAGAATTAAATGAGAGAAAATTAAGTGCAGTAATATGTTAAAGGCACTTGGTATATACTTACAATATAGACAATATTAAGAGAAACGCTTTCTCACCCACTAAGCGATATTCCATCCCTTATTATTATACCCATTACTTACACCACTGTAGCTCTGAGGGCTGCTAGAGACAAGTTTTAAAATATGAGAACTTGGAACGCCTGGGTGGCTCAGTTGGTAAAGCCACTGCCTTCAGCTCAGGTCATGATCCTGGGGTCCTGGGATCGAGTCCCGCATCGGGCTCCTTGCTTGGCAGGGAGCCTGCTTCCTCCTCTCTCTGCCTGCCTCTCTGCCTGCTTGTGTGTACTCTCTCTCTGACAAATAAATAAAATCTTAAAAAAAAAAAATGTTAAAATATGAGAACTTTATACCACCTTTGTTATATTATACGGCCATTTAAAATCTTTACTCAAGGGACGCCTGGGTGGCTCAGTTGGTTGGACGACTGCCTTCGGCTCAGGTCATGATCCTGGAGTCCCGGGATCGAGTCCCGCATCGGGCTCCCAGCTCCACGGGGAGTCTGCTTCTCTCTCTGACCTTCTCCTCGCTCATGCTCTCTCTCACTGTCTCTCTCTCAAATAAATAAATAAAATCTTAAAAAAAAAAAATTAAAAAAAAAAATAAATAAATAAAATCTTTACTCAAATTTCACCAAAGATTACCAGCCATATTACATGCCATGATTAGCTTTCTATAAACAACTTTGCTTTCCATGTACAAATCAGTGTTAATGAAATAAAAAATAAAACCGTATCCTAGGCAAAGAACTTTATTAATCTTGTTTCAAACTTTATTCCCAGGCTTCTTCAGCTTAATTAGCTGCAAAGAATGAATTGTGTATAAGCAAAAACTGAAAAGAGCTGCAGTGTCCAAGGGGCTTGGGCTTAAAAATATTAGAGATCTAGATTTTATCAGATCCATGAACAAAATTTTAAAAAGCAGTCATAATATAAAATAGCAGCTCCCAGTAACTTCCTCAAGTTTTATCTTCTCCAGAAGTTGACTCAATTCAGTTTGCTTCATTCTTGGAAGCTTCATCAAAATTCTCCACAAGATCTAGGGGGGAAAAAAAAAAAGAAAAACTGAAAAATCCCAAATCTACAAATCATCAGATTTTAAAAAGAGGTTTAAAAAAATGCTCTCAAAATATATCTTACAGTTAAAAATCAAGATATATACTTAAAAACTTTATTTCCAAAGAGACCACTACCCATTTGGCACATTTTCAAGTATAGGTTCTGGGATGTAATTAAAACAAGGAAAAGAGGGAAATTTATTAATCTAATGACACAGATACTATGCTTAAAAATATGCACATGCCCTCCCCAGTTCCATTTCACCCCAAGAATTAAAACTGAACAATAGTGATATATTAGTCAACATGGTAGTCAAAACCAAAGAACACCATCACAAACAACATTAAGTTTACCTGGATTCCTAAAGGACACCTATCTAGGCAAAGTGGAAGTATTTCAGTCTAGTGATTCTATTGCTCAATAAACATGTTTTATAACAAAACAATTTATCTTTAAAAAAAAATATTTATTTATTTATTTATTTGAGAGAGAATGAGAGAGAGAGAACATGAGAAGGGGGAGGGTCAGAGGGAGAAGCAGACTCCCCACTGAGCAGGAAACCCAATGTGGGACTCAAGAATCATGACCTGAGCTGAAGGCAATAGCTTAAATAACTGAGCAACCCAGGAGCCTCCAAAACAAATTATCAAGTAACAGCTAAGACAGCAAAATCCCTCCTGATGGCCAAGAGTTTTTCTGATTTTAGAATGGTTATACCATATCCCAAGATACCTGAACTTCTCCATGCCTTATCATGAATTCATTAATCTCTAAGTAGGAAACAGGTCTCTGTGATCTACTAGTATTCTATTTATGTGATAACATACATACTTATTCAATATATGAAGTCTCCAATTAGAAAAAGCCAAGTCTACAAACATAACTCCTAGTTAAATAATACTGCATTATTCTTTTCATTCTGGGCAAGGTTCATGTCTTCCTTTCCTGTCCTTTACACGTTATTACCCCTTCCCCCAAGGTAAGGCTTTCCTATAGTACAAAGATTTGTTATTCTTCCTTCTAAGATTCTCTAGTTTAACCATAAATGAAGGTTCCTACCTGGAACTTCATCATCATCATCCTCTCCGGTAGCAAGTGGTGCTTTTCCATCCACAGCTGTGAGTGAAATGAGTATGTTACACATTCATTAAGTCTTTAAAAACATTAACCAGAAGAACAGATGAAAGGCCAAGTGTTGTTAGAACTTATGACAACAATGACATTTGGGATTTCATCCCTAAGTACTAATAATAACACGGTAGCCTAATGTCTACAAATGAACAAGAATGCTGTTCACAGCCAACAGAACAAATTTCATACCCATATTTTCAATCCTCTGACCCACCACGGGCCCTGAAGTGGTATGAAAACAGAGTGCCCCCAGGGTAGTAGTAAACCCACATACCAAATTATGGGAAGATTTCTTTTGGGAGGCAAAAATTAAGAAACTGTTTTCTCAAATGTTTTGTGCATGGCATATGGGAGATGCTTAACAAACCTTTACTGAAATGAAAATAAAATGATCAAAAAATTAAGTGCCTCTGATTGGTGGTAAGCATCCATTTTCTTTTTAATACACAAAAAAGTGAACTACACATGGATTTGAGACCTCCCAGTACTAACCCTATCAGATTTTCAGTGGGGTATTTCCAAAGCCTACTTTAGCTCTAAAGGCCCAAGACTTTCTAGAATTTCTTATGCCTCTCCATCGGACAGACACTCCGTTCCCCCAAAACCCCCCAAACTCTATCTACATAAAAGCAGAAAAATGCCTAGAAAAACATGGAAGACTAAATACTGGACCATATAATAAGCCTGTCTTGCTTCTACATTGCCATTCTCCAAAATTTTAATCAGAGAACCACAGCATAAAGTAGCTACATCTCTTAATGCACTTACTCAACTACAAGATTTTTCTGCCCTGAACAAAATCCTTGTACTATAATGAAAAACACCCAAATAATGCCAGACCAATTCTTAAACATTACTGGTAATACCAGTTGTAAATACACTGAAAAAAATTGACAATTTATAATATATTTTAATCAATTCTAAACAGTTATCCAAAGAAAACCCCCCAAAATTAACATTTATCATTTCCAGCTGATAAAGGTAAAAATTTTAAACCACTGACACAAATTAAGTTGGCAAAATACATTCCACTGAATCAAGTATAAAGACCACGGCAAACTAGTTAACACACTGAAAACACTAAGAACAACTGCTTAAAATTCATTGTAAAAATTGTCACTTTTTAGAGGAAAACTGTCATTTTCAAATTTAGATATTCATATCTACATGAGATCTTGGAAATTTCCTGATAAATCAGTAACCCTGGGCAAAATCACTACAGGAAACTCACATTGTTTGGGCAGAGCTTCAGCCAGTCTTCTTAAACTAGTCAGACTGTCTGCACCAAGTTGGTTTAAGATACTGGGTAGCATTTCTGTCAGCTGCTTTGTCTCAGCATGGCCTGTAATGGTGAAAGTGTTCGCTGCCAGCGATGCCTGAACTTTGGGGTTGTTAAAGTGGATCACTGTTCCTTGGTTTGTGAACATATTCACCTATCAAGAAAAAAAAATTAATTAGCAACACCCCCAAAAAAACCCAAACATTCTATTAAGGAAAAGCTTAAGTCTGGCTAACTAATCCACTATTTCACTGTGAGGCACAGAGATATTTTGCCTGGAATGGAAAGTGCAATCTAATCACTTTCAGACTTAGCACTCCCTAATATTCACTAGTGGAGTAGAAACCTATTTTAGAGGGATATGAAATTCTCTGTTGGGAGTAGAAAAAAAAAATTAATGCATGACCACTGAAGCTTTTTCCGACCAAAACTTGTTTTATGAAGAAATAAAATTTGATACTTACTTCTTCAATACCAGAGATATTGTTTACCCCTAACTTCTTTAAGGAGAACTGAAGTTTTTTATCATCTGCTGTAGCTGTTCTATGAACCACCTTCTTCTTTCGGCGAGCAGTTCCCTAGAGTGAGGAAAAAAGAAAACCTCACCACATATATACCATAACAGACATTTTTTTAAAAAAAGATTTTATTTATTTATTTAACAGAGAGAGAGAGAGAGAGAGAGAGAGATCACAAGTAGGCAGAGAGAAGGTGGGGGGAAGCAGGCTCCCTGATGAGCAGAGAGCCTGATGCGGGGCTTGATTCCAGGACCCTGAGATTATGACCTGAGCCAAAGGCAGAGGGGCTTAACCCATTGAGCCACCCAGGCACCCCATAACAGACATTTTCAAAGGAAAGCTTCTAATTCCTTTCTGACCTTTGGATCTGTTTAAGAAAACTACCATAAGCACAAACTTTTAGGCAGCAAGTAGGGAACGATGGAAGCAGAAAGAGGGTAACAAAGGAATTGTCTATAAATCCTTAACAACTTCTAAGCTTCTAGTTTTGTCATATATAAAACAATGATCTTTTCAAAGTCTTATTTTTAAAATTATCTGCTTTAGAAGCGATCAAAGAGGTAGCATGTATCAACCTAAATTAAGCCTCATGTAGAAGTTCTATGTCCAGAACTATTAACCTTTTCTGTTTTTCATTAATGAAAAATCAACATCCATTAATATTCACAGGCAAGACCGTGTATGGACATGTTTAAATGAGTTTATAATAGACTTTTATAATACTTAAGAATAAAATCTTAAGTTTTGGGTTTTTTTTTAAGATTTTATTAATTTATTTGACAGAGAGAGATCACAAATAGGCAGAGAGGCAGGCAGAGAGAAAGAGGGAAGCAGGCTCCCTGCTGAGCAGAGAGCCCGATGCGGGACTCCATCCCAGGACCCTGAGATCATGACCTGAGCAGAAGGCAGCGGCTTAACCCACTGAGCCACCCAGGCGCCCAAAATCTTAAGTTTTTATCTTAAACCACAAAGCCTCTACATGATATGATCTGCTCTGCCCCTACTATTCTATTCTTGACCACATCTTCTATCACACACACATTCTCATCTTTAGCCAAATAAACCTCCTCACAGTTCCTTCAACAGGCCAAAAAGGGCCTTTGCACATACTATTCCTTTCTTCCCTACCATCTGCATTTGTTCCCTCCCTTACTACAGATCTCTGTTCTTACATCACCCTATCAGTGGTCTTTCCCAGCCACCCTATGTAAAAAAGCAACTACTACAGTTATCATCTATCAATCCAGGTTTATTTTCCTTTATAATTATTACTATGAGATAAATGTATTTTATTCTGTCTCCCCTCACCAGAATGTAACCTCCTTAAGAGATTCCATTCTGTTTACTGCCATGAACAGTATTGAGAACAGTATCCGGCTCACTGAGGGCACTCAGTAACTTGAATGAATGAACAAACGAATACAGGCTTCAAGCAAGTTTGTGGCCACTTGTTCATATATACCAAGTTTCCAATCTCCTCCTTCTCAAATATATCCCATAAACTTTCACAACTAGGCAAATGTGGCTCTCATTTTCTGCTTAACTCTCCGTAATACTTAATAAACTCAAGAACTCTTATGTATAGATTAAGCCCTTTACATGATACATAAAGCTCTTTATGGAAAGGTTACCACCCACCTATTTCAAAATACCCCAACCTACATACCAATTTCTATTTGTCCTTTAAAACCCTTTTCAACCATTATCTCTTTCATGCCATCCCTAAACTCTGCCATAAACCGCCCCAAGCAAAATCATTCCCATTTCTAGATTTTGAAAATGCTTCTAGGGGCACCTGGGTGGCTCAGTAGGTTAAGCCTCTGCCTTCAGCTCAGGTCATGATCTCAGGGTCCTGGGATCGAACCCTGCATCGGGCTCTCTGCTCGGCAGGAAGCATGCTTCCTCCGCGCCCCCGCGCCCCCCCACCCCCCTCTACGCCTATTTGTGATCTGTCAAATAAATAAATAAAATCTTTAAAAAAAGAGAGAGAGAGAGAGAGAGAAAATGCTTCTACTGCACTATGTATATTACACTATGACAACAAATTAAAAAACAAAAAACAAAAAAACCCCTCCCCTACTGGCATTAAAGTCCCCTAAGGGACCATAAATTTCTTAAATTTCATATTCTCAGAACAGAGCACAGTTAAAGGCTTAAGTAAATAATAGCTGAACCGAGTAACATATCATAGCTACAAAAAAAATACTGGCTACCAACCCCTCCAAAAACCTTTAAGAATAAAAATCACTTTGATGTAGTCATGTAGATACCTGGTTTTCAAAGAATTCTCTCTAAACGACATTCTAAACGACTACTATAAGATTCTAAAAACAAAACTGACACACCTTCTATAGATTCCATACAGTTCACATCCATAGAGTTTAATTTTTACTGATATAATTTAGTATCAATGCTCTGACCAGATATTGAATAAAGCACTTTACACTAGTTATCTGAAAGTATCTAACACAGGCTTCTCTAAGGCAAAACTAACTCACCAAATTTCATATTCCATAATAAAGAAGTTTTTTAAAAGGTCCATATTACAAGGACATAAGTATTTTCTATGTCACCTAAACAAAGTTCAATCCTACATCAGCCTTAAGAATCTAAAAAACCTACACTTTCCTTGCCCTAGAATGTTTCTCATAGCTAAAGACTAATGATCAGTACCAAAGAAAGACAGCACACAAGCACATTATCCACAATACTTCCTAACCTGTACTAAAAGACACTTTTTTAAAAACACTAATGTAAGAACACCGAAACACTGACCACAAAGGATATAATGAGTTTTTCTGGGACCTGAAGGCCACACCTAGCTTTTTTTTTTTTTTTTTTAAGATTTTATTTATTTGTCAGAGAGAGAGGAGAGCGAGCGAGCACAGGCAGACAGAATTGCAGGCAGAGGCAGAGGGAGAAGCAGGCTCCCCGCCAAGCAAGGAGCCCGATGTGGGACTCGATCCCAGGATGCTGGGATCATGACCTGAGCCAAAGGCAGCTGCTTAACCAACTGAGCCACCCAGGCATCCCACACACCTAGCTTTTAACAATTGCTAAGAACAAGAAACACCTACCATTTGTTAATGGGCAGGTGCAGATGCTCAAGACTACTAGCTTCAGGAAAGAAAAAAGGATCATGATATATTCATTGTTGGCAAAGTCCAGTAATTTAACAAATGCACATCTCACTGTTTAAGCCTACATGCAACTTCTGGCTATTTCACAGAAGATTCTACTTGAAGGCAAATGCTTAAAATTGGGAAAAACTAATAGGTAATAAACTTGTCCTAGGGAAGCTTTACAAGTTTTACCAAGTAAAGACATGCTCTGTTCCAACAGGCTACCACACCTTGTTAAATACTAGGAATGTGCTAACATGATGCAAAATACAACTAAGCAGACAGACCTCTGTCTAAAGCAGACATCTGACTTAAGTACATCACTCAGAAAACAATCTAACACTTCCAAGTTCAAAAAAGAATACTCTTGAAGATCAGTATCCAGCAGGAAAAACCAAACAGTCAAAAACTTACCTAAAAACCTACCAATCATTCTCATTCTCTCAGTTTTAGCATATTAACAAAGCCAAAATTGAAAGATATCTGCTTAGGTAGTGTTTTCAAGTCCACAGTCACTGCTCTTAAACTCTATGATGTGCCTCTAACATACGTATCTTCCAAATATCCTAGAAAACATACAACTACTCTAAACTGCATTTAAGAAAGAATTACAAGTCTTAACTTAAAACAGACACAAACTTCTAACTATTAAGCACAACCATTATCCAGAACCTTACAATATAAACTACAGTTCAAAAGACAGGTGGAACTAAAGTCCAGAGCTAGCATAGTTATTTTAAAAAAAGAAAGAAAGAAAGAGAAAAGGCAAAGCACCAAATGTATACAACTTAGGCCAAACAAGTTAGAAGTATGATGGCCACCATGATTACCTAACAGAACTGACACATTTTCTTACTGATTAAACTAGGAAACACTTTTGTTCTACTTAACACTGTAACACAAAACATACTTATACAGAAGTAATGTCTGTTGTTTAAGTTCTCTTTTCGTTTAGACTCACTTTTCTCTTTTAATCTACAACATACAAGTCCCACTGACACACTCTATTGTACATCATTTAACCCCGCCTCCTCCTCCCCCCACACCCGCTTTGCTAGCTCTATGAAATGCCCTCTAGAGACAGTGGCAAGCCAATAACACAAGAAAAGCAAATCCAAGGGGGGGAAAAAAAAAACAAAAAGCAAATACCACCCCAAACCTTTAAACTTCAAAAAGCTCCCAAAACTATTAAAACTTACTTTCCCACCAATGCGCACTTGTGCTTGCAGTTTGGCGAGTTTCTCCTGGTTCATGATAGTTTCTTTCATCTAGAAAAACAGGAAACCCTCAGCGAGGAAAGGTCTGGTTCACTCTAGCATTCCACGCTCGTTATTTCCCAAGACACCAACCAAAAAAAAAAGAAAAAAAGAAAAAAAATCCTAAACAGGCCGAGGCCTGAATTCCCAATCCACCCCGCAAAGCTCCCAATTTCAGTTTTGAGGGAGCGTAAAGAGCACCCACTTTCCTACCCTCCTCAACTCCCCCCGCCCCCTTACAAGCCGAAAAGGGCTCTAACCCACGCCTGGTCAGCACCCCCCACCCCCGGCCCTGGCCCGGCCTCGGCCTAGCCAGGGCCTGCCCGGCCCGGCCCAGCCACTCTCCGCAAGCCTCGCGGTACCTGAGGCTCCTGTCCTCGGGTTCCGCCGCGAGGTGGAGGAAGAGACGGCGTCGCCTCGCCCCCAGGGCAGCCGCCCCTGGCTCGACCTCGCCCCCGAGAGTCAGCCTGAGCGGGTGCGCCTGTCCGTCGCATCGCCTTCCTCTCCTCAGCCCTGTCCCTCCCTGTCTCGCTCCTTCCGGGCACTTCCCGCCCCCGTTCCCGTCCTCCTCCCACGCCGGCGTCCAGAGCCTTTTTGTACCTTGTTGGAGCGGAAATGGGACCGCGCGGGGGACTAGGGTTGGCGCTCAGGGGGTCTCGGGCGGACCAGCTGAGATTAGGTGCACACACGCGGGGACGCAAGATGGCAGCTAGAGGGAGGCCGGAAGTGATGCAACGCTGCTTCCTCCAAAAGTCAGGAAACGGACTTTGCCGCGAGCTTAATGCTTCGCTGCGCACGCGCGGCCTGAGGCCCCGGCGTTTGTGACCGGCCTGGTGGGACATTTGTCAGGGAGCGCGGGCGGTTTTGGGGCCGCGCGAGGGACTCCGTGCTGTCGGCGCCGCGTGTAGTCCTGGGAAAGACCATAGAGGAGTCAGAAAGAACGGTTTTTTGCAGTTAGGGTTGAGTAAGTCGGCCCTGATCTCCAAATTCTTTACCCTCAGAAGAAAGGGCAGTTCACATTTGCTGAAACGCTTGGGGCGCTCCGCGTGTGTTCACCTCTTCACTCGCTCTAGCTCGCTTTTTGGTGTAGATTGGAGCAATTCTCTGGATGTTTTAGAATTTCCTTTCCGGCCCATATTGGCCTTTACCGAAACATTTTGTCACCACTTTGCCGAAGTAAACTACTTTTACTTTCCAGGATGAGGTGGTTTGGTGGGTTGCAGGACCATGGTTCACAGTTTCTGGCGAGCGCGTTCAGAATGTATCCCCGAGGCCCGATCCTTAAAGGGGGTTCAGTCGGACTGGGGATGGAACCGGGTAATCTGAATTTCAGCAAGCGTAGCACCTACCGCCTGAGACCCCTGTACTTAATTACCTTACTTCTCTTGTTTAAACAGACAAAAATTGACTCCTTGATGTAAGTTGGCATGGATTTTACAGTTAGTGATTCACAGTTGAACAAACTTTGTTCCTTAACTCGGTAATGCAGTCAAAGGAGCATTTGTGCCTGGCGTGTTAAGAGAGGCTAAATTTTCCAACTGGTAGGGCAAGCTTTAAGACAAGCTTCAAGTCGGAATGCTAGCTGTTCAGCCTTTTTGTGGCCTTATTTATGAAAAGCCTTTGCAGACTCAAAAATGAGTCCGAAATCTTTGAGAAAATACAGTTTATATGGCAAGGAAACTTGTGTAGGTGCAGATTTCCCTCCAGTTAAGATTAATCATTTTGTTTTTTAATACTTTTCATTGGTAAATTTGTTAAAATGTGAGGTCTCTAAGAAAATAGTGAGAACACCCACATTGCTTTTTAGGGTAATTGTAACTGTTGGTATTTTCTTTAAAAACAATGTTGCTCCTCTTAAATATGAGTCAAGGTTTAGTATAGAAAAAGATGAACTATTATGCTCCGTGGGTTACTGTAAAAGTCAAAACGACTGTGCCAACATCACTCAGTACTATAGAAATACTACAGAATACATAGAAATACTTCCCTTTTGGGGGCTGCCTGGGTGGCTCAGTGGGTTAAGCCTCTGCCTTCAGCTCAGGTTCTGATCTCAGGGTTCTGGGATGGAGTCCCACATCAGGCTCTCTGCTAGGCAGGGAGCCTGCTTCCTCCTCTCTCTCGCTACTTGTGATCTCTCTCTCTGTCAAATAAATAAAATCTTAAAAAAAAAAAAAAAAAGAAATACTTCCCTTTTTGACAGTATGTCTTTTTTCCAGAACACATTTTCCCCCCTTCTACCATGTTATACTAAGGGCATTTGAAACTCTCGTCATACAATGTTTTTTTTTTTTTTAAAGACTTTATTTATTTATTTGACAGAGAGAGATCACAAGTAGACGGAGAGGCAGGCAGAGAGAGAGAGAGAGGGAAGCAGGCTTCTTGCTGAGCAGAGAGCCCGACGTGGGACTCGATCCCAGGACCCTGAGATCATGACCTGAGCCGAAGGCAGCGGCTTAACCCACTGAGCCACCCAGGCGCCCCATACAATGTTTTTTGAGCATTTACAGCAACATAACATTCTTCCACCTACCTGTCACCTGATTTACCTTATATATACCTGTTTTCTGGAAATAGCCCAGGTTATTTTTTATTTTCCCTTGGTTCCCACTTTTCTGTCTTGTTCTCTTCTAATTTTAAAGACTTTAATTATGTTGAAAATCATGAAAGTTGCTCTAATAGAAAAGACATTTTTAATTTTTCTGCTGCTGTTTTGTGAATGGTTAGGAAATTCAGATTCTGGGGCACCTGGGTGGCTCATTCGTTAAGTGGCTGCCTTCTATTCAGGTCATCATCTCAGGGTCCTGGGATGGGCTCCATGCTCAGCAGGGAGTCTGCTTCTCCCTCTGCCTGCTGCTCCCCCTGCTTGTGCTCTCTGTCTCTATCAGATAAATAAAATCTAAAAAAAGAGGAGAGGGGAGATTCAGATTCTGCTAATATTTATACACCAGTCTTCTAAAAAAGTAATTGAAGGGATTTTAACTCCAAAAAAAATAACTAAGTTGCTATCTTAGGTCAGTGATGACAAAACAGTAATTTATGATATCTATGGCAAGTAAGAATTACTAGCTCCCACATTTAACTGCTTAGCCTGAAAAAACTCAAGGATTCAACATGACCTCTGTCAATAGAATAGGCGAGAAAGGGCAAACCTGTTTGCTCTCCTTGCTTTATAGTTTATGGTCTAATCAAAGTCGATGAATTATTTTCACCTCTCAGTTGGACTTGAGTTGGCTTCAGCATGAACTAAAATACATACTTGACATAATGTTTATTAAGAGCCTATTTTCACCCACAGAAGGTATTGGAAATCACTGAGGATAAATGTTCCCATGGTTTTAGTTGCTTTGTGATCTGGCCGTTGAGTGATAGACACAATAGACCTTTTGTTTGTTTCTAAACCTCCTTAAACTTCTAATACCCCCACCTTTGTCAAGTTAGTGCCTGCAACTTACGTAGCTTTTGGTTTAAATGTCTCAGGAAAGCCTTTTCTGACATCCTCAACCTTATTAAGTTACATCCATCTTTGTTATTTTTAATTGTGGTACTTTATTAAATGCAGAATGATAGATTGATAATTTTATTGAGTTAATGGAGAACTGAACTAGGAGTCTTAATAACACTTTCTATAGGATGATGTTGAGTGTTGGCTCTTTGACAGTTGGATCCTCATAGAAATCTTACGAGGTAGGTTCATCCCATAGTACTTCTCACTACTGGCCATCTAACTAGAGCTTAGAGAGTTAAGGTGTGAAGACTGACACCACTTCATCTACACTCCATTACTCTACCATCTTTATATATCTGAATCTATAAATTTTGCCTTCCTTTCTGTTACACACAGAATTATTCCCTTTACTTGTACTTTTGTGTATTTCATTCAGGACCTTGATTGTTCTGTTACAGCCCTCCTGTATCTATTCTCCCCCTTTCAACTAAGTCATTCTACAAGTGTACTAATAAGCCTAGTCTCAAGTATCTCAAAACAGAAGAAAATGAAAAAATTTTTTACCTCTGTTCTCCTCCAGCCACTACTTAATTTTTGTGTTCCCTTTTATAGCAAAAAATCTGTCTGAAGAATTGTCTAAACCTCCGTCTTGACAAATCCAAAAGGTAAATTCTTAGTTCTTATTTTAGCCTTTAGGTGGCATTTGACACTCTTGGCCTCTTCCACATTTTTGAAATATTTTCTTCTCTAGGCTTCACGAACATCTCACTTCCTGGTTTCCTCTTACTGGCAGCTCAGTGTACTTCACTTTATCTTAATTCTCTGACTTCTAAATATTAGAGTTGCTTACATTTTAGTTCTATATTCTTTTCTACCTATATTCTTCCTAAGTGTTTTCATCCAGTCCCTTGGCTTTAACTGTCATCTTTATTTTGATGAGGTCCCAAATTTATAATGCTAACCCTAATTTTTTGGATATCAGACTGAATATCCTTCTTACATTATTGTGGAAAGCTTCCAAGTGCACCAGAGCACAAATAATATAATGAGCCTCCATAGACCCACCACACAGCACCAACAGTTACTAAATTAATACATGCATACTCAGCTTTTTTTCATTCAATCTTAACAATTTTATTTCAGAAAACTTATATAAGGTCATGCTAGAAGAAAGATAACAGAAAGTCGAGTGCTGGGGAAGGGAGGAAGAGGAGGAGACAATGTCTTTTTTGTTTGTTTGTTTTGTAGAGAACCCTGATAGAGAAACACTTGTATGAAGATGGGGAAAGAAAATTGTGCTAAAGTATTCTTTTTTTTTTTTTTTAAGATTTTATTTATTTATTTGTCAGAGAGAGAGAGGGAGAGAGAGCGAGCACAGGCAGACAAAATGGCAGGCAGAGGCAGAGGGAGAAGCAGGTTCCCTGACGAGCAAGAAGCCCAATGTGGGACTCGATCCCAGGACGCCGGGATCATGACCTGAGCCGAAGGCAGCTGCTTAACCAACTGAGCCACCCAGGCATCCCATGCTAAAGTATTCTTAAAAGGGAAAGATTAATTGAAGTCACAGGAATTATTGAAAGCATCTTTTTTTTTTTAAGTTTATTTATTTTTCTTTGTAATCTCTGTACCCAACGTGAGGCTCAAACTCAAGACCCTGAGATGTGGAGATCAAGAGTAGCATGCTCCTCTGACTGAGTCAGCCAGGTGCCCCCAAAGCATCTTTTAAAATCTCAGTCACCCAATATACTCTGTATTTTCGAGACCAGAATGGAATCAAGGCAGTCAATAACTTTTTTATAATTAAAAAAAAAAAAAGCTTTAAATGTTTAATTGGTGGGAAAAAACCCACTGAAAATAAGTTGCTCTTAGAATATACATTGTCTGCAGTCAGACAAGGATGATATATGGGTAGAAAGATCCTGGAGTGTCATGAAAGCAAAGCATGGAATTCTACATTATCCAAATTTTGCTGATCATCTATTTAGCGAGCAGTTTACCTTACCACACCTTACCTTAACCACACTAAAATATTTTTTTTTATTTATTTATTTGTCAGAGAGAGCGAGGGAGAGAGAGCGAGCACAGGCAGACAGAATGGCAGGCAGAGGCAGAGGGAGAAGCAGGTTCCCTGATGAGCAAGGAGCCCGATGCGGGACTCGATCCCAGGACTCTGGGATCATGACCTGAGCCGAAGGCAGCTGCTTAACCAACTGAGCCACCCAGGCGTCCCAACACTAAAATATTTTTAAGGCCTTTCTTGGCTGTGAAATCCTCCCCAACCCTATTATCTTCATAAAATCTTTCAAATTGGGGCACATGGGTGGTTCAGTTGGTTAAGAGTGCTTTTGGCTCAGGTCGTGATTCTGGGGTCCCGGGGTAATGCAAATTTAGCAAGGAAAAGTAAATCATTAAAGAGTTTGAAGCAGCCTTTCTTGTCAGGCAGAGAATGCCAGCAGAGCTTAAATTTTTCTAGTAGATTTTTTAAATTATCCGTAGAAGTTAGCTGCTATAATAAAGCACTGTACCAAGTTTATAGAGACAAAGAGTCCAGCCTAACATCCTCTCTCTGCTTATAAGTAAGATTTTCACAGTGCCCTTAATTCAGCACGATTTTTTTTAATTTAAAAAAAAAGTGGTTTTGCTCTTTCTATTTTAGGTTACATTTGAGTGCCTTTTAAGAGGTGTTGTGCAGTTTCTTGGGGAAAATTCTTTTGAAGATTTCATTTGCTCTAAGAAAATGTGACTGCGGAAACCAAATCTATAGGCATTTTAAAATTTAAACTGTGGGATAACTTGGTGACTACCAAATTGTAACTGACTCAGTTTTTGTTTCAGTGCCTTATCTTTTCCCCAAGCTCAAATCAATGCTAACCAGGGCCATTACAACCCCCCTGGGGTATTTCATTCCATTGGCTGGTGGGTTGTCAGGAAGTCTACATCCTTTAGATTTACTCTCAGGACACCCAGTGTTCATTTGTCAGATACATTACACTGCTCGTGTATTATTTTTTATTTTTTGTTTTTTAAGCAAAACAAGTTGTCAGGGTAGAAAATAATTGAAAGACCAACATGTAATTAGTAACTTCATTTGGTTAACAAAACTGTCCAAATTTCAAACCTGGAAGGGGTTTCATTTTGTATATTCCTGTATCATTTGTCACAGATATAAAAAAGAGTGAAGGGACGCCTGGGTGGCTCAGTGGGTTAAGCCTCTGCCTTCAGCTCAGGTCCTGATCTCAGGGTCCTGGGATTGAGCCCCACATCGGGCTCTCTGCTCGGCAGGGAGCCTGCTTCTCCCTCTCTCTGCCTGCTTGTAATCTCTCTCTCTCTCTCTCTCTCTCTCTCTGTCAAATAAATAAATAAAATCTTAAAATAAATAAATAAATACTAAAAAAGAGTGAAAAAAAATCTGGAAATAATTATTTAATTGTTTGCATTTGGGTGATAGACTCAATATTCTTTTTTTTAAGATTTATTTATTTGACAGAACAAGAAGGTGTTGGGTCCCCCCAAAATTGGGGTACCCCAATAGTGGGTCCGTGATTAAAGGAGCGAGACTGATACAAAGCGAAGGTCAAGCAAAGCTTTATTTCGTGCCAAGCATCAGGAATCATACCAAGCGTCAAACAGACCTGTCAGGGCCGCCCCTCCAGAGAGGACGACCCGTCCCTGCTTTCCAGACTAACTTTTATAGAGCATAGGCCATATGGTTGGGCCTGGCCACACACAGGTGGCCAATGAGATTGTAACACACACGCCAAAAGGCTCCCAAAGGGTGGGGGCCCATACTCCTTGGTAGCTAGGAGACAATATGTGCACCCACTGATTGAATACCTCCACCTGGCCTGACCCCCTTGTACTTGGACTTTGTTACCTGGGACTGGTTTCCTGGACTTGCTTTTAAATAAGTTCTCCTGGGGGTGGGGGGCAAGGTCAGTTTAAGCTTTATAGCAAAATGGCAGTTCAACCGGGGTGGGGCTGTTCTGGCTGAATAGGCCCTTACAAAGGTGGAGTGGCAGTCAGAGGGAGAGGGAGAAGCAGGCTCCCTGCTGAGCAGAGAGCCCAACATGGGGCTTGATCCCAAGACCCCAGAATCACGACCCAAGCTGAAGATAGATACTTAACTGACTGAACCACCTAAGTGCCCCTAGATGCAGAATTCTTTTTTTTTATGTTAACTTTTTAAAAAAATTTTATTAGAATTCTTTATTTTTTTAAGCCTTTTGATTTTTTTGTTACTCAAAAAAAGCTTCTTTTTTTTTTTTTAAGATTTTTTATTTATTTATTTGACAGAGAGAGATCACAAGTAGACGGAGAGGCAGGCAGAGAGAGAGAGAGAGGGAAGCAGGCTTCTTGCTGAGCAGAGAGCCCGATGTGGGACTCGATCCCAGGACCCTGAGATCATGACCTGAGCCGAAGGCAGCGGCTTAACCCACTGAGCCACCCAGGCGCCATTTTTTTTTTTTTTTTTTTTTTTTTTTTTAGCTTTCTGGCTCTGTGCTTTTGCCTATAATGCTTTCACGATGATTTTCTGCTCCTCAATAAGGAAAGCATGGTTGATCCTGTCACGAACACACTTAGCACACATGGAACCACCATAGGCCCTGCTGACTTGTTTTAATCATTTTAGACAACCTCATAAGGACTTGAGGTCTCACAGCACGAACTCCTGGAAGTTAGCCTAGGCACAATCCACATGCAGATTTTGGTGCTTTCCCAGCCTTCTCGATATAAAGGTAAATAATTCAGGACAGCCTAGTTTTATTAGAGGCTGTACTGTAGGACAGCCTATGATGGTAGGTCAAACACTAGACCATTCTGAATGTCTATGGTTGCCGTCCCCGGAAGAGCGAGACTCAGTATTCTTTTTTTTTTAAGATTTTATTTATTTATTAAGCAGGCTCCCTGCTGAGCAGAGAGCCTGATGTGTGGCTTGATCCCAGGACCCTGAGATCATGAACTGAGCCGAAGGCAGAACCTTAACTCGCTGAACCACCCAGGCGCCCCTTTTTTTCATTTTTAAAGTTGACATATTCGAGACTTCTATCTCATATACATGAGGTTAGGTTAGGTTTTGTCAAATTATCCTAAAATTTTGTTGAAATAGTATTGATAATTTGGGAAGATTTGGTATCTTTACTAATTGTTGCATTCAGTCTGCATTCAGTTGCAGTAAATAGATCTGACTATTTTAAGGGTATAGAGATTTAATTTAGGGAATCGGTGCTTAGAAAATTATTTAATGGGCTGGAAGAGTGGGCTTTAGCCTAGACCATCAGAAACGAGTCCCAGAGTAATACTGCAAAACTAGACTGTTACAGAAGTGTCTACTACCCATCAGCATGGAGAAACAAGACTCGATGACTAGAATTATCTATGTTAAGAATAGGCTACTGTAGGGGTGCATGGGTGGCTCAGTTGGTTAAGCGTCTCACTCTTGATTTTGGCTCAGGTCATGATCTTGGAGTTCTGGGATTGAGCTCCACATTGGGCTGTGTACTCAGTAGAGAATCTGCTTGATGATTCGCTCTTCCTCTCCCTTTGCCCCTCTTCCCACTGGTGTTCTCTCTCTCTGTCTCAAATAAATAAATCTTTCCAAAAAAAAAAAAAAGAATAGACTACTGTAGCTACAATGTAGGAATCAAGAAGATACTGTATTACTCAACACCCACAAAGCCAATGACTATGCTCTTGAAAGCTGCTGCAGGAAATACTATTACATTGGCCACCATGCTTGCCAGTCAGAGAACAAAGTAGCAGGAGAAAGGTTTTGGCTTTCCATACCAAATCTTACTTTAATGTACCTAATTGGCAGAAATCATTTACCTCTAGAACACTAACTGTTTGAGTATTGGGAAATATAGTTTTTGAAAAAAAAATTTTAAAGATTTTATTTATTTTAGGGGATAGGGATTGAAGTGAAGGGAGAGAGGCAAGCAGACTGTGCACTGAGCACCAAGTGACAAGCTGATCTCACAACCCTAGTTCTGACCAGAAGATCTGACCTGAGCCAAGACCAAAAGTCAGCTGCTCAACTGACTGAGCCACCCAGGTATCCCTGGGAAATGTAGTTTTTAACTTTACAAGATTTATAGTACAGAGAAATAAGCTTTAAAAAAGTTTAAATGGATGCTGAGTACCAATCTACCTTATCCATGAACATAGTACAACTATTGTTTCAAATATTTTCTGTGTTTTAGTATATATATATATATATATATATATATATATACACACACACACATATATACATTTAATTATATATATATATATATTTTAATGCAAAAATCTACATCCAACATGGGGCTCAAACTTAAAACCCCAAGATCAAGGGTCGCATGCTCTACTGACTGAACTAGCCAGGTGCCTGTATTTTATGTATTTTAATAGAGAAAACTTTCTGAAGATCTTGGACCTGCTTTGTTGGCTGGATTTCCAGATATACCATAGGTTTTTTTATTTTTAATTTTTATTACATGTAGTTGGTATACAATGTTTATAGTCTTTATTTTTAATCTCTTTCACTTTAGATATTGCAAGTATGTCACATTTGTCTATACTACCTTTGTTGAATAAAAAAAATTAATTTTTGACCACGGGTGACCCAGCCATCAATTTACAGAAAATTCAAAGATAGAAAAACATGTTAAATTATTCCACAGAAGGCAGGGGTGCCTGGTTGGCTGAACTCGTTGGCCATCCGACTCTGGGTCATGAGATTGAGCCCCACATCAGGCTCTGGGCTCAGTGGGAAGTTTGCTTGGGATGATCTGCGCCCCCCCCCCCAAATAAATAAATCTTTAAATATGTTATTATATATTCCACATAATACATTCAATGAAATTCAGATTATGGGAAATGATAGGACTTCAACCCATACATTTCTGGAAGAATAGAGAAATAAGAGAGAAAGGGGACTGTGGGTAAAAAGATACCTAAGAAACGTGTTAAAAAAAAAAAAAGACAAAAGAGGGGCACCTGGGTGGCTCAGTTGTTAAATGTCTGCTTTCACTCAGGTCCTGATCCCCTGGTCCTGGGGTGGAGCCCCACATGGGGCTCCCTGCTCAGCGGGAAGTCTGCTTCTCCCTCCCCCACTCCCCCTGCTTGTGTCCCCTCTCTTGCTGTGTCTCTCTCTGCCAAATAAATAAATAAAGTCTTAAAAAAAAAAAAAAAGAAAAACAGGCAAAACTATAGTGCATAGGAATGTGTACTTAGGTGATAACACTGAAAAGGAAGTTATTATAAATATCAGGACAATGTTATTCTTGGGAGGAAAAAAGAGGTAATTGCAAGGAGCACATGGGAGGTTGCTAGGATGGTAAGCAAGGGTCTATCTTGTGATCTTTGTGGTTTTCTGTATTTGCTCTACTTAACAAAGTTTTTAAAAAAGCAACACAGAACAAAATATATAATACAAAGATATATGCGTATTTAAGGTCATGTTTCAACATTAGAGAGGTGTACTGTAATGGGAAATAACTATTTGGTCTTTGTCCCAGGTTTCTGGGCCATAGCTCCTAAAACCCTTGAAGTGGTAGGAGTGTCTTTTGTATGATAATGAGATGGTTAATGTGCTGGAGACCACTAGAAAAGCTTCAGGATGGGGCAGATTGCCAAAAGATCAAGGCATGGTTAGAATGTTGAGGACTGGAACTTTCAGTTCCATTCCTAAACTTCCAGGCAGTGGAGAGGACCTAGAAGTTGAGTTCAATCACCAGTGGCCAATAATTTAATCAGTAATGCATAAGTGATGAAACCTAGATAATAGAACTGGAGAGCTTCCAGGTTGGTGATTATATCAAGGTGTTGGGAGGGTAACACAGCCAAAAGAGGGCTTACACATTCCAAAAATACCCCTTTCTCCATGTTAGGCCCTATGCATCTCTTTGGGTGTTCCTGAGTATTTTTGTAAATTGGCAAACATATGTATTTTTCTGAGTTCTGTGAACCACTCTAGCAAGTTACTAAACCTGAGGTAGGGTCATGGAAACCTCCAATTTATAGCCAGTTGGTAAGAGTGGCCTTGGATTTGGGATTGACATCTAAAGTGGGGACACTCTTATGGGACTGTGTTCCTTTAACTGGTGGGATCTAATGCCAGTTCCAGGTAGATAGTGTCTTTACTGAAGTGATTTATTAGACATCTAGTTGGTGTCTGGAGAATTGGTTGTTGGTATGGAAAAAAACCCACTGAAGTGTGTACCTTTGTGGGGAGGAAAATGGGAATGAAGATCAGGGAAGAAGGAAAAAGGAGAGGGCCTTGCTTGGACTGAAGATAACAGTGTGCTAATGATGGCTAATGTTTATATAACTTCTCTCTGAGTATAAATTTAAAATAGTTAAAAATTAAATAGTAAATATTCTGCAAAGCATTAGAGTACTCTGCAATGAAGCAAAATATGTAGAAGATGGTACCTTGAAAAGAAAATTATGAATATTTGTTATTTTTGTAAAAAAATATATTTTTTTCTTGTTCTCACTGGAATGAGAAACCAGAGACTTAAAACAGAAACACCTATATGGTCTGAGCAGAAATAAAATGGAGAAATAGAGGTGATAGGAATGGAAGCAAGACTTCTCAGAGTATACATTTTCAGTTAGTTTTGACTTTTGAACCTTCTGTATATTGGAAAATATCATCAGAGTAAAAAGAAAAAAGAAAACCCTGAAATTGAAAACAGACTGAAACAAAAGAACCTACCTGTATCAAATTGTGAAAATAGCCATATGGAGAAAAAACCTATTTCAAATGATTTTTTTCAGACTTTATTTATGTGAGAGAGAGTGAGAGAGAGAAAGCATGGGAGGGAGGGAAGTCAAAGGCAGAAGCAGACTTCCTGCTTAGCAGGGAGCCTGATGCAGGACTTGATCCCAGGACTCCTGGATCATGACCTGAGCCAAAGGCAGTCGCTTAACCAACTGAGCCACCCAGACACCCTCAAATTATTATTATTATTTTTTAAAGGTTTAAGATTTTTTTTTTTTTAATTTGACAGACAGATCATG
This sequence comes from Lutra lutra, assembly GCF_902655055.1. Classification (NCBI taxonomy): domain Eukaryota; kingdom Metazoa; phylum Chordata; class Mammalia; order Carnivora; family Mustelidae; genus Lutra; species Lutra lutra. The sequence goes on along the minus strand of NC_062282.1, from coordinate 101,087,586 downwards.
AGTAGGCAGAGAGGCAGGCAGAGAGAGAGAGGAGGAGGAGGCAGGCTCCCTGCTGTGAGCAGAGAGCCCGATGTGGGGCTCGATCCCAGAACCCTGAGATCATGACCTGAGCTGAAGGCAGAGGCTTTAACCACTGAGCCACCCAGGTGCCCCAGCCCTCAAATTATTTTTTAACACCTTATGTAGGTTCTCCAATCTTAATAGAATATATTTAAAGGAAAAAAGAACTGGAAAAAATGTAAACCTCACTCAGTAGTCTTATTGTTATTTGCAACATTGGTATTGTAAATTAGAAAATATTTCCTATATATTATAAGATAAAGCAGTGAGCAAATACTTCAATGCCTATAGAAGCTGAGAATTTTGGTTAAGAAAAAAGATATTATTATTTAATGTTATAGTTAGTGCTTTTTTTCTGTTTACAAAATTTGTATCCAGCCCATGAAGATATTCTCCCTTGTTTATTGCAGTTAAACTTTCACATTTAACTCTATGATCCAGCTCTAATTTTTGGCTGTGATATAAGGTAGAGGTCAAAGTGTTTTTGGTTTTGTTTGGTTTTGTTTTTGTTCTTTCTCACATGGATTCTAGAAAGACCCTTGGGGAAAAAAAAAAAGTAAAGTGTTTGTTTGTTTTTGTTTTTGTTTTTTAAGATTTTATTTATCAGAGAGAGAGAGCGCGCGCGCATGGGAGAACACAAGCAGGCAGAGGCAGAGAGAGAAGCAGGCTCCCCACTGAGCAGAGAGCCCGATGCGGGACTCGATCCTCGGACCCTGGGATCATGACCTGAGCTGAAGGCAGAGGCTTAACCCACTGAGCCACCCAGGCATCCCTGGGTTTTTTTTTTTTTTAAGATTTTGTTTATTTTTCTGAGAGAGAGCACAAGCTGGGGGAGTGGCAGAGGAAGAGGGAGAAGCAGGCTTCCCGCCAAGCAGGGAGCCCCACTTGGGACTCCATCCCAGGACCCTGAGATTATGACCTGAGCTAAAGACAGATGTTTAACCAACTGAGCCACCCAGGTGCCCCAAGAACAGAAAGAAAAAGTTTTGAAATGGACTCTGACCTTAGCTCAGCAAGAACTCATGGTTGAGGTCACTGCAAAAAGATTTTTTAATGTAAGTTAAAAATATAAAGTAGATCATTGTATCTAGAGGGTTCTACTAAACCTGATAAAGTATATATAAGTGGTAGGTGGGGCACCCATAATTATTTTGGCTTTCCCAGTTCCTCTACTGCTAAAGGGTTTTATTGTCATTCATTTGCAAAAATAACATCTTTTAAATTTTTAATTATTTTTTAAAAGATTTTATTTTTAAGTAATCTCCACACGCAACATGAAGCTTGAATTTACAACCCTGGGATTGAGAGTTGCATGCTCTACTGACTCAGCCAGCCAGGCACCCCCAAAATAATATATATTTTTAAAGATTTTATTTACTTATTTGAGAAAGACTGAGAGAGAGCATGAGTGGTGGGGGACCCACAAAGGGAGAGGGAAAAGCAGACTCCCAGATGAGCAGGGAAACTCAGGGCTTGATCCCAGGACTCTGAGATCATGACCCAGTCAAAGGCAGATGCTTAATCAGCTCAGCCACCGAGGTGCCCCCAAAACAACATCTTTAAATCAAAGTCTAAAGTAGCACCAAGATCTAGGCTCTAGCATCTGCTTTCTTAATTAGTCTTTAATTATTGAGTAGTACCTGTGGAATAATATTTTTTTTTCTTTTGCTGAAACCTCTTTGTATCTCAGGTTTCTCTTTTTAGTAATTTCGTTTTTTGTTTGTTTTTTTTTTAATCTGGGTATAGTTGACATGCAATGTTACATTAGTTTCAGGTATACAGCTTAGTGATTTGACAAATTTGTACATTATGCTGTGTTTACCACAAGTATAGCTATCATCTGTCTGGTTACATCACTATTACAATATCACTGACTATATTCCTTATCCTCTGCCTTTTTTTTTTTTAAAGATTTTATTTATTTATTTGACAGACAGAGATCACAAGTAGGCAGAGAGGCAGACAGAGAGACAGGGGGAAGCAGGCTCTCCACCGAGCAGAAAGCCCGATGCGGGGCTCAATCCCAGGACCCTGAGATCATGACCCGAGCTGAAGGCAGAGGCTTAACCCACTGAGCCACCCAGGCGCCCCTATCCTCTGCCTTTTATTCCCCAGACTTACTCATTCGAGACCTGGAGGCTTGTATCTCCCCTTCAGCCATTTTGTCCAACTCCCCACCCATGTTCCTCTCTGACAGTCATCATTGTGTTCTCTGTATTTATAGTTCTGATTCTGCTTTTTGTTTATTCATTTTTTCTAAGGTTTTATTTTTATTTATGGGGGGGAGGAGCAGGGGGAGAGGGACAAACAGACTCTGTGCTGAGCAGGAGCCTCACATAGGGCTCATAGGACCCTGAGATCATGACCTGAGCCAAAACCAAGAGTCAGATGCCAGACTGAACCACCCAGGAGCTCCTGTTTATTCATTTTCTCAAAGATTCCATTTGTGAAGGACATCATAGAGCATTTGTCTTCCTCACTCTTATTCACTTAGTATCATGTTCTCTAGGTCTGTCCATGTTGTTTCAAATGGCACACTTTCATCTTTTTTTATGGCTGTGTGATATTCCATTATGTCTATGTGGTGCGCAGATATATATATATATACATATATATATATACATATATAATGCCACATTTTTGTATCCCTTTGTCTGTTAATGGACACTTAGACACTTATGTAACTCAGGTAACTTCCATGTCTTGGCTATGATAAATTATACTGCAGTAAACATAGGGGTGCATATATCTTTTCAAGTTAGTGTTTTTGTTTTCCCTGGGTAAATACACCATAGTAGAATTATTGGATTATATGGTATTTCTATTTTTAATTATTTGAATAACCTCTGTACAGTTTTCCACAGTGGCTACACCAGTTTGCACTCCGTCTAGCGGTGCATAAGTGTCCTTTTTCTCTACATCCTCGCCAACACTTGTTCTTTCTCATCTTTTTGATTTTTGCATTCTGACAGGTATGAAGTGATGTTGTGATTTTGATGTGCATTTCCCTGATGATGAGTGACAGTCCCATCTTTTCATGTATCTGTTGGCCATCTGTAACATCTTCTTTGGGAAAGTATCTACTTATATCCTCTGCCCATTTTTTTAAAGATTTTATTTATTTATTTGACAGAGATCACAAGTAGGCAGAGAGGCAGGCAGAGAGAGAGGGAAGCAGGCTCCCTGCTGAGCAGAGATCCCGATGCAGGGCTCCATCCCAGTACCCTGAGATCATGACCTGAGCCGAAGGCAGAGGCTTAACCCACTGAGCCACCCAGGTGCCCCCTCTGCCCATTTTTTAATGGATTGTTTGGGGGGTTTTTTTGATGTTCAGTTGTATAAGTTCTTTATTTTGGATATTAACCCTCTATAGGATATGTCATTTGCAAATATCTTCTCCCATTCAGTATAGGTATCTTTTTATTTATTTTTATTTTTTTATTTTTTTTAAGATTTTATTTATTTATTTGACAGATAGAGATCGCAAGTAGGCAGAGAGTCAGGCAGAGAGAGAGGAGGAAGCAGGCTCCCTGCTGAGCAGAGAGCCCAATGTGGGGCTAAATCCCAGAACCCCGGGATCATGACCTGAGCCGAAGGCGGAGGCTTTAACCCACTGAGCCACCCAGGCGCCCAGGTATCTTTTTATTTTATTGATGATTTCCCTTGCAGTGCAGAAGCTTTTTTTTTTTTTTTTTTAATTTTTGTGTAGTGCCAATAGTTTATTTTTGCTTTTGTTTCCCTTGCCTCAGGAGACCTACCTAGAAAATGTTGATATGGCTGTCAGAGAAATTACTGCCTGTGATTTCTTCTAGGATTTTTTATAGTTTCAAGTCTCATGATTAGGTCTTTAATCCCTTCTGAGCTTGGTTTGGGGTATGGTATTAGAAAGTGGACCAGTTTCGGGGCGCCTGGGTGGCTCAGTGGGTTGGGCCGCTGCCTTCGGCTCGGGTCATGATCTCAGGGTCCTGGGATCGAGCCCCACATCGGGCTCTTTGCTCAGCAGGGAGCCTGCTTCCTCCTCTCTCTCTGACTGCCTCTCTGCCTTCTTGTGATCTCTCTCTGTCAAATAAATAAATAAAATCTAAAAAAAAAAAAAAAAAAGAAAGTGGACCAGTTTCATTCTATTACATATAGCTGTCCCAATTTTTCCGGCATCATTTATTAAAAAGACTTTTTTCTCCATTGTATATTCTTGCTTCCTCTATCATAGATTGGACCATATAATTGTAGGTTTATTTCTGGGGTCTCTATTATGTTCCAATGATATATATTTTTTGCTATAAATTACAAAGCGGGTGGTAAAGAATAGTATTTTTCAGTCTCCTGTAGTTTTACAGAATTGAAAATTTAAATGTTATCCTCTCTCATTATTTTCTTTTAGATACAGTCTATTTTGAGCTCAGATTTGCTGAACACATGAAGAGAATGACATTTGCATTAAATATTAAATTATAAACATTATTTGTTCTTTTAAATATTGCAGCTAATTTTTAGATGTTGTTCTTCACTCTCCATTCAAACAAATGAGGAGTAGGTGGTTGTATATATTGATTGTACTGACTAAAACAGAACCTTCATATTTCCATTAGAAGTAGACTTTTAAGTGGCTCAGTTGGTTGAATGGCCAGATTCTTGATTTTGGCTCAGGTCATGATCTCGGGGTCCTTGGGGACCAGCCTCCATGCTCAGTACGGAGTCTGCTTCTGGATTCGCTCTCTGCCCCTCCCCCTGCTTGCTCTCTTTCTCTTCCTCTAAAATAAGTAAATAAGTCTTAAAAAAAAAAAAGGTTGCCTTTTCGTACACACTATAAAGACAGAATTGGGTGCTTACTTCATTAGTGCTTACATTAAAATTGGAACAATACAGGGGCACCTGGGTGGCTCAGTGCTTAAGCCTCTGTCTTCAGCTCAGGTCACGATCTCAGGGTCCTGGGATCGAGTCCCGCATCGGTCTCTCTGCTCTGTGGGGAGCCTGCTTCCTCCTCTCTCTCTGCCTCTGCCTGCCTCTCTGCCCACTTGTGATCTCTCTCTGTCAAATAAATAAAATCTTAAAAAAAAAATTGGAACAATACAGAGAAGGTTAGCACAGTCCCTGCATAAGGATAACATGCAAATTCATGAAGTGTTCCATATGTTAAAAACAAGAAAGATTTAAGACTGAATTGGAAAACTTCACAAACTTTGGTTGAATTATTCCAGTTTCATTTCTACTTTAGTTCTTGGACAAATAGATCACCCTCTCTGAACCTGTTCACTCACCTATAAAAGTTCTCAAACTTTATTGTGAGTCACAGTCCCCTAGAGAGTTTTATTTTATTTTATTTTTTAAAGATTTTATTTATTTATTTGACAGAGAAAGATCACAAGCAGGCAGAGAGGCAGGCAGAGAGAGAGGAGGAAGCAGGCTCCCTGCTGAGCAGAGAGCCCGATGCTGGGCTCCATCCCAGGACTCTGAGATCATGACCCGAGCCGAAGGCAGCGGCTCAACCCACTGAGCCACCCAGGCGCCCCCCACTAGAGAGTTTAAAAAAAAAAATGCAGATAGAGTCCCAGGCTCACTGAAGTAGACTGGGGCAGGGGCCTAGGCATCTATTTTTAATCAAGTTTTCCCAGAAATTTGACAGTTGCTGTTTTAGTATGCTTCTATGGATTGATGGATCATTCATACCTTTTTTCATTTATGCATGTATATAGAAAGAAACATGTATTAACTAGGGATTGTCATATAGTCGTGAGATCATGGAGATGACAGACCCAGCCCTGCCCTGAAAAAGTTCTCCCTTGGGGTGCCTGGGTAGCGCAGTGGGTTAAAGCCTCTGCCTTCTGCTCAGGTCATGATCCCAGAGTCCTGGGATCAAGCCTCACATCGAGCTATCTGCTTGGCAGGGAGCCTGCTTACCCCCCCCCCCCACTCTCTGCCTGCCTCTCTGCCTGCTTGTGATCTCTGTCAAATAAATAAATAAGATCTTAAAAAAAAAACCAAAACTCTCCCTTTCATGAAGAGGCAGACAAACTGTTAATTGCAGTGTGTTGTTATATGCTCTGAAACAGGCTGATGGGATGCTGAGGAAGCAAGAAGGAAGAGTGTCACACTTGGCCTGGAATTGCATATCACAGAATATGTCCTTGGTCTTGAAGAACTAGAGGAATCAACTAGGTGAGAAAGAGAGGAGAGCATTTTAGGCACAGAAGAATAAGGAGGCATGAACCACAAGCCGTTTGACAGGCTATAGTATTAGTTCTCAAACCATGGGACACTTACCACACTTCATTTTTTTTTTAAAGATTTTATTTATTTATTTGTCAGAGAGAGAGAGAGATCACAAGTAGGCAGAGAGGCAGGCAGAGACAGAGGGAGAAGCAGGTTCCCTGCCAAGCAAGGAGCCCAATATGGGACTCGATCCCAGGATGCTGGGATCATGACCTGAGCCGAAGGCAGCTGCTTAACCAACTGAGCCACCCAGGCGTCCCTCACTTACCACACTTTAATCAGATTTTCGGTGGTTCATGTTGAGATAAGTCATTACTTAGTGATAGAATTATATGCTTCCCAATTCTTTTCTACATCTTTTGTAAGGAGAACATCTTTTTGGTTCTAGGAGGTAACATCTTTTGTAACATTTGCTAATATCCTTTTAGAGAAGGTAGCCTTAATCTCAGAGCTGGCAGCATTATCTAGGTAGAATTAACATTTGTCTTCACTCTGGCAGTTGAAACTAACTTGCTATTTTTGGTAGAAATACAGTTTCCTTTTTAAAATAATCTATTTGAGGGGCACCTGGGTGGCTCAGTGGGTTGAGCCTCTGCCTTTGGCCCAGGTCATGATCTCAGGGTCCTGGGATCAGGTCCCGCATCTGGCTTTCTGCTTGGTGGGGAGCCTACTTCCCCCTCTCTCTCTGCCTGCCTCTCTGCCTACTTGTGATCTCTCTCTGTCAAATAAATAAATAAAATCTTAAAAAAAATAATCTATTTGAGTAGTTGAAACTGGTCTATAAAAAATATTAAGTAGCTAGTTCATTTAGTACTTGAGTATGCCTGAAATTGTGAAGAAGGTATATGAATGACTGAAATTTTGAAGCTCAGCATGGAGATAAGTGGCAAGATCTGCCGCAAGCCTTATGCTCGTCTGCACCCCTACTCTGTCACCCGCCGGTAGAGGAAGTGTGGCCACACCAACAACCGTGCCCCAAGCAGAAGGGCAAATAAGGTCCCTCCATCGGTCCTTCCTTTGCCCTCAGGGCAGTCTCCAGCTGGAGCCCCAAGGTCCTGGGATGTCAATAAAGTTTCCCTTCCACTGCCCAGAGCAGTAAAAAGAAGAAGAAGGAAGAAGAGGAGGAAGGGGAGGAAGAGGAAGAAGAAGAGAGGAAAAGGAGGAAGAAGGAGAAGAAGAAGAAATTATGAGAGACCCTAGAAAGTGGTAAGTAGAGGGAATTCACAAATAGGTTTGGCTAAAGATAATCCAAAACTGTTCTTTTTTTTTTTTTTAAGATTTTATTCATTTATTTGTTAGAGAGCCCAAGCAGGGGAAGTGGCAGGCAGAGGGAGAAGCAAGCTCTTGCCAAGCAAGGAGCCCGATGCAGGACTTGATCCCAGGACCATGTGATCATGACCTGAGTCAAAGGCAGATAGATGCTCAACTGACTGAGCCACCCAGGCACCCGCCAAAGCTGTTCTTGATGGACTTGTCTATTTTCATTAAGTCAATGGAGAGTTCAGAAATGAGTGAGGTTGATCCCTTTAAGGGCCTTCAGCCCCATTTAGCTGATAGCTATAGCTTAGGTTTGAACTAAGTGTCTAATTTAGGAATATGAAGCAGGACAATTCTACAGACTAAGACAATTAAACAGACTATAACTCTACAGAGTTATAAAGGTAATATTCCATGCAAAAATTTTATAAGAAATTTGGAATATAACAAAATTACTGCTCTCTGATTATAAGTACCAAATATATGTACCAATAAAAATCAAAGCAAAAAGGAGCGCTTGCCTGGATCAGTTGGTAGAGCGTGAGACTCTTGGTGTCAGGGTTGGAAGTTCAAGCCCCATGCTGGATGTAGAGATTACTTAAAATCTTTAGGGGCACCCAGGTGGTGCAGTTGGTTGAGGATCTGACTCTTGGTTTCGGCTCAGGTCGTGAACTTGGACTTCTGAGATTGAGCCCCCTGTGGGGCTCTGTGCTGAGCTTGGAGTCTGCTTTCCCTCTCCCACTGCCCCTACCTGCCCCCCACCTCCTCCCTCCCTCATCTCAAATAAATAAATCTTTAAAATAAAATATCTTAAAAAGTCAAGATGGGTGCCTGGGTGGTGCAGTCAGTTAGGTATGTGACTCTTCATTTTGGCACAGGTTATGATCTCAGGGCCATGAGATTGAGCCTTTGTGGGGCTCTGTGCTCAGTGGGCAGTCAGCTTCTCTCCCTCTCCCTCTGCCCCTCTCCACCCCACTCTCTCTCTAAAACCTTAAAAAAAATCAAAACCAAGAAACTCTTCTTCCACGTAATTGGGTGAAATATTTCATACTTCTGGTAGCCCACTCCCTTGAAATCTGGACACACAAGTGTTGTCAAGTCATTGTTCCCCCACAGAGATTGGGCCAGGCATGACTGCCAGCTGCTCCCAAGCAGTGACTCTATTTGATCATGGAGCCAGATGCCAGACATCTGTCTTCTATTAACTAGGATCAAAATTAAGCCCTCCCCACTGGATGATTTAACGTATAACATATGACCTAAGCAAAGATTGCCCTGTTGCCTACAGAGTAAAATCTCAATTGCAAGACTTTCTTTCCCACCTTCTCAGTCGCTATGATGATACAGGTATTTGCAATATGGCCTTTTGCTCTTGGTTGTTTTTTTGTTCATTTTTTCCTAATACTGGCCTGCCTTATTTTTTCTTTTCCTTTTTTTTTAAAAAGATTTTATTTATTTATTTGACAGACAGAGATCACAAGTAGGCAGAGAGAGAGGAGGAAGGAGGCTCCCTGCTGAGCAGAGAGCCCACTGCGGGGCTCGATCCCAGGACCCTGGGATCATGACCCGAGCCGAAGGCAGAGTCTTTAACCCACTGAGCCACCCAGGTGCCCCTGCCTTATTTTTTCACATACTTTTTAGGCTCTCCTCCTTTCCTTGTCCTTAGACTTTCTACAGGACCCTCTCTCCTTTTCTCTCTGTTTGATCCAAAGAGCTCAGCCATTTTCTGAGCCTCCTCATTTAAGTTATGGCTGACTTTAGAATTTGTATTACAAACCCTGGCCTCTTATTCCCAGTTCAGTATGTTCAGATGCCTCCTGAATCCATTTGGATGTCCTCAAATGTAATGTATCCTAACCTAGATCTTCCTAGTGAATTAAATCTCCTTAAGTGATCCAATTTTTGACTATCAGTTACTGAGGCCGATAAAAATGACACACTCCATGCTATGACTTCACCTTCCATTAGTTGGTCTGCTGCTCAAATTTTTTTTTTTAAGATTTTGTTCTTTTTTTTTTTTAATTTTTTTTCAGCATAACAGTATTCACTATTTTTGCACCACACCCAGTGCTCCATGCAATCCGTGCCCTCTACAATACCCACCACCTGATGACCCCAACCTCTCACCCCCCACCCCTTCAAAATTCTCAGATCGTTTTTCAGAGTCCATAGTCTCTCATGGTTCACCTCCCCTTCCAATTTCCCTCAACTCCCTTCTCAAGATTTTGTTCTTTTATTAGACAGAGATCACAAGTAGGCAGAGAGGCAGGCAGAAAGGCAGGCAGAGAGAGAGAGAAGGAAGCAGGCTCCCTGCTGAGCAGAGAGCCTGATGCGGGGCTAGATCCCAGGACCCTGGGATCATGACCTGAGCTGAAGGCAGAGGCTTTAACCCACTGAGCCACCCAGGTGCCCCTGCTGTTCAAATTTTTGTGTCCCCAGAAGAATGGACAATGTTAACTGATTGTGCACCCATAGAATTAAGGAAGCCATCTTTTGTTGCTTCCAAGTCTCTCTCTACCTCCCACTCTGCCCCCCACCCCCGCTTGCTTCCTTCCTTCCTTCCTTTGAAAGCATTCAGGAATGGAGTTGTTGAAAATTAAAAAATCATTAAATTTCAGATTACTTAGGAATACTTATGAGGAATACTGAACAACTTCAGTTGCTAGCAAATGCACTACTTAGAACTTTTAAAGTTCCAAAATATATTATCTTGTATACTATAGTTGAATTTTTAAAAATTATATTTACATGTTTTATAATAAAATTAGCAAAATCAGTTTCACCTTCTGTTTATCTGTCATAAATTAACAATAGACATTTTTCATGGAGGTCAGAGTAGAATTTCCTAAGTATAGATTCATGTTTGTTGCCTTTCAGTGAGTAATACCTTAATGGTACATACTTAATGATAAGTGAGCTGATGATAGACTGTCACATAATTTATATATATAGTTACATACAGGGCAACATTTGGGGGTGTCCACAAAAGAAAATAAAACAAACATTCATGTTTGTTGCCTTTCAGTGAGTAATACCTTAATGGTACATACTTAATGATAAGTGAGCTGATGATAGACTGTCACATAATTTATATATATAGTTACATACAGGGCAACATTTGGGGGTGTCCACAAAAGGAAATAAAACATTCAAATAAACAATAATTCACAATTTAACCAAGAAATTAAAAGTGACACCAAAAAATACTACTATAAGATTAGTGCCTCAGATTCAAAACCATACCCAGCAAGTATTGTAACAGTGCCCCTGAGAGTGGAGTTCTGAGTAGGGGTAGGTGATGGGGTTAAGGCCTCAAATGGGAAAAGCAGACTTTGAATGAGGAACCAAAGAGGTTCCTGGACTCTGGGCAGAGGGTCATGGAATTAATGAACTGGGCAATGTTGTTTTATGAAGTAAAAACCTTTCTGGTTGCTGGTAACAGACAGAACTCCACTTGGCTTAAGTTACAAAAGACACCAAGAACTTGAGGGGTTCTGATAGCTTTAGGTATGACTGAATCTAGGTTCTAGGTGCTATCACTGAATACTGCCCCCTCCTTTGGTTCTCTGGCTCTGCTTTTTGCTAAGTTGGTTTTACTGTCCAGTACAGTTGCCCCAGGTTATGACAAAGAGAGATGTTAGCAGCCCCAGGCTCACAGTCTGGCAAATGCTAACTCTTGCAGGAAAGCATTTCTTCTCAGTTCCAACAAAAGTCCAGGACTAACTGATTGGTCTGACTCACGTGACATGTCCACTGCTAGGCAAACCTGGGTCATCTACCACCACCTCTGGAGCCACGGAATGGAATTCTGGCCCCAAAAGGAAAAGAATGATTCTGTCTCTAGAAGATATACCACTACCTGCAGTAGGAAAAAAGCAAAGGAGGGGACATGAGGACAAGAAAAGAATATGAATAAATCCATTCTTATTTCAAATTTTGGCTGAGATTCACCCTGGCAAACCAACAGCAAAATGTTTTCATGCCAGAAAGCTTAGATGGCTTTAGTTCAGTTTCTTTCTTTTCTTTTTTTTAAGATTTTATTTATTTGAGAGCGAGAGAGTGAGCGAGAGAGAAAGCACAAGCAGGGGGAGTGGGAGAAGAAGCAGACTCCCACTGAGCAGGGAGCCCGATGTGGGGCTCGATCCCAAAACTCTGGGATCATGACCTGAGCAGAAGGCAGACGCTTAACTGACTGAGCCACCCAGGTGCCCCCAGAGTTTCTTGATTTTTAAAAAATTATCATTCAAAAAGAGTCGTTTCCCTGAAGAGCCTTTTTAGACATGTTTTTGCCTAGTCACCTGCCTGTGAGATTTTAATACCACAGATTTACTGTATACGTTTATTTACTATATGTATATCTGTGCTTTATACATGAGAAGAGTAAGTATAAAGCTTACTCTTTTTATCTAATGCAGGATTAAGAACAACAAAATTTTAAGTTAAAAGTTTTAGTTAACTTGAAAATCAGGGGCACCTGGCTGGCTCAGTCATTAGAGCATGTGACTCTTGATCTCCGGGTTGTGAGTCTGAGCCCCATGTTGGGTATAGAGATCATTTAAAAATAAAATCTTGGGGCACCTGGGTGGCTCAGGTCATGATCTCAGGGTCCTGGGATCAAGTCCCGCATCGGGCTCTCTGCTCAGCGAGAAGCCTGCTTCCCTCTCTCTCTCTCTGACTGCCTCTCCATCTACTTGTGATCTCTCTCTGTCAAATAAATAAATAAAATCTTAAAAAAAAAGTTATAAAAAATAAAATCTTTAAAAAAAATCAAAGCTTATCACATTTAACTTTATAACTGTATTTGCCGAGTAACTTTTAATAGATTATTTACTTATAAACTGCAGTGTATCGAATAATATATACATGTTAGCAATTTTGGAATTATATAATAATAGCAAAGTAATTGATATAAAAACATTCAAAATAGTTACTTTTTCAGCAAAAGAGAAACAACTGAAGAAAATTAAATCTCCTAAGTATTAACTTTCAACTTTTGTGTGATATGAGAAAATGGCTTTTAAATGCTAGATACTTACTCAGATATTGTTGACACTTCTTTTCTGCACTTGAAATAATGATGGGTTAACTTTTTTTTTAACTTTAGAGAGAGAGAGTGGCGGGAGTGGGGGCAGGGATAGGGGCAGAAGGGAGTGGGGAGAGAGAGAATCTCAAGCAGACTCCTTGCTGAGTGTGGAGTCTGATGCAGAGCCAAAATCAAGAGTTGGAAGCTTAATGGAACAAACCTAGATGTCCATCAACAGATGAATGGATAAAGAAGATGTGGTATATATATATATATATATATATATATATATATATATATACACACACACACACACACACATACATACATACAATGGAATACTATGCAGCCATCAAAAGAAATGAAATCTTGGGGCACCTGGGTGGCTCAGTGGGTTAAAGCCTCTGCCTTCGGCTCAGGTCATGATCTCAGGGTCCTATGATCGAGCCCTGCATCGGGCTCTCTGCTCAGTGGAGAGCCTGCTTCCTCCTCTCTCTCTCTCTGCCTGCCTCTCTGCCTACATGTGATCTCTGTCTGTCAAATAAATAAATAAAATCTTTAAAAAAAAAAAAGAAAAAAAAAGAAATGAAATCTTGCCATTTGTGACAACATGGATGGAACTAGAGAGTATTATGCTGAGCTAAGTAAGTTAATTGGAGAAAGACAACTATCATATGATCTCCCTGATATGAGGAAGTGGAGATGCAACGTTGGGGGCTTGGGGGTAGGAAAGGAATAAATGAAACAAGATGGGATCGGGAGGGAGACAAACCATAAGAGACTCTTAATTTCACAAAACAAACTGAGGGTTTCTGGGGGTAAGAGGGTAGGGAGAGGGTGGTTGGGTTATGGACATTGGGGAAGGTATGTGCTATGGTGAGTGCTGTGAAGTGTAAACCTGGTGATTCACAGACCTGTACCACTGGGGCTAATAATACATTATATGTTAATTAAAAAATTAAAAAATTTAAAAAAAAGAGTTGGAAGCTTAATGGACAGCCACCCAGGCTCCCCTAGGTTGGCTAACTTTCGTAGAATTAAATAGTAAAATACAAGCCATTTTTATTTTCTTCTCAAAGTTCCAGTCACACAGTAGCACTGAGGATCGAACAAAGACAACATCCTTAAGGTAGCCAACAGCAGCTAACAGCCCAGCAGGCCACATCGCTCACAGTATGACTTTGACCGATCAACTGAAAGACAGTCTTCAAATCACAGCCACCTCTTCACCATCTTGTTGTAGTATTGATCTAGCATCTGTTTGGGTATCTTCTGTGTTAGTGCCAATGTGGCTCATGCGATGCCCAAGAAAACTCAACAAGAGAAATTAAATACTAAGGAGTAAGATTGTGTTGAGTAGGGTGGAACTTTGAAGGGCCTGAAACCATTGTAATCCCATTCTTGACACCTCACCCTCTCTAAGAACAAACTTTTGCTCCCTAGACAGCACCCATTGGGAGTGGATATACTAACAGGGGGCCTAAAGAGCAGCTTTCCCCCCGTCATGTTGAGGTGAACTCTGCTTCCAGTGAAGTTTACTTATTGGTTCTATTGTTTCCATACCAAATAGACTTAATCTTTCATATAACAGATCCTCAAATATTTGATAACTGAAATTTTACTCCCTCTATACTGAACAGCTTCTTGAAGCTTTTCCTTTCTGAGACTAAACTTGACCACAGGATTCTTTTTTTTTTTTTAAGATTTTATTTATTTATTTGACAGACAGAGATCACAAGCAGGCAGAGAGGCAGGCAGAGAGAGAGGAGGAAGCAGGCTCCTCGCTGAGCAGAGAGCCTGATGCGGGGCTTGATACCAGGACCCTGAGATCATGACCTGAGCCGAAGGCAGCGGCCTAACCCACTGAGCCACCCAGGCGCCCCTTGACCACAGGATTCTTGAACAGGCATTCTTTTGACTCAGTTCCCCTATTGCATTAGACATTCTTTAGGGGAAGGCCCTATGTTTTTTTAATTTTATTTTAATTTATTTATTTCCAGTGTTCCAGAATTCATTGTTTATGCACCATACCCAGTGCTCCATGCAATACGTGCCCCTCAAAATACTCACCACCAGGCTCATGCAACCCCCACCCCTCCAAAACCCTCTCCTTGCCCTGTTTGAATCCACTCCCATTTGTTGTTAAAATTAGGTGTGTAGCTGAACATAGTATTCAAGCCAGAGTCAAAGGCTATTTCTTCCTCTGTCTTGGACAGTATTCACCTATTAGCAAAGTAATTCAGCCTGAATAGCTTGCTGATGCCTATCAAGTAATAAAGTGAAATCTCTAAGCCTTTCCTCATACATCCTGCAAATAGATTGAATTCTTCCATTTCTAGTTTTCTGAGACTGAGGTGTGATTTTCATTCACACCTGCCACCCTTCGTTCTCTTGGGCTCTTCCAGTTATTCCATCATTTCGAGACATTTGAAGGTGCTGATTCATTTTTATTGTTCATTCATACATTCATTCCATCCATTCATTCATTACTTATACTTGCTTTTCTAAAGATATTTTCGTAAAAGTGAGAACTGAAACAAAAAGTCCATATGAGGTAAAAAGAAGGAAATGTTCCAGTCCCTAGAGTTAATATGAGTTCTGAGACCGAGCACATGAAGTGTACCTCTAAGCTTTGTCCTAAAGGGAGATTGCATTCCTCCTTCATGCATCTCCCATTGAGTGAGAGAATGGTTGTAAACTAAGTTTACATTATCTCAGGAGTTCTTATATAATGACTTTTACAAAATAAAATATACTTGGCACCTGAGATCTAATCACCTCCTGGTTGTCGGTGTACATTGGAAATTACAGATATTATTGGAGAAACAATCTTGTAGAAATGTAAAATATTGTTCTTTCCAAGCCCATAATGAAGCATTTTATCATTTTAGCCATATTAACACATGTCAACAATGTAGCATCAAATACTGAGTTAATCAACAGTATAATTTTGTGGGGGAGAAAAGATCTTGCTAGTGATACTTTCTATAATGAAGGCCAAAGAGTGTTTCAGACTTAAATTAGTTGGTTGGTTAGCCCAGTCCTTTACTCAGAATAGACCTGGCTTATGAGAGTTAATTCATACCATTTGGAGGTTGAAACAGCTATAAAGCTGCTTTGGAATGTCCTAAATTGTACCTATGAGACCTGCTTTTGACATATGTGTTCATGTAGTTCAGTCAATTGGCATATGGAATTTTTATGTATAAGTTATGCAAAAGTTTCAGCATGTAACATTTATTAGTGCTTCCACTGGCATGGAGAGACAGATGGTATACACATTACTTGCCAAAGCAGGCTTTGCAGTGGCCTTACAAGTGTGACTTTGCTCAGTTACCTAGGTCACTTATCCACCGCCCCCCCTCCCCCCCACCCCTTGTCCACCCAACACACACGTGCACAAGAGGCCAAACCCTCCCTCCTCTGACCCTGGAATTTGCTATAGGAATTCCCTCCCAATTGCTTGACTTAAAATTTCCCTTCTTTCCTTCCCCTTCCTTGGCCCAGATCCCTACCTCCTCTGTCTTTTCACTCCCTCCAGCTGGTCCAGAGTGAGGTCTGGAGGGTGAGGTAGGGAAGAACACTCCCCTACAGCTGTTCTCAGCCCCCACCCATCCCTAATGTTAATCTTGGCAGCATCCAGCCCATTTCCCCCACATTAACCCCAAAGTCCTCCTCTCTTTAAGCCTCAGCTGCAGTAATGAAAGGCCCAGCTGCAGATTAATCTTCTGTCCCAGTTATTATTTTTATTTTATTTATTTTTTAGAAGGAGTGATAAAAAGAGGGTGGTGGGTGGGCGCAGAGGGAGAGGAAGAGAGAGAATCTCAAACAGGTTCCACATGCAGCTCAGAGCCTGACACGGGGCTCGATCTCATATCATGAGATCATGACCTGAGCTGAAATCAAGAGTTGGATGCTTAACTGACTAAGCCACTCAGGCACATACACCTGCTTTTTTTTTTTTTTTTTTTAAAGTAAGCTCTAGGTGGGGTTTGAACTCAGGACCTCGGGATCAAGAGTCATATGCTCTACTGACTGAGCCAGCTGGTTTAAAGAAAAACAGGCGGTGGAGGAAATATCTTTCCTTCTTGTAGGATCTACATGAAATAGCGCATGAGGGGCACTAAGAAGGGCACTCTCCCTCTGTGCTGCCCCCCTGGTAACACACGCTCTCTTTCCCGCTCTCTTTCTCTCCCAAATAAACAAATAAATCTTTAAAAAAAATACTAAATAAAGATTCTTACCTATCAATAAGAACCACTCCCTGGGGCACCTGGGTGGCTCAGTGGGTTGAAGCCTCTGCCTTCAACTCAGGTCATGATCCAGGGTCCTGGAATCGAGCCCCATGGGCATCAGGCTTTCTGCTCAGCAGGGAGCCTGCTTCCTCCTCTCTGCCTGCCTCTCCACCTACTTGTGATCTCTGTCTGTCAAATAAGTAAATGAAATCTTAAAAAAAAAAAAAAGAACCATTCCCATAAAGAAGTTGGGTAAAGAAAGGACAATTCACAAAGGAATGTTTTTTGAATATGTGTGTTCATCACTTCTCGGCCTTTGGCTAAGATCAAGTGAATAAGTGTGTTCGACCTCAACTGTAATTGAGGACATGCCATTTAAAATGAGATTTTTATTTTTCTTATATTCATGATGAAAACTTTAAAAGAATACAGTGCTCGATCCTGGCCAGGCAGTGGGGAAGCAGGCATTCTCCTGTGTTAAATGGATTGTTCCCACACAGGTGGGAATGAGGATGGAGTGTGGGAGAAGGGTGTGGAATTAGTCAGCAGTGAAGAGCACAGTGTGGGAAGAGCCTGGGCATGGTATTAGACCTACCTGGCCTAGCTGCAGGGTTTATGAAAGTCCTTGTTGGGGTAGGCAGGAAGGTGGACAGCAGGAGAGCTGGGAGAGCAAGGGAGAAACAGATCCAAGAAGTACTAGGAAAGAGTGATTTCTGATGCCATTACAGCTATATTTCCCTTGATAAATTCTTTTTTGCTCATGCTTTTGATTTTTACAGAGCATCCCAAGAATCAACTCATGAACCAGCACACATTTATACTCTTAAAAATTGTATTTATTTTCGGGACGCCTGGGTGGCTCAGTTGGTTGAGCAGCTGCCTTCAGCTCGGGTCATGATCCCAGCGTCTTGGGATCGAGTCCCGCATCGGGCTCCTTGCTCATCAGGGAGCCTGCTTCTCCCTCTGCCTCTGCCTGCCATTCTGTCTGCCTGTGCTCGCTCTCTCTCCCTCTCTCTCTGACAAATAAATAAATAAATCTTTTTAAAAAAATTGTATTTATTTTCAACATTTATATCAGGAAGTGTAACACAGTGGTAAAAACAAGCAAGGACTAACATTTAAGTGTGGGGCAGATAGTGAAGGCACCCCGTTTGGGCAGAGTGGGGTAACAATGAGAGTTCCGATCTCAGTTTACTAGCTGTGGGGTTTAAGGAACAACAATCTCTCTTACTTGTTTCCTATATATTTGTATTTCTGTAAGTAGGAATAATACTGCTTCACTTTACAATGTTGTTGGGATCAAGTAAAATTACATATGTGAAATCCTGAGAATTAGTATGTGCTCAATAAAAGTAGGTTCCCTTCCTTGTTGAGAATAGCAGCAAAAGGACTGCTTAGGTTACAGGTGTCACCACAGATTTCTTAGGTGGTCTGCTTCCATCCCAGACAGGCCATGAGGACTCATGCTGCCTGAGGGTCTTGCTAACACTTGATAAAAGTTGATGACCAAGACCAAAAAAAAAAAAAAAAAGCTGCTTCCTGTTTTGTTGTTGTTCAGGCTGAGAGGAAGGCTGTGACTTCTGGTAAAATACTGATGGGTTCAATCTAGCAGTGCCTCCCTCATCTCCCTGGATGCACAGCCTCATATGTTGTTGGTCTGCATAAAACTTAGAGATTGTGTGACCCCATCTGGTGAGGAAATGGAGAGCAGAAGGCAGGCAAACAGGAGCTCCAAAGAGCCCTCTAAGTTGCTTTAATCAAATTGGAGTGGCAGCCATCTACTAAATGCAGATGGGTCTCAGAGTTTGGGGATTATCCATGGCCATCCTACCAAGGACACAAAACCACATGGTAAGGCCAAACAGAAAGGTCAGGGATGGAAGCCCATAACCAGGGCTTGGTGGAGGTGTGACAGTTCCATCACACACTGAGACACATGGCACTGTGTCAGGGGGCTTCTGGCACTGCTGCTGCCATTGTTACTGTTGTCTTTTGACAGGTAGTGTGGTGTGTCAAAAAAAAAATGATCAACATCAGAAATGGAAGATCAAGATGTTAATTTCCCCACTGCTACCTTGCTGGTTAGAGGTGCTCAAACCTTCACATGCCTCAAAATCACCTGGTGGGCTTGCCAAGACCCAGATTCAAGAGCCCAACCCCCAGGATTTCTGGTATAGGCCCGAGAATGTGCATTTCTAATAAACTCCTAGGTGCTCCCAAGGCTGCAGGTCCAGGTGGGCCCTGAGAAGAGCCATCCAAGATAATTTTTTATGCCCATAATAGATATTTTTTTTAAATTAACATATAATGTATTATTTGCCCCAGGGCTACTGGTCTGTGAGTCATCAAACTTACACAATTCACAGCACTCTCCATAGCACATAGCATATCCCTCCCCACCTCCAGCAACCCTCAGTTTGTTTCATGAGATTAAGAATCTCTTAAGGATTGTCTCCCTCCCAATCCCATCTTGTTTCATTTTTTCCCTCCCTACCCCCCACAACTCCCTGCCCTGCCTCTCAAATTCCTCATATCAAAGAGATCATGTGATAAATGTCTTTCTCTGATTGACTTATTTCGCTTAGCATAATATCCTCTAGTTCCATCCAGATTGTTGAGAATGGCAAGATTTTGGGGGGTTTTGATGGCTGCATAGTATTCTATATATATATATACATATATATATATATGTATATATATATATATACCACAATTTCTTTATCCATTCATCTGTTGATGGACATCTAGATCCTTTCCATAGTTTGGCTATTGTGGACATTGCTGCCATAAACATTGGGGTGCAGGTGCCCCTTTGGATCACGACATTTGTATCTTTAGGGTAAATACCCAAGGTAATTTTTTAGAGAAGGTATGGCCCTGTTGCTAGAGGGTTAACCCTGAAGATGAATTTGTTCCCCTGAACCCACCCCCACTTGGATCAGTCTTCCCTAGTTTCTTTTTTTTTTTTTTTTTTTTTTTTTTTTTTTTAGGATTTTATTTATTTGAGAAAGAGAGAGAGAGTGTGTGAGAGGGGAGAAGGTCAGAGGGAGAAGCAGACTCCCCATGGAGCTAGGAGCCCGATGTGGGACTCCATCCTGGGACTCCAGGATCATGACCTGAGCCGAAGGCAGTCACCCAACCAACTGAGCCACCCGGGCACCCAGTCTTCCCTAGTTTCAAAAAAATAAAAATCATCATCTCAATTTCCATTGTTTAAAACAAGGGATATTGGGGTGACTAAGTGGCTTGGTTGGTTAAGCATCTGACTCTTGGTTTCAGCTTAGGTGGTGATCTTGTGGGTTATGGGATAGAGCCTGAGTGGGGCTCTGTGCCCAGTGCAGAGTCTGCTTGAGATTCTCTCCCTCCCCCAACTCACGTGTGTGCCCCCACTCTTTCCCTCTCTCTCAAATAAACGATTCTTTAAAAAACAAAACCAAGGGATTTATCAACTGCAGCAAAAACGACAGTTTATAATACAGATACATTGAGGTCCAGATTAGTGATCCCCAAGACTGGGGGTGCCTGGGTGGCTCAGTTGTTAATCATCTGCTTTTGGCTCAGTTCATGATTCCCAGGTTCCTGGGATTGAGCCCCACATCGCGCTCTCTGCTCATCAGGAAACCTACTTCTCCTTCTACTCCCCCTGCTTGTATTCCCTCTCTCGCTCTCTCAAATAAATAAATAAAATATTTTTAAAAAATCACAATTATCACTGAAAAGCTAAAAAAAAAAAAAAGTAATCCCCAAGACTGCTGAACTTTGGGAATATCTGGAAAACTGAACAGGAGGGCAAGGGGGAAGGAAGGGATAAAGGAATGAAGGCAGCCCACCCAGGCCTCACACCCAGATATTCCAATTTAATTGGTTCAGGGTAAGGTCCTGGCAGGAACCTGGTTTAAAAGCTCCCATAGGACTTCAATTTGTACCCGGGTCTGAGAACTGCAGGTCTACATCACTGGTTCTCAAATTTGCCTACACGTTGGGGAGCACTTGGAAAGTTTTAAAAAATACTGATAGTTCTGTCCCATTTTCAAAGATTCTGATTTATAATGGGATGAAGCTTGGGCAGCCAGAGCTTTAAAATCTCTTCCAGTCATATGCTGATCAATCTATTCTAGATTTAACAAGTCAGATTGATGGCTTGGTCCCCCTCTCTGGAGACATTCTACCACAGTGGTTCTCAAAATGTGGTCCCTGGACCAGCATCAGCATCACCTGGGAACTTTTTAGAAATGCAGTGTTCAGGCGATGCCTCACCCCTGGATCACCATTCCTGACCACTGAATCAGGAATCGGCTTCTAACAAGCCCCTAACCCAGAAACTCAGATGCCCCGTTGAGTCAGAGAACCCCTGCCGTATCATCCTGTTGTTATCTGAGAGTTCCTCTTGCCATCCTCCCAGAGACCAGCCAGCGTTAGAGGCAAAGACTTCAGTCCTCTGACTGTGAGGCAACACCAAATCCTCAGCTTCTGGATGAGCAAAGCCAAACTTCTTGGTGTGACTGAGTTCTTATATAATCTGTGAAGCTTTTGTTGGCTGGAAACTGATGGCATTTAAATGGGAGGGTCAGTAATGGGCCACAGCTGCAATCTTGGTCAAAATGACAAGCAAAGACCCAAATAACAGACGGAAGACAGGCAACATAAAGCAAACGTCCATCCCTGTTATATGGGCTGGGAAACAAGGGCGTGAAATATGAGGGGAAAGGAGGGAGCAAAAGCACCTGCGCTAGGAGAAACCAGGAGGGCCCTGGTTTGGGAGGTTTTTCCTTGAATACTAATGCCCTTCAAGTTTGTCGGCACAGCAGGTGAAGTCTGTTTTCCTCTTTATAGGGCCCTGCTTTCTTGCTGAGAGAAAGAACCTGTGTGTACTGTGTTAATACTGAAAATAAATATCCTTGATCATGCCAGAGCCAGGAGAGGAGCAAACACACAGCAGCCTGACAGAACATGGTAAGATCAAGCAGTTTGTACAAAGGAGGTTTAACCTGTTTGACAAAAGACTCCTTTGCTGACTCCCATAAACCACTTGATTCTGATTCAATTCAGCCCAGGCTTAGATGCTAGAGCACTAATGGGGAAATGGCACAGACACTGCCTTAAAGCAGATCATACTCTGGCAGGGAAGAGGGGTGAGCAAGTATATTTCTACACGGTGTGCTGATTACTGCTTGAACATGGTGCAGTTAGAACACAGAGGAGAGAAGGATTAATCCTGGGTGGGAGTGAAGGTGAGGTAGTCAGGGAAGGCTTCATGGAAGCAGACCCTGGAGCTGGATTTTGGAGGCAAAATAGATTGTTTGGCAATCACAGTGGGTGGAGGTTTTCAGCCTGGGAAGGGCCTGAGGTGGGGGGAAACAACATACTGAGTATGATTTTGGTTTTTTTTTTTTAGATTTTCTCTTTTGAGGGGAGTGAGGGGTAGAAGGGGAGAGTGAGGGGGAGAAACTCAAGCAGACTCTGTGCTGAACATGGAGCCTGAGTGGGGAGTGGGGGGCAGCTCAATCTCACAACCCTGAGATCATAACTGGGGCTGAAACCAAGAGTTGGATACTGAGCCAACTGAACCACCCAGGTGCCCCTTGAGTGGTTTTTTTTTTTTAAGATTTTATTTACTTATTTGACAGACAGAGATCACAAGTAGGCAGAGAGAGAGGGAGGGAAGCAGGCTCCTGGCCGAGCAGAGAGCCCGATACGGGGCTCGATCCCAGGACCCTGGGATCATGACCTGAGCCGAAGGCAGAGGCTTTAACCCACTGAGCCACCCAGGCGCCCCGCCGCTTGAGTATTGTTAATGGGTAAATCATAAGGTGGGGAGTAACAAGGTATGCGACTATAGAGTTGAACATGGCTGACGACTTTTTAGGCTAAGCTTAACAAACTTGAATTTGATCACGCTAATCTGTAGTTAGCAGACCTAGCTGATGACCAGAATTACCGGGGAAACCTCGAGAGATTCTCATTCAGTAGGTCTGGGTGGGCCCTGTGATGTATGCTGCCCAAGTAGGCAGGAAGAGAGAAGCTGACCAAGTAAGGCAAAGTGACAAGAGTAGACAATACTGGAAAAGCAATTTGGGGGTTAGCTCAGTAGCTTATGGAATAACTAGGTGTCTACCCACTTTTTTTTTTTTTAAGATTTTTTTGTTTGAGAGAGAGAGAGAGAGCACAAGCAGGGATAGAGGCAGAAAGAGAGGGAGAAGCAGGATTCTCAATGAGCAGGGAGCTTGGTGTGGGGCTCGATGCCAGGACCCTGGGATCATGTCCTGAGCTGAAGGCAGATGCCTAACCAGCTGAGCCAACCAAGCACCCCAGTGTCTACCCACTTTTAAAAGAAATGTTTAAGTTTTTGAGACTGGCTTTTGTGAAATCCTTATTCAGTGGTTATTGTTGGAGAACATGTGCTGATGTGCCTTGGGCCAAAAAGAGCGTTACCCTTTAGCTGGAGTGCCTGGCTGGCTCAGTCAGGAAAACATGCAACTCTTGATCTTGGAGTTGTGAGTTTGAGCCCCATGTTGGGTGTAGAGATTACTTAAAAATGAAAAAAAATAAAAAAAAAAAAAAAAAAAGAAAGAAAATTGCTAACGGGTTTGGCAGGAGCTGCATCTATTTTTTTGTGCTGTAAGTCAAGTAGTAATAGTAATGGCAACAAATGAAGCATCATAAGATTTATTGTTATAGGGGCGCCTGGGTGGCTCAGTGGGTTAAGCCGCTGCCTTCGGCTCGGGTCATGATCTCAGGGTCCTGGGATCGAGCCCCGCGTCAGGCTCTCTGCTCAGCGGGGAGCCTGCTTCCTCCTCTCTCTCTGCCTGCCTCTCTGCCTGCTTGTGATCTCTGTCTGTCAAATAAATAAATAAAATCTTAAAAAAAAAGATTTATTGTTATAGCAGGTACTTAATAATATGTTTTTCCTAAAACTTGATAAAAATAAATGTTTAAATTTACTTTGCCGGGACGCCTGGGTGGCTCAGTTGGTTAAGCAGCTGCCTTCGGCTCAGGTCATGATCCCAGCGTCCTGGGATGGGGTCCCACATCAGGCTCCTTGCTTGGCGGGGAGCCTGCTTCTCCCTCTGCCTCTGCCTGCCATTCTGTCTGCCTGTGCTTACTCTCTCTCCCTCTCTCTGACCAAAAAAAAAAAAAAAAAAAAAAAAAAGTGAAATTTTGGGACGCCTGGGTGGCTCGGTTGGTTGGACGACTGCCTTCGGCTCAGGTCATGATCCTGGAGTCCCGGGATCGAGTCCCGCATCGGGCACCCAGCTCCACGGGGAGTCTGCTTCTCTCTCTGACCTTCTCCTAGCTCATGCTCTCTCTCACTGTCTCTCTCTCAAATAAATAAATAAAAAATCTTTAAATTTACTTTGCCTACAAAATAAAATTAACAGACACAAATTCCTCTGAGTGAGGACAAGATTGCTCAAGGAAGAACTACAGGCACTAATAGTGAGTGTCTACTACAAATAAGCAAATCAGGAAAGGAGCTTAAAGTAGAGCAAATCCTTGGGCCAGAAATAATACTCTGCTGGAAATTCTATTGGAAGCACCAGCTTTTTTTTTTTTTTTTAAAGCAAACGACCAAACTGTTTTTTGTTTTTTTTTTTTTAAAGATTTCATTTGTTTATTGGACAGAGAGAGATCACAAGTAGGCAGAGAGGCAGGCAGAGAGAGAGAGAGGAGGAAGCAGGCTCCCCACCAAGGAAAGAGCCCGATGTGGGGCTCAATCCCAGGACCTGGGATCATGACCTGAGCCGAAGGCAGAGGCTTTAACCCTCTGAGCCACCCAGGCGCCCCTGGAAGCACCAGCTTTTGAACCACATCCTTTCATTGCCTTGGAAAAGTCAGCCATAGATTTTCCAGGTGTCTTCTTTGGAACCAACACGTAGTATTTGAGCTCTCTGACCACCATAAAAATACGATACACATGAAAATAGTTTTCTACCAAAATTATATGTTTTATTATGTGGTGTGCTGACTTATCTGAAATGAATAATGTAAGTTATTGTAGAGTCTAATTATTAAACATTTAATTTTATTTTTTTTTAAAAATTTTTAAAAGATTTTATTTATTTGACAGACAGAGATCACAAGTAGGCAGAGAGGCAGGCAGAGAGAGAGGAGGAAGCAGGCTCCCCGCTGAGCAGAGAGCCCAATACGGGGCTCGATCCCAGGACCCTGGGATCATGACCTGAGCCTAAAGCAGAGGCTTAACCCACTGAGCGACCCAGGTGCCCCTAAACATTTTATATCATGATGTAATAGCTTATATTTTCCAAAGATTGTAGTAATAATATCTCCATCACACACTTTTTATGTGGTGACTTTGACACTCTGTCCATTGAGAGTTGAGAGTCTATGTTTTTTAAAAAATATATTTTATTTATTTATTTGACAGAGATTACAAGTAGGCAGAGAGGCAGACACAGAGAGAGAGGGAAGCAGGCTCCCCGCGGAGCAGAGAGCCTGATGCATGGCTCGATCCCAGGACCCTGAGATCATGGCCTGAGTCAAAGGCAGAGGCTTAACCCACTGAGCCACCCAGGCACCCTGAGAGTCTATGTTCTTTTTATGAATTAAATTGTGGCTCCCTCAAAATTCATATATTGAAGTCCTAGCACCTCAGAATGTGACCTTATTTGGACATAGAGTTCTTACATAGGTCATCAAGTTAAAATCATTAGTTTCAGCCCTAAACCAGTATGACTTGTGTAAAAAAGGGGGGTCATGAAGAGACACAGGGAGAAGATGGCCATCTACAGGCCAAGGAGAGAGGCCTAGAACAGATCCTTCCTCTCAAACCTGAGAAAGAACCAACCCTGCTGATACCTTGTGGACATCTAGCTGTCCACAAGGTATCAGGTATTAGCTGTCTCTAACTGTGAGACAATGAATTTCTGTTGTTTAAGCTACCTAGTCAGTGGTACTTTGTTATGGCAGCCCCAACAAAGGAACACAGTTCCCTCTCCTTGAAACTGGGGGACTTGTCACTACAATGGAAATGATACTATTTTGTAACTTCCTAGGTTAGATGATAGAAGGCAATAAAGCTTCCATTGGTTCTCTTGGGGGAGACTGGCCAGCCATGTTGTGATGAGCTCAGGCCACATATTGTTGTTCTGACAGTCCCAGCTGACAGCTAGCATCAGCTGCTAGAGATGTAAATAAATGTATTTCCAAATGATACCTATTCCCAGCCCTGGGTCACCCTAGCCTTCAGATTTTTTTAGCTGAGTCCTTGGATATTGTACTGCAGAGACCTAGCAACGCCAACATGCCCCTTGTGAATTTCTGACTCCTGAGGTCACAAACATGATAAAATGCTGTTTCAAGCCAATGAGTTTTGAGACAATTTGTTACCTAGTAGATGGTAACAAGTCTTTAAAATTACCTTTGTTCACAAATTTTTACTTTCCATGGCTGGTATGTTTATTGAAACCATCAGATACTTTAGATCCTACATGTTGGTCACCCCTCACTTCTCTTGTCATGAATGACATTAAGCTCATATGTTAGAAACAGTAGGTGACTCTGCCTTAAGTTAATTTAACAGAACACCAATGAATGGATTTCTGACAGTCTGAACAGGACAGACAACAGTGGCTCAGGGTTGAAGGTAGGAATTTCAGAACAACTTCTGAGATGAGTAAGCGTTTACTAGCAAGGTTAGTGCGGTTTGTCTGGAGCAGGGGAGGAATCTTGGAACCTCAAGGCAATACTTTCCTCTTCTAGGGCACAGAATCCAGGAAAAAATAAAGCAAAAGTGCCGACCTATTGGGGGGCAAAAAATAGTGGCTGTTCCAGAAGAACAAATTGGGAAGCAGATTGTGGCAGCATCTGAAATCTCAATGAAACTGGGCAGCACTGCCAAGCTGGTGACCTACAAGGTAAGTGTCTGAATGCCTCATAATCAGGGTCTGGAAAGAAGATATGGACCAGTCTTCTCTGAGGAGCTGTGTTCACCAGGCTTAAGGTATCAAACCTAAGGAAAATGCAGGTTGTAAATCTCCCCAATTAATTCCTAGCTTGCTCTTCTTTTTAGATTTTTGCTTTGCCTTTCATTGTGGTTTTGATAGAATTCATTTTGAGCAATTCTAAATTTTGTCAGGGGTTGGGAGAATTAAAAAGCAAACAAACAGCTTTATTGAGGAATAGTGGCTATCTAATACAATGCACATATTTAAAGTGTACAACTTGATAAATCTGGACATATGTATATAACCATCATCGTGATCAGGATAGTGAACCTATCTACCACTCCCAAAAGTTCCGTGGCTCTTTTAAGTCCCTGCCTGTGTCCTTTCATGCCCTGCTCAGGACTGGGGAAGTTTTAATCCATACACTTCAGCCTTGCTTGGGAAGCATATTGTCTCTAGTGGTAGTGCCCACTGGCTTGCTGAAGAAATATCCTGGATAAAAAGGAAAGTGGACGGCACCTGGGTGGCTCAACAGGTTAAGCCTCTGCCTTCATCTCGGGTCATGATCCCAGTGTCCTGGGATCGAGCCCCGCGTCGGGCTCTCTGCTCAGTGGAGAGCCTGCTTCCCCCCGCCCCTTCTGCCTGCCTCTCTGCCTACTTGTAATCTCTGTCTGTTAAATAAATAAATAAAATCTTTTTTTTTTAAATATTTTATTTATTTATTTGTCAGAGAGAGGGAGGGAGAGAGCGAGCACAGGCAGACAGAATGGCAGGCAGAGGCAGAGGGAGAAGCAGGCTCCCTGACGAGCAAGGAGCCCGATGTGGGACTCGATCCCAGGATCCCAGGATCATGACCTGAGCCGAAGGCAGCCGCTTAACCAACTGAGCCACCCAGGCGTCCCAATAAATAAAATCTTAAAAAAAAAAAAAGGAAAGTGGAAAGTTGCAAGTTCTGTACAATGGTGTGTGTGTGTGTGTGTGTGTGTGCGCGCGTGTGCACGTTCCCACTTCTGTGCGTGCATTATAAGCCCTTTTTTGACTACCCTGGAAATACCTCATGAGGTTATGGTTCTGTTACTTGAGAACTACTTCTTCTCCTCTTCCTCCTTCTTCTTCGATTTTATTTATTTGATAGAGAAAGCACAAGCAGGGGGAGTGGCAGTCAGAGGGAGAAGGAGAGGGAGAAGCAGACTCCCCACTGAGCAAGGAGCCCAATGCAGGGCTCAATCCCAGGACCCTTAGATCATGACCTGAGCCAAAGGCAGATGCTCAACTGACTGAACCACCTACGGGCCCCGGTGTTCTGTATTTTTAAAGCATATATCTTTTCATCTATCAAAAATACTTCATAATAAAACATTTAGAAATTGAAAACATTTATTCACCAAACATTTTGGGGGTGCTTTCTCTGTGCCTGGCTCTGTTTTATCATTGGGATACAGCAATAAATAAAACTGATAGGATCCTTGCCTTTACAGAGCTCACATTCCTGGGGAGGGATTGTTTGGAGGAAGGACTTTTTATATAAATGATTATTTCTTTGGAATGGGTCCCCAGAAGTGGAATCACAGGGCAATCAACACTATAGACATTTGGAGGATTCTACTGAATCTTGTCAATTGCCTTCCAAGCCCATCAGAAAGCCTCAGGAGTGCCCATTTCCTCATTCCTTGCCAGCCTTACTTTACTTTTTTGCCCATTTGGGGGAACAATAGTATTTGCCTAACTTGAGTTTCTTTAATTACCAGCAGTTAAAGTAATTATAGACAAGATGAAACAGTTTTCAAATGTTTTTCTGTCTTCTAAAAAAAAATCAATTCATAAGGATGATTTTTAATTTTATTGACTCTTTGCTGGTCACATTTGTTGCAATTATTTTCCCCATTTGGTCTTTTCCCTTTGCTTCTGCTTAAATATTTGTGTACAACCTTTATGTAGCAAAATCTGTCCACTCTTTTCTTTATGATTCATTCCATTCTCTGATACTTGAAAGTCCTTGCCCATTCCAAGATCCAGTAAATAACTCCTGTATTTTCCTTCATTAGAAGGGGTTTCAATATTTGCATTGACTTTCAGTTAAAAGATTGCAGCTGACACTGAAAAGAAATTAAATTTAAAAAAAAAAAGAGGAAGAAAAAAAAGAAGATTGCAGCTGGGGGATGCTAGGAGGAGAAAGTACTTGGATTTTGAAACACCCTCCCTAAGTGAGATATCCTTGCCCTCCTCTCCCTACTTCTAAAGAAACACCAGTTTTATTTACAGAAATTTTCCTTTGGTATATGGGCTAAATGTCTAACTTTTTTTTTTCCACCCCAAAAAAGTTATCAAGCTGTCCATTACCAGTTACTGAATGATTCCTTCATTTTCCCTCTAACCTGTGGTACCACATTTGAGTCCTATACTAAGCCCTTATTCACAGTTTGTGGCTTGCTTGTGGACATTATAATTTGCACCATCGCTTTACTCTCACGTGAGATCCCTGTTATTTGGATTACTGCAGCTACTTAGTCATACCCGGTAAGATAATCCCCATTGCCCAATCACTCTTCTTCTCCAAAACTTCCTGGGTTACTCATTTTTTCCCTGTGATATAGTCTGAATGAAGTTTTAAAAAGCCATGATAATTTTTTAATTAAAATTGCATTAAAAAATTAACATCTTTGGGGCCCCTGGGTGACTCAGTGGGTTAAAGCCTCTGCCTTTGGCTCAGGTCGTGATCCCAGGGTCCTGGAATCGAGCCCCACATCGGGCTCTCTGCTCCGCGGGGAGCCTGCTTCCTCCTCTCTCTGCCTGCCTCTCTGCCTACTTGTGATCTCTGTCAAATAAATAAATAAAATATTTTTTTAAATGTTAACATCTTTAAAATAGTCCTATGTCTGTCTAATGGACTACAGTTTTTTTTTGTTTGTTTGTTTTGTTTTGTTTTTTTTAAAGCAGAGCCATTGATTTATTTGTATTTGTTTCGTCCCAGCAAAGCCTTGCTGAACATAGCACGGTCAGGAACCTTGTTAAACACTGGATATGGATACAAAGATGGCTACTGTATATCCTCCAAAAGAGGTCACCTCTAACTCACCCAAATCAGTATGTTACAGATGCAACAGAAGATAAAGAAGAGATGAATTTAAAAGGTAAAATTTGGGGGGGAGAAGGTACAATTTGGCACATTTTGGCCTGTCTACATCTATGAAATCGTCCCCAAGGTCAAGATAGGGAATGTATTCATCACTCCCCAATTTTCCTTATGTCCCTGAGTTATTCCTACTTTCAGTCCCACCACCATCTCTAGGCAAACGCTGCTACACTTTATGTCACTCTAGATTTGTTGGCATTTTTTTACAATTTTATATATGTGGAGTCATACTCATTTTGGCATACTCATTTTGCTTTCACGTCCATAATGATTTGAGGCGTGTCCACATTGTTGCATGTATCCTTAGTTCATCCCTTTTTGTTGCTGAGTAGTATTCTACTGCATAGCCATGCCACAGTTTGTTTTTTCATTTACCTGTTGATGGACATTCCAGTTTTTGGCTATTGCTGGTAAAGCTGCTGTGATCATTCAGATACAGGTCCTTGAATAGCCGTATACTTTTGTTTCTCTTGGGTACATTGATAGAAGATATTTAAGATACTGCCAAATTGTTTTTCAAAGTAGTTGTACCCATCTTCTCACCTAAAGATACTAAGGAAATTCAGTGGATACCCCATCAATAAACAGTGCTGGGACAATTGGATAGACGTAGGGAAAAAAATTAAAATTAAATAAAAAAAAAGAATTAAAAAATTAAAAATAAGCCTCTAACCACATGCCATATAAAACCATTTACTCAAAATGGATCACTGACCTCCATAAATGTAAAGCCTAAAACTGTAAAGCTGTGAGGAGAAACTACTTTAAAATACTGAGATTAGGTTTGATTCCACCAAGAATGTAGCATCTGAGTCAGGCCTTGTAGCAGGTGGTACTGAAAGGACTAGGCAGCAAACTGGCCTTTGCCCTAATTGTTCTTCTGCTTGGACTTCTCCTCCCCTAAATATCCAACTGTACCACTCTTCCAGTCTTCATTCATTATTTAAAACTGTAATCTATGGGTCCCTTTCCACACTATACCCATCACTCCCACCCTTCTTACCTCTTCTTCTATTCCCTCCGCCCCAGTATCTCTTACCTTCTAGCATACTATAGAAGTAATTAACTAATGTATTCATTTTTAAAAGATTTATTTATTTATTTTAGAGAGAGAGAGCGAGTGTGCAGGGGAAGGGATAGAGGGCAAGAGAGACAAACAGACTCCCCACTGAGTGGGGAGCCCCATGTGGGGCTGCATCCCAGGACCCTGAGATCACAACCTGGGCCAAAATCAAGAGTTGGACTCTTGACTGAGCCACCCAGGCACCCCTCATTTTGCTTATTTCTGGAGTCTGTCTCTCTCCTGCTCAATATATAAAATTCCTTGAACTAGAATTTTGCCCTTTCCAGCTGCTTTTGGGAGACTCTTTCAAACTGATATCCAAGCTCACTCCATTCTTCAGCTGTATCCATTCTGCTGTCTATTCCGTCTGTTTGTCCTTTATTTCATCAATTGCATACTTACTCTGGGTTCGTTTTTGTTTTTTTGTTTTTTGAAATTATTTTTCTTGCTTGATCTTATCAATAAGTTTGTTTCTCCTTAATATATTTATCATGCTTATTTAAAATTCTTAGTTTATTACTTGTCAGTTATACCTCAGTAAGGCTGAAAAAAATTTAAAAAGCTCCAGGACCTTTAAAAAAATTAAAACATAGGGGCGCCTGGGTGGCTCAGTGGGTTAAAGCCTCTGCCTTCAGCTCAGGTCATGATCTCAGGGTCCTGAGATCGAGCCCCACATCGGGCTTTCTGCTCGGCGGAGAGCCTGCTTCCCTCTCTCTCTCTCTCTCTCTCTGCCTGCCTCTAAAAAAAAAAAAAAAAAAAAAATTAAAACATAAAAATAAAAATTACAGGGGCACTTGGGTGGCTCAGTCGTTAAGCATCTGCCTTCAGCTCGGGTCATGGACCCAGGGTCCTGGGATCGAGCCCCACATCGGGCTCCCTGCTCAGTGGGAAGTCTGCTTCTCCCTCTCCCACTCTCCCTGCTTGTATTCCCTCTCTTGCTGTCTCTCTCTCTCTGTGTCGAATAAATAAATAAAATCTTAAAAAATAAAAAATAAAAATAAAAATTACAGGGGTGCCTCGGTGGCTCAGTCATTAAGCGTCTGCCTTCGGCTCAGGTCATGATCCCAGGGTCCTGGGATTAAACCCTGCATCGGGCTTTCTGCTCAGCGGGGAGTCTGCTTCTCCCTCTGTCCCTCACCACAGTTCATTTTCACTCTCTCAAATAAATAAATAAATAAATCTTTAAAAAGAATAAAATTCTCAGTGTCTGTTCAAATAATTGTTTCAGATAATATAAACTGTTCCATTCGTAGTCTTTTACACTAATTGTGCTCCTCAGGTGTCACAACTTAGCAATTTGGAAGTTGCACAATGTGAATAATTAGGAAAACAGGAAAGTACAATAGAAATAACAAAATAGAAACCACCCACAGTCCCACCACCTAGAAATAACCAATCGACTTTTTTTTACTGTGTTTCCTTCCAGTCATACTATTTACCTGTCCAGTATATTTAAAAATTGTTAAAATACTATGTATAATTTTCTATCTGGATTTTTCATTTACTTTAGTCTTTTTTTTTTAAAGATTTTATTTACTTATTTGACGGAGAGAGATCACAAGTAGAGAGGCAGGCAGAGAGAGAGGGGGAAGCACGCCGAGCAGAGAGCCCGATGCGGGGCTTGATCCCAGGACCCTGAGATTAGGACCTGAGCGGAAGGCAGAGGCTTTAACCCACTGAGCCACCCAGGCGGCCCTCGTTTACTTTAGTCTTAAGATTTGTTTCAAGTTATTGAAATTGTTCACAGACCTAATGTTTTTACTAAAGTATAATGAACACACAGTGTTATATTAGTGTCAGGTGTACAGTATAATGATTCAGCAGCTCTATGCATTACTCAGTGATCATGAAGATAAGTGTACTTGGCCTTTGGTGCAATGGCATCCTCCCCATAGAAACACACCCCCGCCAAGGACCTCCTCTACCCATCCCCAGAAGAGAGAGAGGAAGCACAGAGAGGAACCCCCTGGTGCAGAGCCCCAATTCCTACTTCATATGATGTGAAATGCCCAGAATGCTATAAAAATCACCACTGTCTTTAGCCATGTGCAAATAGTAGTTTTGTGTGTTGGCTGCTCCACTCTCTGTTGCCAGCGTACAGAAGGAAAAGGATTCGCCCCCAGACGGATGCAGTACTACAAGCACGCAGAATCAAGAGGAGTGGGAAGCCATCCCAAGAAATACATTTTTTTAAAGATTTTTTAATTTATTTGACAGACAGAGATCACAAGTAGGCAGAGAGGCAGGCAGAGAGAGAGAGAGAGGAGGAAGCAGGCTCCCTGCAGAGCAGAGAGCCCGATGTGGGGCTCCATCCCAGGACCCTGGGATCATGACCCTACCTGAAGGCAGAGGCTTTAACCTACTGAGCCACCCAGGCGCCCCAAGAAATACATTTTTTAAAGATCTTATTTTTACATCTATCCTGAAGGTGGGACTCGAACTCACATTCCCCAAATCAAGAGTCACATGTTCTACCAACTAAGCCAGCCTGGTGCCTGCCAGTAAACACATTTTGGATTAAAAAAAGAAAAAAGGGGCACCTGGGTGGCTCAGTGGGTTAAAGCCTCTGCCTTCGGCTCAGGTCATGATCTCAGGGTCCTGGGATCGAGGCTCGCATCGGGCTCTCTGCTCTGCAAGGAGCCTGCTTCCTCCTCTCTCTCTGCCTGCCTTTCTGCCTACTTGTAATCTCCGTCTGTCAAATGAATAAATAAAATTTAAAAAAAAAAGAGGTAAGTGTACTCTCATTCCCTTTATCTATTGCACCCATTCTCTCACCCACTACTAATCTGGCAACCACCAGTTGATTCTATTTTCAAATCTGTTTTTTGGTTTTTCTTCTTTGTTCATTTGTTTTGTTTCTTAAATTCTATGTATAAGAGAAATCATACAGTATTTATCTTTCTTGGACTGACTTATTTCACTGAACATTATACACTCTAGGTCCATCCATGTTGTTATAAATGGCAAAATTTCATTTTTTATGGTTGAGTAATATTCCATTGTACATATATACCATGTCTTCTTCATCCATTTATCTATGGATGGATAGTTGGATTGCTTCCATATCTTGGTTATTATAAATAATGCTGCAATAGATACAGAGGTATATCTACTTTTTGAATTAGTGTTTTCATTTTCTTTGAGTAAATACCTGGTAGTGGAATTAATGAATTAATTAGTGGAATTAATAGAGTATTTCTATTTTTTATGTTTTGAGCAACTGCCACACTGTTTTCCACAGTGGCTGGAAAAATTTGCATTCCCACCAATAGTGCAAAAGGGTTCCTTTTTCTCCACATTCTCACCAATACTTGTTGTTTCTTGTCTTTTTGATTCTAGCCATTCTGGGAAGCTGTAAGGTGATATTGCATTCTGGTTTTGATCTGTATTTCCCTGATGATGAGTGATGTTTGACATCTTTTCATGTGCCAGCCATATGTATGTCTTCTCTGGGAAAATGTCTATTCAGATCCTCTGCCCATTTTTTAATTGGATTGTGTTTGTTTTTGTTTTGGTGTTGAGTTGTATGAGTTTTTACACATTTTGAATATTATCTTCTTATTGGATGTATCATTTACAAATGTTTTCTCCCATTCATTAGGTTGCCTTTTTGTTTTGTTGATAGTTTCCTCCACTGTGCAAAAGCTTTTTATTTCTGTGTAGTCTCAACAGTTTAATTTTGCTTTTTTTTTCTTTCCCTGTGGAGACATATCTAGAAAATATTTCTGTGTCTTATGTCAAAGAAATTACCACCCATGTTTCCTTCTAGGAGTCTCACGGTTCCAGGTCTCACATTTGATGGTCTCTAATCCATTTTGAGTTTATTCTGTGTATGTTGTAAGAAAGTGGTCTAGTTTCATTCTTTTGCATGTAGCTGTCCAGTTTTCCCAACACCATGTGTTGAGGATAATGTCTTCCCTATTGTAAATTCTTGGCTCTTCTGTCTTAGATTGATTAACCATATAAACATGGGTTTAATTCTGAGTTCTCTACTCTGTTCTGTTGATCTATGTGTCTATTTTTTTTTAAAGATTTTATTTATTTATTTGACAGAGAGAGATCACAAGTAGACGGAGAGGCAGGCAGAGAGAGAGAGAGAGAGAGAGAGGGAAGCAGGCACCCTGCTGAGCAGAGAGCCCGATGCGGGACTTGATCCCAGGACCCTGAGATCATGACCTGAGCCGAAGGCAGCGGCTTAATCCACTGAGCCACCCAGGCGCCCCTATGTGTCTATTTTTGTGCCAGTACCATACTGTTTTGATTACCACAGCTTCATAGCATACCTTGAAATATGGGATTGTGATACTTCTAGTTTTGTTCTTCTTCAAGACTGCTTTGCCCATGCAGGGTGTTCTGTGGTTCCATACAAATTTTATTATTTGTTCTATTTCTGTGAAAAATGTTGTTGGCATTTTTTTTTTTAAAGATTTTATTTATTTATTTGACAGAGAGAGATCACAAGCAGGCAGAGAGGCAGGCAGAGAGGCAGGCAGAGAGACAGGAGGAAGCAGGCTCCCCGCTGAGCAGAGAGCCCGATGCGGGACTCGATCCCAGGACTCCGAGATCACGACCTGAGCCGAAGGCAGCGGCTTAACACACTGAGCCACCCAGGCGCCCCTGTTGTTGGCATTTTGATAGGGATTACATTAAATCTGTAGATGGCTTTGGGTGGATATTTTAATAATATAGGTTTTTCTAAGTCATGAGGATGGGATAGCTTTCTATTTGTATCATCTCTATTTATTTAATCAGTGTTTGATGGGTTTTGGAGTACAGGTCTTTCACTTTCTTGGTTAAGTTTATTCCCAGGTATTTTATTATTTTTGATACAATTGCAAATGGGGTTGTTTCTTTACTTTCTCTTTCTGCTGCTTCATTATTAGTGTATACAAATGCAACGTATTTCTGTATATTACTTTCATATCCTGTAACTTTACTGAATTTGTTCATTAGTTCTGGTAGTTTTTTGGTAAGTCTTTAGGGTTTTCTATGTATAATATCATGTTATCTGTAAAGAGTGAAAATTTTGATTCTTCCTTATCAATTTGGATGCCTTTTATTTTTTTCTCTTGCCTGACTGCAGTGGCTAGGACTTCCAGTCACAGACCTAATTTTTAATGATTACAAATGATTCAATTTTAGGGATATATATATAATATGTTTAATTCTTGGGCATTTAAGATGTTTCCAACTTTTTCCCTTTAAAATATCACTGCAACATTTTTTGTACATAAATCTTTGTTCACATTTCTGGTTATTTTCTTAGGATGAAATCCTAGAAAGAATGATTCCAGGAGAATGGACACTTAAGATCCAATTGCCAAATTGTTTGCCAGAAGGTTTGTATCACCTTACACTTCACACAGGAAGTGTATGATTGAGTTCCTTCCATTACAACCATTGAGTTCACAAACTTTACTAATTTGATAGAGGAAAGTGGCATTTCACCTATTTCTAATTTGCATGTCTTTTATTACCAGTAATTGTTCATTATTTTTATTTATTCTTCTGTAAATTTTGGGTTCAGGCCCATTCTCAGTTTTTTTCTGCTCTAGAAGGCTAGCCAACCAAAGCTTTCTAGCAAAGGCAATTTGTTGAGTCTGCCTTCCACATGGGGACCAATGTGTGTGAATTCCACTTCAGCTAACTTCCCAGATGCCCCTACCAGATTGGTACCAGATTGTGGTGTCAGGTGAAGCGTTGCCCTTGAGGGTGAACATCATGATATTTTGCTGTATTTGCATATGTAGAGCAAAGGAGTGATAGTTCAGTCTTGGTTTAAGCCTGGACAGCAAGCAACAGAGCGTAAATGTGTGCACGTGTGTGTTTGTTGTATGTGCTAGATAAGTTTGGTCACTGCACACTTTTTTTTTGGTCATGTATATATTTTAAACACAAAAAATTACAATTAATGACAAAGCTTTCTCATGATCTTATAAAGGATCCTTTTTATTTTTGATGTGTCTGGATAGCTGGACCCTTAAAATCATGTTAGAGAGCCCCATTCTTCCCAAGCAGAGAGATTTCTTTTTACAGATGGCCCATGGGTGAACTACAAATTAAAAAAAAAAAATTTCTTTCTAGATATGAGAATATTATTTTTTTTCAGTTCTTGTATTAGAATTAAAAATAGTAAGTCTATTTTCAAGAAATTAACTTAGCAAACAGTGTAAGTAAACACTAGAAGATTACAGAACTATAAGCATGTACTCTTGAGAATCTTGTATTGAAGGTGGGTCTTAAATGGAGGAGTCCTCTCTGGAATGGAGATGTGTGTATTTTGCAGTTAAATTCCTGATAAATATATTTTTTGAACATTTGATTTGGGGGTACAAAATTTAAACATCCATCACTGGAGACCACTGAGATCAGAGCTAAATGAGTCTCTGTGTTGGTGTGTGTTGGGGCAGGAGGGTGAGTCCAGGTTAACTGTGGTAATGAAAATTCTTGAGTCAGTGTAAATAATTTTGCTGTTATAAAACACAGATTTAGACCTTTGCTGACATTCTGAATTCTTGAGGATTTCTGAATCCTGCTCAGAGGCCACGAAATGCTTGTTTAAGAAACTGTTGTGTAAGCACAGACAGCCTAGTAAGACCCAGAAGGACACTAATACATCTTCTTCAAAAAGAATCTCAATTCCCAACTGTACTGTCAAGACTCACCATTTGAAAGTGGAATATGACATTTTATTAACAGAATTCCCAGGTTAAAAATGTACCTACTCTTGGGGCGCCTGGGTGGCTCAGTGGGTTAAAGCCTCTGCCTTCAGCTCAGGTTATGGTCTCAGGGTTCTGGGATCAAGCCCTGCATTGGGGGGGGGGGTCTCTGCTCAGCAGGGAGCCTGCTTCCCCCTTTCTCTCTGCCTGCCTCTCTGCCTATTTGTGATCTCTCTCTCTCTGTCAAATTAAAAAAAAAAAAAAAGACCCTTAAAAAAGAAATGTACCTACTCTTGGGAGAGGTACCAACTACTCTCAGCCAATAATACCTTGCCTTGAACTTATTTTCAGACTACCTAACTGGCCCTGAAGAAGCAGATTTAGGGGGTGGAAAGAGGGCCCATGGATTCCTGTGTTGGGAGAGGCTGCTGGAACTGGGACATGATGACAGCAAGCTTCACTCACTCTGCCATCACAACCTCTCTTATCCCTAGCAGCAGCTATGCAAGCCTGTTTCCTCAGCCATCATATGGAGGGACCCACTTCACCAGTTGTTGTGACCTTGACAATTAGCTCAGTGGCGTGTGTGGACCAATTCTCATGGCGGGAATATTAAACCACTTAGAGAATGTTGAAGTGGAGGGATCTGGACAGCCAGAGAAATATTTTAAGGTCATCTCAGACCTCCAAGGATTTAGGACAGGTAAGGCAAAAAAGAGATGTAAAACTGTGTGTGTGTGTGTGTGCGAGAGAGAGAGAGAGAGAGAGAGAGAGTGAGCAAGCACGCACGTGGGCGCTTTAGGGGAAAATGTTCACAATTTTGGAATTTTCTGGTGAAGTCTTAACCTCTACTTTTAAAAATTGAGGATAATGTGCAGAGTGAGTCTGAAAGTCTCAAAACTGTGAGCAAGTTGAGATTACAAATCTAGAAGGGTGTAGGAAAACTATGGCTGTGACTTCAATGATGGGTGTGCTCTCTTAGGACAATGGGGGTCCTTTGAGGATTTCTGGGGTGAAAAAAGTGTAGGAAAATGACCAACCTTTATTGAGTGCCTACAGCATGCAGAGTGTTACAATGGGCTAGGTATGTGGAGGTTCAGAACTGAACAGAAAAGGAGAAAACACCCCCAATGTCCATTGGTGGATGAATGGATATGCAAGATGTAGTCTACACATAGAAAAAATATTATTCAGCCTTAAAAAGGAAGGAAGTTCTGATACCTGCTATAATAGGGATGAACCTTGAAGACACTATTAGTAAAATAAGCCAGTCACAATGGACAAATGTTGTATTATTCTACTTTTATGAGGACCAGAATAGTCAAATTCATAAAGACAGGAAGTGAAATAGTGGTTGCCAGGGGCTGGGGACTGGGTGGGGTTGGGAATGGAGTTACTGTTTACTGGGTATAGAGTTTCAGTTTGGGATGATGGGGAAGTTCTGGAAATGGATAATATGTTGCATCAATGTGAATGTACTTAATGTCTCTGAACTGAACACTTAACGTGGTAAACTTTTACTACAGTATTAGGCCACAGATGTGATATTTGTATGTACATTCATGTTTATACATTACTTAATTACCTATGAGGCTCTATTTGAGCCTATTCAAGAGAAAAAAATTAAAAGGTAAAAATAAAGCAAAATTTGTGCTATGTATATTTTAACACACACTGAAAAACAAGCAAACAAAAAACAAGGAATAGAGCTCCCTTCAGCTTCTGGACGTTTGAGTTTTCAAAAAGGGAAGATGCATATAGTGGCAAGGAAGGGAAGCGCAGAGTGAAAGAATGGTTCTGAGGCTCAGCAAGGACCCCCAGGCAC
Source organism: Lutra lutra (assembly GCF_902655055.1). Classification (NCBI taxonomy): domain Eukaryota; kingdom Metazoa; phylum Chordata; class Mammalia; order Carnivora; family Mustelidae; genus Lutra; species Lutra lutra. Next base: position 101,048,216 of record NC_062282.1, on the reverse strand, counting down.
CACTCAGTTTTGAGTGGGGGGATAAGAAAGCACGGATCACTGGGCATAACAATTATCTGTCTACCTGGCTTCCCCAAGAGACCATGAGCACCCTCACTAGGCACCAAATAGTATCTCAGTACAGGCTTGTGGAATGACTTCGAGGAGGGACGGGGCCCCAAGTGTCCGCGGAGTTGGGAAATATGCTCATATTCACATTCGTGGGTAAACTCCTGGGATGCTCTGGGGCCAAGAGGGAGGTGTCCAAGTTCCCAATCCGGGAGTTTACTCCCCCGGGTCTCTGACAGTCTTCTCCCACTGAAGGAGGTGCCTGGACCTTACGGGGCTCTCAATCAGGAGGCCAAATACAAGGGGCCAAGGCGGCCCCTTCCGAGGTTCCCGCGGCTTCCTCGATTTCTGCGGCCGCACAATTCCAATAACCCCACCCCCACCCCCTGGGCGGAGGGGCTGCTGGAGAGCCCAAACCGTCCAAGGGAAAACATGAGAAACCTGCGGCCCAAGGAAAGACATCTGCTCCTTCTCGGTCGCCCCAGAGAAGGAGAAGTGGGGGCTCAAGAAGCGTAAAGCTCGGCTGTCCGGCGCCCAGTGGGAGGGAAGTACTGGAGTCAACTGCTTACACTTGCAAAACGCCGGCTACTTCTCCAGCTCTGGATCCGGACCTGAGCCGGGGGCCTGCAGGCGCTGAGCCGCCGCCAGGGGGCAGCCCTCCCCCACGTGGGTACCACCGGGCCAGGCAGGAGCCGGGCGCTTTCCGCGTCCACGCGAGGGGAGCACACGGGAGGGCGATCGCCGCGTGGTCCCCACCCTGCCTCCCAGAAAAGTTTCCCATCTCTCGTGCTAGCTTGAGTGGGTGGCGGTGGATATTTCCCAGCCGCGACTGAGAGCTGGGAGCGCGGTCGGGAAGGATCCTAGGAGGTGGGGTACGAAGGGGGGCAAAGGGGGACACGCGGGAAATGAAACACTTGGGTTTCCGCGCTCCGGAAATTTCGCGAGTGCGGAGCTAAAGATCTCGTACGAATGTGTAGCTCAACTAAAGCAAATAAAGCAAGTGCCGTGCCCCAGTGTGGGACTTTGGGAAAAGCTCAACCAAATCTCTGCGAACACGGTCCCTGCAGCGCTCCTCCTGGGTTAGAGCGCTCCTCTGACCTTCACTAAATCCTAACACTTAACCCTGAGTGGCCAGAAGATAATTGGCCACGTTTTTCAAACATTTCCAGGGAAGACCCCTTGAAGCCCTTTGGGAAGGGAGCTTTGGACAAAGTTACAAAAACCGAACGCCAAGTCCACCTCTTTGCCCTCCTTGGCCAGACAAGTTCAGGGTGGTGCAATGACGGCTGTACTGATCATCTAAAGTAACTAATGGTCTCCGGACAAAGTCTTCCTCTCCGTTTTAACTTCAACGACTCCGCCACACACCAGTCCTCAGTCTAGTGAAAATCATGGTGTTTATTTAGCTATCGACTGAGTACTTATAAAACTTCAACTTCCAAATGTTAAAGTGAACTCCTCGGTAAGGACTCTTGGCTAGATCAACAAAGCAATGTAATGCCTGATTAATAGTGCTGATTAATGTTGGCTCAGGTTAATGCTGAGCCCATTACAATAATTAAATGGTTCAGCCATTTTTCAAACGAGAGTCAATGAAAAATAATTTATTTAGAACTTTGAGGCGTTCCCATAGATCTTTCAGAGATCTATGACGGACTTTGTGGGTCGTTTGTAAGTGTAACTGGTGGGTAGCTGTCCTCAGCAACAAAAACTCGATTTTAAAAGAGTTCTTAGGTGGGAGGAGACAGTTTAGTTTTGAGATTCTGTGAGATTGATAAGGGGAGTAAGACGTTTAAAAATGTGAAAAACTTGGTGGATAAACTGATGTACACAAAGGCAGCTAATGATTGTTTCTACAGAAAGCCATTGATTTTTGATAGTTTTGTCAAGTGGTCATTTTAATCAGAAAGCTAAACTTTGGAGGCCAGTTCCCACTTTGAAATAGAAAGGTTTTGGGAAATGCAAAACCCCAAAAGGAATGGCTTTGTGTGAATTCCACAAGCTATTAGGGTTTTTACACTACCCACAATAATTTGAGTTGATGACAAAGATAAGAATACTTAAAAATAACATATTTATTTCTACTACCTCGTCACCTGAAAAGGAAAATTGGGCTGAACAGAACTCTAATCTTATTTTACAATATTATTTCATTTCTTTCCACCAGTAGCTGTTGGAAATATTTAAGACAATTTATTTATTTGACAGAGATCACAAGTAGGCAGAGAGGCAGACAGAGAGAGGAGGAAGCAGGCTCCCCGCAGAGCAGAGAGCCCATGTGGGGGCTCGATCCCAGGACCCTGGGACCATGACCCAAGCGGAAGGCAGAGGCTTCAACCCACTGAGCCACCCAGGTGCCCCGGAAATATTTAAATTTTCCAAAAAACATTTTTAAAAGCTGGCTTGAAATTTTTAATTAATATAGTTTCTGTTATTAAGCCTGAGTAGAAGTATGTGTATATGTTGTAGTTATTTAAGCATTTTGAGGTTACTGTGAGGTGTTGATTAGAATGTTCCTCTAAGAACTAGAGTCCCTTACTCCATTATGAAAGAACTTTTTGAGTTGTTTCTAGGTGCATTGTGTGTGGGTGTATTTGGGTTTTCACTAACATTTTCTATTTCTTTTCTGCGTTCAATGATTACTTACTTTATTCCCATGAAATTTGTCAGATCCTCTCATTAGTGTGACTTAGTTTAGCTGTCAAGTTTCTAGGGCATTCGATTGCAGATAAGTGACTAAAACGCCAGCCTAACCACAGTTTTATTAACAGATGGTGGAAAACAAACGTCTTGGGAGAAGAACCAAAGAGGACAGGTTAAAAGGTCAGTAAACAATTATTATTGTGCTTAAACTGAGGGGTTTCTCAACAGATTTGTTGGGGAGCTGCTGGCCCAGTCTGAGGGAGATGGGATAACCCAAAAGATCTTGGAGCCATTCCCAGGGACCATCTCGGATGATTGGGGGAGGGGAGTTATCTCCGGGCTGCACAGCTCCTACAGGCCACCGAGTGGTCAAACTGTCGCGTCAGGAGAGTGCTTCTGAGGTTAGAGCGGAAGGCTGATTGAAGAGTAGGAGCCTGGGAATTCTAACTCTTGCAGCGGCCCTAGGGCCAGACCACCGCAGGCCAGCGCCTAATTCAGGTCTCAAGCTTTTTGACAAGGAGCGGTGGGGTCCTCTCTCCTCGCCACCCCCCCACCCCCAATCTTCTCAGTTGTGGCTCCCTCCTCCGGGTAAACTTTCTCTCCGGAGCAGGGCTGATTTCCTAGGCTTTCTTTCCCTTCCCTCGGTAGCGCTCTGACGTGCACACCATGTGACAGGCCTCCTACTATAAGCCGGGGAAAGGTCCGCCCTCTCCTGGACTCAGCCCTCGCCTCACGGAGCTCGGTCCCTCGACTCTCATCCGTCCCGCACCCTCCCGGCGCCCGACTCTGGCTCTCCCGCTCGGGGCCTCGCCACCCCCTCCTCACTGACTAGGGCGCCGGGCGCTCGGAAAGGGGAAGGTCAAGTCCCCCGCCTGGGACCGGTGCGCGCGGGGCCGAGGGAGTGCAGAGACCGTGCGGCGCGCGCGGCCGCGTAGGAGTTACAAAGTCGCGGCGCGAGCGTCCCCGGCCTCCGGGCAGCCCCTGCACAGCTCGAGCAGCGGCGGCGCCCACAGCGTGGCGCCCCCGTGCCGGGCCCGCCGCCCGGGACCCGGGCTGGGGAGCGGCGGGAGCCCGGCGCCCGGCGCCCCTATGCGCCGCCCCGCCGCCCGCGCGCCACAGCTATGACCCTGAGCACGGAGATGTCCGATGCCTCCGGCCTCGCAGAGGAGACAGACATCGACGTGGTAGGGGAGGGCGAAGACGACGACGACGACGAGGAGGACGACGACGAGGGCAGCGGTGGCGTGTCCCGCCTGGCGGTCCCCGCGCAGCGGCGGCGGCGGCGGCGCTCCTACGCCGGGGAGGACGAACTAGAGGACCTGGAGGAGGAGGAGGAGGAGGACGATGACATCCTGCTGGCCCCGCGCTCAAGAGCCTCCCCCGCGCCCCCGGGCCCAGCCCCAGTGGCGGGGGCCGGGGCCGCTGGGGGCGGCGGCGGCGCGGGCGCGGGAGGCGGCGGCGGCGGCGCGACCGCGGGCGGCGGCGCCAAGAACCCGCTGGTGAAGCCGCCCTACTCGTACATCGCGCTCATCACCATGGCCATCCTGCAGAGCCCCAAGAAGCGGCTGACGCTGAGCGAGATCTGCGAGTTCATCAGCGGCCGCTTCCCCTACTACCGGGAGAAGTTCCCCGCCTGGCAGAACAGCATCCGCCACAACCTCTCGCTCAACGACTGCTTCGTCAAGATCCCCCGCGAGCCCGGCAACCCCGGCAAGGGCAACTACTGGACGCTGGACCCCGAGTCCGCCGACATGTTCGACAACGGCAGCTTCCTGCGGCGGAGGAAGCGCTTCAAGCGGCAGCCGCTGCTCCCGCCCAACGCCGCCGCCGCCGCCGAGTCGCTGCTGCTGCGCGGCGCGGGGGGCGCGGGGGGCGCGGGCGACCCGGCGGCCGCCGCCGCGCTCTTCCCGCCCGCGCCGCCGCCGCCCCCGCACGCCTACGGCTACGGCCCCTACGGCTGCGGCTACGGCCTGCAGCTGCCGCCCTACGCGCCGCCCTCGGCCCTCTTCGCCGCCGCCGCCGCCGCCGCGGCCGCCGCCGTCTTCCACCCGCACTCGCCCCCGCCGCCGCCCCCGCCGCCCCCGCCGCCGCACGGCGCGGCCGCCGAGCTGGCCCGGACCGCCTTCGGCTACCGGCCGCACCCGCTTGGCGCCGCCCTGCCCGCGCCCCTGCAGGCCTCAGCGGCCAAGGCGGGCGGCCCGGGCGCCTCGGCGCTGGCGCGTTCGCCCTTCTCCATCGAGAGCATCATCGGGGGCAGCCTGGGCCCGGCCGCCGCAGCCGCCGCGCAAGCCGCCGCAGCCGCGCAGGCCTCGCCCGCCCCCTCCCCCGTGGCGCCGTCCGCGCCCGCGCCGGGGTCTGGATCCGGCGGCGGCGGCTGCGCGGCTCAGGCGGCTGTGGGCCCGGCGGCCGCGCTCACCCGCTCACTCGTGGCCGCCGCGGCCGCCGCCGCCTCCTCGGTCTCCTCGTCGGCCGCCCTGGGGACTCTGCACCAAGGGACTGCCCTGTCCAGTGTCGAGAACTTTACTGCTAGGATTTCAAACTGTTAATAACGCTATGTTAGCGCGCTTGGGAAAGAGAAGGTAGGAATCCCGGCTCCTTTTTTTTCCCTTCATGTTGGTGGTTTGGTGTTTTGTTCTCTCCTCGGGGCGCGGCCCCTCCCGACCTCGCGCCCCGGTTTTCGCCGCTTGGGATTCTCAGACCCGACTGTGTTTGGCAGCAGCTGAGGTGCGGTTTTCGGCTCTGCGGGTCCCTCTATTTATGCAAAGTCGCCCTATGCTGCAGCCTCCCACCCCGACGCGGGGTGGGGAGGAAGAGGGTGCTGGTGGGTGCCCTCTCTTGTGTAAGCGCAAGGGGCTTCCTTGACTTGTGGGAAAATTTTAAAAAAAAAAATCTAAGCCTTTATGAAGGTCTAGAGATTCTCAGGTCCAGGCGTTGAAAGTATCAATAATGTTCAAAAGAATGTAAAGGTCCTGATTTACTATTTACGGTTTTACGAATTTTTATTTACTATTTACGAATAGTAAAGGTCCTGAAGAGTGCCAGCGAACCAATAGTTTTTACTTGAGGACACTCGTCTGGTGTAGTTTTTCATGAAAAGGAAAAATAATTAACATGTTTACACAAGGAAAAAAGTCAAAATTACCATTTCTTATTTTAACCTGTGTTTTGTATCATAATAGACATGCGGAATTTTTATTTTGTATTTACTGCGTATTCTTTACAAGGAGTATTGTAAATTTTACTGGCAATTATTATTGTACTATTCTAATGTAAGATTTTTACACTTTTTCAGAAATAAAATGCTTAATTTTCAAAGAAAATCCACCAAAAAATTGGCTTCAGTCGTCCCCTTCTTAGTTTATTTTCTTTTTTGTTAAAAAAATTTCTATGGGAGTAAGTAGGAACCCAATATAGAATAGAAAATTTTGTTTTCAAAGAGAATTTAACAAAAGCATCATGCCATGATTTTTCATTTATCCTTTTCAGGTCAACACCATTGCAAGAAATCAGAAATTACTTTTAAATGATTACAATAGAAGAAGTTACTTCGGTGTTCATTTTCAAATCTTATTCTATTCCATTTTGAAGAGCATTGAGGCTATTAAAATTAATGTCATAGTTACCCCCAGATAATTTTATAGAACTTTTAATTTTGTTTTTGAGCTTCCCACGTCATTTAATTTCCATTTGCTTTGGAGCACAATACTGTATATATCTGTAAAAATTCTGCAACACATTACATTATAATGGAAGCAACACAACCAAATAGGCAATTTTTAGTTTAAAAATTGATATGATCAACACTCAAGTAGCTTTGAAGTCCTGACTAATATTTACATATAGAAAGTAAACTTTATTTGAAAGCTCTGGTATTTAAAGCTACTATTTCTTGACAGAAGGGATTCCAGGAATTGCATAAAGAAGTTTTTATTCTAAAAGGCAAACAGTGAAATTCTAATTTAAATAAGTAATTTAGGGTATGTAAGAAAAATCTTCAATTTTAGGGTAGCACACACTTTGAGAATAAAAATGAAAATGTATCAGGTGTTTATTGAAGTAATTACACAATTTTTGTGATTTGTGATATTGTTTTTCAAATTTTAAGTGTTTTCATTAACTACTTGTTGCAGGCAATTTCTAGTTCTTTGACAGAACCTGAGACTAGTTTTGATAGATGTTATCTTGGGCTCCAAATAAAACCAAAGCATATATAATATGTAACCTAAATACTTAGTACCAGTGAGTTGCAGAGGAGGTTAAATACGTTTATTAATTCTTTTTCAAAAATCTAGACAGAAGATCTGCACAACTAAACCTATCAAGTTAACGAAGACTGAATTATAGGCCAATATTTTTGTAGTGACATTCACCCTTGGTGCCCCGTCCTCGTGTCCCTTTTTAGGGAGGAAAAAATGGACTCTCACAGTCTCAAAATTAAGTTCTGGGTTTTTTCCTATCAAACATTTGGAGGAGATTTAAAAGAGTTTAAACATACCCTCAAAGTTTACCACTAAATATAGAGATACAGATTGAAATATTCTTAGACCAAAATCTTATATGCAAAAGTTACTTTTACCCTAGCACGGCTAAGAGAGGAGACGGTGGAACGGAGAACGTCCGGATGCTCAAGCCGCCCCGGGGTGGAGAGGCGTTAGCAGGCGGAATCCAAACGGCACTCTGTAAGTCACAGATCTGAAACTTAGAGCTGAAAGTCATTATGGGGAGAGAGTGGAAGAACAAGACCGTGGGTATTATTATTATTTGCACGATACTTGGATGTCTTAAAAGGAGGGAATCCCAGCTAATCCTCTCTGTTCACATTCCCGCATCTGTAAAAAAAAAAAAAAAAAAAAAAAAAAAAAAAAAAAAAAAAGTGCCCGGATGGGCTCTATCCCTTCAGTTGTCATTGTTTTTAAGAGAATGGTAAGAAGGAACTGTTCAATCCAGTGCTGGGGTCATTTGGGGTCTGGAGGTGGGGTCCCGAATCACCCACGCCGGCTTGAGAGACCCCAATCGCTCGATGAACCCCTGAACCCTAAGGAAAAAAAAAAAAGCCCAACCCGCCCGCTCACTATACAGTTTTGCCTCCTTCACCCTCCGGGCTCTGGGTTCTCGGCGGCGGGTGGACAAGATAGTGGGGAGCGAAGGCGGCGGAGCAGGCAGGGAGCGAGCGGTGGTCTGGGACCCGGCGGCCAGGAGCACAGGGCTCGTCCAGATCGGCTGCGTGGGCGAGCAGGTGCTGGAACAAAGACCGCTTGGCTGCCGGGCTACCGCAGCCTTTGATGGGCAAGGACTTCTCCTCCCGGGGCTCCTCATTCGCATGCAAATCAAGCTCTGGTCCTCTTTTCTTTGAAGGCAAACAGAAGGATGTTTGTGTGTTTGTAAGGACGAAGCTTGCTTGAACAAGCCTTCCTCAATAGGCTGGGTCTCGAAAAATAAACCAGTTGGACAAACATTGGCCACCAGCTCTCCTCCTCCCAACTACAAAGTGTGGATTTGCTACAACTCATTAACCCGACGCTTTTCTCCCCTTCGTCTTGTTTCTCTGCTCATCAAACGCCCCCGTAGAGTCTGGAGACAAATGACCGAAGCACAGTCGGGAGGGAATTGCAGTTAATAGGGAGAGGGATATATTGGGGCTAATGGTTCAGGCAGCTCCGGGAGAAGGACCACACAAAAAGGAGCCTCTCCATTCAAGGCTCTGTTGTGCTGTGGAGATTTACTCTGCAGCTAGATTTAACCAAATGTTATCTATTGCGGTGGTAATGAAGCCCTTATGGATTGAATTGCTCCTTGTACCACACATGGTGTCACGACCTTAGATCATTTCGTGGTTGATTTCTTTTTTCTCTATTGGGTAATTATTTTATTTCTTTAAAATAAGAAGCTAGCGCTTCTGCTCAACCCCACCCCCAACCTGTGCTTTTATTTAAGAACCCCTTCCTTCCCTTCCTCTTAAAAAAAGAGAAAAAGAAACTGGGGAGGGGAAGGGAAAAATTGTGAGAACCTTTCTCATTTTCTCTCCTGAGCCATCTGTATGTTTGCAAATCTCACCTTCCCTGTCCCCTACTCAAAGGCCCTTTCCTGCCCAAACTTTCTGCTGGTGGAACTGGAATTTGGGGCTATACTTACTATCAAAATGCTTACAGTGAATGTAGTAAGCTTCCATCTGGGGGAAAAACTTCTGCCTTTCAGTTTTGTTTTGTTTTTTGAAAGCCCACTAAATTTCTTCCTGTAGCCTGTTCTCTGAGAGAACTGGGGGAGATGGGTTTTTTTTCCCCCCCTGATGGAAGGTGATTATTATGATGGAATACCAGCCTATGTCATTTATTAAAGGCTGTCTGAGGCCAGTGGTAGTGCCTGTTTTGTTTTTCTCTTCTGGCCCTGGTGGCTCTGATTTCCTTGCTTGACCGAGGACCAAGCTTGGAGCAGCTAACGGTGTTGTTACAAGTGCTATAGATGGGTAGGGATTTGATCTTACTACCCAAAGCCAGGAATTAAGGACTCTTGTTTTAGTTTAAAAATTCTCTGCTGGCTACACATTTTGCTCACATCTATTTTTATTAGTGAGTGAGAAAAGTCATGTGGGAGCAACTCAAAGGTCATATCCGCATCAAAGGCAATTCAAATCAGAAATTTGCCCAGCAGTCCCTCTGGTATCTCTGGGCTCCTCCAATCAGGTAAGCCTGGGATAGCTGTGGGACACATTGGAGTTCCAGGGGTCCCCTTCCCCATTTAAAGCTGAGCCAGACAAGGATAGGCTTGGGAAGCAGCGGACAAGTCAAGTGGGCCCAGCATTGTCAGCATCCATTCTTGTCTCTACTGGTTTCCTGGTGTTGCAGCTGGGTCACCCGTGTACACACACAGGCATGCATGCTCATTGCCCATCAGCTGCCACTTGCCTTTCTTCTCCCCTATGATTTTGTAATTAGGCATATGCTTTTTGTTGGTAAATGTGTTTGATGTCACGGCCAGTGAAATGTGGAGTGTTTATAGGACCACGAATGTAAATGTGTAAATATGTTTAGTGTAAAATCTGGCCCTTCGACTTTAGCAATAAATACCCTGCCAATTTGGATACGATTACATTTGACAGAAAGATGGAGAATCTGATCATGACCAGCTGCTCTCGGCTCTTTAGGACTTGTACTTTCCCAACTGAATTCACTTTTCAGATAATTTCTTTGCATGTCACATCTCTCTAATCACATCTTTCCCTTGATGTGAACAGCTTGGGCTCCTTTCTTTTTATTGTTGACCCCTCTGGCACGCAGGAATCTTCCTGGTTTATTCCTCCTGCCTCTTTACCAGGAAAATACTATTCAGTAACAAGCAGAGACACACATAGAAAATAACTGATTGTTGTCATCGATTCCCCTTTTTGAGTTCTGAACCTCCAGATGTGATAAGAAGACTTGAAAAGAAATGAGGTAAAGACTATGAGTTTCTGGCCCACATTAACAGTTTCCTGTCTTTCTCATCACCATCATCATCATCATCATCCTGAGTTTAAAAACTGTTTTGAGCTCGCTTAACTTTTAGAAGTAAACATTTTAGGAAGTATAATATACGTACAGATAAAAGCACAAATCTCAGTCACTTTTCACAAGGTGAACACATCCTTGTAACCAGCATCAGTTCAAGAAGTAGATGTTACTAGTTCCTTCGGAACCACGTATGCGTCTGTTCTATTCACTACCCTCAGCACGCACTAACTTTTAAAAAGGATTCTCACTAATATTTCTCTCACCCACACTGGAATAGTGAGGACAAGAACTATTATTGGTCCCATTTTACAAATAAAGATATTAAGGTTCAAAAAATATGAAATGACTTGCCCAAGGTCACAGCTACTGGGACTTGAGTATTTAAAATCCCATTTTATTTCCTTTACATCATGGTGCTTCTTTGTGGTCATTGCGGTGATTTATTAAACACCCACTGTGGCAGGGCAATTGCCAGAGAGGTCTCTGTGAAGGACAGTCATGTATTTCTTATACACCCTTTGGTTCCTTGCTGGATCCTCCTCCCTGTGTCCTCTACTTGGGAAATACCCCAGCACCTTCTTGTAGGTACATTCGGAATCTATAGCCAGTTATTTCACATGTGTTGGCTTCCCCTACCTAGTTCCATATGACACTCCCCTAGCATCACTCTTCCAATCTTTTTTTTTTTTTTTTGCATCAGCAGTCTTTAAAATATTACACATACACCTACTTCACCTTTTCACCTTTGTACTATTTGTCCATTTCCTCTGCTTTTCTCCCTAATTTTTAATGGTTGAAATCTGACAAACTGACAGAACTTTTTGCTAAACTGCTAAGTCTATCTTTATAACCAGACTTAAGGTCACATTGTCTCCATGTGAAAAAAGGAAAAATATGTAAGAAAGCAAATTTAGTAAGAAAGCAAATAATTTTTCTCAGAAATGTACCCCACCACATCCAGACACATTCTTGAAGATTTTTCTGTCTTTGAGCAGCTGTGTATGATGTTGGTTAGCAGTTCCTTTTAGCCTCTGTGCAGTTAATCCATTGCACTGGAGCCTTCCAAAAAAGTCTCACCTGGAGCTGAGACCTGCCTCACCACAGGTCTCCTTGAAATGCTTTTGTGGGGAGGGAATTCCAAGCCACTTGCTGGAATCATATCTTTCCCTAGAGGGGAACAGCAAGCACATCCTTGCTGGTTGCCACCAGAAGCCTTATTGAAGCCCAGCCTTCTCAGGCAGCTGCTGGGACCAATGCTTTGTCCTTTAGGGGACATCCAAGCTGGAGTCCATGCAAGGATTGCATCTGACTGTGAGCTGCAGACTGCAGAGGAAAGAGTATTGGGTACATAAGCACATTCCAAGGGACAGTGCTTAATGCAAGGTAACATTGATTTGCTAGAGAGAGTGTTTTTGTAAAACCAGGAATATTTTTCTTTTAGATTTTATACTGTAAAAGACAACAAAAGCCCAGTTCAAGAAGAAGAGCTATCAGTTAATATCAGAGGCTTTATTTAGAAAACCTGGAAAGTTCTGATTCTGAATTTGATATCAGGAGACAGTCTGGAAGGTTATTTTTCTATTCTTAAAATGAGAGTGATTCAATTTTTCAAGATGGGGTGTTTCCCTGGATGTAGGATCTTATAGTTAAAGAAGAATCTGTCTAATCCGCTAAGAAGAATGCAAGGTATATGGAATGGGTCCATAGACAGAGTGAATCTGCTGAGCACAGGTCCAGGAGAGGACCTGGCAGGCCCAGGGTAGTAGGTCTGAGGCCCTGGGGCCTTGCCTGGCCCTCTCTGTCCCCGGGGCGGGGAGCCAGGCACAAGTTGAGGATTCTCTCATATGCAACTTCTGATTAATAACAGACAAATAAAGACAAAGCAGGGGCACATATTAGTTATGGCAGAGAGCAGAAGCTTCTTTGCATACTTGTTTAGGAATTCCCATTAATATAAATAAAAGGCAGATATTTTCAGCAATAAAAGGACACAACACATTTCCTGAAATGTCAACAATGAGGCATTATTATGAATGAACAGTAACTTGGTCCTCTATTTCTATTTTTATTATTTTAATGCATAGCTTCATATATATGAAAATGACCTTGACAAGATTATGTGTTTTGTTTTTTTTAATGATTGACTATGGGGGGTGGAAATCATGAACCAAAAAAAATAACCAAAGCCCACAATAGAATAAATAAGACTAGGTTGAAATTAAATGTTAGATCAGTCTTTACACTCATTTGTAGTTTTGGAGAGTGTGGGGATAGGTTGTGAGAATGAAATAAGACAATTTTTGTAAAAATATTTTGGATAACACAAAACCTATACAAATGTATAGAATGATGATTCCTTTGTGGCTTCTTTCTCACATAGTTATTCTTCCAGGAAATAAAAAGTAAAACTTCCAAACTCTGGAGGATATATTAGTTAAGGAAGTCTTTGGCTATATGTAAAAACTCACCTTTCTTCAAAATCCCCACTGTATGTGTGAAATAAATTGTTACTTTACCCTTTCTAGAAATAATGAGAAGAGATGGCATTGTGTTTCCTCCTACTTCAGCCAGTTGTGTATTTGGACAGCTAACTTTCTCCCTAAATAATTCTCTCCTAAAATAAACAAACCAATAGTGTTTTAGATCCACTCTTCTAGTCTCTTGCTCGATTTCTTGTCTCTAGTTACTTATCTACCGATCATCTCCTTAACCTCTAAGCTTTGAAAAGTGGGATTAGTCTGCAGTATTTATTGAGCACCTGCTACATTGCAAATCCCTTTCTTCCCACTTTAAATATAGGAAACCAGGGAAAAGAATCCGTGCCACCAAGTTGCTTCTAATAACGTAAGCATGCACTCAGGGAGCAAGAGGAACAAGCTGCTGCAGCAGGAAAACAGTGGGGGTGAAGGGAGGAGTAGGAAGATTTTTTTTTTTTTTTTTAAACAGAGCTCTTTAAAAAAATCTTGATAGTCTATAAACAAAACAGAAGTTGTCTGGTTCTTGACAATGTCTTTGTAGTTTGGCAGTTTACTCACAAAACACCAAAAACACCTAAGCATCTAAGTGGTTTGGAGAGAACTCCGTGCCAAACTCCTCCATGCAGAAAACTATAAATTTGAGTTTCCTCCCAAGTTTGTAAGGCTTTTTACTAACAGATGCCCTATTAGTGGTATCCCTAGCCACTACTTCTTCTCTGTGAAGACCAGAAAGTGAGGAGGAGCACGTCATGAAATGCTCATACTTCTGTGAACTGAGACTATGACCTACATGGAATGAATTTATGTTCACATGGGTTTGTGAAGTGTTAAATAGAGGCACAGTGAAAAACCCTAGGTTACTGCCCCTCATGCTTAAAAATTTTATTACAAATCAAATAAAATAAAAAAAATAAGGCATGGTATATTTTTCTTGTATTCTTTTACAAACTTCAAAATAAATATTTTTCTACTTGCAGAAATTGTAGACATATCAATATGCAAACTCAGAGAGTCCAGTTTCTGGACCATTGGGGGTGCATAGGCACCAATATTTTTCTGTATCCAGTTCAAGCATTAACCTCACCTTTAAGCTGTCATCACCAAGGAACGGTGAGGGCAAGTCACCAAGTTTGGGTCTTGTTTTCTTCTTCAAAGTAACTAGGGGTACAGAGGATAAAAATAATATGCTGAGGTACTCTGTGTTCTGTTTTCCTATGTAAGGAATTTAATATTTTTTTGCCTTTCCCCTCTTTCCCTCACTCACCCTCCCCTCCCCCAATACATAGCAGGACTCCAGCAAACCATCCCCCACACTTCTTTAGAATTATCTGCGAAGGGATCCCTTATTTTAGGGAGTTAGTGGGTGCGAGTTGTTACTGTAACTCTATTCTGTAACTAAAGCTCTGGCATGTAATAAATCTCTCCCCAAAGACTTTTGGATCTTTGATTTGAAAAATCGGATTCCTTTTGTGGAAACAGTTGACAGGAACCTAAAAGGATTAGTTGCATTCCACATAGGATAATTTTTACTGGCAACATTTTGAAACGATTTGGTCCCTTTCAGACTTTAAACAATGTCCAGAAAAATGATCTAACGAGACTTGTATTGTTTTCCTTTGTCTGTGAATCCGTTTTCTGCTTGTGCCAACGTCTCGATAGGGTTTTGACAGGCTTTTGCTCCCGAGCAGTGCACCGAATTAATTTTTGATCGCCCTTTCTACTTGGTTTGTTACCTCCTTCGGCCAGGGGCGCGGCAGTGTTTTACCAACGTCAGTCGCTGAAATGAACCCCGAGCCGGTGGTTTGTCTCTCGGTGGCGCGGTGTCTGGGAGGGGGCGCGGGGACCCGTTGATCGCAGAGGGCCGCACGACCGATGCGCCACGGCCAGGCCCGCGAACCGCCACGGCTCAGGCACCGCAACGTAGCAGAAGTCGGCGAGGCACCGCGCGCTCCCCGAACCTTCACCGTCTTAACAGTTCTGGGGCCCTCTGTCCATTGGGATGAGATGCGAAAGGGCGAGAAGGGAGGGAATTTTTCTTTTTCCTCCCTAGCCGCTCCCCACTCCCCTCCCTCTCAGAGCCCAGGACAAAACCGAGAGGCCTGCCTTCCCTGAGCGGACGGCCTCTGTGTTGCTGCGCGCGGGCCGCGGGTGACAGCGCTCCCCGCCTCCCCCAGCCCTCTCCACTGTTTATTTTGTTGTCAGCGGACTTATCAAGATGTTAGTTTGCTGGAGGTTCTGACCTGCCCGGGCGCTTTGGCTGCTCGGCCCGGGCCTTCCCCTCTGTTTTTACACCTGCACAAACTCCACCGCACTCCCCTGTCTGATTTATAGCCCAATTAAAGGTTCAGTGTTCTTGAAGCCACCCGCACTGCTCCCTTCCCAGCCTCCCGCGGTCCGCGCGAGCACAGGAATGCGCGGAGCCCCGGAAGGTCCGCGCCTGACACCCCGGCGCGCGCGGCCACGAAGCGCGCCCAGGACCCCGAGGGGCGGCGGCGCGGTGAGGGGCCTCCTCCCAGAGAACCGCAAAGAAACCTTGCACGCACAGCACCCCGCAGCCGCGCGCAGGGGAAAGTTATTTTTTTCTTGGGGTTTCGGCTTCATTGGGATGAGGCGTTTCTCGGACAACTCGTAAGGCCGGGGGCGAGAGGGCGCGGGAGCGGCCACGTGGCGCGGTGGGACGCGGAGTCCCGCGCAGAGCTTCCCGTCGCTAGCCTGTCGGGCCCCACCGCGGCGCTGCTTGGCCGCCCCTCCGCACCATTTTCCCGGCGAGTAAGGAGTGGCTACGGGGCCCTGTGGGGCGGAGAGGGCGCGGGCCTGGGACGGGAGGCCGTGCGCTGCTCGTCCGCAGCCCTCCCTCCCGGTCTCGCGCAGCGAAGGCTGGGAGGCCGCGGGCCGGAGGCGCTCGCAAGAGATGTGGTGGTGACCGCTTCGGGGCTCCGGCTGTGGACGGGAAGCGCCGGGTCGGTGACCGCCCGGCCCGCGGATCCCGCCGGAGTCGAGCCTTTGAGCCGGCGGGCGGGCTCCGGCTCCAACCTCCTTTTTTTACGCCCTTTTTTTTCCCCCGGAGAGAATAAGTGGCAACCCAGCCGAGATTGGCAGCATTGAGCATCTTCCTAACCCAGCTCTGTCTTCCTCCCATTTATCAATCCACCTTTCTAGTTAGACTAATTAGGAGCACTCTGGAGTGTCGCTAGGCCCAGGGACTGAAACGCTTAGAGGTTGTGAAAAGAGCCCTGAATGGCCACGCTGGGGGCCGAGCCGGAGCCTTTACGACCCATTCAGCACAGAGTAACAGTGACTACATTTATCCCTGGCCATTGAAAAGAGGCTCGATTAAAACGTTTGGGAACTAATGCCACCCTGCATCCCTTCTCTAATTAGAGAAGTCCGGGGTGGTTGCGAGAACGCCAGGGACCCCGCGGACTCAAGTCCTGCGCGCTACTGCTTTCCGCCCTTTCAGCGTAGCCCATTTCCTCCCCGGAGACAAAAGTCCACCACCTCCCCACCTGTTGCCCAGCCCTGCTTTCCCACCCGTCCCTAGCCAGTTCGCCCGCGTCCTAGGCCGAAGACTCAACCAACTGCGTTAGAATGCGCAGCACGGCAGAGAAATTGGGGGCAGCCAAGTGGAAAGAGGCTCCTAGTTCCCTCTTCCCGGCTTGGAAAGCACCTACTTTGCTTTCGGTAGGCTCCATATTTTTCTCTCCATCTGTCTTCCTCCTATTTCTCACATTTTCTGTGAATAGCTTAGTCTTACCCCTCCCCACCCTCTTTTTAAACATATTTCCAAGACAAGCGTCTGGGAATGGGAGTCTCAGCATGCCCCCCTGAACCATTATCTTGGTTGCACACTTTGCTGTAGGAGTTCTTCACTTGCATATTTTGTACTTTCTGTCACCAGTCTTTTTAAGAAGAAATATATAGAGAGCATCTACTATGTGCCTAGAGAGATTCTTACCATATTTTTCAACCTTCCTTTTACCCTCTCAGCCCATTCCCAGATATGCTTTAAGAAGTTAAACGTGACTTGGTTCAATTATTTAAGCAAGCTGTTGATTCTATCCCCATGGTTTATATGGAGATTTTTTTCTTTACTTTTTTCATGGATTGGTTAGGAATGACCCAAAACACAAGAGATCAGGGATACAAGAGATAGAAATGAGAACTAGAAGATATAGTGCAACTACAGATTGTATACATGTGTGTGAGGTTGTTTGTTCATTTTGTTGGTGATAGGGTAAAAAAAAAAATGTGATGCTTTAACACATATTTGAGACACATTTTACTCTAGAATAAAGGTGACCACGAGGGTTAGAGTTCCCCTTTCCCTTTCTCCCTTCCTCTTTCTTTCTTTTTCTCATCCTCCTTTTTGGAAAGGAGCCAAACGTACAAAGAAATATCATCAGGTCACTCTTCTTGATCTTGTTAATTTAGAAAATGGAACCTCAGCTAAAGATGCTATTAACTAAATGCCAACCCATAGCATGCAAAATTCCTTGGATCCAAACTTCAAAAAAAGGAATGGAAGATGTCATGTGAGTGAAAGAAATCATGGAATTTTTAAAGGCCTAAACGGATCTTACTAGAGTTTTATTGCTTCCACAGCGTGCTTCACAATATTTTAATTTAAGTTACAGTATGCATGACTTTGCAACATAAATCTCATTGGTTAAGAAGCTGGGGGGGGGCGGGCAAAGAAGAATAAGAGATGAGAAAAAAGCACTAGGAAAATTGTAATTTGCAAAATTTAAAAATTCTTGGAACCTTTGAAGTGAACACCCAAAATCTATTCTGTCTTGTGATTTTTTAAAAAAAGATTTTATTTATTTATTTTTCAGAGAGAGAGAGAGAGCACAGGCAGACAGAGTGGCAGAGGGAGAAGCAGCCTCCCCTGTCTTGTGATTTTATCATCAAACCTCTTATTTTTTCATTTCTGTTGCTAATTAAAATTTTAACTAAAGAATAACACAGTAAAGTGTCCAACTCCTAAACATTCAACTTGGTGAATTTTGTGTGTATACACACACACATGTGCATGAACATGCACACACACACACACACACACACACAAACACCTGTATAGCCACTACTTAGGTCAAATTATGGAACACTTTTGTCATCCTAGAAAACTCCTTCATGCTTTGTTTCCCATCAATACTACCCTCCCCCCAACCTCTGTTCTCATTTCTGTCACCATAGATTAGTTTTAAATGTTCTTGAACTTCATATCAATGGAATCATACAGTGCACATGCCGTCTTTTGTTTGACTTCTCTTACTGATCAGTATGTTTTTGAGTCTCATCTGTTCAACTTTTATTTATAAGACAATATACATGGTAAGTCATTTTATATAGGTCAAGAAGAGGAGACAGGCATTGGAAAGTTTTACCTTACTCTGAAATTAAAGACAAACAAAATTAAATTAAAAACAAACACTCTCCCCCCAAACTCCAACCCCCACCAAAACACATCATTGTCAACCAGCAGACGTACTTTTACGATTATAAGTAAGTTCATAAATACAATGAAGTGTTTTAATTGGAGAAACTATTAGGTACATCATTTTCAATGCGCAATTGTGGGTACATGTAAGGAGAGCAGAAGCCATAAGCTGCTTTGGTAATTGGATTCTATTTCCTACTTGCCATTTTAGCCCCTAATACTAGTAGTAAGTACTTTGGGCCTCTTCACAAAGAATGGCGTGAACTTGAGGGGAAAAGTGAATCACATCTAGTTTGTTCTACCTCAGACATGCAAGTACTTAATGTAACAGCCTGTCAAGTGTGCTTTGAATTCTGTTTGAAGTAAAGTGTTCATTTTGCAACTAACTTAGCAGTCTGTACTGTTTCTATGGATCATTATACGGGCCAGTTAACGTTGACCATAGACAAGCTCTTCTCTAGAAATAAAAGAAGCACAGCAAACGTGCAGAATTATGGTTATCTTGCTCTCTCCCAGTATCCCCAGTGATGCAGCCACAATGCCAGCTCTCTCATGAATTCAACCAGAGACAACCTGTGCTCCCCTCCTCCAGTAAAAACAAGACAGTGCAGCTAGTAGGACTTTTTTCCCCAGGAAGGATGGCATTTCCCCAGGAAGGGCAGGAAGGTGTGGTCATGTTTGTGCCATGGGAGAAATTATGAGCCCAAATGGAAGTGACTGAAGTGAGGTTTTGATTGCTTATTACTGGATGTTGGTAAATAGGAAGTAGAGAAAACATATTTTTGTGAACTTGAACCTAAAAATGAATATAAAATAAATCTTGAAGTTCTTAGTCAGGAAGATAGTTTGAAGACAAAAATCATCCCTGCTGAATTACCGTAGTACCAGTCATATAAACTGAACCATTAATTTCTGAAAATAAGAAAGAGAACTATGCATTTAAAATAAAAAATAGCAATGATATTGCTGGTGAGGAAGCAGAGAAACTGGATCTCTCATGCATTACTGGTATGAATGTCAAATGGTAAAGTTACTCTGGAAAACACTTTGTCAGTTACTTACAAAACCTAATATGCACTTACAGGACAGCCCAGCAACCATACTCCAGAGCATTATCCTGCAGAAATGAACATTTATGTTCACAGGAAAATCTGTACATAAATGTCCATAGCACCTTTATTTGTTATACAAAAAAGGAGACAATCTGTACTTCCTTCAATAGGTGAAACTCTGGGATGTTCACACAACCAAATACTCAACAACAAAAAGGAATAAACTCTTGATGCATGCAACAAACTGGATTTTAAAGGCATCATTTAGTGGAAAAAGTCAATATCCAAGGCTACTTACTGTATGATATTTGTAGAACATTATTGAAGTGACAAAACTGTAGAGATGGAAACAGGTTGGTGGTTACCAGGGACAGGGAAATTAGGGAATGATCCATATATAAAAGGGTAGCAGGGGAGGGGTCTTTTATAGTGCTGGAAGAGTTCTGAGCCCTGAGCGTTGCGGTGGGATACATGAATCGCTGTGTGGACTAAAACTAGAGAGAACTAGGCACATTAACACACACATGTACCTACATACAAATGAATGCATATGAAAAATGAGGAAAATAGAATAAGTCTTCTTAAAATGTACAACCTACTTAACAGTGTTAGACAATGTCACTTTCCTGGTTTTGATATTGTACTACAGTTACATAAGATTACATACATTCCTTTGGAGGAAACTGAGTGAAGGGAATCTAGAGCTCCATTTGGTATTTTTGCAACTTCTTGTGAGTCTATAATTTTTTCAAGATAAAAAGTTTAAAAAACCAGTGATGAATAAGTAACCAGTCAGTATTTCATTGATAGAGCCATCTGATGTGACAAGGGCTTTCATTGGTTGATTTCTCATAATTAATTATGGCAATGACTTTGGCCCTGTCCTCCCAACAGGTGATGTTTGAAAGACAGATCACTTTAAATTGCATTTTTATTTTTTAAAAGATTTTATTTATTTATTTGACACACACAGAGAGAACACAAGTAGGCAGAGAAACAGGCAGAGAGAGAGGGGGAAGCAGGCTCCCCGCCAAGCAGAGAGCCCCATGCAGGGCTCAATCCCAGGACCCTGGGATCATGACCAGAGCGGAAGGCAGAGGCTTAACCCACTGAGCTACCCAGGTGCCCTTTAAACTGCATTTTCTATTGATTGGTCCAATGATGAAAACTTTTTGGATCATAAACATTTTTGCCCATTTGTTAGACAGACTAACATTCTTTGAGGATGGATTTGATTTTTTACAAATAGCAAAATGTCAGTGAGAGTCAAATATGGTGAGTAAAACAGATGACCAAGTTGGGTCAGATAGGTTTTTTTGGCAAAAGCAAAATGTTGCTGAAGATTTATCATCTTGTATAGAGTAGTTACAAAAGGAAAATTCTTAACATGTTCTTCAGAATGAAAGCATCATTGGTATCCGTGTGGCTTCCCAGAGTGATTGCCTAGAAGGAAACACTCATTTGCATACATGAATTCCTGTAAAGGTTTAGAAATTTTGCCTCATTTCTAGAGGCAGCCTTTAAGGATGGTTCTTGGAAATGTGTGCCTTATTTTGGAAATAGTATGTTAAGCAAGATATTGAGTGTTTAAAGAGTAGCACTTATTAATCTCTTTCTAAGCAAAGCAGCATACGTTACCTTACCTGTTTTGTAATTTTAAACTATTGCAAGTGAATTATGTACTAACTTTAGACATGGTTGTTGCTTTTTTACTCCCTCTACCAAAGCATAAGGGTGACTCAACCAATACTAACACCAGTCAACAGACTGGTAGTTCACTTGTTACCATTGGTAATGAGTGTGTTCAACAGTTGCATAATTACAGCACTGTCTTTTTTTTTAAGATTTTAAAAATTTATTTATTAGAATGTGAGAGAGAGAGAGGGATCAGGAGCAGGTGGGAGGGATAGAAAAATAAGCAGACTCCCCATTAAGCAGAGAGCAGGTTGTGGGACTCAATACCAGGACCCTGGGATCATGACCTGAGCCGAAGGCAGATGCTTAACTGACTGAACCACCCAGATGCCCAATTACAACACAGTGCAGACCTTGGTCAGGAGGTCTGGCCTGACTATCTCTATGTGGACTATAACATAAAAGGAATCTAAATTCCTAGTGTAAGCAGACCAAATCATGAGTGATTGGATTTCAGACAGACTTTGAGTTCTGATGCCAATGTTCTAACCATGGTGCTTGTTCTTTTTCTCGAATGCTTTACTGCTTTATTATTTTATTTCCACTAGGAATTGTGGAGTTCTAAATATTATTAGTGGTTTACCACTTTTACACACATGTATCCTATTATTTTTGGAGATCTGTATGTGGAGAGAGAGACTGGCTTCTTTTCTTCATCCATTCATCTACCTGCTTTCATAGATGGGCTCCCCACTTTTAAAATAAGCCATAAGGGGAGTGCCTGGCTGGCTCAGTGGATTAAAGCCTCTGCCTTTGACTCAGGTCATGATCCCAGGGTCCTGGGATTGAGCCCCGCATTGGGTTCTCTGCTTAGCAGGGAGCCTGTTTCCCCCCCTCTCTCTATCTGCCTCTCTGCCTATTTGTGATCTCTCTCTTTGTCAAATAAATAAATAAAATCTTAAAAAAAAAAATAAGCCAGAAGGGACCACATAGAATCTAAGGGTCTTGAGCAGAAGAACCAGATCATGGGTATCTGACAAAAATGTGGGTTTATGATAGAAAAATCCCTAGTAATTAATATTAAATTTTTATTCACTTTTTGATTTGCCTGAAAATAATTCATTATCTTAAAAATAAAGTAACTTAAGACTTTTTACTTTGCTCAATTTGAACAGAAATTCTTGAAAAAAATTATAAACATTTTCATTTAAAAATTCAATGAAATACATGAAAAATTAGTAACAAACTAAAACTACTTCCTGTGAAATGCCTATAAAATGTCAAAACTTGGGAATTTGTTGCCAGATTCTTGGGTCTACATAGCATTGTAAGCATAAAATAGCATAAGAATTGAAGAAAGTATAAATAAAGATTGTGTTAAAATATGATACTGTAACTAAAACAAATGATCAAGGGAAACCAAAGACCTGTACTTGATTGTTCATTCATTTATTCATTCTGCATTTAGTGGGCACCTGCTGTGTCCAGGCATGGTGTGATGAGCTATGGATACAGAGAAAAATAAGTTACTGGGTTGGGGATGGATGGAGAAAGATATGTACACTAATTAAAATATTATATGGTGTGCTTTAATAAAAGTGTGAGCTGATTAGTTGAAGATCACGAAGAAAGAAATAACTGTGTCTCGAAGGGCCAGGGAAGCCTCTCCAGAAGAGGGAATGCTCGACATGACAAGAAGGAAGAAAAAGGCACGCCTGGGTGGCTCAGTGGGTTAAAGCCTCTGCCTTCAGCTCAGGTCATGATCCCAGGGTCCTGCATTGGGCTCTCTGCTCAGCGGGGAGCCTGCTTCTCCCCCTCTCTCTGCCTGCCTCTCTGCCTACTTGTGATCTCTGTCAAATAAATAAATAAGATCTTTTTAAAAAAAGAAGGAAGAAAAATTATAGATGGGAATAGAATGTATTAAAAAATAGCAGGGTGAAAGAACAAAATGTTTTCAGTGAGCAGGTAAATGAATACTGGAACCTCATCACACAGAGTGCCCAGTATACACAAATGTTTATAAAGTACTCAGCAGATACTCCTAGTCTGATCACCACGTGTGAAGTTTCTTTGGCTATGCCTGGAACCATTTTGGATGTAAAGTGAGGGTAAAGGTGGACGAGGGGTCCTTTCAGTTGAGTTATGTGGTTAACTGTTGAAGTATATTTAACACTTCCAGTGTATTTCTATTATTTTGACTCCAACATGGAAAAAAATTTTATGGGATATGTAACTTTCTGAATGGCAAAAGGAGAAGAAGATTGGTGATTTTAGGGACTGGTCTCAGACATGTATAGTGTGTTTTTAATTTCCATCCTGATAAAGGTGGAGAGGGATAAAGAGGTAGAAGTTGAGACCACTAGCTGGGCCAGCTGGGAAAACTGAAAAAGATAGTGAATGAGGCATAGGGAGAACTAATTCTGATGATTCACAGTGGTGCCACTTACAGCAATTCATCACGCCCTTCCCCTACTCAAGTGATAACCAACATCTTCTCTGTGCTGTGGTACCAAATTTTCAATTCCTGCCGGACAGATTCACTTAAAAGCCTCAACCTTTACATTTCTAAGATCAGCATCCTTTTGTAATTGGCTTCCCTTCTTGACTGCTTTACTTCCATCCATTGTGTTCCATTTTCCTATTAATCCAGGCTTAACATTTTCAGAATCATCTTTTATTCCTTCATCATCTTAATTCTCCCATCTGGTCATTTGCCATGCTTAGTCAGTCCTTCCCTTGCTAAGACTTGTCTTTCCTCCCTTCTTCACTCCCACTGTCATAATCAGAGATCAGGTCCCTATTGCCCTGTGTCTGTGCCACTGATATATTTTTCCCTCTCTGGTCTCCTTGTTGCCAAATCCCCATGGTGCAATATACACTGCAGATGAACTCCTCAAAAACCTCTTAATCATGTCACGGTGCTGCTCAAGAAGTGTTCTTTATTGGTTATGTGATGAAGTAGTAAGTTTACCTTATGTTCAAGACCTTTCACACCTGGGTCAAAATAACTGTCCCAGCAGACACTGTAATTTTCCTGCTTTTTGATGATGTTATTCTCCGCACCTGTAATATCTATTCTTCTTCTCTTTGTAGTCCCCATCACATAACCCAGCTGAGATGTCACCCCTCTGCGTGACTACTACTACAATGGGAGTACTGTTACTACGTAGTTAATATGCATGGCGCACTCTGTGCTAAGTGCTTCCCTAAATATTATGTGACTTATTTAATTCTCACAAGCATCCTATGAGGCGACATCCCTGTTTTTCACAAAGGAAAACTAAAGCATGGAAAGGTTAAGCAATTTGTCACTGTCATATATCTGTAAGTAGATGACCTGGATAGAGTTCTGATTCCAGAGCCTGGGCTCCATTACTCTTCCTTGTCCCCAGTGAGGGACTTGTCTCTCTAAACCTGAAGAATTTATTATTAGTACTACTTAACCGGCATTAATTCTATAGAAGCTTTTGGGAAGTGTCCACCATTAAGTTATCTGTTATGTTTTAAGTTGCTTAAAAGTGTGGCCTTGCCTCCTAACTCTTTGTTTTTCCATAATACCTTGTACATAATTATCATCCAATAAATATTTTTTGGCTAATGGTTAAGTTGACCAATCTACTAGGGGAATAATCTGGGTAAAATAATTTGGAGTTGATTAGCTTTGTCTATGAGGCAAAACAGTAATGGTAAGAAACTGCCATAATATTTAGCCTAATGGATCTACCCTGTTCAACTGGAGTGGTAGAGTTATAGAAACCCATTCCCCCGGATATCTGACATTTGTACTGCTGTGTTGGATGACTATGACTTTTGGTAATAGACAAGGGTAGATGTAACTATCATCTCCATTTACCTGATGTGAGGGAAGACCTCTTATTTTAACTCCTGGTACATGACTTTTGAAAGGCTTTTCCATTGGAATTGAGTGTACTTCTCTTCATACTTGCATTTATTTGATTGCCAAAGTTAATTTTTTACTTTATCTTAATTTATTCATTTGAGAGAGAGTGAGAATGAGAGAGATCACAGAGGGAAAGGGAGAAGCAGACTCTCCACTGAGGAGGGAACCCGACAGGGGGCTCAATCCCAGGAGCCTGGGATCATGACCAGAGTTGAAGGCAGATGCTTAACCAACTGAGCCACCCAGGTGTCTCAAGTTGTATTTTCTTTTGTATTGCTTACTTTCACATGTGTTTTTTACTGACACAGCTAATTTACAGTAAGTCAATGGGAGGATTGGAATACCTCTCATTTTGGCCTTTTCTTCAGCATATGGCCCAAGAGTTGCCAAAGGAGAGCCATACTCTTAAAAATTAAAGTATATGTAGTACGGGTAAGCTCTGTTATTTATATCCATAGAAATCTGGGAAAGAGGTATCAAATTACAACTGTTCATTTTCCATATTCACCATCCATACACCAAAGAGGCAGTTGAGGTCTTAGGCATTACTACCTGGAGGTATCATTAGACACATTATTATTGTGCTATAGGAAACAGGACACTATCACCAATATAATTACATGGGGTTGTTGAATTAACTGTTCACATTAATAAAATCAATACATCATATAAATAATCAGAATGATTCTTTGGGAGAATTACCTACTATGATATTAAGAATCTACTCACTCTGTGCATTAACAGTTGACAAGTACATTTGTTGGCTATATTGTATGCTCTTCTGTCTACTTCCTGAAATTGCCCAGCCTGTCTGAGGGCATACCTCTGGATTTTCTAACATTTTTTTTTTAAAGATTTATTTGTTTATTTGAGAGAAAGAGAGAGTTGGGGGAAGAACAGAGAGAAAATCTTCAAGCAGGCTCCCCACTGAGTGCGGAGCCTGGTGCGGGGCTTGAACTCATGACCCATGAGATCGTGACCTGCACTGAAACCAAGAGTCAGCCACCCAGGTGCCCCTGGATTCTTTAACATTTATGGAAAACTTAAGATATACAAGACATTATGCTAAGCACTAAGGGGAACGCAAAGGAAAGTGAGGGTGGAGTAACATTTATTATACATCTGCTCTGTCCTGGGAAATTTTTGCATCCAATCACTTTTAATTTGTACATTAAACCAATGAGATAGGTGTTTGGCCTCTTACACTAGGAAATAAGGGCTCAGAGAGGTTAAGTAACTTACTTGAGGCCACACAAGTACTAAGGATCAGCACTCAGGTTTGAACCCAGATCTTCCAACCCCCCAGTCTATATTCTTTCTATAATCTGTGGAAGCCTCCCAAAGATGATGAGTTTGAGAGGATGTAAAAGAAATCAAAGGGACACAACTGTGGCGGAGTGGAGATTTTGCCACAGCATTCTATGGCTATGAGGACAACTCACTTTTAGAGTTTGCATTCATGCTAGAAGGACCTAGAATATATAATTAGCCTTATTAACCTCCTCACACTTTAGGAGTACACCTGTGGCCATTAAAATCTTTTTGCTTTTGAGAGCAGGTACAGAGTTCAAGAAGAACCTTCTTAGAGAATCAAGGTATTTGAACAGTCTGGCATTTAAACAACTAAATGATTTTTTTTAAAAAAATTGTGGATTAGCTGTTTTGAAACCTTACTCAAGTAAACAGTTCCTTTTGGTTCCCAAACCTACAAAGTACTGGCCTGTGGAGTTAGGAGCATGAGGTCCACTACATTGAAAACTTTAAACCCAAGATACAGAAAAACCAAAATAAACCTCTTCTGGATATGCCATATGAGGTACATTGTAACATGTCTCCTGGTTTATGTTGCAAATCACCATCATTACAAAACCATCAGCAGCCATGAGTAGGCTGACAAGGTGGGCAGACCTTTGCATCATTGAAATCTAGGTCTTGTAAGAGCGAAATTGGGAGATTCAAATCAGCTCTGCTGCCTTCGTTTTAAGGGCAATGTTTCTCAAACTTTAGCATGCTCAGAATCACCTAGAGTCAACTAGAGTTTTTGATTCAGTAGGTCTGAATCAGGCTTAAGAATTTGTAATTACAGCAAATTCTCAAGTGATGCTGCTAGTTCAGGAATCACACCGAGAGAATCACTATTCAAGAGTATGAAGTGGGCCAGAGGATACAGGCAAAGTAGACCCCTTCTAGTCACCCGGAATATGTAGGCAGCTTCTGACTTGGCTCCCAATGATCTAATCCCCCAAGTGACTTGCTTCCATCAAAGAGAATGCAGCAAAAGTGATGGGATGCCAGTTCCATGGAAGACTGTGTCTTCCTCTTGCTGGCAGGTTCTCTCTGTTGTTGGTTTTCTCTCTTGCCCCCTTGCTTGCTCATTCTCATGCAACCAGCTGACATGCTGTGAGATGATCTGCAGAGAGGCCCACGTGGGGAGGAACCGAGGGAGGTCTCTGGTCATCATCCCTGGAGGAACGGAGGCATCAGCCCACCAATCAGCAAGGTACTGAATCCCACCGACAACCATGTGAATGAGCTAGGAATTGGATCCTTCCCACTCAGGCCTTGAGCTAATGGTAGCCACATGAGAAAGCCAGAGCTAGAGGGTTCACTTAAGCTGTGCTTGCAGTCCTAACCTGTAAAAACTGCAAGATAATAAATGTTGTTCTAAACTGCTAAGTTTGGAGGTAATTTGTTATGCAGGAATAGATTGCTAATATAAGTGACTTCTTGCCATTGCATGAGATACTAGCTGGGTGGAAGGATAAGAGGTGGGAGAGAGACTGTGCCTTAGCATGAGTGATGAGAACCTTCCTGTGCATAGAGCTATGCTGGTTCTGCACAAGTTCACTGCAAAAGTCTCTATTTCCATTTTTTTTAATTGTTCATTTTGTACTTACAGTATCATCTTTAAATGAGAGTGTTTATTCAAATAGCGTATTGCTTATTCTCAGAAGTTCTCTTTTTGCACTCTAAAAATAGCTGTATGAAAAAGGAAATGCTAACGGAGTAAACAAAAATCCCATCTGCTAGTTTGTAATGTACCTGCACACTTTGGCATCTAAGGATCACGAGTCTTACACATTGACACCTCTTTGAAGCTAATACCTAGAGGCAGATAAGAGCTGAAAAAATTCTCAGGTCTAATGTAACACTTACATGTAAAGTAAATGACCAAAAGGAACATTTCAAAATCATATGGTTGTAAATGCTGCTGTGTATTATTTAGGTAGATTTTAATTTTTAATTTTTAATTTTTTTTCATTTGAAACAGATCAAAGGAAATATTTTTAATGTCCATTTTGTCAACGTATCTGGAGACAATCTATTAATGCAGGTCAGTAATAGAATTCTATCATAAAAGACAAATAGATTATAGGGTGTTTTTTTTTCTTTTTCCATGACTACATGACTTTTGTGGATTAAAATCAGGATGATTTAAATATTAATAGATTAATTTATGTGGAGGAAAAGCTACAAATCATTCACTTAAAAATTGGCTTAGTGCCCACATTCTGGAGGCACACCAGGGAGAGTTGTAGCTGCACAGCTAATGTCTACACACAGTGAATTTCTGAACATAATTTATGTAGATGAAGTGTGCAGAATGTTTTTATTTGTTCTACATCTCAGTGTCTCACCTCTGCATGAACTTCCCAAACCCAGATCTACTCCAAATACTCTTACTCCCCTTCTCCACACTTCCCTCCAACGTGTTTGCTTTGGCAACTTTCATGTTCTTACAAACAATTCTCCCAACGAAATCAATCACTCTTGCACCCAAAGAGAAATACTGTGCACTCAGTGTGATGACAAAATGAAACATGTTTGAGGCAAACCATGTGTTCCCGCATGTCCGGAATTAGGCTATTTGCTCAAGGAACATGTTCCTAATGTGTTTGGCTTCTGTTACCCCTTGTGATTGCAACTTTCATTGTCTTTTGGAATTTATGATTTCAGAAGCAACTGCTTGGACTCATTTAATGGGACGCTTTTGGAATGTGAAGCTGAGGGGAATTCACTGGGCGACATCATTCTGTTCTCCTTTCTAGGCAAGTTTGGCCCATAGAAGGGCATCTGGTGTTTGAGGAATTCTGGGGGATTGATCCGCTTTTCCATTTGGAACCCTGGAAAAGTGGCTTATCTAAATGACAGGGATCTGTCATGATCTGAAAGCTCTTCAGTTCATCAATCACATTATCTGGGAAAAAATACTTTCTGGTGGTAGAGTGAGAAACGTCATTTTAGAAAAGAATTTTTCCACGGTGTTTTCCTTGGAGGTACCCAGGGTACTTGACCAGGTTTGCTCCTTAACGTGACAGCATATTTATTTAGAAGGGAATCACCAGTATTACCAGTTTCATTTCATAGATTTGAGACCCATGAGCTAATCAAGACCTTGGCCCTGTTCTTTTTTCTCTGATTGATGGATATCCAACCCTTACTCCAAGGACTGATATAGGAAGAGGTCATTCCTAGACCCACTGGGCATTTTAACTGGGTTTCTGCACTCTCCTCCCTTGGAGCTCTTCAGGAAGCCTTGGGTTCATTTCCTGCTCCATTCCACCTACCTACTGGGGGCCTTGGGAAACTCAGTTCCTTGTAAGCCTAATCTTTTTTCTGTATTTCATCAGTCTTAAATTTTCTAAAATGACAAATGGAGTAAGTAAATTTTCCCACCAGTCTGGTGTTTAATACATTTTAAAAAATTAAAGCTATCAATCATCATTGCAGCAAACAGAATGACGCAGGCTCAGGGAAGGTGCACAACAGTGATGGAAAATACCTTAGTTTTAAAATGGGGAGGAGACAAGATTTAGTATGTTGTAAAGACCGGAATATAGTTTTGTTTTTTACCCAGTAAGCAAATGTTCAATACTCCCAAATTTTAGGCTCTTTTTGATTTCAGGGGAGTTGACATAAAATATTACATTATCATCCTCTACAAACATCTGGGGGGACACTGTGTGCTTAAGAAGGGGCTTATGTGACAGTACACTGGTGAGAAGCTCAGGCTCAGGGGGCCAATGGCTTGAGACCCAGGTCTGCCACTTTCTAACCTGGTGAATAAGCTACAAACCTCTCTGAGACTTAGTCTTCTCATTTGTAAAAGGGCATTCATAATACCTACCTCACAGATTTATTGTGAATGTTGTATGACATGATGCATGACAAGCACTGGTACAAGAGACAGGCCAAATCAAGGGTACCTGCTGTCATCATCATCTCACTACTGTTATTGCTATGATTTTCCAGTTAGGCACACATAGTATAACTAATCCAAAAACAAAACAAAACAAACCACCCCAACCAAACTAATCCAAAGTAGCTTATGCTAGCTACTAGGAAATAAGGATGGCAGAAGTAAGTGCTGTATGAATTTTAATAGAGGAATGACAGGTTTTAAAGAAGGGAAACAGAAAACTTCAAGAGGGAGGTGGGTACTTTGTAGGGTCTCAGTCTGTGCCTTGAAAGGAGGGTGGCATTTGCCACCCAGTGTCCCATCCCACCGGTTCTCTAGCTGCATGGCACTAACACGGTAGGGCCTCCATGTTGGGTATGAAATGTTTGTGTCCCCTCAAGTTCATATGTCAAAGCTCTAACCCCTAATGGGATTTAGAGGTGGGGCCTTTGGGAGATAATTGGGTTTAGAGGAGGTCTTGAGAAGCACCCCTCCTTTCCCCCTGTGATGGGTTAGTTTCCTTATAAGAAGAAGAGACTGGAACTCACTGTCCATGTCCATGTGAAGACACAGAGAAGTCTGCAAGCTGGGAAGGGGACTCTCACCAGGAAATGAATCTGCTGGCACCTTGATCTTGGACTTGCCAGCCTCTAGAACAGTGAGAAGTAAGTGTCTGTGGTTTAAGCCACCTAGTTTAGCATCTGACCATGACACTCTCACATGGAGTGAAAGGGGGGCATCAGAAGCCTCAACGTGGGCATAGGAACAAACCACCTCCAGATAGGCACTCTTCTTGGTTTACTGGATGTCCTGGCACTGAGCTGATGTCTTTTTCTTGGCTGGTAGGAGCAAGGTGTCATCTTTTGCCTGGGGTCATTGAATAAAGGAAATTCGAGTTGGAAATATTGAAACTCATTCTCTGATTCTGAAAAATTTAAGTTCCTCAGCTATGATTTTTTTTTTCTTGACTCTCTGAAACCTACTTTCCTTAGTTCCTTCATCTCTGCCAACCAGTTTCAAAATAATATAGAGTGCAGGCAATTTTTATTAGTGCTGTTTTCTTTCGTTTTCTGTTTAAAATTCAGGGTCATGGATTTCTTTGATCAAAAGAAGCCACAAGCTCTTTTCACACTTCTTTGGAGACACAGATAATTTAACTTTGATTTGGGGAGTATTTGGCCCAACTTAATGACAGGTGGCAACTGTCATTAAGTCATTAAGATCAGGACACTTAATGACCAGTGTAAACCAAGCAAGTGAAGTGCAGGAGAGAAGGGAGACTGTTGTAATTCTCCACATCAATTCAGTTATGGCTCCCCAAACTGGGAAAAAGCTCTAAGAGTATAAAGGGAGAAGTAGGTTGATGGCTCCTAACAGTTTATTTTGCTTTCACTATCCTAGTATTCTCTTTGCTTTTGAAAACTACCTGACTGCATGGTCAAATGATGCTTAGCTTAGGATTTCTAGAACCTTAAGGATATTTTTCTTCTGTATATACATTCCAACATTCCAACCAGGCCAATATCATCTTGCACTTGGGAAGTCTTCTTTTTCATGGTGTGCAAATTTGCTTTCTGCTTCTCTGATCCAACTTCATGTAAATCTGCTCATTTACACTTTCTACAGGCACTTCTTGGGGGTGATACCCTACAGACCACCCCCCACCTCGTGGTGGGGGTGGGCAGAGGTGCTGAAGAGTCTTTTCTAGGAAGCACTCTCAAATGGATTAAAAAAAAAAAAAGTTTTATTTATTTATTTATTTGAGAGAGAGAACGAGAGAGGGAACACAAGCAGGGGGAGTGGGAGAGGGAGAAGCAGGCTTTCCAGCAGAGCAGGAAGCCTGATGTGGGGGTCCATCCCAGCATCCTGGGATCATGAACTGAGCCCAGGGCAGACGCTTAACGACTGAGCCACCCAGGTGGCCCTCGAATGGCTTGCTAAATTGTTCAGGTTATCCATTAGGAGTTCGTGCCAGAGAGCCCATTTTATTAACTACTTAAGTTCAATTTCTTAATTACAGCTATGAATGAGGATATTTCAACCCAGTTCTCAGTCAACAGCATTTTAAAAATTACAGTCTAGGGTCGCCTGGGTGGCTCAGTGGGTTAAGCCGCTGCCTTCGGCTCAGGTCATGATCTCAGGGTCCTGGGATCGAGCCCCGAGTCGGGCTCTCTGCTGGGTGGGAGCCTGCTTCCTCCTCTCTCTCTGCCTGCCTCTCTGCCTGCTTGTGATCTCTCTGTCAAATAAATAAATAAAATCCTTAAAAAAAAAATTACAGTCTGGTACTTTTGCAGGTATCTTTACAGTCTGAGGTTGTTTATTATGAACTCTCATTTGTCCATTTTCAAACTTGACTCGACGTAACCTTTCATGACTTTTCCTAGATAGTAGCTAGTGGTTCTGCAATGACTTGAATGAAGTAGATGGTTTAATCAATATTGAGTAAACTCAATGACTTTATTTCAGTAAAGTTAAAAGTGAGCTTGCTCCAGTATTGGAAGGAAGAAAAAAGAGGTAGGAAAGACTGTTAGCAGGTTAGAGGGTCGTATTGAGGTAGATCTTGTGTTAATCCGGTTTTGTTTGTGTTTACCCTGGAATCTCTGAGCGTTGGCCTTCCTTTAAGATTGGGACATTTCCCTCTACTTCCCCTTTTGTTGCTTCACTAGGAGGGGCGGGCGTTCCTCTTCTCATTCAGCCCAAACATAATATATGAAGCCTCCTGTCCTTTGGTGGTGGGGGGCGTGGGGGTGGTGTGTGTGTGTACATGTGGTTGTGTTCTAAACTCCATCTGCGGAAAGATGGTCTTGGGGAAGCTTCTTCCCCAGAACAGAGAAACATCTCTGGAGCGAGTGATCTCTGGCGCGCAGATTCAATAAGCCCAACCGCACTTGGCTGCGTCACAAACCTAATACGGCAGCCCATATTGTTGCTCGGGAAGTCTCCAGCCAAACCGAGTTCTTGTAAAAATAAATACTCATCAGCAAATATTTTGATTAGTTAAAAATGTTCAAAATGGCTAACCCCTCGCTCCCCTGCTCCCCACCGGCGCGAGGGCGGAGAAGAGTGTCCCCCACCCCACCAGCCCCCCTATCCCCCCCATCCCACCGCTCCGGGGACTGGGGGCCGGAGAGACTCTCCCTCGGGGCCCCACGCGGGTCGGGTCACTGCGCCCTGCCGCGCCTCTGCGTGCCCAGCCTCCGCCGGGCTAGGGACTCGCTCAGCCTCTGGGGCGCGCGGAGCCGGGGGCCTGCGGGCCGCGAGCCGCTGGCAGCAGGCAGCCTCGCCCTCCCCGGGGCCCGCGGGCGCGGCTGGCTCCGAGCCGCCACAACCTCGCTACCCTTCCTTGCCTTCAGCTCTTTATTAACTCCCCGGAGCAGCGCGGCTGCGGCCGCGCCTCCTGCGCCCCGGTGGTCTGGCTCCTCCGCGCGGCGCACATGCTAAACAGATTAACATGCCTTGGCTGACCCACGCTTCGCAACCCTCGGATAGGGTTTCTGCAGCTCCATGTGGAAATTAACCTAGCTGTACCCGTGGTCAGCTGCGCCCGGCCGCTCCTGCGCCGGCCGGGCAGTCCAAACAAACCCAGGCCGCTGGCTCCCTTTGTTACTCTCGGCCCCCCTCCCCCACTCCGGGTCAAATACTTATTGGAGAAGAGGTTCTCCCCTTTGGCCGAAGATGGGGCGCATTTCTGAGGGCTCTTTATTTGCAAATGATTTTTGGCAGGAGCGGGCACCTTTCGGAGGGGGTGGCAGGGCACCCAAACTCCACGCCTGGAGGTTTTCTAGGCCTCCGCAGGCGGGAGCTGTTTATGTTTGCACAGGGCACCCTAGTCCTGGTCATTAAAAAGACACGTACAGTCTCTGTTTTGCTTTTATTAACAGAGTCTCTGTTTAATACGGTTGTTGGTTGTTCGCTTTGTTCTGGGGCACGTTTAGGCCCTCACCTCCCATCCTCCCCTTCGGTTCTCATCCAGTGAGCAAAGTGCTGTGATTCTTCTAGGGTTTCTTTCCTACTTAGAGCAGCTGAAAAGGCCAGCACCGAGGCTGCGGGTGGGGGTGGGGGTACCAGCCTGACGTTAAAACCAAATCACAGCGCATCTGCCCCTCAGTTGCTACCTCTCCCCTGAACCGTGGGACTCTAAGGATTACTCATTGAACTTTGGTTCACTTGTTAAGGATCTCTTTCTCTTTATCCTATATTCATATTATGATTAATATAACCACAGTTGGGCTTTCACTAGGTATAGATTGGAGGTGTGGGTGTCTGTTGGTTGGGGCCGCTGTAGTGAATACTGCTGCCAGGGAGACAGAACCCGCTTTTTACGTTCCTTTCTATCTTGTACCTCGTGAAATGTCTCCATTGTTTGGGAACCACAGATGGCTATTTTTGGGAACAACTGCTACCTGTGATCTGTTACCCATGGTTGCCTTGCTCCGTACCCCAAATGGGCTCAGGCCATTGGAGGGTCCCCTCTGGGCCATCATGCCACACTAGCATCTGGCAGTGTTGCTTCACTTTGCTGAGGTGGTTTGAGCATGTCCCTAAGTGTCGTTTGTCAAGGCCTCTGGCCACCACCCATCCCATTTTCCAGTCAGCCCTCACTGCAGTCCTTTGCCATCCTGGCATCAAAGAATTATGTGAAACTCTCAGGGGGTCCTGATCAAATTGTGATAGTAGCATCTATGTGGCAGGGCCAGAGTGGGACCACAGTCATCGAGAAGGTTGGGCACAGCCGTCCCTCAGCAGATCACCACTTGCCAGCCCACTGAGTGACACGCTGACTCTGTTGATTCATTTTGTCCGTTCTTTCAAGTAGTGTGTTTCTTGGATGTAGGGGCACGTTCCTGAGGCAAAAAGCTTTTGAAGCTGCAAAGCTTCCAGAAAAATAATCAGGAACCAACTGGCGGCACATTTTAGGGCTTTCAGTCTGACGCAGAGGAGATGAACTAGAATTGGCACTGATAATACGCCCCCAGCTAAGAACTGCATTGAAACTAAGCTATAAATAAATGTGCTGAGGAACAGGGAAATCATGGTACCCCTACTCCCACCCCCAAACAGGCATCGCCATGGGAAACCTGCTAAGGGAAGAGGTACTGCTGAGTTTGAAAAGAAAAGGAAAAAAACCCAAAAAACAAAAACACAAAAATAGGCTGGAGCTCCAAGACAACACAAGGCCTAAGTCAGTCAAGAGCCAGTGGTTCCTTTTTCCTCTGGTGATGGATAACATCTCAGGATTCCTTCCAGCTCTGGAACTATGGTGTTAAACCAGAGGCTCACTGTGAGCCTCTGCATTTCTCTCAAGGCGGCCGGCATCTTGATTTCTGGTAATCCTTTTTTTCCTTCATCAACCCCTATAGTCGATATTGTCCATATGGATCATGCGTGTGGGAACACACAAATTACAGCAACTTTTGTCTTTTGTCGTGAAGGGGCTGACAGGGCTGTAAACACAGGCAGTCTCCCTCCTCCAGGAATTCCTCCTCCGCCCTGTGTGGCTCTAGCCCTGTGGATAATATCATTACAGGACTAAACAAATAAACAGTCAATCCGAATCAACCAGGAGGCTTGGGGGACTGCACAGTTCCTCTCTGCAAGGATGATACAAGTAAATTTACACTCACAGCTTGGAAGTGCTCCAGCCACTATGAATAGCCGTTCAGTCTGTCAGGCCAGGGAGGAGCTGGGGCCCTGGGCTGACCCCCCAGCTCCGTCTTTGCTTCACTCAATGTGAGCTTTCAGTGTTCTGTTTTCCTTACTATCCTCAACTGGGAACATCAAGGACCAGTAACCCTTTTTATGAACCCTGAGCTCAAAGAAGCAGCTTTCACTACAAAGTTAACATATGAAACCCAGTGACGTGGATGAAAGGTTAACACGCCTCTGCCAGCCCGGAGCTTCCCCTTCAAACCTGATTTCCTGCATTCAGGCGGCCACGACCAACCAACTGACCGTCCATCTCCTCTGCCACAGCCCCGGCCGACAAGCCGGACGACTCACACGACAGGTATATTTTCCTTCAAGCAGAGGCACAGAAGCTGACTGTAGTCAGAGCCACAGCAACACTAACTTCTCATCCTGACCAATGAATTAATTAATATCATTTCTTCCACTGAAAGGAGTCCATTACGATGATCACATGAATCCTACATGCCATCTCCTTTGCCAGTGCTTAAAAACGAAGTGTTCCCATTGCCTGTCTTTACACCCGTGCCAACAGTCTCTGGGATGTGCAGGCCTCTTTCTTGTGCCACGAGACTTCAATTCTTTTTTAACCAACACTTTGCCTGAAACTAGAGGCTAGGTCCGTGTATGTGCATGAGTATGTGTGTTTGGATTATAATGATGAAAGAGGGCACCTGGGTGGCTCAGTTGGCTAAGTGACTGCCTCTGGTCATGATCCCAGAGTCCCAGGATCGAGTCCCACATCGGGCTCCCAATTCCATGGGGAGTCTGCTTCTCCTTCTGGCCTTCTCCCCTCTCGTGCTCTCTCTCACTCTCTCTCTCTCAAATAAATAAATAAAATCTTTTAAAAAATAAAAAAATAAAACAATGGAAGAGAAATACCCTAAAACATTAACAGTGGTGGTGGGATTCTATTTTTTTTAAAGATTTTATTTATTTATTTGACAGAGATCACAAGTAGGCAGAGAGGTAGGCAGAGAGAGAGAGGAGGAAGCAGGCTCTCCGCTGAGCAGAGAGCCCGATGTGGGGCTCGATCCCAGGACCCTGGGATCATGACCCGAGCCGAAGGCAGAGGCTTTAACCCACTGAGCCACACAGGTGCCCCTGGGATTCTATTTTAAAGACTTCTTTATATTTATCTGCTTTTTTCATATACCCTTGTCTCCTAATTTTGGTCTAGAAGCATATGTTATTTTTAGAGTTGGATGAATTAAGTATTGAAAGGTTTTTCAGAAACAACATTGGTCCTCTGGAGTTAAGCACTAATTTAAATTTAGCACAGCCTGTACTCAGTAAAGGTAACCCCAAGGCATAGTGTTATTGGCTTTTCTGGGTTATGTATTGGAAACCTAGGGATTAGGCATGCAGAGGTCCTGCCCATATTTATTCAGGAAGGTGGAAATGGGCCAATGGGGGGAAAACACAAGACAGAAAAACGGTAAAATACAGACATACACATACAAATAAGGCAGAATTATTTTCAACAGGTGCTTTCTGGTATTTACGATGATCTCTGGGACCCAACAGAAAACCACTCTACCTTCTCTTAGTGTCCAGAGGCCTCCACAGGTGAGCCCAGGCCTGGGCAGTATCTGTTTTACATCTTAAGCTGCAAGGGTTCTGGGTGACCACAAAGGAGTGCTATAGCATCTGGGAACTAACAAGAGGCCCATCAGACTCTGAGGGCAGGCGAGGGAGAGTGGGGACTACTTGTGGGCCCCACGTGAAAGCAGCCTCCTACAGCTTCTCTGAGGTTGCCGTTCTAGTAAAAACAAGTGGAGGAGCAAAGCAATGAGAAATGGTGTGGTGAAACCAGCATAGACCTGGGTATTCCCCAGGGGCATCTCTGTCTCAGACTGGCCATGAGATCCCGGGGAAAGTTACCTATCATTCTCTGGGCCTTGGCTTCATTCTTTCAAAATGAGTTGGTTGGTCTGCTGATCTCAGGTTAAGTCTGAGTCAACCCCCATTTCAGAGTGCATGAGGACTCCTGCTTTGTAGAGCTCTGAGAAGCAGAGTTGTCCAGGTTATGAAAAAGGAACTTTTCCTGAGGGAAAGGCCTGAAAGTGCTTCACAAGTGGGTGAGGCAGCTAACTGAAGTTATGAAGCCCGTCTTCACAATCCCAGCAATTTGAGGAAAGGATCACCCTCAGATCTGAAGCTGAAATTAAGTGGGAAGACTGAGTTGCTCTGATCTTTTGTTTGTAGAAAAGTTTGGAATTTTCTCCCAGGAGATATTACATCAAACCCCAGTATGTGCTAGGCATTATGTTGGGCAAGGGGGCAAGAAGGAAGAATAGATCCTACGCTCTGCTAACTATTAGTGTCCATGGAAGCCCCCAGAGCCTGACTTAGGAGACCAGTGTCTTTTGGTTAGTCTTTAGAAGCTCCACCTTGTTAGGAGAGGGCCAGTCTCTTGCAGGTTAGGAAACAAGCTATGCCCTGAGCTATGCACTCACAGAGATGGACAGGGCACTGAGCAGGAGGGCGTTTTTGATGTAGCCCAAACAGGGTTTCCTTGTGCCCAGGCTGAATTTCCAAGAGAAACAGGTTACTCCAGGGATCAAGTGTGATACTTCCAGGAGAAGATGCAACTCCGGAAATGTCTCAGGTTTGGAGACACAGATGGAAATGAAGATTCACTTAGGCAGTCATTTCTAGGAGAAACCTCCTTCCAGAAAAGTCTCTCAGTTCGCACTAGTTTAATAAGATACACGATACTCTCCTGAGGTACCTTTCAGTTCTAAGATTCACAACCAGCCTCTCCATACAACAGCTCTTCCCTGCCTTCTTGACTCATTGGCTGGTTCCAGATCCCTGGGACTGAGCATAGTTTGGGGAAAAGGGAATGATATTTTCTTCATTCTGTTTCCTTTGTAGATACCTGGAAGTTCCAGGAAACTTGATCTTAGAAAATCTGGATTTTCCCTTAATTATTATTTTCAAAACAGCTCTTCAATTTACAGAGGACTTCCCCACTAGGCTGCACCTATGGCAGAGACCGCTAATTGTCTCAGGATACCTGCTGCCTCTGAGATTTGACTCTTCCTTTCCATACCTGCAGCCGAACCGAGTCCAGGTTCTAGCCATCTCATGCCCAGGCTTCTAGAGCAGATCCTAATTGTCTTCCAGTCCCCAGTTCAGCCAAGTGCCCACCTGTCCACCACCAGAAAGATCTTCCCAAAACATCAGTTTCTTTGCAGTGTCATTTCAAAAACTCCATCGTTCTAGTGAACCATATGAAATTCCAAACAATGGACTGTACAGACTTACAAAGAAGTGGAAGGTTCATATGATCAACCTAATATTTAGGCCGGTCTTCAAAGAACTTCACTCCTTGTGTTCCCTTTTTTATTTGCAGCTCCAATTCTACTCCGTGATCTCTTGATGCATTCTGTTCAGGTCTCTTAGACTCTTCTTCATACGTCATCCTTCCTGCAGCACATGGCTTGGGTAGTTCACCCTGCCTAGTAAGTTTTTCCTGTTCTTGTCAATATCATCCTCCATTTCTTTCAAGACTCGGTTCTAGACTCTCTTCCTTGTTTTGGTTCCCATGAATAATCATGTTTTATGTTCAAGGATAACTTCATTGACATGAAGATGAAATGCTCAAAATTGATACTTATTATACTAGAATCATGTTATTTTTTCTGGATAATGTTTAAGATATTTACCTTTAATTGTGTTTTGTTGGTATGAGAAGTTAACCTTTTTCCCTGCAAAATAATAGAGCAAATTTTTTTAAAAGATTTTATTTATTTATTTGACAGAGAGAAATCACAAGTAGGCAGAGAGGCAGGCAGAGAGAGAGGAGGAAGCAGGCTCCCTGCTGAGCAGAAAGCCCGATGTGGGGCTTGAACCCAGGACCTGGGATCATGACCTGAGCTGAAGGCAGCGGCTTAACCTACTGAGCCACCCAGGCACCCCAATAGAGCAAATTTTTTATGTGAGATTAACAAATACCACTTATATGACATCTTTCATTTATGATAACTTGGCTTTCTGTAGCATTCTCTAACAATACAGGTATCTTCTTTCCTAAATAAACTGCAAAATCTTCAAGAGCTGATTGTGTCCTCTAATTTTTTTTTTTTTTTTTTTTTGACAGAGAGAGATCACAAGTAGACGGAGAGGCAGGCAGAGAGAGAGAGAGAGAGAAGCAGGCTCCCCGCTGAGCAGAGAGCCCGATGCGGGACTCGATCTCAGGACCCCGAGATCATGACCTGAGCCGAAGGCAGCGGCTTAACCCACTGAGCCACCCAGGCGCCCGCGTCCTCTAATTTTTAAAGCAATTCTTAATTTAAAAAATGTTTTGCTTATGATGGGTGCTTGATAAATGCTTTCTGGCTTGAATAAGCCATTAAGACCATTAACTTTTCTAGTTAGACTAAGAAAGACCCTCTCAGTGAAATGTTGCAGTTGTCTATAGAATGGGAAATGTATGAATGGCGCTGGCTGAGGTGATGTGACTCCTCCTGCCCCCCAGACACACAGAGGGACTCACTTGAATCATTTCTTCTCACTGGTGAATGTGGTTTTAGATCTGAAAAACACTTCCTCTTTTCTTTCTCCCCTCTAACTCATCGAATTTCTTTCTTATTTGGAAGCTCCCTTATTCATAGTATATATTGTACCTCTGGTTTTCCATGTCTAGACTGTGAGTACTCAGGAGATGTTGATGGATGTTTCATGAACGTGTATGTGAACGGTCAGCATGGAGTTCTAGTTCAAGTGAGAGCAAAATTCAAGGCTGATAAGTAGTAAGTATCACCACTAGAGTTTGCAGACCTTCTGGCTCAGCAGAATGACAGTGCCGTGCGTGGCCCTCACCAAGTGTTTTTCTGTGCCGCTCAAAAAGAAACGACTAGTTTTTTTTTTCTTTTTAAGATTTTATTTTTTTATTTGACACAGAGAGAGAGATCACAAGTAGGCAGAGAGAGAGGAGGAAGCAGGCTCCCCGCTGAGCAGAGAGCCCAATGCAGTACTTGATCCCAGGACCCTGAGATCATTACCTGAGCTGAAAGCAGAGGCTTAACCCACTGAGCCACCCAGGTGCCCCAAGAAATGAGTGGTTCTTAAGACTTGCAGAAGCTCCAGTTCAGATGCCAAGTTGCCTTTGTCTCCCTTCTTGACCCCCTTTCTAGGTCTCATCCCCTACTTCTCCTGATGCCCCACCACAGGGCTCAGAATACAGATGGCACGGACCTGGCAGGTTGTTTCCTCGCTCATAAAATTTGACACAAAGGACTGACAGGAAAGAAGGAGAAATTGAGGCAGTCTCTACCTCGTGCGCTATGAATACTTAAGTATGTACCAATGTTCCCTGGCTAGAAATAACTTCAGTTAGGATGGCTTCAGTGCAACTTCTTTGGCTTTCAGATCTTTCTAATCTGGAATATGAAACAGTCTACCTCTTCCCATGACCCAAGGCATTGTCTGCAATTCTGGGGGGTGACAAGAATTTGACCAGAGTTTGTAAATTATTTCATGATTAGGAAACACATTCTAAGGAATATTATTTGAGTTTCTACTATTTGGTTTCATGTGGGGGAGAAAGGAATGAGGAATACCTTTAGAATGGTGTTCAAATATATAAAAAAAAAATATTGTTGACCAGCTGTTCTCAATTTCACCTGAGAAGAATTAAAAAAAAAAAAAAAAGAATGAATTTAAGAAGCACTGTGGGGAATGTAAAGCAGACTTTTCTGACACTATAGATCAGTGGGTCTTAAACTGTAGTGTGCACAAAACCCCCCACGGGAGGCGGGGTGCTAGTTTAAAATATAAGTTCCTGGCCTCTACACTTAGCAGTTCTGACTTGGTAGGTCTGGAGGGAGCCTAAGAATCTGCATTTGTAATCAGCCCCTCCCAAAGTGGAATTGGAGCAAGTGGTCCTGAGATCAGGCTTTGAGAACTAATGGGTTGGATGACTGCACAGAATGGATTTCGTAGGGGACTCGCCAAGCTTTTCTTTTATGGAACATCTCGTAAAGACATTTTGGTTCATTTTATTTCATTTCAACAGAGAAGAGATTACCATTTGTTTTAGGGAGATGTACGAGGTTGAAAGTCTCCCTCCAAATTCATGTCCATCCAAATAGGCCAGAACCTTGATCTCAGACTTGGAGCCTCCAGAGCCAGAACTGTGGGGCAGAACGTCTGTTGTATAAGCCCCCCAGTTTATTGTATTTTGTTGGAGCAGCCTGGGTAGACTGATACACCTCGTCCCTGTAAAAAGAGGAGAAGGGGGGTGCCTGGGTGGCTCAGTGGGTTAAGCCTCTGCCTTCTGCTCAGGTCATGATCTCAGGGTCCTGGGATCAAGTACTGCATTGGGCTCTCTGCTCAGCGGGGAGCCTGCTTCCTCCTCTCTCTCTGCCTGTCTCTCTGCCTACTTGTGATTTCTCTCTCTGTGTATGTCAAATAAATGAATAAATAATAATTAAAAAAAAAAGAGGAGAAGGTCCTGTGACGATGGAGGCACCGACTGGGGTGCTGTGGCACCAGTGATGACCACAGCTGGAGGAGGCAAGCAAGAATGAGCCTTCAGAGAGCAGAGCCCACTGACACTTTGGTTTTGGACTTCTAGCCTCTGGTACTGCACGAAAATCAATTTCTATGTTGGAAGCCATGCAATTTTGGAACTTTGTGATTGCAGTCCTAGGCAATTAATGCAAGGGTTTAGATATAATCCTGCCATTAGGCAGAGAAGTAGGTGAGCTCTCAATACAGGCATTTATTGTTCTGCCGACTTATTTGCTCCTATGCTGAAGGGGATGGGTATTCAAGTGTCTGGAGCTGTCGTAAACCACATGGTGGTTTATTGGTGTTGATAGCATCCTTGCCCTAAACTGTCCCTTGAAACAGAACATACTTGATCCTTGAGTATTTGGGACAAAGGGGCTTTTGATTTTTTATATGATTAAGGAAAAAGAGTAAATGTACTGGTTTTTGATAATAAATAGAATATCCCAAACTTTCTAAATAGAAAATAAATCCATTTGGAGGTTGCGTTGTCAATCAGAATAGATTGGAAGTCACGTTCTCCTCTTAAAATTCTCCAAGGTAACTTGGAGAATAAATCTCGTTCACCATTGATTTGAAGTGATGGTGATATTTCGTACAGGGAGTTTATCCACTCGGATGTGACTTCAGTAATTTGAACCTAGCAGAAAAACTCACGCAAGAAAACCGGCTTTTCCTTGTAAGGTATTGAGAGAACCCCCTCATTTTGGGTAGCTACTTTTTAATTGTTAAATTATTTGAATAGATTTCACTTCTCAATGCTGAAGTTTCTTTATGTTTTATGGTTGGCACTTTGGTGAACCTAATATCTGAAAAGCCACTGATTCGCTGGCATTTAATTTGCAACTACTTCCCAGATAGGTGCTATATTATGGTGTAACATGATAGAGAAGGGGCAAAGAACTTGGATTGTTGCTGGCGTATCAGTTCTTTCTGTTAATAAAACACTCAACTGAGTCATTTTCTCTGGCCACTCTTCCATTGTAAAAAACTTAAATCAAAGAACGTGACTGCTTTTATTGGCAAAACAGTAGATAAATCAGGGATGTAAAAATGCAAGAAGGATTCTGTATAAGCACTGTGCAGTCAGCTTGCTGGGTGAAAGGTTTATTCTGTCAGTTTTCCTCTTGAGACACTTAGGTTTAAGGAAATGTTTGCACTGCTCTAGAGAAAAAGTTGGCTGTGTGTTTTTCTTTTGTGTTTAGGCCACTCTGGAAGTAATTCCTTTGGGCACAATTATCGAACATATGGTGATTTAGAAAAAAACCCAAAGCAAAGGTCATTTGGATGTTTTAGACAGGAAAGAAGAAAATCCATCTTGGAGAATAAAACGAAGTCAGGAAGGGCTGAGGTACAACTTATGGTCGAAGGAACATGAAAAGTAAAAGTGAGATAGGTTCCAAGCAAAAAATGCAACTCAAGCTTTTGGTTTTTTCTTTTTCTTTTTCTTTTCTTTAAACATTTTTTTTTTTTTTTAATTTTCATGAGAGTTGTGCAAAATGGAGATTAAAAAAAATGTCTTGGTATCAGAAACGTTTGGTGCTGGACAAGGCATAGGAAAGATCAAGGCCAGCTTTGACTGTTTGTGACCTGCTTCGTCACCCAGGCCCGGTGCATAGAAGGGCCCCACAGTTGGTTTAACACTCTGCTGTTGTTCTCCTGAAAATCTTAATCATTTCCGAACTTTAGGCCCTCTATTTTAATTTACACCAGGACCTGCAAATTAGGTAGCCAGTGCTGCAAATGACGGTCTATTCCAAACCCCTCGTGTTTTTTAAGATTACCAAATAATGTCCAGAGAGGATCAATGATTTGCTTGGTGGAGCCAGGAAGAGAACCAGTGACTCGGGGT
Source organism: Lutra lutra (assembly GCF_902655055.1). Classification (NCBI taxonomy): domain Eukaryota; kingdom Metazoa; phylum Chordata; class Mammalia; order Carnivora; family Mustelidae; genus Lutra; species Lutra lutra. Next base: position 101,004,295 of record NC_062282.1, on the reverse strand, counting down.
CAAAAATTCACATCCAAGGTGTCCAAACACAGAGAAATGCTTTTCACTTTAATATTGAAAAGAAACTTCTTCATGTATCATCAGTGAGCCAAACGAAACAAAACAAAACAAAACAATAACATTTAAGGAATCCAAAAGGAAGAAAGTTCTGGGCATGCTTGGGACACAAGTAAGGAAGACCTCATATTGATTTGTTTTTTAAACTCAATTCTAATAAAACATTGGCTGGTATATTAATTTTCCTCACTTCAACACCAGCCCTCAGATCTTCTGATGTCAGGGCATCCTGGCGTACACACTCAATGTTTTCTGACCCAAAGAGCCAGATTGTCAGTGTGTCGAAGCAGAGGGTCCTGCTAAATTACCACCTACACTGTGACAAACTGTTCTGGTCCCTGCACCTTTGCCGTTGGTGCTGTCCCAGTGAACGTGATTAATTTTAACAACTACATTTTTCTTCTCACGTGGTCAGGAAGCTAATTAAGATCAGTCCAGCATCAGCCAAGCAGCAAACAACACTACACATCTGAACTGAGCCCATGCTGTAGGGGGCCATTTCTAGGGCTTCCGGAAGGGTAAACAAGTCAGAGGAAAGCAGCTCAGGGAGGATTCTCACTAACCTGGAAAACATCCTCTGTAATTGTGATGTTCTGTATCTTCAGACTGATGTGGCCATCAGAATTCATACTTCTGGTGGGTTCTAGATGAAGAGAACTATCTTTTTTTTTTAAGATTTTAAGAGAGAGAAAGAAAGAGAGCACAAGCTAGGGGAGGGACAGAGGGAGACAGAGAGAAGCAGGTTCCCTGCTGAGCAAGGAGCCCAATGTGGGGCTCGATCCCAGGACCCGGGGATCATGACCTCAGTTGGAGACAGATGCTTAACCAGCTGAGCCACCCATGAGGAGAACTATCTTAAAGACTTAGTTTTTGGTTTTTTTTTTTTTTTAAGACTTAGTTTTTAACTTTCTTTTAAGATTGGAGCAAAAGAGATGCTTTTAACCACCATCCCCCAACCAACTCCCCACAACTTTCTCATGATAAATAATATCTATGGAAATAAAAATGTAGTTTTGCGACTCTGCCCAAAAGTTGTCACCTGAAATTCCATTGGGCCAGAATGGGCAAAGGAATTCTCAAAAGAGATTTTTTTTTCCCCATGAGAAACATCCCTTCAAATTCCCTTGATGTAAATTGGAGATAAATAGATAGGCTGGCATCCATCTTCTGATCCACAGAGAAAAAGATGTCCAAAGTAACCGAATCTGATACAACGTTGAAGGAACCTGATGACAATCAGCTATGTTCTGGATGCAGGGTTTTGTCCCATGATTTGAAGAAGTGGCAAGGATTTTATTGGCAAAGTGGAGCCAAATGTGTAGAAAATATGGCTCAAACTCTTTTATAGAAGAAACATTCCAGATTTTCTCAAGTGTCTGGTGAGGGTGAGGAAGGGTGAGGCATCAGATATTTTCCATGTGCAGAACAAACAGAGAAGAAGGAGGTGTGGACATACAAGAAAACAAACTTAAGAGATTTGTCTTGGCAAGATTTTTACATCATAACATCTCAGAGCTGAAAGACCTTCTAATCCTCCAGTCACAATTTATAGAAGAGGAAACTGAGGTCTGGGGAGATGACGGGTTACCTGAGGTCACTTGGCCATTTGGAAGAAGAAATGGGTCACTGACTCCAAGGGCAGGCTTCTTCCACAGGGTGCGCCCACGTGGGGAGGTTCTGGGAGAGGAAGTGGGTTTCTGCTGAACCTTGAGGCATCGTAGCTCTAACTCCTAGTGCCTTGGTGGCCCAACGCGCTCATCTTGGGGCGGTGTTTCCCAGCCTGCTTGGGTTTTGACTGCTGAAGCAGCTGTGGAGAACGCGTTCAAATCACCTTTCTCGAATGACCCACACCATGACCACCAGGGCAGACAGCAAAGGGGGAAGGAGAGCTGATGGCCCTGAGGCACTTTGAGAGTCTGGGCCACTGTACCGCAGAAATAACAGCAGCAGCAGTGTTGCTAATAGAGGTCCAGACCCGCCGTCTCTGAAGAGTTCTGTTTCTGACAGCTGGAGTTCTTTTTTGACCTCTGAAACCTCAAGCCCCCAATCTGACCATGTCTGGACGAACAGCTCAGAGGAAAAGGCCGAAGCAATGCAGTCAAGCGATGGTTACAATCGTGTAATGTGGAGTCAGCTTTTGCAAGGTAGCTAGCTGTCACAGAGCAGGTCACTGTGACATACAAGAATCGGGGAGGACAAATGAATCCCCTCCCACTAATGGAATAGTGGTAGTGATTGCTGTTTTCCCAAGGGCTGTGCTTTTCCTTTGTTGGTTTAGAAGTGAAAGTAATGATGCAAGTCGTAAAAAAGTACCACTGTGTTCGGACCTGGCAGGCTGAGAGGTACATCAACTTCTAAAGCAGCACCGGAGTCACCTGGAGGAGTGAAATGGTGAGGGCAGTTTACCTTGTACTCATCATCATAGGATTTCCCGGCCTATAAAATTTGCTTTTGAAACTTTTCTTTACAACATGTAAAAGGTAGCTAAACCACCCCGGACGGTTACCCCTCGCGTGCGTGTAAGGGCAGCTGATGGCAATCATGCGCGTTCCCACTAGTACGGGTTACACTTGAAGCTGAATTCTCTCCCCCGTGAGAGCATGACACAGCCAGGTCCATGCTTCTCAGTTTTCTGTTACTGTTATTTGGGTTCTCATCTAAAAGTAAATCACCGGCACTTGATTTCTGCTCAGGTCATGATCTCACCGTCAGGAGATTGAACCCTGTGCTCAGTGCTCAGTGAGTGGGGTGGGGATTGGTCCTGCTGGAGATTTTCTCTTTCTCCCTCTGCCCCTCCCCGCCATTTGTGTGCATGTGTGCTCTCTCTCTCCCTTCTCTAAAACAAATTCTAAAAAAAAAAAAAAAAAGTAAAGCACCTTAAAAAAATAAGTAAACCACCTACATGCAAAGCAACACTTCAAACTCTGCTTTTCAGAAAGGAGGAAATTAGGCTAAGACAACATTTTTTTCTCTCCATTACAGTGTCTGCTCCCTGCATGCTGGCCTCTCCTGTGCCTTTGATTTAGCAGTTCAGTGCGACACTTTCGTTCTTTTCCAATTTTCTTCCTCAATTCTGACATTTTGTTTGGCTCCCAACCATCTTATTTATTGCTGATTTTTAGCCTGTTTTTCTCATTCAAGCCTAGTGTACTGATGCCCCAAATCCTTTCTAAATCCACAGCTATAAAAATGCCTCAGTTCTTCCTTCTCTGAATCCAAATGCTCACTAATTTCAGTGGATTTAGGCCCAGGATAAGGTGAGCACAGCATTGTATCTTTAATTAGGCACTTTTCAAATCTCCTGTGGTATGTACAGTTTGGATTACTAAATTATGCCAAAAGCAGTTCATGTGAGGGGAGTGTGTGTGTGAAGATTAGTAAGTCGTGGTTTCTAAATCGCCTTAAAAGTCTAGAATGCAAGGTGTTTTGCAAATACATGGTAATGCTTCTATTAACAGACATTGCCTCAGTCCTCAGAATAAATTCTATTTTGAGAAAATGTCTTTTGTGGCTAAGCCTGGATAGGATGAATAGGCCACAGTCACTCTACACTTTGACACCACAGGCTGCTGCAATCCATCCATCCATCTGTCCATTCGTAAACACTCAGTAGATATTTGTCACGTGCCAGGAGCTCTGCTAGGACCTACAGACTAAAAAAAATCACCTTCAAGTTGCTTGCATATTAGTATGTGCGTGTGTGTGTAGGGGAGGGTTGAATAGTACACAAACAACTGTAACATATAGGATGCCATTTAAGAAGGAAGCAAAGTGCGAGGAGGGTTTTGAAGAAGGAAAGGTCAGAGCTACATGGAGGATTCGATAAGGCACGACAAGGGAGATGGCAGTTGGATGAAGCTTGACCAGGAAGTATAGAATTCTGTTTAAAAAGTTTTCAAATTTTAGGGGCACCTGGGTGGCTCAGTGGGTTAAGCCTCTGCCTTCAGCTCAGGTTATGATCCAAGGGTCCTGGGATTGAGCCCCATGTCAGGCTCTCTGCTCAGCAGGGAGCCTGCTTCCCCCTCTCTCTCTCTGCCTGCCTCTCTGCCTACTTGTGATCTCTGTCTGTCAAATAAATAAATAAAATGTTTAAAAAAAGAAAAAAGTTTTCAAATTTTAGACCAAGTTAAAATACGCAGAAAGTTACAAAAATAGCAGAAAGTGCTCTCGCGTAGCTCTCCCTTGGTTTTGCCCATTCTCAACATCTTACATTTGCATAGTACAGTTGTAAAATCAAGAAACCAACACTGATACATTACTCTTACCTGCACTCCACGCTCTTAGGGATGTCCCCAATTTTTCCATTAATGTCCTCTTTCTGTCTCAGGATCCATTTGGGGGAACCGCATTGCACTTACTTGTCATGGCTCTTCAGTCTTCTCTGGTCTAAGACGGTTTTTTAGTCTTTGCCTGTTTCCGAGAACTTGAGGGCCTGGAGGCCTCATCTCCTCTCCCCCAGTCTGGATTTGACTGATGTTTTTCTCATGGTTGGAATAGAGTTCTGAGTTCTGGGCGAGAACATCACACTGGAGTTTCTTTTCTTTTTCTTTTTCTTTTTTTTAAGATTTTATTTATTTATTTGACAGGGAGAGATCACAAGTAGGCAGAGAGGCAGGCAGAGAGAGAGAGAGGGAAGCAGACTCCCTGCTTGAGTAGAGAGCCTGATGTGGGGCTCGATCCCAGGACCCTGAGACCATGACCTGAGCCGAAGGCAGAGGCTTAACCCACTGAGCCACCCAGGCACCCCTGGAATTTCTTTTTATCCTTCTATCTTGGGGGTACCTGATGTCTGCCTGATGTCGTGGGTTCTTTTAGCCAAGCAGGAGAGTTTTAATTCCATTGGTGGAAGGGGCCTAAGTGGGCAAGGTGTGGGTGTCTACAGTGTGTTTGTGGACTAGTGAGAAGCCTAATGGCTGAGAGGTAGAATACTTGCAAGTGAGAGATAAGCCACATGGTGGTGAGACACTTTTACATTTTATCAAAGATTGTGTGGAAACGAGCTTTTTCAAAGCTTAGCACCTCACGGTAAAGTGATAGAGTGGATAGTGCAGCTCCCATTAAAAGGTGAGAAAACTGAGGCCCAGGGAATTAAGAGGACAGCCGAAGGTTGTAGAAACAGCGGCAGAGCCAGGACTCAGCTGCAGTTCTCCTGATTCCCATCCCTGGGTTCTCTGCTCTTCATCTTGGTCACTGTCTCTTGGAGAGGCCCACTGAACAGTTGCTGAGAGTGATGGAGGAGGAGTGCATATGAGTCTGATGAGTCTGTTGTGGCTGGACCTCCTGTGCTTTATCCCAATTTTCCATCTAAACTCTATGCTTCAAAAAACCAGGTAAAGCAAAGTCAACTTACTTCTTTTTATTATTATTATTATTATTATTACTATTATTATTATTATTTTGGGGGTGTATGTGTGTGTTTTAAGATTTTTATTTATTTATTTGACAGAGAGAGACACAGCAAGAGAGGGAACACAAGCAGGGGAAGTGGGAGAGGGAGAAGGAGGCTTCCTGCAGAGCAGAGAGCCTGATGCAGGCCTCGATCCCAGGACCCTGGGATCATGACCTGAGCCGAAGGTGGATGCTTTTTTTTTTTTTAGCCTTTTTTTTTTTAAGATTTTATTTTATTTTATTTGACAGATAGAGATCACAAGTAGGCAGAGAGGCAGGCAGAGAGAGAGAGAGGAGGAAGCAGGCTCCCTGCCAAACAGAGAGCCCGATGTGAGGCTTGATCCCAGGACTCTGGGATCATGACCTGAGCCGAAGGCAGAGGCTTTAATTCACTGAGCCACCCAGGCGCCCCTGAAGGTAGATGCTTAATGACTGAACCACCCAGGTGCCCCTCAACTCTTACTTCTGAAGAGGTTAAAGCTCTTCCAAGAAGGTCTGGGAAAGTTTTCTTCTGCGCTGCCCCTTCACCTAGTGTTTGTTCTGGGACATGTCCCTAAAGGGAATGTACCACCATGGTTCTAAGGGCTGAGGGTTAGTCGTCTAGTTCCCACTAGGAAATGTTTATTAATGCATTCCCTGGGTGATGAAGGAAATACAAGATGAAGGAAATTCGTCTTGACTGATCCAGGTACAGATGGAGGAGAGAACGTGAAAGATCAGAGCAATTTCTCTTTCCTTCATCCTCAGTGAATGCTGGGAGTGGACCTATCCTATGTCAGAGAGGGAGCTACAGTTGGCTAATCAGGAAGGTCCCATATCCCACCTTTTTAGATTTAACGTTTTCTTGTTTAGGTCATAAACACATATTTTGTGCCCACCATAAGTCTGGATCTGTTAGGCAACAAGAATGTAAGAGAAGCAATATCAATAGGGTTTCTTGCTTTTAAGAAGTTCTTTAGCAGGGAAGACAGTAAGAAAAAAAATGAAGAGGAGAGAGTAATTAACTGCCTGGGCTTCGTAGAAGAGGTGATCCCGGAGCTGAGTGGTGTAGGACAATGAGGAGTTGTCGTGGTGGACAACAGCACACACAGCGTGGAAGAGAGAGGCCGCCCTGCACATCTGGGGATGTGCAAGTCATTTGGTCTTGCTGGAGCATAACAGAGCGTGTTGGGAACAGAGGTTGTTGGGAACAGCAGGAGGTGGAGCAGGAGAGCGCGATTCTCTCTCCCGTTTCAGGTCTCCAGCCAGAGCCCTCCTTGGGGGTGGGGAGCAGAGACCTCCAAGAAGGGGTCCTCTAGCCTTCTGCCTTCTACAATGCCATCCTTTAGGCAGGCAGGACCTCGGCTCTTAAGGGTTTTGCTTGACTTCCCATTCTTGCAACTTGATCTTGGAAGTGCATAGCCATAATGCCTAATCCCTTAAAATGTGTTGAAAGCATAACAGCATTTATGTGCTCGGCACCAGATTCTCTTGAAACCGATTTTTATGCAGCTCAAGATTGAGTGGAAACATCCCACCGTACTTAGTGCAGCGTTCCTGTAAGACTGCAGTTTTTTGGGGAGAAAAGAAGATTATCTGTTGATCTTTGATACTCACTTGTTCAGAGCTCTGTCAATATACTGTGTCACATGGCTCCCTTATAGTTTCCAAAGCCATTAAATACTAAAGAAAACAGGATTTTTCCAGCTCTGATCTCATTATGTGTACAAATTCCAAGAGCAGCCTCCCAGAAAATAAAAGTTTTTATACAACAGAGTGGATGTGTTCATGAAAGATATATTGTTTATTTTCTTGGCACAGAGCTAACTCTAAAATAAGATTACTTAATTGAAGAAAACATTTCCTGACATGCTGAGAAGCAACATTTGAACCAAATCTCCGCTCTCTTAGATTAAGTCTAGGGTGGATGTGTTCTAGGCTATTTAATCCATGTGAATCTCAAACAAAATCATTTCAACTACTGAGGCATTTAGTTGGTGAGGCAAAATGTAACTCAATGCTATAAGCAACAGCTTGTAATCAATTATGATTTTTAGTTGGGAAAGATCCTGGGGTTTGTTATTATAGTAGTAGTTTATTTATTTATTTATTGGCACAAAGACTCTTAAATCTGGAAGCATTCAATTCATTTTTTCATTGCACTTGGGTCCTCCTGGCTTTGGTTTGCTGGGTAACTCAGCTCATTTTTAGTGGTTCCTTTATTCTATTTTTAGGTCTTGGGCATCAGAAGCCTGGTATTTAATAGTATCTATTAGTATCTATTATATATTTCTATTATACATAGTGTACATAGTATTATTATATAATTTTTATGGGCATATAAAATATACATTGTATGTTAATATTATCTATTGTATATTGTAATATTTACATAATTGAAAGTAGTCTATATGTGTGTGGTAGAAGAAGTGAATTGTTCATCAGAATACCTTTTCTCTTTCTTTCTGGGCGTGTGTCCACTTCAGGAAGAACGGATTTCCCGGTGTTCCTTGGAGTTGGGTAAGGCCCCGTGATGAGGTTCTCATTTACAGAATGTGAGCACAAGTGATGTGTGCCACCTCCAGGGCCAGGCTTTAGGGGTGGAGTGGGTCTCCTCCCACTTGTCCCTCTTGTCCCTTTCTGCCCGTTGGAATTTGGCTGTGGAGACAGCTCTGACCAGGTGGGTGAAGACCGTGCCCCAGGATGGCAGAACAGCACAACCAGAGGAACGTAGGTCCCCGATTGTTCATCGGCAGCAACGCTGTGCTTCCCACCTGGGCTGCTCACCTTCCACCAGTTACAAGTGAAGGAAATAAAGTCCCCTATTCTTGAAACCACCATATCAGTCAGGGTTCAGTCAGAGAAGAAGCAGATGTGTAAGAAGATACATGTGTGGTGAGGGATTTGTCACAGAATTTGATCTTAAGCAATCATGGGAGCTGGTTGAGCTGTTTCTGTAAGGCCAACTTTGTGACTGATGTTAGATATCCAAATCCAAGGGGTGGACAGGTGGGAAGGCAGGGGGAGTGCAAATCAGGGCAGAGCAGGAGAAGGCGAAACCCACAGGGTGAGCTGGTTGTTCTGGCTCTGGCCTGGGTGCTAGGAGTGTCTGCGGGAGACACTGATGTCTTCACGGACCTAACACACATTGGGCTCAGGAGTCAGAGAAGCTGAGAGGAGGAGCCTGGAGAAGGTAGAATAGTTGAAGGCCTGGCTGCCACACACACCAACAGGGTAACCAGGAGATCACAACAGTAGCAGCTGCTTCCGGCCTCCAGATCTCACACAAGGATCTCTCTTGTGACACATTCTAACGGGAAACCTGCGGGATGAAATTCTGGGCAGAGAATTCAGTCTATCATGGTGACACATGACAAAGCCACATCAGCCGACCCTTCATCCACTTATTTTACATCCAGAGGAAATATATTTTATACCCAGAGGAGAACCACAACAAAGTAGTGCTTCAGCCTGGCATGGTGCAACCATCACACATACAACCAAAGCCCATAATCCTTCCCTCAGAAGAGGATACCAAGTCCCTCTTTTGTTTTTGGGTGAAGTTAATTTTTCCTCTTGCTGATTCACAGTCCCTGGTATATAAGGTAATTAGTATATAACACATTGTAAGTCAGGTGATATGGGGATGAGAAATGGCAAGAGAATGAAAATGTTTGAGATAGATAGATAGATAGATAGATAGATAGATAGATAGATAGATAGATAGATACCTGGGTGGCCCAGTTCGTTAAGCATCTGCCTTCAGCTCAGGTCATGATCCCAGGGTCCTGGGATCGAGCCCCACATCGGGCTCCCTGCTTGGCGGGAGTTTGTTTCTCCCTCTGCCCTTCTCCCTGTTCCTGTTCTCTCTTACTCTCTCTGTCAAATAAATAAATAACATTTAAAATACATATATATGCAAACATAGAGATATCTAAATGAGGAAGAAACCATCACACTATTGCAGTCCTCGTTTATGCAATGGGCACATAGTCATTGCTGATATAACATTTCTTTCTTCCATTACCCATTCCCTTTACTGTAAGCAAGCACTTCAGCTGGTCATGGTTGCTTGGCTGGTGGAGGAAACTCAAACCTGCATTCCTAAAGTTCAGGGTCATTAGTGGTCCTGTTTGAATGGGGTTGCATTTTTCTATGGACTTTAATCCTAGGATGTAGGAATAGTAAGAGATACCCCAGAAGATCTCCTACTTTCCTATGGTATAGTCATCCCAATTTCCCCGTGGTTATCAGGGTTAGTCCCTTGAGCCAGTATAGTAATCCTGTTTTTGCTTGTTGAATCCTTAGTATATGGAGCATCAAGTGTTTAGGGGACAGTTTCAGTTTCAACTTCTAGTTCAGTGGAATTATTGTTACGTCCCTTGGTGGAAGCATTTTCCACCAGTAATTCTTTTTGAAACTAAAACTCCTAAACCACGAGAGTCCAACTGCAGGCATGCTAGTAAAAAAAAAAAAAAAAAAAAAAATGTTGCCAGTGAATCACTAGGGTTAATAGTAATAAAAGCTATCCCCATTTTCACCCCTTGATTCCCAGACCCTTGAGTCCTGACTATGGATTGGACATCCATTTAGAGCATGTATTTTATCCTGGAAGATGTAGCCCCAGCCTTGCAAGGCATTGGTACCTAGCCACCACCATAACTGAATCTTCAAAAGGCTTCAAAAGTGATACAACGGAGTATCACTTAACCATAAAAAGAATGAAATCTTCCCATTTGCAACAACGTGGATAGACCTAGAGAGTTATTATGCCAAGTGAAAGAAGTCAGTCAGAGAAAGACAAGTATCATATGATCTCACTCATATGTGGAATTTAAGAGCAAGACAAATAAACGAAGTAAAAAAGAGACAAACCAAAAAACAAACTCTTAAATATAGAGAACAAACTGTTCTCTAGAGGGGAGGTGGGTGGGGGAAATGAATGAAATAGGTGAAGGGGGTTAAGAATAGGATGGTGATGATGAGCACAGAGTGATGCACAGAATTATTGAATCATTATATTGTACACCTGCAACTAATATAATACTGTGTGTTAACTATACTGGAATTAAGAAAATTTCAAAAAGGCTATTCCACTATTCCATTAAGCCAGTGGCTTTAAGATGATGGGGAGCTCGATGGGACTAGTGAATTTCATGAGCATGGGTCCCTTTTTGCAATCTCATTTGTTATGAAACAAATTCCTTGGTCAGAAATTTGTTTAGAATGCTACAACAGTGGATAAATTATCCTGTAAGTCCATGGATGATAGTTTTGGTAGAAACATCACAGGCAAGAAGAGTAAGCATCTATTAAGAATAAAGTGCTGTCCCTTCCATTATAGAAATAGCCCAATGTAATTAACTCATCATCAAGTAGCTGATGACTTCTCTGGGAAATTTGTGGCATATTAGGAACTAAAGGGCCATCAGAAGTTTGGGCAATCAATAGCCTTGGTAGGCGGAAGCCCATGTTGCTGAGCCCATGCATAACCTTTATTCTTTCATTGCTACTGTGGCTGTTTTGTTCATGATCCCATTTGGCAATGCCAGGAGTGGGTAGGGAATGATGCTGATTCATGTCCATAGAGTGAGTCATCCTTTCCACCTGAGGTCACCTTTCTTGGAGCATTCACATAAGATACAAATATTTCCCACTCTCCCATTCAGAGAAGTCTATCCACATACTTCTTCCTCAGATATCCTTGTCACCAATTTTCCAATCATGTTCCTTCCAAGTCCCTCATCACCCTGCCAAGCCATTGGGTGAATCACTGTAGATCATACCTGTGGCCGTTCTCCTTCCAGCTGTAGCAAATGGCATGAACTGAATTGCTGACCTAACTTTAGCTATTTCCAAAGGATTCTACTACATTTCTGGGAAACTTGGAGCAAAAAGTAGTTTCCAACTTACCTTTGGTTCATAAACACTAATCCTCGAATACCTTAGCACTTACATGTGCACTGTAACACAGAGTATTATACAGGGTAGGTGGGCACTCCATCAGTATTCGTGCAGTGAATGGCTAGCCCTGACACTTGACCTGTGCAGCTGCTGAGCCTGTTAGAAAATAGTCAAATGCAGACCGAGTTTATGCATCTGCCCAGCAGCTGAGAGTGCATAACACATGAAGACTTACAGCCCACAAGTCTGTATTGATCAACAACTGTGCACCTAGGTACTAGTCTACAATAAATCTTTTCATACCAATTGTTGAGCTAGGTTAATTTTAAGGACATGTGATATCAATTATATAATATTACATTTATTTCTTCTCCAGGTTAAGCACATGTGTGTTTCTGGGCTTGCAGTTGTAATTACTGCCTCAGAAGTGCTCAAAGGGGAAAAAGGGAATTTATCGTTTCCTAGTAATTATACATCTAGATGGCTGAAGCAGTGTGCTCTTAAGCTGTGGGAGGTTAAGGCCCCTATTCGACACTGGTCTTGTTCAACACTCTTGAACTTTCCCTGGTGTTTGGCACGTGACAAAGCTTTATAAATAATGACTGAAAGGATGAATGAGTTGTTCACCAAGACCCTGTCAGATGCTACTAACTTTCTGAGGTGCCTCAAGGAGCCACTCTGTGGGAGCAGAAGGAACACAGTACAGCAAACCAGCACTGGGACAGGGCAGGCAAGTTCCAGCTTTAGCTTTGTTCCTGCCTGGCTATGCGTCCCAGAGCAAGGCACACAGCCTCTCTGGGTCTTGATTTCTGGTGTGAGGATGTTGGAGAGTCAAAGAGCAGCCATGAGGGGCCTCTCATGCTCAGAGGTATTTTTTCTGGACTACAGAGTATACTAAAGAAACGTATCTGGACACCTTTTGGGACATACACTCTAGTGTGCTTACCTCAGTGTGTGTTTAATCCAGGTTTGGCCCCTGTAAGCCATTTGGGTTTATAACTTCTGAACATGATAGGCTCCAGTGCTGACATTCTCTGAGCCGATGCCGCTGGAATACACGGGCCATAAGGGCAGGGGTTTGAGCCTGCTTCCATCACCACTGAATGCCCAGTCCTAGAACGATGCTGGAATATAATTGCCGCTTAAAGTGTTTGCTGATTAAATGATACCTGCATGGAAATGAAGCAGAACCCATGGAGGAAGGGAGGTAGGGGATCACTATCTCCCTCCAATACAAGTTGGTGTAAATATCAGGAGCTTTCCTCAACAAAACTGGCCACACTGTGCAGCCTGTATGGCTGTGAGCATTGCTAGGAGCCTGGTTCTAGATGTGTCTGCCTGAGCTTCTGGCCTATTTCCTGACCCAGTCGGTGTTATTTTACTACTGGACCCTGGAATCTTCCTACTGTGTGTTTTAAAAAATTGCTTTCCAAGGGGAGCCTGGGTGGCTCAGTCAGTTAAGCATCTGCCTTCGGCTCAGGTCATGGTCCCAGGGTCCTGGGATGGAGTCCTGCATCCGGAATCCCTGCTCAGCGGGGAGACTGCTTCTCCCTCTGCCTCTGTTCCTCCCCCTGCTCGTGCTCTCTCTCTTTCTGTCTCTGTGTCTCTCTGTCTCAAATGAATAAATAAGATCTTCAAAAAAAATTCCTTTCTGAGAGTACAACCCCACAGCACTGCTGTTAACACTCAATAAAAAAATTTTTTTTTTTCCTGGTAGCTGTTAAACTTTAACATCAGATTATACTACATATCAGCTGAACACTCTGCACAGGCCTTCCTTGCTAGGCAGGAATGAGTCCCCCTAACACGTCAGCTTTGGGGAAAATACAAGCTCACTTTCATAGTCACCTGGGGAGAAACTCTGCTAAAACAACACTTCTGGTATGTCAAAAAGAGTCCTGGCAGTTAGATACATTAAACTACCTCTCAGACAGGGGCGCCTGGGTGACTCAGTCGGTTGAACATCGGACTTTTGGTTTCAGCTCAGGTCATGATCTCACAGTAGTGGGATCGAGCCCTGCATTGGGCTCTATGCTCAGTGGAGAGCCTGCTTCTCATTCTCTCTTTCTCCCTCTCCATCCTGCCCTGGTGCTCGCACTCTCTCTCTCTCAAAAAAATAAAATCCTCAAAAAAAAAAAAATACTTCTTGGTCAGGTGGACAAGATGAGGTAAAAGACACGAGATTTAAAAAAGCAGTTTTAAGTTAGAAATGAATGCAGAATTATTCATAGGTACATATGGCATTTTCTTACGCTTTCTAGCTCCAGTAATTTATAATACAAGCCTTCAATTTGTGAATTCAAAATGTAAATAACTTGACATATTTTGTCTGACAAATCCAGACTAATACTCCCCTGGATTCAAAAAGGAAAAACCCCAGAACCGTGTTCAAACCCTACAGACAGAGAAAGACAGGTGAAGAATCCTTCCAGTCTCTTAAAATTTAAAACAGCAACATTGACCACAGTCTGGAAGCTGAAGGTCTCCGTGTGAGCTCCGGACACCACTAACATAGTCACATTTCGTTTATGTGGGCAGGAAGGTGGCTTCTATCCCACGCTGACAGAGCCGGTGATGAGTAGAGCACTTGCTGGGGCCTGCCAGCCATACATTTCTCCACAAGCACAGGATGGAAACCCTTCTTCCCCGGCTGCAGTGGATTTTCACTAGAAACATCCCAGCCAGTGTTTCTACTTTTTGATTTCACTTGCCATTTGTAGGCAGATGAACCTAGACACTTTCACTCTGCCCTGACTGCCCATTTGGGAACAAAGTCCAAGACCTCTTGGGATGATAAATACGCAGAAGAATCTGGGTCCTCAGGTTTCATAGGCTTTGCCTTTGTGAGTTAGATTCTGAGGTAGCACAGCACTGGGTCGGGTCCTCCCAAAGGATGAATTTGAACCAGAAACTGCAGAACAGCAAGTCATATTTATTTATGCATCTCAGGCCTATACTTCATATGTTATTTTCACCATCAAATGACCTGATTAAAAAATAAAGATGTGAAAATATGTTTTAACAGAGAGGGGGAATAGTTCAGTAGACCTCACACTTAAAGCAAAAGTGATCATTTAAAATTATTCCAAGCCTGCAGTGTCACCAGGTGGCTCTGAGAAGGACAATGAGCGAAATCAGAGACTAATTCATAGAAATGGTCCTGCAAGACTGTACCAGTTTAAACAGATGTAGACTATCACATGGGCAGCTGAGGGATAACTTTATCTTTTTATTTAGTGTGTGTGGAAGATAATTGTCTTCATTATTTTAATCATGTTCGACACCTCCTAAACCAGCAAAGGCCATCCAGACCTAGTCATGTTGTAAGTATCCCTGATATCAGAATGAATTTATAACCCCAAAGGAGACATTGGTGATGGGGATGCCCGTGTGAAGTATACACAGTTAGAAAGTAATTACCTAAAATTTACACTGAGAGAAAGTCCATTTCCAAAGATAGGTAGAAGAGTTTCAGACAAGGTAAAATTCTTAAGACAAGTCCCTTTTTAATTCATTTTTATATTCCCCAGAGCAATCAGCAGGACCTCTTGCAAAAATTTGGTGTCAGGGAGATCTGGTAAAGAAGATAGGATTTCCAAATTTGTCTGGAAAACGGAATAAAGTTTACCCCTGAAGTTTACTTTCAGATCTCTTAAAGAAACAGTTAATTTTCCTTTGGCTCTCTTTTTGGATCTTGTCTTTAAGTTTTTCTCTTCAAAACAAAACAAAACAAAACAAAACAAAAAAACACTCACCCTCCCTCAATTTCCCCAAGCCCTTCTTTCTAAATTGGAATACTCCCATGAGTTACTCTTTTTCTCCCATTTCCTAGAAAAGTGTGTTTCCTTGGGACAGCTCTTCAGTAACTACCTCTTCACAGGTGAACCAAAAACAAGTCTGGAAAGTCCATCCCTGGAGCATTTACCACACTGTAGTCAGGACTGTTTATGTCTGAATGTATTGTTTATGTAACTCAAGCTGGACACCTTTATTTTTTTTTAAATTTATTTATTTGACAAAGAGAGAGAGAGTGCATGGGGGCACACAAGGAGGGGAGTGGTAGGCAGAGGGAGAGGGAGAAGCAGGCTTCCCGCCAAGCAGAAAGCCTGAGGTGGGGCTCGATCCCAGCACCCAGGGGTCATAACCCGAACCCAAGGCAGATGCTTAACCGACTGAGCCACCCAGGAGCCCCCAAACTGGACAACTTTATAGCGACTGTGCTTTTGAGTGAACTGTTTTGGAATGCTGAGATTCATTGAAAATGCTCGAAAGAGTGAGAAATAGCCTAAATTGCTAGTAGGGTTTTCAGGATAAGATAACTGAATGTGAGAGACTTTAAAGAAAACGTAGAAAGTGGAAGAGTTCCTCAACTCTGATTGTGGTGCTGTCTGCAGCCTGCTGTAGCTGCTCTGTCTTCGATGGCTTCCCCACTTATTGCTCTGGGAAGAGGCTGAGGGCCGTACCTTCTAGTGTGACCTCTAACTAACCAGTTTCACCTGAGGAGGATTCTGAGGAGCGTCACGGTGGATCAGGAAGTCACGGAAATCACACGAGTTTCACACCAGAACAAAACCAAAAGGGTTCGTGAGAACACCACAGCTTTTAGAGAGCAGCACATTTTCATCTGCGCTCACTATCAAGTAGTCTTTAAGGATATGTCGGACAGAAGCCCTAGATGCTATTGCTTTTTATTTAGTTCTGACTTTATTGAAGGCCATGTGTGAGCATGTAGAGAGGCAAGGAGTTGTAGAAGGCTTGCATGAAAAACAGAAGACCGGCTGTCTCTCCCACCTCCCGCTTTCTGAAGGCAAACCCACTCGACGTTTCCAAGCAGTCATTTGCTATTGGCATCCGTGTTTCTAAATTACGTGATTTAATTGATACTTCTCGAATTTTCACTTTTAAATATTATCTGTTGACTTTCTACCAGGAAGATAAGGATCTAACTCTCACCCCTTCCCATGACCCATGTTCACGTGACCAGTCATCTTCCCGAATAGTTTCACAGGCTTTTAGTTAGATCAATATATATGTTCCCGTTTTATGACCCCTTAAAGCGCTATTGACAGCTTAGCTATGTAGTCTACCATGACGGCTTTTTTTTTCTCCCCAACTTACCGTGGCATTAATACTAATCCTTTTCCTTTGCTTGGTTTTCTATATATTTATCACCAAGTAAGCTCCGAACTCTCCTCCAGTATGGAAATCTCCTCCTAGTGTGTTCAGACACATTAGATAACCTGTCAGAAGTCACTCCATGAGTCTTTGGAACCACTGCAATCTTGATTGTTTGGTCTCTAGACTGGTTACCTATTTGTTAGCTTGGGATTTTCCTTTACCTGCAACTTGGGGATGACCTTAGCCTCTGTCTTATGTTGAATTCCCTATTTTGTGGGCCTCATGTCTTCCTCTTTCTTGATTTATTAATGTGTTTTGGTGGAACCCATCTTCCACTAGCTTTCTGAGAAAGGGTATGTGGTAAATATTTTGAGAATTGCACTTCTGCAAGTATCTTTATTCTCTTACGCTACTTGATTAATGTTGGGTCCAGGTATAAACTTCCAGGTTGGGAATAATTTTCTGTAAGGAATGGAAGACATTTCTTTTTGGCCTTCATATTGCTAGTGTTGCTGTTGATAAATCAGATTCTGTACTGATTCCTGGCACTTTGTAGTTATATTTTAGGATCTTTTCTTTGTCCTAAAATGTTAGAATTTCACAGTGATAGGCCTAGGTGTCAATCTATTTTTATCCATTGTGGCTGATACTTGGTAGATCTTTAGTTCTGTTGACTTTAATGAGCTGTTGGATGATCTCTGTTTTCTTTGTCTTTTTCTGGAGTTCTTCCTCATCAGATGACATATCCTGGGCTAGTCCTCTAAATTTCTTACTATATTCTGGCTACTTTCTATCTCTTTGTTTTGCCTTCAGGGATATCTCTCAACTTCATTTTTTTAAAAAAAGATTTTATTTATTTATTTGACAGAGAGAGAGACAGTGAGAGAGGAAACACAAACAGGGGGAATGGGAGAGGGAGAACCAGGCTTCCTGCCAAGCAGGGAGCCTGATTTGGGGCTCGATCCCAGCACCCTGGGATCATCACCTGAGCCGAAAGCAGATGCTTAATGACCGAGCCACCCAGGTACCCCTCAACTTCATTTTAAGTCTTCTATTGAGATTTTCATTTTTTACTTCCTACTTTTAATTCTCTGAATGTCTTGGCCTTTTGTGTAAAGTCTTGTTCTTGTTTCATGTATGTGATAATTTTTCAAGGTTTCATCTCCCTGCAGTGTTTTCTTCCCAATGTTTGATGCTTTGCTATCTTTCTTTCCTATTAGAAGTCTTCCTCAGATGTTGGTGATCTTAGCTCTCTGTTCATATGCAAGAGTGGGGCCCTATGGAGCTTCTAGGAAGCTCTGTATGCAAGGCAGGCCTTGTCAAACTCTGAGCTTCTCAGCTGGGTGATCTGCCTGGGCCATTTCACAGGTGAATCTCTGATGTCTGTCTCTGGGTCTTTTCTCTTGAGTTCACCAGTTTCCCCCTAAGAAGTCTTTTCTAAATAGGGGGGGGCAAAATATTGTGGGGTTAATTTCAACATGTTGTCAGCTTTCACTTATTCACCCTATTTTCAGGACACTTTTTCTACCCTAACAATTCTTATTGTTCCCAAGCCCAACAAAGCCTTGTCTTACTCTCTTCAGGGAGTTAAGTTTTCGGTTTTCTATGAGAGTAGTGGAGGAGATATGGGGGGGATCTCACTCTTTTAAAACAAACTCATCTAGTCTTCTGGATTTTAGTCTCATCAAATGTCCACTCCCCGGAGTAACTGGTAGCACCAGTTCTTAGACATTTGGGGGATTCTGTGGATATAGATTAGATTGCCTCTCAGTTTTTCCTACTTTCTTGGGTCTGCTAAGTCGTTACCACTCTTTGAAATGCTCTCCAGGTTCTAAAATGTTATTGTTTCTCCTTTTTTCTTTGTTTACCTTTGCTTTTTGCATTTATGGTAAATCCCTTGTCACTTTAGTGGAGTTTCTGGAGGGAGTGGAGACAAATCTGTGTATGTAGCTAGGTATCCTAAACTGGAAATCCATGTAATCTGATGTATTTTTTTAAAGAGAAAAAATTGTTCTACAGAGAAAGCTTTCCATGTGTGCTTGACATGCATAGAGTCTAGGCCTGCTATAAATTGTTACATTAAAAGGAAAATGATACCTTTGTCAGTTTTCCCCATATCTGATCTGTAGGTTGAAACCTTGGTTCCTATCACTGCCCTGTTAGTTAGAGGTCCTAAGGAAGTCCTCTGCCCTTGGGTCTATACTAGTAAGAGTCTCAGGAAGGCTTTCACACTCTGTTTATCCCTCCACTGTATCCAGCGATGGTTGCCTGCTGGGTAACAACGGTGAGGCTAAAAATGGCGGAGGGATAGTCACTGACTGGGAATGAAGTTGAGAACCTGAAACTCTAATAAATGAGCCTCTTCCCTTACCCTGTGATCCAGCCAGGGACTCCCCCCCGCCTTCACTGCACCTTTTGAGCTCTCCTTTCCTTGAATCCCCCCCCCCCCGCCCCCAAACTCCAGGAAAAAAACGGGAAAGCACATACTTCATTGGTCCAGTAAGGACTGCCCAGTCCGTGAGGTCAGGGACTAGAATTTTGCCAGATCACTTCTAAGCAGCCAGCGGATGACCACATCCCTGCAAGGAGATAGTTTAATATGCCTCACATTTCCATCACTTTTTTTGGAAGGGAAAAAGTTAAAAAAATGATTTTAGAGTTTTTAAAACTAAGAGCTTTCAGCGGGGTCAGGTCTTAGTAGATAAGTTTACATGGAGAGGGGCTTCCAACTACCTATTTATACTCAGGTACACACATGTACATGCACACACACACACACACACACACTCCCTTCGAAGATTTTATGTAAGTCAAATAAGACCTGAATATCAGGTAAACCTGAGATGGGAAAGAGTTCTCAAACAGGAACTGAGTAGTCTCAGGAGGGTGTTTGTGGAGGGGGAAAGGAGGACCCTTAACTTGGCAGACATGGGATGGAAGTTACAATGAACCAACTATGTAGTCCGACCTCAGGATTGTCTGCCCTTGCCTTTTAAAGTACGACTAGAGTGTCTAGAATCTTCATGCTCCACACCTGGGACATGAGTCACCTAGCTATGTCCCAGCACTATCTCTGGCTCCCAGGATTACAGCTCCAGAGCCAGAGCTTGCCTAATGTATTACCTGGATGATTCCCATAAAATCTCCTAGACCTTCCCTGCATGGGCTGTGGAGTGCTGGCAGGAGCTCTCACATACCGGCAGCCTTTCTTCCCCTTTACCCTCTGATATTTTGAATTCAGATTTCTATTCCTTGGTCTGCTGTAGAGCTCCAGGGCTCAGAACCTGCAGGAATTCCTCAGGGTGCCAGGAAACTGCTGGCCTGGACGTCAGCAATGCAGTACTCAGCTCAGCTCCCTGGACATGTGCTGCAGGCTCCATCCTGCTCCAAGCTCAGGGAGAGCTGCTTTCAGAGCCAAGGCCATTTCTGCATGTGTGTCTTTATATGTCATTTTCAATCATACTTTGTAGGCAGTTGCCTTTCTATATAGGATGAGCCACTGGAAATGCAGGAAACCACACAGGCCAGAAACAAAAAGACACTCAAGGTATTGTTTAGAGAACACATGTAAGATGTTAGAAACCACAACATCCTACACCTGTAGCAACAACTACTGCAGATGGGTATGTGCTTTGCAGTCCATTTTAGACTTTCCTGCGAATTACTTCTAAGAAACAACCTGGGGCTGCCTTTTTGTCAAGCTCCCTGCTGTAGATGATTACTCCTGAAAGGCCTAGTAGATTACAACTTGACTACCTCTGGAGCAAAGAGGAGACTTCATTTGTAAAATCTTGTCCCCACCTCAAGCCAAGGGCATCCACGTTTCTGTTAGAGCCCTTTGGCCTCAGAGATACTGCTTGCTCTTTCAAAGCAAACAGGAAACCAAAACAAACCCTACAGGCCTTATATTTAACAAAAAGCAGACTCAGCCAGCCACTCACTCCCTCAGTCACTCGTTACCCTCCAAAAGCAGCACCCACCTCCTCCTCCACGTGAGTTCTGTGAAAAACCCACTAGCCCTGTTCATTCTAACACCCTTCTAACTGCATTTTCTGAGACTGGACCTGGGGCCCAGGGATGCAGTCATGGAACTCACGGTGCCCCTGGAAAGTTGCCATGACTGGTGTTCAAGCCCCTTACCAAGCAGAGATTCTATCTTTATTAGTTTCCTATTTAAACCCGGGCTATAAACACCAGAGTCATTAACAGTTTCACTGCTCAGAATATGCAAACGTTGTCAAAATTGATCACTGTCTACAATCTGGGGCATGATCCAAGACCATAAACTCTCCCATGTCTTAAGAACCAGAGAGGCAGGGAGGCTGGAAGCCATGGGAGTATTATATAATGCCAACTGCCTCTTAGGGGATATTTTATTTTATTTTAAAGCTTTTATTTATTTGTTTGACAGATATTGACACAGCGAGAGAGGGAACACAATCAGGGAGAGTGGCAGAGGGAGAAGCAGGCTTCCCACCAAGCAGAGAGCCTGTTCAGGGCTCGATCCCAGGACCCTGGGACCATGACCCAAGCTGAAGGCACACGCTTAATGACTGAGACACCCAGGCACCCCTGGAAATATTTTAAAGTTGGGGACTCTCCAGGCATTTTTCTTTTTTGGGGGGGGGGTACTGATTCTTAGGGTCTTTCCGACTAAGCCAACTTCTAAACAGGGAAACTGGAAAGGCTCCGTGAAAGAGACCTAGACTGCTTTTCTATTGGTTTTATCCCTTAAGTACCGTGAACAAGTCCATCTGGTGATCAGTTTTCTGAGATGACACTTTCTCTACTCCTGTCACAGTGTTGTAAGGAGGACCATGTATGTTTTCTTGAAAAACAAACTCAAAAACAAACGTAAGGTCCCCTTTTGCCTTTAAAGTTAAGAGAATGTTTACTTAATTACCTGGTGTGTTAATTTATCTTTTGCTATGTGCTAAATCACCCCAAAATGAAGCAGCTTAAAGCAATAAACATTTATTATCTCACAATTTCTGTGAGTTGAGAATTCAGGAGTGACTTAGCTGGATGGTTCTGTCTTAAGGTCTTCCATGAAGTAGTCATCAAGTGTTGACCAGGGGTGCAGTCCTCTGAAGGTCTGAGTGGGCCTGGAGGATCCACTTCCAAGAGAGCTCATTCACTTGGATGTTGGCAGGAGGTTTCCGTTTCTTGACCCACGGGCTTCCCCAGAGGACTTCTTCAGTGCACGTGACATGGCGACTAGCTTTCCACAAAGGGATGGATCTGAGAGAAAGCAAGGGAGAAGCCACAATGTCTTTTATGACTGAGACTTGGAAGTTACACATTGTCGTATCTGTAATAGCTTATTGGTTAGCCAGTTCATTATGGGAAGGGAGCGCACAAAAGCATGAATACCAGGGAATGAGGATTGTTGGAGGCTAATTTGGAGCTTGGTTACCACAAATCTGAACTATATTGACAAGTAACTAAGTGAACTAAAAGTGGTTATTAAGTGCATGTTTGAGGTCAGTATATTGTTTCCAAATATTTTCCCATGCCCGATTCACATGGGTGATGATTCACATGGCCAATCATCTATTTGAGTATAGTCTGAAAAATTCTGAGCGTAGAATCACTTACTCAGGCCTTGGAGTCAGAGAGTGATGGGTACAAATCTGGCTCATCCACCTACTTTTTGAGCCCATTATCTCCTCATTTGCAAAATATGGACATAGCATATTTACTTTACAGGCTTCCTGTAGCCATTAATCAAAAGACCACAAAATAAAACCTATGTACTCAATCAGTGGTAGGCATTTTTATGAATTATTATTGCTTTTATCATATAGGTGAGCTTGAGAGATGAGCATGAGTACACAGAGTTTTCATTTTGGCACTCACATACCAAGAAATCTGGGTATTGACTAGTTTCCAGTTTGAGGAATGCAGTGGCTCAATGACATCATCAGATCCCCAGGTTATTTTCACCTTTCTTCTCTGCCATCCTTCTCATTTGGCTTTTCTCCTTGATAAAATAACTGCAGCAACTTGGAGCATCCTGTCATCATACAAGTACATGCAGAGCCTGGCTGGAAAGAGTAAATCCCTTCCTTATGCCCTTTTTGGAGGTGAAGAAAATCTTCCTGTATGCCCAGCAGACTTTTCATCTGACTTAATCGACCTAAGTTGGGTTTATGCCCATTTCTAAGCCAGTTTTTTGGCCCAAATAGGGAACTACAAGTTGTTATTGGCTTGAATTAGTCAAGCCTACTCCAAAGGGCTGGGTAAAGGTTTGGCTTCCCAGAAGCACATGGCTATATGATGCCTTAAAAAATAATATGAAAGGAGCACCTGGTTGGCTCAGTCGGTCAAGCATCTGCCCTCAGCTCAGGTCATGATCTCAGGGTCCTGGGATCTAACCCTGCTTCAGGCTATCTGCTCAGCAGGGAGTCTTGTTCCCCCCCACCCCCATCCTCTCTCTCTCTCAAGTAAATAAATAAAATCTTTAAGAAAATAATATGAAAGAAAGATGGGGATGATTGTTGGGTGGGTCAGCAATATATGTTGCAGGGTACATGGAGATAAAATTTTGAGAATTTTCCATGTTTGAAAATGTCTTTATCCCATCAGCATATTGGATGGGTATTCAGCTGGATAGTATAGAATTCTGACTAGAAAATTTTCCTTAGAATTGGACAGGTATTGTTTTATTTTCTTTTCACTTCTAGTGTTATTTTTGAGATGTTCAATGCCATTCTCACTCCTGTTTTTTTGGCATGTGACCCAGTTTTCTTTCTGGAAGAGTTTTGAAGTTTTTATTTATTCACAAATTTCTGAAATTTCATGATAATGTTCTTTGGTATTAAGTCTTTCATCATTCCTTGTGCTAGGCACCCAATAGCCCTTCTAATCTGAGAACTTACCCCAGTATGTTCTGGGAAATTTTCTTGGGTTGTATCTTAAAAAAAAAAAAAAAAAAAATCCCCCCTCTCTTATCACTTTCTTTTTGGATTGTTTGCATTGTTTGAATGTTGGACTTCCTATATTATTCTTGGAGTCTTTTTTTTCCCTATTTTTCATCCCTTTCTCCTTTTGTTCTTTTCCTGAAAGATTTCTTTAACTTCATTTAGACTCTTTTATTGAATTTATTTCTGCTAGCATATTTTTAATTTCTTAAATTTCTTTCTTGTTCTCTTAATGTTTCCTTTTTATAGCATCCTTTTCTAATTACGTGGATGCAATACTTTCATCTCTCTAAGGATTTTACTTAGAGGATGTGTGTGTGTGTGTGTGTGTGTGTGTGTGTGTTTCTTTAAACTTTTCTCCAGTCTCTCTCAATTACTTATTTTTGCATTTTGGCTTTTGTCTTTTGGTAAAGGTTTTCCTTAAAATAGCTGGTGATTCTTCTTTACTTTCTCGAATTTCAGAGGGAAAAAAAGCACTTTCCCCTACTTCACAATCTACCAATTAGGTAAATTGTAATATTAGAGCAGAGAGGAATGACTTGATACCCCAGGTAAAATTGCATGTTATTTTATTTAATCCTCATAAGTATGTGATATAACTATTATTACTATCCTCATTTTACAGGTGAGGAAACTGAAGCTCAGGAGGTTTTATAGTCTGTCTAGGGGCATACAGACAGAATGGTGAATATGAGCTCTTAACCACAATAGTATATCGCCTCTCAGGAGGTGAAACTTGTCCTGGGCATTGGTCCACATCTCTCTCTCTCTTGCCCACCTTTGAGTGGTCTTCTCACTCACTGATTCTTTGGTGCCCTCTTGGTTCCTTAGGTACTCTCACTTTGTACTGATGCCTATCCCTATTTCTCAAAATCCTCTGCCTTCCCATATTTCTTCCTCTTTTCCCCACTTTCTTTTCCTCTGATCAAAATTTCAGTTTCTTCAGCAGTACTCTATCACTATGGATTCAGAAGAGAAGCAAGTTTATTGACATAAAGTAGAATGAACCAGGAATGATGAGGGGAAAGCTGGTATCCCCACTGACCATGATCAGTCTAGTTATTAGCTTTTTTGAGAGGAGTATTAATTTTAGCTGTGTAATCAACATGGGTAACATTTCTTGATCTGGCACTGTACTTAGTGAGACAATACAGACAGTTGATCTTGGTCATTGTCCCCAAAGGGGTTAACTTTTAGTTGAGGAAATAGGTAGGGTTTTGGGGTTTTTAAAAAAGATTTTATTTATTTATTTATTTGACAGAGATCACAAGTAGGCAGAGAGGCAGGCAGAGAGAGGGAGAAGCAGGATTAGGCTCGATCCCAGGACCCTGAGATCATGACCTGAGCCCAAGGCAGAGGCTTAACCCTCTGAGCCACCCAGGCACCCCTAGGTTTGCTGGTTTGTTTGTTTTAACAACGACAACAAAAAAATTCAGTACTTCATAGTTTACTGGTGTGCACCCTTTGAGATTCTTAACACTTTAAAGGTAGTGATTGCTTGACATCAAAAAGGCAACTTGACCTTCTAAGTACAGTGAGATTTTAGAGGAAGGTGTGGCCTTGGACAGGGTAGCCAGGTCTGCAAGGCTTAGAGGTGCCCAATGGATGCAGGAGGCATGTGAGTGGAATCTAGACAAGGGAAAGGGATGAGTAAGGTGAGGGGGGATTATGAGAGATGATCTAGTGCTGCCCTTGCTTAGGTTACCAGAGGAAAGGGGGTCTGTAGCAGGGCCTTGCACTTCTGAAAGGCAGTGCTCTTTGAAGCGAGGATGAGGAAGTTGCAGGAGTGACATATGATTCAGCGTTAACCGTCACACCAGTTCTTCCCAGTTCCTAACCTTCTTAGTTCTCAACAGCAAACAAAGCTGCAGGGAAAGAGGGCTTCTTAAGAGTCTCCCTCTTTTGACCTTTTGAGTGTTTTAAAAAGTGCTTTCTTTTAGTATATTTGAAAAATCTGGAAGGAATAAGGTAAATCAATGCCTTAAGCCTTATCAGCTTCACATTTAGTCATTTTTCTTGGACTGATTTCCCCAGCCTTTTTTAAGAGCAGTAAGAACGCAGACCCTTAGCACAGAAAGCTAGTCTTCTAGACTTCAGGATGAACTCAGCAGATCCACTCTTACTGAAAATAAACACCAAATCCCTTTTCGACTTATCTTTGGCTTTCAAAACCGGCACTAGACAGCAGATTGAAAATGTCTGCGCTCGAAGTCGGCCTTCCAGACCCTTGATTTTTGAAGGGAGGAACCATTCCCCACTCCTTTGGGGGCACACACTCATTAGAGGCACCTCGGGCCTGGGATCCACGGTCAGGAGGAACTGATTCCCTGGGACGCAAACTCGGTCCCTAAAGCCCTGAAACCAGGGGCGTCGTAAAGACACCAAAGGGTCGCCAAGCCACAACCCAACGGACCCATGTCAAGTATGCCTGGCCTGCACTGCTGCGATGTTAAATGTGGGCTGTGTGTTGTTTTAATAAAGCAGGGCAGACGCCGGCAGGTTTCCCCCGGGCAGGCCCGTTCTCTCCGGAGCCAAAGAAGCGGAGCTGAGAACTGAAGGCGGAACCGTGCGGGCCTTGGCTTCCCGGGCCTCAGGGATGCCAGAGCGCCTCGGCACTAGTGCGGGTACCTCCCGAGAGGCCCCGGGCTCATTTTCCACTCGGCTGCGTCCTGGCCGAGCTGTAAACCCAACCTGACGTGGGCTCATTAATTTGGCAGCGACTGGAAGGCTGGGCCATGGCTGCGCACCCAGGAGGCCTTTGTGCGCCCAGGGTCAGGTCAGAGGGCAACCGAAACACGGCTGAACCCTGCACGCGGCTCCCGGGCGCGAGGCGGCGCGACCCGAGCCGCTTCCTCCGGCCGGACAGCCCCAGGCTCCGGCCTCCCGCCCTGCGGCCCCGCCAGCGCGGCTTCCGGAGCCGGTAGGCGCGGTGACCCGGGCCCTTCGCAGCGCGCCCGGCCCTCTCTCCTCCAGCCCCGCGCTGGCGTTAGCCCGCAGGCGTCGCACTCGGGCGGGGCGGACGGTCTCTGCGGCCTTCCCCCGCTTCGAGATAACGGCCCTGCCTGCGGCCTTCCCCTAGTCTCCGCGTCCCGCATCAGTCCCGAGCTGAGCACGCCGAGAGCCCCGCGGAGAGGCCGGGCCCCGACGCACCGCCCTCTCGTCCCGAACCCGCTCCGAGCCAGGCCTCTGCCCTGCTCCTGTGGTCGCTCGTGACTTCGGAGGATTTTGGCTGGGCGGCCCTTGCCCTGAGCCCTCACCGGGCTCAGTGCTATTTCTGCACGTGGTGCAGCCCGGACCTCGTGGGCCAGGATCCATGGCAGCCTCCTTCTTGCTTTTTCTTCCTACGCCAGGATCGAGGCGTGCGTGGGGAAGGACTGACACACATCTCGGAGTGGAGAGAGGAGGCGGGGCCCCGGCAACGCAGAGGGGGGCATTTCCGCCCCATCTGTGTTCGGGATGGGCGGGGGTGGAGGACAGACCCCCTACGCACTCCTTAGACCCTCTGGGTTGGCAAGCGCCTGCTAGATTTTCCTTCTCTTCCCCAGTTTTCTCAGCTAGCAGATGCACGTTCTAAAACCCTGTGCCGGGATCCCAACCCGGGGGTTCTGGCCTTCACAAAGGCCTGAAACAGGGCGGCGGGGAGGAGAGTGGAGGGGAAGTTGTTCTGCTTTTCACAAGTGTCTCCGGCACAGATTAATTTTAGCAAGTTTCGCAAAAACAAAGCGGCCCCCTTCTGTGCCTTTAGGTGACTTTTGTGACATTTAGCAGCAAAGAAAACTATTTCCTCTGACATTGAGAGCTAACCACGTGTAATTGGCCCAGAAGTCTGTTGTATTTTGGGGAACTGTTTGCGATATCCCATCTGTTTTCATCTCGCGGTTCAAACGAGTCTGTGTTTACCCTTCTGTCGGGGAAATTGGTTTACATGCACAGCAATTTCGGTGCGACACCGAAATATTCCCTTGAACTAATGCTACGGGTCCGACAGGCTTTGTACTGCTAATAACCCTCCATTACGTCTGTCAGGAGACATTTACACAGCCGCGTGGTCGGTCCCATAAAGGAAATTAAGATCCTAGGCTTATCTTAACTATTTGAAAACCAATTGGTTTCTGGTGATGGCCACAGATGCAGATGCACGGGTTGGCGGAGGTGGCCGAGCAGCCCCGGTCATAATCCTGTCGCAGGAAGGGGGTGGGGGGAAGCCCTGATGCTTTCTGGTTTCTGTGGGGTGGGCTAGGGTGACACTGAGTGACACCCCCTCCCCGCAGCTACTCCTACTGCCCGGAAGGCGCATTTGTGTCTCTTTCCTCCGCACGGCCATCCCGAGCTGTGGGGCTAGTTTCCCGAATGACCGACCGCAAACCCTCAGGGTACTGGCGCGAGCCTGGGTGGGATGGTCTCTGAGCAGTGTCTTTTGCCCATGGAGGATGGGTGGGGACGTAGGCGGCCCAACGGCCATCTCGCCGTTTGGCGGGTGGCAGGGAGATGATTTGGTGCTCCCAGGAGAGCAAATTCTCCCACCCAGGACTGGGGGCATGCGAAGAGCTCAGAGCTGTGGAACATGAAGCGTTGGCCGGTCGCTGCTGGGGTGGCGGGCTCGTTCTGCCGGGGTGGCGGGCTCGTTCTGCCGGCGTGGGGCGCCTGCCCAGGCCCGGTCCCGGGGTGAGGAGCTGCAGCCGCCAGGAGGCTGCGTGGGGGCCTCCGCACACCCGGGAGTGTGCCTGGAGACGCGTCCGGCTGTCCTGGGGCTGAGTAATGGGAGAAATTGCTCTGAAATCCCATCCGCTGCCCTGGCTGCGAGACCCATAATCAGCGCCTGGCATGTGTGCAAATCCTGATTTTGCGGGTGTTACTTAATCCATTCGCGGTGAAAAGCCACAGGTTGGTGGCAGGTTCATCTCCCCCTCCAGGCTTCTTCCAAGTTTGGTCTGGGGAGCAGACCCTGAGCCCCTGTTGGGGTGGGGTGACTGGTTGGGGTGTGTGTCTGATGCTTGGGTTATTAACCCAGCATCCTTGTAGAAATCATCCATTTCTCCTGTGTCTCCTATTAACTTACTCTTCAAAGAGAGGAGAAGTTGGTAGAAGAGAAAACTGTAATAATTTCCACACTGTGTAAAATGTAACCAAGGCTCTTGTGAAGGTGCAAACGGAGCAATATTCAGTTGTTCATTTAAACCTTAGTATTAGACACTGTCACAGCTGTCTGTGGGAAGCCATAAAATCAGTAAATGACTCTTCTGCAAAGGAAGACCCAAATCTTAGCTTTAAGGGTTTGAGAAGTGACCTTTGCTAACTCTGTTGGGGTTGAGGCCTACTTCTAGGTAAATGCAGGAAAACAAAGGTCTAAGGCCAGAACCTGTGTCCCCACAGACAGTGTCCATCTCTTCCAAAGGTGAAAGGAAATCAGCTTCAGCACACCCCCTTCTGCTGGCAAGCCCTGAATTCGTACCCCCCACCATAAACTTCCTACATTATTTGACTTATGTACGCACTGGCAATGAGTAATTTTAAAATTTTTATTTATTTTTTTAATTTTAAAAATGAAAATATTACAGAGGTAAAAGGAGTGAAAATTCCAACCTACCTCACCCCTGAAAGCTCAAAAAGCAAATAATTCAGTAATTCATGACGAAGAATGAGAATTTACATAACTACTAGGGTATAGGTCCGAATTATAAGGGGACAATCTCCCTTTTGAGATCCTTGAGCATTTTATTTTGTGGCAGTTTAAGTACTTGTACTAAAAACAAATCTACGAAGAGTGTGAGAGGACCCCAACTCTAGAAGCTAGTTTTAGTCCACTAGTGAAGGTGGGCCCAAAGGTTTGTCCTGAAAAGGAATGTATTGAGGGATAAGATTCTATTTTGTATTCATGGTCAGCATAGCCACGAAGCCACAAAGAAAAGACTACAGAATTATCTCAGAGTAGGGTGCTCATGTACTCTGGGCAATCACAGAAATGGGGTTTTGTTTTTTCAGTTTAACAGGGTTTCTCGTAGTGGCTGACTTTGCTGTACTGTCATTCCTGATGTTTTCTTTTGTTCTTCTTGCCTATCTAGTACAACTGACAAAAAATTACACTGAAGAGACTCCTCCCACAATTTGTTTTTGAGGGGCTGCTGCTGCTTAGCCCTGTATTAGCAATAATAAAGGCCACAGAATGTTTTGTGCCCTTTGGGAGCCTTTACTTTGCTTAGGGAGAAGAACCTTAGAAAACTTGGGATATCCATATCCATTAAGGGGTAGGAAGGGCTGGCCTAGTATTGCTGAGGGATCAGAATGAGAAAGCCACTGGCTTTCCAAGACCCAAGTGATGTTTAGGTCATGTCAGAGAAGAAACTAGAAGAGGAGAAGAAGTCAGTAGCCAGATGGGGCCTGGCTCAGCTTTGTTCTTCTTTTCCTGCCCCTTCTGCTTTTGGAGTGGGCACCAGAAAATGACTGAAGGGCAAATCTGGAATTTCATGTATATGTCTGTGTGTTTGGAGGGGTGCAGTGGGGGAGGGAAAGGCCAAATACATTGTCTGATCATTCTCTACCTGTGGTGAGGTCAGGGAGCTCCCTTTTCTGGCTGTGGACCCAGAGCTACTTGCCTTGCTATTTGCATCAACATGATGCCTAACTGTAATCTCGAGAAAGTAAACTAACAGGATTATGAACTAAAGAGTCATGCAGGTTTTTTTCCTGGGAGGAACTTAACAGCTGTTCTAAGACAAACATTCCCCATAAGACTGCCCCCATCACAGAATGAATATAAAGGACCTAATTACTTGCAAGTAATTTATAGAAAGCACTTGCAATTGTGTATGTGATTAGAAGGAATAACCACAGTGGAATCGCGGCTGCATTTTTAATCGATTTTGAGACTGCTTTTACCTGGTCCGTGTTTGAAAGCAAAAGAATTCTTTCTGCTTGAGAAACTTGTTTGATTCTGTTACTCCACATGCATTCGGCAGAGTTAAAAACAAATTCAGATACAGTTGCTGTTTTGATTCTGCCTGCCCTCTCCCCACACCTCCCTAAAACATACACTTTGGTTTGATTTTTTTCAGACCACACACACACACAGAGAACTGAAAGTTCCATAAGTGATCAGAAGCTTATCAGTTCTATAGTTGGCGGAAGCCTTGCCCTTTGACCACCTGCCTCTTCCTAGTATTGCACTATGGCAAGAGTTTCCCCTGCCACTAATAATGTGGAATGCAGTAGGACGACTCTCGTGCCCCATTTGCTCTGGCATTTAAAACAAAGCTAGTTTAAGTTCAGCTGGTCTGAAGCCTGATTTCTTTAGGTCCTGCCCAAGGTCTATAAGTGTAATCATCCATATGGAGCTGCGCCACTGACTCTGCCCAGCTCCTGCGCTAGTAGACCGAGGCCCAGGCCAGGGTCAGCATCATTGTTTGGGGAACCTTGAAAAGCCTGGAGGAGCCCTGCAAGTGTGAAGCACCCCCACATTCACTTTCCTGTCTCCCTCTCCCATGGAGTGCCAAAAGACCTGCCTGACCCTAAAATATTGAAAGTAAAATACCCATTTAATAGGCTTTTGTCAATGTGTAAATGGTTGAATTTTTGCCCATTAATGAATTATTAAGCACTTAATTTTTATTTCCTCCATATATATTCACTTAGTCATTGAAATTTTGCCCAGCACACGGAGCACTTGGCAACCAGTTTCTTCTCTTCTGGAAAACTACTTTTGTATTTTCAGGGATGACCAGGGAGACAAGGATTAAGTTTATGTGCAGTCAGTGAAGCCCTCAACTGGTAAAGGCCATGCTCTTGGCAGAGTAGTGGGTGCATGGATGGGTGGAAGCAGGGGATGGGGAGAAGGAGATAGAGGGGGTGGGCAGATGATCCAGAAGTTCTAGCTTTTGAATTTTCTTAGCAGGCTCTGGCCATAATCTCTTATGCCAGTAGGACTTCAGCTTTGGTAAAGGTCATAGCTATTAGATGGGAGAACAAAAGGACCATTTCTCTTAAAAGCAACTTAAAAAGATGGGACGCCTGGGTGGCTCAGTTGGTTAAGCAGCTGCCTTCGGCTCAGGTCATGATTCCAGCGTCCTGGGATCAAGTCCCGCATCGGGCTCCTTGCTCAGCAGGAGCCTGCTTCTCCCTCTGCCTCTGCCTGCCATTCTGTCTGCCTGTGCTTGCTCTCTCTCCCTCTCTCTCTGACAAATAAATAAAATCTTAAAAAAAAAAAAAACTTAAAAAGAAAAATTGTCATGCATGGTTTGATTCTAGCAAAACAATGATTATATACCAATAAGACATAACATTACAGTTATCCCTAGTACATGTATCCTTCATTTTTTCTATCTGTATTTCTTCCATCTAAATACAAAAATAAAAAATACAAAGTCAGCATTTACCGTTTGTCATATTATTCACATATATTTATTTTTTGTTGTTGTTCCTTAAAATGTACGATTTTTTTTTCCCCCATGGACTTCTTTTTAGGCACAAAACCCAGATTCTGCAAAACACTTCCAGTTGTTTTTTTAGCTGAGCTAGCTTTGCCCATTTTACTAACTGTGCTTTTATACATTTATTTATTTTTGTGATTTATAAAAATGTCCTCATCATTTTAATAGTCACCCCTGGGTGCATGGGCAATGGTTTAGAAAACTTCCAAAATATGGTAATACCACTATAGCAAAGCACCATACAGCAACAAAAACACAAACCCACTGAACATTAGCCCAGAACAACATTCCTCCAACTGTCTGGGGAAAATAAACCAAAAAAAGCTATCTTTCATCATGCCTGAAAGGTCAGCTAACCAGGGCTCTCAGGAGAACAAGAGGAATGGTACTTTACGGAGGAGGTCCCCTCAGGGAAGACCCTCGGCTTCCAGCTCCCCAGAAATGCACTCACTCCAGGGTGGGGTATGGAGACAGATCTCATCTGGGAAAGAGAGGTGAAAGGCGTGTCACCATGTGGAGGCTGCCCCATCTTGTGTGGACATCTGGGATGCAGGAGAGAATACATTGAAGGTGGTCCATTTGAGCTACTCATTTCTCTTATCCCATAAACTGAGGGCAGGGTTCTGGTTCTTTGTTTCTCTATCTCTTTATTTATTTATTTCTAGTTGCTGTTGTTGCTTATAAAGGGCTGAAGGAAAGATGGATTTGTGTTCAGCATCATGATATAGACAGGGCTTTGGCGGCCTGGGGCTGTGCTTTTTACTGGATGTATGATCTTGGGCAAGTCACAGAGCTTTGTTTGAATCTTCAGTCTTTTCCCCTCTAAAATCAGAGATAACAATGGCTGCTTCCCCAAGTTGCTGTGAGAAGTAAATGCATTAAGGCATGCGAAAGCACTGATTTCATATATTGAAAGTGCTCTGTAAATGACTGTCCTGCTGTCTGGAGTTTTTCTTGCATCTGAATCAGCAGAAAACAATTGTCTATACTCCCTCTTTGTCTTTACGTGGGTATACACAGCCTTTACCAGCAGCAGATCAGATCCAAGTGAATGCCTGAAAAACCAGGAGAGCCTGGTCTGAGGGTGGAGCCCCCATCGGCACCCCATCTAACAGCCCAGGGCCACACAAATAAACCCGTAGTCACTCCAGAGTATAACAGGGCTCCTGGCCGACTTTGGTGTTAGAGCAAGTGTAATGGGACAAAAGGGTAGAGGGGACATGATATATTCAGTTGAACTTTGTCAGCCATGTCAGAAGGTAGAATGGAGTGCTGGTTATAAGCAGGGACATCTGGAGCCTGCTTAGAACATTGCTTACTCTATGGGTCCTGGTATTTTCAAGAAGCAGCAGAGATTCGAGCTAAAACTTGTGGCTCGGAATGAACTGCCAGTGTCTGCTTTCGCCACTCACTGACCAGATGACCTTGGGAAGTTCCTGCACCACAGTGCCTCAGTTTCTTCATCTGTAAAATGGGGGATGGCAATAACACCTGTTTCCTAGGGTGGCGGTTGTTGTGGTTAAATGAGTTCATAAATGTCGATTGATTAGAACAGTGTCTGGCATGTAGCACATGTTTGCTGTTATTATTGTTTTTTTTTTTAAAAAGATTTTATTTATTTATTGGACAGACAGAGATCATAAGTAGGCAGAGAGGCAGGCAGAGAGAGGAGGAAGCAGGCTCCCCGCTGAGCAGAGAGCCCGATGTGGGGCTCCATCCCAGGACCCTGGGACCATGACCTGAGCTGAAGGCAGAGGCTTTAACCCACTGAGCCACCCAGGTGCCCCATTATTGTTGTTTTTATAGACAAGCTCCCCCACCACTTTCCCTCCAGCTCAATAAAAGCATATTTCCCCCCAGCCAGCCTGGAGGGGAAGACTGTTCATCACCCAGAAATCTTTCTAGGACCAGTGTGGCTGGTCATGTCTACATCATCGCAAGGTTGTTCTTTTACAGTCCGCTACGGGGGAGACCCATTTACACCTCCCAGCAGGCAATCCCATCCCACAATGTCCCTGCCTTTGCAGATAGTGCCCACTTGTCCCTTGTGGCTTTTCTCCACCTTCAACTCTTCTGCTTGTGTTTTTCCTCTTCCTTCTGGTTTTTGAGTATGACCAAGGTTTCTTTTGAGTTCTGTCAACCATCAGGGGCCCTTGCACTGATCAGAACAGGGCTGCTGTTGGTCCGGATGAATGAATAGGTGGGTAGGTGGGCTCGATGGACAGTGTTTGATTGCTGATTTTTATGAAATCAATAGGAAATGAAAAATGGAGTATCAGAAAAATTAAATGTCCTGTTGCTTTTAAATTATTCTGATAATTTCATTCTTTATGCTGCCATACATCCAGAATGATACCAGTGTTATTTTAAGAGATGGCAAATAAATATGAATCCCGTTCCAAAACATCGCAGGACTCTGCAGTTTCCTCTGAGAATTTCTTGCCTTTTGAGGGTGGCCTTAAATTCCACAGTGGGAGGAGCATCCCTGAGCAGGCCACCTCCGTGAGCAGTCTGCCATTCAGACAAGGACTTAAGGCGTTCCTTCAGGAACGCCATAGTGGAATGAGTTGGGCATGTCATTTAAAAAATAGGTATATATTTTTTATTTATGTATTTGACAGAGACAGACATAGTGAGAGAGGGAACACAAGCAGGGTGAGTGGGAGAGGGAGAAGCAGGCTTCCTGCTGAGCAGGGGGCTGGATGTAGGGCTTGATCCCTGGCCCCTGGGATCATGATGACATGAGCCAAAGGCAGATGCTGAACGACTGAGCCACCCAGGAACCCCCAAAGGCATGCCACTTTAGAACGAGCTCTGAATCTCCAGATTGTGAGCAATTTAATTCATACTCTTTGCCTAGCTTTGCCATTGACATTTATAAGCCAAGAGTGTTGCTGCCAACACAAGTTTTGAGTAGATTGTGGTATAAACAGATTTCCTCTTTACACATTCTAATCAGCGCAGAAGGACTGTTTTTATTGAAACCGTATCTCAGCTTAAACTTCTCCACACGTGTAGGCACACGTGTACAGAGTTTAAATTGCATTTATGGTTGGTAAATGTTCTAATTATGGGGCTGTGTGTGCTCAGAGAGGAAAATTAAATCAGCAAACATGGGAGGCCAGGATGCCCTTCCTCTCAGGATCGGGTCCTTTATGGTTTTAGGTTTTGAGAAATCAAGGCCGTGAAATGGTGGGTGACAATCCAGGCGGACATTTGTCTCCTGGCTGATTTACAATGTTACCTACAGATTCTTTTCCCCCTCCTTGATGAGGTGAAGTTTGATTCCCCATTGCCTGCTTTGTCCTAACACATCACAGAGAAATTTCCAATAAGCAGTTCTTCTAGATAACATCCTGGGCCTCCTTTTCCATATGAAAATATGTGGAATGCTTCAATAAAAAGGTTATGTAATTGACATTGTGCCCATCAGCCCCATCCCATGCTGCTCATGCCATAGTAGCAATGAATGCGTTGCTGTTCACTAAGCAGTGCCCAGAAGCCTTTGGAACTCATCTAAGAGGAAGTGTCAACATCCTTCCCAGCACCACTGAAGAATGCCGCTCGGCTGCAACAGAGCCCTGGGTGCTCAAGGGTTTTGAAAGTAGCAGCTGCTGTTACGGAGCTAGCTCAAGGAGCATTGGAATTTGCAAAAATGGGCAAAATATGCATCCGAGGACATGTAGAGCACAAACTCGCCAGGTCGACCCAACCACAGTCATTTTGCTGCTGCAGGCAAAATGCCTTCCTGGTATAGGTTTGAGTTGACTGATTACTGAGGGAAATTTTTGTCTTGCCCACACTCCTGGATTATTCAGCTTTCTTTTTAACATACCACCCAGCCCTCCTCCATGCAGACTGTGTGATGTAGACCTGGCACCCTTAACTGAATAATCTCTTTGCTGACAGCTGGAAAGTAAAGGCATCTGTGACAGTCCGGACGGGGTGCCTCAGGTTGGTTCCAGATGTCAAGCTGATTAATGTTGGAGTTGGGGCTGCTAGCAGATCCCCCGGAAACAACCCTGGTGGTTGTGGCTTCAGCGGGTAAAGATGTATATGCGTAAGATACTGAGCAGATGCCCGTTCTTCCGTATCAGTTTAGGAGAATGCCCCCAAAATTGTGAACTCCCCCAGGGTGTAAACCCTGATACACACCTTTTTTTCTGGCATTTTTCATGTTTCCTAAAACAGGGAGTTTGTTCCCTTATATTAACATCAGTATTTCCAGGCTGAGAAGTCCAACCCAGAAAGGCACCAGTGGAAAAGCCCAGTACACAGTTAGGACGTTTGTGATGATAAAACAGCCCATTTCTGTCATATTTCTGATTTTCCAAAGCAGCGTCATTTTCACTGCTTTTCTCTCTGTTGTCTTCAATCACCATAAGGCTGAGAAAGGTGTGATTGTGTAAGTGACCCAGGGTTCGTGTTCTGGAGCGCTCTGTGGACATAAGGAGCCGGTGCCATCCCCACCACCATGGGCCCCCGTGAGATGGGTGGATGGCCTCTTCAGCGCCAGGCAGTTTGATCAGCGAAAGAACTGCCCACTCAGCACCCACCACCTGGCCTGTTCTCCTGTCTAAGTGAGGTTCCCCATTCCAGCAGCCACAGCAGTGCCCCCAGCCTACTGGATCAGAGCCTCTGGGAATGAGGCCCAGCAATCTCAGGTGTCCTTCAGTGATTCCAGTGCACCCTGAAGGGGGAGAGAACCGCTGGCCTGGGCCAGTAGTAAGAACTATGCATTTCCTGACCCTCGGGGCCCAGGGTGCTTACAAGGCAGCCCCACAAACAGTGTGCAAAATTGCATGAAGCTGACTGGAAATCGTACTCTTCATGTTACTTTTTAAAAATTACATATTTCATTATAGGTGGCTGATAAGTGAAAGTTGGGAAAGGAAAGTGGCTTAAACATTTTTTTACATTTCAGAGCATCTGGGTGGCTCAGTTGGCTGAGCATCTGCTTTGGCTCAGGTCCCGATCTCAGGGCCTTGGGATCGAACCCCATGTCAGGCTCCCTGTTCAGCGGGAAGTCTGCTTCTCCCTCTCCCTCTGCTCCCTGCTTGTGCTCTCTCTCCCTCTCTCTCTCAAATAAATAAAATCTTAAAATTTTTTTTTTAAAGATTTTATTTATTTATTTGACAGAGAGAGAGATCACAAGTAGACAGAGAGGCAGGCAGAGAGAGAGAGAGAGGGAAGCAGGCTCCCCGCCGAGCAGAGAGCCTGATGCGGGGCTCGATCCCAGGACCCGGAGATCATGACCTGAGCCGAAGGCAGCGGCTTAACCCACTGAGCCACCCAGGCGCCCCAAATCTTAAAAATTTTTATCACATTTATTATTATTTTTTAGGAAATGTATTATTAATCAGTGCTATTTGGTATTTTGTCCTTCATGCCGCCGCTCATTTATTCATTTATCAGTTATTACATGCTCTATGCTTGATACTGGGAGATCCAAAGAAGGTAATGTCCCTATTCTCAAGATAATTATAGGCTCATGAACAGATTATTGCAATACAGCATAAGCAGACTTAACCAGTACTGTAATAGAAAGAAATCTGAAGAACTTGGGGAAGTAATCTTCAGGCTAGGCCATATGGCTTCTAGGCTTTGTAGATAAGCTTGGACAGATGGATCAGGGGAGGTGGGATGGCAGGGTGGAAACGGCTGCGGTTTCTCAGGTGGAAACCTACTCCTTCCTCTTCATTCCCCAACCACCTATCCAAAAGAAACAGGAGAACAGGAGCCCACCTTTGGACTCTGGGTTTGCCCTCCTCTTGGGATCTTCTGCCTTTTTTCTGGGCAATAGTTTTTTTTTTTTTTTTTTGATAATAACATTTCTGATTATGAGAAGCACTGATAGAACGTTTGAGACAGGCTCACAGAGACTCTGCATTAGTAAGAACTTGAAAATAAGATTCTTGGCATACTTTTATACACCTGCCTCATCTCTTACTATAATGGGCAGTTATTTAAAGGGCACTCTCCCTTTAACCGGGGACTTGAGACCAAATGCAATGTTGTCTTGATTCCAAGTCTGTTTGGAGAACATTTCCGTTTTATTCCAGCACAATGACTTTTGAAAACATGTAGGTTTAATTTCAGCGGAACTATTTCACAGGTCTTTATCTTTAAAAAAAAAAAAAATTCACGATTGTGTGGTTTCTGTTTCAGAAAAAAAATTCTCCGGGTTAATTTTGCTTTCAGGTTACAGTGAGGTTGGTCCTCGTTTGTCAGATTTCTGGTTCTAGAACCCCAGGCCTAAGCAAATGATGGGCTTCCTCTCAAGTTTGCTTTGTGTCTGTCTGTAATTACACTTCAGAATGCCTGTGTAGGCCCAGTACCCCCTCAGAACTAAAAGGAGAGGGAAGGGGAGGGGCAGGGCAGAGACGCTGATACAAGGAAACTTTATATGTAACAACTGAAACTTATACCAAGAACATCAGCGATTGCTTACTCAATCCGGGAGGGGGTGCTTCTGGTTCTAAATGAGGTGTTAGTGTTTGTGGGGTGATAACCTTGTCCCACTGAATTATGATGAGAAAACAACCCAGTTGCCTACAGAGCCAAAAACAAACCTCAGAACTGCTTAACTCATCCGTCAAACAAATTGTATTTTAGGAAATGCAGGACAGAGAAAAATGCAGAAAAGAAAAGGAGATTTATTTATTTGTACAAAAGTAGAATGACAGGGGTTTGAGTGGATCCAAATAGCATTTAGGGAGAAAAAAATGTGATTCATTGCCAGCTATTAAATCTTGTTTATCCTTCTTTAAACTAACCAGAAACACATTTGGGGAAAACACTAGTGAACAGTTGAAGAAGCATTGGAAGCCTCCTAGTGGTACTGTCTCTGCCTTCCCTGCTTTCCCAAGAGGAGGACAAGGGTATGAAGCAAGTGACCGGTACTTCAAGAAACTAGGGCAAGGGAAGAATTTCCAGTCCCGCCTGTGAAGCTCACCCTTAGACTCAGAGGGAATTCCTTCAGTTTCCTCAAAGAAGGATGCTTACCTTAGAGCAGCAGCAGACGATCCATGTTTACCAGGTAGTTTCAGTTTTATACCCCAAAACCTTACTCTAAGACAATCAGTAACCAAGTGATGTGTCCCTTCAAAAGGCACCATTTCCCCAAGAGCTAGTCCTCATCATAGTATCTCCCAGACCAACAGCTGATAGTGCCAGGGCCGACTCCAGACACAGCTCTGGGACTGAATGCTTCAGAGCACTTGGCAAGGACCTGAAAAATTTGCTAAAATCCCGGTGTCTGGTAGAAGAAAGCCCTCCAACCCGCATTGTGCTCTGGCAGTCCCTTCCAGGCTGGTCCTGTGCTCTTCCCTCTGAGGGCCCACGAGGGAGAAGCCTCATATAATATATGGGTCCTCAATGCCTTTAAAATTAGAAGAGGCTATACCTACCATAGACCAAAGGGTTCACTTGATTTAATTAATTACAAAAATATATGCTTTTCTGAAAGAGGGCACTAGCATCTTTTTGCTTTCCAAGCAAATAATTCCAAAAGGATTATCTAGAGTTTGTGGTTTCAGTAGTGTCTACAGAGGGAACTGTCTGCTGAGGTTAAGGCCACAGGGAAAGGTCCAAGTAGACTCATTAGATTCACAGAACTACTCTCCCCTCTCTCCCTCCCACCAGGATGGTCTAGGCAGAAGGAATACAGTCTGATGCCTTTCTGGCCTCAGAGCACTCAGTGAGGCTAAGTGATCTTGGCCTGTGTTGGCGTCTGTCCTTTATTCCCTGAAATCTTCAACTTTTCACTTGTGCCCTACATATCAGATTCCTTCACATATTTCCATTAATATTATAAATTCTTTGAGGACAGAACTGTGTTTTAATCACTTTTGTATCCCTTTCTCTTAGCAGAGTGCTCACCATGTAGACTCAGGCACGGAGACGCGGTGGTTAGAATGGATAGGACGGTTTTACCTGCCAGCGTTGTGAGCCTCCCAGGCTAGATTTGTGCAGATTGAAGGTGCAGATGAAGGCATATCCCCCTGCCCCACCGCCCAGAGAGCTACCTTAATCCCTAGTATTACCTAGTATTACAAAGACTCTGCTCTTTTCATTTTAATTAATGCTACAAATAGCATTTCAATGGTCACTACTGCCACCATGAAAAACCAGCCTCCTCACCATCCTGTGGGTTTCCTCTGCATCTGCACTCTTAGGGTAACAATCTACTTGAACTATTGTGGGATTTATTTGATGAGAGGAACTTAAATAGCCT
The DNA here is from genome assembly GCF_902655055.1 of Lutra lutra. Classification (NCBI taxonomy): domain Eukaryota; kingdom Metazoa; phylum Chordata; class Mammalia; order Carnivora; family Mustelidae; genus Lutra; species Lutra lutra. The sequence continues at coordinate 100,964,267 of NC_062282.1, read as the reverse complement.
GAGAGGTCAGAGGAGACACTCTTCAATTAGAAGAAAGGTGCCTTCCATTCTGGCCATCTGTTTGCAGAGGGAAGGGAGAGGAAGGCACAGAAAAGCATCATGCTATTTCAGAAATGTCATAGTGTGTGTTCTTCCAGGAGGTGCCGGGAGCATCATTAAACCCCTCTTGTCTCAGGAGGAACATTTGGGCACGAGATGGACCAAGGCAGAGCATTAACAGGGGTTTTCTGACTCTTATGGCAGATCTTCCCTTTATCACTGATAAAGGGAAGAAAGTCTTTTTTTCTTTTTTGAATTTTATTTATTTGAGAGGGAGAGTATGAGTGGGGGAAGGGGGCAGCAAAGGGAGACGGAGAAGCAGACTCTCCACTAAGCAGAAACCCCAATGTGGGGCTCAATCCCAGGACCCCGAGATCATGACCTGAGCCCAAGGCAGACGCTTAACCGACTGAGCCACCCAGATGCCTCTGTGCTACCTTTTTTTTTTTTTTTAAAGATTTTATGAGAGAGAGACAGAGAGCGCGCACGTGCACACACACGCAGGCAGGGCAGGGTGGGGGTGGGGTAGAGGGAGGAGCAGAGGGAATAAGGACTTTTAAAAGTAACTAACATTCCCAGGTGCTGTACACTGAATGTTTTTGTCCCCATTCCACGCCCCGCCCCCCATATCTGTGGGTTGAAACCTAATGCTTGGCGTGATGGCATTTGGAGGTCAGGCCTTTGGGAAGTGATCGGGTCATGGGGATGGGAGCCATGAGTAGGATCAATGCCCTTGAAACAAACTATAGAAATGATCTCTGAAAGTATAGTCTTGGAAAAATGCCCTTCTAAAAGAGACCAAAGAGAGCTTCCTCTGCCATGTGAGGTCACAGTGAGTAAAGGGCAGACTGCGATCCGGGAGAGGGCTGTCACCAGAACCTAACCATGCTGACACCCTGACCTCAGGCTTTCAGCTTCCAGAAATGTGGGAAATAAATTTCTGTTGTTTATAAGCCACACAGTCTGTGACAGTTTGTTATAGCCACCCAACTAAGACATTAAGCACCTTAAAAAAGCTAATCAATTCTTTGCACCTATTCACTTGACTGCCTGACCCACGTTTTGGTGCTTCTGGGAAGAGCATTAGTGGATGGAATATGGCTGGGACAGCAGGCTCCAGAGAGGAGCTGGTCTGACAGCAGGAGGCAATGGATGTTCCCTGCAAGGGTCCTCTGACTCTGACCTGGCTCCCTTTGCCACATCACCTTCTACTTCCACTTTTCAGGGAGTAACTTTGCTTGCCATCATATTCCTGCAGGCACCAAAGCTCACCTTACACTATCACATCACATGGCATCTCTGCATCGAGAGCTTCGTATCCAGGAGGGTGGCAGCAAGAACAGTACTGTTGCCGTTTCGCCCCACGCCCCTCACTGAGGTTAAGAGTTTCAAGAAGCAAGGGAGTCTGTGACCCAGCCATTGCACTCCGAGGTATATATCCAAGAGAACTGAAAACATATCTTCACATAAAAACCCACACACAAATGTTCACAGCAACACTATTCATAGTAGCCCAGAAGTGGAAGCCATCCATATGTTCATCAAGGGATGAATGGATCAATGAAGGTGGTACGTCTACACACAGGAATAGTATTCAGTTACAAAAAGAGTAAGCGCTGACACGTGCTCTAACATGGGTGAACCTTAGGAACATTTGAAGAAGAAAGAAGCCAGGCACAAAAGGCCACATACTGTATGGTTCCGCTCAGAGGAAATACCCAGAATAGGCAAATCCATAGAGTCCAAAAGCAGATTTGTGATTCCTTAGAGCTGGAGGAAGGGAGAATGGGGAGTGACAGCTAATGGGTGTGGGATTTCTTTTTGGGGTGACGGAACTGTTCTGGATTAGAGAGTGGTGATGGTTCCTCAACATGGTGAATATACAAAAACTCACTGAACTGTACACTTAAAAATGGTGGAATTTATCTCAATTTAAAAAATGCAAGTAAAAAAAAAAGCAGCAATGAACTCATGTCTTCAGAAAGCAACAGCTGCCTTTCCTTCTCTCTTCCCTCCCTGAGCCAAGTAGGAACCTTATTCAAATATTTATACACCCCAGACCTGTGGTTTGGACTGATCCTTTGGCTCTTTAGTCCTTTCTGCTACCTTCCAGCCACAGAGCTGCACTTCAGTGTCCCTCCATTGAGACTCCAATACGTATTCAGGTCTGAATATTCCTTTTTGTGTCCACACTATGCACTTGGTCTTTGGGGCTCGGTTGGTCTAGACCAAGATCTTAAATCACCACTGCGTCTCTGGGAACACAGCTCCTGTGAGCCACTTCCTATGGATCCTGGATTTCCTAATAGCTGGAAAGCATCAGGGAGGCTGGCTGAAGGCACTGGATGATAAATGAGGCTCAGCAAAATGCCAGCTTGAACCATCTGCTTTTGTTTGCTTGTTTGTTTTGTGTTGTGTTTTGCTGCTGTCATTCCTGCTCACGGTCATAAGCCAAAGCCTTGGGGTAAAGAGATGCCTCTATCCTGGGGATCCAAGCACCATCCTCAGGCCACTGGTGTGGAGTCCACATATCCAGTCTAGCTACAAGTGTGAGGATTTCTCAGGGTATAAACCTCATCGAAGTGTCAACTCAGACACTCACTGTGACCACTCTCTGAGGTCCCCTGGCTGCAAGCCTCCTCTTCCCGCCTGCCCACCTCTCACCCATGACTTTGTGCTCTGCTCTCTGCCTGAAGGAACTTTCCTGCCTGCTGCTGCTGACTCAATCTGGGCATTCCCAATCCTCAGTTATCTTTTGCCCATTTCACATAAGCACATCCAAGAGCAGGACACTGAAGGACAGATAAAATGGGAAGATTTTTAGAATATTCGTTCTGGGAGGAAGAGGGAAATCACAGCCCGCCAAAGGCTTGCAAGCATGCATGCTGAAATGTGGTGCAACTTGAGTAGTGCTTTCTCAACTGGACCCAGATAAAAACACGGGCTCTGGATTTACTTTTTTTTTTTTTAAGATTTTATTTATTTATTCATGAGCAACAGAGAGAGAGGCAGAGGCAGATGGAGAAGCAGGCTCTCTGAAGAGCAGGGAGCCCGATGCGGGACTCGATCCCAGGATCCTGGGGTCATGACCTGAGCCGAAGGCAGATGCTTAACCAACTGAGCCATCCCCTGGATTTACTTTTTTTAATTGGCAAATAGAGCCCAGAATGGTTAAGTGGGTGAAAAATATTCCAGTGATTCACATCAGAACACTGCCATTGCGTGGACCACAAGGAGGTCAGGAGAGTAGACCTGGCCACCTATCAGCACAAATAATGGAAACAGAACCCTCATGATTAGTAGCTTACTGAGCTAACTCCTGCAGACTGAAGAGAAGGTGTTCATAGGGTCAGAAGTATGTTTTCCTCATTTCGTGAGTGGGTTAGTCACAGTGCTGTGATGTAAGCAACAGGCAGAGATTCTTGATGACTCAAGAGAAGGGGAATTTATTTGTGGCTCTCTGCTGTTCACAGACTGACAGGGAGGCTGAAGATCTAGGCTGGGAGGGAAGTCAACACAAGACTGCTCCAGAGTGAGGAAGCCTGCTGTCTGGGAATGATGCCACAGCTGTCAACAGTCAGGATAAGGCCAAGCCGCCATGCTTGGGTCACTCAAGAATCAAAGTCTTGAGAAGAGGCATCCAATTGGTTGAGTTTTTAAGATGATGAGAAAAGCAGTATCTAGTCTCTCAGCTTCTGTGACAGGAAGTGGCAGTCCCCCCAAAACTACACACAGGGAAAAGAAGTCTTTCCACCAAAAGAGATCAGAGTGCTAAATAGGAAAAAGGAACAGATGCTAGGTAAACAAAAACCAACCATCATTTCTCTCATTTGAATGACAGAAGATCACTTGAAACAAACTGAATTGAACAAGAGCTTCTCTCTGAAGGAGGGTGTCCAGTTATTTGTAGTGAAAGGATTGTGTGTTTACAGCGAGACTTTAATTTTATGGGGATGCTGTGCCAAGTCACGTCATGACTTCAGGGAACTGGGGAGAACCGGGAACGGGGGCAAGGGCCAAGGCACAGTCACCAGGAGGAGGAAGCAGCCAGTGCTCACTCTCTGGGAAATGCCTCCTCCTCACGGGGAGGAGGGTATCTGTATGGATATCTGTATGGAAGAAACAGCTTGCTCTTTCCCCTACTGGTTTCTCTGATGATTAGGGCAGCCTTTCAGCCGTGCAGAGGAGGTCAGCAAGGTTCTAGGAGAAGGGAAGGCTGGTCGTCTCTATAACATTCGGCACGTTTTTGTGGTGGCAGTAGGTAATCCATTATGATTCTTGGTGGCTACCCTACAGATAACATTCTCCATGCCTCTTTGCATGTAATCTTAGCAATAAAGTGTTTGGCCAATATTTAATTGATTATTGAGAATTATGAGTAATAGCAGCTGTGTTTGCTGGAGAGCTTCTGGGGAAAGATAATTGGAAACATCTTACATTTCCTGGCCATGAAACAATTGTCATGTTAGTTTTTAAGGAATTCCTCTAAAAATTAGGGTTGAGTCTTTTTTTAAAAAAGAAATTTCTAAAATAAAGACCATAATGTAACACTAAAATTAATGATCTGCGGGAACAACAGAGAAATCAGTTTGTGAGTAAAGTGGTACGTAAGGAAAAATGAAAACATAAGAGTTGTTGTTATGATTACGCACCTTTACCTCTGAAAAAGGCTTTGGCTTTAAGGAATAGGCTTGTTGAATATAGGCCAGCTGTGCAGGTTTCCCTCCTATTCTCTGGCTTCTTTTTTTTTTTTTTTTTTTATTCTCTGGCTTCTTAATACAAGAATCATGCATTTTAATACAAGTTTATAAAATATTCTAAAAATATTTGAAGTCTGCATCGGTACAAACAGGATTGAAGTGGCACTGAGCCAATTATTTGCTTCATGTACAATATAGCTTCTTTTAAAAAACAGCAAAGTGTAGAAGTATTTCTCTGTCTTAGACAACTCAATCTTTTATTTTTTTTTATTTATTTTTTTTTAAAGATTTTATTTATTTATTTGACAGAGAGAGATCACAAGCAGGCAGAGAGGCAGGCAGAGAGAGAGGAGGAAGCAGGCTCCCCGCTGAGCAGAGAGCCCGATGCGGGGCTCGATCCCAGGACCCTGAGATCATGACCTGAGCCGAAGGCAGCGGCTTAACCCACTGAGCCACCCAGGTGCCCCCTCAATCTTTTAATTATGAATCTCTAGACACAGCCCAGGATAGATTCTTTGTAAAATCACACATTAAAGGAGAGTCAATATTATGCCTATAACCTAATATTCCTCTAGGATAGATTCATGGGGAAATACTTTCACATCTCTTTTAGTACATGATTCTTACCTTTTCTCAAGTTTTAACGTAAGGGCATAAGAATCACAGCATTTTGGTATGGTACAAAGGATCATTGGCTGACAGTGGTACCAGTTAGGATGCTATTGCAATAATTTGAGCAAGAGAAGTGAGTAGTTGGACTGTGAATAATTTTTTAAAAAGATTTTATTTATGGGGCACCTTGGTGGCTCAGTTGGTTAAGCATCTGCATTCGGCTCAGGTCATGATCCCAGGGTCCTAGGATACAGCCCCGGTTCAGGCTCCCTGCTCTGCAGGGAGTCAGCTGCTCCCTCTCCTGCTCCCCCTGCTTATGCTCTCTCTCTATCTCTGTCAAATAAATAAATAAAATAAAATAAAATCTTTTTTTATAAAGAAAGGCTTTCTTTATAAAAAAAGATTTTATTTATTTATTTGAGATAGAGAGTGGGAGTGAAAGAGAGAGCACAAGCAAGGGGAGGGGCAGAGGGAGAGGCAGACTCCCCAGGTCAGGCAGATACACAGTGGCCAGAGAGGGAAATGGACAACCAAGGCAGAGTGGTGTCCCAATAGTTCAATAGCTGTTCAAGAAGAAAGGGGTAATCACCCCTGTCAATTGCTCCTGAAAGGTTGAGAAAGATAAAAATTGAGGAATAAGGCAACCAACTGTCCTGATTTGCCCAGGACTTTCCCTGTTTTAGCACTGAAAGTCCTGTGTTCTAAGAAATTGCTTAATCTCAAGCAAACTGGCTTGGCTGGTCATCCTACCAATAAGAAATAGCCATTGGGCTTATTGGTCATGAATAATAAGGTGAGAAAAGTTTGTGTGGAATAGTGGGGACAAAAACCCTAAGCAGAGTGGATTGGTTTTAAGAGAAAAGAGGTGAATTATCGTCACATAATATATATTTCAATACTGTTACACATTGATTCTTACATATTATTAAAGTTATGTAAGAACATTCTTCATTTTTTAAACAGATGCATTCTAAAGTATTTAAGAATGAGATGTCATGTTATCTGTGACTTGCTTTAAAATATTTCAGCAAGGAATGAAACAAATAACTATCACATTTGGAATTACTTAATTTGGGGTTCATTATAATATTCTTTATTTTATGTATGATTGAAAGCTTTCGTAATAAAAGGTGTTTCTAAATTAAAGAAGGTGAATGGGAAAAAAAGAACTAGTGGCAGCAGGCATACAACAAATCTTTTCAGGCATTTTGCCATAAAGGATAGTAAGAAATGAGCAGTATTGGATTGGTCTCTGGGATTTGTTTTTGTTTTGTTTTGTGATGGGAGAAGTTTCAGTACATTTGGAAGCTGATATAGGAACATAGTTGAGGCAGGTAGGGCAAGGAAGTACAGGGGTGCTCACCTTGAGTGGGGAGAAGGGAAGCAGCTGATGGCATGCAGGTGGAGGGCTTGGCAATGATGGTGCTGAGCTTGTCCACGGTCAAAGGGGAAGGCAGAGAGAGTAGACACAGGTGCAGATAGAGTAAGTGGGCTGGTGGGAGAGGTGCAGTTGTCTTCTGATGGCTTTGGTTATTGCAGTAAGGAAGGAGGCAAGGTCAAAGTTTGAGGGGGACTTAGAAGGTTAAGGAGCGAGGAAGTGATGAAAAGGAGTCTTCTGGGAATGTGTGAGAGAGGGACAGAGGTGACTGGAGAAATGCCACAAGATTGTCAGGCAGCACTAAGGTCTTATCTGAGTTGGAAACTGGTCGGCAAGTGCAGAAGCTGCTGGTGGGGCGGGGGGCATCCTATTGGTGCTCACCTTCCCGCTATGACTATACACATTTCCAGTGCTCTGCCTGAGGGTTTCCTTCTGGCTCTGGAAGCATGCCCTGCCCGAACCCTGCATTAGCAGGACGTGCTAAAGACTGACTGGCCTTCTGAAGTGGCCCTCAGCCAACGATGGACAGGCTTTGGTGGATGAATGCCCCCACTCCTGAAGTGTTCAGCTGGAGAATTTTTTTTTAAGATTTTATTTATTTATTTGACAGAGATCACAAGTAGGCAGAGAGGCAGGCAGAGAGAGAGGAGGAGGCAGGCTCCCCGCCGAGCAGAGAGCCTAACGTGGGGCTCGATCCCAGGACCCTGGGATCATGACCTGAGCTGAAGGCAGAGGCTTTAACCCACTGAGCCACCCAGGCGCCCCAGTGACTTTATTTATTTCTTGAGCACCTCATAAGTTGCAAACATTGTTGTGGGTACTGAAGAAATGGTTGTAAATGAAGGAAATGAAAATCTCTTCCTTGTGGGTCTTACGCTCTAGGGGAGAGAAGGCAATGTGTATTATGGCGCAAAGCCACGTTTCCTGGGTAGGTGGCCAAGCTGAACTCCAAGGTGAAGTGTATCTTAGTGACTAACCACTGGGGGCCTGCCATGTGCCGGTTGTTTTAAACATGCTATCAAACTCTACCCACCAACGTGGGGTAGGTAGTGTTCATCCCCGACTTGGAGATACGCAATCTGAGGCTCAGAATGGTGAGTTTCCCAAGATAATGGTGTCAAATGTGCAGAGCAGGGATTTGAGCACAAGTCTCCCTGATTTCAGAGCACGTGGTCCCAACCACTCTACCGCATTGCCTCTTACTTTCTACTGAGTCCAAGTAGGTGCGTTTATGTTGAGAGAGGAGGGGCCCTGGTGAATTTGGCATCTTCATTTCTCTTTCTCTCACTTGGTCATGGACTAATACAAGAGCAGATTTGTCACTTAAAATCAGCCTTTGACTCTGAAGCCACTTGATAGCCTTACACTACCAAATCTGGTTAATATCCAGTTTGCTACCGAGGCAAAGTTAAAGGCAATCTAAAGGTAGGACCCCGAGTCCAGGAGCTTTTCGACACCCCTGTAAGGTAGCAGTATAAACCCTATGAGTAAGGAACAGAATGAAGAAGCTCGGCAATATATGCGTATCACCGAGCCAACAGCAGTGCCATTATACGTGTTTCTAAATTATGCCCCAAATCTTAGACAACACTCCTCTGCTGTTATTTAAGAAGTATATTCTCATGTTACTGTGCGCACAGGAGAAGCATTTGTGGGAGAGAGGTGGGAAAGAGGCCCCACACAGAGTCAACCCTGCCTTATATTTAAAGAAGCAAGAAGGAAGTTGTCCAGCCAAGGAATGCTGGGAGGCAGCTCTCTGGACCCGAACCGTGTACATGAGTGGAAATTACTTCCACGCTGACATGGGGTCCCCTCTGCCTCTTGGGGCTGCCTGCAGGAATCCAGGACACTGCCTGATTACCACTCCCCATGAGGGGGTTCCACAAGAACCTCTGCCTTCGAGGATGTGTCCCAGAAGTGTACCCAAGACAAGACCTTGAGAGTCTGCTGCTCCCCTGGGAGCCAGCCTTTTCATCCGCTCTCCCTTTCATCCAGGATAAGGGATCTCCCATTGTGCTTGGAGAAGGCTAGGGCCTTGTGACTTAGGGCAAGGGACATCAGCATTGGGGGTGCCAACATGCTGCGGGATTGCCCTAGGACCTCGAGTTCAGTCCACACTGAGGCGGGGTTGTGGGTAGTGAGCCCCAGTACACCCTCTCTTTTCAAGCAGCTCCAAGGTGGCTGGGCCCTGCTCGCCACATGCAGAGGACTTCAGGAAAAAGGAGCATTTTAAAATATTGAGTTTCCTGCTGGAAGTTACAACAAGAAATGAAACAGCAGGAGTTTGCTCTCCTTGGTCGCCTGAGAACAGCTGCTGACCGGCGTCTCCAGCCCCCAGCGAGCGGAAAGCAGAACTTGCCCCGGGTAGGCACTGCTCTCATCCAAACCAAACTTCCCCTCAATGACTTCATTGAAAGCTGGTTTACATCATGAAGAGAAACTCCATTTATTTATTTGTAATAACGACAGGATTTTATGGACCCACAAGAGGATGTAATTTAAGAAAACATTAGCAAGCTATTCCAAATACCAAGGTTTTGAAACTTGCTATGTCAAATAATCATCAATGGAAATATTTCAATATTGAGAAACCAGAGGGGCAGCAAAACTCCTTTTGAGCAGGGCTTTGGAAGGTGGAGAGGTTCTGAAATGTATGTTTTTGGTCATAACATCCTGAGGTCCCAAGAAAAGACAACCGGATTTTCAGAAACCCATTATAAACAACATATGACCTAAGAGAAGCGAGTCCATCTAATAGCTCCCTCGTGGGGCTTCAACCCTATGAATAACTGAGAAAATGCGTGGCCGATCCACTCTGTTGCTTTCTTTGAACACAGTATTGGAGGGAGTTACATGATGTTTTTTATTAGGGTTTTTAAGACAAAATAATCGAGAGATTACCAGGAAAAAGTGTGAGCTAAGAACGGACCCTTGGTACTTTTCAAGTTCCTGTTCTATGAGCAATCCTGTGTCAGTGATGTTTGTAGTTCCTTAAATAGTGAACATCATAAATTTTTGGAAATCTTTTTGAACCATGTTCAACACTTTCCTTCTATAAGAAGCCTGCAGGATTCAATGATGGGAGACAAGGACTCCCCAACCTACCAAATCCTTGTCTTTTACCTCCAGGAGACATACGTTGGAAAGGTTAGATGGGTACACACAGTCACCTGCTCATCTGACTACAATTATGTGTCCACGCCTATACTCAAAATTAAGGAATCTCTCCCTACCCCCAACCTACTCTACTGACCTTCCTGAGCAGAGAGTTAAATCTTGTTTATGTTTATAGCCCCGGGCTGACCTGATGCTCAAGTATTCAAAAAGTTGATGGAGTATTTACTATACTGAACACTGTGCAGCACTGAGGGCCGGGGGAAGGAACAGAGTGTACAAAACCAAATAGGCTACTCTTAAGCCACTCAAATCTTACAGAAAGAGAATCACCACTTCAGAGAAAAATTCAAGATCTTAGCGTTATAGCTAACATTGAAATAGCAATTTGTATGTTAAAAGATGCATTTCTAGATATTATCTTATCTGATCTATAGAAAGACACTTCGAGGTGGATTCATTTCCCACATATTCCAAATGAGAAAACCAAGTACCAAAGGGTTAAGGGGACTTTTATAAGACCATAGAGCAAATATGGGGTGATGTCGAGTCTTTCATCCCCAAGTTTGGTTCTTGTCTCATCATACCTTCTTCACCCACTGCTTTTCTTGAAGTTGAGATATTGACAAATAGACACTTTTTCCTCTTTAATAACTTTCTTATTAAGATGCAGTTCACATATCGAAGGTATGATTTGGTATATATAGCTCAGTTTTATTTTATTCACAAAGCTGAGACATCATCATCTCTCTATAGTTTCAAAACATCTTTTATCACCCCAGAAGAAACCCTATACTCATTAGCAGTCACTCTCTATGCCTCCTTCCCCAGCATTTGCAGCCACTAATCCATGTTCTGTCTCGTGCTTGCCTCCTCGGAACATTTCGTATACATAGACTCCTATAACATATGGCCTTTAGCGTCTGACTTACTAAACTTAGCATACTGTTCTCAAGGTTCATCCGTGTGTAGTATGTATCCGAATTCCCTTCCTTTTTGTGGCAGAACAGTATTTCTTTGCATGGCTATACCGCATTTTTTGTTGAGGAACACTTGGGTTGTTTCCACTTTCTGGCTATTATGAACAATGCTGCTATGAACATTTGTATACACATTTTTGCATGAAGATCCGTTTTCAGTTCTCTTGGGTATATAGCTAGAAGTGGGAATTACTGAGTTATCTGGTAACTCTATGTTTAATATTTTTGAGGGACTTCCATACTGTTTTCCAAAGTGACTGCACCATTTCACATTCCCACCAGCATTGTATGACTATCAACACTTTTTAGTTTCTGGGTTTTTAAAAAATTTTTATTTTTTCTTATTGAGTTATTTGACTACCAGGGAGCTATGTCAGAGATGTGATTGAAGCCAGATAAAATACCCCTAGTTTAGCACTGTCTAGCGTTCTGAGTTCAAAGTCTAGCCCAGCTATTTAGTTAGCTGAATAAGTCACAGTCTTGCTGGCTCAGCTTTCTTTTCTGAAGAGCAAGATTGTTGTATATTTCGGGGCACCTGGGTGGCTCAGTGGGTTAAAGCCTCTGCCTTTGGCTCGGGTCATGATCTCAGGATCCTGGGATCGAGCCCCACATTGGGCTCTCTGCTCAGCAGGAAGCCTGCTTCCTCCTCTCTCTCTGCCTGCCTCTCTGCCTGCTTGTGATCTGTCTGTCAAATTAAAAAAAAAAAAAGATTGTTGTATATTTCAAGAGAAACTGTAACTAACAACACTGAGTGCTGGCCAGCATGTAGAATAAATGCATCTCATCCCTCAGTAATGGGAATGCAAAATGGAACGGTTGCTTTGGACAACCATGTGGCAATTTTGAATAAAGTTCAATATACACTTACCAAATGATGCAGTGATCTCGCTTTCAGATATTTACCCAAGTGAAGTAAAAAATTATGTCCATGCTGAAACCCAGACATAAATTTTTATGGCAGCTTTATTCGTGATCACCAAAAACTAGGAGAAAAATGTCTTTCAGGTGATGAAAAGATAAACATAGAAATAATATAAATAATTCCAGAAAAAAGAATTATATTCAAAAATTAAAAATGACACATTACTGATATTCCCAGTAACATGGATGAATTTCAGTGCATTATGCTAAGTGGAAGGAGCTAGACTCAAAAGAGTGAATAGTGTATGGTTTTATTGATACAATGTTCTGGAAAAGGCAGTGGTTGCCAGGGCCTGAAGGTGGGAAAAGAGGTTGACTACTGCTATGACCTGGATGTCTCTGTCCCTCCACAGTTTCTGTTGAAACCTAACTCCTAAGGTTATGGTATTTGGAGGTGAGGTCTTTGGGGGTGATATGGTCATAAGGGTGGAGCCTTCGTGAATGGAATAATGGAATTAATGCCCTTATAAAAGCAGCCTGAGGGGTGCCTGGCTGGCGCAGTTGGTAGAGCATGTGACTCTTGATCTTGGAGTTGTGAGTTTGAACCCCACAGAAGGAGTAGAGTTTACCTATTTAAAAAAAGGGGGGGGGGGTTCCTGGGTGGCTAAGTCAGTTAAGTGTCTGCTTTCAGCTCTGGTCATGATCCCAGCGTCCTGGGGATCAAGCCCTGCATTGGGCTACCTTGTCCCTTTCTACTGTATAAGAAGATAGTGAAAATATCTGTGAACTAGGAGGCCCTCATCAGACCCTACATCTGCCAGGGCCATGATCTCAGACTTCCTGAACTCCAGAACTGTGAGAAGTAAGTGTCTGTTCTTTATAAGCCACCCAGTCTCTGGAATTTTGTTATAGCAGCCCAAGGAAACTAAGACCAACTGCAAAGTGGTATGGGAAATTTTTAGGTGGGGGGATGATATACCTGTGTAATATCTTGATTGTAGTGGTTACATATTTAGTATGCTTGTCAAAACATTAAAAACTCTGTGATTAAAAGGGTGAATTTTATTATGTGTAATTGATGACCCTGTTTAATAAAGAAATAAAGCTAGATATGTACAGAAAGAAAAAAAGTTCTGCTGTTCTCTGCAAACAGGAAATCTTGAGACCCGAGATCCAATCATCTCTACCCTGCGGTAGGCTGCTTGAGTCTGCCCCCTAGGTTCCCCTCCATTTAAACTGAAGACCCATAGCCCTTCCCCCCACCAAAATGTATGAGTTAAAAGGATCTTAGAACTGGTCCAGTTTAACCCTTGTCTCAGGGCTGCAATCACACTCACCCAAGAATATTTTAATCCCAAATAAGTCAAGAGCTCCAGGGAAGTTTGCAGCAGTTTTGAGACGCTGAAGGATACTCTAGCATTGTTTGAAACAAGCATGGAAACGTTGTCCCCCACATCACGATTCTGATTACATCCAAATCTCCATGGACTTTAAGCTGTCATGACTCCCACAGTGGCTGGGCTTTGATTAGCCTATTGGCAGAGACCACAATGCAGAGGACAGCCAGAGGCAACATTTAAGGTGGTTGCATGAAGATGATAGGATACAGGGGGGAAATTACTGTGTCTTGATCTCTTTTTCGTGTGCTATCTTGAAGAGCCCTTTCTGGTATGATGTCAAAGCTTGTTTGGCTCCAACTTTGAAATTTATATGACAAGACAACCAGATAAAGAGAGGTCAGGAAAAGGAAAACAATCGGAGCTAACCAGCAGAGGAAAGCAGGCATATATTCTACATACTAGAGGGAGAATGTTTTCACTGTTTTGATGATATACTATGTGCATAGAACATGCTGTCTCTGGGCATGGGTTTTGGCATGGGCTGCCTTCTGGCATGGAGCTCTGGGAATGGGCTGCCTGACCTCCCCTAACTGTGAAGGTAGGTGGAGTGACCCTAACACTCAGGCTTCGGCCATATCTTACCATCTTGAACTTTCCTGCAGAGCCAAATTGGGTTTCTGGAAAACCACTGCTCATGGAGCAAGATGAGGAAAAGAAATCCCTGGGAGGGGCACCTGGGTGGCTCATTGGGTTAAGCCTCTGCCTTCCGCTCAGGTCATGGTCTCAGGGTCCTGGGATCAAGCCCTGCATCAGGCTCTCTGCTCAGCAGGGAGCCTGCTTCCCCCTCTCTCTGCCTGCCTCTCTGCCTACTTGTGATCTCTCTCTCTCTGTCAAATAAATAAAAAAATCTTCAAAAAAAAAATCTTCAAAAACAAAGAAAGAAATCCTGGGAGACAGTTGCCAGCAGATTCCAGAGCCTTCTAAAGTTACTTTCCCCTTTTTGTTTGGTTTATTCCAATGGTAGGACAGGCCACCAGGGAGCCGGAGTTGGTCCCTGGATGTGAAGTACTTGGGAAGCTTGCTCGTACCCCATCTGTTTCAGGGAAGCTGCATTTTGAGTCAGGGTGTTCTGTGGCATTCTGAAGTTCTCCAATCTTCTCTGGGCTGTTGGTGGGTAAGTTGGAGGTCTCGATCCATAGTGAAAGTTGCCACAGAAGCAAACAGCTGAGGGTATTTTCAGATGAATAGCTGGGGCTTCAGTGGGACATTCATTGGCAGGATGTGTGCCTTTGGGGGTGGGGGTGCACAGAGGGAGTGTCAGAGGGGGGGACAAGAGTCTGAGTAAGTCACCTTTTAACACAGATCTTTCAGTAGGATTGTGCTGCCTGCCAACCATGGTCACATGATGGGGAAGATCACAACTCCATGATGCTGAAAGATTTGTTCTGAACTCTGGCCACGAGGATCTCTCCCTTTAATACTGGCCAGGGGACAGATATGTTACAAAAATGACATGAAATCTTTCAGTGGCCCCTAGATGACACCAATTCTCATTTCTGACCATTCCCAAGGTTCCATTCAGGTCTTTGCTTTCCTCTGGCTCCTCCTGCTCAGCCAGGCGGGTGATCCTAAAACAGACCAGCAATGGACACTAGCTGGCTGGCCTGGCTACTGCTGAGGGTCACAGGGAGGCTGTGCGGGTAAGCAGCCATGCCTCCTTGGAGACTGCTGAACTATGAGGCCAGAGAGAGGGACTTTCCCAGTGGGGCTCATCTCCCCCTGCCTCCCAAGGGGGCTTCTAGGACCTTGACTCGCTTTGTTCAATTTCAGCCAAGTTCTTAGGTTGCTTATGTTGCATGAGCATATACTTGGTGCATACTGTAGTTTGTATTTTTCACATTGTTGTGCAACTGTCACAACCATCCATCTCCAGAACTTCCCTTATCTTGCAAAACTGAAACTCTCTACCTACCCATTAAACAATAATTCCCTATTTCTCACTCCCTCAGCCCCTGGCAACCATTATTCTACAATCTGTCCCTATGCTTTTGACTATTCTGAGCACCTCATAAAAGTTACATCTTTTTGTGACTGGTTTATTTCACTTAGCATAATGTTCTCAAGGTTTATCCATGCTAGCATGCATGTCAGCATTTCCTTCCTTTTTAAGGCTGAATAATATTCCACTGTATATATAGACCGCTTATCCATTTATTCAGTGATGGACCCTTGGGTTGCTTTTGTGGTTTGGTTATTGTGAATAATACTGCTATGATCATGAGTTTACAAATATTGATTCCAGACTCTGCTTTAAATTCTTTTGAGTATATACCCAGAAATGGGATTGCTGGATCATAGGGTAGTTCCATTTTAATTCTTTGAGAAACACCAGATTGTTTTCCACAGGGTTGTACCATTTCACATTCCCTAAAATGGTGTGCAAGCATTCCAGTTTCTCTCTATCCTTGTCAACATTTGCTATTTTCTGTTGTTTTGGTAGTGATTGTCCTAGTGGATGTGAGGTGGTGTCTCGTAGTTTTGCTCAATATTTCTCTAATGATTATTGACGTTGAGCAGCTTTTTCTGTGCTTAGTGGCCATTTGTATATCTTTTTTGGAGAAAAGTATATTCAAGTCCATCACCAATTTTTGAATTAGGTTGTTTATTTTTATGTTAAATTTTAGGAGTTCTCTATATATTCTGGATACTAATCCCTTATCAGATATGTGATTTGCAGATATTTTCTCCCTTTTATAATTTTTTTAAAGATTATTTATTTATTTATTTGACAGACAGAGATCACAAGTAGGCAGAGAAGCAGGCAGAGAGAGAGGGAAGCAGGCTCCCTGCTGAGCAGAGAGCCCGATGTGGGGCTCGATCCCAGGACCCTGGGACCATGACCTGAGCCGAAAGCAGAGGCTTTAACCCACTGAGCCACCCAGGCACCCCTCCCTTTTATAATTTTTAATAATAAACTACTTAATTCCTGCCAGAACAGTAACACTATAGACAACTAACATTGCTAAAACCTTTATTGCTGGCCTGATCCTGCGAAGTGTTTTACGTACATTATCTTGGGGCCCCTGGGTGGTACAGTCAATTGAGCATCCCACTCTTGGTTTCAGCTCAGGTCATGATCTTAGGGTCGTGAGCTCAAGCCCTGCATCTTGGCTCCGGGCTCAGCATGGAGTCTGCTTGAGAATCTCTCTCCCTCTGCCCATCCTGCTGTGTCCTCTCTCTAAAATGAATAAATCTTTAAACAAAAGAAAAAGAAAAAGAAAAAGACCCAGATTCTAGTCCTGATTCTGTTGTTGCTCAGGGGGCTGTAGTGGGCTGAATGGTGGCCTCCCAAAATGTATGTTGTGTTCTAATACTCATAACCTGTGAAAAGTACCTTCTGCAGTAAAGAATGAATATTACCTTATGGAGTGAAAGATGCGATTAGTGATTTTGAGAGGAGGAGCTTATCCTGGTTTATGTGAATGGGACCTACATGCCATCACAAATGTCCTTATAAGAAAGAGACAAAGGGAGGAAGGACAGATGGGAGAGGAGAACACAGAGAGAGAGCACCTCACAGAGGAGAAGACAATGTGAAGACAGAGCAGAGAGGGAGGCAGCCACCACCAAGGAATGCTGACAGCCATCAGAAGCTGGGAGAGGCAGGGAAGGGTCCTTCCCGGAGCCTCCAGAGGGAGCACAGCCCTGCCATCACCTTGATTTTGGACTTCTGGCCAACATCTAGGAGAATACCTTGCTCTTATTTAAGTCACCAGTTTGTGGCATCCATTAGGGCAGCCATAGGAAACTAGTATGGGGACTGAAGACACATGAGTTAAGTGAAATAAATTCCATGAAATAAGTGTGTGGGTGAGACCTCTCTTTGGCTTCATTGCTGCCTGGAATGACCTCCATTGAACACACCAAAACTTACAACCATTTTGCAGTTTGAGCAATCCCCCAGAGTAACTGAAGTAGAACTACTTGGGTGTGAGCTCAGAAAACAGCAGTGGTGAAAGCTCTTCATTCGGGTGATCTGAACAGGGCCCTGGCTGCAGACCCCTGGTTTCTATCTGTGCCCCTAGGGCTCTGAGTCTGTGAGCCTCGCAGAATGGATCTCAGCGTTCCTTGCCATCATCTCCCTTTAAGTCTCAAGAATCAGTGTGAACTTCTGAGCAGGAGACAACCAGGGCTTTCCAGACTAGCAATGGATGTCAAGAGAGTCCTCCCTGCACTGCCGAGGGGGATGGAGAATTTAGGGAGAAAGGGAAGAGGCCGGCAGGGCAGTGGGTGGAAGTGAAACCGCCTGGGAGGTCTGGGGAGCCTTCAATAACATTGGATTGGACAACGGAGGGGGCCGTGGGGCCAGGGGGAGGCACCTGTGAAAATAGCAAATACTTGAGCCAGAGACGGTACACATCCTGCCCTGGCTCCTTCAGGTTCCCCACAGAGGCAGGGATCACAGGGGGAGGGTGATGTGTCTCCCACGGTGTCGGCATCCCCAAGGGCCCATCAAGAATTTGACAGGGGAACGAACTAGGGGGCTGCCGTGACATCTGAGAAAGGCCTATGAGAGAGATAGACGGAGCGAGAGTCAGATCATCATTCCCAAAGATATGGTTTTAACCTCTGCCCCCTCCTGCCCGCCAGCTCTGGGAGATCCCGACAAGCCAAGAATCTTCTCTCCAAGGAGGGGGGGGGGTGGGTGTGCGTTGGGGGAGGGCCTCTGCCAGGCGCCATCATCTCCCCTCCACCACACAGCTGACAGACACTTGAGAACTTTCCTTCCCAAGCCTGTATCCTGCTGGTTCAGGGCAAAGTGTGCAGCTTTCCCACCAGGATCAGTGAGGAAATGGCCTGGTTTGGACTCAAACAGGCTGATTTGTTTTCCCAACATGGCCTCGGCTCAGTTCAGGGAGCCCCAGTCATGCCCATTTTTTTTTCCAGGGTGCCCCTCCCTCCCTGCTTCCCTCTCCCTGCTCTGAGAACACATCACCTAATGTCTGCAAGGCTTCTGCTTCATGTTTGACATCCCTTATTTACAAAGCAAACAGAATATTCCTTTTAACACACATCATGCTAAGTTTATTAATGCAGAAAACAATCCCAGGGGGCCGGCCCAGGGGACCCTTGAAACCTGCCAGCACAAACTCTTCAAACGCTCAGTGCGCCAGACCCTCCAGGACAATATTTCACACAATGGAGTAAAAATAATATTTTTCTTTGGGCCTTTCCAGCCGCTTTTGTGGCGAGCAGACAGAAATTATTTTCTTACTCTGCTCCCAGAGCAGAAATCTGGACGAAGCTACGTTTATTTGTTTAACACAATGATTTCATCCTAAATGTCTCGACAGCAAATAGTTGGTGGTTTAATAAAGGGCCTTTGAAAGGAGCCCGGAGCTGGGAGATGGGAGGCGTGCGGCTGTCCAGGCAAAGGGGCCATAGGCTGTGGCGACGGAGGCAGAGGAAGACTGGGTGCCCCCTCAGGCTCTTTCGGGGGGCTCTGGGGCCTGGGATGTTATTGCTCCTTGATTGGAACAGTTTGTGCTACCTCCAACCTGAAGAAGGAAGCACTTTGGTCGCAAACACCAGGTCTTCTTCCAGACCAGCGCTGCCAAATACAGACAGACACAAACCCAAAGGCAGATACTCAGACTTGCTTGGAGAAAAGAGAGGCCTTTCATATTCACGCTTGCCTTTCCCTGATTGAAAGTATGTCCCACGTCAACCAAATGTGGTTTGCTCTTCTGATGCCAGGGCTGAGATTAGGGGGCGAGAGTGGACCTAGCCCCAGCTTGTTGACCTGTCCAACAAGCACTAGCCAACCAGGTTTTCCAGCCTGCAGTGAGAAGTGTCAGTAGAAACTCAAAAAATCTCATCTGTGCTTGGCTTCTTTTTCTGGGGAAGAATTGTTAGGGGGAGTGAAATGGAAACCTACACACAGAGGGAAGGCCCGGAAAAGGTGGTGAATGGTATTAAAACTGCCTGGGGCGGGGGGGGGGGGGGGGGCGGGTGTCCCAGCTCCTCAGAGTCCAGCTTCTTCATTTTGCAGAGGGGGAGAAAAGCTCAGAGAGGGACAGTGATATATTTAAGGACTGTTAGAGCTGTTAGAGCTGTGACCAGAACCCAGGCAGTCGCCTTCAAGGGGAAAGGGGAAAGAGTCCAATGAGCTTGCAGCTGACGAAATAAAAAAACCGAGTTACGCGTTTCATTTTTGCCAAGTGGGACTTGGATGGAACATCTGATTCGGTTCCTGACAATTTGGTTCCTGGAACAACATCCTGGAAGGGATGTAAGAACCAGCAAAGAAGAGAGTATCCGTGTATACACACGCAGATGTATTTCCAATTATAAAAGTCATACTTCTTTATTGGAGGTTGAATAAAACATATACAAGTATAAACAAGGAAAAGATTATTTGTAATTATTATAACTCTTTGTAATAATGTACTACTGTTAACTTATTGGTATACCTCCTTTCAGTGTTTTTTTTTCCCTTGCTTCCATATGCTTTTATTTATTCACTTATTTTTACAAAATTAAGATTCTAATTGCCTTATTTTTTAAATGATTTAATTTGTTCCTCAGCATCTCCCCATGTCATTAACAGTGTCTCTGAAGCGTGACCTTTGAAACGTGGTGTTCCATCACATTATATGACTGTTGTAATTCCTTTTCCCAATACCCCGAAGCTGGTCATAGGATAGAATATCTTTGAGTCGGTCTCCAGCCAGAGTCATTGAAAGACTGTCAGGCTGTGTGGGAATTGACCCTCATTCTTGCAACAATTGAAACCCCTCTCCTCCATCTCAGACTGGCTTCAGATTGCTTTCAAACCCCAGCGCCTGCCCCACCCCCCAGCTCCCTTTTATCCTCCCCATTTCTTCTCCCTTTCTGCTACTTCCTTCTCAGACCCAAAACAGGCCAATATTAATTCCTTACATCTGCATGGTATTTTACAACCTCAAAGAGTTTTTATAGAAATGGCCTATTTGATCTTCATAAAAACCCTACAATGTGGCCAAGGCAGAATGATCCCAATTTACATTCAAGAAATGTTGTACGAGGGCCAACTATTTGTACGTGGAGAGTCACTGAAGGAGGGACACAGATAAATAAGTTCTTCATCTCAAGGAGTGTCTAGTCTAGCGGGAGCCCTTTTAAGGAATTCAGCAGGTGATGGCTGCTGTTATTGGCTTAAATATTGGATTTACCTTCTGTGACATGTGTAATGAATAGCCTAGGGAAGGGACCCAACACGTCTTCCACTTTCCATATTCTGTCTCATGCCACAGTTAGATTCAGAGCTGGGGGGAGCAGTCAGGGCAGGTGAATGGTGGGAAGCCCTTAGAATGCCCTCCGGCCCTGCATTTCAAGCCCTAGCGAAAGGTCCTAACACTTGAGATGCCAAAGTTCCCTAAGAAGGGCCAATGGATTGCAGCTTCTTGTTTATTAGAGGTAGATATCTCTATAATCTATCTTTCCATGAGCAAGCGATTATTTGGAATGAAACTCCTTCTACAGCTCTTAAAGGATCAAGAAAGAGAGGAAGTAGTAGTTTTTCAGCATTTCCTATGTATGTGTCTCAGTAATAGATGCTTTACATATGTTATTTCATCTAAATCAGAACACACAAGAAGTATTATTCCTTGCTGTATTACATAGGATCTAGTGCAATCCTTGACATATAATAAACATTGAATAAATGCTAAATGGATGAATGAATGCCCATATTATAGATAAGAAAATGGAGACCTTGAAAGTTAAGGAAACCAGAACCAGTTGACATAGGCAGGAAGTAATGCATTGGGATTCGAACCCAGTCTGTCTGTCTTTAGAGCTGTGTTTTTCTCATCACTTGGTGGGAAACCCATGGAGACACTATTCAGTTATCATGCGTGTGGTGGCTGGGCAGTCTGGTTTATTTTGTGTAGATTACCATCTGGCTCATTTTTGCCTCTTTCTCCACACTTCCCAGCACCTTCCTCTAAAAACGGCACATGTGGTTATCTTTGCTGATAAACTGTTCTCTTCCTTCCATCCTATGGGATGCTCCTTCCTTATATCATCACTCACATTGAGAGCCTGGCTCTTGGAAAGGGAAAAGTATGTGATTTTGTAGACTGAAATTTTTTCTTAAGATTATATTTCTTTATTTGACAGAGAGAGACACAGCAAGAGAGGGAACACAAGCAGGAGGAGTGGGAGAGGGAGAAGCAAGCTCCCCGCAGAGCAGGGAGCCTGATGTGGGGCTTGATCCCAGGACCCTGGGATCATGACCAGAGCCAAAGGCAGACCCTTAACAACTGAGCCACCCAGGCACCCCTAGACTGCAATGTTTTTACATTCTCTTTAGAAGCTTGAAGAACACTGGCCTCCCTTTGAAGAAGCGAAAGCCAAACATAAAGTCAAGTTTTGCAAATGTCCTTTAGATATGGTCTTGTCCCTTTACTAGAGATCTGTTTGGCGAGGATAGGAGAGCTGCTGAAGGAGCTGCCCTTTGACTCTCTCAGGACGTCACTGTTCTCCTTTGGTTTGGCTGTGTGGTCTTGGCCAGGGAGCTAATTGTTAGATCTTAAGGGAAAGGCTCTTGCTAGCAAGACTACTGCCTGGCATGAGCATCTTTAAGTCCATTGCATATCCCATTGTGTCGGTAGCTCTGGGAATGGAGAATCCACACACCGGTATTTCAGGCATTGCCAGGATGTAGCGTTACATCAGACGTGGAAAATAGAACCTTCCGAAATAAAATCAGAGGCAACTGGTCTGAGGCTGAACGCCATTTCATTTTTTCCTCTCCGAATAAGTGAGGTCTTTGCTGGTAATATACATATTGACATAAGAGAACAATGATCTCTAAAGGGTTATAAGTGTTCTTTGGGAATATCTAGTTGATACTAAAAGGCTCTGTCAGGACTGTTTGGGGAAGAAAATTGATGTGTGTCGAGGAAAGTTGCTTTCAACTCTGGCGGAGAACACTTTGGGTTGCTTTTTCATTCTCCTTCCCCTTCCCCTGTCCCAAGACTCACACCCGTTGCTCAAGTGCACACTGCCCTTGGACCAGAACAGCACCAGCAAAATATTGACTGGGGCAGTGAGATTTCTTTGTCTTGGTTGTCCAAGTCTGACTCTTATGCCAGCAGTCCCTGAGGACTTTTTTTTTTTTTTTTAAGGTGGGGAGGTGACATTTCTGAAAAAGATGTTTTGATTTTTGCAAACTTCAAAAAGTAATAGGATCCTTTCTGAAATATTTGCTGGAATCCCAGAATGTACACTTTGCCTTTAAAAGGGAACTATCTTGGGGGTTCATTAAGCTATCTAGTCAGCTGTTCATCTCTAACCTGAACCAGATGTAAGCTGTTCCATGTGGGGGTGACCTAGGGAACTTCACCCCCCTCCCCCCAGCTCTTTGAGACTGGCAGTGTTTATTCCTGACACATAACCCATATCAATGATCTAATTGATTGGGGATACTAAGCAGACCATTCAGAAGGAGTGCCTGGCCTAGAATAACTTATCTTCCAACTTGAAGCATCCAGGCAATCAAATCCTCCTAAGACCTCAGAGTGCTACAAAATAAAATAAAACCTCCTTTACTTACCCTCGAATCATTTAAAGCACACTGACGACCTGGCACTTTTAATATTCTTTTTATGACATGTCATATTTATCACACGTCAAAAGGGGTCCCCCAAACAAAACAATAACACCGAATGAAAACTTACATAGAGTCTCTCTCTGTTAGCAAAGTTAGTTTTGGCCCCTGAACACCAGCTTTTATGGGTTCTTATAAAGTTGTGACCATTTCTTAGCAGTTGGATTTTCCAAGTCTTGAAATGAAATTCTTCATTATACTAGTTACTTTAAAATGAAGAATGAGTGACTTTGACATCAGGGAAGATAGAACAGTCATATTTTTCCCTATTCCTGGCACTAAATGCAACTAAAACCCTGGCATTATATGTGAAAGAAACACAAGGAGACAAGGAAAGTTGGAGAAAAGAAGGCAGAGCAGCTAGGGACACGAGGACCCAAGGAATGACGCAGAGGATTTGTTAGCTGGGTTTTTCTTGTCTCCTCATGTATCCTAGACTTGGGGCTGAAGAAGCCAGTGCCCAACAAATGCCAAAGGTTGCACGTGTAGAAGACGTGCAACAACAAATGCCTTGTCTCCCTGGCCCAAGGACCAGGAAAGGTACAGCCCAGCAAAACAGAAAACTTAGGTAGTAATCACTCTATTCTAGCCAAACAACACAGAAAACACTGGGGCCCTATCCCACCCGAAGGCCTAGACTCCCACCCTTATGAGACGATAGTGGGCAACCCCTCAGTCCCCCATGATGGAGTCACAGGGGGTCAAATAGGGAGCTAGACCTTAATCTCCACACCTGTGGTGTCAGTGGAGACACATGGGGAGCCCAGACTGTTACCCCACCCAGCAGTAATGAGGCACCCCCCGCTTTTCCATTGGGATGTTGTTGGAGGAGGCCTAGTAGAAAATAGAGTGTCAGGGCTTTCACAATTGCCAGAGGTAAGGAGGCCACCCCCACTTCAGTGTTTGTGGGGACCACATGGGGACCCAGAATTCCCATTCCCACACAACAGTCAATAAAAAGAGGGGATGCCTGGATGGCTCAGTTGGTTAAACTTCTGCCTTCAGCTCAGGTCATGGTCCCAGGGATTGAGCCTTCTTTTGGTCTCCTCACTCATCAGGGAGCTTGCTTCTCCCTCTCCTCCCTGCTCATGCTCTCTTGCTATCTCGATTGCTCTACCTCTCTCACAAATAAGGAAATAAAATACTTAACAACAACGACAACAACAAAAGAAGCCCGCTCCTCTCCCCTTGTCAGCAGAGTCTGAATGAAGAACCTGGGCTTCTACCTCCACCTGTAAGTAAGAAGGTGATGCGTCCCCACCTCCCTTGCCTCCTGGAGCGGTGTTAAAAAAGTGGTGCTGGGGCAATGGTAGATAATCTGAAGGTGGAACTAAGACCTGGTCTCATAACATAACACAAAAACATCCAAGTCTCCATTGAAAAATCCTTTGTCATGCAAGAGCTGGATGATCTCAGACTGAATGAAGAAAGACAAACCATGGATGCCAACACTGACAGAGATTTAGAATGATCTGGAAACAATTTTAAAGCAACCATGATAAAAATGCTTCAGTGGTAGATATTTGAGACTAATTTGCCAAAATCTCACAGTTACTGACACACCAAGTTTCAAGCTCAGCTCTAAGTTCTTCCTAACAATGGTGTTGTGATGCCCAAGACTCCTTAAATTTATGCTTCATAGACCACTGTGCATTGTAGCATACAAGTCCTGCACATACTTTGCTAGATTTAGAGTATTTTTTAATATCCAAGAACTCATTACTGTTCTTTTTTTTTTTTTTTGCTTCTTTTTTCATTTCAACTTGTTCTTGTTTTGTGGTGACAATTACTTCTCAAGGTACTCTAAAAATATGAATATGCAATTTTAAATTCTGTTATTTCCTGCATTACATTTGTCACCTCTGTCGTAGATTGTTCTATTTGTTCCTTTTGTTCCTCTTTTGTGCCATTGATTTTTTTTCCCCAAATGTCTATTGGTTCTTGATGGTCCATTCATATTTAAGGATGAAAGACTAGGTTAATAAAATAGAAGGATGCAAATCTTTTTGGCTGATGAGTAGGCTTGCTGAGAACTCCTTGTGACCATTTTTTCTTTGAAATCTTTATTGGTTGATAGTTCATGGAATTGAAAAGAGGGATTTGCCTATTTCCATGATTTTGGCAATTTATATACTAGCCATGATTGTTAAAAAATTATCAACAGCCCCATATGCAAATTGCAAAGTGAGATAAGGAAGAGGTCAAGAATAAAGCAAACATTTTTTAAAGGATGACAAACAAAAGGGTATGCTTAGGAAGAGGTGGTAGGAGTAGAACCTTGCCTCAAATACACAAATTCTGTATTTCTATTGATTATCATGGGAACACAGGCATGGTAGGCCGTGCATAAATATTTATTGAATTATTTTTTCCTTAAGTTCTGCCTTCCATTAAATAAGAAACAATTAAGAACATTCACAAGTACTTTGAAATGTTTTTAAGTGAAAGATTATTTGAATCTCTTTAGTGTGAATGTCATCTGGGAGAGCAGTGTCTCCATGCCAGGCATTGTTCTAAGAACTTTCTGTATTTATTTGGTCTTATGATTTATTTTGCTTAAATCCTGATGACAACCCTATGAGGTAGTGTAGCAGATGCTATTGGTGTCCTGTCCATATCCACTCTCATTTTCCCCTACACTGTAGACTAATACTGCAAGCCCCTGAAATTCTCTGCTTACATAATCTTTTTCTCCCCCTGGCTTGGGGAGCACACTCAACTCCCGTGCAAGACATTGTGGGTGCTGAGATTTAAGATCCTCAGAAACAACCTTCAGCCAATGACAGACAGGCACTTGCTGCAGAAAGACCCTAGCTTTGTTGACCTGTAGTTGGGCATATCTGGGATGTGTTCTACACAATCTTCCCGTTCCCCAAGTGCAAAGAAGCTCCAGTTGCCTACAGAGGTAACTCTTCACTAGCTTCCCTTCCCTTCCCTATTTCACTTCTCTCTTCCCCTACCAATGTTTCCTAGGAGCACCTTCCAAATAAACTCCTTGCTCTCAAGTCCTTGTCTCAGAGGAACATTCTGGAGGCACCCAAACTGAGAGTATTAGGTAGTATTACGGTCCCCATTTTGCAAATAAAGAAACTGAGGCACTGAGAGCATGGTTCTTGACCATGGTTAGTGAGTGAGTGAGGGGCAGAGCCAGGCTTCTCACGGCAAGCTCTTAACGACCGCACTGTAATGCCACAATGGCCCTGAGTGCCGACTCTGCCAGGCACCATGCTCAGCACTTCATGCAATTGATTTTTCAGGGGATAAAATAAGCAGAGATAGGCTATGTGACATATCCAAGGTCATGAAGTAGTAAGTAGCAGAGCGAGGATTTGAACTCAGGTCTATGATCTTACCCATTCTGCCACGCTGCCCCCATGTGAGCCTGCAGTGTTTCTCTGCTTTTCACCTAGGTGGCTCTCAGGGATAAGGTAGGCAGAGTCTAGGGCTCTTAGGAGCAGGTCCAAGGGGACACAACTTGTAGTCCCTGGTGGGCTGCATTCCTTGTCCTAGATCTTTGTGCCCTTTCTTCAGTGTGAGGTCCAGACTCTCCAGGCTGTTTTCTTTCCTCTAGGAATGTTTTTAGTGCTTAGTTTCTCCTGCACAGGAGTGTTTTGGGATGCTGGTCTTACCCCCGAGGAGTAGATGGAGAGGCCAGGGTTGGATCAGGTACAGCCAATGATGACCAAGCATTTTCTCTGTACTAGGGGCTCTGCATAAGTTACATCATTTAATTCTCCTAGAAATTCCTTAAAGTAATTGCTTTTTCCCATTTTGAAAACCAGGAAATGAGGTTAAGAGAGGCAAAGTAATTAGCTCAAGGAATTCATCCAAGGTTAAATAATTCAAAATCCAAGTCTTTTGGATTCTGAAGCAGTCCTTTCTCCACTGAGCCAGGTGAGGCTCTGGCAAGGCAAGGAGAGGTGGGAAGCTGCCAGCAGCTTCCAGGGTACTACTTGTCTAGCATCGCTGAGAGATGCCAGGTAACTTCTGATCATGAGGCTTCCAGCATAAAATCCCTGGTTAGATCAGAGCTGGCTGAGATCGATGCCCCTTGTAGGGTCATAACTGTCTTCACCCAGAAAATAAGTCTGCGCACGAAGATCATTCAGATCTTACACACATTTGTCTTTCCACTTACGAGCATTCTCCAGGTGTTGGGTTCTGGGCTGATGGTTACAAGATGGGGTGAGAGGACAGGATCGAGTCCTGGTTTCCATGCAGGAGAAGACTAATGCCTATTTTGGGAAATGGACCATATTTTCGATGAGGCAGCTAAACACACACGTGACACTTGCACATGAGCTACTTCTGTGATCAGACCAGGAAACAGTTGGGTGACTGGTATGAATTCTAAGTCCCTTTCTGCACACTCCTGATGAATCTATCTTACCCAATTTGGGATCCCCCAACTTGAACAAGATGGGAAAAATTGGAAAGGAGCTGGAATAAATATATAATATGAATTGCTTCAGAACACTCAAAGAATAAGAAATGTTGTGTTGATTTTTCTAAATGAAAATAAATCTGATATACATACCCCCACTCACCCAGATGTTGAGAATCCCAGGACAAGCTGTTGGGGTACTGCATCCCCACCTTAGGTAAGAACCCTTGACCTTGCAAGGCAACAGGCTTTGTCCTCATGTGTTCATCACCATTTGAAGGAGGATCTATTTGGATGAGGGCGGCTCCTCTCAAATCTCCTTCCCTTCTTGCCAGGCTTGGCCTCAGGGACCATCGTGTAGAGCCACAGAGTTGCAGGAATCAATCAGTGTCTGTTTCCACAGGCCTTGGACATCCTGATTCTTCCACCTGGGGGTCCAGGAGTGTGAGTGGGTTCGGACTCTGCCTCTTCTGGAATGCTGTTTGTACAGACCCCTTCCAGATCTTGGGAGACAAACGTCTTCTCTTAACGTCAAGCTCACAGTCCCTACTTCCTCCCCATTGCTAATCCATCCTGCCAAATTCCCTTCCTGGCCCTCATCTTTGAAACCAAAGGCCTGACTCTGGGTGATCTTCCAGACAATTCTCTGAAGCCCCCTACATAAAACAAAATGAAATGAAACACAAAGCAAGAAATTGTTTACCATCTCCCTCCATTACACACACACACACACACACACACACACACACACACACACACACACACACGATGAGCAAACCAAATCCTTTGCAGATGAAGGGCTGTTCCCCATATATAAAGTGCTTTTACAAACCAGTGGCTGAGAGCCTGGCCTGCTTCATTTCATGTCCCGGCCCTGTCATTTATTAGCTGACTAATTTGGGGCAAATTGCTTAACCTCTCTGTTTTCTGATGTGCACATCGGGACTAATAACTACACCACAGGAGGATGGATTGAGGCTTTTATGTCGCACAGTACTTACAGGCATCCACAGGGCCGAAGCACTGGACTCACTCCACCTCGTTCCAGCTCCTTCCTGCTCGTTCCACCTCTGCTCTGAGCACAGCCCAGCCTTCTCCTGCCATCTAAGCAAAGATGAAGGGAATGCGTCTGAGCACTATCAGGGCATTTCAAACCCAAACCCATCTGTTATACGCTGAATTGTGCCTCACCCCCAAATTCATATGGTAAAGTCCTAATTTTCAGTATTTCAGAATGTGACCGTATTTGGAAATAGGGCCTTTAAAGAGGTGATCAGGGGCGCCTGGGTGGCTCAGTCAGTTAAGTGTCTGCACTCAGCTCAGGTCATGATTCTAGGGTCCTGGGATTGAGCCCCACATCTGGCTGTCTGTACCGTGGGGAGCCTGCTTCTCCCTCTCCTCCCTGGTCATGCTCTTGCTCTCTCTCTCTCTCTCTCAAATAAAGAAGAAAAATCTTTAAAAAAAAAATTAAAGAGGTGATCAAAATGAAGCCATTCAGGGGGCCCTAATCCAGTCTGCTGTCCTTCTTAAAAGCAGAGGAGATTAGGACAAGCCCAGAGATCCTGGGGACATGCAGGACCAGAGGGACAAGGCAACAAGAGGGCAGCCATCTACAAGCTGAGGAGAGAGGCCTGGCCCAGGTCCTTCCCTCATGGCCCTTGGAGGAAGCCACTTGATCTCTGACTTATGGCCTCCAGAACTGTGGAAAAGCACGTCTGTGGTATTTTGCTATGACAGCCCAAGCAAACTAATACACCATCCTGGAGCTGAAGTATAGTCAGGATCTCCAAAAACACATCCAGGCCAATGTGTGATGCTTACTCGGGAAGGAGGGCGTCCCGTGGCTGCGGGAACCGAGCATGCGGGATGAACCACACAAACCATCATTGTTTCCGGTTACTGCCCTCCCTCAGCACCAGAAAGTTAGGAGAACTCCAAAACAGCAGACAGGGCAGAAATTCTCAGAAGAAACTAATGGAAAGCATTCCACCTCCAGAGACAAAATAATGCTTCTGGAAATGGGATCAAAGCTTCCCACATTGGTGAGGGTATGGAACTCTCTGGATCTCTACCCTATTGGCCCAGTGCCTAGGGCTTTTCAAGGGCCTACAAAATGTTTCAGAATGAAAAATTCAATGGATTTCAAAATAAGAAAGTAAAATGCCCAAGGAAAAATAAAAAAATAATTTCAAGAGTGAAGTTATAAAATGACTTTCAAAATGTTTTTAATTGCATTTATATTTAAGATAGGATGTGGAAACATTTTAATGTAATTACTGTCACAGAAGTGGTACCTGTAGGAGTTATATACCTTCGGAATCATGAAGGACTTCAATCATTTCTGTTCTCTCTCCACCCCTCAGAACCTCATACCAAGCCTGTCTGGGTTTGGGATGTGACAATGACATGGAAATATGTTCTGTGATGTGGGATAGAGGTAGGGGAGAGGCCGAAGATCCTAGCAGTTATGTCTTACAGGAAAGTGGTCAACAGTCCAGCTTAAACCAAGGTTCAAATCTTCACTCTGCCCCTGTGTGACCCTGGTCACCTTGCTAAACCTCTCTGAATCTCAGTTTCATCCGTGGCACAAAGGAGATAAGAATGCCTACCTCATAGGATTTTCATGAGAATTGAGTGAGAAGAAGACTATAACGAGCTTAGCTTTGTGCCTGGGGAATAGAAAACTCTCAGTAAAGGCTAGCTATTATAATGTGGCCCTCAGCAGGATTCTCACAGGGGAGGGAGAGAGAGGAGTCTTGAGCCCCAGAGAAAATATTTAGTGAGTAGATGTTGACTGGATGCATTTTTGTTCTCACAGTGGAAAAAAACCCCAGCAATGCAGCAAGGGTATGTGAGTGACTGGATCACAGGTCCCAAGCGAGGATTTGGAGGAGGTGGCACCCACCGGGGTGGTGGCAGGGGTCCAGGAGGAGCTGTGCACTGGAGCCCCTGTGCAAAACCCCGGGGACTGACGCCCTTCCCAGGATGCTGTGAGCTCAGGCGCACCTTCTGCAGCTCCTGGACAGGGGGAGCAGAAATTGCCAGCTGGCATTCTAGGAATGCAACTGCTTCGGGAAGCTAAATTTTGCAGCTGATGCGGGACCAATCTCGTCTGCTCTGCCAGGAGCACACAGACACAGGACAAATCCCCGAGGGTTCCAGTCCTGTCACACAGCACGGTCAGAGGCAAAACCAAGTCCAGGACAAAACGAAGGTGGGTTTTTAATTCATAAATGGGCAGCAGGGAGTCACTTTTGTTTCTGCAGGGGTTGAAAGGTAGGAGAAAGGACAGTTGCTTTATGAAGTCAAAAGGAGGGGCGCCTGGGTGGCTAAGTGGGTTAAGCCTCTGCCTTCAGCTCTGGTCATGACCTCGGGGTCCTGGGATCGAGCCCCACGTTGGGCTCTCTGCTCAGTGGGGAGCCTGCTTCCCCCTCTCTCTGCCTACTTCTCTGCCTACTTGTGATCTCTGTCTGTCAAATAAATAAATAAAATTTAAAAAAAAAAAAGAGGAGATATACTGAGATAGTCTCTGGCTGGTAAGTGTTCCATTAAGACGGGAGTTTGGGGAGGAAGGAGACTTTCTAATCAGTCTTCAGACTTAATGGCAGACCCTGACTGGCTGTGGGGTAGCACGTGAGCTGTGGGGGACATTTGAAAGGAAGATGGTTTTATGTTAGGGCTGGAAGGTTTTTGAGGTTGGCCATTTCCTGGAACAAGCATTGGGTTGGTGGGGGGTTTTTTGCCATCAAATAGCCATCACAGCCTCTATGGGGAGCTAAAGGGGCTGCCATCAAGGCAAGTTTTCTCAGCAGAGATCTGGACCAGAAGGCCTGGCGAGGGAGCCAGAAAACCTGGGTTCTGGGTGCAGCTGGTTGTTGACTGAATGAGTTGTCTCCCTGGACCTGTTTATTATCTGTATGTTGAAGGGGTGGGACCACCCGAGAATGTCAAACTGCTGACCCTTGGGACAAATCCCAAACAACTGTTTTCTTTGGCCTATAATTTATTTATTAAGGTTGTTTATTTTGTATGATGTCAGAATGGGTGCATATTCTCCGGTCCACAGCCCCTCTGCTCCTCACTGTGTGCGACCTGCCAAGTTCCTGCCTTTAGGGAACCTGCTCTGTCACTGTAGGCATCTGTGTCCGCGGCGCCAGAGCTAAATGACTTCTAGTGCCTGCTGGCCTTCCATGGCTCTACCATTCCCAATGGGGCCTTCTCATTTCACTGCCTCCCAACAGTCACTGCGTGCTGCCCTCCACAAACATGAAATACTCCAGCTTCTGGAGTCAATTATTCCTTTCAGAAAACTGAAGAGAGAAGTGATATAATTAAGTACCTGAGAGAAAATGAACCAAGCAACGAGCTGTAACTACGGAGACCCACAATGGAGGCTGAACCCCAGGGCCCCACTTGACCTCACTCAGCTCAGAGTGGTCTGGTGTTTCCCTGGTTGGAAGGGACTGGCCTGGCCAAGACTGGTTCACGCTTGTGCCACAGTCTTCACACAGCAGGGCAAGAAGCTGCCTCAGCTGCCCCCAGGCTCCAGGGCCAGTGGGCAAGGAAGCGACACCCTCTCCCCATCTCAACCAAGCAGCAGCATCAGAATCAACACCTCAGAAGGGAAAATCCTTTCCTTACACACTATGCCCAGGAAATAGTTGCTCTGTCCCTAATTTGGGGCCCGGACACTGTTGTGTTGTTGTATCCTTCCACCCATCCTCAAACCACGGACCAGATAAATCGAGTTGAACTGACTTCAAAGCAAACACTGAGCAGAGCCATCTGTGATTCATTCCTGTGCAGGCGCTTCTCTAGTTATGTAACCAGAGAGATCCAGACAGAAAGACACAGATTGCAAGAATTTTTTTTTCCTTCAAACCCCAAACCTTTACAGTATTGGGATAATTATGGCTTTCATAGCGTTGATTACTTTAAGCTGTCAGTAATTTGAATCTTTTTCAGAGTCAATGACCAACTTTTTATAATTGCATTATATCTTCCCACTTCCATCCCTAAATAAAGGAAACAGAACCCTGACTTCACAGAGGTTCCCTCAGAGCCCCTCAGCCTGCATACTTTGTTGTCAGAATGCTACCACGGACTCTTCTGTTTCCCAGCGTCCTTCTGGCCTCACGGCACACTTGCTCCCCACTCCACAGTTCATTAGTCCCCGACCTGAAAGAAGAGGAAGTGTGAAGTGTAGGTTGGCCAAGGATTTCGACTGAATCATTCACAAATCACCCCAAGTATTGTAGTTGACGGATAAAGGGTAATGAAAAATGTTAGATAAAGACTGTATTTTCCACACATTTGCAATTTTTTTTAAAGATTTTATTTATTTATTCGACAGACAGAGATCACAAGAAGGCAGAGGCAGGCAGAGAGAGAGGAGAAAGCAGGCTCCCTGAGGAACAGAGAGCCTGATATGGGACTCGATCCCAGGACCCTGGGATCATGACCTGAGCCGAAGGCAGAGGCTTTAACCCACTGAGCCACCCAGGCGCCCCCACACATTTGCAATTTTTAAAAATTATTTTTATTAATATACAATGTATTATTTGCCCCAGGGGTACAGTTCTGTGAATCATCAGGCATACACAACATTTGCAATTTTAAAACATTTTGTTTTCTTATTATAAAACCAATACCTATCAATGTGATAATTCCAAAAACTATAAAGAAGAAAATAAGTATCCCAAATCCTTGCCTGGGTAGATTATTCAAACAGAAAGTGATACTAATATTTTAGCACATTTTTTCCCAGTCTTTCTTTCCTCTATGCTTATAATTTTAGAGTTAAAATATATTGCATTTATAATTTTTGTATCCTGCATTTCTACTTGAACATTGGCCCACATGATAAAAAAAATCTTACTTTTCACTAGCGACACAATTTCAAATGAAACGGATGTACCATCATTTTTTTAAAAACCAAATCCCCGGGGCACCTGGGTGGCTCAGTGGGTTAAAGCCTCTGCCTTCGGCTCAGGTCATGATCCCAGGGTCCTGGGATCGAGCCCCGCATCAGACTCTCTGTTCAGCAGGGAGCCTGCTTCCTCCTCTCTCTCTTTGCCTGCCTCTCTGCCTACTTGTAATCTCTGTCTGTCAAATAAAATAAATAAAATCTTTAAAAAAAAAAAAAAAACAAATCCCCTACTGCAGGTCAAAGTTCATGTCTACTATTCTGCTCAAAAATTTATTTATTTATTTGAGAGAGAGAGAAAGTGCAAGCATGATGGGGTGAGGGCCAGAGGGGGAGGAAGAAGGAAAGGGAGAGAATCTTAAACAGACTCCGTGCCGAGCATAGAGCCTTGATCACACGACCTAGAGATCATGACCTGAGCTGAAACTAAGAGTTGGACACTTAACTGACTGAGCCACCCAGGTGCCCCAGAGCATAAACAATTTTGGAAGTTCTTAATACATTTCAGAAAAATTGAGCCACTTTTTCACCATCATATATGAATACTTTTTAAACTTTAGTATTTTGATAAGTAAAAAAGTAGAGTCTCGTGTTTGCATTCATTTACTCTTCTTTGGTTACCAATTAAAGTAGTTGTTTTTTCAAATCTTTCAAAGCAATTTGCATTTTATTCCATCTGAAAGTAGATCTTGTTCAAGCCCAGGAACTAAGGCTTAGGATAACTGTGAGCTTCCTGGTGCAAAGATGCTCCCAGCTCAATGCAGACCATCCTATAGCAAAAGCAGTGAGGCAGAGAAGAGGTTTAGCTCACTAGGGCCTCCAGAGGAGGAAGACGTCAGGAGTGGTCCCCACTCCTGGTTATATTAAGCTACTAATCAACTGCTGCTTAACAAATTGCCCTCAAAACTTAATGGCTTACCAATAAACAGTTATTATCTCACAGTTTCTGTAGGTCAGAAAGTCGAAGGCAATTTCACTGTTGCTTCTGTCTTGGGGACTTTTGTGAGGTTGCGGTCAAGTCACTGACTGGGGCTGGAGCAGCTGCGTGCAGGCCCGCTCACTTTCAGGAGGCTGTTGGCTGGCAGCCTCAGTTCCTCATCACTTGGGTCTCTCCACAGAGTATCCTCACAACATGGCGCTGGCATCCCCAAAAGGAATTAAATAGAAGAGATTAAAATAGAAGCCTCTGCGTGTTTTATAACCTAGTAGTGAAACTGCTATGCCATCTCTTCTGCCACATTCTGTAGGTCGTTCAGACTCACACTGTTACAGTGTGGAAGGGAACAGTGTAAGAGTATGAAGACCGGGGGCGCCTGGGTGGCTCAGTGGGTTAAGCCTCTGCCTTCAGCTCAGGTCATGATCCTGGGGTCCTGGGATTGAGCCCCACATCGAGTTCCCTGCTCAGTGGGGAGTCTGCTTCTTCCTTTCTCTTTGCCTCTGCACCCCACCCCACTCATGTTCTTGCTTACTCTGCTCTCTCTCTCTCTCTCTCTCTGAAATAGATAGATAAATAATCAGCACATTGGACATCAGGTGGTAAGCAAGCCACTTCCCCTCCACCGGGGAGTGAGCCGACAATACACTGGTCACACTGCCGTCTCCTTGACAGCATAATGACCTACATGACTAGCTACAGCTACAGAGGAGGCTCAAGGGCAGAGGACTGCTTGCCTTGCTGTTTGGCCCATTTAGCAAGGACATGCAGGGACACACAGGGCCCGTGCTGGACTGCCTCTTCCCAATATGGAGCCTCCTCCCTCTCCCCGCAGACTGCTCTCCCAACCTCAGCCCAGCCCTACAGGGACTGAGATATTGCCATGATTTACCTAGGAGACATTCATTTTCAGCCCCCAGAAAAATGTCTCTTTGTCCTCCAAGTGGTTCACTTTGGCTGCCAGGGCTCAAAAAGTTTTTGCCCAGGGTTGAGAGTTGGGCAGAGATGTTCCCGTTTGGGATTGCTGGAATGCCCACGCAGTGTACAGTGGGCTAAGCAAGGTCAGCGGGCAGCTATGAACGCCACCCTGCAAGGCCAGCGAGCCAACCAGAGCTTCAATGGGCGCTCTGTGCAGGGCAGCCAGCTGGGTGACTGTGGGAGCCCATGGGAGACCTGGAAGATGGATTAACAGAGCTGGCAGCCTCCGGGGAGGGACTGAGGCTTGGCAGTCGTGTGTGTGTGTGTGTGTGTGTGTGTGTGTGTGTGTGTGTGTGTATAGGGGGGCACAGAAAAGGCCTTCAGAAATGGCTTTCAAAATATTTTCCTTACTGCAGGGTTTGCATTTCCTCCTCAGAGGAAGGTAATGGGACCTGGACAGTGATTAACTAATTCTGACTCCAGGATTCCGAGAGTTTAGACTCTAGACAATCAGGGGTTTAAGTGCATGCATTTTTTTTAAAAAGATTTTTTATTTATTTATTTGACAGAGAGATCGCAAGTAGGCAGAGAGGCAGGCAGAGAGAGAGGAGGAAGCAGGCTCCCCGCCGAGCAGAGAGCCCAACGCGGGGCTTGATCCCAGAACCCCGGGATCACGACCCGAGCCAAAGGCAGAGGCTTTAACCCACTGAGCCACCCAGGCGCGCCCCTAAGTGCATGCATTTAATTTAAGTGCACACACACACACACACACACACACACAGTTTTTCCCTTTGTCATGGAAACCCACAAGACAAGGAAATCCAGAAGACATTTGTCCTTTTTCTCCAAAACATTCTACTTGAACATTCCCATTTCAGAATATTATTGAAGCCAGGACCACAGTTCTCTTCAGTGTATGAGAACAGGCTTACTTCCTGCTGAGGAATGTTTTTTATTCTGGTTGGTGTTATGATTTGGGCATAACTTGGTGGTAGGAGGGGACCCCAACCCCCTTGCAAAACTTAGCGACGCTGCATTGCATGTCAACATCCAGTCCCCAAATGAAATAATGGGGAGACAAAATATATTCTAGTCTCAACTCAAAGATAAAGATATTGCTTGATTTCAGTGAGATGATACAAAAATATATGGAATAAAATTCTATTAGCTAATATAATTGGTTTAATTAAATCTTAGAATTTAATCCATAGTATATCTAAAGAAGGTTTGCAATTAGATGCTTCAGCCAGTAACTAAAATGTGTGCCCCCAAAGGTTCAAGAAGTAGGTGACAATTATTCACATTGAGATGTTGAGTACTGATCCAGGAAGTCAGCTGCAAAGGCAGGGGACTCTTGCTGTATGCCTTGAGCCCAGAACAGTGCCAGGCACACAGCGAAGCCTCAGTAAGTGCTTGTTGAATGGATCAATGAATGAAAGAGATTTTTTTTTCTTTGAAATCTGGCCTGGACCCTGTTCTATCATGTGAACTTAGAAAAAAAAAAAAACTCACTAAGATAAATAATATATAGGGTCAGATACATTTTTTTTTTTACTTCAAATTAAACAAAAACACTCTATGCATTTAGAAGAGCATAGTAGAGGCGCCTGGCTGGCTCAGTGGGAAAAGCATGCGACTTTTCATCTTGGGGTCATGAGTTCGAGCCCCACATTGGTGTAGAGATTATTTAAAAATAAAATCTTAAAAAAAAAAAGATATTCTTAGGAGAGCACAGAAAAAAACTACTGAGAAATTACACCTTGTACTGTTGATGATGGCTACCTCTGAGGCCAAGACAGACTCTGGAAGGAAGGTTATCACATTTTGCATAATTTATGTATTTCTGTATTGTTCTGCCCAGTGAGGAAAGTTTGTGTTTCTTTTTATGGTTAAAAAATGGGGATTTTTAAAAGATCTCACTTAAAATGTTTAAAACACTCTGATACGTGACTTGATGGAAAAAATGTCAAGTGTTTTGAGGAACCAAAATTTAGGAAAGGTTCTTCACCTCCAGAGGTCATGATCATTTCCTAGCTTTTCATCAAACGATCTCCAACCACCAGGACAGTGCTAAGTTTTGTTTTCTTTTGTTTAAAGAATGCTATAAAAGAAGTTAGTAGAATGTTATGAACTACATCAGGCTCACCATTTATTTATTCAACAAGTATTTTTTGAGTGCTATGCTTACTTTATGGGCCGGTAAGTATAACAGGAACTGTGGTACAAAGAATAATTTGGTGGAAAGAAGTCAGGGTTCTAGATGGATTTTTTTTTAAGTCACCGAAAGTCCCTGCAGAAATGGGACCTCAGACGGTGGCATTTCCCTTGCTGAAGTTGGTTATTGCCTATTTATCTTCATACTCTACTCCTATTTCTTATCATGGGTAGAACGCCCATTTAACATCATGTGATCTTGAGGCATTTGTCCTGTAAATTTATCATAATCGCAATAGTAGATAGAAAATAAACCTTCTGGGGCGCCTGGGTGGCTCAGTGGGTTAAAGCCTCAGCCTTCGGCTCAGGTCATGATCCCAGGGTCCTGGGATCGAGTCCCACATCGGGCTTTCTGCTCAGCAGGGAGCCTGCTTCCTCCTCTCTCTGCCTGCCTCTCTGCCTACTTGTGACCTCTGTCTGTCAAATAAATAAATAAAATATTAAAAATTAAAAAAAAAAAGAAAATAAACCTTCTAATGAGGGCTCCAGCTCACCACTTTAAGGAATTGCTCTTTTTGATTGTACCTTAAGGCCATTAAAATATTTATTTAGTGATTTATTCTTCCTGTGGACAGATGTAGGGATCGGTCTATTTTCCACCTTACAGTGGAGTTTTCTTTTTAAATACTCTCTCTGGCTTTGTGGTGAAATGTGCGTTATGATACTTCTTCATAGTGACACATGCAAAAACGTTATTCATCAAACATATTCTCA
Organism: Lutra lutra; assembly: GCF_902655055.1. NCBI lineage: Eukaryota > Metazoa > Chordata > Mammalia > Carnivora > Mustelidae > Lutra > Lutra lutra. Next base: position 100,926,498 of record NC_062282.1, on the reverse strand, counting down.
AGCATACTTTTCATTATTCTTGCAAGTATTTAGACATAAGGAAGCCCTTTACTCTGTGCAATATAAAAAGACTCAAAGATGTGATACAATTCCTCACCCGTGTGGACTTGGATTTTAAGGACAGGGTCACTGTATTTCACATAAAGTTCTTTCTTCTTCTTTTTCCTTCTCCTCCCACCCCCATTACCAAATACATAACTGTACTTGGTCTGATGCTAAATCAAGGTAAATGAGACGTGACCTATGAAAAAGGAAATGAATAATTCAAAAGAGGGGAAAATTGCATTCCTGGCTGGAAGCGTGGACGTCATTGCCTGAATGTATAGGTTTATTCTACCACTTCACTAGATGATTTTGCCTATTGGGTGGCATGTCTTCCATCATCCAAATTACCTCATGAAGTTGGTAAGTCAAGCCATGTTTTGCTGCTATCTACTTTATATTTTTTCCAAGTCTCTTTTTAATGTGTTCTTTTTAGTTAACGAACGTATATACAGCAGACCTGTCTGATGGGTCCCTGGAAATAGATTTTATTAAATTCCCTAGAACTTGATCTGAATCGGGAATTAAATAATTGATGTGAGCAGGCACAGAGTTCAGTGTTTCATGGGCAAAATTATTAGTGGAATCTCTCATGTTTTCTAAGTATCAGGGGGAACCAGTCTTGCCTCTGGTTGTGGACTGTGGAGGAGGGGAAGGGGTGGGCAAGTCATTCTTAGGAAGTGGTCCCAGGTAGTTCCTTCATGTCGTTAGCGTCACCCTGAGTGGAACAGGACTTATCCAAGAAGGCCAGGTCTGGACAAGTAGAGCAGAGAGTCAGAAGGCTGAGAAGCTTTGCCTCAGACCAACAGAACATTGTGGTACTCTCTATTAAATGTCAGTGACCAACGTGACTTTGATCAGGCAACTTGCATAGAAACCAAAGGGAATTTGATAACCCACTGAGAAGGCCAGTTCCTTAGGCTCTTTGTCCCTTGTCACCGTCTTGCAAATTGCTGCATCTGGTTGTCCCTGTAGCGTTTGCTTTCTTTCTCTCTCTTTGTACTTATACCAGGGGGGCAGGGGAGAAAAGTGTTTTGATACATTATAATCATTGTGATATTGTCCCCTTACAGAATGAATAGTTCCTAGTATTTCTAGCCAATCAAGATTGGGTTGAGAGTAATAATAAATAAATCTTACTATGTTTTAAGAAATCATTAGAAAACAGACTTTGATCATGGAATTTTTTGGTATTTGTTTCTTTTTTTTTTTCTTAAAGATTTTATTTATTTCTTTGACAGAGATCACAAGTAGGCAGAGAGGCAGGGAGAGAGCAGAGAGCCTGATGTGGGGATCGATCCCAGGACCCTGGGATCATGACCTGAGCCAAAGGCAGAGGCTTTAACCCACTGAGCCTCTAGGCGCCCCTGGTATTTGTTTCTTTAGAGTGATGGAGGTATAGTGGGGAGAAAGGCTCCCTCCAGGACAGGGCAGAGGGGGCTGTGAACGCTGCTCTTTAGTACATCCTCCTCTCAGTAAGGGAGTTCTTAGGGCCCTTCCTTCTGAATTACTTAAAGAATGAAATCAAGAAAGGAAATGTATTTGCAGGTGTCTCACAAAACCTACAGTGAAAAATAAGTAGTGAGTGGCCCGTGATGGGCAAAAGCAAGGTCCAGGTAAACTCCTGAGGTCGCTGTCTCTCAACGGCAGACCGTTGGGTAAAGTTCCGGGAAAGCCAGTTCTCTTAGCAACAAGACTCAGCGGTCAGCGGTACTAAAGGACTCAATTGTACTAAATTTGTAAATGTAAATGTATCTCAATCATACTGGATCTAAAACAAGAGCTGAAAACATCGACCACTAAAACCTGGTCCTCAGTACTTATTTGGATCATTGAAAGTGTCTGTGATCTGAAATGGCAGCTACTCCTGGGGGTAGGATCTCGGGAAGAGGAGCGGGAGGGAAGTGTTTGGTTAGGTTTGGTTAACTTTGGGCCCGTCAGTAAAGAGGTACTCTACTAAGAAGAAGAAGAAGAAAGAGAAGAAAGGTAAAGTTTTGGGGCGCCTGGGTGGCTCAGTCGGTTAAGCGTCTGCCTTCGGCTTGGGTCAGGATCCCAGGGTTGTGGGATGGAGCCCCGGTCAGACTCCCTCTCCCTCTCCCCCTGCTGGTGTTCCTGCTCTTGCTCTCTCTCTCTGCCAAATGAATAAACAAAATCTTAAAACAAACACACAAGGTAAAGTCCTGTGGAAGATGATGGTGCCCTGGGAGAAGCCATCCCTGGTCCTTACAGAGCTTACTCTTACCTGTGTGTGTGGTAGCTGTGTGGCTAAATTAACTTCACACCGCAGCCTTGCAAGGGGACAGGCTTCTATAAGGCAGCCCAGTGTGGAGGCTGCCGACTCATTATTCTCTGGGTTGGGGGGTGCTTGTGGGGCACAGTTTCCCCAAGCAGAAAGTAACAGGGGGCCAGCCACATAGCCCTGGGAACAGCTAGGAGGCAAGGTTGTCAGCCCCACAGGGAGAGGCACGTAAAAAATCATCAAGTAAAGGCTGTGGCGCTTCTAAAGCATTTCACTGCTTTCACAGAGGCTCTATGTTCCCAATGTCCACCCCTATCTCCTGGCTTTTAGTATTTCTTTAAAAAATGATGGCCTATCTCAGCTGGATTAAGAGGAACAACAACAACAACAACAAAAACCCAGAACCCTATTTTTGTTGTTTCCTTTGTTTTTTCATTGAATTTCAGAGAAAAGGAGATCCGAGTATCTGTGACAGCCAGACTTTGTGGTGACTACCGGCATAAAAATGAGGAGCAAAGAGCCAGTGCTGCTCAGACAGTCACCGCCCATCCCCCAGCGGGTCCTCTTCCAGGATATTCTGGGAACACCTTGGGGAGTGTTGTGGGGAGGGGGGCTTGGCTATAATAACATATGCCAAATAGAAAATCATAATTTAGAGATTAGCTGGCCCTGTCATGTGCCTTTCTGCACAACAATAAGCAAGTTTGGTTGGCCTCCATTTGCCGGGGTGATTTAGGGAAGCCTTTGAACACCAATGCTTGTGGTCCGGCAAAGGCCTGTGAGTAACTGACCTGTCTGTGTACGGTCCACTTCGGAAACAGAAACTTCCCCGGTGGCATGGGAAAGAAAACACCGACCTAATCCTGAAAAGGTAACTTTAAACCAAAGCCCAACCAAGAAAGAGAGTGGGAGAGCTACTGCCAACTGAGCCGGGCCAGAAATAAAAGTCCCATTGTCCTAGCACAGGCTGGCTCGAGGGCGCATGCTCTCTCCTCCACACGCTGACACTTCCAGGACCCCAGAGCACGCATTCCAGAGCCTTCATCCACAGCTCTGCAGCTGGAGGAGAAATCACGCTGGAGCCAGGGGTGGTGTCAGGAACGGGGAGGTTAGAACAGGAAGAATCATTAAACACTGATGGTGCTAACCTCGAACCTACCAGAAAGCAGGAATGATGTGTCTGGGAATGTGGGGTCCATAGGAGGAGAGCGAGGGATGGGTTAAGAAGAGGGCAGGTGAGAAAGGGGAACGGTCCCGGCTCTGCTACAGCTGAGGATGGAGAGCCCTCGGCAGGAGTCGGCCGAGGTCCTAGATTTTCGTGGTCTTCAACTGCTGCGAAGGATCACCACTAGCCAGAGCACAGGCAGCAGCTCACACTTGGGAACAGGGACGGAGAGGAGTGGGGATTTGCTTCAAAAAGATATATTGGAGGGATAAAAAGCTGCAAGAATTTTTTTTAAGATAAGGATTTTAAAGTAAAAGAGTAGCTAGTTTATCCACAGAATGGCAGAGTGGAAAGAGGCTTCGGTGGAAGTCAGGAATCACGGATTTTAGTCTGTGGCCCTGGTCAGTCCCCTGCCAGCTTTGGATCTGATGTCAGAATGAAGGGGTTGGGCCCTGCACCTGCCATGCCTTCTGTCTGGCACCCCGAGGTTCTCTGAGCATGTGCCTCCCAGGTCTAAAGAAGGGGGTTTCCTTAACTGCCTTCTCCTTCTCTCTTGTCATCCCATTCTCAGACTGCTCTCAAGAGATCTCCAAGGTCTCCCCCAGCTGAGAAGTCAGCCTCCTCTGTGATTAAACAACTCACCCCAGAAGTCACGGGCCCTCAAAGCAGAGGAAGGTGGAAGAATGTGGTTTGGAGCACTTCGGGGATCTGAAAGCTGGGGAGGGAAGATGCTGCCACCACGGTGATGGTGACAAGGGCCCGAGAAGGGGAGTCCGGGCATGCTGCAGACAGCTTAGAACACTTTGCACCTTCTTCCGCTGGTTCTCTTCCCTCCTCTTAAGCTGGAATATTCCCAGAATTTAAGAACATTTAAAAATGGATCCTTCATTTTAGGTGGGCTACATTCTGGGAACCTTGTTAATGTTGGTGTGACTTTGTCTGTTAGTGAGAAGTGCCTGGGCTAGACGCAAGCCTGGGTTTGGCCTCTGCTCTGGCTCTGACTACTTTTGTGGCCTTGAAGGAATCAGAGCACCTCTCTGGGCCCCCACTTCCTCATCCGGAAAGCAAAGGACGGTCACCATCTCCAAGGTGAACCCCAAGGACATCCAAAAGAACTACAAACACTTATTTAAGGTGAATGACAAATCCATGGGTGGCCATCAGAGGTGGTCTGAGTCATGGAGGGCCTTGGTGAGGAACTCAGGATCCAGGCCCAGGTGGAGGGAGAGGAAGGGCAGATACCCAAAATGTGAGCGTTTGTCTCTTCCAACCCCACCCCACCAGCCAGCTCTAATTATTAAACAACAACAACAGTAGTGAAGAGCTGGCTGAGTGACATGACTTCTGCCAGTCCTTGCAGACATTTGTTGGTGTTGTGAGCATGAACCATCTTGGACACACCCTGCTCTGCCATCCACTCCACTTTTTCTGTCCATGTCAACTTGTAGCGTAGGACTGGTGGGAACCTGAGCCCATGCCCTCGACAGTGACCGGTGCCCTTCTGGAAGCTACCTAAAAGCACAGCAGTCCTTTGCACTAATGCGTGCCCTTCCCCAGAAGTGCAGACAGGCCAAGTAGAGGCCAGGTCTGGTTTGATAGATGTGCAGTCTGGGAAGGGCCCCTCGCTTGGTTTAATGCTCTGGTGTCACCCTCTTGAAAATCCTAATGGTTTTTTAGCAATGGGCCTTGCATTTCTATGTTGCCATGGACACCATAAATTGTGGAGTCAGTACCCGGGGCGGAGGGGCTTGCCAGTAAGTAGCTTCCTGGAACCGAAGCTGGTGGGGACACATCTGACAGAGTGTCCTTGCCACAGGTGCCAGCTCCACACACTGAGGGGCAAGAATTCCACAGGGTATGTGGACACAGCTAACTCTGCAGGGCTGCGAGCATGTGATAGTGAAAATATACTTGTAACTCCTAGCTGGGGAGCCTTTCTTTCTTCCTTCCTTCCTTCCTTCCTTCCTTTCTTTCTTTCTTTCTTTCTTTCTTTCTTTCTTTCTTTTTCTTTTTTAACAAAAGACACACACACACACACACACAAATATATGGGCCCTGCACCTGCCATGCCTGTGTGTGTGTGTGTGTGTGTGTGTATACACATATATATATATACACCAAATCTTAAAGTGGCCTGAGAGACCTTGAGCAATTTAAGCTCAATAGCGAATCAAATGTCAGCCCTCATATGCCTTTGCATGAGCAAATTTTCTAAGTCAGCTCATGCAAAAACCCTCGTAAATCATCTAGAGTTTGGAAACTTTACAGAAGTGACTTTTAAACGCAATGCAATAGAGCAATCGAGGCATAAATCTGGTGCAGGACCGTCATTTTGGGCAGGAGTTTATGTCTTGTTCATGCTCAGATCAGAGGGAGTTTCTGTGGTCTTTAATAAGGAGATGCATGCCACATGCGCTCTCTGGAGGCTCACAGGCCCTTGAGAGTAGGAACTCAGTTGCATTCACATTTGTGTCTTTCGCAGAGCCTAGCAGTGTGCCAGCATAGAATTGGTTAAACAAATACTTGCCTAATGAATGAATCCTCATCTCCAAGTGAATAGGACTGTTTTCTTATTCTGGGAAATACATTTAATGAAGGCGGAGGAATGTAGACTCAGCTATGTAAAAAATATCAAGAATCAGTAGTACCTTTAAGAACACAAGACCCAAGATCCCTGATCTAGTCCAGTCCTCTCATTTAGAGATGAGAAAACCGAGGCTCACTGAGTCTCAGTAAATTATCTGAGGTCATACAGCTAATCTGGACCAGAACCTCGCTCTTCTGACATCTAACCCAAGTGAATTTTTCCACCAACCCACTCTTCCTTAAGAATCAGGAAGCATAAATCAGGAGTCTGAGGTGTTTACTCACCACTTATATATAGCCTTTGTAACCCTTCATTATGGAGGAGAAGAACTCAACTCTTTTAATTACTGCCTGCAGAAGAACATCACAATCCCCTACAGTTGCTTTTTGGCAAGCCCCTGTGAATGATAATTTGAGATCTAAGGCAAAATGAGAAGGAAGGAAGGTCTAATAAAAGCTCTTTATTTGCAGATGGGAATTAAGCACTCTGTGCCCAGACTGTTGGCTTTCCCTTGACTTCCGGGTTGCCGCTTCAACGCTTCCATGAGCAGAAAATTGGAGAGTAGGAGCGTCCATCACTGGGTCCCGCCAAGCGACACCCCCTCCAACCTAAGCGAAATGTGATACTTTGCTTGCTCCGAGCACCTCCCCAACCACCTCAGCTCCATTCCTACCAAGAGTTTGGAGGAAGTAGCAGTCTTTTTTGTTACTGGTTACTTTATTCACCAGAGCATCTCTGCCTCTTTGCGTGATTCCTGAAGGCTGAATTTCTAAAAAGGATCATTCCAATCCCAGGTGGCCAATCCGATGCTGTCCCCGAGCCCCAAACCGGCAAACTGTGGGGCAGGACGGACATCAGGTCAGTGCTTTGCGGGGAGGGTGGGGCAGAGACCAGACAGCATGAAGCTTCAGCCGGGACATTAGTGAGGTGCAAATTGCATGGTGGTGGCTGCAGGGCAAGAGGAAAATTGCAGGTCGGAGCCTGGGGAGAGAGAGAAATAGCAGGGTGGTATTTTGGGGCCTGGCAACAGCGGCCACTGGGCATGCTCATCGTTGCCTGAAAACACACATACAACGACACCCACTTTTTATTGAAGTACAATATACAAACAGGAAAGTGCCGGATCAGGAAGCTCGGTGAACTTCTATAACCCTGACAAGTAACCTGCCTCCTGGTCAAGAAGGAGAACACCCCCGTCTGTCCCCTTCCAGTCACCTGCCGCCCCAAGGGAAGTTGCTGTTCCCATTCAGCCTTGTCTTTTAAATGGAAGCCAGGGGCAACCCAGGAGGAGACAGTGTGGTGGAGCTAGTGCAGATTCTTCCCACAGCTCCACTGCTGTGGGCCCAGCCTGGCAGCTTGCTGCATCCTAGCGAGCTCAGCAGCCCCTCTGGATCTTGACGGGGTGGGCTGGGAGAGGAAGAGTAGGCAGAGCTTCGAGAAGAGGAGGCCTGAAGACCAGAGGTGCAGCAAAGGAGGAGACAAGAATGCAGGCTGGTCCCCACCCCTGCCCGCCCGGCTGTGGACCCATTCTCTGCCTGGCCCATGGCTGAGGAAGGTAAGATGCCAGTCTCCTAACGGCGTCCTAACAGCATCCAGGTTCTTGGAGGTACTTGACAGCACCGGCATTCACGTAGGGCTTCTTCTGTTTCTTTTTTGTTGTTTTTGTGGGTTTTCTCTCATTGTGGGCTCTCTGAGCTGCCTTACCATGGTCAGCCATCCTGGGGAGGATCGAGGTCGTTTTGCTCACTGGCTTCCTGTCAGCGAAATCAGGCCCCCATGCGGGGCAGCTTCCACACTGATTCTTGTGGCCTGGAGTCATGGCTGGTTTTGCTGGTTTTGCCACCTGGCGGCAGTGGACTGTAGTTAGACACAGTTTCTGAAGAGAACCAAGCATGTTTTAAATAGGTGCTATGTTCTGGCTCTGAGTTTTGGCTCAGCGTCTCTCTGGCATATAGCATTCTTCGTGCTTGAGTAGGAGTTTATACTTCTGAGAGACAAACCCATTTCAATCTGATCATCCAAAATAACAGCTAGATTCTTTTTTATATTTTCAGTGGTGTGGTGAAGACGCCCTTATACTCTCAGGGAGAAGATCCGTTGCAATGCTAACTGCATCCTTGGCTTGGGGAAAGGAGTCTCTTTGTCTCTCTTGGCTCTCCTCCAGAATCTTCTCAGTGCACTGCAGTTCAGCTTCCCTGGCCTCACCATACTTCTCTTCTTGCTCAGGCCACCTGGAACTTCTCAGAAGTCCAGTGAAGGCTTTCCAGTCCTAATCCTAAATTTGCTTGGTGTATTGTTGACCTCTTTGCCTACCATGACATTCTCTTCTACCTCCATGCCCCCAGGTTTTTCTCCTGCATCTCAAGTCACTCCAGTTCCATCTCTGTGTTAATATCCTCTCCTCCTTCTCTTGTTGCTACTGTGCTTTCCTAAGGTGTTGTCTTCAGCTCTTTCCGACTCTGCATCCTTTTCCTGAGCAATCTTGCATACCCGCCTGACTTCAGCCTTAGATCTAGATCTCCATCCAGATTTGTTTCCTTAAAGCTCCAGGCTGACCATTGGCCTCTCCATGGATCCTCTATAAACATTGATAGCAATTGCTTTCAGCTCTGGCTGCACATTAGAATCATGGTTGCTTTTTTTTTTTTTTTTTAAAGATTTTATTTATTTTATTTGACAGAGAGAGATCACAAGTAGACAGAAAGGCAGGCAGAGAGAGAGAGAGGGAAGCAGGCTCCCCGCTGAGCAGAGAGCCCGATGCGGGACTCGATCCCAGGACCCTGAGATCACGACCTGAGCCGAAGGCAGCGGCCCAACCCACTGAGCCACCCAGGCGCCCCAGAATCATGGTTGCTTTTAAAACAATACTCATGTGTGAACTTTACCACTTTAGCTATTGATTTAGTTAATCTGACTGAGACCTAGATGTGACCGTTTTAAAATCTCCCCAAGTGGGCACCTGGGTGGCTCAGTGGATTAAAGCCTCTGCCTTCCTCTCTGGTCATGATCACAGGATGGAGCCCCGAATCAGGATCTCTGCTTAGCAGGGAGCCTGCCTCCCACTCTCTCTCTGCCTGCCTCTCTGCCTACTTGTGATCTCTGTCAAATAAATAAATAAAATCTTTAAAATAAAATAAAATAAAATCTCCCCAGGTAAGTCTGGTGAGACCTCAGAAATTAGGACATGGAGGTACAAGGCACATACATGTAGACAGCTGGAGTGCCATGGACAAGAATGCTTTTGCATCTCCACACTGGGCCTTCCTCCAGGAAAATAAATCACATCTCTGGCCCTTAAACTTTTTCAAACATCTTTATAGGCATTGGCAGATGAATCTGTGGTCCCACTGAGAATTATCAGTGATCCCTGGGCTCTAGATTTAAAAAAACAAAAAACAAAAAACTGAGACTGAAAGGACTAACTCAGAAGACTAGTTCTCCACCCCTCCACCCCTTTCCCAACTCAAAACCTTCTGTGACCCTGCTTGAATTCTGGGGCAGGTTTTGGTGTTTGTAAGGCCTCAAGTTCAGTTTGCCATTCTGCCAATGCTCTGAGGACTGCAGAATGGCCAGCAAGACATGAGAAGAGGGACTCAGGGGAGACATGTTTCTAGAAGTAGTACCAGAAACCACTAGAGAAGGCAGGATAACCCTGAGCCTCATCCAGCTTCCCTATCGAAATAGGGGTAGCGATTTTTACTGTTGGAGAAAGTGTGAAAGCAAGTAAGAGATAGTGAGGATGCTAAAATACTACCATTTGTATTCTAATGTAATCCAGAATGAAAGTGTATGTGCAGGAAGCAACTTTAGAGATAATTCTGCCCAAACACTGTATTTTACGGGAGAGGAAACTGAGCCAGTGGTTAAGGGATTTTCCCAGGTTAATGCTGCCAGCCAGGTGTTAGGTTTCCTAGTACAGTGCTCATTTCCCTCCAGACTTCGCTAGGGGTCCATACTGCACCCATTTGGCTGGGTTTGACTCTTTGCACATCATCTTTCCAAACAGAGCCCAGGGTCATTTGAGGACCTACGTTTTCCAAAGAACACTAAAGCTATTCTTGGCCTCTTCTCCCCATCCTACTTCTCTACTTGAGTAGAGAGTCAAGTCCTGAATATAGGTGGTAAATGCCCATGGCCTTCCTTCCTCTGCCTGCTATGGCCTAGGTTATCTCCCCAGTGGGGTAAAATTTTGGGGGTGTGGAGGGGGTGTTAAAGTCAGACAGGACTTGGCCTAAAGAGGCTCAATACCTGCTGTCTGGCCACAGAGTAACCTGTGTTTGACTCTGGCCTGACCTTGGACCAGATATAGATCCTTTCTAAGCCTCAGCTTTCTTACCTATGATATGGACATCATCATGGTATTTACCTTGTGGGGTTGTTGTGAGAATTCAATGAGACAATTTCCCTAAAGCAGCAGTCCTCACATAGAATTGCACACTGGAACTACCCAGGGAGCTTGAAACACACAGATACACATTGATGGCAGGGTCCTATTCCTAGTAATTGTTAATTAATTGCTCCAGGCATCTGGATTTTTAAAATTCTCTGAAGCGATTCCAACTGTGCAGCCAAAAGATTGCTGGAAAGTGCTCATTGTAGCACTGAGCAAGTGGTCAGCACTCAGATAACTGGCTCCTCATATGAGTACAAAAATGATGATAATTCAAATCTCCCTTCCCTATAAGACCTTCTTCCTTTTGCATTTTCCAGGAAGGCTCTTCCTCCCTGCCCTTATTCCCACTTCTGTCTAGAAATCCCATCCTGGGTTTTCCTGAAACATTGGGCTCATGACTTCTGGCTCTGCGAGGTCACTAGGGAAGTGAAAGGCGTTCTGATGTCAGATGAGTGTCCACAGATGCATTCCAGGCACTCCCTGGCTGTATCTACCGATTAAGGCTGTTTAACCTCCCAGTGCCTTCTCCTATAAAATCGGGGAAACTGTCATGTATTATGTCCCCAGAGTGGCTGGGCATTCCGCTAAGCGGTTAAAGACAGGGTCTTCTCTAAGTGGGATAACTTCTCTTGGAAAGTATTAGCTGTGAGGAGGAAATGAGACAAAGCCCGTAGACAAAAAGCCTCGAGACAGACAGGAGAAGTGGTCTCAGACCGTTCTCTCTGCGTGCAGGTCACTTCCCCTAGCACCTTGCAGACATGGGGGAGGCCTGGGAAGGCACAGGCGACTCTCCCGGCTGGCTTTACCGGGTCGCAAACACAGTCTCTAAACCGCCATCTCCTGGCCCATTTCCCGGCCCTCTCTGGGCACCCCAGCGTCCGAGGGCCGCCCTCTGACTTCAGTTCGAATCCACAGGGCGGACAGCGCGCGCCGCGGAGAAGTTCCCCTGGCTCTGAGGGCTTGCGGCGTCGTGCACTTACCCGGGTGCGCGCGGCGCGTCCACGAGAGGCTCCCTCCGAAGCCCCCGGGGCCGCGTGGTGCGACGGAAGCGCGCTCGGGTTCGTGAGGGAGGCGCGGGCTCAGTGCCTCGCGCGCGCAGAGGCGGCGGGGCGCCCACCCGTGAGCCAGGCGCAGGGGGCTCGCGGCGCGCGGTCTGCAGGCCCCTGGTCTCTTCCCTGAGTCTGACAGGCCAGGTCCCCTTGTCCCCGCGTCTCGCGCTTAGCACGGTCGCGCCGGGATCCAGGCGGACGGCCCTTTCTCGAGGTTCCTCAGCTGTGCCTCTGAGAAAACAAACTGCCGCCCAGGCCGCGGAGGATCTGGCGGCGCAGGACGTAGCTCCGTGCGCGGCGGGCCACACCACCCAGGGCCCTGGCTCCCGCGCGGCGCCCTGGGGCCACGCTTTAGGTCCTTGGCCCGGCAGGCGCAGCGGCTTCTAGCGCGTTCACCGCCCTCGGCGCTCGGCTAGGGCCCGCCGTCCCGGCTCGCTGGCACTTGGGTTCCAATCTCCACCTTGCCGTTCGTGGCCACGAGGGCTGGGACAGACTACGTGATCTCTGTGTGTCCCAATTCCTCATCCGTAAAATGAGGCTACCGTTCCCACCCACGTGGGGTTGTTGAGAGGAATAAATGATTGAATGTGAAACACCGCAGTGCCCGGCGCGTGATGAACCCTGGATAAGTATTTGATATTCCTAATCAAGTAGGGATTATAATCCACGTCGCTCTATTCAATATATGCAGCGTTGCTGTATTAAGTGAGATGACGTGGGTAAGTTGCCTGTATTAAGTAAGCGGCGGAGGAATGACGTGTATTAGTGTTACTGTTACTCCCAGGGAATTGGGTTTTTCTTCTCTTTAAATTTTATATTTCTTGGACTCCTCACGTGTTCACCTGGGGTTAAGAGCTGTGCTACTTGGCGCTACAGGTTCAATATGAATGGCCCCTGAATTCGTGCCCAGTTGTCATTTCCTTGGGTGTTTTGTGAAAACGGCCCGTCAACGTTGCCAGGCCAGCGCTGCGCTTTTGTTTCCAAGAGGGCAGTGAGTAAATTATATCCCGAGCTTAGTAAAGCAAGAAATAAACACATTCACAGTAGGACTCTTCGGATGAACTATTTTATTTCTCTTTTGTGTTTGTGCTTGGTCGTTGATGGTCTGCTGCAGACTAATGCGATGCTGATGTGTCCTTAATATTAATGGTTTGGAGCTGAAGACAGCCCTTCTCACGCTGTCGGCCAGCCCCGGCAGGGTTGGGAGCCACCACGAGGCCCAAGCTAGGACAAGGGAAGGTTCTTTTTGTCGCTTTCTCCCTCTTGCCCAATACCTCCCGTCTCTGTCTCTGTTCCTGGGGAAACGTGTTCCGGATGGCGAGTGAATTTAAACATCTCTGATTCTGTGATCACAGCTTTCTGCCTGACCGAAAAGTGGCCGTGCCCTCCTGCTCTGGGGTGCCCCTCTATGCCTCGGTTGGGAATATTTAACCCTTTCTAAAGGAAGGTTGCCTGGGCCAAGCACCTGCCTTCCAAGCCACCATTGCACTCCCTCACCCAGGGCACCTGCTGTGAAATGTTAAAGGCTCGCCTTTAACACTTCACAGGTAAAAACCAGCCTTGGAGGGGGATGAGGTCCAAATCGGGGACTCCACACTTCCTTCCTTCTTGGTGCGATGCTGGCCCGACAGAACACAGGCGGTAAAGTAGGTGACACCGGAAAAAAAAAGAATCGCCAGCCTCTACCTGTACAGTTGGATAGGAGGTGTCTGTCCCTAGCATGCTTCCAAATTCACTGGGGACTTTGTGCCCAGGCCCAGAACCCTCCTCCCCAGGGCTTCAGTGCAGCGCCCCCCACCAGGATATGAACCAGAGAAGGACCAGCGTCAGGACCGGGTCCCTGCACCCTAGGTTGTATAGAAGTTCTGGGGACAGAGGGATGCTGAGGAGAGAGAGACGGGGACAGAGAGAGAGACGCTGCTCATGGGTGAGCTCGAGACAGAGCCAAGTTTCTACCTTTTAAAGGAAGACGCAGGAGCCGGTTCTCGGCCTCACCCGAAAGACAAACTTAAAGGCAAAGTTAAGCGTCATCCGGGCAACTTTCAGGAAGGGGGTCCTTGGGCAAGGAAGCCGGTGCGAGGCGGAGGGTGAGTCCCGGGAATCGGGCGCACGAGAGGTTGTTTGCGGGCTCTGGATTGCCCCACGCCCAGACGCGCTGTTGTTTATAAATTCGTTGCGCCAGCGACGACACGGTCCGTGTTGGACGCCTTTCCTCCCGGAATGGAAGGGCAAACAAACCAATCTTTGGCAACGCTCAGCCTCCCCATGGCATTCGGGTACAAGATTGTTTTCGATGTAAATGAATTTCGTAAATGCCACAGCAAGGACTCTGTTTATTTGTTTTGTTGTAGGAAGGTTAGCAAAAGCACCAGAGCCGTTCTTCCGGCTTCTCTTTGATTCTGTCTCAGATTTACGTCCGCGCGCTACGGCCGCCGGCCACCCGCCCGCCTGCCCTTCCCTTCCTCCCTCCCTCGGACAGGGCAAAGCGAACACCAGGCCCCGGTCACCACCGAGGCTCAGAGGAAGGCGATTGCAGTATTTATCAGCCCCCTCCCCAGGACCTCAGATTTCATCTCTTTCTTTTCTCCCTGCATGTTCAGTTTGTTTTCTCAAGACCTAAGCAATTTTTAATGTACTCTATACTTCCCGCTTAATCCTCATCGTTTATTGTATAATTATAGTTTCAAAGTGATTATGTAATTAAAATCATGTTTCGTTGCAGCAGGACTTCAAAAGGGCGGCAGACCCCCGCTCTGGCATTATTTTCTGGTGATGTAATAATTTCCCTGTGATATTTAAAATAAACACATTAGTTCAAGAATTCTAAACATGTCTCAAAGTATATAGTAGGCTTGATTGGCACGAGGCTGGGTTGTAAAGAAATGGTAAAACCTATCACTAGTTTAATATATTTCTATGCTCCCATGCAGGGTAAATTATAGGATAATGGGGCGCAGGCGATGGTAAGCTCTGTTTATATAATCCATTTCTTCACACGAGTTCCCATTGCTTTCCCTTCCCTTTGCTGTATGTGGTGGTTCTCTGATCCCCTGACCTCAGCCATGTGTTTTCACTTTTTCTTCTGATCTCAATTCCATGACCAGCGGGGAATAAAATACAAATTGAATAGTAACCATTCACAGGCCGCTCTTTTCAAACTGTTGTTAAAACCTCTTTGTCTTCTCTAGCGGTTGATAGATAAATGTGTTGTATTTCGCCTTTTTTCCCCCTCCTTCCTCTTTTTTCCACCCTTGGTCAAGGAAAAAATAACCCTCCTCAGCCCAATTATGCTCTTTAAAAATTAAAACCCACACCTCCTTTCAGACCATCTCCCGCGAGTCCTGCTTTCCCCGGTTGGCCCATTGGTTAAGGCGGCGTTGGAGACCCTCAGGATTCACCACGTGGGATAAAGAAGCGGCGGGAGCTGAGCGCGGCTGGGGGAATGCGCGGTGCCCCCGTGTGAGGTCCAGGCCTTTGTCCCGCCGCCTGAAGGTTCATTTAGCATCGAACCTGTATAGCCTCTGATCTCTTAGCGGAGCTCCCAGAATTGGCTCCGAGGACTGGGGGCCGCCCCTCTAGCAACCGGAGGTGGGTCGGGGTTGAAGGGGCCCAGCAGAGGGCAGTTACAGTGGTCTGAAAAATAAACCTCCTCCTTCGCCCGCCTTTTTCTTTTCATGTCAAACCTGCTTCGAGGGCGAGGGGACAAGAGCTGTAGAACAGCTTTTCTCCTACATGAGAAACAATGGCTCCCGATTTCTGGGCCTTGTCTGTCCCGGATCTATCTCGCTTCTACCTCCTCGGCTTCTTTTCCGGAACGTGAAGGCGAAAGACAAAAAATTGCAGAAACGTCTAGCCCGAAGCCTGCCCTGGTCTTCCATTAGAGCTGCTTCAGGGTCAAGCGGCAGGGCCGCGTCTTTGTTACTCCGCCGCTAGCGCCGGGGGGCGACGGGGGGCAGGATAGAGCCCGTCTGTGGGCGCGGGACCCATTACTCCCGCATCTCCAAACTGCCAGATAGATGCTCCTCGCTCAGGGCTGTTCTAAGCGAGCGAACGCGGCTCTTCCCGGGAGGCAAGAGCGCCACCGCAGGGTGGCTCGGCGCGCACGGCGCCCTAGGCGCCTGTCTCTGCGGCGGGGCTTGGCTGGCCAAGCGCGGTGGGCCCGGCTGGGCGCCTAGCGGCTGAGGGTAAGCTCGGAGCCGCCCGCACCGCCAGGCTGCTCGCGGCGCCCGGGTAGGATTTCCCGGGCGCCGCAAACCGACCCGAAATCCACTAGGCCGCTTGACAGCGCTTTTCGGCGGCGGCCCGCGTACCTGTAAGCTGAGCCCCGCTCACATGCTTCACATTAAACCTCCGTGCCCGGTGCCTTTTCTCTTTTTTTTCCTCCGAAAGGGTTCTTATAAACTTCCCTTCGTTTATTTAGCCTGGTTTTCATTGCTCCAGTTTTGCATGGGTTGCCTTTGTTTAGTTTATTAACCCACGGGGTTACTTTAACTAAACATTTGGGCTGAATACTTCGGGGTTGAATTTCAACGTTTTCTAACGAAATTACCGAGTTTTTTGAAGCCGCACAGAGAACGCTGTGTTGAGTTTATTAGTCAATTTAACAGACTATAAGGGAGGAGAAAAAATGAATTTAGGACAGCCCGGGTTCGTACCCACGCGGCGGAAGCAGCTCGCGAACCCTCGGGGTTGGGGCTTCAATAGCTCGAACAGTGCGCGTGGACGGTCGGGGCGCGCTTCCCGCTCCCGTAAAGCGTGCGCCCCGGGGCCCCGAGACCTCCTCTGCCCCGCGGGCCGGGCTCCCCAGGAGCGCGCCTCAAGGTGGCCGCGCTGCTCTCGATTCTCTCTGGCTCCCGGGCCTCGCCGGAACCACCTGCACTCGAGGAACTGGGGACAACAGAGGGGGCAGTCCCTGACACTGGTCTTTGCGTCCCCGGAGGAGCCTCTCGGAGGCTTTCTCCAGGTTCTCACCCAACTGTTGAGCTTTCACTCTCAGCGGCGGGTGAGCTCTGCGGCCCCCCTGGTGAGGGTCACGGGAGGTGGGGGGAAGGGGTTGTGGTGGAATCTGCTAGAAATACTGGAGACGAGTGGGCAACCATCCCAAGTATGGATGTGTGCGGATGGCAGCCCTATCCCCGGGTCAGGGTGCATCCCCTCAGGCCACCTGGGGACTTTGGGAGTTTGGTTCCAAGTTCTGGAAGACCTGGGGGAACCAGGGGAGCTGAACACATGGGGAGCTCCCTATCCTCTGTAAAGCAGCAGTTTGGGGGCGGAACTTTTCCAGCCACCATCCGCTTGACCTAAGTGAGCAAAGATGCCGAAAAGGGAGGTCCTGACGCTGCTTTCCAGGTCTGTCCAAACTGGGGCGAGGGCAGGGACCTCTCCCTGCCAGCATTTTATTTCTTACCCAGTTACCTCCCCCTCTTCTCACTCTCTCATCCTCTGCCACATTTTGGTACAGCGATGCCCAGCTAAGAAGTGGCCTGGCTGAAACGTCCTTGACCCCTAGGCTTCTGAGATGAAATTGAGACCTTTACTTCTTTCCGAAGGTAATGAAGTGGGAGCCCAAATATAGAAACAACAACAACAACAACAACAAACTTCATCTAGTTTTGGGGAGATAGGACAAAGGAAGGGATGGAACACTGAGATTCCTTAACTGGTACAGCAGGCTAGTGGAAAAACAACAAACAACCCCCCTCCCCCCAAAAAACCATGAAAGGTAGGGTTTCTTTTACTACCGCATACAGCCACGAGGCCCTGGGTCCCAACATTTTCAAATCGAATTATGGTAGGTGGTACTCCAGGAAGTTCAAAATTCAAAAGATACCTGAAGGTATAAGAAGAGGCAAAGTCTCTCACGGCTTTGGGTCTCCCAGTTGGCCTCCCTGGAGGCAGCCACTTGTTAGCGGATTCTTGTGAAGTATCCTGGAGAAAACTACAAGCAAGTTGGAAAAGGCCTACCCACTTCTTTCCTGGCTCTGCTTCCCCTCTCTGGCACTCCCTGTGCACTTCTGATGCTCAAAGTCTCTAAGAAGGCCACCCACCTGGGAAGGTGTTACTTGCCACTTCCCCTTTCCTGGCCCTGCTCAACACATGTGCCTTGAGTTGTACTAGTCTGCCATACTCCTAATTTACTTCTCTCTCTTGCACACAAAGGAGAAGCCCTAGTCATCCCTCCCTGCTATTCTCCAAGTCCTGGCTTTACCTCTTCTGCAGCATGATTTTGGCCTTTCTTTTTTCTTTTTTCTTTTTTTTTTTTTTCCATTTCTCTTTCACTCTTCCAGGACAGTTCCTTGCTCTAGTTTGGAGCCTGGGGACAGCCTGTTAGCCAGCCTCCTGTTCTTCCACAGCTTTCCTCCAACCCACCCTACACTCACCACCACATATCGTCATCTAAGGCTGACCTCAATGTCTTAATGTCTGATGAAATGCCTCCCTGGCTTCCCACTGCCACTACATCACCAGGCTGCAGAATGCTTCAAGAACAGGAACCCGTCAGGTCCATTGCAGATAAATCATGCCCTCAGCTTGGCTGGCTCAGACCCCAGCTCTCCTCGCAGCCCTTTCCTGAGAGCATTTGACCTACTGTTTCTCAGCAGCCAGATCTCTCCAGCTCTCCTGTCCCCAGATCTTTTCTCAAACCTAATACTGGGTAGACCCTTGTCCCACCTCCACTGATCAAAATCCTTCAAGGCCTTGTTCAAAAACTGCTCACTCTCCAGCCATTTGCAGCCATTCCCTCCCTTGAGCCTCAAAGTAATTTGTTTTGATACAACTTACATAGATGTGTTTCTTTTATAAAAGATTATTTATTTATTTATTTATTTATTCATGAGAATGAGATCCAGAGCAAGAGCACAGGGAGGAGAAGAGGGAGATTGATAAACAGGCTCCATGCTGAGCTCAGAGCCTGACTCAATGCTCTATCCCATGACCCTGAAATCCTGACCTGAGCTGGAAGCAAGAGTCAAACGCATATCCAACCGAGCCACCCTGATATCTCTCTTTATGTAGATGTGTTTAATAGTCATTTGGATGTTTGTCCTATTTCCTCTTCTAGGTTATAGACTGTTAATTCCTAGCACATACAAAGCAATTCTTTTTTTTTTTTAAGTTAATGATAGCCCCTCACTCTTCCTTCTCTTTCTTCCCCCCTCAGCAAAAAGAAGAAAGGAGGGAAATTGCAATAAACATTAAAAATACTTTTCTCTTTCTTAAACACCAGTTAATATTAACTGTTAGATTATCTTATTAAAGTAAATCTCATTGAGGTATGACTTATTTCCAAAGCTAACCCCTCTAGAATACATATGTATTTTAAGAGACCATATTCCCTTGTTATTCGGGTGAATCTCTGCTTAGGGAGGTCGAGTGGGCCACTCTGGGCCATTGTTTGTCACAGAAGAACAGAGGATGATAACTTCAGGCTCCACTTCTGAAGGGCTGTGGATGGTGAGGATGGTCTCACATAAGAATGTATAAATATTGTAACTGAACTTCTGGGTTAAGATGGCTAACTAGATTTAATTTCACAGATGTTCCTCCTCATGCTTTCTGCTCTTCAGAGGTAGGAAAGCAGACTCCCGGAAGCAGAAGGGGAATCTCTCCCAAGTCTACTGCATCTTTGTGGTCACTTGTGCTCAGATTCCTATTAGCATCCCTCGTACAGGTCTGAGCCAGTAGGGTGCCAGGGAGAGGGGGAACAAGCTTTAGTCTCCCTTTCTCCCTTCTCCAAAGGCTCCATCCGGAATCCTGAAATAGAATGTAATAGAAGGAAAAGTGTGTTGGTTATGCCCATGCATCCTTAAGCCCCAACATCCTGCCCCTCGGCCAGATTGCTGTCCTTAAGCTCCTTTCAGAGCTACCACTTGTCTGAGTAGTTTTAATGCCAGACAATCCTGCTTTGTACAGAGATCTATGACATATGCCCTTCCTCTACCCCTACCCCCTCCACGGTAGGGGGCATGGCAAAGGGTAATTCATTATTCAAGAAGTATTTGCTGCCCACCCCTTATTCTGCCAACCAAGCAGGTGCTGGGGCTACCATGGTGAACAGGATAGACAAAGACCTGCTCTTGTGGGGCTTACCTTCCTATTGGAGGGACTACAGCAAATGGATTCGGGGCTTAACCCTATGGTATCCAGTCTCAGCT
Source organism: Lutra lutra (assembly GCF_902655055.1). Taxonomy (NCBI): domain Eukaryota; kingdom Metazoa; phylum Chordata; class Mammalia; order Carnivora; family Mustelidae; genus Lutra; species Lutra lutra. Next base: position 100,906,867 of record NC_062282.1, on the reverse strand, counting down.
GATGGAGAGAACACTGAGGTGGGAGTCAACCCCGGGTTCCTCGAGTCCATCTGTGCTCTTTACGTCTCTAGAATGATTAGCTCAACCTCACAGGTTAGTTTCTCACTTCTAGACTTGGAAGGCTTTGTGAAATTGACTAAATCAATAGACATTTGAATCCTCTAGACGCAAAGTATTCACATGATCGGATCTGGAAGTTTAATTGTGATTATAAAAGGAAATCTGATCGGTTCTGTGTAATAGCAAAAACAGACACACACTCCTCTCTCCCACTCCCCACCCCCATGAAAAAAAAAACAAACACCCTGGAAAGAATCTGAAGTTAAAATAAAAAGCAGCTGGCAATAGGCCCATCGTGTGTGATGATAATTAGACAAATGTTTTCCAAGTATGGGATGATCTTGTGAAGACAATGGTGAGGAGGAGGGGAAAATCTCAGGAAAGGGAATTTAGTAAAGCAGTGATTTCTGCCCTTCTGCAAAGAGTTTAAGTGGCACAGGGTGTCACACAATCTCTAATTTGGTACCTTTTATTTTGTTTTCATGCATCCTGGGAAACACGTCTTCAGCTGAGAGAGTGAAGAAAAACTTGAGGCTTTGGTTTACAAAAATTAAAGCTGTGACTAGGCTTTGGATCAGCATTGTGTCCCAGGCCTGGAAAGCCTCATCCTTCATTGTCTCAAACCTTTCCTGCCCTGAGGAAAAAGAGCTAAGAGTCTTAAGCTAAAGCAGCTCTTCCGCCATCTGGGGCTCTGACTCTGTTGACCCTCTCCCAAATTATCGTAATCCCGAGTCTGGAATGGATATAGATCTGCTGTGGGTGATGGTAGTTGCCTTCTGCTTCTGGGTGGCTTGAGATCTTCTGTGTGGGCCTGGGAGGAGGCCAGGGGCTGCAGTGGAGGGCACACAGGTACCATCAGCAACCTGGCCAGCTCTGTGTGAGGTTTGGGCCTCTCTCTTTCCCTATCCCCATCTCCAAACCAAATCTTACTCTTTAGAAATTATATGAGACATTTATACCTTGGTATGAATAATAAGGTACTATGTGAACTCACCTAGTTTTATTTACATTTTGAGCTTGGGCTTTGATTGTAGAAAAAAGTAATTTATGCCCATTAAAAGAATTTCAAGTATGTGAATGTGTGGAGGAGGCTTTTGGTGAGAAAGGAAGTTGAAGAAGAAATAAGAAACTATGAGGCCAGATCGTCCAGCTTTGAGGAGAAAACGTGGTGGAATCCCTTCGATCTGAGCAAGAGAGGTAGCAGTGTAGAAAGCATGTGGATTAGAGGCAGAAGAAAGATAAATGGTAGAGAGTTTATTTTCCTTTAATAAATGGACCCATCTGCTCTGTGTTTCAAAGGGAGGAAGAACAGATCGCCTAAAATTTTTACAGCATTTATCCTGAACCCTCAGAGTCTCTGACCTCTCCCCTTTTGTCCGCCCTGATTCTATCATAGGTTTGTCTTGTGCCTTGTGTGAAGGCTGGTGGCTGCTCTCTTTGGAACTAGTCTTGGAAATGCTTGCCAATTCAGGCAATTGCAAAGCATGTTAGATGTGCACAGCATACATTATGTCCCTAGTTGATGGGCTTTGGTATTTATTGATTTGCTTCCAGGGAAACTAAAAAGCAGGGTTTTTTTAAAAAATTATTTTATTTTTTTATTAACATATAATATATTATTTGTTTCAGGGGTACAGGTCTGTGAATCATCAGTCTTACACAATACACAGTGCTCACCATAGCACATACCCTCCCCAATGTCCATCACCCCACCAAGCTATCCCTCTCCCACCCCCTCTAGCAGCCCTCAGTTTGTTTCTGGAGATTAAGAGTCTTTTATGGTTTGTCTCCCTCCCTGGTCCCACCTTGTTTCATTTTTCCCTCCCTTCTCCCCACGAACCCCTTCCCCGCCTCTCAAATTCCTCACATCAGAGAGATCATATGATAATTGTCTTTCTCTGATTGACTTATTTCACTTACCATAATACCCTCTAGTTCCATCCACATCGTGGCAAATGGCAAGATTTCATTTAAGAAGCAGGTTTTAATTTTAAAGGAAGATTTAAAAAAAAAACCATTTTCTGATACAAAGTCATACATATGCTGTGTAAAAATGCAAACAAATACAGAAAGTATAAAGAAGTAAAACAAACAAACCAACTCAAAATCTGACCTGAAGGAAGCATTGTTAACAATTAGGAGGACCGTCTCCTGAAGTAACTTTCTGTGCACGTAAAGTAAATACTTATAGCTTGATATCTACAACTTAGCCTAAGTCAAATAGGCCACGTGAGCTCCTCCTCCCTGTAACAGGGTCTGCACATCTTTTCATTTCTATGTCAATACATGTAGATGAGTACCACTTTTCATTTTCTTTCTTTTTTCTTTTTGATGTTCAACATCAACACAAATAAGTGCACAAATCTTATGTCTGCAGTGCCACAAATTTCACAAAGTGAGCATGCCTAAGCCTATAGCCAGATCAAGAAACAGAACATCTTCTACCTCTCTTGCCCCTTCCTAGTCACCACTCCTTTCCAAGAGAACCACTGTCCTGATCGCCTGGGATTAGCTATGCCTCCTTTGAATGTCATGTAAACTGTATCGTTCGGTGTGATTCTTTCTTTCAGCTTTAATTCGGCATTATATTTGCGAGATTCATCCATATCATGGTGTTTATTGCTTAACCTATCCTTGAGGCTATATGGTATTCTATTGAATGCCTGTAACCACACTCTGCCTACCCAGTCTACTTCTAAAAATGATTTTATTTATTGGGGCGCCAGGGTGGCTCAGTGGGTTAAAGCCTCTGCCTTCGGCTCAGGTCATGATCAGGGTCCTGGGATTGAGCCCCATATCAGGCTCTCTGCTCAGCAGGGAGCCTGCTTCCTCCTCTCTCTCTGCCTGCTTCTCTGCTTACTTGTGATCTCTGTCTGTCAAATAAATAAAAAAAAAAAGATTTTATTTATTTATTTGGGGGGGAGGGGCACAAGGGAAGAGGGGGAGGAAAAGAGACAAGCAGACTCTGCATCAGAGCCTGGAGCCCAGAGCCCTGAGCCCCCGTCCAACATGGGGGGCTCAATCTCATGACCCTGAGATCATGACCCAAGTGGAAACCAAGAGTTGGCTGCTTATCTGACTGAGCCACCCAGGAGCCCCCACCAATCTACTTTTGATAGACATTTGGGTAGTTTCCGGTCTGGGAAACTATGAGTTATGAATTATATAACTACGAATTATATAATTATGAACGGGGCTGCTGTGAACATTCTTCTGCATGTTCTGGGATGGATATATATGCATTCTTGTTGGCTCTGTGCAGAGAAGTGGGATCGCTGGCTTGTGGGTAAACATATGTTCCACTTTAGTAGATATTACTGGATGTGTTATCATATTTAATGGCGAGGCCACGTAGGATTCCATTGTATTCACGTATCACATTTACTTGTTTATGTAACCAGACTCATATTGGTGGCCATTTACTCTGTTTACAAGTTTTTCTATTACAAATTATAAAGGGATGGAATCAGTGGGAGGCTGGGAGGTAAACTGCTCTCTCCCTGCTTAAATTAGGGCTCAGACCTATCCAAGTTTGTGTAGCTTAGATGATTTTTCACCTGTCATGACATTGTTCATGCAAGAAAGAGTAATTAGCCTTTGTCATTCTCAGTGCAGTAATTTTCATGATTATGAAGAAGAAAACCAAGTCAGGAGTCAACCTCCAGAATTAGAAACATCACTCTAGTCTCTAATTTTGTTCATCTGTGGAGACATGAGTGTAATGTCATCTCCATTTGTACTCTTTTCTCCAAGGTGCTGACAGTGCCCTCCCAGCTTGAATCTTCATCATTACCTGTGCAAAACCTTGGTAAGGTGATCACTGAGCTGAGCTTCATGATGCAAATTCCTATCAATGACATGCAATTTAAAAATTTTTTATAACTGCTAATTCATTCATATACTTCAAGAATGAAAACAACAGAGAAAAGTGTGCATTGCAAAGTCTTGTTCCCATTCTGTGCCTCACTACCTTGTTCCCCACTTCACCTGCCTCAGTATGTAACCACTTTTATTAGCTTATTCTGTATCTCTCTAGTGTTCATGCAAATCTAAGTATATTCTTCTTTATTTCATCCTTTTTATGCAAAAGGTAGCATGTGATTTGCACTGCTCTGCACCTGCCGTTTTGATTTAACTCTATATTCTGGAGCCTCCTCTATATCAGAGCACAGGGGCAACAAGGATTGGCTGATGTGTTAGGGAAGACATCACACAGCAGCTACAGGGCAGAGAACCTAAAGACACTTGAGCACACACTCACTACTTTTTAGTTTTTCCCTTCATTAATGTTTTTCAGTTTTCATGTGCACACAGTCTTACTGGAAGCTGGGCCAACCTTCCTCAAAGAAAGGAAAAAAGAACACTTTAGCTGTTTCTTCTTACTTTGATCCAGAAAAATGCTTTTGGGGGCACATTTTCTTACACTGGCTTGAGCTAATCATCCAGAGTTGGTCATGACAAAGAGGGTTTGTGCCTGCTTTTGGCTTCTTGAGTTACACTACAGACTCACATCTTCACACTGCCCCACCTCCCTGCGCTCACGACCGACATGCTCCAATGTGAGCTGGACGTTGCCACCTGACATTTCCACCTGAGCGCCTCATCTGTGTCTGACACACATCCAGGATCTGCAATGCAGTGTAGTTGAAGAGATGAGGACGCTCCTGATCTCCTGGAACTCACACTGTAGTTGGAGAGACGTAGACCATAAACAAATAAGCAAACAAGAAGACTTCAGATAATACTGAGTGCCTTATGAAAACAAAACGTGTAGGGATGCCTGGGTGGCTCAGTGGATTAAGCCACTGCCTTTGGCTTGGGTCATGATCTCAGGGTCCTGGGATTAAGCCCCACATTGGGCTCTTTGCTCGGCGGGGAGCCTGCTTCTCTCTCTGGCTGCCTCTCTGCCTCCTTGTGATCTTTCTCTGTCAAATAAATAAATAAAGTCTTTTTAAAAAAAAAGTGAGGAAGGGACAAGAGACTGGTCATTTCAGGTGTGACATCAGGTCAGGAGGGTCTTTTTGAAGAGGTGATGTCCAAACTAAGCCTGCCATGGGAGGAGAGGAATCAGGGAGAAGAATATTTCAGAAAGAGTAGTCTTCCATTTGAATAGGTGAGATGAGGGTGATGTGGTTTAGAGAAAAACCAAGTGGGTATAGCTGGAGATAATGAGCTTTTAGGGAGTAAAATTTATCATCTTTACTTCTAACTTAACTTGACCCTGACATTTCTCTGACCCTCTTAATGATGACACGAGTCTCCCAGAAGTCCTGTCAGGAACCCTTGCATCCCCACACCCAGCTAATCACAAAGCCTCTACACCAGTCCTTTCCTATTTCCACTGCCACCACCATATGCCAGCCTCTACTGCCTCATACTCCTGTGAGGTTCCCCTGAATTTTTAAAAGAAATAAACCATCAAAGCTCTTGGAGAGAATGACTGTTTGACAGCAATTAGGCCCAAAGGTTTTGTTTTTGTTTTCACTGCTTTTACATGGTTATGACCTAGGCAAAACAAAACAAAACAGAACAACCTAAATAATCTCAAGTAATCACTTTGGGACTTTGTGTGTTTTGTTTGGTGGCAGATTGTTCTAATGGAGCGAGGACTGAAAGAGAAGGACAGACAGGGAGTAGGAAGCCCCAGCCCTCCTAAGGTGAAAAGGACACATTTGGCATCAAGTTGGGAACCTAGGCTTGCATCCCCTGTATCTTTCTGGATGGCTCTCTGTGAGTATTCTGCAGCAAATGAATTGAAGGCAAGCAAATTGAGTGTTTGTTTGTTTTTTTTACATGATTTTTCTCATGCTATTAGTGATTCCTTATACTTTGTGGGCACTTGGTGGAGGTTTGCTGATTAGATTTTGCTTGTTCATTCAGTAAATATTTTACTGAGCACCTACTGTGTGTGAGGCAGGCTCTGTTCCAAAGGTCGGCAATACACTAGTACATAAGACAGACAAAAGTCGCTGTTCTCAGGAGTTTCCTTTATAGCGGAGCTTACATTTTTTAGAACTTTTAGGAGTAGTTTTAGTTCACTCCTTTCATAAGGGGATGATCCTAGGGAAGTATTTTCTTTACTTCAGTTTTCTTATCTATCAAAAAGTTTGATTAAGGCCTTTGGAGACCACTGATCTAACTCCAGACTCAGACCTTATCAGCCACATGTCCTTGCTACTTTCTTTGAGCATTGTTTTTCTCATCTGAAAAGTACACATAATAATGCCTCATTAAAGGTATTGTGAGTAGTAGATAAATTGCACACATATAGTACTGATATACACTGAGTGCTTAATAAATGGCCACCCTTATTATTATTATTATGTGTCCTATGGACACAATAAGTATGTATAAAGTATGGTTTCTGCCCCATTGGGGCTCAATATCTCCTCAGGAGGCCAAACTAAAATGCAAGAAATAATCACTAGCAGTACCCGAGAGGATATAATTAAGTGGTTCAGTAAATTGTAGGGTGTTCACTATAAATGCCATAGGAATTCACAGGAGGAAAAAATGGATTTGGGCTGGTGGAGGGTTGGACTGGTCCCTGGCTTTGCAGGAGAGGCCTAAGGGAGCATTCACAGGGTCCTGAGGCCCCAGGCCCGAGGACAAGGCAGGAGAGACCAAGAAGTTGGCTAGACGGGAGGGTAGAGTCCAGTCATAAGGGGTGTGGAAAGGCGGGCAATGGAATTTAGACTTGGTATGTAAAGAGAGAAAATGGACCAGCCTTAGAAATCCCACTCAGGTCAGTCTAGGTCAAGGGAGGAGAGGCGAATGAATCCTCCTCTCCATCGGAGTCCTCACCTTGAGGAGGGAAGGCTGGTTGGGGGGAGGGGTGGGGGTGATGGGAGGCTCTAAATTAGGGCTGGTGTGGAGAGATGTGAGACTCTCCTGACAACTGCCCACCACACCAGTCAGGGATTAAGTTGTGAAAAGCACTTCAAAATAAGCAGTTTATTGTTGTTGTTGTTCTAAATAGGGTCCACGCCCAGCATGGAGCCCAATGAGGGCCTTGAACTCATGACCCTGAGATCGAGTCTTAAGTTGAAATCAAGAATCGGACACTTAATTGAGCCACCCAGGTGCCCCAGCAGTTCAGTTTCTAATGTTAATTTCAGGGTATAATGTAACCTACAAGTTTTAGCCCAGGAGGATGGCATGTACTATTTGGTTTGCCAGCTAGGGACAGGATGTTATGACAGTTTTTGGCAGGGGCATCCAGAGAACAAATGCAGCCTTTTGCGCCTCTTTCCCACCTCTCTGCTACCTTTCTCAGGGAGCTGATGGTGGTGGTGGGGCTTAGGATGGTGACACTGCTTCTGTACTTAAGGGCCAAGTTCATGGTTTGGCCAGAGGATTCTTTGCTCTCTGCTTCCTACTCCCTCCTTCACAAGACATACAATCAGGCATGCTCAACAGTCAAAAGGATCCTTTAATCTTAGCCTTATTTAAGTCAAGAGAGCTCAAAGTATTTCATACACGTAACTCAGTAGCCTTCTTCTAAGCCTGGGAGGCGGTAGGTCACAAAATGAGGTCAGACAACCTGAGAGGCTTGGTTTTATAATAAGGGCTGGGAACCTGAGTGGAAAAGCATCGATATATAATAATCCAATTAAGGTATCGGGCTTGGGAAGTCGTGTTCCTACTTTTCAGATTAAAAAATGAAAGCAGAGAGCAATCAGATAATCTGGATTTGCAATCAGATAATCAGAAAATCCGGCCAAGGGAAAGGCCAGCCCGAGAAGCAGATCGCTGAAATCCTCCAACACATCCTACTACCTGGCTACAGTCTGAGCAGTCATAGGTAGGATGATGAAATCAATCTAATGATTTGGTGGTGGTGATAAATACATAGAACATAAAATTTACCATCCTAACCACTTTTAATTACACAGTTTGGCACACTACGTATATTCACTTTGTACAAGTAATCTCCAAAATTCTTTTGATCTGGCAACATGGAAACTCTGTACCCAATTAAACCACAGCTCCCTATTGCCCCCTCCCTGCAGCCCCTGGCAACCAGAATCTTATTTCGTTTCTATGAATTTGATTACTCTAGGTATCTCATCCAAGTGTACCCAAACAGTATTAATCTTTCTGTGGCTGGCTTATTTCATTTTGCAGAATGTCCTCAAGTCTCATCCAGAATCTCCTTTGTAAAGGCTGAATAATATTCCTTTGTATATATTTGCCATATTTTGTTTGCTTATTCAGCCATCAATGGACTTCATTTCTTTTTAAGGCAACTATTTTTTTATTCAGTTTTTTCTGTAGGCTCCGTTTTCACATGGTTGAAGACTCAAACTGTATAAAAGAGTAAATGGTGAGAGTCTCACTCTTGTCCCCAGCCACCTAGCTCCTTTCCTTAAAAGCCACCAGTGCAAATCCTTTCTTCGAGATCTTCCAACATTGTTTATACATGCACGTGCTAATGGTAGCACCTAAACACGCTGTTCTGCAACTTACTTTTTTGACTTGACAGCATTTCTTGAAGATATTTACATACATGGAAAGAATACACACACATGCATACAACAGCACACGCACCTGGTATTGGCATAAATGTAGATAGCTGAATGAGAGAAGGAGACTAGAACCCTGACAGTCCCTTATGGCTGTGCACACAGTAGGAGCTTCTTAGGTATTCCTAGGGCATCTGACTCAGTCCTCCTAACCAGTCTGCCAGCTATTATGCTGCCTAGTCTGTCATCAAAATTCAAGAGAGGCAAAGGAACTTTGTCGAGGGGACAGAGCTACGCGAGAGGAGGGGCCTGGTTTTAAAGTTGGTGCCATGCCACAGCAACTTCTTGCTAGATATGTCTCCAAAGGCAAGGGAAACAAAGGCAAAAATGAACTATTGGGACCTTGTCAAGATAAAAAGCTTTTGCACAGCAAAAGAAATAGTCGACAAAACTAAAATATAACTGACAGACTGGGAGAAGATATTTGCAAATGACATATCAGATAGAAGGCTAGTATCCAAAATCAATAATGAATTTATCAAACTCAACACCCAAAGAACAAATAGTCCAAACAAGAAACGGGCAGAAGACATGAACAGACATTTCTCCAAAGAAGACATTCAAATGGCCAACAGACACATGCAAAAATGCTCCACATCACTCGGCATCAGGGAAATACAAATCAAAACCACAGTGAGATACCGCCTCACACCAGTGAGAATGGCTAAAATTAACCAGTCAGGAAATGATAGGTGTTGGCGAGGATGCAGAGAAAGGGGAACCCTCCTAACTGTTGGTGGGAATGCACGCTGGTGTAGCCATTCCAGAAAACATTATGGAGGTTCCTCAAAAGGCTGGAAATTGGTATGACCCAGCAATTGTGCTACTGGGTATTTAGCCCAAAGATACAAATGTAGTAATCTGAAGGGGCACCTGCACCCGAATGTTCATAGCAGCAATGTCCACAATAGCCAAACTATGGAAGGAGCCCAGATGTCCATCGACAGATGAATGGATAAAGAAGATGTGGTACATACACACACACACAATGGAATACCACTCAGCCATCAAAAAATGAGCCTGGTGGCGGGTATTAAGGAGGGCACCTATTGCATGGAACACTGGGTGTGGTGCATAAACAATGAATCTTGGAACACTGAAAAAAAATAAAATTAAATTAAAGACAAAAAAATTGTCTACACCCTCCCCCAAAAAAAGAAATTTTGCCATTTGCAACGATGGAACTAGAGGGTGTTATGCTAAGCAAAATAAGTCAGTCAGAGAAAGACTATTATACGATCTTGCTGATATGTGGAATTTAAGAAACAAAACACAGGATCATAGGGGAAAGGAGGGAAAAATAAAACAAGATGAAAGCGGAGAGGGAGACAACTATAAGAGACTGTTAAGCATAGGAAACAAACTGAGGGTTGCCAGGGGTAGGGGAGGGTGGTGGTGGAAGAATGGGATAACTGGGGGATGGACATTACGGAGGGCACATGATGTCATGAGCACTGAGTATTATGAGACTGATGAATCACCGGCCTCTATCTCTAAAACCAATAATATATTATATGTAAATTGAATTTAAATAATAATAAATTTAAAAATAAATAAAAACAAAGTTGGTGCCATGTCTTCCTGCTGTAGTCCTCACTGATGCTGTGTCTAGGTATTCTTGTTCAGGCTCAGGCAAATTCTGGGGAGATTTGGAGCAGCTGGAGGAAGAGATAGACAAAAGGACAGTCCCACCTAGTATTCACAGTGTTAAAGGTCCAAATTCAACTTCAAGCACTTCCTTCTGTCTGGACTGCCATCCTCCCTCCTGGTACCCCCCCACCACAGTCCCCTGGCCCTGGCTCCTCATAGTCAGCTGTGAAGAGTCCGGAACTCTCTCTCCACCCCTCCGCCCCACTGTGGCAGCTCCCCTCCACGGGATGACTTAGCTGTTTCCTTATCTGCCAACAGATGGGAGAACTTCTTAGGGGTGATATTTCTTATTGTTTGATGCTCACCTTTGTCACTCCAGCTCACCACTCAGAAGAGACCTGATCTGAAATGTCTCACATGACCCAACGGCACGTAGACAAGCGCAGGAACCAAAGATGAAGCCCAAACACCAGGTCAGAAGGGGAGCAGCAGATAAGGGGAGGGGGGAATGCAAGAGTCTCAGTGGACTTGGGAAGAGAGGTCTGGGGTCCTCCTGAGGGGTGGTGGCCCCCTATTCGTGGGTGGTCAAGATAGGTTAGAGGGAAAGAGTCATATAGAAAGTGCCTCAAGGTCATGACTCAGGCCCCATCTTTCCCTAGAAGTCCCTCCTGCCTACTTCAACCCCATAGACCTTGGTTTTTCCCCAACCAACATAATCTCCCCGCATGTCCTCACAGACAGCCTTGCACTTCTGGGAGATGACTTTTGACTTGGATCTTATCTTCCAAGTAGTAATAGTCCATCCTCAAATAGCACAGCTATATGTGTGTCCAACACTATTTTAGATGTGTCCAACAAATTTGTCCACAAATGTGTTCAACACTATTTTAAGCCTGGAGATACATTCAGTTATATAATCTTCACAGTAACCCTGTACAAAAGGTGCTATTTTTTATAACCTTTCTATGAAGAAAAATGGAGGCACAACATGGTTAAAGAAGTTGTTCAGTCACCCAGTGGAAGGGTCCAGATTCAAACCTATGCACTTTGTCTTCAGAGTCTATGTTCTTAACCATTCTGAGTGGGATGGAAGCCCCGTAGAGGCCACAGCCCCATGTACTCGCCATCACCCAGGGGCCCCAGCACACTGTCAGAATCTCGCATCACCCCAACACAACAGTGGGTGGTAGGACGGCCGCGTCAGAACCACCTTCCATCCAGTTCCAGTTAGAACCCCTTATGGGTTTCATGGTCCAGGCCACTTTGAGGTGCAGACCGTATCTGTCTTCTCCTCACCATCTTCCCCTTTCTGCCACGGGGATTTTCCTTCTGCAGCAAGGGAAGAGGAGCCTCGGGCTCTTTCTCCGAGGGACTGTTTGTGCTTCAGCTTGCTCTCCGGGAAAGATGTGCTCCGAGCTGTGCAAATCCACATCACCTGCCTGTGGAAGTGGTCGCCACCCCAAGGGTGACCAAGCAAACAGGTTTTCCCAGGGTCCAGGTTATCCTGGGGTGGGGGTGGGGGTGGTGGGCCATGGAACTATTCTCATAGCCTTGGGCGGGGTTGGGGAAGCAGGAATTTAGCTTCACAAACAGATGGGGATTTACACAGTAAATGACTGCCCTTTCATTCACTTGGGTTTCTGAGGAAGGAGGGTAAGGAAGAGAGAGGCAAACAAAGAGATGGACCTCCTGGGACAACATGAATTAAGCCTTGGGTAACAGAAGCTTCTGCCCAGCTCCTTCTCCCAAAGCATTTGGGCTTTGATTTGTATCAAGTCAGAGTTCGTGCTGGGAGTGTTGTTGTTGTATTATTAAGATTTTATTTATTTATTTATTTATTTGAGAGAGAGAGAGAGAGAATGAAGGGAGAGTGAGCTCCCTACTGAGCAGAGAGCCTGATGTGGGGCTCCATCCCAGGTCTGATCCTGAGACCAGGACCAGAGCTGAAGGAGGATGCTTAACTGACTGAGCCACCTAGGCAGCCGCTGGGAGTGTTTTAACTCTCACGTGGAAGCAGGTCATGGCATTCTACTGTCATGAAGGCGAAAACCAGCCCTAAACACTGCACCGAGCACACCGAACTTCTCACTTAGCCACTTAATGGGGGCTGGCCCAGTCACTCCTGCACACCCCAGTTCTCTCAGAATTGAGTCAGGGCAATTTATGCCATGTTAGAAGTAAAGAGGCTGCTTTTAGTTATCACTCTGTTGGCCTCCTGCGGGGTGGCCAGCTGGTGGAACGCCCGGGTGGGCTGCTCAGGTTTTCGCACTGATTTGCAAAGGCTCCCACTGATCCAAATGTCATAGCTGGTCTGGAATTCGAAGTTGAAATTCCTGGATTCGGGTCAACTCTCTTGTGCAAACCAAACCTGATGACAGTCTCCACAGAATGAGTAAGTATGAGCTCTGATTCTAAAATGACATGACAGATCTTCAAACAAAGAAATCAGAACTCACATAGCTGCAGTGGTCACCTGTGAGGTCGACACCGACATTTTTCTTGCTCAGAACCGTTTCGGACTCTTTCTCTGCCGACTCCAGAATGTACAGTACGTTCTTTTGGCAAGCCTGAGAGGTACCAAAGGCTTGTTTTTCTGAAGGTGAGCTTAAATGTTGGAAAATGTCAAAAGTAATCTGAAGCCAAGTTTGTTGAGTCAAGCCAGTAATCAAGGTGGGTAATACTGTTTGATATTTGAAGCCAAAAGGCATAATTATGAAGTCAGTGTCTAACGTCCCTCCTGGACTAGCCCTGAAGACCTCTGAAAAGAAGAAGATGAGCTGTTTTCGGCTGTCACAACTTCCCACGTTACTGATATCAACCTTGGAGGGCCATTGTTTACTTGGCTAACTAGGTTGTGAATTACTTATATTTCTTCTTTTTTTAAATCAATCTTCTTCGTTGAGATCATACACATTTATATAAAAACTCCTCCTCTTAAATAACCATGTGATTTTTTGTTGGCATGTAAGCTTATTACCTAGCGCTTTTTTTCCTGTATTTATCATAAGCCATTAATTTATTTCAATAGGCCTACCATTGCTCCTGAGTTTTTCTTGGCAGCAGTCCAGTTCCTGAATGTACTGCCGAGCAAGGAGCAAGTAGTTTATCATAACAAGGGGCTGGGATTATTGTTGAGAAAAGCAGAGGGAGGTCACATCTGCACCGCTGCTCAGGCCAACTGAGGTGCAGACGAGAAGATGGAATTTGCTTTGGGCTTCTTTTCTGTCTAGTGCAGGCTTTCAGGGGCCGTCACCCTGTGCTGCTCCATTCACGGTTGTTTCCTGAGTTCTCACCTGGGCCTGCCGTTATGCTGGGCACCTCAGAAGGTTTAACCAGAAGGGGAACTAGGCTGTCACCCTCAAGGGAAGGGGAAGAAAAGGCAAGTGCCATAAAGGAACTGTGGAAGATGCCACAGCGTTATCTGAAGGGAGAGATCCGACAGGGGAGATGGTAGAGGGGGGCCCGAAGGAGGTGACTTGTGAGACCCAGCTGGCAGGGGCGGAATCCGTGGCCCCCCTGCCCTTCCTCTGGGAGGGAGAGCTCAGCATCCCCCCCACCCCAACCAAGCCCTGACAGCTGGGCCAGGTCTGCGTCTGGGATTACAGCATTAGGTGAGAAGTTAATCACAAACATGAATCAGCCTTGTTGCTTCCTTCTCCTCGGGGCTCCTGAGCTCTTCAGGGGGAGAGGGGTGTTGTGGGCAGGGCCTCTGGCTGCATGTGCAGGAAGTCACACCGGGGGAAACAGGAAGCCAGCCGGTTCTCACCAGGGCCCAGCCATTACCTGTGTCTGAGATTCCGGGGGGATTGACGACGCTCTGAAGGGCAAGAATCCCCTCGGCATGGCTGCCAGGAAGGACTGATTCATGACCCAGCTGACTTACTCAGTTCACCCAGACTGTGCTCACCGGGCACTCTTACATTTTGAGCCCCCCAAAGCCCCCACCCGCCAGCTCTGCAGTTCTGCCTGGACTGCACTACACCTAGGTCAGAAACCCTTTTTAGCTCAGGTTGCTGTTCTTTCTATTTTCTCCCAGGCCTGGTGGTCAGTTTATAGAGAAAACCCACTTCTGGTCCAGACCAGCAGGACCGGGTTAAGCCCAGGGTTTCTGCCAAAAGCGCCTCCCTCCCCAACCCATTTTAGGAATGTCCCACACCCTCAGGAACCCAACATTCCCTCACATTCTTACTGCTTCAGCTCTAGACACCCCTCTTACAGCCTGAGATTGGTAGGGCGGTTGTCACTTTGAAGACTGGTGACAGCGTCAGTGTCCTTTGTCTGAAACCCTCTGGCCCTCTGTTTATAGATTTGATAAATGCGGCTGGTTGTTGTCTCCATGCTGACCCCGCAGGGCAGTCATTTAGTGAATGCTATGCTTGGCTCAGAGTCATGCCATCCGAAATATTTTCCTTCCTTCTGAATTCTGTTTGCAAAACCCTCTGTGGCCAGCAGGTCTTTACAAAGAAAAGGCTTCCATGTCATCAGAGGGAAGTTCTCCTCATCAGAATCTTAATAAATCTCAGTAGGTAGCCAGGACTGCGAAGTATTTCATTTCTTTGTTTCTTTCATTTTTTAAATGACATTAAAATTACTGCATACTCATAATTAATCAGAAATCTTTAGCGACTTTGACTTCATAGGTCATTACACGAGCCTACAAGCGTTCAAGAAATTCTGTTTAGCTCTGAGTTTGAGTGTCCCATCTATTTATGTAGCAAAAGGAGTCTGATTTTTTCTTTCTTCCGCCCCAAGCAAGTTTCATCTGGGAAACTAGGCACTAGGGAGTGCTAGAACCAACAGGGTTTCCTACTATCAAAACCTAAAGCAAATCGGTCTCACCACTGGCATCAAAATGAAAGTGGATTTTTGCAGTTTGATCCCAAAAGGAGAACTTGCAAAGGGGGTGGGATGGTCCAGAATACAGAGAGATGGACTGATCAAGATGGATTGGGAGAGGACTGAGAAAGAAGGGGAGGAGCATGCGGGAATGCGGGAAAGGCATGAAAAGCATTTGAGGAGCTGTTCTCCCTTCCCATTAATTGAGTGGCCTCAGGAAAGGGTCAAGATAACGTGTGTGACCAGATACTGGTGTGTTCTTTCAGCCTGGACAAACATACACCAGGGGTTATGCACACACCATACCCTCAAAGTCAAAGTCACTTGTTATCAACAAAGCCCACACTCACATCTGGATAAAGGCAGAAAGATCACACATAGACACCCATGCACACCCTCACCTGAGACATGAATAAACAAGCACGCTGTCCAAAGCTGTCACCTCCATCTGTAACAGACCATAGGGGTCTCCCCCTCAGGCTTCTTCCAGTGTCTTTCAGAGCAAATTGTTTTCTCTTCTTGGATCTCTGTTTTGACTTTCAACACTATTGAACACATTAGCAGACCAGCTCAGGCTGGTTTGCCAAGCTGTGGGGTTGTCATCCTTTGATGGAGAAGGGGCTTGGTGGCCAGGAGAGCTAATGGAGTGGGTATGGAGATTGGGTGGGGTATTTGGGGGATCAGCCCATACTTATGAAAGTCTCTACCTCATGAGCCTAAGGCCAACCTCAGGAACCCAATTCAGGAAGTTCCCCCTGGAAGCTGGCCCCCTTGTGCTGTAGTTGCCTCCATCTCAGCGCTGGGCAAGCTGTCTGGGGCACACTTGGTAATGATGTTGGATGGAGCGGTCAGATGGTTATGAGAGTTTCCAGCTTCCAGATGAGACTTGAGAAGAGGCCCCTGGGAAATTGAGGTGATGCTAGATTCTTCAGAAACCCTGTGGCTTGGCCAACTTCTAACCCAAATTCTTCTTATTCCTGCCCACTTGAGAGCCCCCAGAGGGTCCCCAGAATGAAGCCTGCCTCATGTACAGTGAGTGATTTCACATTTTTCAACAGCTGAGGAATTCCAGCCAAGATGTAACTGTCTTTCCAGGTAAATTAACGAGATTTTTTTTGGAAATGTATCAGTGTTCCATCATACTGATTCAAGGGAAACAATTAGTCTTTTAATTGTGAAGGATGGTTTTTAAAAATAGTAATGGACATTTCTATTCAGAAAATAGAAGTAACTTTTAGGAATTTTTTAG
Source organism: Lutra lutra (assembly GCF_902655055.1). Taxonomy (NCBI): domain Eukaryota; kingdom Metazoa; phylum Chordata; class Mammalia; order Carnivora; family Mustelidae; genus Lutra; species Lutra lutra. Next base: position 100,890,607 of record NC_062282.1, on the reverse strand, counting down.
GCAGTTTTCCAAACACTTCCCACTTATTCACCTGGTCTTTGGACGTAAAGTACACATTTAAGTGCCCTCATTTACAGCAAACTAGATACACACATGCGCCCCCCCCACTCCCCCTTTGAAGGATTGGTGGCGTAGTGAGCCAACATGTCTTGAAGATTCATATTCAAGGAAATGTACGAGTGGGGTAAATGGTATGCTGTACACAGCCTGCCAGCAGCTTTTATCATCATTCTGCCCATCCAGGAACTGGTCAGTAGTGGGAGAGGAGCAGCATTCCACATGTGGGGAATCAGAGGCCTTTGCAGAGAAGCCAAAGTTCTTATCCACCAAGGTAGTGATCTGGTGCGATCACTGAAAGGAGATAATTGAAAGGAGACCTCAGCCCTGAAAAAATGTTGCAGAATGTTTGGTACAAAAGGGATTTGCTAATGGGCCTACCACCCCCAGCAGACCTAGCACTTTTTCAGATGCACGAGATGCAACTGGAACAGCGCAGAGCTCCATCCGCATCCAAAATTTACAACCCAATCAATCCGTTCCATATGTTTCTGCAATTGGAAGAGATGTTTTGTGTGTTTCAATGTAGAAAAAGAGAGCTTAAAGACACAGGAAAGAGGATGACCAATGGCGAAAGATTCATGAAGAGGCAGGAAGCTAGAATCAAGAACAAGTACAGGGACTGGTCATAAACAACGGGAAGGCAGCTTGTTTGACTGTCCCACGAGGGGAGCTGGAAAGCAAGGCCAGCTGCCAGTGAGCTGGTAGATCTGGAAGGAGTAGAGGATTTGGAGGCTGTACACCATCACATCCACTTCTGTGTGCAGGCAACAGTTCTAGATTCCCTGAGTGTTTTTGTAAGCGCAGAACTGGGACTTCGCAAGGGGGAAAGAACAATGGTGAGCCGTCCAGGTCCTGAAAGGAGCAAGGTTATAGGACAAATTCCTTATATTTGAATATTGAGGGCTTTTTGGGTTTGTTTTATGTTTTTATTTTCTCAATTTTTGACTTTGGAGTGCTTAGAGTTAATCAGAGAAGCTGGAAACCATTCTGGGTATGTCATTTCATAGATTGCCCAGAGAAGACAGGTTGAGCAGATTCTGGGGGAAGAGCCCCCAGTCCAGGGAAGTCTCTAGGGGCTGTGAGGAGTAATCAGCCTGGGTCTGGGTGTAATGCCTCATACTCAGTCAGGAAAGATGCCAGGGGGAGCTGCTGCCTAACACATACTGTGTTCTACTGGAAACATCCCTTCAGTGTGAGTATGCAAATGATGCCCTTCCTCTATCAGTTTCAGAATGAAATCGAATATACCCAGTTTGTTTCAAATGAGAGCTCCTTGCACTTGGGGTTTATTTTTACACTGCTTCTCACAGACCTGGCCCTGAGCAGTCACATAATAAAAACTCACCAAATGAATAAATGACTGCCTAACTCAGTTAAGTTCTTGTAGAGTAGAAATGGGTAAATAACTTGGAAATGACTGGAAGTTCACTGATTCAGTCCTTAGAGATTAAAGGGTTAATTTCACGTTTAAATTAAGGACTTTAAACCCTTAACTCCATCACACATGGCCTGTTAACATCTTGCTTACATAGCCTTTTATTTTTTTATTTTTTATTTATTTATTTTTAAAGATTTTATTTATTTGACAGAGAGAGATCACAAGTAGACAGAGAAGCAGGCAGAGATTCTTCCCGTTATACAGGAATAGAATCAAACAGCATATTTTATCCTGTGAACTGCTGTTTTTCTCTTAGCAGTACATGGTAGACATTCATGTCAGTAGTCTTTTTAGTTTTCAGTACTAGGTAGTGATAGTGGATGATGTGGGTAGGTGTCAGACCACTACCCAAGTTGAGTATGTGATGCTAAGAGAAGGGGAACTCTAGGAGACGTGCATTTAAAGGGCAGGGAGAAGAAGTAGAACTCACAAGGCACTGGAGAGTGGGCCAACAAAAGGAGAAAAAAACATGAAGAAATAGATCACAGAATTAAAGACGGAGAAAATTTCAAAGAAGAGGGAGTAGCCAGGGGCCCACATGCTGCTGAGAGATTTCAGAAATCAAGGGCTGAGAGGCAGAATCTGATTCAGCAAAAGGGAAGTTACTCACTTGATACTTTCCCACTGCCTCTGTTCCCTCATGTTATGAAATGAGGATAGAGATTCTGGTTCTACCAGCTGGATGAGAGCATTCCTTGTGATGGTGTGAAGTTTGTGCTTTGAAAGAGTATTCGTTAGAATTGCATTTCACAGCATTTAAGAGAAATCAAAATACAAAGTCTTAACCAAATGGATTTTATTTTGTTTAGTTGAGAGTTGATTTTTGAGGCAAGCAGTCAAGAGCTGTTACAAATGTTCAAGGTAGATATCAAGGACCCGTAGACCTTTGGCTGCTTATCCACCATTCTTTGTTTGAGGGCTTCATCCTCATGGTTGCAAGGTGGCTGCTTTGCCTCCAGCCATCATTATGACTAAGAAGAGGAAATGCAACTTTCCGCTATTATCTGTCTGTGTTAATCAGAAGCCCCATCCTGTTGACTTCACTTTCAGGTCATTAGCTACAACGGGGTCACATGGCTGCTCCAGTGTGTAGGGGAGGCTGGGAATGTATTTTCACCTGAGCACATTGCCAACCATTTCTTCTGGCAAGAAAAGAAAACACGGGTGCTGGGGAAGCAACGAGCAGTATCTTCTGTGAGGTGATTATGTGAGAAAGGTTAGGCTTGAACATAACAGCATGCAGCCTTCTTAGATTTATTACTTTTCTTTGTGAGAGACAAAAATATTAAAGCAATCCATTTGATTCTAATTCTAACGAGAAGTAAAGAATAAATCACCCTTAGCCCAGGGCTAGTTTTCCCTCATAAAGCAGGGGCCGTTAGAGGGATCCCTGTCCGCTAAACTTCTGTGTTCCAGCCCTTTTGGTTTTACTGACAGGCCCCTCATAGTTCTTAAAATTAAATTCCACCTTGCAAAAGTAGTTGGAAAAATCTGAACACAGCCAGTTGCTGGGAGACCCGAGGGGCTTTATTGGGTGAGCTGCCTGGGGCCTGCGTGGCTGAATTTTTCTCTCCTGATGACAGACATGCCCAAAACCTGTTTAATCTCCAAAGCTCTGTGGAGGTGGGCAGAGTTTCGGCTCCCAGCGGAGGGAGAGACCCCATCACAGGCCACAGCACGTTCTGCAGGAGGGCAGCTGCCACTTCTCTGAGGTAGAAAGAGAAGCTGAACTGCTGAAGCAGAGAGAAGGTTTTCCCACCTTCCTTTCCTGCTAGGGCAGCTCGGTTCTCTCGGAGAACCCCCTGCCCTCACCAGGGTCAGGCTTTCTACCCCTCCCCGCGTGTGGCTGTTCTCCAACCAGCGAGCTGCTCTCCAACCAGCGAGCTGCTCTGAGAAGGGGCCTGTGAGGCGACATGTAGGTGCTAGGATGGCTCTGCTCTCCCTGCAAGCCCGGGCCATGTTTCTGCCCCGTCTCCCCGCCCCCACACTGTGGGAATGATGCGGCTGCTGGCGGACCGGACCAGCGTCTACCGGACGCCGGCAGCTAGTGGAGATGAGCAAGTGCTTTCTGGGACTGGGCCCCACGCAAGGGTAGCCGAGCAGGGCTCCGTCAGAGCGCCAGACCCGTGCTGCCGGGAGCAGAACCAGATTATTGGAAAAGGACCATGTGTGCCCGCCCGTGGTTGGACACCAGCAAGAGACAGAGTCGCTTAGCGGGGATCTTCATTCCCCTGAGGCCTTTCCTACCCCTGCCTGGCACCCTTCAGCTGGAGATGAAGGATGGCTCTGGGGGAAATTCCATTCTGTAATTCATTTAAGCAGGATCAGCAGAACTCCTGCTCTGGAAGATTCGGACCAGAGCACCAGGCGCTGGGAATCTCCATGGGGTCTCGCATGTCCACAGGAAACAGGGAAGAAAGACCAGGCATCAGGCAATGTGAGATGTAGCCAGCCGGCTCTAACACCAAAAAGCCACCAGACCTGAGTAAGTGACTTCATCTTGGTCTCTCATCTGGGAAGTGATTTGTGTTTTGTAGGTCCCTGAGGGCTGCAAAGGTTTTTAGAGTTTCCAGACATTTGATTTAAATTGCATTAAATTTTCCCCCCAGTCATATTCATATATATATATATATATATGAATACGTATTTATATATATATATATGAATACGTATTCATATATATATATATATATATAAGACACAATCAAATATGACTGCCAAATTTTAACCCACTAAGGATGGCACATGTGTTCATTATAATGCCTTACAAGCACCTCTTCGTGGGTATACCTTGGAATCTGTCTTGCTGTCTGTGTAATGGAAGAGTATCCTGAGGTTGCAAGGAAAGTTATCTTAAAAAAAAAAAAACCAAAAAGCAAAACAAAAACCACTGGGTGATGGACATTGGGGAGGGTATGTGCTATGGTGAGTGATGTAAATTGTGTAAGACTGATGATTCACAGACCTGTATCCCTGAAACAAGTAATACATTATAGGTTAATAAAAAACAAACAAACAAACAAAAAACCAACTGTTACCATGTGTAACTACTTATCGGAATGAAGGTGTTTTTTTTTTTCTTCTCAATATTGTGCCACCAACTAGTCCAGGCGTAGACTGGATACAGAGATACATGTGACTCTATCCACCTAACTTCATTTTGAGGGTTATTATACTTGTTGGATAACCTGTAATTTAACTTCTTTTTAACTTCAAAATGCATTCGTCTGAATAAAATGCTGCTCTTATTTTCTGTGTAGGTATTCTAATATGGTTAGTTTACTAAACAGTTTGAAAATCATTAGAGCAGGGGCTCCTGGTTGACTTAGTCCATTGAGTATCTGCCTTTGGCTCAGGTAATGATCCCAGGGTCCAGGGATCGAGTCCCACATCGGCCTCCCTGCTCTTGGCAGGAGCCTATTTCTCCTTCTCCTCCCTGTTTGTACTCTTTCTCGCTGTCTATGTCACTATTGCTCCCTCTCTGTCAAATAAATAAAAAATCTTAAAAAAAAAATCATTAGAGCAGAGACTGCAGAAAGGGCCTATTGCTTTCTGAGTTTTGGTGACTGAGTGCCCAGCTGTGAGCCAGGTGGTCACCAGGACAGGGTCCTGCAGGACATAGGCAGCAGTGGGTAGAAGAGGTTGGGGAGCTGCTAAGTAATGAAATCCCACACATATCAAGGGCTCAATAACTATTTGCTCACTGGCAGAGCCAGGCCTTGGAAGGGGAAGTTCTAGATTGCTGGAGATTTGGGAGGCTACAAATGGGCACGGGCAAAGATGAGACTGTGGCCTAGACAGGCAGTGAGCATTACACTGGTTGCTAAAAAGGGCTTGTGGGGTAGAGGGTGCAAGGTGGGGAAAGAACGGAAACTTTGGGACTTTTTGAAGAGAAACCTCCCAGTGGGTAAAGCTTGGTCCTTAATCTTTGCCGTCGATCTTAGAAAATTGTCTGTGTAGGACTTCAGGCAGACTTCCTGTCTGTTCGGTCAGGAAAACCCAGCTGCCTGCTGCCAGAGTATTTGATTCTCCTGCCCTGGGAACTGCAGAGAGCACAAACAATCCTCTGTCACTGCCCCTTCATTCCCAGTGCAGGCAGTTGTTCTCATACTGTATAGGAATGATCTGGAGAACTTGTCAACCTCCAGATTTCTGCTTCTTCCCTCACTCAGAGATTCTGATTTAGGCCTGAGAATTTTCATTTCTCACAAGCTTTCAAAGAGGACAAATACTGCTGATCCCTGACCAGCACCAAGTAGCACTGGTTTAAATATTGATGAGACACTCACTACCTCCTTAGCATCTTCAGGGGGCCACAGAAGACGAAAAAGAAGGCTTCTTTCATCATCATGATCAGCTGGAGGCTTAAAGAGAAATCTTCAGTTGGGATCCACAGAGCTTGGAGGAGAGAAATCACAGGGACATGGAGAAATAAGGTAAGGTCCTGGCCTTTGACCTATGTTCCATATAGTTGTCTATTCCAGAGAACAAAATGAAGGTAAAAAGTAAAGTCAGGTCAAGAGCAAACTCTTGCAAAATGAGCATAACAAGTGAGAGAGAAAGCACCACTGCTTGCAAAGCATTCTCAAGGCTGGAGCTAACAGGCCATGGTCATCTGAGCAGCGCGATGAGGCACTTTCTTGGAAGTTCTATTGAGAGGAGAAGCATTCAAGAGACTCCAAGGGCAGGGCACCTGGGTGGCTCAGTGGGTTAAAGCCTCTGCCTTTGGCTTGGGTCATGATCTCAGGGTCCTGGGATCGAGTCCCACATCAGGCTCTCTGCTCAGCAGGGAGTCTGCTTCCCTCTTTCTCTCTCTGCCTGCATCTCTGCCTACTGGTGATCTCTGTCAAATAAATAAATAAAATCTTTAAAAAAAAAAAAAAAAAGACGCCAAGGGCAAATCTCACCCACTGGTTGCAAAGAGAGCCAGAATTTGTCTAGTCACGGACCGCTGGCTCCTTCCATTTTCTTTATACTTCCCTTATTATTCCCACAGTGAATACGTTTCTCTGGCCAAAGAGTTTTGCCATGATGTCCCCCCGTCCCCATCACTGGTTTAAAAAGGTATACTAAGGGCTTAACGGGATTGCAGAAGCAGCTACTATCCTTTTATAGAGCAGCTGAGGAGGAAAAGGCTCAGGAAAGATCTTTTGCCAACAGGGTGGTGAGTGTAGCTCTGTCGTTTTCAAATTTGCTTTTAAAGTCCCATACTCAACTTTTTGAAAGAGACAAACAAATGTCCTACAGTGAAGGGTGCTGTGTGTTGTTGCTACAGTTGGGGAAATCATATGACTCATTTGTATAAACTTATTAAAGTATTTTCTTTCTCTTGTAATGTAGCCATAAGCATTAATTAAAGCATCAAAGTCTATGTATTTGGACCTATAAAATCTTCATAACCAGCCAAAGCAAAAGGAAAAACTATTGGGCATTTGGAACTTTAAAGATGCATTTTTGAAATTACCCTATTGGAATCGAATATTTTTTTTTTCTTTAGCAAAGTTGAACTCCAAAAAGGAAAAAAAAGACTTAGATGTAAACCAAATTACTTTTAAGAATTATCCTGTGGCAAGGTTATTTATTTTACTTGGAAGAACCAACCTAGAAAGTATTTGCACTGAGTGATCCATATTTACATACGGTAGAGATAGTACTCAATTTAAAAAAAATAGCACAAAACTCTTGTAAAATCAGTGTTAGGAACTAAGAATACATTTTCTTGTAGAAAAAGAAGCTGAAAAGTGGGCCAAAGGATAATCACTTGGTTTATAGAGACTGACCTTATGAACAGGGACTATGGGGACAAGAGACTAGCAGAGAAAAGTGACACTTCCGCCTCTGCTGATGCCTGAGTGTTGGAAATCAGATGTTTTATTTCTTCAAATAAATGTATTTTTCTTGAGTATCCTATATGCCACACAGCATGCTGGGTGAAGGGATGTAATTAATAAGACTGATAGATCCCTGCCCTTGGGAACAAATATTCTCATGGGCAAGATAGATGATAAAGCATTACAGGTGGGAGCTTCTGAAATCATTGGAGCACCTGACTCAGACTTGAGGTATGAAGGAAGGCTTCCCAGAAAGAGTGAACTCTAACATGAGACCTCAAGGACGAATAAACGGTCAGCTAAGTGAAGGGCTCAGAGGGTCAAGGGGGAAAGAGGGCCCACTAACTAGAGGAATCTGTGTGGACAGAGTCCCCAGAACATGAGACATCAGGCTGGCAGCCGTAGGGGGATAAGGTGGTGGGTTCCATTTTGGAAATGTTGACTGACAGATCTGTGAGATGTCGGTTGTCCTGTAGACAGCTGGCTAGGAGCATGCAGTTCAGGAGGGTGGTCTGGGCTGAGAGTACAGACATGGGAGTCATCTGCCTGTGGATACTGAGAGGGGAGCCAGTTGTCCAGGGAGAATAGGACCAAAGAAGCCAAGAAAAAGATCCAGGAAAACAGGAAAAGGTTACCAGGGTCAAGGGCTTTAGAAAGGTCATATAAGCCAAGAGCAAAAGTTTCCGGTACATTTCATCATGATATCACTAGTGATTTGGGTAAGAGCAGTTTCATCGTGGGGAGGTGCATTGTGGGGAGGTGAGCAGAAGAGCAGTGAAGGGGAGAGGAAAGAGTAGAAGGTAAGGGCATAGAAGGAAGAAGTGCAAACAACTCTTCCCCGAAGTCTGAGAGAGAGAGGGCAAAGCTGCAGTGGGTGGTGGGTTTAAGGAGAATACTTTTTGTTTGTTTAGAGGGCGAAACAGATTAAATGAGCCAGTGAAGAAAGAGGTTGAAGATGCTGAGACAGCGGGAAGGAGCTAGAGTGAGGTCTTTAGGAAGGCAGTGGAGGTGAAATCCAGCAGGCAGAGGACCTAGTCCCAGATGGAATGTTGGCGGAAGATGTGGGTACTTCAGGGGACTGTGCGGGGCAGGGGGTAAGAATGCGGGAGGAGCTGTGGAACTGGTGAAGGAAAGCAAAATGGAAGGAGGAGGCTGGTTTTGAGGTTTGAGGAAAGGGGAGTCTCCTCAAATCCCTTTGGTGTCTCTTTCCAGCCCTCCGGGGTCAGAGTGCCCACCTGCTGCCTTTATCTACAAGCTTCCTCCTTCCATCCTTACATGTCCCTTAGCTCCCTTTACGGATCATCATTTCAGCTTCTCAGTCTAGCTTATGAGGTATCAGAAGGGAAGCAATCAGATTTAACAAATTTATGCTCAAGTCAGAATGATAGACGGCTCATAACCCTATTTGAGGCATTTGCAGTTTTGTAGAAAGGATCTTGTTCACCTAAATAAACCTCGTATTCAAGGGTTTTTGAATAGAGGAATAAATGCAGTGAATGGTTTTAGGCAGTGGGCCAGGATAACTATCTGGAGTCTGCCTCCAAGGGTACCTTTTATCGGCAAAGCAATCCCAAGGACAAATGCCAAGGAAACAGAAAAGTCTGTGGAGGAGACTTTGTGCAGACAGCTTCTGGATGTGGACGGAACAAGATGCCCGGAGCACGTTTTTGCATGCTCTCCCAGCTCTACCTCTTCCAGGCACTGGAATGTCCCAAGTCTGGAGATCGTGGCTCCAGAAACAACCAATCCAGTGAAAGCTGGCGAACATGGTGAGCCTGGCTTCCACACAGCATAGCAGCTCCCACTGCGTTAGGCGGCACACATAAGGTATAAAACAAGGTGCTGGTGAGAGTTAGAATTGACCTCCCAGACGGTGCCCAGAGATGACCATGGTAGCAATTGAAATAGGTCAGCGCGAAAGTGCCCTTTATTTCATCCGTCTGTTACTGCAGCCTCTTACATTGGAACTATTCAAATGTGTTAGGCCTGAGACGTCTTTTTACCTATCTGTGAGCTGTATTAAAAGGGGGGGGGGGGTGCTCCCTGTTCTTTGGGCCCCAGGGGTGCACTTAACACACATAAAATCTCCACTTTTAAGAACCCTGACGTCTATTAGCTTATGTGCTCAGATGTGGAGTTAAAGATCTTTGCAGTTTGAATCAGAAACCAGTTTTTAAAATTTGTTTTGTGTGTGTGTGTGTGTGTGTGTGTGTGTGTGTGTGTGTTAAGGGAAAACATGCTCATTGTAGGGAGCCTGGAAAACACAGAAAGTTCCCAAACACAAAATGAAAGTTATCTATGATTCTGGGTCCCAGGGATCATCACAGGAGCCTCTTTTGATCTGTTTCATTTCAGTCTTTTACATCTTTGTGTCTGTCTTTCTGTGTCTCTGTGTCTCTCTCTGGCACCCTTTCTCCTTCATTAGGGATCATATCTCTATATAATTGTGTATCCTGCCTTTCACTTAACTAAATCAGGAAATGTAAAAGCAGTAACAGAACGTCTTTATTTCCACATTTTCTCCTTGATTTCTGTCTGCCTCTTTCCCTGCCCCTCTGCCAGTATGTCTTTATTTTGGAGTATTTCCATTTTTATCAAAGTTGAATTCAAAATGTAAAACAGTTTATGCTTTCTGAGTTTTATTTCCTCCCTACACTTGTTAAAATAGACCAGTAAAAAGAACAGTTTTCCAGATTATGATAGATCCCCCTCCAACTATATAACTGGTCCAATTTAGAGTCTTAGGATAATGATCTGCCACCATATGTGGGTTATAACTTGAGGTTTGCGTAAAAATGTGTCTTGGATTAAGTGACTTTGCCGCAATACCGGCTCACTGGCTTGTTTCAAGGAAGTTAAATATGCCTGACTTTTGTCTGATGCAGCCAGTGGAGCTTTCTGATGAAGGCAAATAAAACAACCATTCAGGGCCACGACTTCAGGTGTGGTCTCCTCCCAGCAGAGGTGTGCTCTGTGCTCAAGAAGATTTTCTACAAGAGAGGCATAATGACTTGGAAAGCAATTATCTTATTTAAGCCTACACTTGTCTGGGGAGCTGAGGTCAGCCACAAAGCCATTGGAAAAAAGGAGCTGTCTGCCGTAGAAAGCAGTTTCTTTGGGGGGGAAGGTCAGTTTGAACAACTTTGCTTTTGAATTGAGTGACCTCCCGAGACCACAAGCCCATGTAGATTAAACACAGAGCAAACCTCAGGACAGGACCGCCCCTTTCCTTTCTGATCACTCCCATTTCTAAACAAAAACAAAAACAGGAATACTTTTGGCTAAGCTTTCCAAAGCCAATGCCCTCCCCCCAAAACAGTAACTGTCTGTTACTGCTTCTGCTTGGATTATTTTCATTTGGGTTGTGTTTTTCTGACCGAAGGCCAGGCCCTTATCTTTGTGTATTTGTAAAGTGCCATGTCTACTTACCAGTCTTCAGAAATTGCAGACAAAACCAGGAATGCAAGAGACACTGAAAATTCAAACCTTGCAATTTTTCTGAACTGATAGTCTGCCCAAGAACCAGAATGGAGTATTTTTATAAGGCTATCTTGAAATATCCTAATTTCAAGAAACTAAGTCTACATCAGCTGAGTACAAAACAGTTGGCAGGTGCTCACATGGTTTGTTGTGATGCTATGTTAAGGAGCTGTCGTTCTTCGGTCAGTAGAGAAAGGAGCATGTCCTTTCTGGCAAGTGAGCCTCACAACCATTTCATGACAACGGTGGCTGAGTTTAGACTTCAGGCCTCCCTCTGTACTTTTTGGTGCCAACCTCCTAGAGATCCAGAAGTTCCTCGGGCATGACGCTTCTCATCTTGCGACATGTATCTGGCTATGCTCAACTTGCAGAATTTAAGAGCCGCAGGAAAGAGAGCCCATCATTAGAGACACACAGAACTGTGAATGTTTGCACTCAGTGGAGAGGTGCTGTTGAGCCCAGACAGCACAGTGGAAACAACCTGGAGGCAAAGTGGTCAAAGCGGTCTTCCTCCCTCTTCCCCTTTTCTTCCTTCTTTTCTTTTCTTTTTTTTTTCCTTCTTTTCTTCCTTTTTTCTTTCCTTCCCTCCCTTCCCCTTTCATTGTTGGGATGGGGTATAAAATATGGGATCTATCAACTCTTTCTTTCTTAAAAATTTATTTCCTAGTTCTTTAAAAATAGTTGTATGAGATAGCCTCTATTATTTAATAATATCCTTGTGAACTAAAAGATGTAAGTGCTGTATAAAGTCAGCCAATTATGCTGAATGAGCGTGGCTATCTGTATTGTGTTTGTCATTAGCCTGAAAAGAAGGGCCTTTAAAATTGATATTTTAGGGGCACCTGGGTGGCTCAGTGGGTTAAAGCCTCTGCCTTCGGCTCAGGTCATGATCCCAGGGTCCTGGGATCAAGCCGCACATCGGGCTCTCTGCTCAGCGGGGAGCCTGCTTCCCCTTCTCTCTCTGCCTGCCTCTCTGCCTACTTGTGATTTCTGTCAAATAAATAAATTTTTAAAAAAATCTTTAAAATTGATATTTTAGAAAGTACTTGAGTGCATTTGTGTGGCGTTGTGTTTATTCAATAGCATTTGATTAGTAAAAACAAAAACAAAAACTTTCCTTCCCTTCCTTCTTTTTTTAGTCTCTTTCTCTCTCCTTTCTTCCCACTGGTCTGAACTTTGTAACAAATTGTCTCCTCCTCACTTTGACAATAGACACGGCTTCAAAAAGGCAGCTATGATGTGAAAAGAACTTTTGAGATCTCAATGTCCTGAACTTTTTTGCTCAATCCAGCGTGGGAAGTAATTCATGTACGAAGTGGGGGTTGGGCAGCAGAACACACCTGGAAGGGATTTGCGCCTAAGTGTCCCCTCTTCCAGAGCGCAGCGGTGACCTCAGAGTCTACAGGGAAGCAACAAGCCTCGAAAACCTCCTTGCTAGCTGGCAGCTTTTGGGTCGCTTATACCATGAGAGTGCTCAGCCAGGCCCGGCTAAGGCACCATGAGGCCAGGAAACTTTTGGTTGGAAGAAGTGTATTGACTTTAATGACCCAGGCAGGGGCAGAGGTCACTGCAACAGAACTCTAAAACGAAATCATGTCACATGGAACACGGCTGTCTTTCTCTTTTAAAAAAGCCCTGGAAAATCATAGGCAGAGCCAGAATATACACTTTAAAATTTTATTCTTCATTTTAGGCATCAGTAACTGAAATATTTAACAATGTACAAACCCCACACAAATTCAGGTTTGGAAACTTAACAGTTAAGCTTTCCTCACAGATTTTGTTCCAAATGTGCACTATCGAGGAAAGGCAGTTAAAATACACGTTTTCAAACAATTGTTACTACTATAAGAGGATTTTTTTAATGAGAACATTGTTTAATATAGTCACATTTCATTTCTAAAAATAGACAAATGACAAAATGATTCACAGATGTTGATTTATGAGGAAAATAGTGAATTGTATAAACTGCGATGTATATGAAGGAAGGGTAGAGGCTCTCATTAAAAGCCATTCCATAAAAAGCACCTCCTCCTGTCAGACCTGGCAGGAAATTCCAAGTCCTGGCTGGACCCCCATCACGTGGGTGTAGCTGGCACATGGCCCTGTGGGTGAGGATCATAAATGATGACACGGGTGTCCCATGTAACACTCTCTGACTGGACTGAGTCCAGGTGAGGGCAGATTTTCTGCATTGACAAGTCAGAATCACCTGGAATGCTCTTTAAAAGCAGATCCCTGGGTCTCGCCCCGAGAAATTCAGCTTCAGTTTGGAGCCCTCTGACCTGCATCTGTTGCCTATGTTCCAAGTCCTTCTGCTGCAGGAGGAGCACGAACCACAGTTTGAAAAACACTCGCCTGAGAGATCCCAGGAAAGTCATTTCCCCAGTCTCAGAGCTGTGCCTGCAATTGCCAATTGGGGTTCATCTGGTGCTTCCAGTGGTTTTTATTAATACCTGAGGGAGTCTTTAATATACACACTTTGGGGAGCTACAAAAGGAGTCGTTAGAAATGGCCAAACCCATGTTATGGATTGAGTCTGTAAACTGTTCACTCTACAGTTAACTTAAGTGTAATTAATCAGATGGTTTAGAAATACACCTCTATGCTGTGTTGTATTGTCCTGCTGTCAACAGACTCACTGCCCCTCCTGACTCAGCCCCACCCTAGAGGCTGTACCTGGGAGATGGGACTTCCTGCCCCATCCTGGGCAGCTCTTTGCCCCCGGGGACTTGTTTTGGCCAGTGACTGTGTGGATGGAAGTCTGGTGCCCTTGGGAGCAGAACCGTTAAAAGCCATGGTGTGGTTCAGTCCTCTGTCTTCCCTCTGCCAGGTGAGCAGCCCCTGCCACATAGGAACTGCTCCTCCAGTCTGTACCTGAGCAGGGAAAGACAGGCAGGGGAGCTACAGCACGACCTGCACAGAACCGGTAGGTTCCAGGAGTGAGAAATCCCGCCCCCCCCACCCCAGGCTGCCTTAAGCCCTAGAGACCTAGCGGGTGTTCAGGACTGCAGCCTAACTCAGCAAAACCAGCCACTGACTGGTAATGTGGCTGCTCATTAGTACTGATGAAATACTGAACTGGCTGCAGAAAAGGGAAAGGTCTTGGTCCTGAGTCCATCCACAATTTTCTCTGGTCATCTAAATTCTTTGTGTTCCACACCACACCAGCGTGTGTTTCCTTTGAATGGCATTTTTCATATTAGCTGTAGGAAATTGTAAGGCGTCTTGTAAATGCTTAAAGTTCAGGGTGGAAATACCAAAACTTCATCAGCTCTATCTCTGTAAGTTAATTCCTAATTGCAAAGAACCCAGGAAATCTGGAAGTTCCCTCCTCTTCCAAACTATTTGGCCGAGTGGCCTGCCACTGGTTCTGATAAGCAGGACCACAGTCTGTGCATGGGGCCCCAGAGCTTCCTGTGCTGACTCTCTGCACCAAACATGCTGGGTCCGTCTTAATGTCTCCAGGGAGCTATGGCAATGAGAAATGGTGTTTACTTGCCTTTACTTTGCGGTGAGAGAAAAAATTTTTCCACTTGAGACCAGGATTTTAGAGCTCCAGTATGGGCTTCACAAGATTTCCTGTATAACATTATCAAATATCTCTGTGGAAATGGGTATTTTGTTGTGTAACCATTTCATGTCTCCTCTGTGTTGAGCCAGTGTCCTTAGTCGTTGTCAGAACACAGCTCTGAGATCGGGAGGGTGCTCTGTGGCTAGCTCACCCAACACTTTCCAGATGTCACACCCCATCTTTGCTCCAGGGGTTCTGGTAGTGAGGAACCTTCTTTTCTGGTAATCACATGGAGATTTTACCAGATCAACTTCCAAATTTTCTCTGCTGTTTTGGGCTAACACTCTGGGGCTAGTTTAAGCCAAGACAAAGGAATTTATTCAAAGATTGTTGGTTGGTAGCTTGACCTTAGAAAGGCCTGGTAGCAGGAATTAGAGAATGGGGGGGGAGGAGGAGTCAGCCCAAATTCTCACTCTCCAGATCTCTCTCCAAGGGTCCGTGGTCTCCACCTTTCCCTGCTTCTCAGCCCCGGTGATGGGGCTCGAGCTCCAGAGTCCACATGTTCTAGTTTCAGCCTCCAGCACAGGAGGGACCTTCCCACTTAGTCTCACATCCCACAATTACCTATTCTCACATATCTATGGAACACTTGCTATGTTCTAGACCTTGCTCTCGGTGCTTGGGATATGTGAGGGGGTGAAGAAGATGCCTGTTGAGGGGGAGATGGGAGCCAGAATTATGTTCCCTGCATTTGGTCGTCAGGGGTCCAGCTCTATAGATGTCACAGAGGCCTCAGTAAGAAGAGTCATTGTCAGCCGGACAGACACCCCAGAAGGTGACACATGTATAGCTGAAGAGAAAATGCCAAATGGGAAAAATTCTACCTTTTGAGTTCCTACACATGGGCATGATCTCAGAAGATATTTGTCATTCACGTTCCAGCCATGCATTGCAAGCTTTATGCCTTCGCTTTCTTGTTAGTTCTCTTTACCCAGGGCCAGGCTGATGAGTCATGCTCTGAAGTTCATTTCACAGAAAAACAAAAAAGCAAAAACAAGCAAACAATCAGGGGCAATAAAAGAAAGGAGTTCGATGAAGTCAGCGTTGCTTGGGCGCCACTCTTAAGAATTCTTTGGAAACCAATAGATTCCTGAAACATGGTCAAATGACCACCAGAGTTCACTTCTGGAATGAATTAATAGTTTTCTCACAGCATCTCTCCAAGCCATCTCAAAGCTACACTCTTTTTGTGACACATTCTCTTCAGGCTTTGTTTCCAAGGAGAAGTAGAAATAGATGGCACCGTGGGCCGCTGTTCGAAATCTTAACTTCTCCTTCTGGCCATGCAGTAGGCCTCCGTCGGAAGTTTATAAAGCTATGGTGCGAAGGGCTGTTTTGTAACTGAAAATATGTATTTGGTTTTGACGTTGGTAGAGTGAAATCAGACCCAGGACTGGAGAGGAGCTACTCCAGCCCTACTGTGGAGACAGGGCAGCCAAGAGGCAAAGCAGAACCAGGAGTGAGAATAGAAATGAGGTATTGACCTGACACAGCCTCAGAGTTTGCCAAGAAAATCCTGGAGACTCATTTCACTGGAACATATGGTGACTTCATCACATAAAGGGCAGTTCCATTTAGAGAAAGAAGAAAACGGTTGCAAGCGCTAAATTAGTCCAGTGAAGAGTAAGGACTGCGAACTCCCCCCACCATCCCCACAGACAAACATTAACCCAGCAATACCCCAATACCCTTTTGAGGCATATGAGCCTCAGAAGGTACTTCACAGAGCACAAGATGAATGATCTCTAGGAAAGGGAGGAAGAAATTCAGGCAAAGAAGATCACCCAAGCAAAGACCTGGAGACAAGAAGTGGCACAGATTGTTTGAGGAGGGCTGTGTGTTGTGTCTGGCTCACACTGTAAGGTAGGGAGTAGGAGGGATGAGGCTGCAGAGGCAGACAGTGTTGCTTTAAGAAACTTGACTTTATTCTGCAGGTCTGGGAAATCAATGAATGGCCTGATTTGGGTTTGGCTGTTGTTTCTCACTTTTTTTTTTTTTGCATGTACTGCGTATTAGGTACTAATTGTCCTTTTGTTTTGGATTATTCTTTGAAGGATGTTTGTTCCAAGGATCCTAGGTTCCAAAGCATCTTTGGAAGATGGAGAGTGACTCGCTGGAGAAAAGGGCAGGCAGCTTTGCTTATAGCCTGCTGTAAATAGTTAGCTTCCTGAAGTTTGGGCTTTCTCAGGTGAGGCAGAATCCCATTGTGGATGTAGCGTCTGCCTGGTTCACTCTTTGTTGCCCCTGTGGTTCTCAGGGAAGCAAGGGGAATTATGGGGTCAAGCTGCTTGCTATGCTGGAGTTATTATGTCCTTTGTCTCTGACCCAGGAATCTTGTGTATTCTGTCAACATCCATGAAATTGCTAGAATCCAAGCCAACTTGTTGGCTCACAAGTAGGATAAATTCTGGAACCTTCATGATCCTTCACAGCTGTATGTTGGTCCAATAGTCCAGAGGCTGTGGCAGTGATCCAGGTGAGAGATAAAAATTCCTTAACTAGGGCTGTGAAAGTAAGTATGGAGAGGAGGCCCTATATTCCAGAAGTATTTAGAAAGTAAAACCACTAGGACTTCTGATGGTTTG
The DNA here is from genome assembly GCF_902655055.1 of Lutra lutra. NCBI lineage: Eukaryota > Metazoa > Chordata > Mammalia > Carnivora > Mustelidae > Lutra > Lutra lutra. The sequence goes on along the minus strand of NC_062282.1, from coordinate 100,873,639 downwards.
GATTGGAAGAGTTGATGAAAGAGAATGGTCATGGGTGATGTCAGCCTCTTTTTTTTTTTTTTTTTTTTTTAGGATTTTATTTATTTATTTGACAGAGAGCACAAGTAGGCAAAGAGGCAGGTAGAGAGAGGCGGGGGGAAAGCAGGCTCCCTGCTGAGCAGAGAGCTCGATGCGGGACTCAATCCCAGGACCCTGAGATCATGACCTGAGCTGAAGGCAGAGGCTTTAACCCACTAAGCCACCTAGGCACCCTGATGATGTCAGCTTCTAGCTGGGGGGTTTGAGTCATTGCTGAAGATTCTGACGAAGAGTTAGGGAAAGATTCTGGGTTCTACTCCCAAAGTAGAATGAAGAGTTCAGTTTTATACAGGTTGCCTTTGAAGTACTCGTGAGACCTTTAAGAGGGGATGGCCAGAAGACACCTTGATGGTGTGTGTCTGAAACTCAGGGGGAAATACCAGGTCTGGACAAGATTTGGGAGGTCTCAGGATGGCAGTGGCATGGTAGCCAGCCTCTGAGTTGGCTCCTAATGATACCTGCCTCCTAGTATTTTCTCCTGTGTAGTTCTTCCTTCATGGTATCAGAAGTAGTCTGTATCATCAGTAGAACACCCCAGAAGTGACAGGGTATGACTGCCAACCTTAGGTCATAGAAGATACTGTGGTTTATGTCTTGGTTACCATCTTGATCATTTGCAAGAGAGGAAATAGGCTGCCACATATGAGGACCGCATAGAGAGATCCATGTGAATGAGCTACTGTGGAAGCAGATCCTTCAGCCCCAGGGGAGACTTCAGAAAATGGCAGCTCTGTCTGACACCTCGATTGTAGCCTCCTTGAGAGATCTGGAACCTGAACCACACAGTTAAGCCAGTCTCAGATTCCCAACTCTTAGAAAGCAACTATGTGAGATGATAAATGCTTGCTGTTTGAAGCTGTTAAATTTGGGGGCAATTTGTGACACCGCAATAGAAGATTAATGCAAGTGGTAACTGAAGTTGTGAGCTCGTTCAGCACTCTTCACACTCAGCAGGTGAAGAGTGCCTGGCTTCCTAGAGCAAATGATGCCAACAGGCTGAAACTCTCTCCATCTCCCCCTCCATCACTCCCACCTCCAAACATTTTAGCTCCGCACCATGCTTACCTTCCCTCCAGGCTTGAAGAAGACTCACCTTTCTGGCTTGGCAGCAAAATAAAGGCTTTTTCACTCTACTCTGTGTGTTCACTTCCCAAGGCCTCCATCACAAAGTACCACAGACTGGGGTGGCTTGAAACAACAGACATCTATTCTTTAGTAGTTCTGGAGGCTAGACGTCTACAATCAAGGTGTCAGCAGGGTCATCCTCTCTCTGAAGCGATCGCGGGAAGGGAGAAGTCCCAGTCCTTCTTCTTGGCTGCAGTGTTTGCCAGCAATCCTTGATGCACCCGCCCTGTGTCCACTCTGTCTGCACCCCAGGCCCCCCCCTCTCTATCCCTGCCTCTTCTCTTAGAAGGACACCAGTATTGGATGAAGGCTCACCTGACGCCAGGAGAATTTCATCTTAGTTGGTGTCTTGTTAAAGTCGGCCACAACCCTGCTTCCAAATAAGGTCACATTCTGAGTTTCCGGGGGCTGAGACTGGTTCGGGCTCTTGTCACCTGCCATCAGACCAAAGCCATGCTGTCCTCATTGGTCTCCCGCCCACTCCCTGCCCCCACTCGATCCTCCCCACTGCTGACAGAATCTTCTCACAACTCATCTGGCCTTGTTGCTTTTGTGCTTCAACCCCTCACTGGCTCTTCTTTGCCTTCAGAATACAATCTAAAATGTTTCCATGGCCCTCGAGGGCTGTTGCTAGATCCTGACCCACCTCCATCCTTGGAGGCCTACCTCACATTCATCTACTAATCTCTTGTCCCTCCTACTGTTTAGCCTAATCTCCAGCCACAGGATTATACTTACTTCGACACGCTGAGTTCTTTCATGCTGGGGGGTGATGGTGGGGGGGTTCTGCCTCCTTCTCTCCTTCTTTCAAAACTTGCATCTTGAAAATGCGCCTCTCAGATGTCCCATTACAAAATAAAACTGTCTTTGTTTGCAGATAGTATAACCTGTCTATGGGGAAAACCCCAAAGAATGGATAAAAACAGAAACAAACAAACCTTTCCGAAGCACAAACACGAGGTGAATATGTGAATCCTGTCTCTGATTCTTCCTTGTTCACTATCAGGCAGTCTTAGTAATGCCTCCTCTGGCCCTTCCATAGACTTGTACAGACCTATGTTCTAGCACTTTCCACATTGTGAGGTCATGACTCGCTGACTTGTCAGCAGCCCCCCACGCCCCCCCACCCCGGTCTGCCAGGTCCTGCATGCAGGAGCATGTGTGGCTCGGACCCCTCTCTGTCCACATACCTAGCACCTTTCCCAGTGTGTACAAACCCTGAATTGTTGGTTCACTGTTGTTGCGCATGAACAGAGGGTGTGTTAGCCTCCAAAAAAGCCTCCTGGTGAAAATCTCATTTCACCTGCCATTTGCCAACAAAAGCTCTTTTTGCTAAAGGATAGGAGAAATGCATATGATAGTCTCAAGAGGGTCATTTCTCATCTGAGAAACATAATTTTACTTCATAATTCAGGAACGTCAAGTCTATGCTCGAACCAACGGTGCTAGAACAGTGCTTTTCTATCGGATATGTCTAATGATCTTAGAGACAGCCAGCAAACGATTAGAATTCAGCCCCCAAATGTGTATACGACCAACAGATGACATCACATTACATCTGGATTCTAATATCATCTCAGTCTTAATGTCAACAAAATGGTTTTTGATAGGACTTCATGCTGAATGGAAAATTGGTGCCAAGTGCCATACCAGAGGAATTGCCAAATGGCCTCAAGAAGAGAAATGTGCCAGAAATCATGAGTCCGTGTTGATGTGGAAGGAGCCTGAGAGGGGAGCCGGGGAGGGGTGCAGCAGTGGAATCCGTGGGAGCAGGTGGCACAAGGAGGGCAACAGTGTGAGTGCAGTGCACAGCTTCCCCCACTGACCCTACACTACCTGGGGCTCTGAAGGGGCTGACGTGTCTGTTACACTCACGGGGGGCTCACCTTTGCAATCAGGGCCATACTGCTGGAGAGGACGAGCACACTGGCACAGGGATCACCCTTGTCAGCGTCAGCTACTTTACAACTTCCCCACTCCATCTCCATGGCAATTCCAGGCAAAAGTAGGACAAGTTTGGGGGCACCTGGGTGGCTCTGTCAGTAAAGTGTCTGACTCTTGATCTCAGTTCAGGTCTTGATCTCAGGATTGTAAGTTCAAGCCCTGTGTTGGGCTCCATACCCTACTTAAAAAAAAAAAAAAAAGTAGGACAAGTTTGGCTCCTCCTCCTTCCTAAATTACTCACTTTTGTCCTTTTTACCTAGAATTGTTGGGTTTTTTGTTGTTTTTTTTTTACTACCTCCTTGCAGTACTTAATAGGCATAGAGGAAAATGAGCTTATCACTCAATGAATGGATACTTTTTTAGAGCAATAGACTGAAACACATTTTTGTGAGACATAATCTTTTGCTCCACGTCACGTCCACTTGAGCTGAACTCAGTGTGCTAGGTAGTGTGTCCTATGGGGCTGTCTTATTCTCTCTAGGAACCACATTACCACTGGCAATGGTAACTATTTACATGAATTTTTAGATGGATAAATTTTATTCACTTTTGCCTTATCTGCAACAAGCTTAAAAATTAAGACTTATTTTTGGGGCACCTGGCTCGCTCAGTCGGCAGAGCACGTGACTCTTGATCTCAGGGTCGTGAGTTCAAGCCCCAAATTGGACCTAGAGCTTACTTTAAAAAAAAAAAAAAAAAGGACTCATTTTTCATTTGCTAATTACATTATATCTGAGATACTTCCCCACACCAGTAGTTTATGAACACCCAGAGAATAGAAATTAATTTTATTTCCAAACACAAAGACAATAAGCCTGCTAAGCAAAATATGATTACTCTCTCCTCCCAAATATGAATTTTCATCCCTATTGTCTAACAGCTACGGGTTTTTCAATTCCCATTGGTTGGATGGTCTGTAGGACAATGCATGCTTCTTGGTCTGTGTCCTTGAGAGTTAACTAAACCCTTTAAGTAGGGTTTAGACCTTGGGAGAAGGTCTAGACCTTGGGAGAAGATTTGACCCAATCTAAAAACTGATTGTAATGAAATAAATGAATTTTTGGACAGCTTATTCTCTCTTAAAACCCTAATCCACCACTTTAAAATTTAAAAGGACCTCACATCAAGAAGTCATGGGAGCTCCTTAGAACCCCATTTAGACTCTCTGTTAGCATCAATTAGGAGGGGTTATTAATGCGTCTCTACAACACTGATTTATTTAGAGAATATCATATGTTTGAGAGCTGCCTTGGCAAGGAACTCTGCTAAACATAGAGATACACGCTCCATGCCCACTGGGCTCACATAAAAGGGAAAAAATACGCAATAGGGGTTTACCTCAGTGGGGTGAGGCTTGATATTTTCCAGATGGTGACACCACAAGTGAGTTCAATAGAAATATCTTTAGAAAAAGATGCTCGAATATTAAATAAGCAATGAATATACATCAAGCCCTGATCTGGGTCTCTTGACATCTGGGCTGGGAGTGTCTCTTGTCCCCAGCTGCAGATGGGGTGGTCTCCTTCAGCAGTGGGAGGTCCCACTAGATTTCCCATTAGGAAGATTATTCTGGCAGGGTGAATCCTAGAATGGGCACATTGTCCACGAATAGATTCACGACTTTCCTTGGGGTGAGGAAGGGGGAAAGAGAAGAAAGCTGCAAAGGAGAGATTTTTCTCAGTTGCAGGGGTGAAATTGTATGCATCGAGTGTGAAAGATTGGGCATTTCCCTCTGAATCTGGAGAAGGGTCAGTAAACACAACAGTCCGAAAGCAGAAAATGGAGTTGGTCAAGATGGTCCTGGTGAAATAGCTCAGAAACAAGCGGAACAAGACTCCAGAGAGTCATTGATAAGAGATGATCCAAAGGGACCATGAGTGGGCTCTTTGGGAGACAGGAACAGGCCACGCGGCTGTGTTACATCTGGCTCTTTACAGGTCTATGTCCAGGGAAATCGAGGCGATGACCGTAGTCTCACTGTGTTACCTACTGTGCCACTCCGTATGTGTGCCCGTGCACTGGCAGATGAGTTCAGGAGGCCCCAGAAGGGGAGGGAGTGGGGTGGGGGAGGAGTCCTTGGCCTCCAGCACTGTTTGCCTGGTGTCTACAGGATCTCCTTTCACTCTTATTAAGAAGGCATGAGGCCTTTCTTCTGGTTTTTGGCTAGAGTATGTAGAGTGTTCAAGATAAATGAGTACTTTCGAAATACTGGGTTTTGAAGTCAGGTGCCCCAGTGGACAGTTTTAGAGTTGTGCGCATGTGCAGTGCTCTCAACTACTCCAGCCCAGTTCCCCTCAGGGGCAGTGCCAAAGAAGCTTTAAGGCTCACCCATGTGAGACAGAGCCAGAAATCTTCCAGATTCTTCATACCATCTTTGATGGATTGACATTTAAAGACCTATTGAAATGTCCTTGAAACCCTGACCTCTAGCAGTATTTCCCAAGCTGCCTTTAAGGTGAGAATTATCTGTGCTGCTCCTTACACCACCGATTGCTAGGCTCCAACCCCAATCTAGTGAAGCAGGATTTTCTGGAAAAGAGACACGGTTATCAACGTGTTTCACAAATGGTCCAGGTGACATTTATCATCTAGGTTCTCAACCCTGAGCGGCTTTTGAAAAGCGCCTGTGCTCAAATCCAGAGCTCCACTGGTGCCGCGGTTCCACTGTGGGCCCCGCAGCAATCTGGGTGGCTTCCTTGGGTGATTCTGGTCAGCAGTCCAGGGCTACTCTGGGGCACAGCCTGTGCCTTGGCCGCACTTGCAAGCTGAGGAGTCGGTTGCCCGTGTTGGACTCTGGGCCTTGTGGTGGCTTGCTACCTGTGCAGCCCCAGGCAATTCATTTCACTTCCCCAGGCTTCCGTCCGTCTCCTCAACTCTACCAGAGGAGCCACAACATGACTTCTCTCCTATGGTTATTTTGAGGATTAAGAGCTAATTGTGTAAAATAGCTGGCACATGGTAAGCACTCCGTAGATTTTTAGCATTAATTATTCAGAACTGGGGACACAGTGGTGTCTGGGTGATGCAGCTGGTTGAGAGGCTGACTCTTGGTCTGGTTCACGTGGTGATCTCAGGGTTGTGAGATTGAGCCCCGCATCTGGTTCCACGCTCAGTGTGGAGTCTGCTGGAGTTTCTCCCTCCCTCTGCTCCTCCCCCTCCTCTAAAAATAAAAAAGGACATCTATTTTTTTTTAAGATTTTATTTATTTATTTGAGAGAGAGAGAGAGAGAGAGCATGAGAGGGGAGGTCAGAGGGAGAAGCAGACTCCCCATGGAGCTGGGAGCCTGATGTGGGACTCAATCCCAGGACTCCAGGATCATGACCTGAGCTGAAGTTAGTTGCTTAACCAACTGAGCCACCCAGGCACCCTAAAAAAGGACATCTTAAAAAAAATTGGGGACACAAAGATGGATAAGATTTGACCCCTGCACCCTCAGGGAGTTTGCCATCTCTTGGGAGAAACAGACATACACCACAGGAGCAATATAAACAAAGCATGTTGAGCTCAGAAGGGGTGGTGAGTTTCACTAGCTGAAGAAAGCGGTAATGGGAACATGCATGGAAGGTGACACTGGAAGAATGGGAACTATCAACTTGGCTAAGAGGTTGGCAGATAGGCAATCCCAGTAGAGAGAGCAAGACATGAGCAGAGGGCGTGCATGGTGTCTCAAGAGATGGTGTCTCCGCATGGCTAGGTTTAATGTTCAGGAGATGAGCCTACAAGGCAGGTTGGGATCAAATTACGAAGTCTCATAAAGGCTGTATTGAGATTTTGTTCTTTTGTCAACGGAACCACTCACCAGAGGATTTTGGTTCAATGATGCAACAGGATCTCTGTTTTAGAACATAATCCTGACAGAAGAGAGGATGCAGAACGAGGGGATATCGGTGGTAAAATGTAGTCTGAAGTGAAAACTTCATTAATTCATTCAGCGAATATCTTTGAGTGCCTACTGATGCCAAATACTGGATGTTGGTCTACAGCAGCGAACAGAATAGAGTCTCGGCTCCCACGGTTAGAAGGTGGCTACAGTGGTTCAGATGTGTGATAGGGAGTCCTGGGGGGGACAATATATTCTCCTTGGGGGGAAAGTATTCCAGACAAGACTAACACATTGGAAGAAGAGGGAAACTCTGTGGCATAGCTTGGCACCGAGGGGATGCATATGGGAGACCACAAATCAGTGGTTCCCAATCTCAGGCTCCTACTGAGAAGGAAGGTCTGCAAACTATTTCAGTTGTTTAAGAAGCTGAATATAAATACACACTAGGCCATTCGTTTTAAGAATGCAGTTGCTAACTATGCTGGCGGTGTGCAGCTGTGTAACAAACCACCCCAAAACTTAAGCAGCCACCACTGACTTAACCAAACCACCATCCTGTGGAATCTAAGCTTGGCTTGGCAGGGGCATTCTTCTACTCCATATGGCCTTGACTGAGGTCATGAGGCCGTGTTCAGCAGGCAGTCAGCCTGGTCTGGAGGCTCCACGACGGCTTCATTCACATACTTAGCACCTTGATGAGAATAGCTAGAGGCTGGGCCCCGCTGGACCCCTCTCCTTGTCCATGTTGTCTCTCTGGAGGGTAACTAGACTTCTTCCATGGCAGCTTCTAGTTCCAGAAGATCTCCAAGAGGAAACTGCTGCTTCTCTTCAAGGTTCAGCTGAGAACCTGTGTTGCATCACTGGGCTGCATTCTGTTGGTCAAAGCAGTCACAGGCCAGCCCAGATAAAGTGGGGAGAAACGAGAAGATTATCAAAGAATTTGCATCCATCTTTAATCCAACACATCAGTTAAAACTGGTTGTTTCTTTGCCTTTAAAAGCTGGGATTATACTGCCCTAAATTATAGTCTAAGTTATATACCCTAAGTTATAGAAGCATAAAATATCATCAGCAGTAGTGTCTGATTAATCCAGGTGGACAAAAATTTATCAGAACATGAGGCTCTCAGAAAACATATTTCCCACCATGGCTTACCAGCCCTTGCATATCCCCTCACAACCTGTGCTCCTTCTCTGTCACTATGACCCAGTCACCATACTTTCCTTTAGTTCCTTGATCTCTCCAAGCTTTGTCCCACAGCAGGGGCTTTATGTATGCCTACTTTTCTATTTTGTATGGACTTTCCCATCTAAGTAGCTTCCACATCCAGTCCTACCATCTCAAGTCATTCTCTAAGGTTGCCCTATTTTTTTTTTTAAAGATTTCACTTATTTATTTGTTTGACAGAGAGAGAGAGAGAGAGATCACCAGTAGGCAGAGAGGCAGGCAGGAGTGGGGGAGCAGGTTTCCTGCTGAGCAGAGAGCCCAGTGTGGGACTCGATCCCAGGATCCTGAGATCATGACCTGAGCGAAGGCAGAGGCTTAACCCACTGACCCACCCAGGCACCCTAAGATTGCCCTATTTAAGTTTCTCTTAGTGTTTGTCACAAGTGCCCCCTCACACCCACCAGGATAAAATTCCACTCAGGTAAGAGCTTTACCGTTCAGCTCCTGGCTGTATCCCTAGCACCTGGCACAGTGCCTAGCCAGAGCAGGCTGTCAATAAATATTTCTTGAATAAATGAGCCTCTGTCTCAAGAGTCCCTATAAAGTTCCACCATCACCTATCAGGAAGAGCAGAGGAGAGAGCCATATTGGAATGACGCCACTCATGGCTTGGCAGAGACCATGCTGTGGGTGCCGAGCTCTGATCTTGGCAGAACATACTCACTGGCCCACAGAGCTTGCAAGTGAAAAAGACTATGCTATCAGAAATGTCAACCTGAAATTTGGGCATTTATAAGCCATAACAGATGGCAAAGCTCCTTGTATACCCATTTCCTATACCTTGCCTATCTCCCATAATCATCCCTGTGTTGTCCCATGGACCTTTGAGTAATTTGGTGTGATGCTGAAGGAGTAGGAACTGTTTAGTAGGCTGGACTTGACATTTGGTATATGGAGTTATCTTCAGCTAGAATCAGTTGGGTTGTAAGTGAGAGAAACCTACCTAAAAAACTTAGTAAACTGAACAAGCAATCTTGCAGGGATTCAGTACTAGAAAACCAAGGTCATCTGGCCATAGGAGTCTAAATCAGGAAATGAAGAACTAGGCACCTCCCTCCTTCTCTCATGCCATGGCTCTGCTCTCCCACTCCTCTGCACAGAGCAGCTTCTGCTTCCTGTGGTTGACTACCTCATGACTTCTGGCATATGAACTAACTCCAGCTCTGACTCCCTATAACCTTTGGGTCATCACCATCCATCAACAGGCTGACTCAGTCTTTGTCACCAAATGCAAATGCTCTTGGGAGGAGGATTGGCTCAGCTGGTCCATAAACTGACTCTCCATTGGGTCAGGAGTCTGTCATGGGTCCCATCATCTCAGACCAGATCGCTGAGTAAAAGAGGCAGCTGGGACTAGGGGTGCGGGCAGGGTTGCAGCAGTGGAGAGAGGGAAATGGACCAAATAAAACAAAATTCTCTTGAATGTAACTCTTGTACCACTTCACCTCTAGTTGTACTGTTAAAAAACAGCCTCAGTGATGTGAGAAGAAAGTAAAAATAGCATTACCATCATTTAAGAACAGTTCCCAAATATTGCCCAGATTTAATAAATCCAGTGAGTCTTAGTTTAAAATAGTAACTGAAATTTATGATTCCACCGCCCCTAATCCAAGCAAGTCTCATTTTAACCTTCTAAGACTTCTTTAAGACTATTTATCCTAAAATATCTTTAAACTCCCTGAATGACTCAAATGGAAACCTGCCAAGTCACATTTCATTTGCCTTAAATATCACATGAACTCTAAGTGATTTTTATGTTTGAATTTTAAAATGAAATACGTTGTGTTTTTTATATTATTATAAAATTTATATTATATTATTACCAGTTCAAAATGCATATAGATCCTGCAGTTTTGTGAAGTTAACCAAACCCCTAATGATTGAGTCTAGTAATGATTTTTTATAAAACTGTTTCTTTTTTTTTTTTTTAAAGATTTTATTTGTTTATTGGACAGAGAGAGATCACAAGTAGGCAGAGAGGCAGGCAGAGAGAGAGAGAAGGAAGCAGGCTCCCCACCAAGGAAAGAGCCCGATGTGGGGCTCGATCCCAGGACCCTGGGATCATGACCTGAGCCGAAGGCAGAGGCTTTAACCCTCTGAGCCACCCAGGCGCCCCTATAAAACTGTTTCTTAAAAACCACCTTCAAAAAGAAGGAAGTTGTGCATCAAGTTAGATCAGAAAGACACCACAGACACAGTTCAGGGGAGATCCAAAGCTGAAGGGTGTTATAGTTTCTGCTTCCTTAATGATATAGTCACAGGAAAAATAAAGTTATTAAGAAGGAGGACTTTGGTGTGGAAGACAACACGATAAAATGTCAGTGAACTTCGCCTGACTTGAAATTAAACCCCCAGAGTCTAGAGCAAGGTGGCTGTCTCAGCTCTCACGCACTTCCAGGAGCAGAACTGAGACAGAATGTCCAACAGCAATTGGCAGCTCACTCTCACCACTGATCAACTCCTGGAAACTCACCATCAATCACCATTCCACCACCTTGAAACAGATCTGATGAGTAAACCAATACTCAGGGAAGGAGGCAGTAATCAAAACAGAGAATAGCAAGGCTGGTGGAAACACGTTTTGAAGTTAAAGAGTGGAAACGTAAATCTCAGTGTTGATGCTTGCTGGTTGTATTTTTGGGAAGCACCTTGTACAAAGGAGATAATCAGTTAACTCAGTCATTACTACTATGAAACAGCAAACACAAATGTAGGTCCATCGGAGTCCCAGCCTTGTTGATGTTAAAACCATTTGGGTAACAGTTTGTCGGGTTGTGGTGGCTGTCTGCCTGTGCCACACTTCTTTAGTCCCAGTCTGTGTCTTAAAAGCACAGCACCCCTCCTGCCTCTGAGTCTTCTTCACTCCCACCCAGTGAGCCCCTTCCTCCAAATGCCTTCCCACCTCCTTGTCTACCATCTTGTGAGGTTCAGTCCAAGCCACATACAGGCCAAATTTTATTTTTTCACTGTTCCAAGATTCATTGTGTATGCACCACACCCAGTGCTCCATACAATACGTGCCCTCCTTAATACCCACCACCAGGCTCACCTAACCCCACACCCCCTCCTCTCCAAAACCTTCAGTTAGTTTCTCAGAGTCCACAGTCTCTCTTGGTTTGTCTCCCCCTCCGAGTTCCCCCACTTCACTTTGCTTTCCTTCTCCTAATGTCCTCCATGTTATTCCTTATGCTCCACACGTAAGTGAAACCATATGATAATTGACTTTCTCTGCTTGACTTATTTCACTCAGCTTAATCTCCTCCAGTCCTGTCCATGTTGATATAAAAGTTGGGTATTCATCCTGTCTGATGGAGGCATAATATTCCATTGTATATACGAACCATATTTTCTTTATCCATTTGTCTGCTGAAGGGCATCTTGGCTCTTTTTACAGTTTGGCGACTGTGGCCATTGCTGCTATGAACATTGGGGTACCAATGGCCCTTCTTTTCACTACATCTGTACCTTTGGGGTAAACACCCAGTAGTGCAATTGCAGGGTCATAGGGTAGCTCTATTTTTAATTTCTTAAGGAATCTCCACACTGTTTTCCGAAGTGGCTGCACCAACTTGCATTCCCACCAACAGTGAGAGAGAGTTCCCCTTTTTCCACATCCTCTCCAACACTTGTTGTTTACTGTCTTGTTAATTTTGGCCATTCTAACTGGTGTAAGGTGGTATCTCAATGTGGGTTTGGTTTTTTTTTAAAGATTTTATTTATTCATTTGACAGAGAGAGATCACAAGTAGAGAGAGAGGCAGGCGGAGAGAGAGGAGGGAGCAGGCTCCCTGCTGAGCAGAGAGCCCGATGCGGGACTCGATCCCAGGACCCTGAGATCATGACCTGAGCCGAAGGCAGCGGCTTAACCCACTGAGCCACCCAGGCGCCCCCCTCAATGTGGTTTTGATTTGAATCTCCCTGATGGCTAATGACGATGAACACTTTTTCATGTGTCTGTTAGCCATTTGTATGTCTTCTTTGGAGAAGTGTCTGTTCATGTCTTCTGCCCATTTTTTGATGTGATTATCTGTTTTTTTGGGTGTTGAGTTTGAAGAGTTCTTTATAGATCTTGGATATCAGCTCTTTGTCTGTAGTGTCATTCTCCCATTCCGCGGGTTGCCTCTTTGTTTTTGTTGACTGTTTCCTTTGCTGTGCAGAAGCTTTTGATCTTGATGAAGTCCCAAAAGTTCATTTTCACTTTTGTTTCCTTTGCCTTTGGAGACATGTCTTGAAAGAAGTTGCTGTGGCCAGTGTCGAAGAAGTTATTGCCTATGTTCTGCTCTAGGATTTTGATAGATTCCTGCCTCACGTTGAGGTCTTTAGAATCCAGCTCTCCAAAAAGAGCCCAGATTTATAGAGTTTGCTGATTTCTATGGTGTACTCTCATCCAGGCTGATTTTAAGCTACCAAAGATACAACAACTGACTAACAGAATTCTTGAATATTCTCTTTAAGTGTGGACTGTGCATAATGACCTCCTTTCAATGAGGACAGCATGGAAAGAGGGGAGAAAGTAACTTTACAGTGGGGGAATCTGACAAACACTGTCTGGGCAAGGTGCTCAGGATCAACACCAGCAGTGTTGGTGTTAACCAACATTGGTGATAACCAACATTGGTGATAACCCATGTTGATTGTATGTACCCTTGACATAAGGTGATGAAAATGGCACGTTAACTCTGTGGTCTTCTTCTACAAAATGCAAAACTCCACTCTAATCATGAAAAAAACCTCACATAAATCTCAGTGGAGAAAATACCTGAATCAGTATTCCTCAAAATTGTCAAGGTCATCAATACCAAGTAAATCTCAGCAGCTGTTGTCAAGAGGCAGCCCAGTAGAAATGACCACAAAATGTAATGTGGTATCCTGGATGGGATCCTGGATTTGAAAAAAGGACATTAAGTACAAAGTAAAGAAATCTGAATAAGGTTTGGACTTCAGTTGGTTATAATGTATCAACACTGATCCATTAACTTTAACAAATATATCATATGAATGTGAGACCTCAGTAACAGAGAAAATGGATGCAGAGTATATGAGAACTCTGCATTCTCTTTGCATTTTTAAAATAAATTGACAACTGTTCTGAAATAAAAAGTTGATGAAAAAATATTCCTAAATATTTTAACAGTTGGGTCTCATAGGCTAGTATACCACTATATCCCCTGAGTTCATCTGAGCCTTGCATCTCACCGGAGAATGAGAGCCTGGGGAGCACAACACAAGCTTTCCTCAGCTGTGTGACCCCAGAGTTCCTTACAGCTGAGAGCACAGAGTACGAGCCTTAAGAACTACAGCTGTAGTGTAGACTGCAGGATACCTGGGAGTAACTAACCAAGAACATTCAACTTAACTCTCTTCTTTTTTACATCTTCCCATCTGGATTCTGACCAAGTATTGGGCGCTGTGGCACATTGGAGCTAGTGATAGACCTTCTAACTAGAATGCCCAGTGAAAGCCCTGCTCTGTTGCTTCCTTGCTGTGTGGTCTTCAGCAAGTGAAGCAATCTCTCTGAGCCTCGGTCTCTCTGTCCAGACAAGGGGAGTGGTAATGATATCTTCATCACAGGTTTTTAGGATGACTATATGAATGAATCCATGGAAAGTGCTTAGAATAGTATTTGATGTGTGGTACAGATTCTGAGAAAGTTGGCTCCTGTTTTTCCATTGCTGCCATCCATGCCCTTACTTGAGCTGAAAACATTTTGCCCAAGTACATAACCTGCTTTGAGCTCTTGGTTCAGCTTCAGCTCGGCTTTGCTTGAACTAATTCTTTTGTTGCTAACACTTGATTGTCCTGACTTGTTCCCTGTTCAATCACTATATAGGCTCTGGGTATTCTCTTTTAGACATCTTTGAACCTACAAACTGCCAACTTCCCTTCTATTTTGCTTTGAAATCACTATGCAGCATGAACTGGTGAGAACTGTCACACAAACATGTCTCTGTTTACACATGAACTCAAATATTTAGATTCTAAAGGAAGTGTGACTTTTCCTTGCTGCCTCTCTTTGTAATCACCTTGGAGGAGTGGGAGGGTGAAGAAACTTACAGAAGAAAGGAATCCCAAAGAAACAACGTTAGGAGCTGAGATGATCCAGAAATTCAATATATTTAGGTCTCCCTTGTGAAAACACAAAAACAAAAATAAAAATGCCTCCCACTGCTTCAACATCTCTATTTCTCTGATGCCCCCCACCATTCTCTTTAAAAACAAATGGAAAAAGCCAAGTGTTGATGACAGTCGCTGGGGGGTTAGGGTATGTTCCAGTAAAGAAGAGGCAAGCTCTTTCACAGAAAATGAGCTCTGTCTTGACTGACAGGCCCTTAAAAACAAAAACCACAAGTTAACTCTGGTGTGTGTGTGTGTGTGTGTGTGTGTGTGTGTATACACTCACAGATAGGTGGGAGGAGGGCTCCACAAGAGTCTGGATTTGATTTGCAGGATTATAAATTATCTCAAATGTTTTGAGAAAAGTTTTGAGGATTTGGTGGGTATTTGAGAATGAAAAGTTTTATCTGAGAGACATTTAAGGATTAAGCATTGGTTATTTGGGAAACATTTAGGGCAGACTGTCCCTAGCTACTTTCATGAGTCTTCTTTGTTTCTAGGAAAGTTTGAAGTCCTTTAGAAGAAGAATTTGCTCCTGAGATTCAGGAGTGGTGATGAGTGTGGTCTTAACTGGAAAGAAATGACAAGTGAAAAAAAAAAAATCTCAAATGCTGAGTGAAATTCTTGAACTAGATGACCATATCATCCACTCTAAAATTTGAATATTCTGTATGTTGTATACATATTTTAAAACATCATACTACCTCTTGGACTATGTGGAACAATTTTCTTCTTTAAAATTTTTTTTAATTTAATAAATGTGACTGGTATTTCATTTTAGTCTTCTTAGCTTACTAAGGGGCTATACATCTTTTTGTGTATTTCCTGTCCTGTGAATTGTTTGTTCATGTTGTTTTTCACAGACATATTTTGGAGTTTCAAGGTGTTTTTTTTTTCCCCCTTAGCAATTCCTAAATCCCCCTTTTCTTCTTATGGAATACTTCAGACTTAAGGAAAAGATATACTTAGAACTCCTTTATATACTTCTCAGATCCCACTTCCCACCCCTTCTTTGAGTTGAGAGTTAACCACTTACAGTTGCTGTATAGTTTTTGTTTCCACATTTTAATATTTTGAGTCTTTGGTCATCACACACACACACACACACACACACACACACACAGTGTTGCTACTGTAAGTTTTTATATATATATATATATATATATATATATATATATATATATATAAATATATTTTTTTAAGATTTTATTTATTTATTTGACAGACAAAAATCACAAGTAGGCAGAGAGGCAGGCAGGGAGAGAGGAGGAAGCAGGCTCCCTGCTGAGCAGAGAGCCTGATGCGGGACTCTATCCCAGAACCCTGAGATCATGACCTGAGCTGAAGGCAGAGGCTTTGACCCACTGAGCCACCCAGGCACCCCTGTAAGTTTTTATATTTTATATGAGTGATAATATACTAAACTTAGCATTCTGCAAATGACTCCTTTTAAACTCAGTGTTATATTGCTAGATTTATCCATTTTTTGATGAACTGTGAGATACAGTTCATTCATTTTAGTGGCCAAATTGAATTCTACTATATGAATATACCACAAATTATGTTTTTCATCTGAGGAACCCTTTATATGATTATATATATTAACCCTATTTCTGGTTGGGGTGTGTGTGTGTGTATGTGTGTGTGCATGCAAACACACGTGCATGCACTATCAGTGAATATCTCCATGTCTCCTTATTTTAATTATTTTTATTTATGTTGAAGTGTAAACTTTTTTATAGAGTTAAATCTGTTGATTTTTCTCTCTAATTTCTTCCATTCCTTCAAAGCATGCACTGTGTTTACTCTTTCAAAAACCTAAGACATATTTATCTTTTCTTATACTTTTTCTGTGATTTTTCTTTCTTTTTCATTTAATTTTATGGTTTCACTTAAAACTAGGGGGAAAAGTTTGGTGGGAACATATACCTAAATTCCCCCAAATATAATAATCTGTTTATTAAATTTTATAGTTCTTTGGTTATTACTTTTTTATCACATATGACTTTTTTTTTTTTTTACTATAAGATTTATTTTGGGACATTTTATTCTATCAAATTGATTTCTTTATTTAGTGTTACTTAGTATTTGGATCTTATTTTATTACTGTTTTAAAATATATTTTCAGGGACGCCTGGGTGGCTCAGTTGGTTAAGCAGCTGCCTTCGGCTCAGGTCATGATCCCAGTGTCCTGGGATCAAGTTCCACATCGGGCTCCTTGCTCGGCAGGGAGCCTGCTTCTCCCTCTGCCTCTGCCTGCCATTCTGTCTGCCTGTGCTCGCTCTCTCTCCCTCTCTCTCTGACAAATAAATAAATAAAATCTTTAAAAAAAATAAATATATTTTCAGAGCTGACAGCCCCATTTGCTCCTCTTTCTCAAAATAGTCTTTGATATTCTTATCCATTTATATTTCTTATAAATTCTATTAAAATTTCAGTTTGCAAAAAAATTGTGTTGGTTTTATTTCACTGGGATCAAGTTAAAACTAACCATCAATTTTGGGACAAGTGAAATTTCCTCTGTTTTACTTTTTACTCCAAGGAGTTTTCTAGTTAGTTCCTTTGTCTTTTCTTCTTAGATAGTCATCTACCAAAAATGTCATTTTGACTGATGAAATATTTATTCATTTTATTTTTAATCATTTTTTATAAGCCAGAATTTCCAAAATGGTATTAATGTTACTGAGGACAGCTCTGTTTTGGATGTACCTTAAGGACATGTCTGATACATCTTTGCATGAGTTTGGATATTGACCTAAGAATGTATCCTTCTCTTCTGTGTCCTTTAATGTTTTTATGTGAACTGTTATTAAGATGATCATATTCTTTATTAGTGACTCTTATTAACATACATTTATATCACTGTATTTAATGTAATTCTCTAAACTATAATGTCCTTGAATTTTTAGATAAATATATTTTGGGTTTTTTTTTTAAGATTTAATTTATTTATTTGACAGAGCAAGAGAGATCACAAGTAGGCAGAGAGGCAGGCAGACAAAGAGGGGGAAGCAGGCTCCCCCATAGAGCAGAGAACCTGATGTGCTGCTCGATTCCAGGACCCTGAGATCATGATCTGAGCAGAAGGCAGAGGCTTAACCCACTGAGCCACCCAGGCACCCCTATTTTATGTGTTCTTTTTGTATTCAACATATAATGTTCAATTCTGTTTCCCAAATTCTTCCATTTTCAAAATATATAGATTTTCTGTCTGTTTCTATTTAATGGGTTTGGTACCAGTATTGTGTTTGCTTCATCAAATAATCTGGGTAGCCTTGCATGCATGTGGAGGGACATCCATCAGTGTGACAATGTGGCTTCCTTCTGCCAGAGTGACTTATCTTATTGGTGAATTTGGGATAGAGCAGGAACCTGCCTCCTGCCCTCCACTTGGGAGCCAGCCTTCCCACAGAGAACATGCTTTCTCATCTACAACTCTTGGCCACAGATTTTATGGGGCAAGTTCCATGTGGGGAGCATGTAGTAATCCACTGCTACCTGTGGAAAGGATGTGGGTGATTCCAAGTCTAGGGTTTAGTTCTGAAAGATCTAAGCCACATCCTTGCTAATAAATGCTGTAATTTTTATTTCCATGTGTTTAGTTTCCTTGCCTATCTCTCAATTCTGACTTTTAGTGGGAAAGGAGTGTGTTAGATCCAGCCCATTCAAACCCCAATAGTCCAATATATGTTTAGAAGAAATTCTAAAATGAGAATAAAATGAATGAAGGAAAAATAAGATTCAAAAGATAATGGATGGTGATGGTTGCACAATTCTGTGAATATGCTAAAACCATTGAAGTGTACACTTTAAATGTGTGAATTTTATGGTATGCAAATTATATTTCAATAAAGGTGGTTTTTAAAAATATAACAGCTGGAAATTTTTCACAAGTAATGTAAGTCCCTAATTTTTCAGAAGTTACAGTACAAATCAACATGAAGGCATCCCCAAACATGTCATAATGAAAGAGAAATTCTTAAGACTTAGAAAAGATATTGGGGTGCCTGGGTGGCTCAGTTGTTGAGTGTCCGCCTTTGGCTCGGGTCCTGATCCCAGGGTCCCGGGATCGAGCCCTGCATCGGGCTCCCTGATCAGTGGGGGGCCTGCTTCTCCCTCTCTACTCCCCCTGCTTGTATTTTCTCTCTGGCTGTCTCTCTCTGTCAAATAAATAAATAAAATATTTTTAAAAAAAAAAGAAAAGAAAAGATATTAAAAGCTACCAGAAAGAAAAAGGGATAATCTAAAAAAAGAATGGCAATTAGGTTAGGGACTTCTCAACAGAAGCCAGGAGACAGTAGAATAATACCTGCTAGATGCTGACAAGTAGAATTCTGTACACAGCTAAACTATTGGGTCAAAAGTGAAGGGGAAATAAAGACCTTCTTATCCCCTCTTACCTTTCCATCTCATTCACTGTAGCACTCTGAATTCAGCAAACCCTCTGACCTAACAGGACTTCCATTCGATTCATCTGGGCACCTCTTTCCCAACCTCTCATACCCTGCTTTCTTCTCTTTCCATTTTACCCACCTAAATTCCTCTATGTCTTTCTTCTTAGTCCTATGGACTTGGCAAAACCATGATCCCAGGTCAACTTTTCACCTTCTCTGATCGTACAGAAGGGAGACACAGCAAATCTGACTGGCCATTTTAAATTCAAGACCACAAACCTCAAGTGGATCCTTGACGTTGCCGGGCAGACATACTATATTTCTTATCTCTTATTGTCATATTTGACCATTTTATACCCTTTGTTCTCAAATTCTCAACACCTCTTCCTACCACTCAGTGATGATCTTGCTTTCCACTTCACTGAGAAAACTGAAGTAGTCAGGGGAGAATTTGCAGATTCCTAACACTACCTTTGCCCTCCTCACAGTCTGAGTCCATATTCTCTCTTCTTACCTGTTACTATTCATAACCCAGCCTTGTTTCTATCCAAAGTCAATCTCTCCACCTGAGAACTAGGTATTATTTCTTCTTGCTTACCTAAGGCTAGTAAAGGACATCTCACCAGCAACCACTCTCTCTCTCACTACCGGATCATTTCCATTAGCATATAAACATGTGTTTGTACCTTCTATCTTGAAAGAAACTTTCTTTTGACCCTACTTCCCCCATCAGCTCTACCTAGTTTCTCTGCTCATCTTTTGGCAAAATTCCTCAAAAGCATTTCCTACATTCATTTCAGTTCCTTTCCTTCCATTCTCTTTGAAATGCAGACTTTCATCAGGTTTTCATCTGCACCACTCCACTGAAAATGACCTCTTCGAATCCTCCAAATTACTAATTTCAACATATTTGCATTCCATCTCTCTGCAGCATTTAAACACAGTTGATCACTCCCTCCTGCTCGATACCCTTTCTTTACTTCGCTTCTGGGATGCTTCCCTCTCTCATTTACCTCCTACATCCTGTTCCTTCCTCAGTCTCCTTAGCTGGTTCTTCTTATTCTCCTTGACTTCTCAGTATCGGAGCAACACCAGTGCTCAGCTCTTCCTCCCCTTCTCTTCTCTGTCTATACTTATTCCTTCTCTATTCTCACTTAGTCACATGGCTTTATATGCCATCAATATTCAACTGTTGATAAATGTCTATTTCCAGACCATATGCCTCTCCTGTGCCCCAGACTCACATATTCAACTGCCTAATAGACATCTCCACTTGGATATCCAGTGAAAACCTCAAACTTAACATGTCAAAAACTGAAATTCTGACCTTCTCCCACCAACTTATTCCACTCTGGTCTTCCCTATCTCAATTGTAAGCAGTGTCATCTTTTGGTAGCTCAACCCTAAAACCCTGTAGTCTGAAATTCTTTTCTCCTATGTTTCACATCAAAGTCCATCAAGAAATTCCATTGGCTGTACCTCAAAATAGATCTAACATCTGACCCCTTATCATTACTTGGACTGCTACCATGCAGCTCTGAGTTTCTGTCTGTCACTGGGACTCCTGTAATAGCCTCCTGCCTGGTCTTCCTTCATCATACTTATCCTTCTGCAGTCCAGAAATTCTTTAAAAAGTAGGTCAGGCCATGTGTTTCCTCCATTCAAACCTCCACAGGCCTGCAAGGCAGAAGGCTTACACCACCCCCACACCCTCCCCCAGACCTCACTTTCCAACATACTATCTCCTTTCTTTCTTTATGTTTTTTTTTCCTTTTTAATTTTCCTTTTTAATTTAATTTTTTCCTTTCCTTTTTAATAAGTCTCTCCACTACAATGTGACCTCCACGAAGGCAGGGATTTTTGCCATTTTTCATCTGTTTGTTTACTGTTAGAGTGCCTGAAACATAGAAAGCACTCAATAGAGATATATTTTTAAAGTTTTATTTTTTGTGAATAACCTCTACACTCAACATGGGGCTGAAACTCACAACCCTGAGATCAAGAATCACATGTTTTATCAATTGAGCCAGCCAGGCGCCCCCACTCAATAAATAATTGTGGATTCGAATGGAATGTGTTTAGTATAACCAGTATCAAAACTAGACAACAGAGTGAAAAGGGGAAGTATGGGTCTCAGCAGAATCAAAAATTTAAATAAAATTTTAACATTGAAGTAGATTAAGATGACAAAAACCATGTGTACCTTAGCTAGACAATATAAGCTAAGAGAAAGAAAGAAAGAAAAGAAAGGAAAAGGAAAAAAAGAAGAGAAAAAAACAGACAAAGCAAGTTACAGATTAGCCAGCTACTAGGGACACAGGGCCAAAGATTCTATGGCAGTGTAATCAAAAAGTCATAACTGAATTTTGCATACTACAGGGCTCATAGCTCATTAACTATGAAAGAAGCAGAAAAACAAATCAAGGGACCAGTTTATCCTCCAGGAAGCCAGCAGACCAAATGGGTGCCAACTTGGCACCAAGTTTTGTTATAACTTGGGCAGACTCAGGGGCAGGCTTCTGCTTGGGGTCTTAGCAAAGCTAGAGTGGGAAGGAAAAGTAAACAGGAAGGGGAGGCATGGGTGGGGAGTTATTAACCTAGAGGCCTGATGCAATGCAGAATTCTAGTGAACTTTAGGCAGCAGCTGGTATGCCACGGGGTCCAATCCAGTGTGGGGTGTGGACAGAGTCAGGCAGTCAGCTCTCCCAGTGACCAGCTTATTCCCAGCAGGGCCCCAACCACCGCGCAAGGTATAAGAACAGGATCCTATTCTCAGGGCTCCTGGCAGGAACCAGGCAGGGTGTCAAACCAACCAAATGGGTGGAAGGCAAGACTCCAGTCCAGGGGTTTGGGAGGGGCTGTAGGTGACCGGGATGAAGATGGCGATGGCCAAGAAGTCTAGCTGTGGAAAGTGACCAATATAGTGTGGTATATGGAAGATATTGGAGGTGGGAAGGAGAGGACGAGGACACAGCTTTACATATCTGGCACTTGTTTTTTAATATCTTATTTTTTTCAAGGGGAGATGTCTCTCTAGCTCCTATAGAACTTTTACAGTCCCTACCTAAGTTTTGCATTCCCCATTGCACCCTAGCTGGGCCCCTCAGAATACCCAATAAGCCTTTGTAATTTATAATTGGGCCCCGTTCTCTGAATAAAGAGACTTTCCACAGTGCAGAATTTACAACCACACAGTTCTCCAAACACTTGCTTTCTTCCTTTGGGCAGCTCCAGATTGCCCCCAGGGCAGGACCGTGAGATTCACGGGACATCTGAACTCTGCCCAAACACTGTTTAACCCCAAGGCTACCCCTCTGACTGCGCTGACCTTTGGGGTGAGGGGAGGCAAGAAATCCACCCTTCCTTTACTCCTCGTTATCCCATCCTGTCACCTCCGTTTTCTACAAAACACATGTACGTTTGAAAGAAAAAAAAGAAAGAAAAAAATAGTCTTTCATCTGGGATGTGTTTTCTTTACCAGAGCAAGTGTGGGGGAGGGAGCGGATGGGGAAGGGGGTACCAACGTGCCCAGCAGCAGGAGCACCTACAAAAACAATCCTCACTTGGTGAGGCACGGAGGGAAAATCTTACTAAGGAAAAGTGTCTTGCAACTCGGGGAAGGCTGGGCCACTCACCACGGGCAGTCCCGGGCGGCGTAGGAGGGCGGAGGGATGAAGGGAAAAGGGATGGAGAGGGGGAATGGGAGGGGGAGGGGGCGGGGGCGATCCGGAGCAATTCAATGGCGCTTTGATTTAACAACTCCAAGCCCTTTGAAAACATTTTGCCAAGAAAAGCTTGCCATCAACACATATAATCTCTTATCAGAGGCCCCTGAAAGCCCGGGCCCCGGGGTTAATTCCCCCATCGCAATGAGTTTGAATCAGCTCTAAACCCGCAGTGACATGAAAGCGCCCGAGCTTCGGGCCGCACAGAACCCACTGCGATCCGCCAACCGGGGAGGATTACGGGGCCCGTTCCGCGGCGAGCTCGCCGGCGGGACAGGCAGGCTCAAAAGAAAAAGAATAATTAGGGATAATTGCTTGTGTCCAAACACAAGCATTAAGGCCCCCTGTTCCCCTTTGGGACTTTGTGAGCCAGAATGAAAGAGACACCCCCTGTTTTGACAGCTGGACCAGCGGCCTGGATCCGTGACCGAGCGGGGAAGCGCTCCCGGCTGCTGGGAACGCGGCCGAGCCGGGCCGCGGGTGGGCAAGCGACCGCCGGGGCGGAGTCCACGCACGGGGCCCCACTATCGCGCTCAGCCCTCCCGGAGCTCGGGCGTGGGGGGAGCGGGTTGTCTCCCCCGCAACTGCAACACCCGCGGCCTCGGAAGCCTGGTGCGCCCGGAAGGCCCGCGGAGGGCTTGCGGTGGCCGAAGCCCGCGCGCAGCGCCCCGCCGCGGGTTGGCGGGACCTGGGGCCCGAACCTGGCGCCCGCGCCGCCTGAGGCACCGAGGCAGCCGCACCGCCCGGTCGTTACTCTACTAAGTTTGCACACCGAGCCCCACGTGGTCTCTTGAGACCCACCACTGCTCACAAACGGGACTATCCCATCCCACCTCGCTCGGCGTGGGGCGGCAGGAGCCGCATTTGGAGACACCCGAGTCCCCGGGGTGGTCCTTGCCACAACCGGCTGCGCCCTTAAAGCTGGGGCCCGTTTTAGGAGGCCTCCCTTTGTGGCTTGGAAGTAACAGAATGGAACGCAACGAGGGAAACGGGCTCAATGTATGCCCGTTACATCAGGACCCACAGTCCTGAGACTACCTTGATGTTGGGGTTTGGGGCCAGAGCTTTCCGGAGAGGAGACTGCATAGACCTCGGCCAACAACTTCCAGGGGCCGAACTTTCTAGAAGCTTGGCCAGTTTCTCCTGCGAAGTCCAGTAAACCACAGTACCAGAGAAGGCCAGGCCAGGCCTGGAGGGATCCTTGAAGGAGTGGGGTGGGTACTGGGGGGCAAAAGGTGGTTCCTGCCAGCACGATGCCAGCTCCTAAGGCGAGAGGAGGGGAGAGAGGGAGGTGGAGAAAGGAGAGAACCTGACGCAAATATGGTCTGTCTCGACCACCAGAACACCTGGACCACCCAGGCGGAAGCTTCGAACTGCGTGGCAACTGGCTAGAAAGTCCGGGAGCAGGCTGTGGATCTTCCAGAAAGCCTGTCTTACAGAGAACCACGAACTGGAGTCTCTCAGGGCAGCTGGCAGTCCTGCCGCAGCCAGCCGGAGTCCACACCCACGCTGCCCCCAGTTGCTCCTCCTGTGCTCCCGCTTCCAAATACGGATCATATGCGGGACTGGGGGAAGAGTGGGGAAGCTGCGCTGCGGACACGCGGGCATGAGTGATTAATTAAAGGGAAACCACATCCGACAAGAAAAGAGTTTTCTGAAAGAAGCCGAGTCTGAGAGGAGCTCCCGACCCTGCAGCTGTGGCCCAGACGGATCCACCAGCTGCCAGGTCCTCCCCACGCAGCAGAGGACACGCGCTGGGGCCTGCTGCTCTAGAGGAGGGGATCTGGCTTGTGAAAACGGTGTGCCTTAAAAACAAAACAAAACAAAAAACCCTCAAGGTTAAATGTTTTTCCGGTTAAGGCCTGTAACTGAGGGAAGTGGCTGGGGTGACCTCTGGGCTTCTCACTGGATCACTGTGGCCACCTGGGTTCTCCGCAGAGGCGTTAGACTTAGTACCCACCCCACAGGGATCAGCTAAACTCACTCCTGGTTCTGAGTCTATACAGCAGAAACCCAGTTTAGCAAGCTAAGCACAGCCAGCTTTGACTCTAGACATTACTGCAATGGAGACAAAGATTTTAGAACAATAAGTTTACTAGGCAAGCAAAACGCGTGCTTGCTCACATTTTTCTCTCTCCTTCCATCCCTACGATTTTGGGAAAATCCTGAGAGCAACGTTGCTAACAAATAGAGAAAGAATGCTATTTGCTGAATATCTATTTTCATTTTTTATTAAAATACCCTTGGCCTGTTGAGGATTAAATACAAAATACAGCTTAAAACTGTAGGTACCTTCCTAAATTTTTCTAATTATAGGTTTCTGATAATTTCCTTGGCCAGAGGACAGTTGGGAAGATTCTAAATGAAGAAAAGTGTTGTGTTCCTTTGCCATATAAGGATGAACCTCTCTCACCTGCCCTGCTGCCTCCTCCCCAGAAAGTCAGGAAATTTAAAAGCCTGAATTGCAAAGTACTGGGCCCTTTCCTTGCATTGCAATGGGGAAGTTCTCTGAATCTGCAGACTGCCATCACATTTTTTTTTTTTTCATGCGAGGCCTCAGGTTTAGAAGCAATCAGTGCCTTATTTGTTCTAGAAGTCGGTGCGTGTAATATTCTGATGACAGCAAGGGAGACCTTCCTGCTCCTTTCTGGTGATTCCGAAATCCTCCCTCTTCTCTCTCCAGCTGCTTAATCAGGCTGCCCTAAAGAGAAGCCTTTGGCTGAGGGTATTGTTTTGGTTTTGAGATTTAATACTGCTTACACTTTATCACACCACACTGGTTCCAACAACATATAAAAGCTATGATATTTAATATTCAGTTTCAGAACCTTGGCCAAAAGATGAGATTATTATACGAAGAAACTACAATTGATGCTAGGAAAATAAGAACTTCCGTCGAATCTACACTTCCTCGGAATTGTAACACTTTTGCTTAAGCGGCGGTGTGGGCGCGTTTCCCCGGTGGGCTCAAAATACGCGAGGCAATCCGAGAAAGGAGGTGTGAAAATGACGTAATACGTCTGAGTTTCCGCGCCGCGTGAGTCAGCTCGGCGTTTCGGCGTTACTCGTTGGCTACGCCTTAAGGGCGCGCCCGCAGCGCGGTGCGGGGGGCGAGCGGTTGGGCCTGGCGGGCGGCGGCGAGGCGGGTGGGCGCCTCCCGGAGCGCGAGAGAACTTTAACCCGCCCAGTTCGGAGTTGAGAATTGCTAGCGCTCCTCCCCCGGCTTGAGAAGAGGGAGAGCAGGGAAGGACAGTGAAGGACCCGGTGCCTAACCTTGAATTTTATGATACATTCACTTAGGGGTTCGAAACATACTAGTTTTGCTCCACAAGTCGCCGCCAGGGCGGCCACCGAACCCCTCCGGCCCCCTTGGAGGCCAGCTAGTGCTACGTTGGGCGGGGTCCGTGTGGACGCGCCACTTGAACAGTGGGGACAATCTGCATCATCACGAATGTCCTCCCGCTTAGGGCTTTTTTGGAAAGTCTCTCTCGAAGGTCTGAGTGGGGAGACCCGGGCGTAAAGGCCTCCAGCCAGGAGCCAGGGGCTCCCCCATCCCCACCACCCCTTGTGACCCCATGAGAGCGCTGCGCGGACCAGCGCCCGGAGGTCTGTGAGGACCGCGTGGGAGGCCGCGCCCCGCAGTCTCGGTCTCCCAGCGCGGGTCAGGACCCGCTGCAGTTGTTTTCGTGCCCCACGAGTCGCGGCGAGAAGGGCGCAATGTCAAGATCGTACTTCCAGCCGAGCCGGCGAGCCAGGGCCTGCTCCCGCCTCCCGCTGGGGAGGCGCCGGGCCCAGCCGAGGGCGTGCTTCTCGGGATTCGCGCCGCATGGTCGGCCTGGGGGTTGGGAGAGAGGGCAGCAAACAAGATCTTTCTCCGGATGGGAAGCCCCCTTTCGCGCCAAAGCGGGTCGGGTAAACAGGCCACGCGAACGTTCCATGGAACTGGAAGCCCGGGGACAGTGCTGGCAGCCTCCTACGCCGACCAAACAGGGTGAGTTACAGTTTTAGAGTAAATCTCAAGTCTAGCGGTTTAGCTGATGAACTCAGCTTCTACTTTTAAGAAGCAAATAAAAATTCAGATGGAAAAGGCTAAAGGAGTCCCCCTCTTTCTCCAAAGAGCTGCGCACACCCGGTCCTTCACACTGCCTGCTACAGCGATGAAACGTTTCTTTCGTGGGTTAGGTTAAAATAAATCTCAGCCAAAGCTATAATTGAAAAAAAAAAAATAGAGATATTTTTGCCACTGCCCTTCTGCACATTATATGTTTGTGGGTGGTATCTATCAGTCTGTACATAGATAGAGGCATATATATATTTGCTGGAGTGCATACTGTGGGCTTAAATTTGCATTCTAAAACTCAGCAAAAATAGTTGTGGATCCCATCACATGTGCTGTGCTTGAGCATGTTGGCCTTCCCAAAGACCAATCAAAAGGCTGTTTTCTCTTATTTAGAATCTCCAAAACAGGAACAAACTGTGCTTTTAGATGAAGCTACTCTACATGTGAAAAAATGATGTGCATACTTGTATTTACAATGAGATGTTTAAAATTCATTTATTTCTCTAAGCTGACTCCAGGGTATTGGGGGTGGGGTTAGGTTTGTCTTCTTGCAGGGGCCTTTAGGCCAAGTCAGTTCTTGGCTCCTAGAGTAGTGCCTGATACTGTAAAACACTACATTTGGGCAGATTTACACAGAACAGAAGCTTTACTCTCACCCTTCAAATTCCAGCAGAACAGCTTAAGGGGTTTTCCTGTGTTCCAGACAGCCTGACTTTTTTTTTTCCCAGGTTAAATGGTTGAGCCTTAGCCTATGGCAGCTCAACTAAAATCATGACATTATTGTGCACAGAAATGAGATGTGTTATCAGGTATATGTGTGTATATGTGTGTGTGTGTGTGTGTGTATGTACACATTGTGGAACAAAGACATTTTTAAAGATACAGGTACAATAACCTTGATGAAACAGTGTATATATATATATATATATATATATATATATATATATAAAACCTAAGTATATATGATAAAAACTTGGAAATGAGATTTACATGTAAGAAAGACATGTTTTGTGTGTAGTCCTTCACTTGAAACTGTCTTCACACATTTTTTTCCCCCTAAACAATATTTTTATGAAGGCAAGCAATAGGGAAAGATAGTATCAAGATTATTTTTCCAGACCCCATCTGAGTGAAACTGATTTCTTCACACTGAGGCAGGCATGATTTTTCTCTAACTTGAAAATAAGTGACTACTATTGACATTGGTAGAAAAGCCACTCAGAAAACTGCTTTGCCCCCTCTGCTAATGAAAAGTATATTGTATTTCAACCAAATGAACCCCAGAATTCTTTAACTGGACTGTCAGGTATATCACCATTAATAAATAGCATGTAAGTGCTATTTTGGGAGATGGGAAGCTCCTCTGGTAGGTCCTGGATGTGCAGAGTTAGGCTTATAACAGCACAGATACACTTCAGGACACAAACTGTGAGAGAAGATTCAAGTCAAATACATATGTACATTTTGCAAAAGCAAAAGAAATTTGCATTATCAGAGTTAGAACAGAGATTAGACTAAAAATAATGCTCCCTACTGCTACATCCATTCATAGCTGGTAAGATCATTTAGAACTTTTCTTCCATATACATTTAGTTGCATGTGTATGAGGTTTGGTGCAACTATGACATGTACCTCCAAAGCACCCAAGAAACCTGAAATAGTTAAGTTACCCCCTAGATCTCTCTTCCCCTACAGGTCTTGCTTATGGAGAATAGTGGAAAGTACAGTGTTCTGAGTTAAACAAATATTTAATTTGCTCCATGTCCAAGGCAAATCAGATTTCAGGCCAACATATGGGCTCCAGCTTAGGGCTGGAGACATAGCCCCCAGTTGGGCCGGGGGTGAATGATCCATGTGGTCATTGGAAGTTTTGGCTGGGCTTAAAAGATTCTGGGTCATTTACCTTCCCAAGGAATGGGGAGAGACTTGAGTTCTTCATTCTAGGACCCATCGTGGGTTAAAGTTCCCTGAAGCAGGCCCAGAATGGTTGATGCATATTTAGAATTTAGCTTCTTATTTGTCTGACTGAGTTCCTTTAGGGCAGGCACAATAATTTACTGATTTAGGGTTCCCCATTCTTAGCACCGTGCCTGGGACATGGTAAATAC
Organism: Lutra lutra; assembly: GCF_902655055.1. Lineage (NCBI taxonomy): Eukaryota > Metazoa > Chordata > Mammalia > Carnivora > Mustelidae > Lutra > Lutra lutra. The sequence goes on along the minus strand of NC_062282.1, from coordinate 100,845,041 downwards.
TTGATATGGATCAGATAAATCACTTCAATTTTTCAGTTCCTGGGAGAGGAGCTCTCCTTCATCAGAGTCTTTGGATCTTTAGGGGCCTCCAGAACATCTATATACATGCTCTGCTATCATAGCTATGAGCCGCACGTGACCATGTGTGCTTGGAACGTGGCTCGTCCAATGGAGATGTAGTCTAAGTGTAAAATACATACTGGATTTTGAAGACTTAAGATGAAAAAAAAAAAAGTATACAAGGTATCTCATTAGCAATTGTTGTATTGATTCTATAATGCTATAAAACTTTAGGTATGTTGTGGTAATTAAAATAGAGTTGTGGTAGACTACTTTTAAGATGATTCCCAATAACCTATACATGTAATTCCCTCCCCAAGAATGTAAACTGGACTTAATAGGTCAATGCTAACAAATGAAAAATAGCAGGAGTGATAGAATATAACTTCCAAGATGAGATTTCAAAATCTACAAAACACAGCTTCTATCTCGGGTGCTCTTTCTCCCCTATGTTAGCTTGCTCCCTCTCTTCTGTTTAGAGCCCTGTCACCAATAATGGACATGCTGAAGATGCAAAATGGAGATGAGAGGCCCTGGAGGATGAGAAGTCACATGGAGGAGAACTGAGGCATGTCAGCCAACAGCCAGCACCAAAGGCTGGCCATGTGAGTAACACTTTTTGGAAACAGACCCTCTGGCCCCAGTCAGGGTAGCCCAGCCAATAGCATGACTGCCAACCGAGGAGTAACCCTAAGCCAGAAATGATCCAGCTAAATCACCCATGCACAGCAACTATAAGATAGTAAATGTCTGTTTCAAGCTAAGTTTGGGAGTAACTTGTTACACAGTATAATCCATACACAATTATGAAAATTAATTTCAGTTTTTACTTTTTACATTGTGGCTCCCTGGGTGGCTTATTCGGTTGAGTGTCTGACTCTTGATTTTGGCTCAGGTCACAATCTCAGGGTTGTGAGATCAAGCCTGGTTGGGGCCTTAAGATTCTGTCTCTCAGGGTGCCTGGGTGGCTCAGTGGGTTAAAGCCACTGCCTTCAGCTCAGGTCATGATCCCAGGGTTCTGGGATTGAGCCCCACATCGGGCTTTCTGCTCTGCGGGGAGCATGCTTCCTCCTCTCTCTCTGTCTGCCTCTCTGCCTACTTGTGATCTCTTCTCTGTCTGTCAAATAAATAAATTAAAAAAAAAAAAGATTCTGTCTCTCCTTCTCCCTCTGCCCGCCCCGCCCCCACCACTAGTGTTCTTGTTTTCTCTCTTTCTCTCCCTCCCACTCTTTAAAAAAGCAATGTGACTACCAGAAAATTTCAAATAGCATGTGTGGCTCACATTGTATTTCTTTTGGACAACACTGGTCTCTGTGGCTCAGATGGGAGACAAGTGCTTTATGTTTAATTTAGGACTCTAGGGAGCTGGACTCTAATTTATGATCTAGAAAACCATGAACTATTTAGGTGTAAATCTTACAAAATATGTTAAAATCTATAACCCCTTAGCTAAACCAATTTGTGATATTTCCTTATTAAACGACTATGGTTTGAGAGTCAAGAGTTGCTCTATTTCCAGTTTAGCCCCTATGTAGCTGGAAACTGTATCCAGAGAAACTACTTTAATGTCCCCTCCAGCTCTAATATTTTGATTCAGCAACTGCTCACTTCAGCATTTTCTTGCTACCAGGGAGCAATGGTGATACTGGTGATTACAAGTTCAGCGTTTCTTGTGGTATCCAACCAACATCAGCCCTTCCACTCTTCTAAAATAGCAAAGAGTGTGGCAAGTGGATCAGTATAAGTAGATAATCTGAGACAAAGGAGCAGTCTCCAGCACACCCCCTAATTGCTCCTACAGTCCTCTGCGCCCCTCCACAGCCTTTCCTGGAATCCTTACGTCTCTGGTCATCATCACTCCTAACTTCAACAACACAGAAAACTGTGTTTTCATTTAGGAGTTTTGTAGCTAAGCTGGGAGTTGGGAAGAAATGAAAAACTTAGCTTTCTATTTATTTGTATTTGCAGAACCACAGAGAGCCAAGGTGATAATTAGAAAAACATTTTAGAAAACTGTATTTTCTATTGGATTGTATTTTTCTAATACGGTGACAAGTTCTTATAAGTCTTCAATGGCTAAACATATCAATTTCCATCTTTTGACCAGACGGCCACTCATTTGAGTCTCTTTTGCTCTGACTCTATAGATAATTATGGAATAAGAGCACGTTACAAAATGAACATCATCTTTTGTGCTTTTCTTCTACACTTAAGTAAGAAATTCTCTCTGTCTTAAAGACACTTTATTTTGACAGCATGATTGCAGATATAATTAATACATAGCACTTCGAAGGGGAATGATTTCCATAGTAACATTTTGACCAAAAGTAGATGGTCTTTTAAAAGGCTATCACTGATGGTTCCAGTCACTTAAAGGTGACCCCTGGTGAACGTTGTTGAAAATATTCCAACTTTGGATTTATTGTGATTAAGTGAAGGGCAGGGACTGGCTACACAGGCCATCATTCCATAAACACTAGTGGATAGTGGCTGCTCTGAAATTTTGTATCAAAAAGCCGAACAGGTTACTAGTGTATAAATCAGCATTACTTTGGCAGCTGACAGGTATTGTTTTATTATATTTATTTCTATGAGGTCTTTAATTTCCAAATTTTTATAACACTATTTTCATGGATTTTAGATTTTCCTTTGGAGATGAATTTTAATCCTATGAGGGAATGGTAAAGTGATGTCACTGATACCGAGACAATTAAAAATCAGAGCTTTATGTTAAGTGATTATTTCAATTCTAGATTTTGGTTTTCAATTTTCTAAATCTACATAATTTTTTCCTAAAAAATTGTTAATGTTCTTCTAAGTAGACAAAAGAAGAAAATCAGCCATTTCAGATGATACCAAAGCTTTTCCAAGTTTTCAAAATAACGGGATTAGAATCGTGTGTGTGCTATTCTGTTTTCCATAGACACTGACCCAGACATTGCTTCACAGAACTGAGCAAGTTGGCTTTCAAAACATACTGAACAGATGCTTCTGATAACTTTCTGAAACAAGTAATGAACAGCACAGTATGTTAGAGTGGGCTTATTTAAATGAAGGTCTAAGAAGTGATGGTTCTTGGTTTTTCATTTTTATTCTCATTTTAAAGCCAATTTTCTGTTCTTTAACATTTAATATTAAGCAATATCCATCCAACTCTTGGAGAGCTTGTATTTTTTCACATTTTCAGGCACAACATAAAAAAAATTTTTTTTAAATAAACCTATTACTTTACCAGAGAAATTCTATTACTTTCTTTAGGAAATGATGATTTACATTATAAGGGTTTAGAACCTGGAATTTTATATCTTCCACTCTTAGAAATCAATCAAACCATTTTCAGGCCTTTGCCTCCTCTTTAATCCTCCTCCTTCTCCACCCTTCGACCTCCTCATCCACCCACTAGACCATCTCCCATCCTTCCCAAGCCACACACAATCTCGTTATTCTTCATTCTCTCTAACTCTCTCTCTCTGAGCCAGACCCTCTACCTTCGGTGATTGTGCAACTTCAGCAGATCTGTTCCGGTTCCTGAGCCTTAGCCTAATTCAGCCTCTGGTGAATAATCCTGTCCTTCTCCCACCACCCCCAACCACATTCAGCTGCGTGATAGGATGCTCTCTTCCTCTCTACCTTGCCAGATGCCAAAGAGGACTCACAAGGAGCTTGCCAGACAGACCCAGCTTTAGCGAAGGAAAGTGCTTACAAAGCAAGGAAAGGAAGAAGCAGTTCTTCTGAGGACTTAAATTAATGTTAAAAAGAAAGAAAAGAGTTGACAAGCAATTTTCAGGGTATGCATGATGCTTCCAGTTGTCTTTCTGAAAGCCTTGCCTGCTGGTGCCCCAATGTCCCCAAGGCACTCCCACATAATTTGCTGTCACTGGCCATGCAAATATTTTTTGAAATCGCATCTCAAACCCAGACTCACAAACAGGTGCCTTTTAGTGCAATCAGGATAAAATACACATGTGGCTATTATTCTCTTGCTTTGAAAAGGTGATGAAGGGCATAAGGGACTATCAGGCGAGGCCATCCCATCCTTGGGTAAATTGCCATGAGCCCCTTTGTGGATCCAGACCCTCCCTTTGTTTGAGATCCAGTATGTGATCCTGCAGATGACTGACAAGGGCAGACTTGTAACAACATTATTTCAGGAGGATAATAACCAACCATCATAAATTCCTTTTTTAATAGTTTATTGCAGGTTGTAGGCTATTAACCATGACTTTATTTTACAACACCAAAGAAAGTAGTAGTTCCTTCTTGCTGCTAGTCTCTAAAACCACTGTAAGACATTATAGTACCCTTAGAGAAAACCTGGCCTTTCATGAAATGAATCATAAATAGCTGAGTTAAGAGAACGACTGACTGTTAAAGAGGAAAAGCGAGGAAGGAAAGAGAAAAAGAAATATCTGTCTGAGATACAAAAGAAATGTTCTGGGAGCTCTTTCCTATACAGATAAAATTGGAACCCAACTTTCATAGCCACACTTCTAAGTCTTACTTCCCTGGGTGATAAAGGAAACTGAACAAAGAAGTCTCTAAAAGCTTTAACCATAACTATGTAGGAAAATGAAAATGAGTTAGGGAGTAGCTCATTCTGAGATTTGAACGAGGAGTGCCCGGTTCCATTTCATTTTGTGTTCTGTTGGGGGTACACCATTTCATGGCTAATTCCTTGCAGTGAAAGAGAGACATTACAGTTTTCATTAAAAATCTCATGTTTTCTCAGGATTTTTACATCTTGACTTCAAGGCACGCTGCAAGAAGTCTTCACCACTGTGAGATCTTGTAGTTTCAGACCACACAGCAGTACCTGTGCTGTCAGTGGCCATCATGAAATAGAAAATAACTTTATAGACATTGAATTAGAGGAGATAGTTTATAAGAGCATGTATATCTCTTTTTTTTTTTCCTTTAAAAATCTTTTGGCTTTCTTTGGAAAAATATAGAAGCCCTGAAGTATCTTTTTGAAAAACAATTCTTATGAAACACACACAGAGTTAAAGCCATGCAAGTCAGGTACATATGTGACTAATCATATTTTTGATATATCTCTCTGCCTAATCATTAACTTGAAATGCCATATAAGAATTTGTAATCCACAATAAATTATTTCACAGAAATAATTTAAGAGGGCTGCTAATGTGAAACATTCTAGTTTCCACCAGCAGTTTGCTGCCAAACGTTGTGGGAAAAAAAAAGGAATCCCAGATATAAGTTGACATAAATTATAGTGAATATAAATCTCTAATGATCAAGTGGCAGTTAGAGATTATTGCATTTAGAAAATAGGGAAAAAACATATTATACACCATAAAGTCTTTCCAGGGTCCATTTTACATATTAGGAAACTGGATCTTTAAAAATCCCCTCAAAGCCTTTTAATTTATTTGTTTAATGCCCTAGACTCAGTGTTGTACTTTTCAAAATATATTGTAATAGTTGAGTTTATTGAGCATAGGAAATAGAGGGGGAAATCATATTTTAATTACCAGAGAGACTGCCTAAGCTCTATTTTTAAAATGTTAGTTAGAAAATTTTAACTTTCAAACTAAAACCTTTCACTTTTTTCAAATGTTCTTCTCATAGTATCCTTTTTGCAGAAAAAAATCAGAATAACTCCAAATGATAATTATCCAAGTAATAGTTATGAGAGGTTCCCCCCCCCCTTTCAGATTCCTAGGTTTTCTGCAAAGCTGGAAACATTTGAGTGGAAATAATGTTCAGATTATAAAAAGCAGCAGCACATGAGTGAAATCAGGCAGAATTGGCCTGACAGGGGGTCAGAAAAAAGAAAACAGTGACATGCAGCCACTCAAATGGCAACATTATTCAGGTAGAAATCCATAATTAGCTGAATTTTTTTGAGTTTAAAGGATTACTATAAAGCACAGAAGGAAAATAGTAAGTTGGTTGAGAAAATTAATGCCCTTTCCAAACCTTCATCCTTTCCTTCAAGATGTGACTCCAAAGAAAGACAATTACGTCAAAGAAGGTTAGAGGCCTAATTCTGAACACTGCCTTTTAAGCACATTCTAGAGACCTATTAGACATCATGTAAACTGTAGACAGCAGTGTTTCTACCACCCCAATACTAAACATCTGTACACCAGCTTCTTGAGAGCAGAAATGGAGACATATGCATTTAACATATTCCAAGAGTATAGTCACAAGGGAAAATCTACCTTTCACCATATATGGCCATTGTGCAACTCTATCCAAGAACTCAGTGCAGATATTTATGTAATATCTCCACTCCTTCTCCCTGCAGGTTGGCAGAGGTTTAAGGAAATTCTTTGGGGAGGCCCCTGCAAAGTCAGTCTTCTAAAATGTGAATGGTGTTGATGGAAAAAACTGAAGTGCTTTTTTGAGCATGAATTGGACTATCACCACGTGGGTATGTCAGAGAATTTCTTATCAATCTTTCTAAAAATATCAATAGATATTAAACTTATAGTTGTGATGCTATTAGACATTTCATTTGTGGCAGAGTTTTTTGCTTGCTTTGTTTGCTTTTGGTAAGGTGTGATCTTGGCCCATTTGTTTGGGGAATATCTTACTATGCACTCAGATTCTAGTAATGGAAAAGAAGAGCCACGGGATAAGGTGAACACTGGGTGGCCTTTTGTAAGTCAATTTAAGTGACTTTGTGAAATTGTCCCACATGGCTAGCTTAACACCTTGCTGATTATTAAGGAGAGGAAATACAAATAAAGGGCAGAGCTTCAATAGTGGTATTCCAAAGGAGACAGAGTGTTAGAAAGGACACAAATTTTTTTCATAAGTGATATTTGCTTAATTAAATCAGTATAAAATGAGCATGCTTGAGTACAGGGTATTGAATGAACATAGAGCAGGTGTGATAATGCAGTCATATAACAAACTATGATATTTTACCACAGAACTTTATTATTTATTTTTAAAAGATTTTATTTATGTATTTATTAAATATTTTATTTATTTATTTGACAGAGAGATCACAAATAGGCAGAGAGGCAGGCAGAGAGAGAGGGGGAAGCAGGTTCCCCACAGAGCAGAGAGCCCGATCCCCCAAGTGGGGCTCAGTCCCAGGACCTTGAGACCATGACCTGAGCCGAAGGCAGAGGCTTAACCCACTGAGTCACCCAGGTGCCCCAAGATTTTATTTATTTATTTGACACACACAGAGAGAGAACACAAATAGGCAAAAAGGCAGGCAGAGGGAGAGAAAGAAGCTCCTTGTGGGGCTCAATCCCAGGACCCTGAGATCATGACCTGAGCCAAAGGCAGATGCTTAACCGACCAGGCCACCCATGCACCCCTAGTACAGAACTTTAATGGTACATCAGAAAGGCATGTCAGAAAGACTGGATCCTAATTCTACTTTGCTCTTTACTGGCTTTCTGACTGTGGCGAAGTTCCTCATCAGAAAGAAATGGAGATGATCATACTGTACATCCTTACCTCACAGTTCCTATGAACATCAAATAAGAGAACAAATACAAAATTGCTTTGAAAACTGTTAAACACTCAGAAGCACAAGATACTATTATTACCATATTCTCCACCACCCTGCAATAATAGAATGCCATTTTCATGTGACTGCTAATGGAGGACTCCCACTGGGTTTTCTTTTGAAAAATCAAAAGAAGGCCATTGCCTCCACTGCTGCTCCCTGGAAGGGGCCCTCTGAGCGTGGAGGAAGGGCCCTGCTGGCTCAGTGAGCATCACCCACTGCTCTGGATGGACACTCTGTGTCCAGGGTGCTCTCCAGGAGGAGGGGCAGCATACTTGTGCCCACAGAGAGAGCATGGCTCTGCAAATCGTCTTCTACCTGCCTGTCTCCCACATAGGTTAATATAAAAAATCCTCTCAAACTTCCAGCATCAGAATATATGTTCTGATGATAGAGAAGTTTCAAAATGCCATTGCTGCCTGGCCTAATCCCTCTTTATCCAACAGTAGTGCATTTACTGCTTCTCTACTCTGCTCACCCTTCCTGCAAAATATATATAAAATGTGTTCAGTAAATTGTTTCCTAGTAGTGATTTTAACCACAGGGTTCTAGGGGCGGGGTGGGGGAAGGCCTTAAAAATGTTAATTATCTGGAGCATAGAGCTTAACATTCTGGACTCCAAAATGGTATTTAAGCCTATTTAGATTTTCTCCAAATTCTTTAAGGCTAATGCAACTTTTGAATGTATCTAATAATCTCTAATTATTTGTGGAAATGGTAGATGTGAGAAGACCAGATTAAATCCACAGATAATCCCAAAATCTCATTTTAGCCAACAGTGTGGCCCTTTTCCCACCAAGCCCAGCACTCGAAGGACCATTAAGAAGAGCTGAGTGGAGTTTCAAGCTCCCTATTCTCCTGACCACCCTCTGATGGAGATGTTAATGAATCAGCCAAATTGCTGGAAAAGAAGCCAGGAGAAAGGAAACTGAAAAATCAGGAGCCTGGGCCATGGCCAAGGTAGAAAAGCAGATGCTGAGGAGCTGGAAGGCCCTGGAGTCCTAGCATAAAGGAGCAACCCACAGAGCCACACCCTGGGAGCACTGGGCTGCAGTTTCCAGGAGTAAGGGCCGTGCTATTTGGTGGTGTTGCCACACTCGGACTGTGCTGTCTGCCCGGTGTGACCAGCTGTGTGTTCATCCAGGGTGAACAAGTCAAAGCTATAATCAGAAGCCTGGTTTCCTGGCTCATAGTAAGAAGGACCAGGCAGTGGACTGATCCAAGTGCTCTCTCCTCACTTGAACAAAATTTGCTAACAGGATGAAGAAAGGAAGAGGAAACAAAGACTGTTTTTAGGACCATTTTGTAAATCCCACTGGCTTGCATTTTACTGGTTTTCCCTCTTGGTGCTTTCTGGTTTTTCTAATACAGTGGCTTATTAAGGTCATAACAGCAATGTCTCACTATCTTTTTTTTTTTTTTTAAGATTTTATTTATTTATTTGACAGATAGAGATTACAAGTAGGCAGAGAGGCAGGCAGAGAGAGAGGAAGGGAAGCAGGCTCCCTGCTGAGTGGAGAGCCTGATGTGAGGCTCGATCCCAGGACCCTGGAATCATGACCTGAGCTGAAGGCAGAGGCTTTAACCCACTGAGCCACCCAGGCGCCCCGTCTCACTATCTTTTTGAACCCAGGTGTAGTTTGTTTTTTAAGATTTTATTTATTTATTAGAGAGAGAGAAAAAAAGAGAGAGCAGTAGGAGGCGAAGGGGCAGAGGGAGATGGGTAGGGACAAGCTGACTACTCCAGGTGAGTGCAGAGCCTGAGAAGGGGCTCCATCCCAGGACACTGTAATCTTGACTTCACCCAAGTCAGCCACTTAACTGCTTAACCCGAATGAACCACCCAGGCACTCCCTAGGTGTAATTTTAATGAACATAAAAGTTGTACATGGTCTATATAAGGGTTATCTGAAATTTCAAAATAAATATCAGTGAAACAAATCAGTGCAAGTCATTTTAGAATAATTTTTTTTTCTAGCAGATGAAACATTTTATGAAGCAGTTTAATGTCTACTAGGTAAAACACACACACACACACACACACACACACACGCACGCAGTTTGATTTTTGATAGCCTCATCTCCTCCCCCCTTTTCCTGGGCCATTTCCGTTTGTGTTGGGCTCTCTCGCCATAACTTTTGGAGAGTTTTGGTTCAGATGTGTCAGGAATTAAATTTGGAAGCAGGAAGAGGAGAAGTGGAGACGATTTGATGAAGGGAAGAGAGCCCGTTTACTGTAAAGTTTTGGGGTGGGATGATGGAGATCTGTGGAAGTCTGTACTAAGAGATAAAAGACCAGCGTGGAGGAGCTAAGGTTGGCGAAAACAGAACAAGGAGGGGTGACCAGTCAATTAGATGTAAAAAGCTGGCTCCTGAATTTCAACTCTCTGAACCACAGAGCTCAGGATTAGCATAACTGACTCATGTTCAGAATTATGTCCCTTCGGCCCATGCCACCTCCGGGACTCGATATCTTCAACCCGAGAGTAATGCCCAGACACTAGAGGCTGGGAGGGCGGATGTGGACCTTGGCAAAGAAGGGACGCAGGGACCTTCCCCGCGGAGGCTGCGGTGATTGCCTCTGGCTCTCCTCGGCTGCGGGGCCCCTCGTCCCGCACAGTTCTCCCGCTCCCGAGCGTCCCTCGCGCCGGCCGGGCAGTAGCGGGAAGGAGCGGCGCATCCAGAGCCGCCGCGGGGTATAGCCGGGTGTGTAGGCGCCTGGCTGCGGGGGTCTCGGGCCGAGCTCACCCCGAGGGGTGGTTTCTGAGCTCCTCGCTCGCCAGGGTCCCGGCCACCCGCGCCCCCGCCTCCCCTTATCCGCCTCCCCCCCGCCTCCCCTCATCCTCACCCACGCGCTGCTAGCTCCTTGGCCACTGTCCTTAGTCCTTCTTTCCTGCCCCCCTGAGGCCATCGAGGGGAAAGCAGCGCGACCTCTCGGTTGTAGCTGCCAGGGCCGCCAGCGCTGCCACTTCCACAGTGGGTACCTGGGTCCTGCGTGGATGTGCTGCGCTTGGGTGGGAGGGAAGGGCTGCACTTCGAGGGGGGACAGGGGTGATGCCGCGCATGGGGCATGGGGCGATGTCCCATGCCGCGCCTGTAGGGAGGATGGCAGGGACACCCTTTCACAAGGCCAGGGCTGGCTGCTTCCTTACAATGACTTGATGAGCCGCCGAAGGGTGGGGACAGTCTGCAGTGTGGAAGGAGAAGGAGGAGTGTGAGGGTTTCTCGGCCTGGGGTTTAAGGCCACATGAATAACTTGTAGCCACCACCTTTGCAGATCGGGGCTTAGGTGTTTACTGCATTTGAAGTCCCCCTTTGGCTGTCTGCTGGCCTAGAGGGAGTCACAAATGAGGTCCACATTCAGGTAATTGGTGGGTGCCCCCGCCTTTCACTTAGCCAATGCAGTCAGTGAGGTGATGGCTGCCAGAAAAAGTTTCCTATCCAACATTTCTCTCACAAAGACAAATAATAATAATAATAATGATGATGATGTGTCTAAACATGGTGAACTTCCTGTCGGGGCTTCCCTTACCCACCCTGGTTCCTCACTTAGGAATAAGACTCGAGTAACAAAGATTAGTTGGAGACCTATTGTCCTTTGTACATCCCAGATTTCTGCTGGTTCAGTGTCCTGTGTCAGGTGAAATTATTCATGAGGCGCTGAACAGAGTTGATGCGTCTTACTCCTTCCTCCTAGAAATTCCAAGTGGATTTAAATCACTCCCTGGTTGCTGCAGAGGGTCTGTGTTTTATGGGAGTTCTCTAGTGAGCTTTGAAGTATTTGCTTACCACGTCTGTTTCTCAGCTTCCAGCTCCTGAATGAATTACCCAGCCCTTCTCTCTGCTGCCACTCCCCCTGCCCCCTCAAGTGTGAACTGTGGAGATGTTCTCTAGACAATAGCTTGGAATGTGAGCTCCGGGGCCAATCAGTCAGTTGCCAGTCCTGGGACACCCATTTGCTACATGCTTGACTGAGAGATTTCAAATGTCTAGTGGAACATGCAGGGAATGGGGGCCGTTGGACCTTATTCTGTGCACAGATTTATCCCTTTCTCACAGGATCACTTAACTACTTTCACCATTTAGTATCTCAAGCCTGTCGCCTTGTCAGGAAAATGGCCGTTAGCATACGCATACTTTACTCATACTCATACTTTAGAGGGCGCATTAAAAGCCTCATGTTGAAAACATCTTGGAGCTTCTGTGAGGATTGCCACTTGCCAGAGGTTAGTGTTAATTGATGTCAGGCAGGTCTGTTGCAAAGACTGTAGACTTTTATTTATTTTTTGTTTGTATAAGGGCTAAAGAGGGTAAAGAGAAAATGGGCAGCTAAGGCCCTTAGGGGAGCCAGGCGGCATTTTGCATGACCTGCCAAGCTACTTTAAAAAGCACTGTCATCCAGCCTTCTGGGGGATTAGGATGGGACAAGGCTAGGTTGTGTGTTTCAGGGCCTGCGCTTATTGTCCCTATGCTTAACGTGCCACTAACATCACAATTTCTCTCATTCACACAATGTGTTCAAGAGGTAATTAAAGACTTCCCAGGAGGTTCACGAGCAGAGAAGCCACTGCTGGAGTGGAGATTGGTCACATTCTTATGATTCACCTCACCGGCGGCCTCAGCTGCATAAGGATTCCTTGATTCTCCAGCTGGGCTTTCCCAGGAAAGGGCAAGGACTTTGTGACCCTCTTCTTATTTAGAGTTTTAACAGAACAACATCATCAACAACAACAAAATGTAAAACAAACAAGAAATCAAAATATACGAAAGCATAGACATCTGGCAAGTTTACAAAGCGCAGATTTCTTACCCTAAAATAATTAAAGCCTGTCAGACTTGGCTGATGCTGCCTCTGGCTGGGCTCATAGCTCCGGATTCTTTGTCACCCACATCACTGCTGATTCATCAGAGGTAGGAGTTCCTGCCACTCTGCTCCCTGGTCTTCTTCAGGGACCCCAGCTTGGCTGGACTCCCACTTTTGAGCATTTCCCAGTTCAGAGTTGAGGTTCCTCCCTGCACCTCTTGGCAGTCCCAGGATTTTCCAGAGCGGCATGCAGGGAAGTTTGGGCCCTCACCTGTCACTCTCTACTTTCAGGCAGCCGGCCCAGGCAGCATGCCCGAGACCCACCCATCCAGAAGCCCGCCTACTTTGTATTCACCCCTCCCCTCCCCACCTCTCCCTAGCCAGCCAGCAACCCTGAAAACCACCTGTTTTGTGTTTTGAAAGCCTGGAAACACCCCATCCTCCACCCTTACAGACCTCCCACTGCGTTCCAGTTTCCTGTCCAAACTCCAGATTTAAGTTCTCAACTCAACTGAAGAACATAAGAGCTTGCTGCATATTCAGGCCTTTCCTTCCTGGAGCAGAAATACAAAAAAACACACAGGAGGAGCTGCCAAAGTTTCCTCTCTCAGGGGAAGAGTGGTCTTGTAAAGTTCAAGTCCTGGCAGCCAGTTACAGGTCCTCAGACTTGTCAAGGTCATCTCTGCAGGCTACCATGTCACTGATTAGTCCCCTCAAATGTGCTAGAAACCATTTTACAAGCAAAAACTCTGCCTGTGCTATGGCATGTACTATGAAATCACAACCATCAATAAACAGATGCACATAGACACCCAGTGGAAATGATGGAAGCTCCTGACTGGCAGTTTTTGAATGTTCTGGTGATGCTAATTTGTTCAGTGATGTTTTCAGCTTTCTGCCAGCATTTGCTACCAGCTAAGTGGGAGCAGGTGTCAAAGACTGGAGGAAAACTTTTTTTTTTAAAGATTTTATTTATTTGACAGAGATCACAAATAGGCAGAGAGAGAGAGAGAGAGAGAGAGAGGGAGGAGGAAGCAGGCTCCCCACCCAGCAGAGAGCCCGATGAGGGACTCAATCCCAGGACCCTGAGATCATGACCTGAGCTGAAGGCAGAGGCTTAACCCACTGAGCCACCCAGGCAGCCCCGGAGGAAAACTTTTGGAAGGTAAAAAGCTAAAAAGTGACAAAGCTGTCCCCATGTAGTAGGCGGATGGTGGCCATCCAAAAGTTACTTCTTCTTCCCTAGAACCTGTGAATGTGTTGCCTTGCATAGCAAAAGGGACTTTGCAGATGAGATTAAGTTAATGACCTTGAGATGGGGAGATGGCCCTCCGTGGACCCAGTGAGATCACAATTTTCTTTATAAGTAGAAGGGGGAGGTAGGAATGTCAGAGTCAGAGAAGTATTTAAGATACTGAACTGCTGGCTTTGAAGATGGAGAAAGAGGCCAAAAGAATGCTGAAAGCCCCTAGAAGATGGAAAAGGCAGCCTCCAGAGCCTCCGGAAGAAATGCAACTCACCCACATGTTGATTTTAGTCCAATGAACCCCGTTTCAGACTTCTGACTTCCAGAACCCTAAGACAATAAATTTGCATTATTTTAAGTCACTAAGTTCATGGTCATTTGTTACAATGACAACAGGAAATCAGTAGTCTCCATTAACTAATTGTTTATGTGACTTGTGAATAGAATCCTCTCTTCTGGATTTGATGGGAACACTCTGGTGCAAGACAAAGAAAAAGACAGCATCTCCATTCATTTGTTTCAAGAGCTGTCATCCGTCATTAACTTATCACCAACCCTAAGCCAGGTCCGGTGCTTAGTCACTGATATACTAGCAAGAACTTTTTGTGCACTTGGTATTGTTATGCACTTGGTGAAACTGAGGCTTGGTGTAGTTCCCACACCAGTGCCTCCCGGTGGAGAGAAAGGATACACCTTCTTCTTTAGCGAATTCCAAAGTCCTTGTTATCTCCTCCAACCCTTTTTCTGCCCCTCTGAGTCACTGTTCTTCATCCCCAGGCTGTTCTGTCTACAGGAACGCTCACTCTCACACTGTCAGAGAGCCTTCTTTTTCTGCCATTGAAGGTGGCAAGCCGCCATCAATACTGCTGCTTGGAAAGCTCATTTTAGTTGCCAGTATGGTTTGGGTTGAACCTCCAGCCAGTGGCATAATCAGACATTCTTTATGTGCAAACTGGACTTGGCTCTATCAGTTTACAGGATAACGTCCATTTTCAAAGTCCCAGAGTGGGGAGATTGAGTAGATTGAGTAGTCCTCTTTCCTGACATGACTTTGGCCATGCCACCAGCTTTATAAGCCCCACACATACTCTCAAGGGGTGAAGAGGGCACCAGCGAGTGACCTGGCTGATGGATACTTGGCTTGGGTTCAGTGACTCTCAGTCCTGACTGCATTCAAATCACCTCAGAAACTAGAGAAACCTGTCAATGCCAGGTACTGCCCCAGGCAATTAAACCATACTGTGTATGGTGGGGCCTGGGCATCAAGGTACAGGTCCGCTCTAACGTGCAGTCAGGACCACTGAAGGATCCCTACCCAGTCGGGTTATATCCCTTGCCAGAGCCTGCTGTCACTATGATTTCTCTGGGTGCGTCTGCTCTGCCAAGCCGGTAACCATGGTTGGTGTCCAAGCCCGAGGGTGCCTGTCAGGAGAGCAGATAGACCCTCATTCGTAGCACACTGCTTGGCTGTGAAAGCATATTAGGTCTCTGCCTGGGCAGATGCCTTTTAGGGTGACCAGATATCTCCATTTGCCCAGGACTTTAGGGGAGATGGGGTGTTCCCAGACATGAGACTTTAAGTCCTAAAAACAGGCAAGTCTCAAGGATTTTGAAAGCGAACTGGAAGTCTGAAGTCCACAGGAGCAAACTCTCATGGTTGGGCGGTATGTTCCAGCATCAGAGGAAGGGTGTGTCTGTGTGTGAGTGTGTGCCAAAGTGTGTGTGCACACGTGCGTGTGTGTGGAAGTCTATGTGAATGTCACATGAGTGTGTGTGAGGAATTTGCCCATTAGTGTAGGAGTGCAAGTATATGAGAACATGTGTGTGCATGTAGATGGAAGTGTGACTGAGTGTGTATGGACATGTGTTTGAGTGAGAGTGTAGGCATTCTGGGGACAGGGGGCCTCACCAAACTGCAGTCGCCCACTATAGTGGCTTCTAAAACATCTGAGCATGGGCCAAGGCAGCTGGCCCTGAGTCCTGCCAGAGAGCAGCTCAGAAAACAATTTGCCCTGAGTGGTTCAGTGAGCTCAGGGGTAGAAATTGTACATTTATTTTGCTCTATGACAGTATAATTAGCTTTTCCTCTTGTGAGGAATGAAAGGGCAGTGTGCTTTCTGACAGCTGTGGGAGCTGCCTTCCTGCCTGGATAAATCTAGTATCCCCCGATATTGCTACACCTGTTTAAACAAGGAACAAAATAGATATTTATTTGAAGTTCAAGAGGCCATGTGAGCCATGGCCTAAATATAGGCCTGGATATAATTATAAAGATACTTAATTCTTTGTTCTGAAAGACTTTTGCAGCCTGCTGTTCTCGCGGAGGCTCTGGCCGTTTCCTTGAACACGTCCTTCTCAGAACAAGTAAAGGCAGGGGTGAGGAAGCCCAGTGGAAGGTAGGGTGCCAGGCTCGGGGAGCAAGGGAGAAATGATTCCCAGACCCTGTTGACCATCAGAACTATCAGGGAAGAGGCTGGGTAGAGATGTCGATCTCTGTGTTCTCTCCTAGACATTCTTTCCTTGGGTTTGGAATGGATGGCAGGAATTTGTATGTTTAAAGCTCCCCACGTGATTCTGATGATTACCCAAGTTTGGGAACCTCTGACCTAAGGCACTGGGGTGGGGGACTCTTTCCTGTGAGGATTTTCTGGGACTAGGTCAGGAGTACTAATAATTGCCATTTCCTGGACATCCTTCACATGCAGGCATGCATCTTCATTCCCATTTTGCAGATGAGGCAACTGAGTTCTTTCCTTCATTTCTGTGCTGTACACCAGAGCCCTTCAGGGCAGGAGTTCATTCTGTGCTTTAGGTCATAGGCACTTTGAGACTTTGATGAAAGCTATAATTCTCTTCACAAAGCAAAACTGCGCATGCACAGAAGATTTTGCCCAGTTTTGGAGGGTTCTGGGGAACCTCCTGTGCTCTTAACCTCTGGTTAAGAATGTCCATCCTATGCAAGCACTCTGGAAAACAGTGTGGAGTTTCCTCAAAAAACTGAAAATAGAGCTACCCTATGACCCAGCGATTGCACTACTGGGTATATATCCTAAAGATACAAATGTGGTGCTCTGAAGGGGCACGTGCACCCGAATGTTTATAGCAGCGATGTCCACAATAGCTAAACTATGGAAAGAACCTAGATGTCCATCAACAGATGAATGGATAAAGAAGAAGTGGTATATATATATACAATGGAATACTATGTAGCCATCAAAAGAAATGAAATCTTGCCATTTGCGATGACGTGGATGGAACTAGAGTGTATTATGCTTAGCGAAATAAGTCAATCGGAGAAAGACAACTATCATATGATCTCCCTGATATGAGGAAGTGGAGATGCAATGTGGGGGTTTGGGGGGTAGGAAAGAAAAAATGAAAGAAGATGGGATCGGGAGGGAGACAAACTATAAAAGACTCAATCTCAAAAAACAGACTGAGGGTTGCTGGGGGAAGGGGGACAGGAGAGGGTGGTGGGGATATGGACATTGGGGAGGGTATGTGCTATGATGAGTGCTGTGAAATGTGTAAACCTGGCGATTCACAGACCTGTACCCCTGGGGACGAAAATACGTTATATGTTTATTAAAAAACAAACAAACAAACAACAACAACAAAAAAGAATGTCCATCCTAAGGACATCCCCTAAGGGGAGTCCACAGACAGGCACAATGAGCTTGATCCTCAGCAGGCTGAGTGAAGGCTTATGGGGCACTGTGGGACTTATGGTATTTCAGGGCACCTGGAGGGAAGCCATGGACCCAAGAACTGAGCATGAAACACAGGCTCTGCTTCCAGTATAGTTGGAAAGACATGACTGTGTAGAGGTTCAAGGTAATGTATTCCAAACCCACTCAAGGGGTGCCCCTGAGTGCAAGGAGGTGAGACTGTGCACTGTGGCAAGGCTAAAAGGTGAGGAGGTGAGACTTTGGGGGAACCTGGCGTGAGCTTGCAGGAAGAAGCAGGAAGAAGTCTTAGCAGGGGGAGCTTAGTGATGCTTTTGGGGAGGAGGGGAGAAAGCCATACCAAGGCAGAAACAAAGAAAAACAAGCCATTAAAACAAAACAAAACAAAACAAAAAAATGATCTATGTGCTAAAAAATTACTCTCTTCCCTGCCATTCCCCCCCCCAAAAAAAAGGGAGGAAGAAAGAGGAGGATAAGAGAAAAAGAGAAAGGTTCAACAGAGTGATAGCATTTGTGAACATTTAAAAATATGTTACACTGAACAATTAAATTACTTTAACACAAAATATAATGCTAGATAATTATGCCTTACAATTACAGAAAAATATAATTACAGAATAATTACATCATTTACCTAAAACACATTATATGGTTCCCCACAGATAACGTGGCCCAGTAACAGGAGACCTACGGTAGTCACATGGGAACCTGTGTTAGTTTGTCTCTGAGACTCTATGCATAGTCTCGTTTGAAGATTATGGTCGGAAGTCTAAATCTGAAGCTCTTTGTGAAAATGAAGTTTGAGCCAAAGGCACTCCTGCCAGGTAACAGACAATGACACAGTGTGCCTGAGGGTCTGTGCAGGGTAGAGTTGGGGAAATGGGTATGTCTGGATCCATTGGAGAAGGCTCTGAGGGCCCACTGTGTTTCCTCCTTTTCCCTGTAGGGGGAGCTGCTGCAATTTTGAGGGAAGGTGGAGTCCCAGTAGGGAAGAGGGAGAGGACTCCGGGTATGGGAGAAGCTGGAGCCTGGGAGACGAGCCAGGCAGCAAGTGCAAAGAGGCAGATGCAGGGAGGAGAGCCCGGACAAGGGCCGGGGAAGGGCAGATTCCAAGAAAGCAGGATCATCTTCCCCTTGGGGCCTGGGGAAGAGAGAGGAGGTAGAGAGGAGCTCTGGTTTTGCCAGAGGGAGACTGGAAAATGATGGCTCCACGGACAGAACTGGAATTCACAGGGCCTGAAATGTGAACACAAGTTCTGGTGGGAGGCAGGGAGGCTCACCCCCCAGGTTATCTCATTGGTGCCTCCCCCCAGTAAGAGTATCCTGGTACTTCCTTAAAACACAAATGTTGCAGGCAAGGTCCCCTGCTGGCCTGGCACTGTGTTCCTGAAGGGTGTCCAGATTCTGAGGAGCACTGCTTTTCCAGCTAGGGAGGTCCCTCTGTCCTCTGTGCCCAGAGCATGACACCATAAGGTGAGATTTGGGTTCTTTAATACAATTTTTTTTTTTTTATTTGACAGAGAGAAATCACAAGTAGGCAGAGTGGCAGGCAGAGAGAGAGGAGGAAGCAGGCTCCCCACTGAGCAGACAGCCCGATGTGGGGCTTGAACCCAGGACCTGGGATCATGACCTGAGCCGAAGGCAGCGGCTTAACCCACTGAGCCACCCAGGCGCCCCGAAATTTGGGTTTTTTAAATAGACAAGGCCTTTCAGCAACTGCAGGGCAAGATGCCTTGCAGATATTTGCAGAACGTTGTAATGACAATTAAACATATAAAAATGAACAGTAAAAAAAAAAAAAAAAATGAACAGTAAAAAACAAACCAAGAGTGAATCTGTAGTTACGTGGAGGCAAAAATAGATGTGCAGGCCCAGAGGGGCTTCTACTCTTTGGTAGTAGCAGGGATTAACAGTGAAATATGCTTAAGAGAAAGGAGAAGTGTGGGGTCAGCTACCTATTCCCACAGTGGTTCAGTTCTGTACAGGGAACTATGAGTTTCAGAAATGCACATTGCTACTGTCTGGGATAGTGAAAATGATTTCTTAGACAAAGTAGTTTGCCGCTTCTGAATGCAATTTCTTTGCATAACAATGAACTTACTGAACCCACCCAGAAATCATTACAAGATTTTTTTAGCCCATTTTTAAAAATGATTGGAAACATGTGAAGAATCTGATTTCCCGTGTTTAAACAAAGCTACATATGACCCCTTTTACAGAATAATTGCAACATAAAGATACATTTAACTCTATTCTCATTTGAAAGAACTCCTTGCAGGGATGTGTGACTAGTTCTAGACACTAAAATGTGAAATGTCTCCCCTCACCAGATACTGAATCTGATCCCATGATCTTGGACTTCCTGGCTTTCAGGCTGTAAGAAATAAATGTTTGTTGCTGGTAACCCACCAAGTTTAAGGTAATTTTGTTATAGCAGCCAAAACGGACTCAGACAATGGATGTTTGTGTCGTTTCTAGTTTCCAGGGCTGTGGCTGACACCCTTTCAGTATCTCTTTGTGCTCATGCATGAGAGATTCTTCAGAGTACATAACAAGAAGTGGAATTACTGGGTCACAGAGAATATCGATTTTCAGAACTGCTTGGTATTGCCAAATGATTCTTAAAGAGGCTGCACAAGGTTATACTGAAGGCAGCTATTTTTAGAGCTTACATTTTACGCCCATATCTTTGCCCTGGGTTCTCACGTAGACAATGTCATGCATTCACCTTTAGAAATCTTCTAAACTAACCACTCTTATCCTACATAGTTGTGTGTTATGACACTTTAAAGATTTTTTTAAAAGACATATTCATTGCAGAAAATTAAGACGGTTCATAAAAGTGTCAACAACAAGGTAATAATCGCCTGATATCCTAGCACTCATAGAAAACCACTATTGCCATTTTGATGAATATCTTTCCAAACATTTCTGGTGCAAATGGATATGTGTGCAAAGTTGCATAAATGGAATCCGGCAGGCTAGTTTATTCCCTGCCTTTTCATTCAACAGTCAGTTATGAACACCTTGAGATAGTTGTCCAAATCTGCAAAACTCCTTGATTTCTTCTGGCTTGGAGTGGCTTTGAAGTTAGAAGATGAGGGGAGGGGAAGGGAGGAGAGAGGGCTAATAGTGGCAAAGGGCTTGGTACATGTTCCTTCTGATTTCCTCATTCCAACCATCCCGGGAGGCAGGTGCTACCACCCAGCCTACAGATGGGGGAATTAAGGTCATAGCAACAGAAGCAACAGACTCAGAATTCAGTAAGTTCTCCCCACCTCATCGCACTGCATCTACTCCACCTGCTCACCCCTCCTCCTCTCCCACGGGGCTTCCTCAGTCCCTTACAGATGCAAAAGGTGAAAGGCACTGGAAGACCCAGAAGATGGGAGGCCCACGTCTCACCAAAACCTTGGTGAAGCCCACAGGGGTGAGAATACAAAAAGCTTCCCTCACTGAGGTAAACATCTGCTTTCCCTCTTCTCACCTCATACAAGACGGCAGCAGTATATTCCTGAAGGTCCTCTGAGGGGCATTAATCTGGAAACATCTCAGAGGAGAGGGCAAAGGGCCATGCCTTGACTGGGTGGAAGCAGCCAGATCCTGAGAAAGGGTTCAAACCAATCCCAGACTTGCAAGGGGTAGGAGCGTCAAGGAATACAGGAAGGCAGAGATCAGGGTAGCTAGTGGTTGCCAAGTCTGTGGTAAGTCCCTCTCTGAGCTGCCAGCCATGCCTGGAAGACCTATGGTGAGGAGCTGGGGTCAACTGTGGCTTCAAGTAGCCGAAGGAGCAACAGTAAAGAGGGAAACCACTGGGGCCCAAGGACATGGCCTCCCTTCCCACCCCTGCCATTGGGTAGCACCACATGAGCCCACATTTCTAGTAGGCTCCCAGGATTGGGGGAGGGAACACCCTAATCTTTTGGATGCTAAAATTTGTTTTGGAGAAATAAAGGAAAGTGTCATTCCTTGAATTGGCTATTGTGGCCTCAAACGCTGGGCTGATGATACCGGTATGCAACCCATACAGTCACCCAGAGCCTTGCTCTTGGTTTAATGCTCTGCCATCACCATCTTGAAACTCTTGGTAAATTTTTGAAGAAGGAGCCCCACACTTCCATTTTGCAGTCATGCAAATTACATAGCGGGTCCTGTGAAAATGCATGTCTGCTGTATGCCGATAGGGCAGACATTCCAAAAGTTTCTCATATTTAGGAGAAATCCTCACTGAGAACAGGAGCAGTTATGAGAATGCTAACTACTGACCAAAGCCACTGTGGCATTGCGTAGATACATCTCTCCCATGAAAACAGGGTTAAATATAAACGGAATATGTGTCATGATGACACTAAATATGAAAACCATGGTGGTACACAGAAAGGGGTAGCCACGATGAAAGCGAAGCTGCTGGGGGTGGAAGCGGGGAGGGGTGTTTTCTGGTGGATTTCAGTGTTGAAGGCTCGAAAGTGCCAGTGAGCCTTGACATATGCGTCTCCAGAGCCCCAGCCTGCTCCCAGGAATGAGCGCCCGCCCAGTGCTGACAGCTCCCAGGAATGCTGACGGTTCGGGGCATTTCTCCCTGCAGAGACCCCGCTTGTTTTTAGGCCTGAAATTTGCATAGAACTTCAGAAGTTATACATCAGTCTAGAGTCTTTGTATATATTTGGAACTGAATAATCTACTTTTGAAGCTGTCAGATCATGATGTTTATGATGTTTTTCACTTGGTTTCCAGGTTCTTGGGGCTTAAATGACTGCTTTATGGAAAGGGGATGCTTTTTTCCAAGGTTCCAAAATTCGCACTGCTCTTGTTGGAGGCTCCCAGAAGCCCCCTGCAGGTGGTTAGGTGTTTGTTGGTACTGGACAGAAATATCCCCTGGAGATGAGAGGTCTGGTGTGACAGGTGTGACCAGGGGCCAAGAGCCCAGGGTGCAGCACCCCTGGGACGCAGACTCCCACCTGCCTCCACATGTTCACTCTCCCTCACTGCAGGGCACTTTCTCTGTAATTAGCACAGGACAGCTGCCTCCAGTTCCCAAAGGCAGCCTTAACCACCCACCACAGCGTATCAGGCACAGACTGAGTGCTAGGTTCAGGTGCTCGCCATGTTCTGGGCGCAGCTCTAAGCCTCTCTCATGGGTGATTCTGTTTAACCCTCAGAACTGCCCAGTGAAGCAGGCGCTCTTATTACCTCCTTTCAACAGATAAGAGAAACAAGACACTGAGAGGCCAGAGAAACTGACGCAAGCTAGCAAGTGTTGGAGCTAGAATTCAAAGACAGGCTGAGCTGGTCAGTGGGATCTCAAGGTCGCTTACCCAGTGGGTGGGGAGAAAGAGGAGGCTAATTACAACAAGGACCCCAGAGCAAAGGTGCGAGCTGACACCCAGGATTTCTCCTGGGTGTTTAGACATGAGAGAGACCACAGGGCTTCATGGGGGAGATGGTGATGCCAAACAGCAGGGAAGCAGGGCACCCTGCACCTCTCAGACATTGACCGTGGATGGGCTCCACCCTCATGGTGCCCAAGCCAGGCCAGGCTCATAGGTTTGCAGTGAGTGACTTGGGACCGTTCTGAGCACTGCCCAGTGCAGCTCACCCAAAGGCCCTGGGGCAGCCTCTACAGCAGAAGGTACTATAGCCTGAAAAAAAGACCAGGTTCAGTGAAAGACCTGGTCCCCCAGAAACTTGGAAGCCAAGATGAGCCTTGCTCTACTTTGTGCCCTAAGGGTGGAATATGAGGCAGGTGGGAAGAGTCTGCCCTAGGTACTTGAAACAGCTGTCAGAGCTCAGCAGAGGTGGTCATATTCAGTGCAAGAATAGGAGTGTGTGGGTGAACCTCTGAAAATGCCAGGGAGGTAGATCAAAAACAATATTGGCAATTTGGTTTGTTAATTCTTATCCAATCCAGCCAGGAGCTGACTGTCCACTGTGGCCAGGAGAGGTTAGGTGAACACAATGAACCAGTTAATGCAGGGAGCAGGGGCAGCCAGCATGGGGAGGACAGACACACTGGGTTACAACAGAGGACAGTTGGGACACTTGTGTGAGACATTCAAGAGAGCCCTTGAGCCTGGAGGGAGGAACTTGTTGTGGCTGCAGCATTTCCATGAGCAGAAGCTGGAGGTCAGTGTCCTGTGAATATTGTTCAGACTCTTGGGAATGAGGGTTACATTTACACACAGGCAGATGCGGCCAGGCTGGCAACATCAGCTAAGCGTCACTGCCGCCCATGGTTCCAGGTGGTCAGGGGAGACTTCGTGGAGGAAGTGAGTCTTGAGCTAATCCTTCAAGAATGGGTGGGAATTAAAAACATGTGCAGAGAAGGGGAGACTGTGAGAGATGGAGAGACCTAAACTTCTAAAGGTATTTTATATTATTTATTTTGAAAAAGATTGTATTTATTTATTTGACAGAGACACAGTGAGCGACCTCACAAGCAGGGGTTGCTGCAGGCAGAGGGAGAAGCAGGCTCCCCACTGAGCAGGGAACCTGATTCGGGGCTGATCCCAGGATCTGGGATCATAACTTGAGCCGAAGGCAGATTTTTAACCAGCTGAACCACCCTGGTGCCCGCTAAAGGTATTGTAAAATAGAGAAAGTCACAAATTAGTATGGATACCATGATTCCTTTTTTGTTAAAAACATGTATGAATAGGGGCGCCTGGGGGGCTCAGTCAGTTAAGCATCCAGTTCAATTTCAGCTTGGGTCATGATCTCAGGGTCCTGGGATCGAGCCCCACATTGAGCTCCCTGCTCAGTGGGGAGTTTGCTTGTCTCTGTCTCCCTCTGGCACTTCCCCTGCTATTCTCTCTTTCTCTCTAAAATAAATATATAAATCTTTCAAAAAGTATGAATATATACATCTGCATATAGGTAGTCATAAATATTAAAATAATGATGTGTGGAAGAATATTTATTAAAATATCAACTATGCTGTCATTATTGGGTAGTTTTTACTTCTTTTTGCTTATCTGTATTTTCTAATTCTTCTACAGTAAGCATGTGTTACTCATGTAAGGTATGGAATACAGGCTGCCCTAAGTCCTATCAATATATTAATGCTTCACATAGGAAGCTACTACCTGACTGTAAGCTGGAATTCGTCCAAGGTATTACTGGAATAAGAACATTTCTTTAATTACTAGTGGATATAACATAATGGTTTATGAACATGCACTCTATAGGTTTGATTCTGTCTCCACATCTTGCTAGCTGGTGAAATAGAATGATGATAGTACCTACCTCCAAGGCTTTTTTTGAACTCAATAAATATTATTGGCTTCTCTCTCACCCGCCTTCCACATACCCAGACCCTTACATGAACAGCCCTCTCAACCATTGCCATGAAGGTGGTGTAGACCCACAAGGGCTTCTCGAAATTTAATATGTATGTGAATGATCAGAAGATCTTGTTTAAATGAGGGTTCTGACCCAGGAGGTCTGGGCCTAAGAGTCTCCATTTCTAACAACCTCAATGTGATGTCATGCTGCCAATCCATGGACCACACTTTGAGACAAGAAGGTAAGGGTGAGTTAATGTCTTTATACAATATCCAGAAACAAAAGTGTCCTTAAATGTATTCAGATGTTACCTGTCAAAAGGGTTCTTTTCTCTCTTGGACAGCATTCTGTCCTGTCCATAAGTAAATTTAAACACCTTCTTTTGTGTGCTGGTTCTGGGAAATCAAGGTATCTGTTACAAGACTGGGCCCTGCCCTTAAGGAGCTTGCATTCAACACCTAAGCCATGAAAAGAACTTATCCGGGATGCTAAGCAAGGGCTCCAGACGGTGAGTGAATGAAAGCAGGACCCCAGGGTCTGCTTTAAATGCTGCAGAGAACTCAAGTCCAAATACCTCCTTTGAAACGTTGAGGATTAGCACATGCTCCGGATATGGGATCGCAAGAATAAGTCTTAACAGTTAATGGATGAGTCATGTCTCTCTATATAAATATATGCTCCCAGAGGGTCTGTAAGGTTGTGGTGTATTGTTTTCATAGTTGCTAGTCCTCCCATTCCTGGTTGAATGGAAGAACCAGGGGTTGAGATATGGAAGTCATCTGGAACATAAATACATAGGCTTGTGGCCCTACCGCGTCATTGTATCCATTGTGGAAGGAACATGTTTGTCTCATTTGGCTGCATTTTGTGGGGCTTTCAGCTCCCGCTGTATTCCATTTGAAGATTATTAATTACTATGGAAACAGTGATGTCAAGTTGATGTGGGTGGGACTCCGACCATGAAGAAACACAAAATAGTTCATCACACAGGGTGCAAGTTATTATTAGACTTAGCAGTTGCCAGTTTGGGCAGGCACCCCCCCCCCATGTTTGCAGGGAGCAGGCTGGCAGGCTGTGGGGTGGCATACTTGGGGGAAAGTGTCCATTTTCAAAGGCACAAGCATCTTGGAATAAAGCTATCAGCCCTGCTGAAGCAGGACTTGGTTTGCCAACAGGAGCAATAGGAATGGAGAGGTGATTTAATGGGGCCTGTGGAGATAAGTGATCCACTGTGGGAAGATTTTCTTGAGTGATGATTGTTCTAGGAAGCCAGAACTCTCTTTTACGTAAGGAATTTCTATCCGGTGGGGACCCTTTGGCAGGGGAACTCCTGGAAAATGGAGCTCTCTGGGAGTATTTCAAGCCAAGCAGGCCTGAGGTGGGCAGGAACTGCTGTGGGAATCCATGGGGTCAGAAGAGGGCCATAGGCCTAGTTCATGGGGGCAGGGGTTGCAAATAAGACTTCCCAGTAATATCTGTCATTTTTATCAGGTGCTAGTTATGTTCCAGACATTATATCCTTTGGTTCTCTCAATAAGCCGTATATTTGACCTGAATTCTATGGTTGCTTCCATCTCACAGATATGGAAACCAAGACTAAGGGAAGGCAAGAACTCACCAAAGGTCTTCACAGAGTGATGAAATGAGACAAGGAAGTCATTCTGACTCTAGAACCTACTTTTTTAAACACTACTCCATGTCCTTAAAGAAAAAGATGGAACCAGGACCTCAGAGTTTACTGTATTCTACTCAAAGAGTTTGGTTATCACTAGATCCATGAAACACACTCCATGGTCTGGAGACATGGCCCCCAACCGGGGGTGGGTGTGACCAGGTTCCCTCCGCCAGTTTTCCCTGGTGAAGGCAATGAAATCTTGGACTGGAGCCTGTGAGAGAATACCATTGCCTTACTTTACAAAGCTCCTACCGTGGCTCCAGGCACATGCTAAGCAACACAAGAGGCCCAGACTGTTCCACTCAATGGATAAAGGGGACAGAAGTATGGCAATTTTCATGGAAATACTCAAAGTTACTCAGCCAGTAAGAAGCCAAATCCTGGGACTATGGGAGTCAGCCCTTGACTGTTCTGCTCTTTGCATGTGGTCCCAAGACCTGGTGACTGCAGGTAAGCTCGAGGGCCACTGAGGTCCCAGAGTGCCTGCTGATCCAGCAGGACAGTGTAGGAGACCCCTTTCACAAGGCTGAGTGGAGATGGAGGCCCGGAGAGGCCTCAGCCAGAATTTACAGCTATTCAGCACTTCGTCTGTTGGGACATACTCTACTTCTCAGTGCCCAGAGCCGCCTTCTCGCGTGGTTTGTCCCCGCATTATTCCCCTATACACATGTTCTCCGAAGCACCGCTGAGTGTTTCCCTTGTGCCAGACATGGGGCCTTTGGGTGGCAGAGAGGGGTCAGTGGGGCCATCTGACCTGAGGCCCCAGCTCTAGAAAGAGGTTCCCAAGGAGGAGGCTACATCCCCAGGGCTGATTTCACCCACAGACTCTAGCCTCTAAGTCTGCGTAGGAATTGAAAAGTCAAAGAGGAAAATGAAAAGAAAAAGATTCCCAGAAGACAACATAAATCAAAAAGCTCTGTGTAGAAGCTCATGGCAAACCAGTCCTCTGCTTCTAATGGTATCTGGGTCTGATAGGGAAGGGGCATCAACCCACACAGTCCGGGACCAAGTCTGGATGAACTGCATGATCTGATAAGAGTAATGGTATTGAGAAAGTGATACTTGGTAGGAGTTACTGTTTTAATTACATAAAATACGAGTCTTTTTTTTTTAAGTCTTTTTTATTTTTTTAAAAATTTTTTAAAGATTTTGTTTATTTATTTGACAGACAGAGAGTACAGGTAGGCAGAGAGGCAGGCAGAGAGAGAGGGGGGGAAGCAGTCTCCCTGAAGAAGCAGAGAGCCCAATGCGGGACTCGATCCCAGGATCCTGGGATCACAACCTGAGCCGAAGGCAGAGGCTTAACCCACTGAGCCACCCAGGTGCCCTAAAATACGAGTCTTGGAAAATACCCAAGAAATGAAGTTCAAGACCTGGGGTAGATTAGAAGTAAAATTGGGGATCATGTAAGCCATCCAGAAAACCCAAATTATACAATGCCTTCATTTTTAACCCTAGGCATAGATTGCTGGTTTGGGGCCCAATTTCTAGATTTCCTTTTCAGTTCTTTTGGGGGGTGCGGGGGAAGGCATACTCATCTCTCTACTGTCCTCTGCCATCTCTTTGCTTCTCAACCCCCACTCAAGGCTATGGCATAAGTCTGGGCAGGTTATCCCCAGTATAGCTGCAGGGGACACCATTCACATCAAAGTATACGTGAATCAGACCATTGGTTTTCTTAAACTTGGTTGCACATTGGAATCACTTGGGTGACTTTAAATATTATTGACATCTTGGTCTCTCCTCTAGAGAGTCTGATTTAATTGGTCTGAGATGCAGTGTTGGCACTGGGATTTTTCAAGCTGTTCAGGTGGCTCTAATATGTGGCCATGTTTGAGAACCACTGAATTAGACTATACTGTGAATGGTGTCCACTGGGGGATGTGTGGTGTACAATGTCTTAGCCCGTCAAATTGGCCCTGCCCATACACATATGTCATCTTCGATGACCTGAACTTGCTAGTAGGGGAGATCACAGATTAAATACATACTTCTCTGCCTCTTGAGTCAGTTTCCCTGAGGTTGAAGAGAGTGTAGGTACTGACCTCTGAGCCTTTGAAGGCTCTCTTATACTTCCTGCATCCTTCTGAAGGATGAGGGAGAGGCAGGGGTCTAATCCTGCTGAAAATGGGGAGTTTGTCAAGCTGGGTTTTGGAGGCTGCCCGTCTGTCACTCTACCCAGGGGAATCATGCTGTTTTGATCTCCTGGCTGAGTGATTTAGGCCCTCAGAAGAATCTGGCTTGTTTCCCCTGATGCCTAGGTTATAAATCAGCCACTGTTAGCAGCTGCATTTTACTCTGTCAGACCACAAGGGAACTTTAGTAGTTTTTACTGAATTAGCAACTTAATTGCACTAAATATAGCTCTAATGCCCCAAAGAAGTTATGGCAGCTCCCAAAGGTGTCTGGCTTCCTATACTCT
Organism: Lutra lutra; assembly: GCF_902655055.1. Lineage (NCBI taxonomy): Eukaryota > Metazoa > Chordata > Mammalia > Carnivora > Mustelidae > Lutra > Lutra lutra. The sequence continues at coordinate 100,816,372 of NC_062282.1, read as the reverse complement.
CCCCCCTCTCTCCCCACCCTGAACTCAGAGAACCAGTTAAACTCTGAGCAATTCAAATCATTAAATCCCAGCTTCTGGAATGAATGTACTTTGTTTTGAATATGTCAATATCATTAAATCCTGCCATGTGAATTTAATGTCACTGTTTCCCTAACAACTAACGTCCTTCACATGTGAAGATGGGGGACATGGAAAATCCCACAAAAACCTAGAGAAATGAGACAAGTATGTGACACAGTAAGTTCTTGGTGTCATGGTACAGTCCAAACCTTGCCTGTTTTATGAGTTAGATGCTCTGTAACTCATTGATGCTTCCCGCTGATGAGTGCATCTCTTGTTCTAAAATTACAAGGCAAGCTTCTTGGACTAAAACCTTACATCTGGCATGTGTATTTAGACTTGGCATTTCAAAGTTAGTATTTTTGGTTCAGCAGAGGGATTCAAAACAAACATTTTCTGAAAAGTTCCACATTCTTGAGCGGATAGTTGAATCTATCCTGAGTAAGAGAGGAAGGACCAAGTATGGAAGAGGCCGCTAGCTGCTACCCAGCATCCGTTCTACTCTCTTCCCTTTGCAATAGAACAGCAGGAACAAAAAACAACCCTGTTTCCCAGAACGCCTTGAGCTTGTTGAAGCCACAGGACCAAACTCTGGTTGGTGAGGCAGAAGTGGAAGAGAAACATGGAGCTTCCAGGAAGGCTTTCTTTAAGAGAATCTAATCAGATGTGAGGTTTGTCCTTTTTTCATTTCTTTTTCTTTTCTTTTCTTTTCTTTTTTTTTAAAGATTTTATTTATTTATTTGACAGAGAGAGATCACAAGCAGGCAGAGAGGCAGGCAGAGAGAGAGGAGGAAGCAGGCTCCCCGCTGAGCAGAGAGCCGGATGCAGGGCTCGATCCCAGGACTCTGAGATTATGACCTGAGCCGAAGGCAGCGGCTTAACCCACTGAGCCACCCAGGCGCCCCTCTTTTTCTTTTCTTTTCCCTTCTGCCTTCTAGAATGGGGACATAATGCTAAGCTTCCTCAGTCACTTGGGACCATGAGATGACTTTGAAGAAGAATGCAAGGTGACGAATAAAAATGGTGGAAAGATCGGCATCCGAACCACCAATGGTAGGGATAAGCCCTGTCCTATCTACATCTGGGCTTTTATATGGAAGAGAGAAATAAACTTCTGTTTGAGTTCCTGTTATTCAGAGTTTTTAGTGACATGAAAACAAATCTAATTCCAAGTGATGGATCATGATAGCGTAAAATTAATAGGAAAATAATTTCTCTAACGATGTTAGCATATTTTGGCCTATACCCCCAATGCTAGAGTGAACAGCATTATTTGAGGAACCATATGTAACTATTACTTGCACTCAGCAAGGTGAAGCAACTTGCCTGAAGTCACCTAGCTAATAAGTGGCATCCCACCCAGGCTTGTACTTGACCCTGCTTTCCCTGTCAGGGCAGCATGTCTTACTAATCACAACTCTGCAGACGTTATAGTTCTTGATCAACAGTGTCACCATGTCTGATCCCTAGCAGGCTGTGCGGTGGTCAGGTCTGGCCTGAGTCCACCCTGAGCCCAAGGAGCCTGAGGGAAACCTGGTTACTCTGGATATGTCCCCCTTCTGGAATGTGCCAACCTTCATGAGTAAGTCCTTTGTACATTTCTCCTTCATCCCATTCTCACCTGTGATGCTCCTAGGAAATGGTTATAGACTGTAGAGCAGGAGGGAGGAGACTGCTCTAGGGTTCCACAAGAAGTTACCTTTGCTTAAAAGATTTTAGCAACAGGTAATCCCATGGACAAGGTTTGTTGACCTTCTGCAGCTGTACATTCAGATCAGGCTGGTTACTGGAGTGATGGTGTATCATGAGACGGCCCACAGTAATTGACGTGGCTGGTCATGGGAATGCGATCTGTCAACCCATCAGCGTTAAGGAGAGGAGAGGGCAAGCCTCTTTGTTTATTTGGGCCATTCTGGTTCAGTGAGTGCGGGTGACAATGAAATTTGCTCAAGAGAATTTTAAGGCCTGCCCCAGAAATACCAATTAAGGGACGAGCTGTCCACTTCTCTCTCTACACTGAGAATAGTCAGTTATCTCACTCTGGGGCCCACAACAGAGCCGTGAGGGCCATGCTAGTTCCTGGGGTGAGGTGGCTCCCTCCATAGACCCCGAGGGCTCTGAGCATATGTAGACCCAATGCCTGTCTCTCTGTCTGCCAATAGCATGAGCCTCCTGAATGTTTGCTGATAAAGACTTGAATGAATTTCTGAGTGCCTGTAATGCTAACCCTGAGAAATGTTTTCTCAGTATCATACCTTGATACAATGGTTGGCATGGGAGTGAAACCCAGTCTTAAAAATACATAAATAGTTATATAATCCACATAAAGATGGGCCCTTTGTGGCTAATCTTAGCATACTGTCACACTTAAAGACATAATTTGCTTTCCCTACATGTAGCAGAAAAGTCAAAATAATGGTGGCTTAAACAAGATTCAAAACTTTTCTTCTCTTCCATTTAAAAGAAGTCTAGAGTATACAACCAGCATCACAGTCATTGAGGACTCAACATTTTCTGTCTTTCTGCTCCATCTTTATAAGTAGCTTCTATTCTCAGGGTAGCCTTGCTATCTGAGCTGGCTGCTAGGTGTTCTGTGACTATGTACAAGTTGTAGTCTTTCAGAATGAGGAAAAGCAAGAATCAAAAAAGGAATTCCCCTAGCTATTTTCCAGGGAGTCTTTCTGGAAGCCTTGTCCCCAAATTTCTGTTTACATCCTGTTGGCCAGAACTTCATTACATGCTCAAACTTAGCTGCAAAGGAGGCTAAAAAATGTAGTGTTTTAGGTAGTTTCATTGCCCCTGCTTCTTATCTGTCCCTAATCATATAGACCAGCTGTTCTCAACAGTTTGTCTCTTGGAAATCACTTATACCTTTGAAATATATTGAGGAACCCAAAGAATTTTTGTTTATGTGATATCTATTAGTACTTACCATATTAGAAATTAAAACCAAAAAAAGATTAAATATTTATTTGTTTAAGCATTAAAAATTACATTATCTATATTAAATCATCACATTGTACAGTTTAAAATCTTATTTTACTTGTCAGTTATACCTCAATAATGCTGAAAAAATTTTAGAAAGCACTAAGATCTTCAAAAAAATTAAAACATAAAAATAAAAATTACAGGGGCGCCTTGGATGGCTCAGTTTGTTAAGTGTCTGCCTTTGGCTCAGGTCATGATCCCAACAGGGAGTCTGCTTCTCCCTCTCCCTGTGCCCCTCCCCCTGCTCCTTCTCTGTCTCTTGTTCTTTCTCTCTCTCTCTTTCTGTCTCTCAAATAAATAAGTAAAATCTTTTAAAAAAATAAAATAAAATAAAAATTACAGGGGCACCTGGCTGGCTCAGTTGGAAGAGCATGCAACTCTTGCTTCATCTTAGAATTGTGAGTTCAAGCCCTATGTTGCGTGTGGAGATGACTTAAATAAACAAAATAACTTTAAAAAAATAGAGAAAGGAAAAAACAAATAAAAATTACAATTATATATCCTTTACATATTAAATACCGTATTATTTCCTATGTGGAAAAAAAGGTTAGAAGAGTGGTATTTCTTTCTAATTTTTAAATTTTTGAAAAATATCCAACAGAACACAGCCAGATTCTCATATCTGCTTTCCCATTGAATCTGTTGCAATGTGTTGTTTTGGTTGAATTATATGAAGAGACTCTGGTTTCACACAGATGTATAAGTTGGAAAATATAGAAGTTTTTTAAAGCTTTTCAGATAATCGTAGATATTATTCTTTGATACTACACCAAAACTCACATGGAAGTTTCTTAAAGGCTAGTTGCAGTGTGGAATCTGAAATCATATCAATGAATATTTTGTACTCTAGTACATGAGAATCCATTGGTCCATCTAGCATGTTGAATGCATGTTGTACACGGGCATGATTTTGAAACATCATCTAGTACTCATGTGGAAAATACTTGTTCACTGAGTTATACGGTCCTTTTGAATGTTGGCACATCTCGTTATATAATATTTTTTTAAATCACATTTTTAAGAATGTCAAGCTCATGATGATAGAATTTTTTCAGAAATTCTCATTTTCCCTTGAAAGGTTGAATGTTACTGTGGGCCACAAACCCCGTCAGTTGCTTCTCTTGAAGTGACAAACTCACTTTGTTCAGGTTTGAAAAGATGTCAGCTGAATACGCAAGTCTAAGTAGCCATGGGGTGCCTTCTGCCACAGGCCTTCGAGAACCGCAGAAGAAGCTGGGAGGTCCATCCGGGAGTCATCGGAGCACCGGGACCAGAAAGGTGACCCCTGAGGGTGAGTCCCTGTGGCCTCCGAGGGGCCGAATGAGATGCAGACACACCCTAGTCTAAACCTGTTCTCTTTGGAGCTTTGCAGACAGAGATTTGTTTTCCCTTCGTAGTCTATTTGCCCTCTGAAAAATTCCAAACATGTTTTTCTGGCTCCTGTTCAGACTGTTGAGGGATCAGAGCATCCTTCCTGACTGAAGTGGGATCAGGCCAGCCCCAGAGGCCCAAAAGGAAGCTGGGGAGTGGGAGGGCCCGGCAGGGACCCGGAGGGAAAGGGCTGAGGGTGGCTGCTGCAGGCACTGATGTCCTTGCAGGCCCATCCAGAGAGGAAAGAGGAGAAAACGGTGCACAGTTAGTCCTGTAGCTTCTTCCAATGAGGAATCAGGTAACTTAGGTTGCTCTCTGTTTCACCTCTGAAGGTACAAAGGTAAATGAATGGCTGCTGGGGTAAGCAGGTTTTCAAGGTGTGACGGTGGAGGCTGGGTTGAGAAAATGATCAAAGAAAGAACCTGTGGAATCTGACTCATGACTCTCTGTGTGCTGCGGCTACATTGACATTGGTCTGTGTTTACCTAACATTGAACAGGAGCCCATAGAGGACTTCAGTGACAACATGGATGTGTGAAAACTCTTTCACACACATGGTGAGTGATGGACAGTGAACACTCGGTTCTGTCCCCCAAGCCCTTATGTGTGTGTGTCCATGTAAAACTGTGGTTCATATTACAAGGTACTTGTGTCCACACATCTGTAAACACACTGAATTTGCATCTATGTGTCTTGTGTGTTTATCTGTGGGATATATAAGCAGCGGTGACAATGAACATTATTACCTCGGGACTCAAGAAGATGATGTTAACAGTAAAAACACATGGAAAGAGATCATCTCCTTCTCTTCTTCCTCTATTTCTTCTTCTTCTTCTTCTTTTTTTTATTTTATTTTATTTATTTATTTATTTGACAGAGAAACAGCAAGAGAGGGAACACAAGCAGGGGGAGTGGGAGAGGGAGAAGCAGGCTTCCCGTGGGGTAGAGAGCTCAACTCAGAGCTTAATCCCAGGACTCCAGGATCATGACCCAAGCTGAAGGCAGCTGCTTAACAACTAAGCCACCCAGGCGCCCCTCTTCTTCCTCTATTATAAAAATAATTCTTTGAACAGGTTGTAAATGAACATGGTAAAAAAAAATTCTTTAATTAACATGGACTAAAATGAAAAATGAGTCTCCCACCCTAGCGTCAGAAATGACCATTCTCAGTTCTTATGTATTTATCGAGAAACAAATATATTAAAAAAGTATACACACACACACATTCCTTTTTAAAATTTATTTCTTTAAGCTAATAAATGTGAGGATTCTAACAGGAAGATCACTGACTTCTTACATATGCTTCATTTTCAGCCTCTTGTGTATCATCAGACCCCAGCACACATAGTTGTGTCTATGATTTACACAAGTGTAAGTTTTGTACTAGAGTACAAATTATTTCTTTCAGGAGAAAACTTCTGGCACCCAGAAAACTGATTTCCTTCCCAGTTCATCTGTTATTAATCTTCTTAAAAGCTCACGACAAATAAAATTCCTGTATCTGAGACCTTTGAGGTATCCCAGAGGCAGGTGAGAATCATTCCCATGGAGTTGTCTTCACTTTCTGATTTGTCATCAATTCTTAAGAGCAATCCAGGAAAGGTTTATTTAGTACAGCTCTCTGTTGATTTTATAACCAACTGCTGACTGCTTGGGACATAAAACTCTTGATGATTTACAGGTAGTAAATGGGCAAGAAATCCATAAATCACATTCTATAAGAGAGTATAGGTGAACACACACGCACACACACATTTATACTAACCACCTTCAAAGGAGAAGTTGTAGGTATGTCCAGAAAATACATTCATTTTTAATTTGAGGAGAATAGGGAACTCATTGGTGAGAGGTCCCCAATCAACCTCTGTGAATTTGATTGTACCAGGTAATATTTTAATGTTCAGTAAGAGACTTTGCCCATCATTTACTTATTTATTTATTGTAAAGCTGTATTTACTTATTTTAGAGAGAGAGAGAGAGCAAGCAAGGGGAGGGGCAGAGGGAGAGAAAGAGAGAATCTCAAGGAGACTTCCTGCTGAGAATGGAGCCCAACGTGGGGCTCCATCCCAGGACCCTGAGCTTACGACCTGAACCAAAATCAGGAGTTGGAGGCTTAACCAACTGAGCCACCCAGAGTCCCTGCCTAATTCTTAAAAGAGACTCTTGTTCCCACTTCTGAAATGTTCAAAGGAGTTTTTATGATTTCTAGAGGAAAGAACTTTTTTTTCCTACCAAGTCAGAAATGCTAAAGGTTGTCAGAGTTTTGAGATACACCTGACACTATTCTGCAACAGGTATTTCTCAACTAAACATTCACTTAAAGATCTCTTTTTGTTTTCATGTATTTATTTCTTCTAGGCCCATGTTTAGGATCATTCCTAATAATGTGCTAAAATCAGGAAAAATAAGTTTCTAATTCCAGAGAAGTCCTAGAGTTTCAGGGAACTGACAGAGGAGGAGATACAAAGTGAAGAACCCTGAAAAACATTTTTGTCTGGAAAGTGAAATTTAATAAATACAAATCGGCTACCATGAATAATTTGCCAACTGTCTGCCTCCCAAAAGATGGTATAGCATAACTAGAAATTCAGGATGCATTTAACAAAAGCTAATCTCATTTGGATCCTGATTAAGCAAAATGAAGAGCTAAAAATAAAATAAAGTGGGATAAGTTGAACACTAACTAGATATTTGATGACATTAAATGTAAATTTTTTAGACATAATAATGGTTTTTTTTGAGTCTTTACCTTTTTTCTTTTTTTTTATTATGTCCAATTAGCCAGCGTATAGTACATAATTAGTTTCTGATGTAGTGTTCAACGGTTCATTAGTTGCGTATAACTCCCAGTGCTCATCACCACACGTGCCCTCCTTACTACCCATTACCCTGTTAGCTTTACCTTTTAAAGATACACAATGAAATATTTTAGGATGACATGATTACCTTTTTAAAAATCCAGTTGGGTGCTACAAATATCAATCATTATGTGGTACTCCTGAAACTAACAAAATGTTGTACGTCAATTATACCTCCATTCAAAAAAAGAAAAAGGAAACTGTTAAAAAAAAATAAAATAGGGCACCTGGGTGGCTCAGTGGGTTAAGCCTCTGCCTTTGGCTCAGGTCATGATTCCAGGGTCCTGGGATCAAGTCCCACATCGGGCTCTCTGCTCAGCGGGGAGCCTGCTTCCTCTTCTCTCTCTCTGCCTGCCTCTCTGCCTACTTGTAATCTCTGTCTGTCAAATAAATAAAATCTTAAAAAAATAAAATAAAATATGAAAAACCCTGGAAAAAAATAAAAATGCAGTTGGGGGATTGTGGATGGGGTCTAAATGAAATAGAATGGGCCATGAGTTGAGGTTGGTGGTGGCCACACAGGGTTTGATGTACTGTTTTTTTCTCTACTCTTGTATTCGTTTGAAAATTTTCATAATGAGGAAACACCAGAACAGCTAGTTGCTCTAGAGTGCTCCTGAATTATCTATTTGATAGATAATTTCTTTATTTCACATTTGTTGTTCGACAGGAGCCAGGTGCTGGCTGTGTGGAGGAGCCAGGTGCTGGCTGTGTGGAGGAGCCTGCATGGGGCCAAGTGGTGTGAGTTGCAGTCTGCAGACAGCGCCCTGGTGACCTTGACAAGCAAGGCCACTACTGAGAACCAGGCAGGAAACTCTCTTTGTTGGTAAGAAGTCTACGCCTTGGTTTCTATGAGGATCTTCTGTTTGGGGGAGCAACACCAGCCATCTGGGGGACATGGGGCTTCAGCCGGCTCTGCTCCAGGGATCCAACAGTCAACAAAGCCAATGAGGCACCCCAGAGGTCAGAAGCTGAAAACAGATACCCACAGCCAGTTCTTCACAAACAAGAGGTTTTATTTTTATGCTGTACCCCCACCCTCTGCCAAATAAGTGGGGAGGGTTCTGAAAGGGCTGATTTTGTAGTCGAGAGCCACTGAGGGCAAGTGAAGCTGTGAAGTGCCTGGCACATGGGAGCAAAGGAAGAAGGACCGCGGTGTCTGGGGAGTGCCCCACCTGTGCTAGACACCTCCCAGGGTTCTGCAGGAGGGAGTGAACCCAGACCCACACTGCACAGGGGATCTGTCCCTCTGTGGGCCCAAGGGCAGAAAGAAGACATCCTAAGAGATTTGCGAAAGTATCTTCCCCTTGGTGGCCGGGCCCCACCTCATTGCCCTCAGTAATTCCTGTCGTACCCTGTCAGGATGGTCAGCTATCATCCATCTCTCCAGCCAAAAGACCCAGCCCTAGTCGGCTCCTGGGAGATGTTTCCAGACAACATTACATTCTTAAGGAGCCTGTCTCCTTTGATTAACAAAACCTTTTAGTTTTCTTCTGAATTCTATATAGACAGCCAGAACATGTGCCCCACTGAAGGCAAGGGTGGGGAAGGGTGTTCCCTGGTGCCCTGGTCTCTTGGGTCTGAGCTTTGCCAGCAAGGTCACTATTACCCCCAGATGACTCTGGGTCTTGGCCAAACCAGTAAGTGTTCACTCAGATGACAGCTCCCTCCCCATTTAGGCCGTTCAGTAGCTTTCTAGTTGCTCTCCAGACACAACCTAAAAGGTTCAACGAGGCTGACCCCTTGGGTTCTGGCCTGGGCACTGAACCTTTGAGCATGTGCCTGAAAGCAGGGCCACTTCCCCCACTGATAATCTCAGGGTGGATAGCATAGCCTGGACCAGACAGACTCTAACCCTCTGTCCCAGGGTCGCAGTCCTCCATACTGCAAGAAAGAATGCTAAAAGGCAGACTTCTGGCTGACAAACTGGAAACCTGTCAGAGAGACCAAGGAAGGACATGGGGTTGGGATCAAAAAGCCATGCAGTGGGCTTACCATCATGCTGGTGCCTGCCACCCCAAATAAAGACAGAGAGCGTGTTGTCCAGAAGCCAGAGAGCAAGGGGGTGGGATTGTCGAGTAGCAGAAGGCATCTCTGTTTGAGTGCGGCTGCAGCGGGACTGTCAGTTTCCACAGCCTGCAAGATGCCCCCTGACACCTGGAGGGGTTGCCAGCCATCTCCCTCCTTCTCTTTGACTGGGTATCAGCAGCTGTTCCTGCAGCTCCCAGCACAGTCCTGAGGTCAAGATACACCAGTCGCATGGCTATCTAGTGTGAACAGCGCTCCCTGGTGTTATGAAAGTCGAGGGCCTTGACTACATTTCCTCAAGCAGGCCCCCATGACCCTCCTGACCAGTCCAAGTCCCTCTTGAAGCTACAGGACCCCTCTTGGATGTTGGAGAGTAACTGGTCAGATCTCTTCACCCCCTGCCCCCCAGACAAGAAGATCTATTAGGGCAGAGCGAAGATGTGTTCTCTGGTGGTTAAGTGTTTCACTTCTATATCTCCACTTGATTGCCCATGTCTGGCCACAGAGGAGATACTCAATAAATGTTGAATGAATGAACACATTCCCATCCCTCCACTCCTGCCCCCTACCATTGCAGGCCTGCCACCCACCCTGAGCTCCTGAAGCTCTGAGTCCATCTGGGAGGCATCAGTTATCTCTATGTTAGCCCTTTTTCTCTCTTAGGAACAGTTGGCGCTGAATCATTCTGCCTGGAGATAAAGACTCCCCAAGGCCACTTCCCTGCATGTGGGACTTCCAGAATGCCTGGGAGAAATCGGCAGTCCTGCCTGCCCAGCTGCCGCATGTGGACACATCTTTTTCCTGTTTGAGCTTTCCTTGGTGCTCATTATAACCCAAATCCAGGAATCTAAAGCTGTGGGCTGAGTGAGGATGAGCAGGGAAAGGGGGTCAGGGAGGCAGGCATGCAGGGTGTCATGGCCAGTGGGTATGCTGCTGGTGATGCATGGCTGTGTCCCTGTTCCACACTTCCTCCCCTGAACCAATGGCCCTCAGCTAGGAATCCAGTATTTCATGAATATTGCTTCTGTAAACGGAAATCCTGTTTTTCCATCCCCTTCTATCATCACACATCAAAATGAATTCTCATATAGAAAGGTTCTGTTCCTAAGATAAAATACAAATCACAACAATAATGTATCAAGTATATTTTAATCATATCTTTGGAAAACTAGATGCTTTTGATAAAAATTAATTAAAATCACTCTCTATATACACATAGTACCAAAATTTTAAGGTATTGCTAAATCCTGTCTTCCTTTGGGATGAGTGTCCCTTATCTCAAGTGGCAGGAAAATAAAGAAAATATTTTCTTTTAAATCCCGACAGTTGTAACTGTCTCTTCTTAAATCTTTGATCTGTTGTGGTTGTTTATTATATAGTTCAGATTCAGGAAGATTAAGAACACCAACTTCTTTTATAAAGAAGGCAAGCTTGTCTTGACCATAAGGATTGTTTCCATGATTCATGATTTTCCAGGTACTCACATGAGGCTCTATTTTGTCTAATTCAGCAGAACTCATAGACAGGTGCTTAGAGAGGTCCCCATGTTCTGTTGGTCACTGGGCCCAGGTAGCTCCTTTCCAACACAGATCCCAGCCTGGTGGGCAAACTAGGTTTTAGCCTTGCCGAAGAGTCACTGTGACCCAGTGATAACTTAAGAATTTATTGACACCGTCGTCCTATCATATTTATTTTGTATGGTTTTTAGTTTATTTTGTAGCCAGCTATCTAATCCCTTTTTAATTTTTTTAAAGATTTTATTTATTTGACAGATCACAAGTAGGCAGAGAGGCAGGCAGAGAGAGAAAGAGGAGGAAGCAGGCTCCTCGCTGAGCAGAGAGCCTGATGCAGGGCTCCATCCCAGGACCCTGGGATCATGACCTGAGCCGAAGGCAGAGGCTTAACTCACTAAACCACCCAGGTGCCCCTATCTAATCCCTTTTTTAAACAGAGATATTGTTTTATTTTATTCCACTAAAAAAATGTTTTGCAGCCTTTAAGATACCCAGAGTCCTCAAGGGACACCGGATGGCAACCATGTTGTTTGGGAATCTGCAAACCCTCTGGGGGGGCTGAGAACAGGTGCTAGAAAATCTTCAGTGAAACCTATTTTCTCTTCCCTGCTCCCTGCCCACCCCCCTCTCACTGCCATGGAAACTCCCAGTATCACAATAGCAGTGATTTTCCCTTTGGCTGTTGGAATTAAAATTGAGACACCAGGGCCTTCCTGTAGGAAAGGGGTGGGTTGTGGACCAAGTGAAATTCCTACCTATGTCCATATGCAGGGAATATTCAGCTGTACGAGGAGGAAATTTCCTCCACCCCCACCTAATTTTTACCCATCTCAGATATTTTCCTTCCTGTTTCCCCTCCTGCCCCACTCCCACTCCACCCCGCATCGATTGGTATCTGTCAGGCTGGCTGGGCTTCTCTGCTGTCTAACTTCAAAAGGTCACAACACCCGACACCTCATTTGTCAGCAACAATGACTTGAATGCTATTCCTTTGGCATCATAGTCTAGCGAGGGAGGGAGTATATTTCCTCATAGCGGGGAGGAGAGAAGCAGGCAGACACCTCATCTCCCAGCTGTGTCTCTTCTAGCTGGTCAGCATCAGGGCTGGATCTGAAATGGGAGCGGAAAACACAGACCCATTACAGTCCACACCACCTCTCTCAGAACCAGTGCCAACATTTTGGCAACATGCCACACAGAAGCTTGCCTTCTCCCAGCACCTTCCTTACACACCAGACAAAGCCATGGGCCACAACTGTGACAGCTGGAAGAAGTGCATCCCCACTCCACACAACATACCTGTCATTTCCACCGGCCACAAAGGAAGGGTATTCTGGGTCACTAACAAAAGCAGCATTCTCTGAAGGATAGATGGTGTAGTACTGAGGAGGGCTTGGCATGGCGGTCACCACCCCTCCAGGTGGTATGAGACCACAGGGGTTCACCACTGGCTGCAGGTAGGTGGTGTTCATCCCCAGGCGTTCTTGAGAACCATAAGGAGGAGGGATATACTGCACCACAGTGGCCCCATGGAAGGTGATGGGTTGGTTGATACCAGTGAAAACAAATGATTGTCCTCCTGCCGTCTGCTCCGATTCCAGGACCCTTTCCTCACTTTCCTTGCACGCCTGGCAGGAGAGCATTTTGAACTTGCACACGGCAATCAGGATGAATGTCACCCCGACTGACAACAGGATAGGTCCAAGGAGCTGGGTCCATTCAAAGTGGGAGACACCTTGGTATTTGATCCAGCCCATGATGGTAAACGTGATCCCCACCAGTCCCAAGAAGATGCCTGAGAAGAGCAAGGTGGCCCCCGCCTTGTCGTCATCGGACACCTGGATGTCAGCGGTGCTGGGTGTGTAGGGAGTGACGGAAAACACGTTGAGAGGGGAGTCCTCCAAGCGGCTGCTGCCTTGCTCCATCGTCTGCCTGTGATCACCCCGCTTCCTGGAGGGGAAAGGGAGTGTGAGGGCACCTAAGAGCTGAGAAGAGCAATCCCAGGCTCCGATCAGTTATGGAAAAACTTTGGGCCTCTGTGGTTAACAGAGTATAACACGCAGAAGCCTGAACTTTGTTTCAAAGAGTAAAGGTCTGAGAAATGAAGCTTGAAGTTTTCTCATACACTATCAACAATTGGAGGTTACTGTTTTACGATTCAGTGACAAGCTCCCTCTCATTGACATTCATTCACTCATTCAAAAACTACTTGAGCCTGTCCTCATATGCTGGGAGGTGCTTTCCTAGATGCTAAAAGCACTCTTCCAAGGCCTTTACCAAAACCAGGACTATAGAGATGGCCGAACTACCTCCGGGGCCTCTGGTGGGACTGGGGCTCTTGATGTACCCATTACATGCTCAGACATCTCATCCACTTTTCCTGCTGAGTCAGCTCATGGAAGTAAACAGACATGCATTTCATGACTCTGTGTGTGTCCTTCCCACATCAGGATCTTGAGCTGGGATGACGCTTAACCTCCCACGCCTCTCACTGAGCTCTGAGGCACAGCTGTCTTCTGACCAGTCTGTGTGCCTTTTGCTTTCAGATGTGGGGAATAGCTCCAGCTGTGGGTGAGGAAGGACACCCTAGGAAACTAACCACATCACTGGCAAAGGTCAAATAAGCATCAGGTATGAGCTGGCGTCTAGGGGACACTTGCTTCACACCCTCCCTCTATGGTGGCAGCACAGCCCTCGGTCTCCAAGGTGAAGTCAGCAGCTACGTTTTCAAGGCTGATGTGTTTTTGCAACCAAACCCAAGCTAATCGAGGGAAGAAAGCTTCGCCTTCAATGACATTATCTGGCATTCATAACTACAGAATTGCAAAGCAGCCCCATGCGTTTCTTCTTCTGCAGAATAGTAACTGTAGCCCTTTTTTCCTTTCCTGCACAGGTCTTAACCAAACAGATGTCTTTCTTCGGTGGTTAAATATTATATTATCTTTCTTTGCCAATGTTGAGCAGAAGGTCCAGTAAAACAGTTGCCCTCTTGCCCTAGGCAGGGCTTCCCAAACTTTCCCGATGATAAAAATCACCAGGGCTACTTGTTTAAAAGGCAAAATCTGAGTTCCTTACTCAGACCAGCAGAACCAAAATTTCCAAGGACATCTAAGAGCCCCAAGTGGCTTTTCTCATCAGAATCTTTGTAAACCTTACTGCAAGTGCTCTAGACCTTGTTGGGGGAGACTTTTGGTGGGGACTTTGTTCCCCACCAAAAATGCCTCCCCCCTGCTATAAGATAAGGCCTGTAGTCTCTAACTTCATTTCAAGATGAGAAAGCAAGCAGGTGACCCTCTTGGGTATCTTCCCAAGTGTGTCCCTGAGCAGCCAGTGTGGAGTGGTGCTGTAGTAGGAGTGGTCTGCCCTTTTCCCCACTGAGCTGGACCAAAGATCTAGGGAAGCCAGCTTTTCTCTTTAATCATTAAAATTTTGCTCAGGTAGACAAACCATAAATGACTCTTAATCTCACAAAACAAACTGAGGGTTGCTGAGGGGAGGGGGGTTGGGATAGGGGGGTGGGGTTATGGACATTGGGGAGGGTATGTGCTATGGTGAGTGCTGTGAAGTGTGTAAACCTGGCGATTCACAGACCTGTACCCCTGGGGATAAAAATACATTATATGTTTATAAAAAAATAAAAAATAAAATAAAGATGAAAAAAAAAAAGAATAACACACACACACACACGCACACACACACAATTTTGCTCAGCTAGCCTGACATTCTTTTCATGCTCTTAATCCCTGAGCTAACCGCTGAAATAGACCCTGGAATTTAGAAAAAGCTAGGCTCTCAAAATTCTTCTAAATCCACTCAGTTTATGTTTCTCATATGTCTTTAGCTACATCCTCTTGCAGTTGAGAGAATGACTGGGAACACTCAGAGAGCTGAGCTGAGAGATCACATTTATGAAAATACCCCAGAAAAGCAAAACTGAAATGACTTTCAGAGCAGACAGTTCAGGAAATTCTCTAGTAAATTTTCAAGGTCACCTTGATTTAGCCTCTCATTCCAAAATTTCAAACTCTGTATGTATGATAAATAGCAATTTAAAAAAGCCTAACAAATCAAATTCAATAACATATTAAAAGAATTATATGCTATGACAAACTGGGATTTATTCTTGGAATGCAAGGATGGTTCAACATTCAAAAATTAATACATCACATCATCAGAATGAAGGAGGGGGAAAAACTCTATGTATTTATCTCAATTGATATAAAAAAGTGTTAGGGATTTTTTTTTCAGAATTATTTATTTGAGAGAGAGAGAAAAAAAGAGAGTGCACATGAGTGGGGTGAGGTGCAGAAGGAGAAAGTCCCAGGCCGACTCCCCGCTGAGCATGGAGCCTGACTTGAGGCTCGATCCCAGGACTCATGAGATCTCCACCTGAGCTGAAATCACAAGTCAGAACCTCAACCAACTAAGTTACCCAAATCCCCCAAAAGTGTTAAGGATTATTGAACACTTATGATGGACCAGGTGTGATTCTAGGTATTCAGTATACATGGCATCATTTCATCCTTTCAACAACCAGGTTATAGTCAATCACAAAAACTATGTTGAGCTCCAAGGCCTGGGGTCATGTTCAGGTTTGACCATGGCAACCTCACAGCCGCTGGGCCCTGGACACCCACAAGCACAAAAGAACATCTGACTCTGCTTTTCCTTCTAAAGTCATTTTGATTTCTCTCTTTTTTGTTTAGATCTTATTTAACTAATGATGTGTTTAATAAAATCCTTATACATACATCATTTCCACACATAGATAACTTCTAGAATTATGTAGTATAAGTATTACATTTCAAATTTAGTAGATTGCATATTATTTCAACCATTAATGTATGTCAGCATGGAGAGAAATTTTTAAAACAAAATTATTTTAGTATGAAAAACAAAAAGAAAACGATGCTGATAATTAAGCTGCAAACCATCCTTAGATATTCTGCTTTCACTAAGACTCTACTACGTACATTTTTCCTTTGCCAGGTGTCTCGATGTTCGGCTCTGGTACCAGTGGCACTGGAGAGAGATTGCAAGGTATGAGCAAGGAGAAATGAATTACTATGTCCTATCTTGCTTGTTCTTACTGTCATTGTCACTCCAGGAGAATTCATCATCTTGGCAGTAACAGTTCCAATTTCCAGGGGATTCCCCCCCAACACACCCAGACCAGCCTCACTGGCCCCTTCAGAAATACCAGAAATATCATATTGTATATTTGAAAGTTGTCAAAAGAGTAAATCTTAAAAGTTCTCATCACAAGAAAAAAAGAAAAATCCTGTAACTATGTATGGTGATGGATGGTAAGTAGAATTATTGTGATTATTTCATAATAGCTATAAATATTAGATCATTATGTTGTTCACATGAAACTAATATCATATATGTTAATTTTTAAAAAATGACCAGGACCAGCCAGACAGTGCTTCCTCCCTGGAGGTTTTTGGGTTTTGTCTACGAGATCACCAATTTATTAGAAAAGGATGTAACTCAGGCGGGGAGATGGAGTTTCCATGCTCTCTCAAACCACACCACTCTCACCAGCACTTCATGAGCTCACAACCCTGGATGTCCTCCGAATCCATCCTTTTGGGTCTTATGGAGTCTTCCCAGAGTTTCTTGGCCCAAGAGCCTCTAATGTCAGCAATCACCAAGTGGCATTTTCTAATCAGAAAGCTGGGCCCCACTTTAATGGAAATATACTTACCAGATATTTTGGATTTAACGTGTTAATTTGTACAACTGAAAGTAGCTTTAAAGGTATACATGATGGGTTGACTGAAACTTGGACTCTCTAGTGGTCTATATTCAATGAGACTGAGATACCAGAGTTTCTGTGGTAAAACAGAGAAACTCAAAGACATCAAGAGATAGAGGTGTTGGAGTGAATTTTTCATGACTGATTGGCCCACCTATTTCCTACCTCTTGATTCCTTCACTAAGGCATTGACAAATACCCCAGTGTGGAGAACACTACCTTGAAAAGCTTTCTGATGGCTATCTTCTATAGGCCAGGTATGAGGTCAAGAGATTTTACCAGTGAGGTAGCCTCCTTGATTTTAATGGGGATGATGTGCAAATTTCAGACTAGTGGAGGCCAAGTTGAAAGCACTTAATAAGCAGAGACAAGATGTATGCATTTATTGTAATGGGCAATAGGAATAAAGGATTACCAGAATATTTTGACCCGCAAGAATCTGTGGTTATGGCAAATAACCACAATTCCTAGTGTCTCTAGGAATGAAATGTATGAGCATCCTACAAAAATGTTACTAGATTTGTAGAACAGGAAAAAATCCAGATCTGGAGTCCAAAATCCTGACTTGTGTTATCACGGAGAGTCAAGGCTTCTTAGCAAGTTTTCATACTTAAGCTGCTCAGAGACCTGGAGCTCCGTAACAGAAGAGGAAACTAGGTTCCCTCCCCCTGAAAAAGAACTCTGCAATACTGCCTCAAGGATATTCTTTTTTTTTATGATTTTATTTATTTATTTGACAGAGATCACAAGTAGGCAGAGAGGCAGGCAGAGAGAGAGGGGGAAGCAGGCTCCCTGCCAAGCAGAGAGCCCAATGCGGGGCTCGATCTCCCTGCCAAGCAGAGAGCCCGATGCGGGGCTCGATCCCAGGACCCTGAGATCATGACCCGAGCCAAAGGCAGAGGCTTAACCCACTGAGCCACCCAGGCACCCTGCTTAGTTTATTCTTGATCAGAAATGCTTCAGTCCAAAAGCAAATGTTGTACTGGTGACTGCTCTATAAATTATTATTATTTTTATTCATTGAAGAAATATCCTACAGTAGAAAGGGCCAAATTTTATATAAAATGAATGAGTCAGTTACTCACCGTAAAGATAAAGCGTTCACAAAGTTGACTTTGTCAACAAATACTTTCTGAGTTTCAATGCTAAATATTCTTGAACAACAACTGCAAGGGGAAATGATGTTTTTCTTGTACATGATGTCACTGTAACAAAATTAAATTTAAAAATTGAAAGAGGAGACTTACCTGATCACAGAGACTATAAGCCATTCGAGACAGTTCATTCACACTGAAAAAAATTTTGCAGAGAGCAGAGAAAGAATTGGTTCTTACAAATTGATGTAGAAAAAAAACATCATCTGCCAGAATGATCACTGCATACCACGTGTCGGGGGCTACAATGATTTGCTCCGGCTAAGATCTCCACCTGGAACACCTGGAATACCAATTGAGTCACCACTGGATTAAATTTATACACAGTCATTCTTCAAGATTCATCTGCCTTCTTTACAGGCCAAATAGATGAGTTCAACAGGGATGTGAGAGGTATCATCACCCCTGCTCCTGCACCTTTGTCTTCGATGGTGACATTCATTTCTGCCATTCCCCCAAGAAAGTGGCATTACTTTTGTATTTCTTTCATAATAAGGAAGAACTTCTACTTGGCACTTCCTCACTCCATAGGTTAGAGAGCCAATTGGGGGTTTGCCAGTTGCCACATATTTTACGTTCAAGAACTAGCGAAATAAACGTGGATTAGACTCATGTAGACTCATAGACCCTATTGGCACCTTTGTCATTTAAACAAGACAAAACTCCATGTATCACCTGACCATCAAAAGCGCCCCCCACCACCACTTTGACTTTTGGACCACAGTGGCATTTTGGGTCCCTATAAATGAGTGTCTGTTCAGAGTCAAGGTATATCAATTACCAAGAAGTAAGGGCAAATGGCTGTAGGTCCTTGAGGGGGTGGTTGGAGGACAACTTAAAGGATATCCTTGATGGGGCGCCTGGGTGGCTCAGTAGGTTAAGCCCCTGTCTTCCACTCAGGTCATGATCTCAGGGTCCTGGGATCGAGCCCCACATCGGGCTCTCTGCTCAGCGGGGAGCCTGCTTCTCCCTCTCTCTCAGCCTACTGCTCTCCCTGCTTGTGCGTGCTCTCTCAACGACTTACGTTTAAGAAAATGCAGAGGCAATTTATTTGGGGGTGGTGTTCTCAATGAAGGCAATGGCTGCTGGAGTCACTTCAGGACCCCCATCCTATTGCAAATTTCTGTGTCCATTGTTATGTGACCACCTGGGCACGTCCTCACAGACAACATTATAAACCGAAGCTGTCCCCTCTGGACTCCATGTGCTCTGCCCCTCCCTCTGTCTCCACTTGCAGCAGACATGGGACTAAATGAATCAGAGACAAAATGACTTTCTTTAAGATACAGTTCCAATGACAAATGAAAACTAGTCAACTAAAACTAAATGCTTTGAATAAACAACAAGGTTGCTGAACAGGTCATTTAGCAGATTTGTTATTTGAGAAATTAACCCAGATTCACGACCCTGTTATGTATCTTTTGATAAGAGCACTCTCTTTTCCGTGAGGCTGACTCTTTCAACCTAAACTTTTCCCAGCCACATTTAGGGAACAGAGCCACCTCCTTCCAAAGCAGTCTTGACACTGACCTTGTAGGAAATTCCAGGCAATGTTTTATTTGCTGGTTTGATTGAGGTTTCTAATTACAGTGGACTTTGCTTCTTAACACTTTGTATAGATACTTTCAGAGTTTTTCCCCCCCCTTACAACAAGCTTACACATTTTATGGATCTGAAATCACATTAATCTTTATTAGTCTTTAACTCTCTTTTTGCCTAGCGGTTCATGTCATCCTTCCCAAATCCATATAGTTTATTTTTAATATTCTCGCAAAAATGACTCTTGGGGGAAATTACAGCTGGGAATTTCCGAAACATGATATTTCAAGATAGCAAACAGAGATCAAGGATTAGGCTCATTTTTTGCCACAATAATAATATCCATAATCTGAATAAGAATCCAGGGAAAACGATTTTTTAAATTTGGTAATGCACTGTTGTGGCAAGAGTGTCAGAAAAGAGACCTCTTTAAATTGACTGATGAGGTGTGCCTGGGTGGCTCAGTAGGTTAAGCGTTCAACTCTTAATTTCAAATCAGGTCATGATCTGAGGGTCATGAGATTGAGCCCTGAGCCAGGCTCCCCACTGGTGGAGTCTTCTTGAGACTCTCTCTCTGCCTCTTCCTCTGCCCCTCCCCCTGCTTGTGCTCTTTCTCTCTCAAACAAATAAATAAATGAAATCTTTAAATTGACTAGTGAGAACATGACTTGGTACAACTTTCTGAGGGGGGAGGAGAGCAATTTGGTAATATCTATTAAAATTTAAAATCCACATACGATTGAAGAAGATGCAAGTATTTTCTTCTCGGAATGTAACCTACATATATACATTACACAAAAGAGTGTCTTCACAGACACTCTTTCTGTGTGATTTCTCCCAGCTTGCTGCCTGGCTTTCAAGAGGGAGTGTTCTAAGAGTGAGCATTCCATGTGTCTCAGGTGGAAGGTGCAAAGATCCTATGACCTAACTTTGGAAGCCCCGGAATATCATTCCTATTTCATTCCATTGCTCAAGCAGGCTACTAAGCCAACACAGACACAAAACAAATCGAATTAGGTTCTTCTCTATGGGAAGAGGGTCGAGGTCACAGTGCAGAAGAGCCTATGGGATGGGAAATAATATTGCCATCCTCTGGAAATACAATCTGCCACAGAGAGATACTGACTTTTTCACTGTCTACTCTGTGATCCTCTTTGAACTTTTGTCCACGTGGACGTCCAAGTGTGTTTCAAGATTTTAGACCAACTGCATTTGGATACTCATTCAGTTATGTTTGGTTAGTAACCTCATCCTTCTTTACAGGCAAGTTCTCCAGGGTACTCACAGGGGCAATGCTGTCACAGTCGTCAGTGATATCAAGTTCTAAATTTTCCTGGACTTCCTTGCACATTTTCACGGTTTGTCAGACTTACCCATCATACTTCCTGTTTTTAACCACCAACCCACATTCTCAGTTAAAAATTATAATTTTGAAATGATTATAGTTTGAAGAAATCAATGAAAAGTGATGCTAAAACCACAAAAACAGCTCTCAGAGGTTATCAGAGAACTCTTGTGGGAAGTGAAACTAAGCATGGTCATGCATTTGTTAACAGAACATCTGATTGAACACATTGTGGGTGGGAAGGAAACTGCTTTGTGGGAGCCCGTGTGTGTGTGTGTGTGTGTGTGAGAGAGAGAGAGAGAGAGAGAGAGAGAGACAGAGAGATATCCAATGCCTGGAAC
The DNA here is from genome assembly GCF_902655055.1 of Lutra lutra. Lineage (NCBI taxonomy): Eukaryota > Metazoa > Chordata > Mammalia > Carnivora > Mustelidae > Lutra > Lutra lutra. Next base: position 100,795,413 of record NC_062282.1, on the reverse strand, counting down.
CTCACCCTTGAGAGATGAACCTGCACTTAAATGTCAGGTGTCTACAAATCAGTGGGAGGTGAGTATTTGGGAGGAATCTCAGTATGAAGAATTCTCTACTGCTGACCTGTTTTATTTACTTGAATTATAGCTGGGACAGCAGGTAGTTCTATTCCTCTTTTACAATAAAAAGACACAGTGGTTGAATCATAGCTGTATGGTGGCCCTGCAGAAAACAAAAACCATCCCCATGTATTTTACTTTGTTACAAGAATAATAAGAATATTTGGAGGGTAGGACAGTTGCCCTGTGGATTCTGTGCATTTATCCCATCCTGCTGCGGGTGCTTCCTAATACCCACGTGAGCAACAGCACCTCGGTTTTACGGATGATTAATCCCAGCAACAGGCAAGTATGTTATTTGACAGACCAGCAGTGTGGGAAGACGATCTGCTTTCCTCAACTGTTTTTAAACTGCTCTTCCGTGAAGGGCGTGCACCTGCTGACGAGGGATCGCTCTGTGTTCCTCAGCCAGGAACACAGTCGCTGGGGCAGACCGTTCCTAGGATGGTTTCTCAGACAACTTTCACACTGCTTTTTCTGACCGAACTGAATGCTACCTTGGTGGGGCTGGAGTGTAGATGGCAGCAACCGACTTTTTCAGCAGGCAGGAAGGTGGGGCCCCCAAGGGCCCAGCTGCTGGCCTGAGGATCTGCTGAATGGGGGAGGCCTGCCTCCTGCCTGCTGTAGCTCCTTTCTAAATTCAGGAATTTATGGACTTGTGTATACCACCAGAGGAAGTTGTGGGGCTGTAAGGACCCATGTGATTCAATTACACTCACCTTTTTTTAGGTCACCTGTGCCATAACACAACACAAACACGGGAATGATACCGCATTCCCAGGTTCAGGTTCATAAAGGAGTATGACATTCATGGGTGGGTGGGGTGGGGTGGGGGAGGGTGAGAGAGGGGAGGGCGCTTTTAAAAAATCCTGACTATTTCTGGTTCTGCTGCTGGGAGTCAGAGAGAGGTATTTAAGAACAAGTGACTGAAATAAGAATGATACGGCAGGGGATGTATGGCTTCATTAGCACTGCTAAGTATGTTTAAGTAACAATTGCAGTGGGTCTTATGGTCCCCTAGGTGTCCAAACTGTCCAATGCAGTGGTTCTCACAGTGTGGGCACAGGACCATCGGCATCGGCATCATCTGGGACCTTGTCAGGAATGCATATTGGAGGTCCCACCCCAGGCCTACTTAAGAAGGCACTCAGGGATTGTGGTTCCCTAGATCTGTGTTTTAAACCAGGTGATTCTGATACTACTCAATTGAGAACTGTTTCTCTAAAACAAGTTCCCAGATTGTTTCTTTATTTCTCTCTCTCTCCCCTTCCTTCCTTCCTTTCTCCCTTCCTTCCTTCCTTTCCATTTTGTGTGTATGTGTGTGTGTGTAAATCAGGCCATCCCTAAGTAGACTTCCACGTCCAACAGTCTGTGATTCTGTGACTATCACTAAAATGATTCCAGTGTATACACCAAAGGCACATGTACACATCATCGTGTGTGTGTGTGTGTGTGTGGACGCCCACACATGGGCGGTGGTTGAGAGCACGGGCTCTGTAGGTTTCTCTGTAACCAGATCCTGGCTCCACTAATCACTGGTGTGTCGCTGGGCAAGCTGCATAGATTCTCTGAAGCTCAGTTTGCTCATTTATATAAGAAGCAAACAGCAGTACCTCCTTCAGAAGGGTACGAGGACCCAGTGAGATCATAGCCTAGTAGGCTGCGTGGCTGTCGGGTGTGTGATTCTTCGATCTTGCTGCATTTCTTTGAGCTTTCCCCTTGGGTACTTGAGGAACTGGGTCCCTAGCAGGGCTGAAGCCCCCAGACTCTCCATATCCAGAAACCCCAAATCCATGGCCTGAGTATGCAGGGTTAGCTGCTACTAGGCCTGAAGGTGGACCCTCTCAGATTCCTAGGGTCAGTTTAAGCCTTACCCCGGCAGAGGGAGGCACGTAGGTAGAGTGCATACGTAATTCCATAACTGCATTGATCTGCTTCTTTGGGCAGCTTAAAAAACACCAAGAGAAAATGACATACCGACGTCAGATCGGCTGAGAAGGGGAGAAAGAGGCTGGAGACAGCGGGCGTTGGTGATCTCTGAATGTCTGTTTTATGTTTGTTCGTTTTTGTTTTTTAATGCTCTTGTGGCTTGTTCTGCCCCCCCAAGGAGCAGAAGGATTTAAGGTCTGGGTTAGAGGCAAGATGCGTCTGTCTGTAAAGTTTAGGGGAGCGAGTGTATCACCTGGAGGGACACGAAACACCCCTGCACACCTTGTCGCCCCCTGACTTCACAGACCCCAGCAGCCGAGCTGCGAGGGGTCTTGCCAGAGCTTCCTAAGAAGCCTGAATGGAGACAAAGCCCTTGTTGAGCCAGAAACAGGGAGAGAGGGGTGGCCAGACAGCCAGGTCTGCTTCCTCTGAGGGGGAGCTGCGTGCTGCTCAGCCTTCTGGATCGTCCTCAGCGCACTGATGTGGGAGGGAAGGCAGAGGCCACCCAGTGTGAATTGCTGCTGCCTGAAATGGAGTCCGTTCTCCCACGCAGAGGCAGGCAGTGACATGAGAGGCTGCTCCCCGCAGCTGATCCCCACCCGCAGCCTGTTCCCAGGCACCACATGGCTCCTTTGGCCTCAATGCCACCAAGAGAGTGGCTTAGCCTGGGAGACACCGCTCTGCTCAAAGCCACCAAGAACCGCAGGAGCACTCAGGACGGGTTGCTGGCTGGGGGCCTGTGCAACCCTGGGAAGACGAGTCCGAGCTTGCAGTTATGAGCTCTCTTAGAGGCTGATCTCCGGCTGAGGTTCTAAGCAGCTGCCATATGTCCACCAGCTTTCTGCGGGAGACGAGCCTCCTCCCCTCACACCCCGCCCTGTGAGAGCTCCTGGGGCTGCAGATCTGCAAGGTTACTGGGAAGCCTCACCATTCAGAGTGAGAGGCCCAAAGGCGTGCTCATAACTGCTTCAGCCGTCCCATACTTCATGTATTCCCCAGGAATGTGCTCTATGAATTAATTCATGTGGTCCCCTTCATGCAAGCCAAGGTTGAACAATTTGGGGGGCAACTAAATATACTTTATTCTCCCCTCTGTTGCTCTAGAGAGCCCATCAATAATTTGATTCCAGTTAGCTGGAGTGCCAGAAAACAGAACATTCTGCAATACGAAACAATGTTCATAAAATGTCATGGTGGAAGGACCCTTGGAGACCAATATCCAACATCCTGAAGATATTTCTTAAATGGTGCTGAGTAAAGTGCTAGGAGTAAAATGAAGTCTATAGCACAATGTAACGTATGAAAATTAAAAATCCATACACAAGGGCCCCCTGGGTGGCTCAGTCGGTTAAGCATCTGCCTTTGGGTCGGGTCATGATCCCGGGGTCCTGGGATCGAGCCCCAGGTTGGCCTGCTTCTCCCTCTCCCTTGGCCCCTCTTCCCTGCTTGTGCTCTATCTCAAATAAATAAAATCTTTTTTAAACACCCATATACAGAGCAAAACTCACAAAACTACACCCTATTGAATGAAAAATATTTTTTACATTGATATGGTCGCCTCTTGGGAGAAAAAAGATTAGTGCTGGGAATGGAGAAAGCAGGGAAAGGGGAATTAGGAGTGGAGGGAATAGGGAGGGGAAGGGAAGAGGGAGAGGGAACAGAGAGCTGAGGGGAAAAACTTGTAATCATGATGACAGCAAACCATGTCTCAAGGAATAGGAGTCACTCTACCCTTTAGGACAAAGTTCAAACACAAAAGGTAAAAGAGGAAGCAAGCTGTGGTGTAGTTCCTTCACTTTACACCTTGAGAAACCAAGATTAGAAAGATTAATTCTTTGGCTCTGAGGTTTCATTGCCATCAGCGGTAGAAGCCAGGTATTTTGACTACAACTTCACCGCTCTTTCTACTACGTCAAACTGCCACACATGTATTTATAATATGTTGATCCCTACCCTTTTAATGAGTAATTAATTGAGTTATAGTTTTAACTAGAGAGGTTGATCATTGCTGGTCTAACTCATAGGTTCTCCTCAGAGAAGCTACCCCATGCTCCTGAAAGACAGTAGCCTTGCTGGACACCAGCTGACCCAGCCCTCCTCCTCCTGCGGTGGGCATCTGCTCTAAGGGCAGCCTCTCCCAGACACGGGGAAGGGTGCCCAACCATGCTGGTTTGCTCCGGACCGAGGGGATTCCCAGGAGGCAAGACTTTCAGTGCGCACACAGGAAAAGTCCTGAGCCAACTGGGGCAAGTTGTTCATCTCTTCCGGAAGGGACTTAGGACCTGTGTGCTCAGGTTCAAAACCACAGAGGAGGCAATCAGGTTCTCAGAAACTGGGAGATGGAGGCCGTTGCCTGAAATAGAAGCGCCATGGTCTAGAAAGATGGCAAGGAGAGTTGAAGAGCTGCTGTATTGATCACATGTAAGCAAAATTTACAAGTAGAAACTACGAGTAAGTAGAGGACATTGATTATATTTTAGGAAAGCTGACTTTCAGTAGCTTCTTCCTTAAAAACCACCGTGGCTAATTGCAGATCCTTGTGGAGACTTTTCCCAGATGCTTCTGTTTGCTGTCGCTGCTGCTTATGGTTTCGTTGCCAAGGAAAGGGCCACAGCAGAGTCTTCTCTTCTGTATTAAAGCTTGTTCTCTCCAAATCATGCTGCTTATCTTCCAAATTAAAAAGAATGAGTAATATCCAGCGCACTCAGAAATCTCCAAGTTGGGAAATCCCAGAGCGACTCTTAATGGACTCCCACCTCTCCTCTTGGAGCTCATGAAGCTCTTAATCGGCCAAAGCTGAGGTGGCAGATTGTTTTTCCCAAAGGGAGCTATGACAACATGTCCCATTTCTCACCCTCTTTTGACATTTTACTTTGGCACCCTGGAGCTACTGTGAATGTCGCTGCTAATGGCTCACAGCTGATCCCAGTCCAGAGACTTGCCCTTAGCCAGGGGGAGCCTTCTCTCCCAGAGGATTACGCCCAACACCAAGAGAACCCCCAGCCAACCCCCAAAAGCTAAGCTGACATAAGGCCAGTCAGGCTGACGCTGGTCTCCAGCTGAGGACACATCCTTGCTTAGCATTCCCACAACCTTGCCCTCCTCTCTCCTTTTCTCCTGAAAGTACTTCCCTCACGTATTGCATGGATAAGTATCTCCCATTCCAGGCAGTATCTGGGGGTCCCAACCAGGGACAGACTTCTCCTGGGGAAAGGAACATTTGTGCATGATTGATTGAAATCTATGTGTCATTTGTGTGATTGTGATTTTTTTGTGCTAGAAAGAGTGCCTTCTTTTTAGTAATGTGCTATACTGGTATTGACTTCCAGACTTCTCAATGCATAAGCATTCATTCATTCACTGAGACTTTCATTTAATAGCATTTATTGGCAACCCATGATATGCATAGAGTATGGAATAAGACCTGTTTTTTTTTTTTAAAGATTTTATTTTTTAATTCATTCGAGAGAAAGAGCATGTGAGCAAAGGAAGGGGCAGAAGGGGAAGGAGAGGGAGAGAGAGAGAATCTCAAGCAGACTCCCATACTGTGTGCAGAGCCCCACTCCAGGCTTGATCACAGGACCCTGAGATCACGACCTGAGCCAAAACCAAGAGTTTAATGCTTAACCCACTGAGCCAGCCAATAGCCAATAACCTGGTTTTTACCTGGTGAAGGAATGTATATTGTAGTAGGGAGGACTTACGTGTCACCACAAACTCTCAGATAGAATAAAATATAAACTACAACAAAGTAGTGGTCTACATCTAGAATGTAGAGAAAGGAGTGATTGATTTTGACTTAGAAAATAAGGGAAGAAAGACACATGAGGAGGGAGCATTTCAACAGAGCCTCCGAAGGGGGTAGCATTTTGGTAGCTAGAGGGTGCAAGGGAGGACATTCCAAAAACGGGACCACCATGTAAAAGGCACCCATTCCTGGGGAGACATGCTGTGTTTTCTGATGTTCCCGAGAAGCAGTCTGTCTCCCATTGTAAATGTGCTTATCTCTATTCTGTCCAATATGTGTTGAATGGATTTTTTGATAGGTGCCTTAGAGAGCAATATTATTTCTCTTATTTGTTTATTTCTGGAAGGAAGTCCTATGACAGCCCCAAGTACTGAGAGCAAAATCACTAGGTATTACTTACGGCAGCCACCACAGGGATTTCCTAACCTTACGTGGTGACAGGACCCACAAGAGCCCTTGGCTGGCCATTTTAGCCTTAAGTCAGCACCATCTTCGGACAGGAGAAGCCCAGTCCGATGCCTCCTCTGAAGCACCTCCCTCCAGGTCATCACCACCTCTGAGCTTCCAAACCAAATCTCCGTAGCTGGGTCATCTGCCTTTGACCCTGTCAGCTGCACCCCCAGAGAGCTGGCTCGCCACCACAGCGCACTCACAGCCTCCCTCCAGAACCATTTGCCCCAGGGATAGAGCCTCTTTTATTCAGATTTACATAAGTATGGGTACTGTGATAGTGCTGCACAAAGGAGGTCAATTAATGTTTATAAAATAAAATTTGATCTACCTGCTAGACCAGTCTCTTCCCAATGAGAAGGGATCACAATCAAGATAGAAGTATTGTTAAAGCAGGTGAACAGGACCAAAGGACACGTGTTAGCTCTAACGACTACAAGCCCTGTGACTTTTCCCTAGCCATGCAAGGAAGCAACAGCAAGAAACTGAAAAGACCCTAAAGGAGGTTATTATCCTATGAAAGTCAGCAATTCACCCAGAGGAACACTCCCAGTCTGCTTTGCCACAGAGGGGTTTGCATGCGTGGGTGACCTAACTATCCATCTCTCTGGTGAGTTTTCACAGGATCTTCCTTTGTATCTTTCTCTATTTTGCTACTTTCTATGTCTTTCGATCACTTTGAGGCTTGATTTTATTCATCATCTTAGATTCCCCATGTCTCTCTTTATTCTCGCCTCTTCCTTCTGACTTTCTTCCTGAATTAACTGGGATTAGAAGTACGCCAGGATCTATATCCACACATAATATGAGGTTTAGGTTTTCTGTTCTTTTGTTTTTATTGAGGTATAATTGGCGTACAGCATTGTATGAGTTTCAGGCATACAACATAATGATTCAACATTTGCAAAAGGATCGCCACAATAAATGTACTTCATATCCATCACCATACATAGTTACATATTTTTCTTCCCTGATGGGAACTTTCAAGATTTACTCTTAGCAACTTTCAAATAAGCACTACAGTGTAATTAACTGTAGTGGCTCAGTTTTTTTTTTTTAAATATTTTATTTATTTATTTGACAGAGAGAGATCACAAGTAGGCAGAGAGGCAGACAGAGAGAGAGAGAGGAGAAAGCAGGCTCCCTGCCAAGCAGAGAGCCCGATGTGGGACTCGATCCCAGGACCCTGAGATCATGACCTGAGCCGAAGGCAGAGGCTTATTAACTCACTGAGCCACCCAGGCGCCCATGTGGCTCAGTTTTAAAGCCATGCAAGTACCATACATAGTGGGGAAACCAGCTGGGTGTCACTGGTATTCCCCCCACCCCCTTGCTTCCCCTCCGTCTTAGGAAAGTCTCTTCTTGCTAAGCCTCTTTCCACATGGGTTATGATCTTATCCCCTCCCTTAAGTTTCCCGTCTCCCCTGTCCTAGCCTCCCCGCTCCGGTCTGCAGACACTCAAACCCTCTCCTTCCTTCCTTCACAGCCATCACACTATTGCACCGGATTACTTGAAAAATCGTTAACACGCGCCGTGCCTCCATTCCTCACTCCTGTGCAATCCCTAAGCTGTGCCCCCACCATACCCCTCCATCCCTGCCTCCCACCTGAGGAAAATTACTCTGGCCCTGACCCTCAAACCAACAGTGCAGACTGATCCAGTGAACTTCCTACAGAGCGATTAATTTCAGGGAGGGGACCACGCACCTGCGTCCTTCACTCATTGCCCTCACCTGTGAAGGCGCAGACTTCCTCTCTCTTCCCCTGAGACTCTGCTCTCCTCCCCTCACTGGCTCCTCCCCCTATTTGTGAAAGGTCTGCTGCTTTCCTGAGGACGGGCTCCCTGGCTTCAGGATTTCTTACCTTCCCTCCTCATCTCCAGGACCTCCCTTACCAAAGCCCTGGGCAGTGTCTCAGTGTATCAGTGGGCCTGGGGTCTGAAGGGAGGCATTTTCATGCACAAATGTAGCCTTTTGTAAGATGTGTGTAGCCTCCTATAAGGTGCTCCTGTTTTTCACCATTTAGCAAATAGGGCCACCTGGGCCTTGTTGCTTCCTGGGCCTTGGCTCTGAGGCTTTGGGATTGGCCCACAGAACTCAGCTGGGAAGCGCCCTGTGCAGGCTCAGAGAAGGTTCAACGGTGGTGGGGGGCATGGGGGGTAGCTAGTTAACCATTCACCTCCCTCCTACTGGGGGCATTGGCGGGGTGGCCCCAGTCCCAGTGCTCCTGACCCATGTTTGGAGCCTGTCTCTGCACCCACGTGGCCACGGAAGCCAGAAGCCCACAGTGGCACCCCAGACTTCTCAACGCGCCTTGTTGTTGGGATTCTGTTCACAAGCACTTAGAAGAACTCCGAGAAAACCACGTCTTCGTAAGTGTCTTGTTCTAAGAAAAATGTGCAGATTTGAGAGTGAGCCATAACATCTTAACATGAGCTTTTCTTCCCCCAATTATTGTCATCATCAGCATTATTATTATTGTGGAATGTTGGTGGGAAATGTTGAAAAGTCAGGAAAGTTGAAAGTACAGTGAAAAGCTATATATCCTCCATCTTCTTTAACAACTATGAATATCTGCCAGCCTTGTTTCATCTCTCTGTATCTGTGTGCATGTGTTTTTAACAATTCTGTGTATTACTCAGTGATCACCATGGTAAGGATAGTCGCCATCTGTCCCCATACAACCTTACTACAATATTATTGACACTGTTCCCTCTGCTGTACTTTTCATCTCTGTGACTTATTTATTTTATAACCAGAAGTTTGTACCTCTTGATTCCCTTTACCTGTTTCACCCATCCCCCTACCACCTCCCTCCTAGCAACCACCATTTTGCTCTTTGTATTTATTACTCTGTTCCTGTTTTTTTGTTTTTGTTTTATTTGGGGTCCACATATAAGTGAAATCACACGGTATTTGCCTTTTTCTGTCTTACTGCTTTCACTTAGCATGATGCCCTCTAAGTCCATTCACGTTGCAAATGACAAGATTTCATTCTCCTTTATTTTTTTTTTAAGATTTTATTTATTTATTTGACAGACAGAGGTCACAAGTAGGCAGAGAGGCAGGCAGAGAGAGAGGGGGAAGCAGGCTCCCCGCTGAGCAGAGAGCCCGAAGCGGGGCTCAATCCTAGGACCCTGGGATCATGACCTGAGCCGAAGGCAGAGGCTTATCCCACTGAGCACCCAGGCGTCCCTCATTCTCCTTTATTACTGAGTAATATTCCAGTGTATATTTGCTACATCTTTTTTTTTTTTTTAAGATTTTATTTATTTATTTGACAGAGAGAAATCACAAGTAAGCAGAGAGGCAGGCAGAGAGAGAGGAGGAAGCAGGCTCCCTGCCGAGCAGAAAGCCCGATGCGGGGCTCGAACCCAGGACCTGGGATCATGACCTGAGCCGAAGGCAGCGACTTAACCCACTGAGCCACTCAGGCGCCCCTATTTGCTACATCTTTTGTATCCATTCCTCCATTGATGGACACTTGGGTTACATCTATAACTTGGTTATTGTAAATAATGCTGCAATAAACATCGGGGTGTATATATCTTTTCAAATTAATGTTTTCATTTTCTTTGGGCAAATATCCAGTAGGAGAATGCCTAAATCATATGGTAATTCTATTTCTAATTTTTGGCAGAATCTCCATACAGTTTTTCAGAGTGGCTGTGTCAATTTATATTCTCACTATCAGTGCATGAGGGTTCCTTTTTCTTCACATCCTCAACAATGCTTGTTATTTCTTGTCTTTTTGATACTAGCTATTCTGCCTTGTGTGAGGCATGACCTCGTTATGATTTTGATTTGCATTTCCCTCGTGATGAGTGACATTGAGCATCTTTTCCTGCATCTGTTGGCCATCTGCATGTCTTCTTTGGAAAGATGTCTTTTTGGGTCCTCTGCCCATTTTTTAATTGGAATGTTTGGGTTTTTTGGGTTGTATTTTGAGTTGTGTAAGTTCTTTATGTATTTTGGATGTTAATGCCATATCAGATCCATTATTTGCAAATATCTTCTCCCGTTCTGTAGATTGCCTTTTCGTTTTGTTGATGACTTCTTTCACTGTGCAGAAATTTTTTATTTTGGTGTAGTCCTAATAGTTCACTTTTTTCCCCTATTTTTTAAAAGATTTATTTATTTATTTAACAGAGAGAGAGATCACAAGTAGGCAGAGAGGCAGGCAGAGAGAGAGGAGGAAGCAGGCACCTCGCTGAGCAGAGAGCCCGATGCGGAACTCGATCCCAGGACCCTGGGATCATGGCCTGAGCTGAAGCAGATGCTTTAACCCACTGAGCCACCCAGGTGCCCCTAATAGCTCACTTTTGTTTCCCTTGCCTGAGGAGACACGTCCATAAATATGTTGCTTAGGGGGATATCCAAGGGATTATGGCCTGTGTTTCCTTTTAGGGGTTTTATGGTGTCGGGTCTTATATTTGGGTCTTTAATGCATTTAAATTTATTTTTGTGTATGGTGTGAGGAAGTGGTACATATTTTTTTTGAATCATTGGAAAGTCAGTTGTAGACATCATGATATTTGAATCCTAAATACTTAAACACACATCTAAGAATATGGACATGCTTCTCTCTAACCACAAAAGCATTATTACACTTAAGGAGATTAATAATCATTCTACAATATTATCTAAGAGCCATGCTCTATTAAAATTTTTCCAGTCATCCTAAGAAACTTTTATAGCTTTGTTTTCACCAAATCAGGATTCACCTGAGATTCACACGTTACATTTTGTTATTATTTCTTTTGGGTCCATTTATTTTATTTTATTTTAATTTTACATATTTTGTTTATTTATTTGAGAGAGAGAGCAAGAGAGCACAAGCAGGGCAGAGGGAGAAGCAGCCTCCCAGCTGAACAGGGAGCCCAATGCGGTCCCTCGATTAGAGGACTCTGGGATCATACTTTACCAGATGCTTAACTGACTGAGCCACCCAGGTGCTCCTCTTTGGGGTCTATTTAAAAAAATTTTGTTTACTGGGGTGCCTGGGTGGCTCAGTCATTATAAGCAGCTGCCTTCGGCTCAGGTCACAATTCCAGGGTTCTGGGATCACATTGGGCTCCCTGCTTAGTGGGGAGCCTATTTCTCCCTCTGCCTACTCCCCCTACTTGTGCTCTCTCTCTCTCTCTCTCACTGTGAAAAAAATAAAATCTTAAAAAAATGTTGTTTACTCATACAAAATCAACATAATTTTAATGCATCCATTTTAAATATATAGTTTGAGTTTTGAAATATATATACATATATATATATATATATATATGCACCTTTACAGCAATCACTCCAATCAAAATATAGAATATGTTCTCTCATGCCACCTTTCCAACCAATCACCCCTTCACCCCCTGTCCCAGGCAACCACTGATCTGATTTTTATCACTATAGAATAGCTTTACCTGGTGAAGAACTTCAGAAATCTAGTAATATAGCTTGTATTCTTTTCTGTCTGATTTCTTTTGATCAGCATATATTTTTGAGACTCATGTTTATGTACGAGTCACTTGTTCCTTTTTGTTGCAGAGTAATATTCCATGGTGTGAATATACTGGTTTGTTTATCCATTCACCCACTGATGAACATCTGGGTTACATTTAGTTGGAAGCTCTTGTGATTAATGCTGCTATGAACATTCTTGTACAAGTCGTTTTGTGGACACATGTTTTCAGTTCTCTGGGGTAAAACTCTAGAAGTAGAGTTGCTGGATCATACAGTTCATGTATGTTTAACTTTATAAGAAGCTGCCAAACTGTTTCCCAAAGTGTTCATAACATTTCACACTCTTTCCAGGAATGTGCGAGAGCTCTAATTTCTCCACAGCGTCACCAGTGCTTAATATTAAAAAACTTTTTGCTTTTTGCCATTTTACTGGGGATGTAGTGGTATCTCAGTATGGTCTTAATCTGTATGTCCCAGATAACTAGAGAAGTTGTATGTCTTTTCATGGGTTTATTGCACATCTATATAGTATACAGGTGGCCCTTGACAATGTGCGTTGGAATCATGCAGGTTGACCTATATGCAGATTTTTTACAGTACTATAAACGCATTTTCTCTTCCTTATGCTTTCCCTAACATTTTTTATCTAGCTTACCGTATTATAAGAATACTGTACATAATACATATAAGATACAAAATATGTGTGAATTGACTGTTTATGTTATTGGTTAAGGCTTCCAGTCAACAATAAACTATTAGAGTTAAGTTTTGGGGGAGTCAAAAATTATATGCAGATTTTTGACTGCACAGAGGATCAGAGGGTTGGCAGCCCAGCCCCCATGTTGTTTAAAGGTCCACTGTATATTCTTTTTGTCATCTGTCTTTTCAGATGTTTGCCTTTTTAAAAATTGGGTTATTACTTGTTGTTGACTTGCACCTATGAATCTTTTACCAGGTTTATGCATCATAAATAATTTCTTCCAATGCCTTGACTTTTCATTTTCTTAATGGTGTTTTTTGAGGAGAAGTTTTTAATTTTGATAAAACCCAATTTATCAATATTTTCTTTTAAGATTTGTGCTTTTTTAAAAATACATTTTATTTATTTATTTGACAGGCAGAGATCACAGGTAGGCAGAGTGGCAGGCAGAGAGAGAGGGAGAAGCAGGCTCCCCACTGAGCAGATAGCCCAACTCGGGGCTAGATCCCAGGACCCTGGGATCACAACCTGAGCCGAAGGCAGAGGTTGTAACCCACTGAGCCACTCAGGTGCCCCAAGATTGGTGCTTTTTTGTGTTTTGTCTAAAAATCTTTGCCTCCCCAAGTTTAGAAAGGGTTTCTTCTATGTTTTTTCCTAGAAGTGTTGTAGTTTTAGCTTTAACATGTAGACCTATAATCCCTTTAGAGTTCATTTTTCTATAGAGAGTGTGAAACTGTTGTTTAGATTTTTTTTTCAAACATGTAGCCGGTTTTCCTTGCACCATTTGTTGAAAAGACTATTTTCCCCCCACTGGATTACCTTAAAAAATAAATTGACCAGAGATATGTGGGTCTACTTCTGGACTCTATTCTGGTCCATTGTGTATCCTCTGCCGATACCACAATGATTACCAAGATGTTATAGTTGCTCTTGAGATCAGTGTGTAAGTCCTTCAAACTGTTCTTTTCCAAAATTATTTTGAATCTTCGGGTCCTTTACAGTTTCATATAAATTTCATAATAAGCTTCCCAATTTTTATTTTTTAAAATGCCTGTGGAGGTGGTGATTGGGATGGTTTGAATCTACAGATCTGTGGGGAAAACTGACATTTTAAAAATATTGATTCTTTCAATCCATGAACATGGAAAATCTGTCCATTCACTTGAAGCTTATTTAATTTCAACAGTGTTTGGTCATTTTCAGTACCCAGTATGTTTGTGTATACGTGTACACATACATACACATGCACATATATATACACACACATTTATCAGAAACATTAATTTTTTGACCTTGTGAATAATATTTCCTTTCCCAGTTGTTTGTGCTGAAATACAGACATACAATTGATTACTATATATTGACCTTGTGTTCTCCATCTCTACTGGATGTCCCTTTTTGGTTTTAGTAGCTTTTCCATCAAATCCTGAGGATTTTCTATGTTCACAACCACGTTTATTTCTACCTTTCTGATGTGTATACTCTTTTTTTTCCTTGCCTTTTGGCACTGGCTATGACCACTGCAGAATCTGGACTAGAAATGGTGAAAGAAAACTTCCTTCCTTGTCTCTGACCTTAGAAGGGAAATAGTCATTTACCAAAAAGTATGATGTAGAAAAAGAAAAAAAGCATTTTACAAAACTCAAAATCCATTCATGATTAAAGTTCTTGGTAAACTTGGACTAAAAAGTCAATGGGATCTATCCTTGTTGTTTTCTTTGAAGATTGTTAAGTTTTGATTTCACGGGAAGTTAATTTGTATGTGGATTAACCTGATAGTTTGAAAACTTACTTTTAAGCTTTACTGAGGCAGATCTAGAGTAGCTAGTTAGCCCTAATCCTGAAGTGTTACCTACTCCAAGCCCTTGGGATTCAGTAAGGCTTTCCACACTGGTTGATCAAAACTCAAGCATCTCCCATCTCTGCATGAGCTCCAAACAGCTCTTATGTTTAAAGCAACATGGTAGCCTTTCTTTCAAGTTTGTGACATCTCCCCCATACATGTAAAACTTAGTATTTAGCCAAAGGCTCAGAGGGAATCCCATGGCCTGGAACTCTTTCTCTGGTTAATTTCTTCCTCAGAAATATTCTGCTGTGGAAATTCCAGCTGCCCCAACTCGAATCACCTGTCTTGTCAGCTCTGTGAGACCTCTGTATTCTGTTTGGGTTCCCCTGCCTGGGTTGGGAGATGCAGATGCCTCTAGTTGAAGCCTGGGTGACTATAGGCTCACCTTGTTTGTTTCCTTTCTCTCAAAAAGTCCAGCCCTGTGCCGCCAATTTTTTCATGTCTGTAAACAATTATTTAATGTTTTATCCAGGGTTCTAATGGTGTATGGCTGAATAGCTAGCCAGTACCACTTACTCTGTCATTGATGAAGGAGAAGAGTCACCAGTCTCTTAATTAAGAACGGGGGTCAGCAAAGTTTTTCTGAAAGAGCAGGATAGTAAATACTGTAGTTTGCAGGACATACTGTTTCTGTTGCACTCACTCAGCTATGTCATCATAGCACAAAAGCAGCCACCCACGATACGTAAGCTAATAAGCATGACAGCGTTCTAGTAAAATTTTATTTACAAAAATAGACAACTGACTTGCAGGCCATGGTTTGGCAACCTTTGATCTAGAACAGCCTCTCTGCCTGTTTCCCCCTTGTCGTAGACTCTTTCAAGAGCCACCCCAAGTCATCTTCTGAATTCCCCAAATTCTGGGTTCAAGTACTTATTTTCTGAAGATACTGTGTAATACATTCCTTCATCCCCTGTGTTTTCTGTAATCTGGTAGGTAGAACAAGAAGCTTTACAAGAGTGACGTTCGATATTTGGGGGCAAGAATTTTGTCCTAGGTAATGCTGGGAATATTAGCTTTTGACAAAGCAGCATCAAAGTCAGTGCAGTTGTGTTTCATTCATTGATGAATTCGGTCACTCAGCCATCCACCATCCTTCCATTGAGCATCTGTGGTGCACTCCCTCTTCGAGGTGCAGCGCTGAGTGTCCTGACACGCCCAGCGATGTGGTCCGACCTGCCGGCAGGACTGCTAAGGGGCAGAAAAGCACAGTGCTAAAAAGCCAGCCCCTTGCTCTGTCTTCCTGGCCCACTGTCAGAGGGCTACCTTGATCTGAGGTAATTGTAAAAGTCCAGATTCACCAGCCCCTCAGACCCAATGAGATAGAAAGAACCTCTTGGTGAGATCCAGAAATTCAAATCCATACCCAATTCCATTGTTAAAGGAGGTCAAAGGAGGGGTGCCTGGAAAGCTCAGTCGGTTAAAGCCTCTGCCTTTGGCTCAGGCCCTGATCCCAGGGTCCTGGGATTGAGCCCCGCATTGGGCTCGCTGCTCAGCGGGGAGTCTGCTTCCCCTTCTCTCTCTCTGCCCGCCTCTCTGCCTACTTGTGATCTCTGCCTGTCAAATAAATAAATAAAAATCTTTAATTAAAAAAAATAAATAAAAGGAGGCCAAAGGGAAGCAGATGTGATGAAAGTCACCTCGTCAGGGGGGAAGCTCTCCACCTGGGAGGAGGCTGCATTTCCTGACTTCCTACTGGGTCTACCAGAAAGAAAGACATGTCTTGCAGCCCAGGGGTCAGGCAGCCCTCCAGTTAGAGGAGAAAAGGCTCTTGGTCTCAAGGACTGTGATGATTTAAAAATACGTCCACAATTCTTTGAGACTCCTTTGTTGAAAAGGTAGAGAGATGCCTCTCTCCTTGAGTGTGGGCCGGCCCTACTGGCTTGCTTCTAGCAGACAGAATGGGGCAGAAGTGATGATGTTTGCCCTCAAGACTAGATCCTGAAAAGCACTGCAGCTTCCTCCTGTTTTTCTCTGAGATCCCTCGCTCTGCAGGAAGCCAGGTGTCATGCTGTGCAGCCCTGTGACTGTCCTTGAGGAGAGGAACTGAGGTCTTGCGCCAGCAGCTGGCATCACTTGCCAACCCCGTCCTCTGCCCCCTGAGTCTCCAGTTGAGGCAGCCAGCTTGAAAACGACACTGCGCAGGGCCCCACAAGCTTTTCTGTTTGACACATGTGTCTTCTCAACCGGCTGCTGACCTCACAGTGAAATTCCCAGGCAGAAACCTATTCCAGGCCTCCAAAGAATCAGGACTTGGAACGTCCACCCCACCCCCGGGTGAACTATGCTTGGAGATGACGCCATTGCCCCTTCCTTCCCCACAGAGCACTCTTTGGAGGCTTCTGTCTGAATGGAAGGCAGCTGGGCAGCCCCCCTTCTGGCAGGGGAACAGCTTTTCTCAGTGCCGAGCCTGCAGCGCGTATGGGTATCAATATTGGCACCTTTATTTCATTAACACCCTGTTCTAACAAAGCCAGCTGACTGACCATGATTTTGGAAAAATAATAAGACAGAGCACCGATGCCAAAATACTGCAGTCAACTCAGTAGGGCCTGTGGAAAAAAAGTTAAAATGTAAGGACTCATCAACACCTCCTGGTTTAGAGTGAGTCTGGGAAGGAGGGAGCGAAGTACGGTGTTCTGGGGACCCCCCTGTTGGTCTGAGTTTGCATTTGACATCTCTCCGCAAGGTAAGAGTGAAAAGTGACTTTGCTTGCCTCCACAGAGATTGGAATTGATTTTTTTTTTAATTATACGACAACTGAGGAAATAATGTGCAAAATATATAAACAGTTCCCTGAAAAAGAGATTCAAAAGGCTCCTAATATTTGAAAAGAATCCCAATTCACTCATTAAAAAAATATAAATGAAAACTGAGATCGGAGGATCTCTCTTATCAGAAGGGCAAAAATCCAGAAGTTGGATTTGGATAACACATTCTGTTGTTGAAGTGATAAGGAAATAGGCACTTAATGTCTTTTGCCAGTTAGAGCATGAGAGGCATCCCCCCGCCCTCTGAGGAACAGTTGGCATCATCTTTCCCAATCACACCCTCGTTTCCCTGTTAAAGTGGCCATGTCACGCAGAGCTTGCTCTGAACCTAGACCTTGTCTAATCAAAAACAACAGAAGCACAAGGGTATTCACTGTGGTATTATTTATAATATTAAAAGATTAGAAACAAACCTAAAGGTCCATAATTAGAGGAAGGGCTGAGCACATGGTATAGTCACGCTATGGGGTACTATGTAGCTATACCAAAAAATGAGAAAGGTCTCTACCTATGGAGTCACTGGCAATAGATAGTATTAGATGAAAAAAGCAAGGAGCAGAGTAGCATGTATTCGTGTGTGCGCCTGCGTACATAAACACAGGCCTATAAAATTAGCAATGTTGTATCCCATATATCAGTATATATGTTGCAATGCATATTAGTGTTCATATATAAAATACATTATATATACATTATATGTAATGTATATATTATACATTATATAAAAATGTACATTATAAAATATAAGTATCAAAAAGGAAACACCAGGGGGATACAACTGAAACTAATAAGAGGAATGATGACTTAGAGGGGTAGGTGGGACAGGGGAGAGGAGTAAAGGATGGAACCATCCTTTATGTACACTTTTTAATATAGCTTATGTTTTATGTGTTCAAAGATAAAGTTAAATTGAGGCACCTGGGTGGCTCAGTGGGTTGGGATCCAACTCTTGATTTCTTTGGCTCAGGTCATGATCTCAGGGTTGTTGGTTTAAGCCCCAGGTCGGGCTCCACACTCAGTGGGGAGCCTGCTTGGGATTCTCTCTCTGCCTCTCCCTCTGCCCCTCCCCTTGCTCATGCTCTCACTCTCAGTCTCTCTCAAATAGTAAATCTTTAAAAAAATTTAAAAGCAAAATTAGCCTTAATATTAAATATAAATGGGGATAAATGACCCTAATTGTATGTCACATTAGTAATACAGAGAAAAAGAATTATTTAAGTGACTTCCAATTTTCTACTCTAAGTTTACATTTGGGCTTAATGAAATATATCTTAAGGATTTAAAAACTTCAAAACTTCAAAACTCTTTTCCTTTACTCACTAATTTTATTAGTAGTAATATTGAATTATAATTCAAAGGGATAAAGAATCCCAAAGTCAGCAGCCTACTATGGAAAGAAGAGACTCTTTGAGACTTACAGACTCCAGTTTGAGCTCCTTTCCAGGGCTGAAGGGCACCCCAGAAACAGCCCAGCATGGGAGCGGAGCAGTGACCTGCCCATGGTCACATCTAACTGGGCATTATGAGCCCTTTTCAGTGCATAGCCACAAAGGACACAGGCCTGGTGAAAGCCATCAGGCTCTGCCAGACAGCACCCATGGGACCTGTAGTAACTTGTCACTTCTCACAGAGCAGCAGGGAGGAGACAGGGCAGGGAAGCTGCTTGGCCTGGCACCTGTCGGAGCTGGGCTTCAACTCCAACACTGCAGGTTCCCCAGAGAGAGCAGCAGTGGGAGGGCGTTCAGCTCCTAGCAACTTTACTGCCTGAGCACCACGAAGTGGGAGGAAAGCTTGAGAGCCTGAGGATGAGAATCTAGGAGGTGAGTGAGTGCCTACAGGCCTTTAAATAAGTGCCCTTCGAGTGGTTGAGCATGCGAGAACGTGGTGGCTCATCTACCCCCACCAACCTACCTTACCCACCTTCTAGCCCCTCCAGGGCCAAGCAGCTTCCAGAAAGCAGATGGAGCAGTGAACTTCTAGCACTGACCCCATCTCAGCCCCCGACCCCCACCCCGCAGCAGACAGGGACCTCCCCCGAGTGAGGTGAGGGACAGATACCCCTTTCAAACAATCACATGCATCACCC
This sequence comes from Lutra lutra, assembly GCF_902655055.1. Lineage (NCBI taxonomy): Eukaryota > Metazoa > Chordata > Mammalia > Carnivora > Mustelidae > Lutra > Lutra lutra. Next base: position 100,776,331 of record NC_062282.1, on the reverse strand, counting down.
AGCTGAAATCTCCCCCCTTCCCCACAAAGCCTTTTTCACCTGGGAAAGCTGCATCCAAGCCTCTCCTTTGCTCCTGTTGGGGCACTTGGGTTGGTAGCAGCCAACTCCAAGAATCCAAGGTATGCCAGATCCCAGGAGGGCTCGTGGCATGTAGACAGACCATGCCTGGTTCCCCACCAAGGGTCAGAGGATGTCTCACCCTTCTGGGCCACCTACCACCCCTGCAGTGTGCTTCCCAACTTCTCTCTCCTTTGGAGAAATTCCTACACCAGAAGCGCAAGGATCGGGTTTTCCTACATCCAGGGTGGTAGCAGGAGGAGCCCAGCCCACCCCTCTGACTGGGGGAGCTCTCCTAACTGACTCATCAGAGGCTGAGAGGCACTGAGAGGAAGGAAGTCTCATACTATTCTCATACTATTTCCCATTCGGACATTTTCAAGCATTTTCCATTTCAACTTGAAGAATATTTTCTTCTGCTCCACCTTGTCAGGACAAACATCGATGCTCCCAGCAGTAGGCACCCAGCAGTCCTGACTGCTCCCAACACAAAGAAACATGCCTTCCCGAATACATGAGTCCAAAGTCTCCCAGTCTGGAAATTTGGAAGGACTCCCCATATGAAAGAGGCAAGGGCCTCTGACTTGGTTTCCCCATGCCCCTGGGATTGTCTCAAGCATCCCTGATGGAGCCGCCAGGAAGGCTCGACTGACGAGACTGTGTGAAGCCCACATCCACACTGGGGTGCTGACGGCAAACCCACATTCTTTCCTTTTAAGACCCTTAGCATGGGCTGGGTTGTGTGAAGGCCTAGAAGTCACAAGGGGCTCATAATTCAGCCCACATGGTGTGGCCTCTGCCATTTCTATTGTCCCCACAGGCAGTGTTTCCCAGGTTCCCAGATGAGAAGCACTACCCTCCTGGAGATGTGGATTTATTGGCCCAGGCTGGAATGGAACTTGGGATGTTAACTTTTTCAACAGTTAATTCTGGTTCTTATCATTGTGGGCCCTCATAGATCCCTCCAGACTACTGTCTGTCTTCTGCCCACCTGAGGCCACCTTCTGAGGTTCACTTCCTATCTTTAGACCCATTCCTTTCCTATGACTTGCCCTGGAATGGTGCCTCCCTTCCAGGGCCACCCACCACCTGCCTGACCTCATTCCTCTGCAAAGCAACCATATCAAAGACCAACAGACACATCACAGCAGGATGTCCCACAGGCCTCGCCCTACCCCACTGCCACCTCTCAGGTGGAAACTGGATGACCACATACTTGCTTCTCCCTCAGCTATCATACTCTGGAAACATGTTTCCGTTGGCCTGTTGTGTTCCTCCTAAGCTTGTAAACTAAAGAAAGAACAAAGGGACTTTGCCTGGTCCAACATTAGCTTTTCATTTCAGTAGAATTGGTTGATTGGGTTAGTCCACTTAACTGACCCCAGGAGAGGACAAAGAATTCACAAGAACAGGTTCTCGTGGCATGGAGGCAGTGTGGCCATACAGTGTGTCTGGCATGCGTCATCCCACCTGACCTTACAGAGCTCCTCACGGTTCTCCACAAGGTGGGTATCATGCCTCCCAATACCACAGGAAGGGACCCAGGCATAAGATTTTCTATGCCACTTACGAGAATGTTTCAGTCTCCTAAAAACAAGTAACACATGTGGGAAGATATCCAATATGCTTAGTCACTAGAGAAATGGAAATGAAAACCAGAATGAGACACCATTTCATGCTAACTAGGATTGCTATAGTAACAATGATGATGGTGATCCTGGTGGTGGTGGTGATGGTGATGGCGGTGATGGTGATGGTGATGATGGTGCATTGGGACTCTCATACACGGCCAGGGGGAGTGGAAAAAGGTACTACCTCTGTGGGCGACAGTTTTCATTTCCTCAAAAACTTAAAATTAGCATATGGTCCAGCAATTCCATTCCTACATATATAACTAAAAGAAGTAGAACAGGCACTCTAATGGATGCTTGTACACAAATGTCTGTAGCTGCACTTATCGTAATAACAAAAAGTGGCCACAATCTGGATATCCACCAATGGGTGGATGAGTAAACTATGGCTTATCCATACAATGCAGTATCCCTCCACTCTAAAAAACAATGAAGTATTGATACATTTTGTGATGTGGATGAATTTCAAAAAAACATCATGAAATACCCGGAAAAGGTAAATCTACAGAGACAGAACAGATTGGTGGTTGCCAAGGGGTAAGGGGAAGGAGGCAATCGAGAATGACTGTTTAATGGGTTTTCTTTTGGGGGAATGAAAATATTTTGGAATCAGAGGAAGTGGTCATACAATGTTATGAATGTGCCCAATGCCACTGAATTGTTCACCTTGAAATGGTTCGTTTTATGTTATATGAATTTTGCTTCAATTAAAAAAATGTTGGGGTGCCTGGGTGGCTCAGTTGTTGGGCGTCTGCCTTCAGCTCAGGTCATGATCCCAAGGTCCTGGGATGGAGCCCCGCATCAGGCTCCCTGCTCGAAGGAAAGCCTGCTTCTCTCTCTCCCTCTCCCCCTGCTTGTGTTCCCTCTCTTGCTGTCTCTCTGTCAAAAAATAAATAAAAATCTTAAAAATAAATAAACAAAAATAAAAATAAATGTTAACACACATGAACGAAAAATTGAGTGACTGTCCAGTGGGTGGGTTTTTGGAAGCTGTCACCATTTGCCAGAACCTTGACAGGCATAGGGTACATCTTCTATGACCAAATGATTTGCCCCAGCTCTGCCACCTGTGACTTCAGTCTGGCAGTAGACTTCCTCACCCTCGGGGACCTCTCACAATGCCCCAGGTTCTCCAGGCTCCACCTTGCTGAGCACTGTGGAGACTGACAGAGGTTGAATAGACTTCCCTAACCAGAAGGTCAGACTTAGACCTGAGACTTTCTAACTGCATTTTATTTATTTATTTATTTATTTTTTAGGATTTTTGATTTGTTTATCTGATAGAGAGATAGAGACAGAATGCACTAGTAGGCAGAGTGGCAGGCAGTGGGAGAGAGAGAAACAGGCTTTCCGCTGAGCAGGGAGCCCGATGTGGGGCTCCATCCCAGGACCCTGGGATCATGACCTGAGCTGAAGGCAGCCACTTAACCAACTGAGCCACCCAGGAGCCCTCTAACTGCATTTTAATTTTATTAGCATACAAAGGTAAAATACTTAGTTACAACCCCATCTCTGAGCCATTGAAAGATCTTGGTTATTGAGGAGAAATCCTATGTGTTTAAAACTAAGTCAGTCTACCTAGAAATTTCAGCTTCATCATTTTATACAAATAACAGTAGGAGGAAGTGGTAATAATCCACCCTTTGTTCTAATTTTAAAATGTGAATAACTAACTTTCCAGGAAAAAAAAGCAACAGAATTTTAAGAGCAGTTCAATCCAATAAATGTCCAATTCAGAGAGAGAGAGAGAGCAGTGCTGCTGGTACAGACTGTTTCCCATGATTTATGGTGGTGGCAATTTCCATGAAATCAGTCATGACTTTGGTGAAACTAGTGGAGCATTAACGCCCTTAAGTTCTGCTTTTAGGCAATTAACTGCTGGGTAATACAGATTTTTATAGGGGCTATGGCTTGTGTAAAGGCATAAAATGTGCACATTTTTGCTACATCAAATTGTGTTATCAACCATGCTGTTACTATAGATTTTCATTTTCTCTAAGTCAGTTTCTCACAGGTACAACTGCTAACACTTAGTGGTTATTTCTGGTTTCTATCTAGAATTAAATACTTACATGCTGCCCAACTCTTTGGTTCATCAGTAGCCTCATAAGACTAAAATTTGGTGGGCCATGCAGTCAGACCAGCACGTTATAACAGAAAGGCATCTCCTTCCTGGACCTCTCCAGGGGAATTGAGTTATCCCAGGAGCCCAAGAAATCTCTTTTCTGAAATTGTCACTTCACTATAAGGAGGCTTCCAGATATGAGTGAGCTGAAAATGCCCCAGTGTAAAAGGCCTAGTTACCTTCTTACAAAATGAAAGAAAGAAAGGGGAACATGAGAGGAGGAAGAATGAAGAGAGGGAGAGGGAAGAAAAGAAGAGGAAGAAGAAATAAGAAATGAGAGTAATCTTGTTTCTCTGCCCAAAAGCAGTTAACACTGGAAACAGAACCGGGTTAACCACGAACAATGGCCTCTGGTCAGCCTTTGAGCAGCACAGGATAACGACTTCCACAACCCTGCATGGGTTCAAAACTCAGCTTCACCATTTAGAAGCACTGTGACCTGGAATAAGTTAAGTAGCCTCTCAGAGCCTTTGTTTCTTCACCCACCACTTCGAATGTAGCAGGTCTCAATGAGAGAACCGACTATGGGTGCGTTGGAGGCACATGATGTCTCCTGTGGTCCAGAGCACGCTTGATCCAGAACATTCGCTACTGATGTGGATGCTGCAATGCCAGGGGAATCAGAACAGAGCCGGTGCCATGGTATTTTTTTTTTATTAAAAAACAAATTAAATAAAATAGTGGTCGATTTATAGAAAATGGAACCAGAGTCCACAGTTCATGGTGGGGAAGGCTCAGAAGATGGAGATGACGTTGCGGTTGCCGCCATTTCTTTTTCTTCATATCTGGGAGGCAGTTCGGAGGAGAGATGTGGAGTGATTAAGATCTCAGAGGACACAGCAGTCCCAGAAATGGTGTATATAGATTCATGATCTCTCTCGGAGGCTGTGCCTTGGCCCTCAGGAGTTGAAGTCCTACTAAAAAGGAGGGAGAACAGAAAGGGAAGAGAGGGGAACAGTAACACACCATAAGTATGAGGTTCTTTTCAAATGTTGGATTACATGTGTTTAGGAGTATTTAGAAATTACTAAGGAGTAATTTCTTCCCTATTCTGTTTCTTACAGGTATGCCTTGATTCCCTTCCTCCCTTAGAGCCAACTGTCACATTAAGAGAGTCTTACCCCATTGCTCTTTCTCTTGTCATCGAGAAGACATGACAAGATAAGAACGTGTCATTGCCATCCAGAAAGCATACACGCGTGCAGAGTTACTATTCTCTACCTTTCTGTCTTTGGAGACAGCTCACATAAGGGAAACAAACTTACACAAAGAGAAAATTAAATCATAATCCAAAAACATGAAGGGAGTCAAGAAAGCATACTGGCTCCTGGCATGAGCTCTAGTAAAGGGCAGACCTGCCTCTGAATTGCCACTCTGCTGCTTTCCAGCTGTGTGATCCTGAACAAGTTATCTCACCTCACTAAGCCTTGGTCTCCTCATCTGTAAAACAATGAGTGACATCTCAGCTACCCAGGAGAATTACACGAGAGAATATGAGCAAAGCCAGGCTGTGGCACTCAGAAATCATGGTAGCAGCAAGTAGGAGTTTGTTTTAAGTTAACAGACATTTATTTAGGGCTTGGGCAAGCTCATCATTGGAGAAAAGAATACAAAAATTCACTAACAGCATTACGCAAATGTCCAGGACCTTATCTCCCCTTCCTCCAGGCAGGACAATTCCTAAATCCATCTCTGGATCTCTGGCCCACCACCCTGTCAACTTCAGATTGGAGCAGAAGCCCAGCTTGGTCAGGTTGGGGTCACCCAAGTACCTCCATGAGATACTGAAACCCTCTGCACCTGCTGGAGGTCCCCTAGGACCGCCAGGTCTCCCCTGTTCTAAAGTGGCAAAGCCTAACACAGCAGGGGCCCTCCCAAGCCCTGCTCCGGTGCTCAGTCTGGCTAATAATGGGTTAAACATTTGTGGATCACCCCTGCCAGGGGGCCTAGTGAAGACGCCTGGAGGAGGCTTCCAATCTAACCACTTTTGTAATTTTTAATGTATGTGCTGCCCAGCGTTTCTGAAAGGTCCTCTTAACATTAAGGCAATAGTTCTGACATCATATCGGCAAAAAAGATACTCATGCTCACATGTTTATTCCTGTACCACAGCCTTAAAGCTAATTTGGCCTGAGTTCAGGCACAGGCCTGAGAAAGTTAAACACGCCTACCCTTGACGTTCAAATGCAAAGCCTTACCCATAGTTAAAAATACTGTAATACGAAGGTGGATTTTCGCTGGGAAGCAAACCATTAGCCCCAGGACTCGGAGTTACTGTAGAAGCTGAAGAATCGGGAAAGTAAGGTGGTGGCGGAGGTGGGAATATTATCACGGCGTCACCTAAGGAAACACAATATTTCATCAAAGACAGATGAGTAATAAATGCAAGCCCATTAGCAGGAGTAAAATAAATTAATTACATATCTTGCCCATGAATACAAAAGGTCAAACCACCTATGCTAACTCCAGAATTTAAAAGTGGGCCTATCAAATTCACAGAGAGGGAGCGTGGAGGTTGCCAGGGGTTGGGGCAAGGCAGGGAGGGGGGATTCGCATGAGTGTTTAATGGGGACAGTTTCTCTTTGATGATGACAAACTCCTAGAACTTGAGAGCAGTGATGGTTGCAGAACACGGCGAATGTACTTAATGTCACTCTCTGCTTAAAAATGCTTAAAATGGTAACTTTTATGTTACGTATATCATACCACAGTTTTTTCAAACAGTGCGCCAATATTTTCCTAGTCAGTCTGAGCTCAAGCACTTGCTTTCTTGGAAAGCATTTTCTTTCTTGGGATGCCTCCTGCTGCAGAGCTTTTCTCCTTCGCAACTTGAAATTTTAAATTGCCGACCATTAGCAGTTCAATAAAATGCCTGTTCCTTACATGCAGTTTCAGCCTCTGAGCAAAGGACAGGTGAGGGGACAGCGGATGTCTCTGTTACCGTGGTACCTGTGGTATATGCTCTTCTAGAGTCTTTTCTCTCCCAACATTTCACTCAAGCTTTACAAAAGGAAGTCACACTCCAAAATAAGCTCCCCCCCCCCTTTTCCTTTTTGCATTTCTGTTGCTGCTGTTCTCTCCAGAACACAGCCCACATTTTGGGGAGGAGAAAGAGACACCAGATACAAGCTCTCATTTGGACTCCTATTCCAATACCAAACACACCACGTGAGCTGCCTAGAACATTCTAGACTTGTGGCAGCACCCCACTCCATAGCAGTTTGAGGGTAGCCTCTGAGGAACTGGCAGCACCAAAGGACAAGGCAGGGAGAATGAAGGAGAGGACTTTAAGTCACAGCAGGGAGGCAGGCCATGTGTCCTGGCAGCGGGCGTGAGCGGGCGTGTGACCCTCGGCTAGGTAAGCAGCCATCTGCCAATGACCAACTCAGTGTGGCCCTGAGTGAGTGATTTAACCCCCACAGGCCTCAACTGCCACACTGGGGACTTGCAGGCCAGCCATAACTGTACCTGCCTCAGAGAACAGGCAGGAGGACGTCAAGCCTCGTGGTTACAACGGTGCTGGTAAGGGACCCACAAAGGTGCTTTCTGCATAAGCCACAGCCAGCCAGGGGCATGGATTTGCATGTGCGCATGTGGGAGGAAACCCTCCAGCTGGCAGCCCCTCTCCTGGCTGCCTCAGTGGCTCCCATGAAGATGTGTTAACCCTTTCTCTCCTGCAAGCGCATGGCAGTGAAGGTTTAAGACAGACATTGCTCACCTAAACTTGATAACGTCTACTGGTTATCTTGGGCTTCTCGTTTAATTTTTTTTTCACAGGTCTGGGTAGGTTAGAGGAAGTAAGGCTGACTGTTTACTTTAATTACACAGTGTAGAACAAAGGAGCTGGGAATAAGCCTCCAGAGCAGGACAGTCACCTGTCCAATGCAAACAAGGAAGTGCGCAGGGTCACCACCTGTCTGGGAGGCTTGTCCAAGCCTCTGCCCATCAGTTCCCGCCCTCCCAAGCCTTGCGACCTGCTCTCCCTAAAAGCAGTCCCATCCCTCCTCAGTTGCCCTTTCACTATATCCTGAAGGACTTGATGTCCTCTGAGTTGACAGCAGACATCCCTCAAGGGAGAGCTGTCTCATGTTCCTGCCTGGGTGTCCAGGACCCAGCACCGGGTGTGTCCAGGGTGGTGATAGCACACGTCTGGGGAAGAGGGGCTTCCAATCTAGGAACAACTGAATTCTGGGACTTCACCAAGAACTGCCTCTCATGATCCCAATCCCTCATAAGGCAGAACTGACCGTTGATAGACAATGTCTCGATTCTTATCAATTAGGCTAAAAGGCACGTTTCCTGAAAATTTCAACCCTATCCCATAATATCAAAGGAAAGAAAAACAAGGAGTTAGGCTGCCAGACTTTCACAGGTTCGATGGAACTTAAAGGGTTAAGCGGAAAAGATTTTAGGATGGAGTCCCAACATCAGGATGAGCACCCTCCTCCCCAGCCCGGGAGTCACTATGTCCCTACACCAACCGCCCTGCTTTCTGCTGCCACCCAATTCCAGCCGTCAGGAGGGAGGCTGGGCCCCAGAGGTCCCCTGATAGGACACCCGAAGGACACACGTTGAAATGCTCCCAACTACGTGGAACACTATGAGCGTCAAAAAAGCGTATTTACTTGTCCCCACTGTGTTCCCCAAAAGGACCGAGCACACCTATAACACAGGGCAAGCGCTTTGGTCAGGTAACAGCTAACCCACAGCTTTTGGGGAAGGATGAAACCAGCAGGAACAGAGTTACAGACACCTGCCCAGAGGCCCTCCCAGGATTCTGTGGGGACTGGAATTGGCGCATGCCCCAGCCTGGGTTTGAGGCCCAGCTCTGCCCTTGCTAGTCTGTGCTCTCCCTGTGCCTCAGTTTCTTCACCCTCACATGGAGATACTAAGAGTATCTCATTGGGTTGTCACAGGTGTGAACAACTTGGACAGAGTAGGGCCTTGTAGGGCACTTGGATGGGTATCTGGCCCTGGAATGAGCCCCGTATCTGTGCTAGCTCTTATTACTGTATAACTAATATCAGTGTGGTCACTGCAAATATATAACCACACAAATAGTAGCATGGGAGTTTCAACTGCGGTTCCAGGATTGGTGTGTAAACCCCTCTGCCCTTGCTCACTGAGGCCGGTACTGGCAGGGCTGGCGGTATAGGGACCTCCCCCAGAGAGTAGTGCTCCCTCTGGCAGACTGCCCCAACCATGAGAAACCTCTCATTCCCCGACTCTCTTCCCTCCAGCGTTTTTGCCCCATAATGCTCTCTGCCTAGTCTTTTAGATGTCACGGCTCTGGCTTCAGCTTTACCTTTTCAAAAGGAGCAGACTGGGGGGAAAAAGTGATTTTCAAAAACAAGCACCAGTGGGGTTTCTCTGTGGTTGTGTGAAACTGAGGCCCCAGCTACTGATGTTCTGCTCCAGGGGGCCTGACCCCAGGAAATTGTCATCCATCTCTTCCACAGAGCCCGAGAACCCAAAAGTCATCTGTCGACATGCCATGGGGGAGAGAAGTGACAGGTGCGATCATGTTTCATCACTGTCTGGGCCACTATTTCTAAACTTTGCCTCCACCGTGAAGCCAAGGATAAAGTTACAGAAAGTGGAGAACGATGTGGGAAACAGTGTGGAAAGCCCCCTCAAAACACAGAAGATCGAGGGACTTGGGGCAAACAGAATCCTAGAATTGTTAGTGCTAGAAGGGATCTTAGCAATGCAATGCTCATTTTATATATAAATAAACTGGAGCCTAGAAGGGGTTAAGGACTTACCACGGACAGCCAGCCAGTGACAGCCAGGGATGAGAATCTACGTGTCCAACACAGTGCCCTAGCTTTCAATGTCACTTGGCTGGTCTCTAACATGACAGAAGGCTCCCAGGCTGTGCTAGCAATTTCTCTCACCTTCCTCTTAATTTGCTCTGTGACCTCAGTCAAGATCATGACTTATTATCCCAAAGCTTGTGCTCAATCACAAGGAATTGCTGGGAGAAGATGATGTGCACAAGGATTCTTACAGGGCTTAGCAAGCAGCAGCACCATGTGCATGTGTGTGTGCGTGTGTGCACACGTGCGCGTGTGCATGTGTGTGTAAGAGCGAAAAGGGAATCTAGGCCAGGCCCAAGGATAACCCAGTGGAGCCCTGAAACCACAGCCACTGCAATGTGAGTGTGCCCAGAAACGACAACCACATACCTACAGTGACCTGGACAGGCTCCATGCTCTGCGTCTGTCTGTCCTCACTTTCAGAGGCATCTTGGCCCTCATTCAAATTGTTTCTCTTAACGTGGGCCACCACAAAGAAACACAGTCCCATGAGTACAATCAAGGGCCCCATGATCTGCAGGGACAGGAATCCACAGATCTGGGGCTCCGTGTCAGCCGTGTCTGTCTCATTCAACGGTTCCTGCGCCCAGTCTGAGCCACACCCAGGGACCCAGATGCCCAGTATGCTGATGAGCATGCCACTCGTCAAGAACAGAAACCCAAAGATGAGGCACTGGGCAAACTGGCGGCTCTCTCCACAGATGAAGGCCTGGTCTGGGTCCACCTGCCGGCCCCGCAGGCGCCCCTCCCGGAGTTGAAGTCGTGCCCTCGAGCGGGCCAGGATCACAGCCCCGAGCCCGACCACGGCACAGGCAGGCCCAGCGACCTTCAGCACCAGACTGCAGTCTGGGAAGATTTTGTACTCGCAGGCCTGGAACCCGAAGATGGAGAGCAGGACTCCCACACATAGCAGGACGGCACCAAAGACAAAAAGGAAGAAAATGAGCTTGCTGACACGCCTGTCTCGCCGGTCCCCATCTGAGTCAGCAGCAGCTACAGGAGACATGGCCGGAAGAGGCCCCTTCCCCCTGAACCAGGCAGGATGGATTTCCTTCCCTCCAATGGTTTCAACAGCTCTGAAAATACAACCGAACATTGAATTAAAGTGGGCACGGGTGTCCCAGACCCGCCCTGGCCATTTCAGAAATCACTCTAGGATGAAATCATAGGGAATAGAACTTGGTGCAAGTGATACACTATGGAACAATGAGCTGGTTTATGAGTCAGAAGCACTGGCATTCAGAAACTCCTGAATGTGTAATTTTATGAAGATAGTAAAGAAGAGGAAATGCAATTACCATGCACCTAAGAGTATCTTTTAAAAAACAAAACCTATACAAGAGAAGTAACTGGGTGTGGCTTTTCCTGTTATGAGTCTTAGAAACTCACTTCCCCGGCAAAACAACACAAAGCAAAACAAACCTCAAAACAGTGGTGAGTAAAGGAAGAACTACAGGGATTATTTCTGATTTACAGACATCCCACTTTTCATCACAGCTGCTCTGAGCATTTCCGAGTTGATACATTTTCGTTCAGTAACTAACTTTCCATTTCCTATTTTAGACTGCGGCAACTTTCCATTCTCCCGCTTTCTTCTAAGGCTAGGACACCTGCAGGAGGCACAATTCAGCCGTTTCCACTGAAGGGGAAGGCAGTTCAGGAACACAGTGACTTTGGGGGATTTTAAGTTAACTCTGTCAAAATATGATTCTTCAGTTCTCACATGGGCACTGGAACCCTGGGGCCCGGCTGACTGGGCCGGGGTAACCCAGGGGAGTCTGGAACAGGTCAAGCAAAGCCTTCTTCCCAGGTGTGCAGGCGGCCTGTCACATACCCTCCTCCAAGGTGCCTTTCACTTTCACAAGAAGGTTTAGGCTCAGTTAAAAATAAGCAGCTGATAAAATCACCAGTTACAAAGCACACAACAGCAACAGAACTTGACTTTGAACAGAGAGTGTAAGTGAGATCAAGTGGGAAAGCACCTCCCACAAGATCACCCAAGCCCTGTGCTGATACCATCGAGTATTAAGTGGACCCAAATCAGTTGTTAATAACTGTCTACTGTATGCAAATTGACTTTATTATCTTAGTTATCTCGTCTTACTCTCACGAGTGGAGTATTTTACCAGGACACTTCAAGTTGGGGCAGTGGAAAAAACAACCCAAGTGTGAAGACCATTTTTACTGGCTCAAGGAAAGAAAACTTAAAATATTTTGTCCAAATGTATCTGTGATCACATGAAGGAGCTCAGAATTGAGGCTGTAACCAAGGCTGTCCTGACAAACCCAAGTCACATCCAAGGAGGGTCAGTTTAAGTAAAGAAAACAAATAGCTGGTCTTATACTAGGAACTACTTTTCCAGGAAAAAGTGCAATCTAATCAGAAGGAAGTTGGAAAAAGAAGGAAATATAGGAGGGAAATAAGCTTCCATTTTAAACCTGGACAAATTATATTCATGAAGATGGAATATTCTGAGACAAAGAAAATATTGCAGTGTAAAAAACAGAAATCTGAATCATGTCATCTCTTTTGCTGGTTCCAGAGATAAGGGTGATTCTCTGTTACAAAGTCCTGTCAGGAATTCACTGAATTCCTGGTACCTTCAACTCTGAAGTGAGTCACAAGGCTTCAGATGTCTTAAGGCGAATTCCCCAAATACTAGTAGAGTAAAAAGAAGCCAGAAACGGGATCTGTATCCATGGACAAGTGGGCTAAACACCTGCCATATGTACTAATCCCTCATCCATAATAGGTGGGTAGTCAAGTCTGTCTCCTACATGCATTCACGAATGGACACAAAAATATCTACACTAACAGAAAGTTAAACCTTTTCCAAATACCAACCTACATTTAATTTCCCCAAAGCCAAATATCCCTCTCCACCACTGTTAGCCAAAGGACACTTCCCAATCGCCAGCATCTCACCACACCCAAGGTTCTACCGCGTTTGGAGATCGAGGTAAAGCCAGCTCAAAGTCTTTTGTGGGAAATCTTTTCGTGGGTGTCAGGGAGCCCAAGGGCAACAACAGCCCCGGGCGGCCGGGCTTGTGGCTCCCACCCCCGCGGACTCAGCTCGGGATCCTCCGCGCCGGCGCTGCTCGAGACACCAAGCCTTGGCCGCAAAAGCGCCCCGCCCGAGCCCGCACGGGAGTGCGGAGAAGCGCGGGGACCTGAGCGCTCACCTGAGGCTTAGTCCTGCGGGCGCGGTGCGTGCGCCGGCGCGCGTCCCGGGAGCCCGGCGCCGGCCTCGGGGTCCGCGCTCGGTCGGACGGCGCGGGCCGCGGGCACCCGGTGGGGTGCGGCCTCCGTGTGGCTGCCGGCACCGCACGCTCCCACCTGCGCGTCCTGGCGGGGAGGGCGGGCCGACACTGTATTTACAGAAGGAGGCGGTGCCAGAGAGGGCGCGGCGGCGGGGGCACCGCGGGGCAGGGCAGACAGGCGGGAGCTGGCTGCCACCGGGCGCTGCCCTGTGGGGCCAGGGGCGCGGCCGTGGGCAACGAGGTGCGGCCTCGGAGCCCAAGGCCGGCAGATGTGACCGCTTCGCCTGTGACCGTGCTCGCTAGGAATCTGGGGGAAATGGGTGCCCCCGCCACCTCCCTGGCCTGCAGCCTTGCGGGGTAGGGGGCGGCCAGCTGAGGCTCTGCTCTGGGCCGCCCGAACTGCGCGCTGCGCGGGCCGAGATCCAGGGAGCAGGAAAGGAACCGGCTCCTTTGGGTGCTCAGGGCCCAGAGCTGGGGCGGGGGAAGCGCCTGGCCCCCTTTCCGATGTGGCAGTGGCCCAGGCAGGATGGGGCCCCGCGTCCCTGAGGCCGCGCTCTGGTCTGGGACCCGTCTACCTAGCTGCGGGCAGCCCTCCTGCCGCTCCGGAGACCCTGACTGCGGTCACTGGAGCAAGTCCCTTGCTGCCAGCTCCCCATCCGCGACGGCGTTGAGGAGACACCAGGTCACTGAAACATGCGCTCTGTTTAGAATGTGAGACAAGGTCCTCCATACCTGAGCCATTCAGGCGTGAGGTCCTCGCTCCAAGACTGAAGCAGGCCCTTGGCAGGTCAGCTCTGTCCTTTCTGCACTCACACGTCTGCTCTTTGCCATAGAACCCCTCTTCCTGCTCTTAATTGTTAATGGTTGGCAGCACTTAAAACGGTAACTTTCCCTGCCCTTGAACCAGGAATGTCAGGATGGGTTCACCAATCCGGGTACTATTTGTAACCTGCCTTGGGACACGTGACACGGGACCCAACTATGCCAATTTCCACCCCAGAGGTCAGGGCACTGTGGAAGGTGAGTCAAGGGCTCAGCCCAAGTACAGTTGTGCGGTGAAGCCCTGGGGACTTACCCATCCCCGCTTCCCGTCAGCTTTGCCTTAAACCGGGTCACAACCCCATGCCAGTTGCTTTGGGCTTTTTAAAGGTGTGAACTCTTTGCATACCTAATACAGCAAGTTGTTCTGTAGGTCTCACTGAAGGTGAAGCATGAGCTGGGCTTAGCCAGTTACCAAGGGTGTGAGGGAAGGAAAGAGGGAAGGGTGGTTCCCTGGGCTCTGAGCGCTGGATGGCTGGGTGGGTGATCTGAGGCTTCAGGAGGGAGGCATACTGGACAAGTTCCAGCATTGCAATTTGCTGGGGACCCTCGCCCCAGTGGCCAGATATGGCCTTTTTCATAGGCAGAGTGAGAATCTCTGCCCTAACTAAATATCACTGATTATTACTATCATGAATAATACTGATGTCCCTGGCTCTGTGCCAGGCTCTGTGTTTCCCTATTTTACCTACAGCCTGTGGTACTTTAGTGTGGGTTCCCAGCAAGTCAGAGAAGGCTGCAGCCAGAAGAGAATGGGGGGCTAAAAATCAATCCGTTTTCAGTTGAGGAAACCAAGGCCCAAAGGCAAAAATCGACCTCCTCAGCTGATCAACTTGGAGCCTGGGCCTGAACCAGATGTACTGACTGTTCCTCCTAGATACACCTGTCAGGCAGAGGACACACAATGCCATGAAACTCAGAAATGCCTTTTTATTATGTGGCTTTTTTTTTTTTTTTTTTTTTTTTTTTTAAGAGAGAGAGTGAGGAAGTGTGTGAGAGCAGCGGAGGGCCAGAGGGAGCAAGAGAGAATCTTAAGCAGGTACCACATAGCGCTCACTGAGATTGTGACCTGAGCTGAAAACAAGAATCAGACCCTTCACTGACTGAACCACCCAGGTGCCCTGGTATGTGGCTTTTTAGTCTTTATGACAATATAGATGCAGTATCCCAAGGACACTGCGGCCATCTAGGTCTGGGGTGGGGCTCTCCTGGTCAAAGTGTCAGTATATCCCAGGGTAGATACGAGACCTGGAAGGACACCTAGCTAAGAAGCAGATAAGCAAGAGTGGTGATTGCACAACACCTGCTGACATGGAACTTTCTAAGAACACAGGCCCTGAATGCAGAACGTGTTCTCCCTACAAGGCCTTTCTCGTGCAAGAGGCTTTCCATCTCCTCTGGGCCCTCATGCTTTCCTTCTCCCGTATCTGAAACTCGATCTCCGATACGGAGTGCAGTGGGACCTGCAAGGGGCCTGTGGACACAGCTGCCCTTTGGGGCCACATGACTGCAGGCTGGCCACACATGATGGCCTTAAATGTGCAGACACCAAGGACGATCAGATTAGCCTCAGCTCGGGATATCAGCTGCTTGGACTGTTTGTCTAGTGGAGCCTGTTTGACTAAACTAAAATCCTTGGAAATTGATCATCAGTCAAATACGAAAGACAAAACCACCAGCCTTCAAGGTGCTCAACTTGGGGGCAGACCTATTTTGAGGAGAGAGGCTGGGGGACCTCCTCCCTCTCTAAAACCAAGTGGCCTTTTCCAGCCTCTGTGGTCATGAAAAAAGATAAGACCAGACAGAATCCTTTACAGCATCAGAACAAGGTTTTAAAAATGGATGAATCTTGGGTCGCCTGGGTAGCTCAGTCAGTGAAGCGTCTATCTGCCTCCGGCTCAGGTCATGATCCCAGGTCCTGAGATGGAGTCCCACAAGGGGCTCCTTGCTCAGTGGGGAGTCTGCTTCTCCCTCTGCCCACCTCTCCCCATGCTTTTGCATGTGCTCTCTCTCTGACAAATAAATAAATAAAATCTTAAAAAAAAAAAAAAAAAAAGGAAAGGATGATTCTTGAGTCCAGGAAGTGAATATGGATGGTGAAGTGTGACATGCATTCATTTATTCATTCAGCAAATATTTCCTGAGTGCTGACTGCAGGCCAATAAACAAGACGCAGGATCCTTTGACCTTGTGGAACCTATATTCCAAGGAAAAGGAGAAGGACATGCAAGAAACACGGAACCGTTACAGGGTATTAGAAGGCGTTAGGTGCTGTGGAGAGTGAGAAATTACAGAAGGCAGCTTGGGGAAATTCTGCTTCCAAGAGGGTGGTTAAGGAAGACGTCTCTGGGGGCACCCATTGGTGGCTCAGTGGGTTAAAGCCTCTGCCTCTGGCTCAGGTCAGGATCCCAGGGTCCTGGGATCGAGCCCGCATCAGGCTTTCTGCCCAGCAAGGAGCCTGCTTCCTCCTCTCTCTCTTCCTGTCTTTCTGCCTACTTGTGATCTCTGTCAAATATATAAAAATCTTTAATAAAAATAAATAAATAAATAAAAATAAAAGAAAAAAGGAAGACTTCTCTGTGAAGGGGACACCGCAGCAAAAGCTTGAAGGGGATGAGGAAGCAAGCTTATTGATTATCTGTGATTGCATAACAAAGGACCCCCAAACTTAGAAGCTTAAAGCAACAAAGATTTATTATCTCTTGCAGTTTCTGAGGGTCAGGAATTTCAGAGCAGTTTAGCCAGGTGCTTCTGGCTCAGGATCTCTCATGAGGCCATCGTCCAGCTGATGGCTGGGGCCGCAGACGCTGAAGGCCTGCCTGGAGCAGGAGGGTCTGCCTCCCTGGTGGCTCCCTCCAGCGACTCTGGATAGGAGGCCTCCCTTTCCTAATTGTCCTCATGATGTGGAAGCTGACTTGCCCTAGAGTGAGTGATCCAAGAGAGAGCACATGAGCGGGGAGAGGCAGTGCCTTCGTCGATGTAGTCCCTGAAGTCCCATCCCATCGCTGTGCTTTATTCTCTTCCTTAGACTTGTGTCACTGTCAAGGGGAGGGAAATTAGGCCCCACCGCCTGAAGGGGGAGACTGTCAAAGAGCAGGTGAGCTTATTGTATAACTATCACAGAGAACTGTAGTGATACTTCGGGGAGGAAGGGAAGGGCCCTTCAGACAAAGGAAATAGCAAGCGTGAAGGCCCTGAGGCAGAAGCGGGGATGGCATATTCAAGACGAACAAGAGGCCAGGATGACTGGGTGAGCAAGGGGATGATAAATAAGGAGAGGAGGTCAGAGAGGAAAGGGGTGTGTGTGTGTGTGTGTGTGTGTGTGTGTGTGGCCCCATGTACCAGATTACCTAGAGCTTCATGAGCAATTGTAAGTACTCTGAGATAAGGAGACTTTGGAGAGTTGTTTTGTTGTTGTTGTTGTTTTAGGTGAGTGTGATGTGGCCTGACTTAACACTTTTTAAGGCAGCAGTGGCTTCTAGGTGAGAAGAGTCTGAAGAGGGGGAAGGGTGAGAGTGAGACACTCAGGAGGCTATTACAGTAACCCTGGGGAGAAATGGCTGTGGCTTGTGTTCAGAAGCAAGAAAGCAGTGGGATGCTGTATATGTCTCGGAGAGAGAGTCCTTGGACAGGATATGGGTTGGGACGTGAAGGTTTTTTGCCTGAGGAACTGGAAGGATGGTTCTGGCACTGCTCAGAATGGGGGAGAAGGAAGGCAGGACAAGACTGAGAGGGAAGCTTTGGGGCATGTTAACTTTGAGATGTCTCTTTCTCCATCCAAATCGAGAAGGTGAGTAGGCAATGGGGCATCAGGGCCTGGCGTTAGGGAATTCTGGGAAGAATACGTTCCTGTTCTCTGGCAGGTCTGGTTGCTACAGAAGCAAGAAGCCCAGGCCCCCAGGGAAGAGTTTACACGTAGACGTGGCTACGCCCGCATTTTTTTGGTGCCTCGGAGGGCTCCCAGGAGGCACAAAGCAGTGGGCAGGCTGGTGATCTGGGATGCAGGGATTTCTGACGTTTCCAGGGGGCAGGAGATAGCAAGTGGCCAGTGTGGCCAGGAGGGATGAGTTTCTGCTGCTGCAGGGGCTTCTGCTGCTCTGTTCCCAGAGCAGGGCCCTAAGGAGCATGGATCCTCCCTACCAGCGGACAGGCCATGTGACACTGGGAGCGCTGCCATGCTGAGAAGTGCCTGGGGGCCAGTGGTATGGGTTGGCCTGTAGAGCTCAGTGTTGCCCTTTCAGGATTCACAAGACTAGGGCAAGACAATTAAGCAACCAAGTGTGCCACCTTCTTGTTTCTCTTTCCTTATTTGGTCTCTCTCTGGTTCTGCCCCAAATTAACCTCAGCACCCAGAAGCATGCATTCCTGTTTCCTATTCCTGACGTTTCCTGGGACTCTGCTGAGGCTGGGGTGCGGGAATTTGCTCTTGAGTGCTTGGTCATGGGCCCTTATTTCCCGGCTCTGAACCTAGGTGGATGCCATCCAGCTGCCTGCCCCCCGCGAAGGCCGTGGCGGTGGAGAAAGGCAGAGCGTCCTACGACATTTTCCTGCTCCACGTCCCTAGTGTTGGACTCTGACCAGGCATTAGAGATAGGATGGGTGGGATTGGCTGACTCGGCAAGCTTGAGTGGAGGGTTTGTACTGGGCCCCTTAGCTGACCCCCAGCGCAAGATGGGTGTTGTGCAGAATCATTTGACTGCCTAGAATGGTCCTGCTGATTTCGCACCAGTGATAACTACTCGGCTTGCGTGCAGCGAGCTGGAACCAGGGCTAGGAATGTGGGGATTTCTTTCAGAGAGAGTGAGTGAGGATTTGCAGGGTTTTGGCAGAGGCCTCCACCTTGCCAGAGAGAGAGAGAGAGAGAGCAGTTCAACAGTGGTGGCAGCTGGCTCGAGGAGACACCAGTGCAGAGACAGCAAGAGTTTTCTGGAAACATCAATCTCCTGGAGGCTTGCTTTGCTGCCATCAGCGCACTGACAGGGTTGCAAAGAACAAAGCATTTCTACTCAGTATGTAAAAAGGGCATAAATGGACAGCAGTTGAGATCCTGGCTTTGCCACCTAGTAGCGGTGTGACCTTGGGCAGTAAGCAAATTTTCTGTGCCTCAGTATCCTCATCTGTAAAATGGGAATAAGCAGACCTATTGCCAAGAATGTCTTCAAGAATAAATTTCTGGCACACGGTGGGCCACCAATCAATATATTTGTGGCTGGTCACCTTGTCTTCCATTTGTGCCTCCTCCCCGGCCCACAGTCTTGAGCAAGGCTGATCTGACCCAACCATGGGGAAGGTAAAGGGATGGATGAGGGGGGAGGTCGGAATGCTGTGCAAAAGGAAACTGAGTCATGATGACTTCTCTTGCTCACTTGCAATGGTCTGAGCCACTGCCAGCTCCACTCCAGCACAATTTCCCAGTAGCCAGGGTCCAGGGTTCTACCTGCCCATTTCCACTCCCTCACTACCCCCTTGGTTTTAGCCCTCCACTTCCAGCTTGCCACTGATGATTCCAAAAGGGAATCAGTTCAGATTACAGTGCTCCAAAAATATAGCCAGTGAAGTAAATCTGAAAACAAAGGAGAAGAGGAAAGGAAGAAGAAAAGGCTGGCTGTTCTTCCTGCCTCATTCCAACAGCTTGCGGTGATGTACAGGGGACAGGGGGGAGTCCCTTTGCCATTATCCATACGGGGATCTTAGCTGTTTATGATCCTATTGGGGACACTTCTCTGAGACACTGGAGGTGACTCTCAGCAGAGTCCAACCCAGAACCCCGGGAGGGGCCATCTGACAGCCAAGGTGCTGTCCGTGGGGACCCTGGCACCCAGCGGGGGCCCAGCAGACAGGGACCGCCTTCCCAGGTGGTCCCCTCATGGACACACTCTTGAACACTTGGCTTCTCCCATAGCAACTGCTGGCCTAGAAACTGAAGCCGTAAGAATCTGCACACCTGAAAGCTCGGCATCTGATCATTTAAAAGGGAGATTGGCAGGAAGCCACCTCCAAAATGCCCCAGATTTTAACAAAAGGCCCCTTGTCGCAGCCCCAGAATGCAGGTAAAGCCGGGGCTGAAGGCAGTGTTGATTCAGAAAGAAGGAAAAGAAAACTGCTCTGCGGGGTTTTTTTCACGTGAACCTATCTCACAGGGTTATTGAAGGGATTAAATGAGTACAGAAAGACCTGCTGTAATTTGTGCTTGGATGCCATTCCGGAAGAAATAATTTCTTTCAATAATAATAATTGCTAACTCCTACATAAAGCATGCTCTGTGTTTAGGGCGACGCACGCCTCTTACTCACTTGCATTGCATAAAAGCCACGGGCATAAGTATTGTTGTTCCCCATTTTACACATGTAAAGAGGGGGTGAGCAGCTCAGACCTCAGTCTGCCAGGAAGCACCGTGCTTGTCTCCTCTCCTACAGGAGCCCGAAGCTCTGCCCACAGTAGCTTTTTTCACTGCTGAGGGGAGGTGTCTTTGGCTCTTTTTCCATGTCAGTCTTGAGTCCCCGGGGGTCAAGCTAACAAACTCCCCTTCCTTTTTTAATTCTCAAATTGAAAGTTTTTTCCCCCCCAGAGAGCCCCTGGATCTGAATCAACCGCCCCCCTCCCCATTCACACACTGCCTGGTGATTTTCAAAGTCCCTGGTATTTTTCCTTCAGGGCACTTGCCACAAGTGTAATCAGTGATCCCTGTGAGACCCCACCTCCCCCACCCTTTGCCTTTTACACCACTCTGCCACCCTCTGCCCTTCTTGTTGCTGCAATCCTGGACCTCCCAGACCTTCCACCGCCCAGCTCATGTTCGGGCCGTGGGGCTCAGGTCTCTTCCATTTCAAATCCTGCTTTACTTAATCCCAGGTGCCTTCATTCTCACGATGACCCAGGCGACATCCAGACCTTCTGCTCCCGTCCACCTCTGCTGATGCCTCCTGCCAGCTCACGCTGGACCTGTGATGATCTGAAACATCATCCTGCAAAAGCGTAAGGAGCTGGAGCATCTCCTTCCTGCCACGTGCCCCACTCACCACTGTAGCTGCACCATCCTTCACTCCCCACCGGACCCTTGGCTTGCTGCAGTCCACACTCTTCCCCTTTCTTGACGTCTTCCTTGCATAGCGCAGACTCCATGACCTATGCATGTGGTGGCATTCTCTCTGATTCCCTAAATTCCAAGGCTGTCTTTTCGTCCCCACATCTGGCAATGCTGCCTTTGCTTCCCTTTCTCAGCCTGTACCTTGGTGGCCACATGCTGCTGGTAAGACAGGACCACAGGGTCAACCACTGTCTACATAGATCAGTGTCCTCAAACTGAAGGGCCCTCAGCTGTGCCTGGCAACCCAAGCCCGTTTTGCTCCCAAACTCACTTTCCATACGACTGTTTTGGCAGGTGGCCCAAAGCCCAGTGAGCCCTGTCCTCGGCGATGGTGGCACCACTGATGGGTCTAATCCTTGCCTGGCCAGCATGGCTTTTCAAGTGAAAGCAACCCTAGGCCAAGTGTGCTCCACCTCTCATGCCCCTGGCTCCGGTCCCTGGCTTATCATTCTTTAATTTTCTCTTGAAGTCTTAACTCCCAAAGCCTAATGGTTTCTAGGCCTAATCAGGCAGCTTCCAGTCGTAGCCTCCTGTTGTGCCAAAGCCAGTTTTCCTTTTACCATGACTTTGCCCTGATACTGATGAAGTTCTAGAACCTAGGTGAGGTTCCGTGGGCTGAGGTCCAGAGCCGATGACCAAGAAAGAATTCTTGAGACATCTTTGGTGCAAAATGGTGGTTTATTAAAGCACGGGGACAGGACCTGTGGGCAGAAAGAGCTGCTGTCCTGGTTGTGAGAGATGGCAGGTTATGTACCTTGCGGTTGGGGAAGGTGAGGGGAAGGGAGGTTTCAACTGAACTTTCATATGCTAAAGAGCGCCTACAAGGTGCCAGGATACCGGAGGCCTTGCGGCTTGATCAATGTTGTCTTTTGGCAAGCCATTCACATTTCTGCTATCAAGCGTCTTTGTTAGTGAGATTTGGGTTTAGAAGAAATTTAACTTTATTTAGGGCTTGAGGAACTGAGTTATTTGCCTCTGGAAATTGTGCTATTGATAAGGTAACTTCTTTGTTTGTAGATCTCTAGGACATTTGTAAACCAAGGGAGACTCTGTCTTGCAGGATTGTGATCTCTGCAAGTTAACTATTTGTTTCTCATTTATGGCAGTCAGGGGTGCCTGAGGAATGTCACACACATTACAGAGGGGAGCGGGTGGAGAGGGGGTGCAAGGTGCCAGCTTTTGCTTTGTCTTCAGCCAGCCTCCTGCTCCCTCATCAATACTGGACCCATGCCACCATTCCAGGCTCTCTTCCTTTATGGCGAACTCTTCCTGGAGGGTTCTCAGACTTCATGCCAAAGGCCCAAGTCAGAACAGCTTCCATCCATCTCCAAGGTGTAGGAGAGGGAAGAATTTTCCCTCTACCCTTCTGAATTCTTGACTGAAACCTTTCAGTACGAGATAAATTAACCAGAGAGAAACAGAAGCCTACTAACATGGATAACCATGGATACCTGGGAGATACCCATGGGAAAATGAGTAACTCTACACGGTGGCCTAGAATTCAGGCTTAACATACCATCTAAATAGGGAAACAATGTGAAGGATGGTGACCTCTTCGTGAGAGTAAGTGATTTTTAGGAAAGATGAATGGGTCCTTGAAGATCCGAGGGAGGTATAATATTTTCTGACAAAGTCTGGACGTGATATCAACTTCTGTGTCAATTTCCAGCCTGCTCTCCTGTGGTAAGAGTTGATCTTCCCTGGTTGATGAGACCCCCAGAGAGAGCACTTATGATAGTTGAGATCCTTTTGGAGAACCCGACTTCAGGCAGACAAGAGGAGTTCAGAGAAAACCTCTCTCTGTGTTTGCTGGTTTTCAAGTGCCCACAGCTCAAAATAACTGCCAAATTGGCACATTTTGGGGTGTCTTATTCTGCTGCCCTCCCAAGGTTTAAAATATAGTTGGTAAATAGATTCTGTAAAGGGTCAGATAATAAGTGATTTTGGCCTGTAGGACATTTGAACTCTATTGCAACCCTCTCAGGCCCACTGTCAGAGCAAGAAAGCAGCCTTAGACATAGACAATACATAAACAAATGAGTTTGGCTCCATTCGTATAAAACGTGGCATATGGACACTGAAACTTGAATGTCATACAGTTTTCACGTGTCACAAAGTATTCTTCTTTAAATTTTTTTCAACCACTTAAAGTATAAAAATCATGCTTAGTTCATGAGTCACACAAGAATAGGAGGCAACCAAATTTGTCCCGTGGGCTGTATTGACTTATTCTGCCCTAAGGTGTTGACCCTGTACTATTTTCTCTGGTTATGCTCAGTTAACCTGGACAAGGATAATGCTGAGAGGGATCCAAGCAGGAGGCTCCCTGATGGCTCTGAGCTCGTCTTACCCCACAGTGTTACCACCTTCCCCAGTCCATGGTCCTCTGGGGCCACAATGGGACCTTTTTATATATAGTTCAAATACTTTCCCTCTGGAACACTCTCCCACACTTTTTTACAGCACAAACCCCTCCCCCAAACTCTGTCAGGTTCGAGGTAGAGCTATTATTTCTAGTAATAGTTTGCTTTTGCATTGAATGATTACCAATATTTCTAATATTTCATATCTGCTCAATTAGTGCTAATAATAATTGTACTGATAATCCAATCCCAAATCATTTTAATACCTATGGTTATAGAAAACTAAAAAAGTTATGTATGTGCATATTTTCTTGCAAGCAAGATATATGCATCTCAAAGAAGTACGATAAGGTGATTAATAAGAAATGCTTTTGCATAAAAATACTACATCAGGATAAAATTTTCTGGGGAAGGGAGCACCTCTGTGGCATGGTCAGTTAAGCCTCTGCCTTCTGCTCAGGTCACTTTCCGGGGTCCTGGGATTGAGCCCCGCCTCAGACTCCTTGCTCAGCGGGGAGCTTGCTTTTCCCTCTACCTGCCACTCTCCCTGCTCGTGCTCTCTTTCTCTGACCAATAAATAAATAAAATGTTTTTTTAAAAAATCCTATGGGAAGGAAATTTACAATAAAAATACGTAAAGTGTATTACCATTTTTTTAAAAAGCTGGCTAATTAAAAAAGTAGATGATGGTTACGTCATGAACTAAGCTAAACCAAATTAGTCATATCCCACTGCCTAGATTGTTTTCCATAGCTACCAAAGATGTCTGCATTAACCAAAGCCTAGCGACTCCCACATGCTCTCGCTAACGGGGGAAAGCAAATGTCTCAAACATCTCAGATCGATTCTACTGGATATACAGACGCTTATTAAACATTATTAACAAACAGGCACAAAACCGTTTATACAGCTGCCCTGTCCCATGAGCGTGAGTGATGACCTTGACCTGAGTGGAGTCAGCACCACGACATTGCCGAGTGAGGGTTCTCCAGTACTCAACAGGCACCGGACCACTGGACAGCTTTGTCCCACCCGTGGCTGCTGACTGGCCTATGAGGGGATGCGATGAGCCAATGGTGCCCTCTCTGCAGGGAAACTGATCCCCTGAGTCCTATGAGGGTGAGAGATAGTACCTCAAAAATCTTGTCGACAACCCACGTCTTAAATACCCCTAATCCCTTGAAAGTCAGCCTGCAGCTGCAGTCGCCTGGGTTCCCAGGCCCCCATTTTCCCTGCAGAACTTTATGCTAATTAGCAGCACCCCAAGGATGGATTGAAATGAGGAGGACAGGTAGAGGCCCCAGGCCTGTGACCTTCCCGATCTTAGCCGACTGCCCAGGCTCCGTAGTTTGGAAATTCTTGCTGACACAGTTACAGTTTAACCCAAGTAGCACAATATCACACTTGGACTGCAGAATTTGAAGGTCAAATACAAATGTCTAGCAGTGAATGTCAGAACGCTAATGTATTTCTATCCCATTAGGCATCTTTAAAAATGACATAGGCTTTATTTTAAAATGTCAATATTTATAACATGCCATAAATACAAGTCCTTTCTATTTAAATGTATGAGGAAAGTTTGAACGTCCACTTAATTTTTTTAGTTTTTTTTTTTTTTTTTTTTAATCTATTTCACATGTCAACTCTCCAGTAAACAAGAGGGTGGTTTTTACAAACCCTTTGAGCAGTTACTCCTGGCAGAGCTCTCTTCGGTGGCAGGAGAGAATGTCTCCTTGGTCTTCATGTATGTTTGCTCACCCTCTTCCTGGAACCCTCAGGGCTCTGCATTCCAACGGTTTAGGTGGACTGGCTGTTACAACACAGCCAAGCTCCTGTGACACCTTCTCCCAGAAAGAGGGTGTCTTCCGGCCTTTTGGTTTATAGTTGAGTGAGGCTTCTCAGGAGATTTTTCCAGAATGAAGAAGGTCCACCCTAGGTGATGTGCTTATTCCCCTTAAACTGAGAAGCACTGGTAACTTAGCAGCTTCTCTCTTTAAAATTCTCAACAAGATCCTAGCAAACAGGATCCAACAGCACATTAAAAAGATTATCCACCATGACCAGGTGGGATTCATTCCTGGGCTACAAGGATGGTTCAACATTCGCAAATCAATCAATGTGATAGAACAAATTAATATGAGAAGAGAGAAGAACCACATGGTCCTCTCAATTGATGCAGAAAAAGCATTTGACAAAATCCAGCATCCATTCCTGATTAAAATGCTTCAAAGTATAGGGATAGAGGGAACATTCCTGAACTTCATAAAATCTATCTATGAAAGACCCACAGCAAATATCATCCTCAATGGGAAAAAGCTTGCAGCCTTCCCGTTGAGATCAGGAACACGACAAGGATGCCCATTCTCACCACTCTTGTTCAACATAGTATTAGAAGTCCTAGCAACAGCAATCAGACAACAAAGAGAAATAAAAGGTATCCAAATTAGCAATGAAGAAGTCAAACTCTCTCTCTTTGCAGATGACATGATTCTTTATATGGAAAACCCAAAAGACTCCACCCCCAAACTACTAGAACTCATACAGCAATTCAGTAACGTGGCAGGATACAAAGTCAATGTACAGAAATCAGTGGCTTTCTTATACACTAATAATGAAAATACAGAAAGGGAAATTAGAGAATCGATTCCATTTACTATAGCACCAAGAACCATAAGATACCTGGGAATAAACCTAACCAAAGAGGTAAAGGATCTGTACTCGAGGAACTACAGAACACTCATGAAAGAAATTGAAGAAGACACAAAAAGATGGAAGACCATTCCATGCTCTTGGATCGGAAGAATAAACATTGTTAAAATGTTTAACAAAATAAAATTTGTAAATATTTATTTTATTTTTATTTATTTATCTATTTAAATAAAATAAACATTGTTAAAATGTTTATACTGCCTAGAGCAATCTATACTTTTAATGCCATTCTGATCAAAATTCCACCAGTATTTTTCAAAGAGCTGGAGCAAATAATCCAAAAATTTGTATGGAACCAGAAGAGACCCGAATCGCTAAGGAAATGTTGAAAAACAAAAATAAAAGCGGGGGCATCACGTTACCTGATTTCAAGCTTTACTACAAAGCTGTGATTACCAAGACAGCATGGTACTGGCATAAAAACAGACACACAGACCAGTGGAACAGAGTAGAGACCCCAGATATGGACCCTCAACTCTATGGGCAAATAATCTTCGACAAAACAGGAAAAAATATACAGTGGAAAAAAGACAGTCTCTTCAATTAACAGTGCTGGGAAAACTGGACAGCTATATGTAGAAGAATGAAACTCGACCATTCTCTTACACCGTACACAAAGATAAACTCAAAATGGATAAAAGACTTCAACGTGAGACAGGAATCCATCTGAATCCTAGAGGAGAACATAGGCAGTAACCTCTTCGATATCAGCCACAGCAACTTCTTTCAAGATATGTCTCCAAAGGCAAAGGAAACAAAAGCCAAAATAAATTTTTGGGACTTCATCAAAATCAAAAGCTTCTGCACAGCAAAGGAAACAGTCAAGAAAACAAAGAGGCAACCCATGGAATGGGAGAAGATGTTTGCAAATGACAGTACAGACAAAAGGTTGATATCCAGGATCTATAAAGAACTCCTCAAACTCAACACACACAAAACAGATAATCATATCCAAAAATGGGCAGAAGATATGAACAGACACTTCTCCAATGAAGACATACAAATGGCTATTAGACACATGAAAAAATGTTCATCATCACTAGCCATCAGGGAGATTCAAATTAAAACCACATTGAGATACCACCTTACACCACTTAGAATGGCCAAAATTAGCAAGACAGGAAACAACCAGTGTTGGAGGGGATGTGGAGAAAGGGGAACCCTCTTGCACTGTTGGTGGGAATGCAAGTTGGTGCAGCCACTTTGGAGAACAGTGTGGAGATTCCTCAAGAAATTAAAAATAGAGCTTCCCTCTGACCCTGCAATCGCACTCCTGGGTATTTACCCCAAAGATACAGATATAGTGAAAAGAAGGGCCATCTGTACCCCAATGTTTATAGCAGTAATGGCCACGGTCGCCAAACTGTGGAAAGAACCAAGATGCCCTTCAAGGGACGAATGGATAAAGGAAGACGTGGTCCATATACACTATGGAGTATTATGCCTCCATCAGAAAAGATGAATACCCAACTTTTGTAGCAACATGGACAGGACTGGAAGAGATTATGCTGAGTGAAATAAGTCAAGCAGAGAGAGTCAATAATCATATGGTTTCACTGATTTGTGGAGCATAACAAATAGCATGGAGGACAAGGAGAGTTAGAGAGGAGAAGGGAGTTGAGGGAAATTGGAAGGGGAGGTGAACCATGAGAGACTATGGACTCTGAAAAACAATCTGAGGGTTTTGAAGGGGCGGGGGGTGGGAGGTTGGGGGAACCAGGTGGTGGGTATTGGAGAGGGCATGGATTGCATGGAGCACTGGGTGTAGTGCAAAAACAATGAATACTGTTACGCTGAAAATAAATTTAAAAAATTTTTAAAAAATGAAATTAAGCTTTCCTTTATGAGCACCATCTTCATGGCACGAATGTGTATTTATTTGTTTTGGGGATTCATGTACCTTATCAGACTGTAAGGACCATGATAGCAGGGATACGTCTGAATTGCTTACTGCCAAGTCCCCGGTGCCTGGCCAAGTACCTGACTGTCCCATGACAGATTGCTCAGTAAATATTTGCTGAATGATGAGACAAGCTGCTGAGAGAGGGAAACAAAACAGAAGCAGAAGATACCCGCTATTAAAACTGAAGAGGAACTAGGCCAGCAGTCAGCCAACAGGATACAGTAGTATGAAACTGCACTAAAGGACAAAAGACAGAAGACATAGACCAGCCATGCCGGGATCCAAATAAATCAAGCCAGAGTTCATAAGGCTGGGCCTAGGTATGAATTTACATGACTGACCTCTGCCATGAATAATAATTTCATTTTATTTGTCCCCTGTTGCCCATGCTGGGCCTCAACATTCCCTACAATGACTCATTCCAATTCTCTTCTCAGCTCGTCTCTTCTCTGCCAGCTCATCTTTCATGTCTTACTTTCTTACTAGCCTTACCATGAGCTCCTGCTTCTCTTCATTCTGTTCTTGTTTTCTGGAGTAATTCCTTCCAGAAATGTTTAAATTTGTGATTTTATATTTGGTCCCATTTTGCATCTGTTCCATGGAGAGATATTTCTGGTGAGTGTACTTCATTTGCTGCTTGTTTTTTCCTGTCCTGTCTCTCAGTCTTTTGTTCTATCTCCTTTTCATTTAGCTAGTATTATACAGACATTTTAAATTATGATGCTTCTTTGGATAAGGTGAGTGATTCATGGGAAAGATAATTTTAGGAGTTGTGTGTGGGGAGAGGTCAGGCCTGCATTCCAGGTAATTACAGCGATTTTCCTTGGACACGTGTGGGACACGTGCGGGACCTGTGCGGGACACGCTCAGGAGAATTGGCCAGCGTTGGGCAGCCCTGCGGACCGCCCTGTCCCCTGTGGCCGAGGGCCCTTTCTCGCTTGGGACATGTCTCGGACAGCCAGAAAAGGAGCTGAAACGATGCGGCCCACCTGGGGGCCCCAGCGCAGGGGAGCTTTCCCAGAGCAGAGTTGAGGGAGGCGTTGTGGCTGGCCATTGGCCTCCGACTTTTTGGGGCACTGGGACGCCCAAGGATGGGGCTGTCCTCAGGGTGGGCACCAAGTTTATTCTTGCTCAGAGGATTTTCCCCTACTCTGAAAGGCACCCTATGTGCCAGAGTGGTAGGGGGACTCGTGGAGTGGGACTCCGGGTTCCCCAATGATAGACCCCAAGGGACAGGACCCTGGAAACGGAAGGCTGACACAGGAGGCGAGGGTTTGTGCCCGGGCCTCTGGGCGGGCCGGGCCCCATCAGCCAGCGCCAGGGAGGGGACCCTTGGAGGCTGAGGAGCAGGAGGCATCGGCCTCGCCTGTGCATGACTCCTGGAGGGCTTTCTGGTGGGGTTCGGCCGCGACCACTTGCGATCCTGCGCCAGGCCCAGGGGGTGGGTGCCTGAAGCGAGATTGCCGGGCGTTTTCCAGCCAATTCTCTCGAGCGTTCTGCCCAAATTGGGATCGGTTTGGGCAGAACGCTCGTGAGAATTGGCCGGCGTTGGGCAGCCCTGCGGACCACCCTGTCCCCTGTGGCCGAGGGCCCTTTCTCGCTCAGGGCATGTCGTGGCCACCCGGAAAACGCGCCGAGACGACGCAGCCCACCCAGGGGCCCCAGCGCATGGGAGCTTTCCCGGAGCAGAGTTGAGGGAGGGGTTGTGGCCAGAGGGAGGGGTTGTGGCCAGGCGTCCAACTCCCACTTTTCATGCCGCTGGGGCATGGATAGTTTGGGCTGACCTCAGTGGAGGTACGAAGGTTTCTCTCGCTCCAAGGGTACTCCGCCGCTCTGAAAGGCACCGTTTCCACTTGGGTGGCCTGTGAACTGGTGGGGTTGACCTAGGTGTCCCAATCTGGAGGGACAGTGTCAGTGTGGCTTTAGACCTGTGGAGGATTTCGGAGCTGCATTGTCTTCAAAGGCTCGGCAGTGCAGATTGATGCCACTGGAGGGCGTGGTGAGCTGTGGTGCGCGAGAACTTGGTATGGTGCAATGCTGTTTGCCACCACTGGAGGCAGTGGCGAGCTGCTGTGGCAAACACACCAGAAGAGGAGTCTGTGCAGCCCGCTGGCTCTGAGAGCAGTGGTGAGATGCTGGGTGAGAGTCCCGGAAACCTGAGGCACTGCAGCTTGTTTTTCCAGGACAGAGTGTTGAGCTGAAGACTCTGTTTCCCCAGGCTCCAGAATGGTGGTAAGAATTGCTGGAGCCAGGCCCCCACTCAGTCAGCAGTGTGCCCCGTTGCCCCAGGTTGGATGGGAATGTGCCGTCAGGATGGTCCAAGAGGGTCCTCCTGGTGGGGGAACCAAACTTTGGTTCCTGGAGGAACCCAACTCAACCCATGGTGCCTTTGGAACCGAGGAGTTGAGTGTCTGTTTGGAAGAGTCTATTTGCTTCTCCAAAAAGGACAAGGGCATTGGCTGGCTTGAGAAGGAAGCAAATGACCACTTAAGAAACAAGCATGTGTCTCTCTTCTCCCAGGAATCGGAGCAGGTGTGTAGGCGTTAGGTGGGAGGAGCCTTCTTATCCGCACCTGACAACCCTTCTTCGCTCTGGCTCCACGAGACCTGAAGTTTGGAAATCAGTGTCTGAATCCGTCATGCAGCTTGTCCCAGGACATCAGCATTCAGAGAAAACAGCAGGCCCGTGGGGCACAGTGGCACATCCACACCAGCATGGGAGGTAAAACTTCTCTTTCACCCCAAACATCCTGGGTTTTCTCTCATCTCCAGTGGAGCCAAAAAGTCACATGAACGCAGCTGTCAGCCATGGAGCGTGGGTGCTAGGGTTCCTGAGTTTCCTTGTAGGGAGCACCTGGCAGGGGATCTCATTTTCTCTGCTTCTTTCTGGCTCACAGAGCTATTTGGAACATCTCTTTCCTAGGCAATCCCTTGGATTAGAAAAGGAAGATGAGATGGACTTGGTGTGTGTTTGGGACCTAGGATACGTTCCTTCATCGAACACTGTTGATTCCATGGGTCCTAGGCTGTGGTGGAATGGCTGGCATCTAGAGTGAGGTGGCTGTTTGTGGTCAGATAGAGGCTTGGAGGATGGCTTCTCCTTTGTCCAAGGGGATGGATCCTAATGGATTTGTCTTTTTTATCCAAAGAGTTCTGATGAGGGCAGAGGGAACATTCAAAAGGATTCCCAGGAGCCTTGGACTATTGAAAAGGGAAGCTTGACTTTCTAGTTTCACTCAGTGGGCCCTCTAGAGAGTTGGCCATGGCATCCTTTCTCTGCAGTTCCATGGGTGGTGGTCAGAAGGAGAGTCTTTGGGAATTCCACTGGATAGAGGCATTCTGATGGCTTCCCAGGGCATGGCGTCAGGAACCCTGGGGTGAATTTCTGGGGCTGCTTGCCGGACGCTGTCTGAGTCATGTTATTCCCCAGGTTTTCTGTTTCCTCCTTAGGAAATTGCTGGCAGGGAATGTTTTGCATCCAGCGGAACCCTCCTGCACTGTCGGTGGGCATGCGGGTTGTTGCAGCCATTCTGGAAAAGAGCACGGTGGTTCCTCCGAATGCTCAAAACTGAACAACCTTAGGATACAGCAGTTGCCCTCCTAACAATTTCCCTCAAGGGCACAAAAATGCACATTCAATGGGGTACAAGCACCGTGATATGGACACCAGCATTATCAACCATAGCGAAATGATGGAGGATGTCCCAATGTCCATTTGCTGATGAGCGAGATATATATATATATATATATATATATGAATGTAGATATCTAATCTCCCACATATTCTCAATGGAATAGGAGCCAGGTTCAAAAAGAATGAAATATTACCATTTGCAAGGATGTGGATGGATCTAGAGTGGATTTAGATGAGCCATATCAGTAAGAAATGACCAATAGCCTATAATTTGACTTCTATGGAATTTCAGAAAGAAAACATGAACATAGTGAGGGGAGAAAGATAGGTCAATGAGGAAAGAGACTCAAACATAGAGCACCAACCGAGGGCAGCTAGAGAGCAGGGGTCTGGAGGGGAAGGATTCAATGGGTGATGGCTCTTAGGGTGGGCACTCGTTGTGATGACCTCTGGGTGTTCTGTGCAAGTGAGGAATCATGACATCCTACCCCTGAAGCAAAGGAACAAACACTGCATGGAGACGAATTGGAATTGAAGTGAAGGAAGGAAAGAAGAAGACCATGTTCTACTTCATGAATAGGGAGGTAAAAATGGAGTGATTTTTGCTCTCTTATTCTCTTGATGATCATTTGCAAACACACTGTATTATGATACACTAGATTCTGTTTGCATAAGGAGCCCTCAGAAAGCTGCCAGGAAGATTCAGATGTCAGAGCATGTCCATGTTCCATGGATATGTTCCTTCCAGTTTGCCCAGGTACAAAGGTAAGTGGAAAGAAATAAGGAAGAAGAGGAAAGGAGGTGTTAAGCAGTCAGGAGGTAGCCTTCCCCCTTTGTCAAGGAAGCCTTGGGCCGATGTCAATTGAGAAGAAGGAGAGGGGATCCCAGAGCTTTTGGCAGGCAGGGGAGTTCCAGGTCTGCCTAGAGCTGACAGGGGTCCCTGAAGAGAGCTGAGGTAGGGGTGTGGCATGCCCGAACTGCTGATCTGGAGGTTGGATCCCCGAGGAGTCGAGTTGAGGATGGTGGTCAGGTGGCGCATCATGCTCCGGGGGGCAGCAGAATGTCGGGGAGTACTCATGGGGACATGCAATTTTTCACTGGCTCTGACGGCCCTGTGCAGCTCCAAACAGACTGGTTACCTGCTAGGTGCAGGCAGACTCCTACGGTGTGACTTCAGGGTTCCCAAGCCAGAGAGTTTTCAGGACAGGCCCCTGTAGAAGGAAGCCTGAAAACGCAACTTAGGGCTAGGGTTATGGACTTGGGGAATGGCTGCTCTGAGCTGCCAGCGCTGAGAGGGCTCCCCTCGGGGTTGACTTCAGGAAATGGGTCCTGCAGTGCGGCAGAATCTGGGTTTCTGGGCAGGGAGATCAACGAGGGTGGGAGTGATTTACAAGAAAGGCCAGGTTAGTTCCGCTCCAAAATCGGGATCACCATGGAAGGGAAGCTCATGAGAACTGGCCGGAGTTGGGCAGCCCTGAGGACCACCCTCTCCCTGTGGCCAAGGTTGCTTACAAAATCGGGGCATGTGGCATCCATGGGGAAAACGCGCCGAGGCGAAGGCACAGGGGAGCATTCCAGGAACACTGTTGAAGAAGGGGTTGTTGCCAGGTTTCCAACTCGGACTGTCCGGGCCGCTGGGGCACCTAAGGATAGGTGGGCCTTAGTGAGGTACGAAAGGTCCTTTCGCTCCAAGGCTTTTCCACAGCTCCGAAAGACACCATTTCCGCCAAGTTGGAAGAGGAAGTAGAGGAGCAGAACTCAGGGTTCCCCAGTTGGAGGCCCCAAGGGACAGGACCAGGCAACGGAAGGCTGAGGAAGTAGGCGAGGCTTTGAGCCCAGGCCCCGGGGCAGGCCAGGGCCCATCGGAAAGTGCCAGGGAGGGGACTGCTGGAGGCTAAGGACCAGGAGGCCTCGGCATCACCGGCGCCTGAGTCCGGGAGGGGATTCTGGTGGGGTTTGGACTCGACCCCTTGCGATGCCGGGCCAGGCCCATGGGGCGGCCCTGCAGACATGCGGCGCCCGAAGTGAGTTTGCTGGGCTTTTTCTGGCCAATTCTCACGAGCGTTCTGCCCAAACCGGAATAGGTTTGGGCAGAACGCTCGTGAGAATTGGCCGGCGTTGGCAGCCCTGCGAACCGCCCTGCTCCCTGTGGCTGAGGGCTCTTTCTCACTCGGGGCCTGTAGCGGCCACCCAGAAAACACACCGAGACGACGCGGCACACCCGGGGGCCCTGGGGCAGGGGAGCTTTTCCAGAGCAGAGTTGAGGCAGGGCTTGTGGCCAGGCATCCGCCTCCGACTTTTCGGGTAGTTGGGGAGCCCAAGGATGGGGCTGACCTCAGTGGGGGCACGGAGGTTTCTCTTGCTCCAAGTCTTGTCCGAAACGCCGAAAGTCACCATTTGCGCCAGAGTTGGAGTGGAGGTCGTTGTGCGGGACTCAGGGTTCCCCAGTTGGAGGGCCCGAGGGACAGGACCCTGGAGACGGAAGGCTGAGGAAGCAGGCTAGGGTGTGTGCCTGGGCTTCGGAGCAGGCCCGGCCCCATCGGACAGCACCAGGGAGCAGACCCCCAGAGACTGAGGAGCAGGAGGCGTCGGCCTCGCTGGAACCTGCTTCCTGGAGGCCTTCATGGCGGGATCAGACGCCACCGCTTGTGATGCCGGGCCAGGCCCAGCAGGCGGCCCTGCAGATGTGCGGCACCCGAAGCGAGTTCGCCGGGCGTTTGCCGGCCAATTCTCACGAGCGTTCTGCCCAAAAGGGATCGGTTTGGGCAGAAGGCTCATGAGAATTGGCTCCCTGTGGCCGAGGGCCCTTTCTCACTAGGGGCATGACACGGCCACCCGGATAACGTGCCGAGAGGACGCCGCCCACTCGGGGGCCCCGGTCCAGGGAAGTGTTCCCGGAGCAGAGTTGAGGGACAGGTTGCAGCTGGGCTTCCGCCCCCAACTTTTCCGGCGGCAGGGGCGCCCATGGAT
Source organism: Lutra lutra (assembly GCF_902655055.1). Classification (NCBI taxonomy): domain Eukaryota; kingdom Metazoa; phylum Chordata; class Mammalia; order Carnivora; family Mustelidae; genus Lutra; species Lutra lutra. Next base: position 100,741,954 of record NC_062282.1, on the reverse strand, counting down.
AGAGCTGACCTCTGAGGGGCATGAAGGTTTCTCTCGCTCCGAGGCTTGTTGAAGCGCCGATAGGCACCGTTAGCTGCGGGGTGGATGGTGAAGTCGAGGCGCCGGGACTCAGGGTTCCCCAGTTGGAGGCCTGAAGGACAGGACCCTGGAAACAGAAGTCTTAGGAAGCAGGCAAGGGTGTGTGCATGGGCTTCGGGGCAGGCCCAGCCCCATCGATCAGCACCACGGATGGGACCCTCGGAGGCTGAGGAGCAGGAGGCGTCGTCCTCGCCGGAGCCAGCCTCACGGAGGCCATACTGGCAGGGTTCAGATGCGACCGCTCGGGATGTCGGACCAGGCCCAGGGGGCGGCCCTGCAGACATGTGGTGCCCGAAGCGAGTTTGCCGGGCGTTTTCTGGCCAATTCTCACGAGCATTCTGCCCAAACGGGGATCAGTTGGGGCAGAACGCTCATGAGAATTGCCGGGTGTTGGGCAGCCCTGCGGACCTCCCTGCTCCTGGTGGCTGAGGGCCCTTTCTCGCTCAGAGCTTGTCGTGGCCACCCGGAAAACGAGCCAAGGAGTCGCGGCCCACCCGGGAAGCCCGGCACAGGGGAGCGTTCCCGGAGCAGAGTTGAGGGACGGGTTGCGGCTGGGCGTCCGCCTCCGACATTTCAAGCAGTGGGGGCGCCAAGGATGGGGCTGACCTCAGTGGGGGCACGAAGGTTTTTCTCACTCTGAGGCTTGTTCAACGCGCCGCAAGGCACCGTTTGCGACGGAGTGGGATGGGGAGGTGTGGCGCGGGACTCAGGGTACCCCAGTGTGAGGCCACGAGAAATAGGACGCCAGAAGCGGAAGGCTGGGGAAGCGGGCGAGGGTTCGTGCCCAGGTCTGGCGCCAGGCCCGGCCCCATTGGACAGGGAAGGAGGGGATCCCCAGAGGCTAAGGAGCAAGAGGCCTCGGCCTCGCTGGAGCCTGCCTCCCAAAGGGCTTTTTGGCGGGGTTCGGACGCAACCACTCGCATTGCCAGGCCAGGCACAGTGGGTGGCCCTGCAGAAGTGTGGCGCCCGAAGGGCGTTCGCCGGGCGTTTTCCGGCCAATTCTCACGAGCGTTCTGCCCAAACCAGGATCAGTTTGGGCAGAACGCTCGTGAGAATTGGCTGGCATATGGCAGCCAGACGGACCGCCCTGCTCCCCGTGGCCGTAGGCCCTTTCTCGTTCGGGGCCTGTCACGCCCACCCGGAAAACGCCGAGACGACGCGGCCCACCCAGGAGCACCGGCGCAGGGGAGCGTCCCCAGAGCAGAGTTGAAGGACGGGTGAAGGCAGGGCGACCTCTTCCGATTTTTCGGGCATTTGGGGCGCCGAAAGGTGGGGCTGACCTCAGTTGGGGAACGAAAATTTCTCTCCATCTGAGGCTCATCCGAAGCGCCAAAAGGCACGGTTTGAGCTGGGGTGGGACGGGGAGTCCTGGCGCGGGACTCAGGGTTCCCCAGTCGGAGGCCCAGAAGGACAGGACCCTGGAATCCGAAGACTTGAGGAAGCAGGTGAGGCTTCGTGTCCGGGGCTTGGGGCAGCACCGACCCCAACGGACAGGGCCAGGTAGGGGATCACCACAGGCTGGGGAGCAGGAGGCTTCGCCCTCGCCAGAGCCTGACTACCGGAGGGCTTCCTGGCGGGGTTCGGACACGACCACTCGCCAGGCCAGGCCAGGCCCAGGGGGCGGCCCTGCTGACGTGCGGCGCCCGAAGCGAGTTCGCCCGGCGTTTGCTGGCCAGATGTCACGAGCGTTCTGCCCAAACCGGGATCGGTTTGGGCAGAACGCTCGTGAGAATTGGCCAGTGTTGGGCAGCCAGACGGACAGCCCAGCTCCCCGTGGCCGTTGGCCCTTTGTCGCTCGGGGCCTGTCGCGGCCACCCGGAAAACGCGCCGAGACGTCGCGGCCCACCCAGGAGTACGGGCGCAGGGGAGCGTCCCCGGAGCAGAGTTGAAGGACGGGTGGAGGTGGGGCGTCCGCTTCCGATTTTTCGGGCGTTTGGGGCGCCGAAAGGTGGGGCTGACCTCAGTCGGGGTTCGAAAGTTTCTCTCCCTCTGAGGCTCGTCCGAAGCGCCGAAAGGCACGGTTTGCGCTGGGGTGGGACGCGGAGTCGTGGCGCGGGACTCAGGGTTCCCCAGTCGGAGGCCCCGAGGGACAGGACCCTGGAATCCGAAGACTGAGGAAGCAGGCGAGGCTTCGTGTCCGGGGCTCGGGGCAGTACCGGCCCCAACGGACGGGGCCAGGGAGGGGACCACCACAGGCTGAGGAGCAGGAGGCGTGGCCCTCGCCGGAGCCTGGCTCCAGGAGGGCTTCCTGGCGGGGTTCGGATGCTACCGCTCGCCAGGCCGGGCCAGGAGCAAGGAGCGACCCTGCAGACGTGAGGCACCCGAAGCGAGTTCGCAGGACGTTTGCCGGCCAATTCTCACGAGCGTTCTGCCCAAACCGGCATCGGGAGGCATTGACCTGGCTGGAGCCTGATCCCCGGAGGGATTTCTGGCGGGGTTCAGATGGGACAGCTAGGGATGCCCGGCCAGGCCCAGGGAGCATCCCTGCAGACATACAGTGCCCAAAGTGAGTTCGCCGGCCGATTTCCGGCCAATTCTCTCAAGCATTCTGCCCAAACTGGGATCGGTTTGGGAGAACGCTCGTGAGCATTGACCATCGTTGGGCAGCCTGCGGACCGCCCTCTTCTCCGTGCCCAGGGGCCCTTTCTCGCTCGGGGCATTTCGCGGCCACCCAGAAAATGTGTGAGACAACGTGGCCCACCCGGGTCCCTCGGTGCAGGGGGGCATTCCCAGAGCAGAGTGAGGGATGGGTTGTGGCCGGGCGTCCGCCTCCATTTGTTAGACCATTTGGGCTCCCAAGAGTGGGTCTGGCTTCAGTGGGGGCAGGAAGGTATCTCTTGCTCGAATGCTTGTATGCAGCTCTGAAAGGCACCGTTTGCACTGGGTTGGTCGGGGGACTCGTGGCGCTGGACTCAGGGTTCCCCAATTGTATGCCCTGAGGGACAGGACCTTGGAAACTTCTGGACTTCACCTACCCCAAGCCAACCTTGATCTCAACCCCAGGTTCCTCAGATGGACCACACGATGGCTTAAACACGCACTCTACATTTGGTCCTTCTTCCCCTGCATTATCTTGGAGACAAATTGGGCCCAGAGTACCTCCCATTGCCAGGGCACTTGCTTTTTCTCTTTGCAAAACAGGTTTTTAGTTTTGCCTTTCACAATGGTCACCAACTTTTGGAGAACCATGTATTATCAGTTTTGTTGGGGGCTTGTGCCTACATTCCCAAGGGTACGGTTCCCACTTGAGATATTTGCCTTGACCTGCTAATGAGGGGATGGGGGGCAGCTAACCTTTGCTCACTCCAGTCTCCGGTGCTCTCAAGATCTCAGATTCTGTCTGAGTGCCATTGTCCTGACAGCTCTTCCTCATGTTTTGTGATTCCGAGATATAGGAGTCTCCTTCGTCAAAGGGGAATTTGCATTTCTCTTTCTCATTGTTGTCCTTGTTTGGGGACAATGTTGAAGGAGAGAAGAGGGCAGCATTAATTTTACTCTGTTTGAAAGCAGGAGTCTCCTGGTGGGTGGGGAGGTGGGTGAAATGGACAATGGAGAGGAAGGAGGGCACATGTCGTGATGGGTGCTGGGGCGTATATGGAAGTGCTGAGCTGCTGTATTGTACACCTGAAACTCATACTGCACTGTATGTTAACTAACTGGAATTTAAATTAAAAAAAAAAAAAACTAGGAGTTTTCTTAAGTCGAATTTTGAATGTCAAAGATGTTGTCAAGGGAAAGAGGCAGACATTCCTAGTGGAATGGGAGTCCATGGTGGACCAAGGTCAGAGAGTTGAAGAGTGCTTTGGAATTAACGATCAGACTAGTTTGGCTAAAATATTGACTGGGATCGGGAGACATAGGAGAGAAATTTACCTAGAAAAGTCAGAGGGATGATACTTTTGGAATCCTTCAGTGTCAGATTGAGAGGGCTTTATTCAATTCTATAGTCAAAGGAGAACCATTAAAAGTTCTCAAATAGGGAATTAGCAAAGTCACAACCTATGGGCCAGGTGGGAAGTGAAGGGGGCCTCGGGCAGCAAAGAAGTCAGTGAGGAGTTAGTGCTGATTCAGAAGGGGGTGCTGAAGAGTCAAGTTTAAACAGCCCCCACCCCCCCACACACATACACTCTTACAGTTTCATCGATTTATTCACACACTATGTAGTTCAAAAAACAAGATTTAAGCTGGTATACAAAGTACATACGACTTAACAATATACAGTGAAATAACAAATACCATGCTTGAGCAGAATCCTGCCTACCTCCTCTACCTGATGCGAGTTCCTGGAAGGCCAGAAGAGTGTATTTTGTTCTCTTTCTCCTCCCTTATAGGAGGATGCATAAAAGAGAAGAGAGGAAAGGAGCAGGTCTATGGGAAGCTGCCAGCCATCTCTTGCCTGCACAGCCCTGGGACAGTAAGCTACGGGTTTTGCTATAAGCCGTGGAGTAACTGGTTGACTTTGGAGCTGAGATCTTGGTGGGGTGGAGTTTTCTGGAAGCTTGCATGTTTCTACAGTCCAGGAAAATTAAGGAAAGTACTGACAGCAGCCTGTGCAACCTCCCGGGCCGTCAGCTCGACCAAGCTATCTGTGCAGTCTCTCAATGCTGGCGGACCATGGCGGCAAGCTCCCCATGGCCCTGGGGTTGTCTAGTGCTCCTGATCAGCTTCTGCCAGCTCCACCTGGAGACTTGATCAGATAGAAAATATAATAGCTTCAGCTAAGAACGTGCTCTGCTGATAGGCCAGGCGTGGGTCTATCAGACCCTGCATCTCACTGGTCTGGAGACAGAATAATACTATCACCTCATGTTTCTGATATTCCTGCCTAGTGAACTGTGTGTCTCCAACCAGGACTGAAAGATGGAAAAAGGCATCTTGGAAAGAGCCGTACAAGTTCACAGATCATTAGCAAGCCTGACTTCCCATTACCAACTCCAGAGTTGTAATACGAGTTTTGTTTTCATCCAACCTTTAGCTATTACTCAGATGAAAAATCTACCCTCACTTCTTGATGCATTTTATGATCAGACCCATATCTCTCAACACCCCAAAGTTGGAAGCTGGCAGAGAAAAGTACCCATTTAAAACCCAAAGCATAGGGGTGCCTGGGTGGCTCAGTGGGTTAAAGCCTCTGCCTTCGGCTCAGGTCATGATCCCAAGGTCCTGGGATCGAGCCCCACATCGGGCTCTCTGCTAGGCAGGGAGCCTGCTTCCCTTCTTCTCTCTCTCTGCCTCTCTCTCTGCCTATTTGTGATCTCTTTCTCAGTCAAATAAATAAATAAAATCTTAAAAAAAAAACACACACACACAAAGCATAAATGAACTGAATATTGATAAAGCCACAGTAGGAGAGAAGGTGGGAGTCTATGGGGGGGTGGTCCTCATCATGTAATTCTTAGAGGCTAATGTATTCATTGTTGAATTCATGTAATTCAACGTCAGCTGGCTGTTAGGTCAGAGTTTCAACTCCCTCCTGTGCCTAAGGAAGCTAACAAGTATTAAACCAAGGTCTTCAGAGTAGCCCATAACTATTTGTAATCTCAGCTTCATAAACAAAAACTCAGCAATTGGAGAAAGGAAAATCTATTCCTGGGAAGGCTGAATTAAAAGTTATGTTAAAGAGAAATACAGTTTTATTGTCTTCAGACAAGCAGTATGTATTAATCCCTTCACTTGTTGACAAATACTACCTGCCAGGTCCTGGTCCTGATGCTTTGGATACAAAAATGACAGAGACAGAGGTCCTACCCTTGGGTGGCTTACATTCGAGATGGGGAGGCAGAGCACAAACAGGCAAATACATACATATGTAAATTCCAGCAGAGATGAAGACCACGAAGGAAAAAATCGAGATGAGTACGGGTACAGAACACAGCACCCTTTCGGAGAGAGTGGTCTGGAAAGGGTTCCGTGAGGAGGCAACACGTGGACAGATATGCAAGGTGAGACAGCAGGGGACACACAGAGCTGAAGGCAAGGGACTGGGCAGAGGGAAGAGCAGGTGGAGAGGCTGGGGGGTGGGCATGCGTGGGGCATGTCCCGAAGAACCAAGAAGGCTCATGCAGCTGGAGCAGAGGGAGTGAGAAAAGAGAAGAAAGAAGGCACGAAACTATCATCCCAAGAGAGCGGAAGAGGGGCTCACTGGGAACTCTATAGGATGGTACCCAGATGGGTGGACCACCCTGAGGCTGGAGGTTGTCAACTTAAGGCAGAGTTGGGCAGTGTGTGTCTCTTCTGAGGCAGTGGGAGCAGATCAGAGCAGGAAAGCGGGGTCCAGACAAGACTAAGTGGTTTTCCATCCCAGTAAGAGGGGCAATGGGGTTGAGAATGTTGCCAGGAGTTCTCTGGGCAACTCTAGGGTGTAGACCACAGCCTCCTATCTGGGAAACAAGGGAATGGGGACCACAGGGAGTAGGGATCAGTAAGTGGTGATGAGATCGATGGGGATGAAGAGTGTTAGAAGTGGGGTACTGGATGGAATGATCTGGAAAGATAGAAAGTGGTAGTTAGTGGGATGTTTAAAACTGAGATTACGGAGGTTGGGGGGAACTGTCATGACAAAGTCTAGTGTGTGATCATGGCAGCATGTGACTGACTGATGTGAGGTCAAGGAACGGAGAGGTCAGCATGGCAGCCAGATTGCTGAAATCAGCCCAGCTGATGAGGCAGCCCAGGCCTGGGGTGGGCAGCAATGCCGGGGCTAAACCCGCAGAAGTGATCAGGAGGTTAGTGAACAGCGGCAACAGGGGAGACTGTGTTTTCTGGGAGGTGGGTTCACAAGGGAAGGAGGTCTGATGGTGGCTCCCAGGAGCCCGGTCCTCTGGCAGGATGTGGGGAAGGGCAGCCCTCATTCATCACATCCAAGTGAGCCCTTCCCAAGATCAGATCCAACCGGATCCCTCATTTCCCAGCACGTCTCCCTATAGCAACCGCTTCCCATTCTCCTTCAGGCAGGCACACTTCCTCTTCCTGCCAGTCTTGCCTGAGGCATGCCCTTGATCAGCTTCAGAGATGTGCTGAAAAGCTCACCAGAAACCTGAGCCCCACGTCTGCTGGGTGGGAAAGGCTGTCAGCAGACACCCTTGGGGCAGCTTCCTGAGGAGGGATAGGAGAGGGGGGCGGGGTGGGCAGTGCTGTGCCAGGTGGGATGCTAGCTCCACCTACAGACCTTGAGGGGGAAATGGCTAAGTCCACATGTGAGCGATCTGGCTTGATCTCGAAGAGGGCAGGCCAACGAAGGCCCAGGGAAGGAGTCACTGAGGATGGCAGTGGACTCCCTTATGTGGAAAGGACTTTAAAATGGGGCACTGGAGTCCTCTTGACGTCTCTAGGTCTGATTCCATAAGGATGTTTCCCAGACTCATAGAACCTGCTCTGGGATGTTTCTGAGTTGAGGAGGAAATGGGGCTTAAGATGTTGTAAGTCACGTTCAGCAAGCGGTCAGCACACTTGACAATGTCGGGAGAGACCTGTGTCTCTCCTCTCGGCCCTGGCCTGCAGAAGGAACCAGCTCTTTCATACGAGCAGATGGGTTTCATTTCAGACATTCTCTCTCTACCCCATCTGGGAGATGTTTACCTCAGTGGGGTCTGCTCTCCTCAGAAGCAACTTCACCTGCTTAGATCTTTCTGGCATTTTCAATTTGGGAGATGCATTCTCTTCCCAGGTGAAAGCCCTTACCCAGGATACCAGCTGGGGGACATGAGGATTATTGGTGAGGGTTCCCTTTGGAGTCAATAAGAGGAACACGGACAGGCAGCAGCGGACCGCGTCCTGTCCTGGCTCTGAGCTGGGGCCAGGCACTTTAATCTTTCTGTGCCTCAGTTTCCTCTCCTGTGAATGGGGTGAGAATGTTCATTTTCCCTGTCTGCTCTCACTCAGGAGCAACAGAAGAGAAGAACATTTTTTGGTGTGCAAGGGGCAGCAGGCCTCTGCCGAGCTCGGGACACTGGTCAGGAGACTGAAAGGCAGGCCAGACACTTCCTGCTGGGCCCTCAGTAGTGCCCCTGACACTCAGAACCTGTGTGAGGGAAGGAACTGAGGGCCCATGCTGATCATGAGCAGAAAGGAACAGAGGGGCTCTGGAAAAATCCTAATCCCAACTCTGCCTCAGATTTACAGGAAGCTGGCAGGAGGGGTCCTGGAGCTCAGGAGCAGAAAGTGTGTTTCAACCTAAAACACTTTTTTTAAGCTCACGAGTGCCAGAAAAGCCCAGCTGGTAAAACGAATCTCAGGTGGACTTGTTCAGAACAACATCTGACAGCATGGATTCCTCCTGACCTACCTTTCTCCCTACACACAAGGACCCTGAGGCCCCGAGAAGCTGGTACTGGCACGGGGCCATACGGCGGGCCCATGATAAAGCCAGAGCAAAATAGAAACAGTCCGGAGAGTTTCTCGGACGTCGAAGAAGGTGGATTTTGGGATGAGCTGGGAGACGTGGACAGGTGGATGGAGGAGGCACACGTAAACAAGGCGGTAAGAGGGGGGAGACCTCGCTTGGGGAGAGCAAACTTCTGTGAGCTGAGCTGGTCCATTCCCAAGGGAGAGGGGAAGGTGCAGTCCCCTGGGAAAGGGGGGACTGGGAATGGGGTGAAGATCTTTGAAAGAGGGTTGGTGGCAGGAAGCATCAAAGTAGACCTGCCTCTGGGGAAAGAGAGCCCCGGTCCCTTCTAAAGGCACGTTCTTGGAAGTGCAGGGCTCTGCTGAGCGGTCAGGGCCTGGGACTTACTAGAAGATGTGCCTGAGTTTGGTGTTCCTCATGCATGATCCTGTAAGGAAGGACTTACTCGTAGTGTAAACATGACAGTGGGAATTCTAGCCTTTGGGAATAGCAAGATCAAAATAGTAACTGTAAAAGCCACAGTAGAGTTCATACTCATTAAGGCTGAAGATGGACCTCCATTTAAATGAATCTGTAGGGAGCCAGCAGTCATGTTGGCTCTGGTTCTATAGCTAAGGCTACAGGGTGAATAAAGGCTAATGGTTTTGATAACTACTAATGGAGGAGTAGGTGGGATGGGTGACCCTTCAGGCAGGAAATGGGCTACAATGTTTTTGTTTTGTAGAGGAAACCAGTTATCACTGATCCTGTTTATAGGGGAATGTCTATCCCTAGACAGAGAGCTGTGTAGAAGGTGTAAAGGAATGTGGTAGAGGTACTAGTAGACTTGTTGGCCAATAAGTCAACAGGTAATGTATTGGGCATCGGGCTTGTAGTTTATAATTTTGAATGCCTGTGATTTGTTTTGATGTAAGTTGAATTCATTGTTGGGTAGAAATTCAGCAGTTAACTAGCTGGCTAAGTATGGGCAATAAAATCCTTGGAGATAAAATAATTAGAATAATAGTATGTAATGATATGTTGAGGTCATGAAAGAGGTGAATAAATCTTTGTTCATTTTGTTTCTCAAGCAGTACAATGTTTTAATGTGTTGTTTTTTTTTTGAGCTCTGAGTTAAAGGATAAAAATGTACTGAAATTCTTAAAGTGAATAGGACTGTAATTACTGAAGTATAGTAATCATGTTGATTCATCTCATTGTGGCATACAATTCAGGAAAAGGTGAAAACTGTCTTGAGCTCGGAAGGTTTAATGCTATTTAACTTCTTAATGATTTTATAATATAAATGCAGATAGTTTTTTGAGCTAATAGTTTAGTGAAACTAATTCAAGGAGATTAAGCAGGAAGCCATAATTTGAACCACAAATTTCCAAACCTTGTCCATTGTATATGTTTGGTCATGTAGACGGTAGGGTTGTCTGATTCAGGTCCCCGGGAGTGGTATTAGTCTTTAGCCCTAAGGAGGTAATGGCTCATGACCGTAAGACCTCTTCAGATGAAATGAGGATCTGGGTTGTTATTTATAAAGGTAGGACTGATTGGTGACTCCCTCGTGGTGGCTGCAGTTCTCCTGACTTCAGCTCCATTGCAAGAATAAACTAGTAATTGACACTTAGATCTTTGTCATCTGTGAATTCATAGCTTCACTCTCATTGGTGACGTATAGTTTTTGTAGTTAGGAAAAATTATCAATTTTAGATATTGTGATGATGATGATAGAACAATTAAAATTAGAATAATAGCAGAGTGAATAAACTGGGTATCTATTGTACTTACATGAGTTAATTTAGTTAATAATGAAATGTAAAGGATTAAAGAGCTAATTAGGGAAACAATTTTTAGTGTATGGTCATGAAAATGTGGAAGTGCTTCTCAAACAGAGGTTGCTTCTTGGAAGTCTACTTGGATTGGATATGTCAGGAAGATGTAAGGGGTTTGAATCTACAATTTCACTTTGACCAAGTGATGTAGTTTGCACTAATATCTCACTTACTGAGAAAGACCTAGTGATGATGAGGTTGGCTTGAAACCAGTGTGAGAAGGTTCAGTTCTTTATTTGAGATTTACAGAAGTAGGTTTTTCAAAGGTATAATATGGTGGAGGGCAACCATGCTATCATTCTAGATTGGTAGTTGTTGATCCATCTTGTTGACATGCAAATGATTCTCAAATTAGAACAACTTTTCCTGTACTGCTATTAATGAATGAACCTACTGAAGAGATGGTGTTTCATGGTGTGTATGCATCGGGATAGTCAAAGTGAAGTCATGGAATCCCTGAAAGGCCAAGAAGCTATTGTGAAAAGAGAGTTCTATTAATGCCTACAAATACATGGTAAACTTTCGTTTACAAAATAGTCCCGATTATAGGTGGAGCAGGGCCTGAGGTTTAAAGATGTCTGGTCCCCTATGGAGTTGTACATAGCCTCGTGCTTTTCATTCCGTTAGTGTAAGGAATGCTATGGTACACACCATATGTACACAGAAGGGGGGTTAAGAAGGTTAATGATACACATTGTTAAGGAAAGGAGTCGAAACTGTGGCTATAAAAGGTTAGGTTTTATGCAGTTACTGGCTCTGCCACCCTTACAAACTCTGTTCTTGAGCAGGGCTGGTAGAAATTAATTAGATTAAGATCATATCCTCTGTTCTAAAGTGCTTTGATAAAGTAGGTCTTATTTCTCCAGTCTTTCCATACTGGGAGAAATAGGAGATGGAAACTAACCTGGATTACTCTGATCATATGGGGCTTCTCCCACTGAACAAATGGTACACGACCATTTGAACAAAAGCCACAATCTCCTTGGGATGTCTGACCCAACATTGAAGTTGGAAACTCTTTTTTTTTTTTAAGATTTTATTTATTTATTTGAGAGAGAGAGATCACAAGTAGACAGAGAGGCAGGTAGAGAGAGAGAGAGAGAGAGAGGGAAGCAGGCTCCCCGCTGAGCAGAGAGCCCAAGGCGAGGCTAGATCCCAGGACTCTAAGATCATGACCTGAGCGGAAGGCAGCGGCTTAACCCACTGAGCCACCCAGGTGCCCCGAAGTTGGAAACTCTCTTGTCAATGTGAACTCTGAAATGGGATGGTGCTGTCAGACCTGAGTACTCTGTCAGACCAGAGTAACATGCTCTGTTGATCAAGTTTTGGGATCAGTAGATGATACAAGATTTTGACTAGTTTGTCTCAATTTTAGTCACTTGCTTTATTCACCAAGGTCATGCCAACTTATGTTTTTAGTTTATTTAAGGTTCTGTTGAAGTTTGGGTTCTGGGGGGCTACTTTGTTATACTTTGTAGTGTTTTCTCATTGTCATTCCCTAGTCTTCACAGGAAGGTCAATTTCCCTGACAAAAAGTAAAAGACAGTGAAACCCTCCTATGGCCAATCACACAATTCCCTTTTGAGAGAAGAAATGATTCTGCCTCCTTTGCACAGTCAGGATCCCACCACCATTATATCTGCCCCAATAGTACCAAAAATACTAAAAAATGCCAGAGGTGATGTTTGTGATAAACGGGTGGGGTTTGTGATTGCTCAGTTCCTATTACCTTTCCACATTCCCCTAAGTGCACACCTGTGCCCAGTTAACAATTGATTTAATAAATGATTAACTTTTTTAAAATTGTTAACTATCAGTGATCAGATAAGAGTATGTGAGGAGAAGTAACCCTTGTTACTCATAAGCGATATCGCTTTGTGGAATTGATCAGTACTAAGTTAGGAGCTCATTTTATTATTGGAATTAAGTATATTATTGAGCTTGAATGCTTTTTTAAAAATTTTTTCTTCAGTGTTCCGAGATTGTTTATACACCACACCCAGTGCTCCATGCAATAGGTGCCCTCTGTAATATGCACCAACAGGCTCACCCAACCCCACCCCTCCCCTCTAAAACCCTCAGTTTGTTTCTCAGAGTCCACAGTCTCTCATGGTTTGTCTCCCCCTCTGATTTCCCCCAATTCCCTTCTCCTCTCCATCTCCCCATGTCCTCCATGTTATTCCTTATGCTTCACAAGTAAGTGAAACCATATGATAATTGGCTCTCTCTGCTTGACTTATTTTACTCAGCATAATCTCCTCCAGTCCCATCCATGTTGATACAAAAGTTGGGTATTCATCCTTTCTGATGGAGGCATAATACTCCATAGTGTATATGGACCACCTCTTCTTTATCTATTCGTCTACTGAAATGCATCTTGGCTCTTTCCACAGTTTGGCGACTGTGGTCATTGCTGCTATGAACATCGGGGTACAGATGGCCCTTCTTTTCATTACATCTTTATCTTTGGGGTAAATACCCAGTAGTGCAATTGCAGGGTCATAGGGTAGCTCTATTTTTAATTTCTTAAGGAATCTCCACACTTTTCCAAAGTGGCTGCACCAACTTGCATTCCCACCAACAGTGTGAGTGGGTTCCCCTTTCTCCACATCCTCTCCAATACTTGTTGTTTACTGTCTTGTTAATTTTGGCCATTCTAACTGGTGTAAGGTGGTATCTTAATGTGGTTTTGATTTGAATCTTCCTGATGGCTAATGATGATGAATACATTTTCATCTATCTGTTAGCCGTTTATATGTCTTCTTCTTTGGAGAAGTATCTCTTCATGTCTTCTGCCCATTTTTTGACGTGATTATCTGTTTTTTGGGTGTTGACTTTGAGAAGTTTTTTATAGATCTTGGAGATCAGCCCTTTGTCTGTAGTGCCATTTGCGAATATCTCCTCCCATTCGTGGGTTGCCTCTTTGTTTTGTTGACTGTTTTCTTTGCTGTGCAGAAGCTTTTGATCTTGATGAAGTCCCAAAAGTTCATTTTCACTTTTGTTTCCTTTGCCTTTGGAGACGTGTCTTGAAAGAGATTGCTGTGGCCCATGTTGAAGAGGTTACTGCCTATGTTCTCCTCCAGGATTTTGAAAGATTCCTGGCTCACATTGAGGTCTTTTATCCATTTCGAGTTTATCTTTGTGTATGGTGTAAGAGAATGGTTGGGTTTCATTCTTTTATACATAGCTGTCCAATTTTCCCAGCACCATTTATTGAAGAGACTTTTTTTCCCACTGTTTATTTTTTCCTGCTTTGTCAAAGATTATTTGGCCATACAGTTGCGGGTCCATGTCTGGGCTCTCTACTCTGTTTCACTGGTCTATGTGTCTGTTTTTATGCCAGTACCATGCTGTCTTGGTGATCACAGCTTTGTAGTAAAGCTTGAAATCAGTCAATGTGATGCCCCCAGCTTAGTTTTTCTTTTTCTACATTTCCTTAGCAATTCAGGGTCTATTCTGGTTCCATACAAATTTTAGGATTGTTCCAGCTCTTTGAAAAATGCCGGTGGAATTTTGATGGGGATGGCCCTGAAAGTATAGATTGCTCTAGGCAGTAAAGACATTTTAACAATGTTTATTCTTCCTATCCATGAGCATGGAATGGTCTTCCATCTTTTTGCATCTTCTTCAATTTCTTTCATGAGTGTTCTGTAGTTCCTCAAGTATAGGTCCTTCACCTCTTTGGTTAGGTTTATTCCCAGGTATCTTATGATTCTTGGTGCTATAGTAAATGGAATCGATTCTCTAATTTCCCTTTCTATATTTTCATTGTTAGTGTATAAGAAAGAAACTGATTTCTGTGCATTGATTTTGTATCCTGCCACATTCCTGAATTGCTGTATGAGTTCTAGTAGTTTGGGGGTGGAGTCTTTTGGGTTTTCCATATAAAGTATTATGTCTTCTGTGAAGAGAGAGAGTTTGACTTCTTTGCCAATTTCAATACCTTTTATTTCCTTTTGTTGTCTGATTGTTGTTGCTAGGACTCCTTGTAAGTACTATGTCGAACAACAGTGGTGAGAGGGGACATCCTTGTCATGTTCCTGATCTCAAAGGGAAGGTTGTCAGCTTTTCCCCATTGAGAATGATATTTGCTGTGGGTTTTTCATAGATTTTATGAAATTGAGGAATGTTCCCTCAATCCCTATACTTTGAAGCATTTTAATCAGGAACGGATGCTGGATTTTGTCAAATGCTTTTTCTGCATCAATTGAGAGGACCATGTGGTTCTTTTCTCTTATTGATTGATCATATTGATTGATATCATATTGATTGATATGCGAATATTGAACCACCCTTGCATTCTAGGGATAAATCCCACCTGGTCATGGTAGATAATCTTTTTAATGTACTGTTGAATCCTATTAGCTAGGATCTTGTCGAGAATCTTGGTATCTATATTCACCAGGGATACTGGTCTGAAATTCTCCTTTTTGATGGGGTCTTGCCTGGTTTGGGGATCAGGGTAATGCTGGCTTCGTAGAAAGAATCTGGAAGTTTTCCTTCTGTTTCTATTTATTTGAAACAGCTTCAGGAGAGTAGGTATTATTTCTTCTTTGAATGTTTGGCAGAATTCTCCAGAGAATCCTCAGGTCCTGGGCTCTTGTTTCTTGGGAGGTTTTTGATCACTGCTTCAACCCCATTTCTAGATATTGGTCTATTCAGGTTGTCAATTTCTTCCTGATTCAGTTTTGGAAGTTTATAGGTTTCCATGAGTGCATCCATTTCTTCTAGGTTGCTTAACTTATTGGCATATGACTGTTGATAATAATTTCTGATTATTGTTTCTATTTCATTGGTGTTAGTCATGATCTCTCCCCTTTCATTCATAATTTTATTAATTTGGGTCCTCTCTTTTTTCTTTTGGATTAGTTTGGCCAGTGGTTTATTGATCTTATTGATTCTTTCAAAAAAACCAACTTCTGTTTTCTTTGATGTATTCTACTGTATCTCTAGTTTCTACCTCATTGATCTTTGCTTTAATCTTGATTTATTTCCCTTCTTATGCATGGGGTTGGCTTAATTTGTTTGTTGATTTTATAGTTCTTTGAGGTGTAAAGAGGACTGGTGAATTCTGGATTTTTCAGTTTTTTTTGAGTGAGAATTGGATGGCTATGTATTTCCCCCTTAGGACCTCCTTTGCCATATCCCATAGGTTTTCGACCAATGTGTCTTCATTCTCCTTGGTTTCCATGAATTGTTTAAGTTCTTCTTTGATATCCTGGTTGATTCAAACATTCCTTTTTTTTTTTTTTTTAGATTTTATTTATTTATTTGACAGAGAGAGAGATCACAAGTAGGCAGAGAGAGAGGGGGAAAGCAGGCTCCCTGCTGAGCAGAGAGCCCAATGTGGGGCTCGATCCCAGGACCCTGAGATCATGACCTGAGCTGAAGGCAGAGGCTTAACCCACTGAGCCACCCAGGCGCCCCTGATCCAAACATTCTTAAGCAGGGTGATCTTTAGCTTCCAAGTGTTTGAATTCCTTCCAAACTTTTTCTTATGTTTGAGTTCCAGTTTCAAAGCATTGTGGTATGAGAATATGCAGGAAATAATCTCAGTCTTTTGGTATCGATTGAGCCCTGATTTGTGACTCAGTATGCGATCTATTCTGGATAAAGTTCCATGTGCGCTCGAGAAGAATGAGTATTCTATTGTTTTAGGGTGGAATGTTCTGTATATATATATGAGGTCCATCTGGTCCAATGTGTCATTCAAAGCTCTTGTTTCTTTATTGGTTTTCTCCTTGGATGATCTCTCTGTTACTGAAAGTGGGGTGTTACGATCCCCTACTATTAATGTATTCATATCAATATGACTCTGTATTTTTATTAACAGTTGGCTTATGTAGTTGGCTGTTCCCATATTGGGGGCATAAATATTTACAATTGTTAGATCTTCTTGGTGTATAGACCCTTTAAGAATGATGTAGTGTCCTTCTTTATCTCTGACTACAGTCTTTAGTTTAAAATCTAATTTATCTGATATAAGAATTGCTACCCCAGTTTTCCTTTGAGGCCTGTTGGTATGAAAGACGCTTCTCCATCTCTTCACTTCCAGTCTGAATGTATCTTTAGGTTCCAAATGGGTCACTTGTAGACAGCATATGGATGGGTCCTGTTGTTTTATCCAATCTGCAACCCTGTGCTGTTTTATGGGAGGATTTAGGCTGTTCATGCTGAGAGTGATTATTGAAAGATAAGTTTTTATTGACACCATGTTGCCTGAGAAGTCCTTGTTTCTATAGATTGTCTCTCTAAATTTCTGTTATATGTCTCTCTTGGGTTCTTTCTTCTTTTATATAACC
The DNA here is from genome assembly GCF_902655055.1 of Lutra lutra. Classification (NCBI taxonomy): domain Eukaryota; kingdom Metazoa; phylum Chordata; class Mammalia; order Carnivora; family Mustelidae; genus Lutra; species Lutra lutra. Next base: position 100,725,410 of record NC_062282.1, on the reverse strand, counting down.
TCCCTTAATATTTCTTGTAGTGCCAGCTTGGTGGTCACATACTCTTAAACCTTGCTGGTCTTGGAAACTCTTTATCTCTCCATCCATTTTGAATGTCAGCCTTACTGGATAAAGTATTTTTGGCTGCATGTTCTTCTCATTTAGTACCCTGAATATGTCTTGCCAGTGCTTTCTGGCTTGCCAGGTTCCTGTGGACTGGTCTGACGTTATTATGATGGACCTTCCTCTGTACATAATCTCTTCCCCCTAGCTGCCTTCAGAAGCTCTTGTCTAAAACTATGATTCATCAGTTTTACCATCAAGTGCCTCGAGGTCTTTCTAGATTTTTTGATCTTGGGGGTGTTCTTTCTGCCTCCAGGACAAACGCTGGTTCTCACCAGATTGGGAAAATTTTCATCCAGAATTTGTTCAACTATATCTTCTACTATTCTCTCTTCACCCCCTCAAGGATCCCAATAATTCTGACATTGGAACAGTTCATGGCATCATTTATTTCCCTAATTCTGTTTTCATGGCTTCTAAGCTGTTTCTTCCATGCCTCCTCCTGTTCCTTTTTCTCTATCAGTTTGTCCTCTAGATCACTAATTCTATCTTCTGCCTTGGTTACCCTAGCTGTTAGAATATTTAGATGAGATTGGATTTCATTGACAACATTTTTAACTTCTGCCCAGGGGGCTCTCACTTCTGCCCTTAGAGATTCTATGTTGTCGCTAATTGTTTTCTCCAACCTAGCCATTGACTGGATAATTGTTAGCCTGAATTCCCTTTCTGACATACTGTTTATGTCCATATCCAATAGTTCTGATAGAGAGGGCACAGTCTCTGAATTTTTCCTGTTGGGTGTTCCTCCTCCTAGTCATTTTGGTGAGAGGTGGCTGAGGGGATGTATAGCTGAAAATATCAACCACGATCCAGGCAAGGTGCACCCTGGAACAATGGCAGTGGAAACTAGTGGAACACTAGCCGTGGAAAGCTGTCCTCACCATCCTGGCTTGATGCGCGACCCACATACTGCAGTCTCAGAAGGAAGCTGCAGTGAAGGACTCACAAAGCAAGAAAACTTGAATGCTTTCTTTTCTTTTTTTTTTTTTTAAAGATTTTATTTATTTATTTGACAGACAGAGATCACAAGTAGGCAGAGAGGCAGGCAGAGAGAGAGGAGGAAGCAGGCTCCTGGCTGAGCAGGGAGCCTGATGCGGGGTTCGATCCCAGGACCTGGGATCATGACCTGAGCCGGAGGCAGAGGCTTAACCCACTGAGCCACCCAGGCGCCCCTTGAATGCTTTCTTAATTGCTGTTTGCTTTTAGTCCAACTGTGATAATACTTATTTGCCAAAGAAGCTTGTATCTTGTATCTTCCACCTCTTAGGATTAATACTTTAATTTATGTTAGAATTATTATTTTTTAGATAAATTTAAAGTTGAACTAGAATTCTCTTCTGGCTACCAGCTGCTTCCAGGCTCAGGAGGCTTTTTACTTCTACCTACAAATCTCATTATTTTGCTACATCGATTAGTTTGTTTTTAGAAATTTTTCATAGAAATTCCTCTGGTTTCAAGGTATTTAATTTGAAATTCCCTGGTAGTAGTGATAGACCATACTTTCTCTATAGCACCAATTAAAACTTCTTACTCATATACTTTTTTTTTTTTAAAGATTTTATTTATTTATTTGACAGAGAGACATCACAAGTAGACGGAGAGGCAGGCAGAGAGAGAGAGAGGGAAGCAGGCTCCCTGTTGAGCAGAGAGCCCAATGCGGGACTCGATCCCAGGACCCTGAGATCATGACCTGAGCCGAAGGCAGCGGCTTAACCAACTGAGCCACCCAGGCGCCCCTTACTCATATACTTTTATTTGTAAACATTTAATTTATATATATGTTCCTTGGTATACCTATATTTTCCCCTGTTTTAATGTTCACATCTGTAAAAATTTTATTATTGAAGTATAGTTGATACTCTACTAGTTTCAGCTGTATAACATAGTGATTGGACAATTCTATACATTACTCAATGCTCCCTGCCCTATGTGCCCTCATTATAAAGCATTATTACAAATCTGACTACATTTCCTATGCTGTGCTTTTTGTGGCTTACTTATTTTATAAGTGGAAATTTCTACCTCTCAATGCCCTTTATCTATTTCAGCCATCCTTCTACCCATGTCCCCTCTGGTAATCACCAGTTTGGTCTCTGTAGTTGGGAATCTGTCTCTGGTTCTTAGTTCTTTGTTTTTGTTTTTTAGAATCCAAATGCAAGTGGAATCAAACACTATTTGTCTTCCTCTCCTACTTACTTCACCTAGCATAATAACTTCGCATAAAACCCTCTAGGTCCATCCATATTGTTTGAAATAACAAGATCTAATTATTTTAATAACTGAGTAATCATTGTATGTATACACACCACATCTTTTGATCCACTCATCTATCTGTGGACCCTTGAGCTGTTTTCATATCTTGGCTACTGTAAATAATGCCACAAACAGGGGGTTTCCTGTATCTTTTGAAATTAATGTTTCATTTTCCTCAGCTAAATATCCAGAAGTGGAATTACTGGGTTGAATGGTACATATATTTTTAGGATTTTTTTGAGGAATCTCCATACTGCTATCCACACTGGCTATACCAGTTTGCATTCCCCCCAACAGTGCATGGGGTTTCCTTTTTCTCTACATTCTTGCCAACATTTGGTCATGTGTTTTGATTCTAGCCATTCTGACAGGTGAGAGATTGTTTTGAGTTTCCTTGAGTTTCCAAAACCTTGTGGTTTTGACTTGAGTTTCCCAGACAGTGAGTGATGTTGAGCACCTTTTCATGTGTCTGTTGGCCACTTCTAGGTCTTGTTTGGAAAAATGTCTATTTAGGTTCTCTGTCCGCTTTTCAATCAGATTATTTGGTGTTGAGTTGAATAAGTTCTTTATATATTTTGGGTGTTAAGTCCTTATTGGATGTGTCATTTGTAAATATTTTCTCTCAGTGACCTTCTTTTTTGTTGGTGGTTTCCTTTGCTGGACAAAAACATTTTGTTTTGATATAGTACCTATTGTTTATTTTTTACTTTTGTTTCTCTCGCCTGGAGAAATCTATCCAAAAATAAATGGCTAAGCTTTATGTCCAAAAGATTACTGCCTATGCTTTAAGGAGTTTTATGAATTCAGATCTTTAATCTATTTTGAGTTCTTCCTGTACAGTATAAGAAAGTGGTTTCATTCTTTTGCATGTAGCTGTCCAGTTTTCCCAACACCATTTATTAAAGATGCTGTCTTTAACCCACTGTGTATTTTTGCCTCCTTTGTTGTAGAAGAATTGATCACATAACCATGGATTTCTGGGTTCTTCATTTCTATTTCATCAATCTCTGTTGTTGTGCCAATACCACACTGTTTTGATTACTATAGCTTTGCAGTGTACTTGAAAACTGGGATGTTGATGTCTCCAGCTTGTTCTCCTTTCTCATGATTGCTTGAGCTATTGGTGGTCTTTTTTAGTTCCCTAAGAGTTTGAGATTTTAATGGGGCACCTGGCTGGCTCAGTCAGTGGAGCATGTGACTCTTGATCTCAGGGTTGTGAGTGCGAGCCCCACATTGGGTGTAGAGATTACTTAAAAAAAATCTTAAAAAAAAAAAAGTTGTTTTTTTTGTTCTAGTATGTGGAAAAATACTAGTGGTTATTTTGATAGTGATTGCATTGACTCTGTAGCTTGCTTTGGGTTGAAAGGACATTTTAAACATTATTTGTCCAATTCATGAGCATGGTATATCTTTCCATTTGTGCTGATTTTTATTGGTTTTATCAGTGTCTTAAAATTTTTAGAGTATAGGTCTTTTACCTCAATGGTTACATTTATTCCTAGGTTTTATACCATTTGATGTAATTGTAAACAGGGATTTAGTTTTCTTAATTTCTTTTTCTGCTACTTTGCTATTAGTGTATAGAAATGCAACTGGTTTTTGTATCCCACAAACTTCTTGAATTTTTTAGTTCTTGTAGTTTTTTGGAAGAGTATTTAGGGTTTCCTATATTCAGATCCTTCATGTGCAACTGCTAAGTTTTACTTCTTCCTTACCAACTTGGATGCCTTTCATTTCCTTTTCTTTCTAATTGCTATCAGTAGGACTTGAAGCACTCTGCTCAGAGTGGGCATCCTTATCTTGTCCAAAATCTTTGAGGAAAAGCTTTCAGCATTTCACCCACTGAACAATGGGTTTGCTATTTATGGCCTTTATTATATTGAAGTATATTTCCTCTCTGTCCACTTAGTTGGGAGTTTTTAATCATGAATGGATATTGAATTTTGTCAGATGCTTTCTCTGCATCTTTTGAAATGTAATTACATGATCATTAATTTTCTTTCTTAATACAGTGTACCATATTGACTTTGTGTATGTTAAGCCATCCTTGCATCCCCAGAATAAATCCTGCTTGACTGTCATGAATGATTGTTTTAGTGGATTGTTGAATGTGGTTTGTTAATACTTGTTGAGGATTTTGGCATCTATGTTCGCCACAGATATCGGTGTGCTCTGGTTCCAAATTACTCTATACAAAGGTTATACTGATAGATTCTTCCTAAAGATAAAAACAGAAGATTTTCAAGTTTGCCCTGCCCATTGCTAGGTTTGAAGTTGACTGGGATAATGCAAAGATTCAATTGGCAGTAAGCTATAAGGAAATACTCCTGTATTTGTCAGGAATCCTGTGACTGACCTGGTCCAGCCTCTTCTCCTTTGCCCATTTTCATTATAAAGGCTACTTGCATACTCTGCCTCTCTTAAACAATACTAGACAACAGGATATAAGCACATACATGGTGGAAGCTTCTGGAAAAGCTTTTACTCTCCTGAAAGGACAGGTACACCAGGCACTGCCCTCTTCCCCCAGCTTCCAATGTAAATATATACTCTGGATCTGTGGCAGCCACACTGCAACCATAAGGAAAAGGCCAAGAAATCACTTGTTCTGACTAATACCAGCAACGGATGAAAAGTATGGTTTTAAAACTGTGTCAAGATTGTTTAAGCAACTGGTCAGGAGGAAAATCTTTGCTAAAGCTTAACATCAATTTAAATATATTTAGAAACTACATTAGAAAATATATTTAAATATATTTAAAAATCTTTTATTAAACAATTTATTTTGGGGTTACACTGCAAATAAAGTTTTCTGATTTAGCTAATTAAAATTAACAGATCAATATGTATGCCTGTCTAAATGGTGATACTAAGTTCAAAACCAATTGCTCCTCACACCTAGCTTGCCTAGTCCTATCAGTAGGGGTACAAAGACACATAAACCAACAGATAAATTATATATTACATGTTTATTAAGGGTACCACTTTTATGTAAAATTTACATTTTATGAAAAAATCAAAAATATTTACAAAATTGTGTAAGATAGATTTGCATTGTTCTAATTACAACTCAAAGTAGTAAATAACATTTCTTAAAAACTCACATTTGTTAGAGTTCTGTGTTTACAAATTCTTGGTTAAAGAGGCAGCTACAAAGTTTATCACTATACATAAGCAAGAACCAGCTTGCTAAATACATTTCCCATTGAAAATCTACTGGTCTTTTTTACACCATTAGTGGATTTAAATGAAAAACAAAAATCAATATAAACTCATATGGCTTCAAAATTGTAACCTGTGCCTAATACAAATGTAGGTATCAACACTTGGTATGAAGACTGTGGTAATTAAGAAAGTGCAGAAGTTTAACCATTTCACTAATTTGTAATTGTCAGGTAATACTTGATTTAAAAACAAACATGGTGAGTGTAATGGTGTCTGAAGTCCAATAATAACGTATTAACTGCCCATTAGAAGAGCCCGATTACAAAGCAGTTACATTTAAGATTTCAGTAAGGGGCTGTAATTGGCATTTAAAAGAACACAATATAAGAGTTAGCAATTCTCATTTCACTCACTGTGTAGTAAAGATGAACATTTCAGCAAATTGTCTTAATGTGCTGCTTTAGTCAAATCTAAATTTAGAATTGGGCTAACACTGAATATATGTAAAAAGCACATATTGTGTTACATGTATTGCTAGTAAGTAGATTTTCTGCTGTATTTAGTAGAGCAAGACATTACATAAGTGTCTAGTAGTAGGGGTTTTATGTTCCGTAAAGCTTAACAGAATAATTAGTGGTTTTATATAAATTATCATATGTAACACAATTTATCACTTCTACGTAAAATGCAGGACACTGGCATTTATCCTTATAAATAAAACTTTCATTTGTAAATCATGAAACTGTCCAAAATATTTTAAGTCCTTCAATTAATCAGGATTTGCTATAAAGTTAGGTTTTTTACTACTTAATAAGTAATTAATAAAGAAATGCTTAACCCAATCCATCACTTCAAATAATCTCCACATTTCTAGCAGGTGGCAGTTATATAATAAAAACATACAAATGGGTAATTTTCCCAACTGTTGAAATGAAAAAAAGGCAGTACTTCTCCAATGTCAAAACTAAAGTTTCTTAAATGTGTTCCTCACAAAATAAGAAATTCATGCTCACAACACGTTCAGTAACATATATAAATTTCCAATGATAAAAAGAATGAAGGGAAGTTCCAAGCTGAGAAATAAAACAGCAGTTACCAATTAATCATTAATCAGTTTTTCAATATCTCCTTTATGATTTACATACTCAGGTGGAATAACTGAAGGTAACGTTTTCCCCCTGCAAACATATGCCCTTGGGGATATTTCTCTTTCGAGTGGCTATAGTATATCACTGAAAAAGTGAGCCACAGTGTTAAAGTACAAATTATCCTTTAGTTACTCTGAATTTCCTTCCCAACTAAGGCCAAAGGTATTTACACAAATGGCAATTATGTTGTAAAAATGCTTGACCACCCTAAGACAGAAGAGAAGATCCAGACTGCCAGGGGAAAAAAAGTGAGGCACGTTAATGAACACAAACTGGATAGGCACATTTCTGGCTTTTGTTATTGTTTTAAAAGGCACACATTATGTAATCCATATAAAAATAAATTAAATCTACAGCATTAATTCTTAAAAACAATCACAAATTCTATAAAGTTAACTAACTGCAGAAGTAAATTTCTCTGCTGTCTTTTGCAAGCTTATTTTAAAAACATTGCACTTGAGAATTAAAAAAATCATACAAAACACCATTTACACTTTATTAATGTTTATATGAGAATCAAATTATACATTTTTTGCATACGCCTTGGACTCTGGTCTGATTACTTTATGGCACATAACTCAATTTGAGCATTCTAAATTAACATTATCCAAAACTTACAAGTCACGTTCTGTGTGACTCCATTCAATATCAAACTCAGGAAATTTCAAAGCTATCTCTGACTCTAAAAATTTATGGAAAGCTGAATTATTTTGTGCTTGCTCTCCTGAAATTTTAGGCCTGATAATACACTACTACTGAACATAGACACTGAAGATAATGTAAAATTTCAGCCTAGGAAAACTTCATTTTACTGAGAATCTCAACAAATGTGCTTCTGGAATATGGCAGTTGATCATTAACAGTGTTGAAAATCATTTCAGTGCTATTGCTTTTGATGACCCACTTCAAAAGTGCAACTTAATGTTTGTAATCAGTTCTCAAATATGTGTACGTTCAAAGACCTAATTCAAGCTCATAGTGTTGGAAAGAATAGACAACACAGGATGGCAAGCCTGTACTTCTCTCGAGCCAACCAGGGTCCCAGGTCCATCAACAATCTGCCAGGTATCGTCCTGAAAAACACCAAGCAGACCCCTGAAATTACACCTTCACATGAACTCAAAGGAGGACCTTTTCACTGCGGGTACAGATACATAAACTCAGTTCCCACCTGCTGTTGACAATACATTAGAAACAGATCACAGGGGGCACCTGGGTGGCTCAGTTGGTTAAAGCCTCTGCCTTTGGCTCAGGTCATGATCCCAGGATCCTGGGATCGAGCCCCGCATCAGGCTTTCTGCTCAGCAGGGAGCCTGCTTCCTTTCCTCTCTCTCTGCCTGTCTCTCTGCCTGCTTGTGATCTCTGTCTGTCAAATAAATAAATAAAATCTTTAAAAAAAAAAAAAAGAAACAGATCACAGGTGTCCGTCCGGCTGTCCGGACCATGATTACTCTCTCCCAGGTGTGTCTCTACCTAGCACTTTGTACAAAGGTCAAAGAACAAAGTTTCCATGACTTTAGATTATAAACTGCTTGACAGTTTATTAAACAGTTGCTTAGAAAACTACTCTTCAAATATAAATGTTTCCCGGGTACGTTAAAAACTTAAAATCTCCCAACTTACCAGTGGCAAACCGCTTCTTTACTAAGGAAAGCCTATAGCCAGTGCCTACAAGTTCAATATCTACTCCTGAGAGGGTATTTCCCTCGCAGAGGAATTGCACTGCAAGTGTAGTGGGTTTACTAGGTCCTTCTGAAAGATCAAATTTTGCTCTGAGGGACCCAGAACCTACAAGGCAAAGAATAAAATAACTTAAATAGGGCAACATAAAATTGAGAGAAAAAACAAATGAAGATGATGAACTACGTCCTATGCCAAATTCATAAAATGTATACAGTAAACAAACCATTGTTTCCAAAGCAGACTTTATTCAATGAGTCTTAATTAATTTAATCCCTACTTCTCTCTAACTTAATAGTAAGCACCCTAGTAGATTCCTACTGAGATTCAATGTGCTACAGACACATGCTAAAGTCAGTCAAAAGAGAAAAAGGAAGTCCATGAGGGCAGTTCAGAGGGAACCCTAGAAGGAGTATGAGAAGGAATAAAGTCAAAAGGAAATGACAGCCAACTACCATATTATATGGGGGTGGGAGAGGTAAGGAAGGACAGGTAAGATTGGGAAAGCTGTACCAACATCATTATTTTCTACTCCGCTTCTTAAAATTTAACTGGTCTATCATGCCAAATTCAGCTGACCTTTAAACATGGGTTTGAATTATGTGGGTCCACTTAAAGATGGACTTTTTCCCCCATCAGTACAGTACTGTAAATGGATTTTCTCTTCCAATTTTCTTAACATTCTCTTTGATTTAGCTTACTTTGTTTTGACAATACAGTATATAATACACAGAACAGTATGTACTCAACTATTATCAGTAGAGCTTCTGGTCAACAGAAGACTATTACTAATAGTTTCGGGGGGAGTCAAAGTTATACGTGGATTTTTGACTATACAGTGCCGCCAGGACAGGTGGGGTGCAGAGGGTTAGGCACTCCTCACCTCTGCATTGGTCAACGGTCAACTAGGTAGTTCTGAGATGTTTTCTTTTCAATATAACCATTTATTCAACATACCTCAGTCTAATCATATGCCACAAATTGTAAACCAAATAATTATGAAGACTGTGACAGATGCTGTAAAAGAGCTCTCATGAGCTATGGGCACAGAAGCACATAAAATGATGGTGAAGATGACAATGTGAATTGCAGGCAGAGGTAACTAGAGGTACAGAGATGGGAGACCTGAGAGAGCACAGTGCCTTTAAGGGACCTGCATACATCACAGAAGAGCTGGAGAACAGGATGGAAGAGTGGCAGAAGGTAAGACTAGAGTGATAGAAGGAATAAGCTCGAAGTATCTTTATAATTCACCGTAAGAAATAATCCTAGGGAGCCACTAAAGATAAGACAAAAACATTTCAGATTAGTATCTCACAAGGGGAGAGAAATACAAGATACAAGGTAGGGCAACTATCTAAAAGCCAATAAGACAGTGTAGGACTCCGTGACAGTTGATTAAACAGGGGATCTCAACTTGGCTAAGGGAAAGGAAAAAGTAAATGCATTTGAAACATATTTCAGTGTTGGGAGTCAAAAAAGGGGGAAAGGAGATGGAATTGGTAGGTAGCAGGAGCAACATTCTAGGATTCCCTGCACAGAAGCTGAACACCATGGAAATCTGAAGGAAGATACCATAACCCCGATCCAGCCCACAGGGCTGGGCGTGATGGCACAGATCAGCTGGGGGGTGAACTGCTGCCTAATTCTTAAATGCTGTCCAAATCCTCCTTAAACTTTTACAATTCTTTTGAGAGGCAATTCGATTCTGTGAAAGTTCTACTATAGGCCAAGAGGAGCCACCTTGGCAGTCCTCAAACTTGAGAATTATTTCCTGTCCCTCTTCTGGGCATAGAGCCAGAAGAGAAACATATTCCTATTTTACAGTATTCTAATTTGTATATTTCTTTTTAAAGGCTGACTAACCAAATCAGAACCACATTTAAAGATTTTTCCATTTCTTTACATACACTGATACCTGAAGAGCAGAGGCAGACTATTAAAATACTTGGTTAGAAAATCTGTATCTTATTTTTGAAGGAACAATTTCCCTTGTTAGTACTTAAAATAGTAGAGTTTCATTAAATAGGGAAAAAATATATGTCCTCTTTTCCCTGCTAATTGGTCGTAAGCCCTCAATTTAAATAGGATTTCTGGTTTACTTCTAGTTTTAGCTAGGAATTTCAAATTTGTCTCCCCAGAAGCCATACTGTTTGTGTAAAAGTCAGCACCACTGGCATCTGAAAATAGGCAAATTTCAAGTACCAAACAGCAACAAAGTAACTAAATCATCTTGGTTATTTCAGCAAACACATATTTCTCTAGTTGAGGTCTGATTCAGCATGGTATGTATAAATAAATAGCCACTATAACTATATGACTACATAAAACTATGTTTTATGCTTAAAATGTTCAAAGAAAAAAAACCGTAAGCAAAATTGGGAAAGCTTAAAAAAAAAACAAAAAACCCCTACTTAACAGGAAAAGTTATTGAAGGTTAATTAGACATTCAAAGGAGAGCAGGAGAATTTTCTTAACTTTAAGACAAAATCAGAATAATTAAAGACTTGATGGTCCTGGAAATTATATTCTAAATTGACTTAGGGGAGACACTAGGGTGACCAGCTAGCAGATTTTTCCTTTGCATTCTGAACACAAACAGGTGGAGACTTGGTAGGAGTAAGCAATTAACTTGTTTCTCCTTAAAATAATAAGCAGAGAAGTAAAAGCTGTTGATGGTTGGTTTGACTAAGGTGATACGACAAGGAAACATTGTCTTAAGAAGGTGGGAAGGCAAACAAAGGGGATTTTTAAAGTCTGGAACCTTTTGCATGATTTCTGGGAAGCCAGAAGGACCCCAATAACAGAATGACCTCAAGGGTGCTGAAAGAATTTCAGTTAGTTAACAGGTTACCCAGCAGAATAGATTAGGAATAGAATAGGTTCTATTAATAGATAGGTTCTGCTTGAAAACACCTAATGAAGTAAATTGAAAGTTATCCTGTGAGCACATGCCCTTAGACAGTTTTTATAAAGGTTATGGCAAAACAAATGCTTTTTCTTATAGAGATAAGCATATTCTATCTTGGGGGGGCGGAGGGAGATGTGTTCCAAATTTCAACTAGTCCACTCTTATTTAAGGCATTAACTTCCACCTAGTGGTCAATTCTAGAACTGAAGGCAAGAAAATCCAAGAGAAAGCTTTCCATAGAAACACCTAAAAAATCCATTTTCAGGGGTCCTACGTTATAAACAAAAAAAGCATACACACACTTACCTCCATTTTCTGATTTCTCTGAAATACCAGACAGTTTCCAAAAGGCTTTCATCTGTTCTGCATTCCTATAAGAACAAGTATCTTCAGATTAGGTGTCCAGCACAGTGCCTTACAAATGGATGGGCAGTCAATAAATAAATGTATTTTAAATATTTCACCAGGGGACACCTGGGTGGCTCAGTGAGTTAAAGCCTCTGCCTTCGGCTCAGGTCATGATCTCAGGGTCCTGGGATCGAGCTCCGCATTGGGCTCTCTGCTCAGCAGGGAGCCTGCTTCCCCCCACCACCCCCTGCCTGTCTCTTTGCCTACTTGTGATCTCTGTCAAACAAGTAAATAAAATCTTTTTAAAAATAAATAAATAAATATTTCACCAGAACAACTAGAGGGCTAAATTTACTTTTAGTATTACCTGGTGAAGATGCGTTTATGATATAATGCTATATCTTAATGGAAATTTACTAAATTACAAAATTCTTCTGGTCAGAGAAAGTAAAACTGGATAAGTGATTCAGTACCTTCCTTACTAAAGAAGAAGAAAATTTTATTAAACAGTGAAGCAAACAGAATGTTAGAACCTCTGCTCATATTAAAAAAGGGAACAAGAGGGTGCCTGGGTGGCTCAGTTGAACAACCGCCTGATCCTGGAGTCCTGGGATCGAGTCCCACATTGGGCTCCCGGCTCCTGGGGATGTCTGCTTCTCCCTCCGACCTTCTCCCCTCTCATGCTCTCTCTCACTGTCTCTCTCTCAAATAAATAAAATCCTAAAAGTTGGGGGATAAGAGGAAGTTAAGAGATGAGAGTTACTAAACTAGTAAGACAGGTGTTCTTACAGATATGCTAGATGCTGTATTTAACCCTGCAAAATAATTATCCAAGGTTAAGCAATTTGCCTAAGGGTAAAGTTGTACTGAATCATTCAAGTCCAGGTGGGACAGCAAACGCACTTTTGGATTGAGATTTACAGTGATCTAATAGGATGAACAGCCTCTTTCATACACACCATGGTTTCCATGGTAAAATACACTAAAACTTTTCAAACTTCCAAGACAACTTTGAGAACTTAGGTTCTAGAAGCTGGGACTTGCAGCAGAAATTTATCAGGAATTCAGAAATCTAAAATTTACCATATCGCAGGGGGAAGGGACTGCATGTTTGTGACTCCTCCATCCACAGGTACCACCACCTGTATGTTGGAAAGCACACTTGGTGCCACCATAGCTTCTGGGTTGTACTTATAATCCACTCTAAGATCTGTGGTGCCAGCACTGCATTTCCAGTAGGTTGCAAGATTTAGAGGAGTAGACTGAATACCATTTGATGATACCTTTGAAGAGAAAAAATAACAAAGCTTTTTACCCAAAAAGTAAATAAGCCATGCTTATGACATGTATATATGAACACAAGAGGTCTCGGAATCAAAAATAATGATGGAAATATTCCTAGGCAGAATAAATCAGGCTCATCTCCAAGGATTAAGAGCCACTATCCAAGTGTGGATCTAGGACTATCTACATCAAAATATACATTATGCTTGTGCTAAATACACATTCCTGGGGAAGGGGATGGGACTCCCTTTTTTTCCCCCCTCATTTCTTTCATGAGTACTTTATAGTTTTCTGAGTACAGATCCTTTGTCTCTTTGGTTAGGCTAAGATTTCTAGGTATCTTATGGTTTTGGGTGCAACTGTAAATGGGATCGACTCCTTAATTTCTCTTTCTTCTGTCTTATTGTTGGTGTACAGAAATGCAACTGATTTCTGTGCATCAATTTTATATCCTGACACTTTACTGAACTCCTGTAGGCGTCCTTGCAGTTTTGGAGTGGAGTCTTCTGGGTTTTCCACATAAAGTATCCTATCATCGGGCGCCTGGGTGGCTCAGTGGGTTAAGCCGCTGCCTTCGGCTCAGGTCATGGTCTCAGGGTCCTGGGATCGAGTCCCACATCGGGCTCTCTGCTCAGCGAGAAGCCTGCTTCCCTCTCTCTCTCTCTGCCTGCCTCTCCATCTACTTGTGATCTCTCTCTGTCAAATAAATAAATAAAAAAAAAATCTTTAAAAAAAAAAAAGTATCCTATCATCTATGTATGTAACTTTTGAGTATCTCTCTATATCTAACATAGAATTTTAAGATTCCTTATAAATTAAAAGAATTTAAATTGAAATAAGATAAATCATGCAATACTCCAAGTCGAGAATCAGAATACTTCCAACTCCGTGTTTAATTTTAATCACATGACCCACAGTAAATGGTGCAATTCTTTTCCATTCTTTAGCTCCTTGCTCAAAATAACTCCTTTTTAATGAGACCTACCCTGATCACCCTGTCTAAATGTACACTATTACATTTTCTTTCTTCCTTATTCTGTACACTTTGCCTTTTCTCGATAACCTATATTATTATCTACTTACTACATAAACTATCTTCCTTGCTATTCCTGGTAAACAGGCACTGAATAATAGTTACAGAATTAATAATAATGAATACTTGGGATAAACTTTAAGCCCACTTAAGTGGCAGCACTTTTTAAAGTTATGTATTTCTTAGAAACACAAGCCATTTTAATATAACTATTCTATTAAAAATTCAGATAGTATGGGGGCAAGGAGTGGTGCCTGTGTGGCTCAGTTGGTCAGGCATCTATCTGCCTTTGATTCAGGTCGTGATCTCAGGGTCCTAGCATCAAGTGCTGCATAGGGCTCCCTGCTCAACGGGAGGTCTGCTTCTCCCTCTCCACCCCTCCCCCTGCCCTGCTTGTGCTCATTCTAAGAAACACAATCTTTTTAAAAAAATTCAGATAGTATAGAAGTATATGAAATAGAAAACGTATCCCTTAACATTCTTACTCCCAATTGTTAACACTGTGGTGCATGTCCTTAAACACACTTGGTAGGCATGAATACATGAATCTCATTCTTTTTAAAGGCTGTATCAATCTCTTCTGTAGATGTGTATGTAACTGACTTCCATAAAATGCACTGAGTATCTTTTGTAACTTCGCTTTTTGCCCATTTGTGAAGAACTGATTTCTTGAGGTGGAATTGCTGAATTAAAGGTTCAACTAACTATTCAGGGCACCTGAGTGGCACAGCTGTTTACGCATCAGACTCTTAGTTTCAGCTCAGGTTGTGATCTCAGGATCTTGAGATGGAGGTTCCATGTTGGGTTCTGCACTCAGGATGGAGTCTGCTTGAGATTTCTCTTTCTCTCCCTCTGCCCTGCCTGCTCATGCTTTCTCTCTAAATAATTCTTTAAAAATTCAACTATTCAGCAATATAATCAGTTAATCAGTTTGATTAACTTATACACCTTCTAACAAGTGGTCCCACCTCTTTTAATAGAGCATCTTGCCCATTTTTGTCAATTAATGGGCTAAAAACCGGTATCTCACTGTTGTCTTACTATTCATTGCTCTGGGGGCGCCTTTGTGGCTCCATCGGTTAAGTAGCTGCCTTTGGCTCATGTTCCCAGAGTCTTGGGATTGAGCCCCACATCTGGCTCTCTGCTCGGTGGGGAGCCTGCTTCTCCCTCTCCCTCTGCCTGCTGCTCCACCTGCTTGTGTGCTCATTCTCTCAAATAAATAAATAAAATCTTTAAAAAAAACCTATTTAAAAAATATTAATTGCTTTGATTACTACTGACATGGAGCATCTTCTGTAAGTTACCTATCTATTGAGTTAATCACCTTTACTTACTAATTTATACAGTTTACAGTAAGCCTTTGGTCTTTCTTATAAAGACTTTTCCGTCAGATTAAATAAGGATTCTGACTATGCAGCCATCAAAAGAAATGAAATCTTGCCATTTGCGATGATGTGGATGGAACTAGAGGGTATTATGCTGAGCGAAATAAGTCAATCAGAGAAAGACAATTATCATATGATCTCCCTCATATGAGGAAGCTGAGATGCAACCTGGGCGGTTTGGGGATTTAGGCAAAGAATAAATTAATCAAGATGGGATTAGGAGGGAGACAAACCATAAGAGACTCTTAATCTCTCAAAACAAACTGAGTGTTGCGGGGGGTGGGTGGGGGGGTGGGGTAGGGAGAGGGTGGTTGGGTTATGGACACTGGGGAAGGTTGTGCTATGGTGAGTGCTGTAAGTGTGTAAATCTGGCGATTCACAGACCTGTACCCCTGGGGCTAATAATACATTATATATTAATAAAAATATTTAAAAATATATAAAAATAAATACGGATTCTGTTTAAGAACTTGTTTTAACAAAAGGAGTTTATATACACTAATTTATTTGTTGTCAAAGATCTCACTCTCATTCCACGGCCTCTGGGTTTTATATTACTCTTAGGTCTTAACATTTCAAGATCAAAATATGTAAAATATATGGAATTATATACACACACCTGCATATATACCCATAGATTTATATTCACCCATGATTTATTTTAGTAACTTTATGGTTTCATCTGTTACTATTATTGGTACACGGAGATTTTATTTTGTTTAAAGGTATGGAGTTAGGGATTCAGTGAATTTTTTCCCAAATCTCCAGCCAGATGCCCCAGTACCATTTACTGAAAAAAAAAAACAAAAAACAAACAAAAAAAAACAAACCCCCATCATTTCCACATTGCCTTGAAATGCTAATTTGTCAAATAAATAGTTTCCCATTTATTCCTGGATTCATTTCTAGACATACTGTTCCTTTGATCTGGCCCTCTATTCTGCCAGTTCCAAACTACTATAAATACTGACACCTTAAAAAAGTTTACCCATTAAAACTCAAACTTATTACTCCACATTATCATTTAAGACATTTTACTGATTATTCCAGGCTTTATTCTTCCAGAGGACCTGAAAATGACTGTCATGTTTCCAAACACCCTATACATAGACACTTCTACTGGGTGTCTGAGCAGGATTACATTAAATTTGTAAGTTATTTTAGAAACATCTAAGCTGTTTACAACTTGACTCTTCATCTAAATAAAGTACTCCTTTATAATTATATTCAACTCAGTAGAGATTGTTAGTTTTTTTCCTAATTATTTTTATTGTCGTGTTCACTGTGGCTACAGGAAAGGATAGTGTAACAGACTTTTAAAAGAATTTTTATTGTGATATATTGACATGAATTTCAGGTGGACAACATAAAGATTCAGTATCTGTATACACTGCAAAATAATTATTTTTTTCTCATGAGGAGGAGTATTAAGATCTACCCTCTTATTGGGGCGCCTGGGTGGCTCAGTGGGTTAAGCCGCTGCCTTCGGCTCAGGTCATGATCTCAGGGTCCTGGGATCGAGTCCCACATCGGGCTCTCTGCTCAACAAGAAGCCTGCTTCCCTCTCTCTCTCTCTCTCTGCCTTTCTCTCCGTCTACTTGTGATCTCTCTCTGTCAAATAAATAAATAAAATCTTTAAAAAAAAAAAAAAAAAAGATCTACCCTCTTAGTAACTTTGAAATATGCAACACAGTTTAACTAACTTTAGTCAGGACATTGTATCTTTCATCCCCATGACTTATTTGTAACTGCAGGTTTGTACTTTTGAATCACTTCACCCATTCTGCCTACCCCCTGAAACCCTCTACTTGGCAACCAACAATCTATTCGTCGATCTCTGAGCTTGGCATTTTGTTTTTTAAGTTCATTATGTAAGTGGGATTATATGGTATTCGTCTTTGTCCGTCTGACTTAATTCACTTAGCATAATGCACTCAAGGTCCATCCATGATGTTACAAATGGCAAGATTTCATTCTTTATTATGGCCAAGTAAATATTCCATTACATATATACTACATCTTATTTATGTTTTCAGCTTTCGAGGGACACTTGTGTTGTTTCCAAGTCTAGGCTATTGTTAATAATGTCTACATTACAGGCATTAATTTGTACAGTAGTAGAGAGCTATCAGGAAAAATATAATGCTACAGTAAACATCGAAGTGAAAATAAATTTTTGATTAGTGTTTTTGTTTTCTTCAGACAGCTAGCTAGAAGCCCAACTGCTACATCACATGGTAGTTCTTTTTGAATTTCTTTCCTTTTTTGAGGAACCTCCATACTGTTTTCCATAGTGGCTGCACTAATTTACAACTCTACCAACAGTACACAAAGATTCCTTTTTCTCCATATCCTCTCCACAACTTACAAATTCTTGTCTTTTTAATAACAGCTATTCTAAAACGTGGGAAGTTATTATTTCATTGTGGTTTTGAGTTGCATTTCCCTGACTAGTGATGCTGAGCATCTTTTCATGTACCTACTGACCATCTGTAGGTTTTCTTTTTCATACCCTCTACACAGTTTATATTCCGACTACTGGCTATTGAGTTGTATGAATTCTTTTGGATAGTAACCCTGCAAAGACTTTCTCCCATTAAATAAGCTGCCTTTTATTTTTCTGGTCATTTCCTTTGCTGTGCAGAAGCTTTCTAATTTGAGGTAGTCCCACTTGTTTATTTTTGTTCTTGTTGCCTTTGCTTTTGGTGTCTGATCAAAAAAATCATTGCCAAAGCCACTGTCAGGGAACTTAGCCACTTTTTTTTATTCTTCTAGGAGTTTTATGGTTGCAGGTCGTACATTCAAGTACATGGCCATTTTGAGTTATTTTTGAGTAAGGTGTAAAACAGGGCCCAGCTTTGTTCTTTACCCTGTAAAGAATTTTCCCAACATATTTATTGCTATCCTTTCTCCATATTCTTAGCTCCTTTGCTGCAAATTAACTGAATGTGTATGCACTGACCTATTTCTGGACTCTAATCAGTTCCATTGATCTATGTGTCTGTTTTTATGGCCATGCCATACAGTCTGGACACCAGAACTTTGTAATAACCATTTTAAATCATGAAGTGTGATACCTTTGGCTTTTTCTTTCTCAAGATTTCTTCAGCTGTTTGGAGTTTTTGAGGTTCACAAATTTTTGTACTGTTCTATTTCTGTGAAAAATGGCACTGGAACTTCAGGGACTACACTGAAATTCTATATAACTTTGGGTATTATGGATATTTTAACAATATTCTTCCAATCCATGAGCATGGAATAGCTTTCCATTTGTGTCACCTTCAATTTCTTTAATCATTGTCTGACAGTTTTCAGGGTTAAGGTCTTTCACCTCCTTGGTTAAATTTATTACTCGGCATTTTATTCTTTTGAAGCAACTATAAATGGGATTGCTTTCATAGTTTTGTTGTCCTGATAGTTCACTACTGCCACACAAAAATAGAAAAGATTTCTGTATATGGATTTTGAAGCCTGCAACTCTACTTGTTTATTCTGTTTCTTTGGTGAGGGTTTTCTACATATTGCATTATCTGTAGTGACAATTTTACTACTACTTTTCCAATTTGGAAGCATTTTTACTTCTTTTTCTTGCCTAATTGCTCTGGCTGGGACTTAAAATTGACTTAAACTGTTGAGAGCAGGCATCCTTCTTCCTGATCTTAGCTGACAGCTTTTCCCCACTGCGTATGTTAACTGTGGGTTTGTCACATATGGACTTTATTCTGTTGAGATACATTTCCTCTATATTCAGTTTGTTTGGAGTTTTTAATCATAAGTGGATGTTGTATTTTGTCAAAACGGTTTTCTTGCATCTACTGAGATGATGATATTCTTATATTTCATTATGTTGGTTGATTTGTCAAAGTTGAATCATCACTTTGGTTATCTCCAGAATGAATCCCACTTGAGCATGGTGTATGATCCTTTTAAGGTACTGCTGAATTTGGTTTGCTGACAAGTTAGTTGTCAATTTCTGCATCTAGGTTCAGCAGCAATATTGACCTATAGTTTTCTTTTCTTGTGGTATCCTTGTCTGGCTTTGGTATCAGTGTTGGCCTGATAAAATGGAATTACTGCTTTTTTTTCCGGGGGGGGGCACAACAGTTTGATAAGGATCACTATTCTCCTTTGAATGTTTGACAGAATTCACCAGTGAGGCAGTGTAGTCCTAGACTTTTGTTGCTGGCAGCTTTTTGATTACTGATACAGTCTTTTTACTATAACTGGTCTATTGAGATTTTTCTGCTTCATCAGGATTCAGTCTTACAAGGCTGTATGTTTCTAAAAATTTATCTGTTGCTTCTATCTATTGTGCAATTTTTTGGCACAAAATTGTTCACAATGGTCTCTCATGACTCTTTGTATTTCTATGCTATCAGCTGTAAGGGCTCCTCTTTTATTTCTGATCTTATTTGAGCCATCTCTCCTTTTTTCTTGGTGAGTCTAACTACAAGTTTATCAAGTTTATCTTTTAAAAGAACGAGACTAGGAGTGCCTGGGTGGCTCAGTGGGTTAAGCCTCTGCCTTCAGCTCAGGTCATGATCTCAGGGTCCTGGGATCGAGCCCCGCATCGGGCTCTCTGCTCAGTGGAGAGCCTGCTTCCCTTCCTCTCTCTCTGCCTGCCTCTCTGTCTACTTGTGATCTCTGTCAGATAAATAAAATCTTTTTTAAAAAAAGAACGAGCTTCCTCTTCTATTGTCTTTTTCATCTGTATTTTAGTTCTGCTCTTTGTTGCTTCGGTCACTCCACTAACTTTGGGCTTCATTTTCTAGTTCTCTGATGTGTGAAGTTAGTCTATTTGAGACTTTTGTTTCCCTGGTAAGCATTTATTGATATGAACTTCCTTCTCAGAACTACTTTGGCTGCATTCAATAAATTTCTGTGTTGTATTTCCAATTTTGTCTTGAGAGAATTTTTAATTTCTTTTTTGATTTATTCATTGACCCAATGGTTGTTCTGAAGCATATTATTTTTCCTTAATTTTTGGAAAGATTTTATTATGTATTTGAGAAAGAGAGCACACATGAGCAGGGGGAGAAGCAGAGGGAGAGGGATAAGCAGGCTCCCCACTGAACAGGGAGCCTGATGCAGAGCTCGATATAAGGACCCTGCAATCATGACCTGAGCCAAAGGCAGATGCTTAACCAACAGAGCCACCCAGGTGCCCCTACAGCATACTGTAACTCCACATATTTGTGAATTTTCCAGTTTTCTTCCTGTAACTGATTTCTAGTTACATATCATATTGTGGTCAGAAAAGATGCTTGATAAGATTTCAATCTTTTTAAATTTATTAAGACTTGTTTTGTGGCCTAACTTATGATCTGTCCTGGAGAATGTTCCCTGCGCACTTGAGAAAAACGTATATTCTGGCTTTTGGATGGAAAGTTCTGCATATAGCTTTTAAGTTCATCCTCTCTAACATATCATTTAAGAACAAGGTTTCCTTATTGATTCCTTGTTTAGATGTTGTAAGCAGGTTATTAAATTCCCTTATTATACTGCTATCAATTTCTCCCTTTAGGTCTCCTAATATATGCTTATATATTCAGGTGCTTCAATGTTGGGTACATAAATATTTGCAAATACTACATCATACTGGTGGACTGACACCTTTATCACTATGTAATGTCCTTCTTTGTCTCTTAATTCCTCTTATTTTAGATCCATTTTGTCTATTAACCTACCCCACCTTTCTTTTGGTTTCTATTTGCAAGGAACATCTCTTTCAACCCTTTAACTTTGGCCTTAAAAATGAAGTGAGTCTCTTAAAGGCAGCATACAGGTGGTTCTATTATTTTTTTAATTCATTCAGCTGTTCTGTCTTCTGATTGGAGAATTTAAGATTATTTACAGACTACTGATAGGTGTGTACTTATGGGCATGTTGTCAACTGTTTTCTGGTTGCTTCTGTAGTTTGTTTCTTCTTTTGTGCTCTTCCTCTGTGGTTTGAGGACTTTATTTAATAGCATGCTTAAATTCCTTTCTCATATTTTGTGTATCTACTGTAGGTTTTTGCTTTGTAGTTACCATGGGGCTTACATGTAACAACCTATATTTATAACTATTTTGAGAACCATGGAAGTTTGAAGATAATCTACAGCACTACCTTATTTTTAGTCCCCCCCCCCCCACTGACATTTGATGTTTCTCATGTTACATTTTATCTTTACCTAGTGATTCCTCAACTAATTATTGTATAGTTATTTTTACTACTTTTGGCTTTTAATCTTCATGCTACCTTTATAAGTAATTCACTACATCTTACCACATATGCTTACCTTTACCAGTGAGATTTATACTTTCATTTGTTTTCTTATTAATTAGTCCCCTTTCTTTTCAGCTTAAAAAACGTCCTTTTAGGGGCACCTGGGTGGCTCAGAGGGTTAATCCTCTGCCTTCAGCTCAGGTCATGGTCTCAGGGTCCTGGAATAGAGCCCTGCATCGGGCTCTCTGCTCAGCGGGGAGCCTGCTTCCCACCCCTCCCAGCCCCCGCCCGCCTGCCCCTCTGCCTACTTGTGATCTCTCTGCGTCAAAAAAACAAAATCTTAAAAAAAAAAAAAGTCCTTTTAGCATTTCTTGTCAGGCTGGTTTAGTTGTAATGAACTTTTTCACCTTATGCTTATCCAGAAAACTCTCTCTCCTTCAACTGTAAATGATAACTTTGCAGGGTAGAGTATTCTTGGTTGGAAGCTGTTTTCTCTCAGTACTCTGGATATATCCTGCTGTCTCTTTTCTGGCCTGCAATGTTTGTGCTGAAAAATCTGACAGTCTTATGGGGGGGTGGTTCCTCCTACATGTAACCTGTACTTTTAAGACCTCTTTAACTTGATATTTTAATTAAAAAATAGCTTGGTGTAAGTCTCTTCAGGATCATCTAATTTGGGACCTTCTGGTCTTCCAGGATCCAGATGTCTGTTTCCTTCCCCAGATTTGGAAAATTTTCTTATATTCTTATATTCTTCAATTCTGTGCTTTTCTCTACCCTCTCCTCCTTCTGAAACACCTATAATGCAAATGGTAGTCTGCTTGATGTTGCCCTTTTAAGACCCTTGAACTATCCTTCCTTTTTTCATTCTTTTTGCTGTTCTGACTGGGTGAGTTCCACTGTCCTAAGGTTCACTGATCCCTTCTTCTGCTTCATCTAGTCTGTTGCGGAACGCTTCCAGTTTCTCAGTCACATACTGTATTCTTCAGCACTGTGACATACATTTGATATTTTCTGGTATTTTCCACTTCTTTGTTAAAGTTCTGTGCCCACCTACTCTTATCCCAAGTTCAGTGAGCACCTTTATGACCATTTCTTTGAACTCTCTATCAAGCAAATTATCTCCATTTCATTAAGGCTTTTTTCTGAGGTTTTATCTTGTTCTTTTATTAGGAACATTATTCTTTTTCTTGATTTTCTTCAAGTCTGTCTGTTTCTACATATTAGATAAAACAGCCACCTTCTTCCTAGACTTGAAGAAGTAGCTTCATGTAAATGAATTGTTACATTAAACCTTGCCCTAGGGGCGTCTGGGTGGCTCAGTGGGTTAAAGCCTCTGCCTTAGGCTCGGGTCATGGTCTCAGGGTCCTGGGATCAAGCCCTGCATCAGGCTCTCTGCTTGGCGGAGAGCCTGCTTCCTCCTCTCTCTCTCCCTGCCTCTCTGCCTACTTGTGATCTCTCTCTCTATCAAATAAATAAATAAAATCTTAAAAAAAACAAAAAAACAAAAAAACCTTGCCCTAGCTGCTACCTGTCTCTTGACACTAGGTGATTATCCAAGCAGCCTATTCTTTTTCAATAGCTCCCAATAGTGCCAAGACCTGTCACTATTCCAAAAGAAGTAATCTCAGTACCTACACTGAGACTGACTGGAAGGAACCCAAACAGTCAGGTAGCAGCTTTTAAAGAAAGCAAATATACATAGACTTGTAAGACCACAAGCATAAGACCTGCTAACCACCAGACCAGGCAATCTACAGGTGTCTGCTAGGCAATAGCTGAAAAAAACCAGGGCTCCAGACAAGTTTGTAAGCTCCTTTGTGGAGGGTATCAGCAAGCTGTAGCATGGCAGAGGGAAAGTGTAAAAATGACACTGTTCAGCCTATGTTCCCTGGATGGTACCAACTTTAAAAAAAAAAAAGCCTGGGGACGCTTGGGTGGCTCGGTTGGTTGAGCCACTGCCTTCGGCTCTGGTCATGGTCCTGGGGTCCTGAGATCGAGTCCCACATTGGGCTCTTTGCTTGGCGGGGGGGGGGGGGGGGGGGGGGGGGGGGGGCTGCTTCCTCCTCTCTCTGCCTGCTTGTGTATACTCTCTCTCTCTGACAGATAAATAAAATCTTAAAAAAAAAAAAAAAAAGCCTGGAATAAAATAATGTGTATATATATGGCACCTGCCAGCTTTTGTAAATTAGCACTAATTTGCTAATCCTCTATCCCTGGAGAGTATCCCTATACAGGCCCCTGCCTCACTGGCTCACATTTTGTAATTAGCAAATGAATCTCTTTCACATATAGTCTGAGTACCTTTTGAATGGCTGCTTCTGCCCTGGTCCCTAAGGTGAGTGAATCTCTGTAAGAGCCCTTTATAAGGGTTTGCAGATTCACTATAGCCCTGTGTATCACGGCCATCAGCTCTGTTGCTTTCCAAAGCAAGATATTTTGGGGGCTCTTTTCTCAGGCACAGGTCTTAGAAGTTGGGATGCCCGATGTGGGACAGGAACCTTTCATTCAGGAAGAAGCTCGAGGTTTGTGAGTTCCCTTCTGATTGTGGATTGCAGTGCTGGAGGTGGGGTTTGTAGGGAGACTGGGTATCATCCTCTCCTGCATGCTTCCATGTGACCCTTTTCTTGTTTGCTAATGTGAAGGAAACATTCAGGTAGCTTTCAGGTCTTTTTTAGAGGAAATTGTTCCAGATATAGCTGTAGATTTGGTGTGTCCTTAGAAGGAGAATTCAGAATCCTCCTAGGTTGTCATCTTATATGACCTCTCCAACTCTGATTACTCTTTTTGTTGTTGTCATTATCTTTTCTGCATTAGAATTCCTAACTGGTTATTTAGAAAGCTACTACTTTCTTGCACTACACTCACCACTTTACTAAAAGCTCTTATAGCAAATAGTTTTTGAGTTGGTTCCCTTGGATTTTTCAGGACTATAATATCATTTGTAAGTAATATCTGGGTTCTTCCTTCCAGTGTTTATTACTGCTTACTTTATTCTCTTGTCTACCTGTCCTAACACATCCAGAAAAATCTTATACTGTTAATGAGCATAATAGGTGTCTGCCATTCCAGACTTTATAACTGCTTTATGTGTTTCGTTAAGATTGATGCTGTTGGTCTTTTCAGGTTAAGGACAAACTCACATATTTATATTTACTCAGTATTTTAAGCAGGCATTAATTGTGAATTTGATCATCTATTTACTTTGGCTTAACAGAGTTTATTTTGAAGTATCTTTAGGGATGCCTGGGTGGCTTCACTGGTTTGGTTAAGGGTCTGCCTTCGGCTCAGGTCAGGATGAAGTCCCACATCAGGGCTCCTTGCTCAGTGGGGAGGATACTTCTCCCTCTGCCTGTCATTCCCCCTGCTTGTGCAGCTCATGTACTCCATCTCTCTCTCTGACAAAATCTTTGGGGCACCTGGGTGGCTCAGTGGGTTAAAGCCTCTGCCTTCGGCTTGGGTCATGATCCCAGAGTCCTGGGATGGAGCCCCGCATCGGGCTCTCTGCTCAGCAGAGAATCTGCTTCCCTCCCCCATCTCTCTCTGCCTGCCTCTCTGCCTGCTTATGATCTCCGTCTGTCAAATAAATAAAAAAAACTTTAAAAAAAAAAAAGGAAAGGAAATATCCTTGAATTTCTGGAATAAACCTCATTTGGCCATGACCTATTACTCATTTAATCTGTGAGATTCTATTATTTTAATTTAGGACTTTTGTAAGGATAAGATACTCACCTGATACTTTAATACATCTACATTATAGTAAGAAGCAGCTGGATTTTGCTCTGATAGCTTCTTGAGGTAGACAGTAACAGCTTGCATGTTCATCCAAAAATCTTTTGTGTTAGAATCACACTGTGATGGATCACTGTATGCATAAGAAATATTTGTTATTTTATCCAACTTGGCTTTATCCTTTGCTTCTGTATTGTCATTTGGTGACCCAGGGGAAGACTAGTAGAAATAACCCAAAAGGTGGGATGATGGAAAACTAAAGTTAGGGGGATAAAGAATAGAACACAACAGTGCCTGAACACTGAGATAATGGACAGGAGAGAAGGATTTAACAACTACCACCACCACCACTACCACCCAAAACACACAAGCAACAGCAGGCTATGTTGTCACCCAACTCAATTATTACTGCTTCAATAAAGAAGGAAAAAAAAGTTTTATAGAAATTTTACCCTCAAAACAAAAGTACACAAACCTGAACACAAGTTGTGCATTTGGAAGAATTTGCTCTAGCCTGCTGATATTTTTCACCCTGAAGCACAGCACAGCTGGAGATGGATTGCTAGTGAAGACTTTAATAATTCCACTTGGGAATGATATTGTCATGTCACCAGTGATCTTCACAATACACCTGAAATTAGGGAGTTGGAAAATTTTAAGTGGTGTATATAAGGTGTTTTAATAACCATTTAAAACATGCTTGGTTTAAGAAGGACACATAAAAATCTGTCATAATTATGGATCAATTATTTTTTCAATTTTTTAAAAAATGATTTTGTGTGAAATGGCATATGCACATATCATCATCTTTGCTTAGACTTAAACTCTAAACACAAATGCAAGCATAAAGCTTGTATTCCTCCACTTGTTTGTGGAAACATTCCCCTGGCTGTCCTATAAAGACACTCCTTCCCTAACACTATCTCCACTTGCAGGTCTTCTTCCCTGAAAACCCCAGAGTCCTGGGCCTGACAGTGGCAGTGGGAGAGGTCTTCTTTGCTTCTCACTGCCCCTTCTAACTCTCTGTTCCGACTTCCTTCCAAAAAATCTCCAGCCCCCTTTGTAACCCACACCGTCAAACTATACTACTTGGTATTCCATCCCTTTCAAGTTACCTTCAATATTCCCTTTCATTTCCCTGAAAATTTTAGCTCTTGGCCCACTGTCAAGTCTGTGTCTGCACCACTATTATCATAATTTGTAGCCATTTCAACATCCACACAGATAATCCTCCTAATATTTTGTTCACCTAGTTCTCAGCCCCTTACCTCCAATGATCCTGTCTTCCAGCCTACCTCAGACACACCAAAGCCCCTCCATCATCTCAATTTCAGTGTCCCCACTCCTCTAATGGCCACTTCCTCTTTTCCTGGCTCATTCTGTCTAATACCACATCTCCAAGTCTCCAACCTCCTCAAGGCTTCCACAATCCACTGTTCCTACTATATTTTCACTCATTCCTTCAAAACCTCATTTCCTTGTCTCTTGGGATTTCCTGGTCCATCATTATGCAATGCTACCTCTTCTCATATCTTCTTTCTCCTCCAACATGCAGTATTCCTTCCCCCAAAGTCACAGTCATTGACTTCAAATTATACTGAGGAAATAAAGTCAGGAAAGAACTTACAGCCTCAGAACTGAACTCCTACTAGACTCTGTAATCATACCTTCCCTCTTGTTTCAACAGATGACCAGTCAATGCACTTAAGGCCAATTTCACTGCTTCTGCACTAAGGCTCATCTCCTTCCACATATCAAAGGATATGTAGAATTACCCATGGAATTGTACCTTTTCCTGAAAGTTCAAATTTTTCCAAAATAATGATCTTTCCAATTAGTGTACAGACATGCTAAAATGTATCTCTTTAAAAACAAACTAAAATTAATAAAAACTGACTTTGATTCTATCATTTCTCCACTGTTACCACTCCACCTCTCTCCTTCCACTTGCAACAAAACATCTTGAAAATTTTCTACACTTGCTCTTTCCAAGTATAGCCATATTTGCATCATCTCCTTCTCCTGAACTCCCTCCAAACTTGCTTTCATCTCCAACACTCAACTAAAATCATTGGTAAATGTCACCAATGATCTCCAGAATGTCAAAGGTCCATTTTTCCTGACGTATCATCAGCATCATTTACAGCTTCACACCATCCTTCATGAAAGGGTTTTATTCACTTCATTTCTGGGACACTGCTCTACTGGTTCTCTCACCTCTCCTGCTGCATGCTGTATCAAATTCCTTTACCAAATCATTGTCATCTTCCTGTTTTCAAAGCACTGAAGGGAGCGATAGTTCTCATGAGATCTCTTCTCTATTCCCTGAGGCCTGTGGCTTTCAGGATTATATGCAAATTAATGACCTAAGACCTATTCCCTGAACTCCAGAATCACATATTTAGTTGTCTTAATAAATACTTCAAACCTACCAATCTCCTCCTTTAGCAAATCTCGACAACCCTTGTTTTCAAAAGGAATTCAATATCGTATTATCATTCGTGATCTCCTCAGCTAATAACCTTATATACGCCACCATCATCTCTCACCTGGACTGCTGCAGTTAATCTTCTCTGTTTGTACTCTGGCTCCTTCTAGTTTATTCTCTATATGGCAGCCAGAGTGCTTCTTCAAAAAGCTAGGCAACCTCATCAGTTCTCTGGCTTCTGACCTTGCTCAAAATAAACTCCAAACTCTTCACCATGGTCTATAATTCCCAACCTGATCTGGCCCCTCTAAGGACTTATCTTTGACTACTCCCTTGCTAACTCCAACTTAGTGACATGATAATCTCTTTGTTGTTCATCAGATATGCCAAACATGCTTCTATCTCAGCCTTTTACACTCACTGGAATGCTCTTCCCTCACACATCTGCATGGTTTGCTCCACAATGTCTTTGAAACATCTCCTTAAATTTAACATCAAAAAGGTTATCTTAAAAAAAAAAAAGTAGCCCTCTACTGTAACTTTTGTCTCTTCCTACCCTAGTTTATTTTTCTTCATAGCACACATCAATACCATTACCTTACATGTTGTTCAACATATAATTATCCATCAAGTACTCAAGTGTGGAGGATACTTCACTAAAGAAAACAAAGTTCTACTCTAAAAGGTTTGTATTACCATAAGAGAATACTAACAAGCTGCTTCTTGCACGAGTGCTTACACATAGTAAGCACTCAAATATTTGATGAATGAATGAATATATGTTGAATATATGTTTTATACACAAAAGGTAGGGGTGATCATTCATCAAAATCTTTTCTTAAAAGAAGGGGGTTAAACTGACTCCTTGACAAGAGTCTTAAAAATGAGACATATAGAGGCACTTGGGTGGCTCAGTGGGTTAGGCCTCTGCCTTCAGCTCACGTCGTGGTCCTGGGGTCCTGGGATCAAGCCCACATCAGGCTCTCTGCTCAGCAGGGAGCCTGCTTCCCCGTCTCTCTCTGCCTGCTTGTAATCTCTCTCTCTGTCAAATAAATAAATAAAATCTTAAAAAAAAAAAATGAGACACATATTCTAGGTCTCTGGCAAACATAACATTTTGCCAAAGATATACATTAAGCCAAGATTCAGAGTTCTATCCCCTTCTAGTCATCTGCCATCATCCTGCTCTACAGTTATGTCAAACAACAGATGGGTCATAATGGTCATAAACCCTGGGGAAGAATATAAATAAACTGGGGGGAAAAAGCCATTACTACTGCTGATTATAGTGATTTTTTGTTTGTTTTTTAAGAAAGACAATTGCTAAATGACTATATTTGATAGCAAAAAAGGCAGGTAAATAAGAAACAGAAAACTCTATTACAGAATCAAAACATAACTGAAAATTTACCACTAGGCCCTCTCTCTACTAAATGCACGCGCGCGCGCGCACACACACACACACACACACACACACACACATATCTTTTTAAAACTAACTTGGTGGGATCTGCTCCTTTAAAATAGGCATTAACAGATTCTGTGAGGGCAACTGCCACAGGTAAGGTGTCTTGATTTCCAAGGCTGACAGGGCTGGGACCTCGTGACACACCTAGAATACATACAATTCATTTGTTAAATCCTACAGAAAGACATTTATAAAATAACAAGATAGGTAAATTCATAATGTTAGCTTGTCACAAATGACTCTATTACTGGTTCCACTGATGGCCCATGTGTAAATCTGGAGGTTAAGAAATAGAGCACAGAACACATTGAAACATAATACAGAGGACCAAAAAAAAAAAAAAAAAAAAAAAAAAAATCAGGAAAACATGTCACACTGACTTCTTTTAAATGAAAGGACACTGAACATTTTGGTTAAGAAGTATCAGAAGGAAAAGCCGTTCCCCTGAACAACTAAAATTAGTAAAACATTTCTTCACAACCCTTCAGATACTAAATTGTTTCCGGTTCTACCAATCACATACAGCAGGGCATTAAACTGGGTTTTTGTATTTCAGCTACTTCCATACATCAGCTATTTCTAAATGATACACTACTCATTACAATTTTTACTTCTTCTTTGTCTAATGCTTACATTTTATTTCCTTACCTTGACAAATGGGATTAATAATGTTATTTTTTATAACATTCCTGATATAAAGTTTACTTACTTAGTTTATATACCTTTAAAGTCAACTCATATAAACATTATTTTCAAGTAAACAAATTTAATCTATACATGTGTACAGGTTTGTTTTTTTCTTTAACCTAAGTAAAGTTTCAGGTTTATTTTATAATAGGAAAATTCCTCAAAATAGTTGACTGCCTTTCTGGACAAAGGTACTCTTCCTGTTAAACCTTACCACTACTGCTACTGATTGGCAAGTGGAGCATTTTATTTAATATACAATAAATGATGAAATTTCTTTAAAAAAGCCAATAATACAGTTTATTCAGTTTTTCTCTCAAGAATGAACAATCTAGGTCAACAGATGTCTCAGAAATTTGGATGTATGCTTTTGGTCTATAAATCTGTGTTACTTCTGAAATACCTAAATACTAGTTCTGACAAAAATCAGTACTCTCTGCCTCACAAGTGACACTGCGATTCTACAAACAGATCTTTTGTTAGCTTTAACAGCTAAGAAGATTTGGTGGTATTTAATATTCTGAAGGAATTATGCCTTAGAAAGTTCTTCATAGTTAAAAAAAAAAAATAGCTCAGGGATGAAAAATAAGAACTGCTTCTAGGCCAATGGGAAAAGTAACTGCCCCCACCCCCCGACTGTTTAAAGAAAAAAAAGAAAAACTTAATTTCATATGAAATTTAAAACTGAGTAATATAAAAATCTCAAAAAAAAAATCACAACAGCTACTATTTACTAACTCTAACATGTGTCCAGCACTAAGGTGGCATGAAAAAAAATGCTGTCTTTTGGAACCAAAAGTAGTTTTACAAAGCATGAGCATACTTGGTCAATGAGGGATGACTAGAAAGATGAGAAGAGATGGAAATGTGTCTAGAGAAATGTTTAAGGCCCAGATCACAGCATGGAGGACCTTTAATTTTATCTTTATGGCACTAAAACCACTAAAAATGTTTAAGAGAAACATGGCTATATTTTTCATTTACTAAAGATCACTCTGAACACAGAGTGGATCCTGGAATGAAGAGAAAAATGTCTGTTGTCAGGGATTCAATTCTGGATCAGGTGAGAGATTATTAAATGAAAGATAAGGGGCTGATCAAAAGGCAGAAATTCCAGATATGTGCATAAGAAATGTCGAGGGGAAAAAAGCAGATTAAGTATAGATTAACTGAATACAACTATGCAAACAGTAAACTTTTAAAAATATATATATATTCTAAACTACAGGGTCACCAGAAATTCAGAAAATTATATTTTTCAGAGGAAGGCGAAAGCTATTATATTGTTTACTAAACAAAACTATATTCTCAACTGTGAATTTAATCTTTTCCCTTAAACCACCTACAACAAATGGAGATTTACACAGTCATGGGTAACATTAATGTTGTTCCTACTTTGACAAAATCAAAAGAAACCTACATGTTATTATTTTCAGTTATCCAATTTGGGCATATAAATTGAGAATTCTTGAAACAGTCCCTCTAAATTTTAAGTCCATTACTGAAACACTGGCAAGTAGGAAAAAAAACACTGAACAGTAGGGGAAAAAACTCAAAATACATTTAACATCTTGGCATATCCTCTTTAGTACTTCCTATTCTTTTCCTTTCAAGGTCATACTGCACATGCACAGTTCAAAAAAAAATGTTCGACATGGGACATATGTAACCAAGTCCTTCACATAGCAAAGGAGTCTAATTTATAAAGTACTATTCAGAATAAATCATTTCTTAGAAATAAATTCCTTGTATTCTTTAGAAGGATATCATGGGTTCTAATTTTGGAGTCATTGTTTTATATTTAAACAACCGTATATCTTGAAAATGCAGAGAGCTTATAAAATTGAAGTAAGAAGTATCTTCCTATAACAATCAATGAATAATTTTGTGGAATTCCTCTCGGCTCAGGATTAAAAAACACTCCCAATTATTAGCTACCTTTATACCTCACCTCACAATATGAATGGCTTTCCTAGGACAGCCTTTGCTCCGATAGTTGAGGTATTACCATTTTTTAAACTGACATAGTTTTTCTGCTTCTTTTCTCATCACTTCTTCTATGGTTCTGACACCTTTAGCAGTAAGATTTATGGACAGTTCTTAATGTTGAGGAGGAAAGAAAAGCAAGCAGATGGAGGGCAATACAAAAACACTATAGGTTTTTAAAAGTGGGGAGCTGATATCAATAGATCTGTAGAGCAACCGGACATAATTAGTACAAAATCGAGAAAGTTAAACCTTAGAGTTATTCTTGACTTCTGAGACAGGATACATTGCTGAAAAGGAAAAATGAGGTAACAAAGTATTTAGATACACTTTAGGAACATTAGTCAACACATATATTGCTTCTGATACAGTACCTTGTGAAGTCTCACAGTGCTTTTCAATTTCAGAGAGTGTCCCAATCAAATTATCATCTTCTATCATATTTAAATACAAAATATTGCAGGAAAAAAATATTTTCAAGAAGAATCAAAACCTTAAACAGAGCTGAATAAGCATTGTAATAAAAAAAAAAAAACACCTCTACTTTTACGGTAGATTTAAAGTGCCTTGTTGTACAAAATCCACATTACATCCCACCTGTCAGTGTAATAGCTATCACCTACCTGTGGTTTTCCTATTGCGGGCACTGGCCCAAACTAAAACAAATATGTACCTACTCAATCAAAATAATTTCCATCACAAATTGAAATCCTTCTAAATAACCTAGAGAAATAGAGAACTAAACCAAATTTTGGTTACCCAGACCACCTAACTTTTAAAGGACCCATCTGTGTTTTTTTATGACTAAAACAGTCTGCAAAAACCCAAATTAATAAAAACACATATACAAAGAAAATACATGAATAAAGTGCTAAATACAGCAAAAAGAAAAACTTACTAGATGTACTCTACCTGAAAGTAAAAGATAGGAAAAAATTATATGCTCATAAAGGTATATAAAATAGGATGGTAACATCATGTTTGGACATGTAAAAAATCAAGTAACTTTTAAACTTCCATTAACCTATATTATGTCATTTTTACAATGGCCACACTTAGAAAATGCACTTCTCTCCTTTCTGAGTTTTAACAAATCAAACTGGATATAATTAAATCTGCTTAAAATAGGGCTATTATTCTCAAACTTAGCATGCATCACAATCACCTGGAAGGCCCATTCAAAAACTGCTAGCCCCACTCCAGTCTGGGATTGAAAGGTCTCTGTCTCTAGTAAGCTTCCAGGTGATGCAGACAGATGGTGCAGGTACAAGGATCACCCTTTGAGAACTACTGAATTATGCTGAGTTGTGTGCATCAGTGATTGGCAATATCAAAGATAGACTCATTATTACTTAGAAGCAGCAGTAGGAACTGTTCTAATTTTGATAGGAAGCTGTCACTCCCATAACAGCAGCTTTAAGTGGCTTTTTGCTTTATTAACGGTGGTCAAGAAAACAAGAATTTGTAGAAAAAAGCTAGAAGTGAAGACAGAAAAATGTCTTGAGCAAATCTAGATGCAATATAATACTAGATTTATTTGGTGGGATCTAGGTTTATACGCCTGTACTCTTAACATCCACTACTTTTAGATCTTCATGATTTAAATTCTTGTAGAAATACTTAATTGCAAGCACAAAACTCCTTTCTTAAGTTGAATCATTATTAAAATAAAAACTGAGGAATGCCAGTATCACTTCATATGAGAAAGGACTGCATTATATTTCGCCTTCAACTATTTGGTCAGTAGTTTATAAATTTGATATACTCTTAGTGTTAAAAAAAAAAAAAAAGGCCTCCTATTCAAATAATAGAAACTGTGTAACAGAAAGGAAAACGTGGTTAGTCTGATAATGCCAGCTGTGTTTTCCAAAAAATCAAAATTTGTAATGTTAAATTATTCATCAGCTCATTAAAAATAAAATTCAGTCTGACCATTCTTGGAATGCTGACTATCACAAGTAATCTCTGATAATCACTTACCTACTGTTGGAGTGTTGGCAGCACTTAATGAAGCTGAAGATGAGATAGAGGAAGAACTTTCTGCCCGGGCTAAAGGAGCTGCAGGAGGTGGGCTGGTATTGGAAGTTATAGGTGGGCTGAATGGCCTGGGCTTAAAAACAAAAAGTTATTTACCAAAATGCTAAAACAGTTCTTCCTTATAAGGCAAGATTTGTAGGTATCAGGTAAAATTAAGTTTAATATACTAAACCAAATTTATTGTTTCTTATAACTAAAAACAAATGCCGTAAGTCAAATCATTTTCAAGAGGAGATTAAAGGCTGAGAAGGCTATTTTAAAATAATGCTGTTGAGAGAACCTTTATACATAGAATATTTTCTCCATTTCAAAAAGTATGTTTAAGACAGATTCTCAGAAGTTAAACTATAAGTTTAAACAGTATGAAGGCTTTTCATACATACTGCCAAACTGCTTCCCAAAAGGATTATTCACTTTACTGCCTATAAATGTGAGAGAGTATTTATTTGTACCCTTGTCAGCAATGAATGGATGAGCCTTAGAAGAAAGAAAAAAATTTTTTAAATTGATAAAAATAAGATTGGCATTTTGCGCCTTTTATAGTTGTCTTTGCTAGCTTCCTCTGATTTAGTTTCGGGAGGGCTTAGTATAACCTGAGCTTTCACTAATCCTTTGCTTTATTTTCTGCAACCCCTAAATCTTGTTTGCCCTTTGCTTTTGGTTTTTACATATATGTCCATTTTCCCTTTATAATTCCTTGTAATGTTCTTTATTGAGACAGTTTACCCCATAAAAGAGGTTTGAGAAAATCTTAATTCTACTGCCTTCCCACTCTTCTAAACATAAAAACAATACAAAAATAGAACTTCAGTTCATTTCTTTTACCTGGAGAAATGGTTTTTCCATTTCATATTCCTAAGTGTTCCAATAATAGATGAGCAACACTTCCTCAGGGATTTCATTTTTTAAAATAAGGCATATTTTCCTTATTTAAAAATAACATTTTCCTGCCTGTAAAAGTATTAAGTGAAAACAGTACTTCTCTAGTGCCTACTATGTGTCATGGGTTATGAACTACGTACAAAGCGATGAAAAGATACTGTTCCTGTCCTCAATTGACTGAAGGACATGAAAAACAAATGGCAAAACCAAAACCCTTTATAAGCATTCACACACTGAAATTGGTGAACTCTTGATTTTATGAATATACACTTACAGATACACACTTACATAAAAATTAGATCCCATCCAAACTGTTTTATACTAAGTAAACCCCTACTCCCGCAATTAACTATTTTTCAACTATTGGTTCCAGAGAATGGCTTTCTGATGACCTGATAATGATGACTAATAGACTGAAAAAATATAGTAAGGTTGAAACTGCAGCTCCCTATGTATACAGATGGAAGTAGTGCATGGCATGAGGCCAAACACATAATAATTCAACAGCTAATCTAAAACCTGCAAGCTTAGAAAAAAACACTTGATCAACTACTGTGGGGGAAATTTCTCTGTAGCAACATGGCCTCATGACCAATGTCATGTCATTACATTTTTATAATTTACAATTTAGAATGTGTACTTTGTAATTTTTTAGGAAAAGACAAAACCACACCCATTTTTTCAAGTGGTTTATGGCACTGTCCAATACAGTAGCCACTAGCACTTGAAATGTGGCTAGTCCAAATGTGAGGTGAGCTTTAAGTATAAATACACAGATTTTGAAGACTTAGCACACACAAACAGAAAAGATATTCTCACTCTTTATACTGCTTACATTATAAATTGATTTTTTTAAATGTGATGAGTAAATTAAAGTTAATTTCACTGTTTTTCCTTTTTTAATGTGGCTACTATGAAACTTTATATGTGTTACTGCATGGTATTTCTATTGAATAGCACTACTTAAGAACAGCAGTTCTTAGGGGCACCTGGGTGGCTCAGTGGGTTAAAGCCTCTGCCTTCAGCTCAGGTCATGGTCCCGGAGTCCCGGAGTCCCAGAGTCCTGGGATCGAGCCCCACATCGGGCTGTCTGCTCAGCAGGGAGCCTGCTTCCCTTCCTCTCTCTCTGCCTGCTTGTGATCTCTCTCTCCATCAAAAAAAAAAAAAAAAAAAGAACAGCAGTTCTTAAACCCAAACATGCATCAGAATCACTCGGGGGGCCACTTGACAACATTTCTGATGTGGCTGGGGTTAGAGCCACAGAAACTACATTTTTACCAAGATCCTCGGTGATGGTAATGCTGCTGCTAGTCTGGAGAACAAACTTTGAAAACAACTGCTCTAGAACAATGAGGCATTCACTATAGGAATGTGAAAGGGTGTGATTACAGACCCTGTGAACATTTAGTCTACCCAGAAAAGTGCACACACAAGCATGCAAGGAAAAGAGCACTCTGATGTACAGCTGAAGAGAATTCAAATCAGCATAACCTTCCTGGTGGGCAAGACAGCAATAAAAATCATCAAGAGTCTTAAAAATGTGTCTTTAGTCCATGAATTTTACCTTGAATTTTTTTACTAAGTTAATCATGTCTGCAAAGAAGTAAATAAAAGGATATTCATTAAAACATTGTTTATAATGAAATCATTAAGACAACGCTGAATAATGAAAATTTACATATAAACTAAATGTCAAATAATCACATCTCTAAAACCTTTGAAAATGTAATGCTGAGGGCGCCTGGGTGGCTCAGTGGGTTAAGCCTCTGCCTTCGGCTCAGGTCATGATCTCAGGGTCCTGGGATCGAGTCCCGCATCGGGCTCTCTGCTCAGCAGGGAGCCTGCTCCCCTCTCTCTGTCTCTCTGCCTGCCTCTCTGTCTACTTGTGATCTCTCTCTGTCAAATAAATAAATAAAATATTAAAAAAAAAAAAAGAAAATGTAATGCTGACAGTGGTATCACAAGATAGAGCATTTATGCTCTGCAGCTGTTTCAAAAGGTGCTCCTTGAAGCCCTCAGAGGATGGTTTCTAGAAGGTTTACCAGGCTACCGCAGGGAGTAAAGGGTGAAAGATTCAAGTATAAAAGTCCCACTTTTATTTACTTAATAGATTTGCAACTTAAAAGATCATTTGACAAAGGATTCTACCACTTGAAAGAAGTTTGAAATCTATGGAATAATTCATGAAATAGAAAGGTATCCCCCAAATATTTTCAAGTGAAGAGTAAAAAAATGTAAGGTATGACCTTTGATTT
The DNA here is from genome assembly GCF_902655055.1 of Lutra lutra. Taxonomy (NCBI): domain Eukaryota; kingdom Metazoa; phylum Chordata; class Mammalia; order Carnivora; family Mustelidae; genus Lutra; species Lutra lutra. The sequence continues at coordinate 100,688,418 of NC_062282.1, read as the reverse complement.
ATCATTCACAGTAACTTTGAGCAATTATTTGCACTCCATAAAGTTATGTTTTACATATAGTAACTCATTTAAGTTTCACACCACCTATTTTCTTTATACCTATTTACCCATAAGGAAACCAGAGACTCCAAATATATAATTTGGCTAATGTTGCTCAAGTAATTAGTCACTAATAAGCTTGCATTTTTAACAACTATGTTTTACTGTGAATGAATAAATACTTAAGCATTCAAAAAATTAATGAAAGGTATATATAAAAAGTTTAACTGGGTATCTTTGGGTCATGAAATATGGAGGGATTTTAATTTTGTGTCTTCTCTAATTCCCAAATTTTATATGATCTCTTACAATCAGGAAAAAAATCCCATGGTAATAAGAGCTAGTCATTTTTGTATTGCTCAAATAATCATCTCCTTGGCAGCCTGTACCTAGAGTATTTGAGTTCACTTCCTGAAGTCTGTTCGTTAGGATAAGAGGAGAAAGATGTCACCATTTCAACACTTGGTGCTCCAGCCTTTTCATTTATTATGAAACAACATCTCATTATGCGACAGGCATTATGCAAAGTATGAGACTGGCTCAGGTATAGTCTGGTGAAGGGAATATACAAGGAAAGAATATATAACATAATTGGTATGCTAAAAAGAAATCTGAGCAAAGTATATGGGTATAAGGAAGAGAATGATTACATCTACTTGGGAAGAGTAATGATCAAAGAGGGCTTTAGCTAGATGATATTTAGCTGGATCTTAAAAAAAAGAGACCAGTTTCCTACATAGACAACTGAAGGACATTTCAGTAAAGGGAGCAAAAGACATGGGTGCATAAAAGAACATGATGTGTTTGGGGAACACTGGAAAATTTCAGAGGGCTGGAGCACAGGTTGCAAAGAGGAGAAAGTTGGGCAGTTAGGTAAGAACGTAAGTTGTTGAGGGCCACTCGATAAAAGGCTTGTACATTCAGCTAAAACATTCAACGATATGGATTATGGGGGACCACTGGAAATGTCTATCTGGGGAAAAGGAAGGTTAAGCTTGACTTTTAGAAATGTAATACTGGCAATTAGTGTAAAAAATTAAGCAAAGCAGAAGAAGAGATGAGAGGCAAGAAGACTGGTTTGGGAAGCAGCTCACTCAATATTACTTGTAGATCTCCTTTAATTATCTGACAACTTTTGTAGGCTGATGCTTTTTTCTAGAAGCAACATGTACTTTGACAAGTCAATTAAGTGACCTGAACAAACTCTAGTTTCTTTATGTATAAAACAAAGCTGGACTGGATGCCCTCCAGGATTTTCCTGCCAGTATACTTCTAAGTCCTAAGAACGGCCACCATTTCTTCCTTAGCATTTGACTTAAAGCAGAATTATATGAGTATTGCTTCTTAAATGCGAAAGAACGGATACTGAATGATATTTTTATTATATGCTTTCTCAGGAATCTCATTTCCTCCTGAACAATGTCTTATTCCATGCATATGATCACTGAGATAATATGAGGGAGTAAAGGAAATGTCTGGAAAAACTTTTCTATAGTTATTAAGACTCCAGTAGATAATTCCAAGTGCTTAACTGTAATGGGGCATATAGAAAAAAAATATCATTTGCATCTTACATCAAACAGTTTTAATTTAAAAAAAAAAAAAAAAAACACCTGAGTACATACTATTTCATTAATCCCACTGAGTTTGCCTGAAGTAAGCTTTGGTCTGGAAGCAGGCCTTGGAGGTGGGACAATGGTGCCTACAGAAAGAGGAGTTGTGGGCCTGGCTGGTAAGGGGGAAAAAGAGAATTTGAAGAAAATCATTAGTATGTAGCAATCCGTACATAAAGACATTCTATTATAGAGGAACTCTTAGGAGTCAAAGCTCATTTTCAGGAGTTTTTAAATACTTATATAATTATAGATATTTGTTGGAATACTGGGAATCTAGCAAATAAGCTTTTCTTGAGCTAACAATATTCCTGGAAAAACACACTTACACACACACACTTACACACACACATTAACTTTTCAATAGAACTGATACATAGCAACTTATTCCTGTTTTAATTCTTTACACACATTAAAAAATAAAATCTGATAAATCTAGAGAGAATAAACCAACTGAAGGCTAAGGTCTATAGTTTATTGCCAGTATATCTACTGACAGACAGTAATGTAAGACCAAGTCTTATTTGAAATAACACCTTCAAAGTAGTAACATGAAGTCTAAATAAAACACTTACCTTAATTAAAAGTCCTATTACAAGCTGAATTACATTGCAAAGTTTCTGGTGATAATTAAAAGTATTAAAAATATCCTACTTATAAAAAAATACCCCCAAATCACTACAGTTAATTTTTGGTAAGAAAACACCTTATAGAACTCCTATATAATGTTCACTGCTCCTAAATCCTACATAAATTAAATGTTCAGATTTTCAATGCCATCTGCAAGTTCTGCCACTTCATAAATCAGACACTAACCTGAGTATTCCTAATTAATGAAATTCAAGTGTACATCATCAAAAGTCACCAAATGTATTAGCATAAACAAAACAAGAGTGAGGAACGGAAGCAATTTAAATCATCTTTTTTCTTTTTTTTAAGATTTTGTCAGAAAGGGAGCAGCAGAGGGAGAAGCAGGCTCCCTGCTGAGCAAGGAGCCCAAGGAGGGACTTGATCCCAGGACCGGGATCATGACCTGAGCTGAAGGCAGACACTGAACTGACTGAGCGACACAGGCATCCCTGTTTAAATCATCCCTCTGGTTCATTCTAAAAGGTGGGTCTGTAATTCAGACTGAAGAATAGGGATGGGAAGAAATATAACCCATTACATTAAGTTTGCAGCTGTGCAAAGTTAAAAATATATGAATAGGCCTCAGTATAAATCTATGGAGAAACAAAACTGAGGACCCATGGTCACTGATGAAGGAATGGAGGAAACAGGGAAAGACCTAAAGAAAAAGGTAGTCACAGAGATAGGCAAGTCAAAGCATGAGGGGTATGGAATCCTTCAGAAAGCTTGTTCTATGAAGGGATAATAGATACAAGCAAGGTTTCAAGTTGCTTGAAGGTAACAACATAAAGCTGCTAAGAAACCATGTGCAGATTCTAAGGCTGCTGCCTTCTTCCACTGAGCACATTTCTTTCATGCTGCGCTCCTACTTTAAACAGTTCACTGGAAGAAATGTGCACCAACCTGAGAACCATAACAATTCCCTGTGCTATGACATACAGACTAAAGACAGGCCCATTATCAATGAAAACAGCACTGACCGATACTGACAAATCGCCTATCGAAATGACATTCAGACTGACTCCAAACAAACCCAGCCTGGTAGAACTGTTAAGGTTCAACTCTTTCAAATAATTACAATTTTCTTTTTTCAAATTCCAAATACATGCTGGTTTCAAGTAAAGACTCAATTACTATACACTCAAACAAATCCGTGTGAGACAAAGAGTTTCTGATGCACTCTTTTAAGTTCCTTAAGGTGAAAGAAGGGAAAGCAGTTGAACACCAGAAGCAACAAGAAAATTCAAACAAAAGTATGAATCTATGTAGCCAGATAGTTTTTCTGTTTCAGGTTAATGTTATTTTAATCACTCAAAACTAGAAAAATGTAGTAATACATTTTCCAAAAAAACACAAGTCCAAACTTTCTATTACCAAGAAAATAAGTATGAGCATAAGAAACTTAAAAAACATATGAGTAAAACTGAAGGTCCAAATGTATAAGCCATATTATTCCTGTTTCTCAGAGGAACAAAAGCTAACTCTAACAGTTGGTAAAAGTATAAACACTGATATATAAATAAACCCTCCTATGACAAGTCTTACTGTAGACCATTTCTTCTGTTCATGAATTAACTGACCACTTGTGATCTGCAAAAATTCCTTAAATTATCTTTTGAAAAATATTACACTAGTTTTTTATATTAACTCCAACACTGACTTGCTCTGCCTTATTCATCACTAGCCAGTCAGGCACTCCTGCTGAGTAACACCAGCACTAACACCTTTACACCCTGTCAAATCTTTTGAGATTTTTACTATCATCTCTTTTCAACATGACTAACATTCTCTGGAAGATAAAATAATTTCATCATTTTTCAGACTGTATAGGAAGGTTTAAAAATGCTTACAAAAGTAAACTTAAAACATTCTGTTACTTTTTATTTCCTAGTTACCACACATCAAATGGCCACTAAACAAAATTAATCATTTTTAATCTGAAGTTAAAAGTGATAGGGGTGGAGCACCTGGGTGGCTCAGTGGTTAAAGCCTCTGCCTTCAGCTTAGGTCATGATCTCAGGGTCCTGGATCTGAGCCCCAAATCGGGCTCTCTGCTCACAGCAGGGAGCCTGCCTCCTCCCTCCTCTCTCTCTCTGCCTGCCTCTCTGCCTACTCATGATCTGTCTGTCAAATAAATTAAAAAAAAAAAATCTTTAAGGAAAAAAAATTATTTAAAAAAAAAAAAGTGATAGGGTTTAAAAAACGTCCTTGAGATAGTTACCAAGAGTTAAAGCAAGAAGTTTTTTGACAAGGAAGAGACTGTGCTGAAAAAGAGTAAGAAACTAAGGGCAGTTAGGAAGGAATCTCTGTATAACTAAAGCCACTGTGATACCAATGTGAAAATTTTTTATTCATATTTTGAAAAAAACAATTCATAAAAAATACATTAACACAACTGAAAAATGCTACTTAGAAGGCTCTTCATTCTAAATACCAAAACATCATTCTGACTTTTCACTAACAGAGACTATAATAACAACTTCAGTTTTTCCTGTATACTTACTTTCCTTATACAGTCTATTAAGATATTAAATATAGACCACTCTCCTCCAAAATTCCAAACTGAATTAAGGTTGCTAACAATCCATTTACAATTTCTTTTTAAAAATTGGTTTATAACAGAATATTAAAATGTTTTGGGTATGGCTTATAGTTTAGTTAATATGTCAGAGTGCAATGAAAAGAAGAAGACTTGAAAAATTAGTAAGATCCAGGTTTGAATCAATGCTTCTTCATTTCGTATAAAATGATCTCAGAGAAGTTCCTGATCATCCCTGAACTTTACTTTTTTTTTTAATCCATAAAACAGGGACAATAAATGGACTTCATGGAGTAGTTAATGAAGTGAAATTAAATAGAATTATGTGTAACTCCTAGCAGAGCAATGTGACCAGGAATCAATCAATTCACATTCTCTCCCGACAATCCCTCACTCCCCTAACCCCAACATACTGAAGAGCATTCCTGACATCCCAGAGAAGGCTTGAAGACCAACATAAGTGGATTTTATTCTCTGCTTTGAACAAGCAGTGGTTTTATTAACAAGCATTTTGATGCCTACTTGGATTGTTGGCTAGTGTGGGATTTTTATTTTGAAGAAAAGAGAAAATGAACATATTCTTGCCAAAACAACATCTAAAAAGCATTCAAGTTTCTTGACACATTGTTTGGGAAGTGCTAAAGCCTTTCTGGAAAGCAGTTTGGCAATAAATATCAATGGGTTATCTAGAGACTCAAATGTTGTACTGGTAAATTATAAGGGTATTACGACATGTTCACGAAATTCTATCCATGGATGTTCATAATACTAGAAAACTGGATGCAACTCAAATATCTGGTAAGAAAAGATGGATTACATTAATGAACATTTATACAGTGGAATTATCTAAGAACAGTGAGAATTATTTGGGCATTGAAAAGGGAATGATTCATGAAAATACAAAAATGAAAAAAAAAAATGGTGTGCCATAAAATTTTGTTTAAGCCATAGGATCTTTCAGCTAAGTTAACTAGCATAAAATCACTTTATCTGGCAATATGAGAAGATAAGAATATTTTTGACCATTAAGTATAACACAAAAGTGATGAATAAATCAATAAGGAGAAAAGTAACTAATGAATCCCTCAGTTTAAATATATATATACACACACACACACACACACACACATATACATATATACATTACCTGATGACGACGACGAAGTTAATGAAGCTGAAGAAGATGAATCAAGAGATGGTCCAAACAGGGGATCCCAAGCAAGTAAATCGCTGGTCCCTTTCCTGCCATAACATTTTAAAAATAAAGATTTTAACAAAGGAATATTTTATTAGTATAAAATTTAGTCATTTTATCTCACAGAATTGTACAGCTAAATACATAGCATTTAATGGTTGGCTATTCTGTCAATGGATTGTGTGAAGAAACTTAACAAATATTGGTTTAAATTAAAACTTTTTTTAAATTACTATAAGCAGAACCTCCAGTAACATGTAAAATTGGTAGGAGGCAGTAGAGAAGATTAATCTGCACCAATCACACCTTGTTATACTCTGGTTTTGGGGCTATAAGAACAGAAATCATTTCAGCTTTACAAAGGAAGAAAAGCAGTCCCCTGGAGCCTAAATGAACTGCCCAAGGACACAAAGGTACTTAATTCTACAGTAGTGTCAGGTCTGCTCATTGAAACCTAGCACCAAATCATACAGAGAAAATCAGGCAGAAATTTTTAACATCAGAGTTAAGTACTTTTAAAAGAATCTTTTACTCTATTCTTTCATCTCTTAAACTGTCAAGTACAGAAGTAAGCCCAACAGCTTGATATAATCTTCAAAGGTCTGATTACTATAGTAGGTCATAGAAGGGCAGGACTTCTCCCTAGACAATCCACAGCCTGGGCTATTGAGGCAGTCTAGTGAAACGTTTGGATCATGTACCTCTTTTTGTGAGAGGTCATTCAAGACTGTGGACAAATCATCAAGAGCATCAACTTTCAAGTTTCAAAAATCTCAACATGCTGTGTAACCAAAGAGTTCCCTCCAATGACCCCTTGAAATCTACTGGACTAATTTCTCTCAGGATTCAACTTCTAGCTCTTTTTAATAAAAACTTTTATATGAATGTTTCTCTTTCATTTTAGTCATAAGCTTTTAAAATGTCTAACCTCTAAAATCCTGAAGTACCTGAACTTTGCCACCGCCTCTTAAATTATTTCCAGCTTTACTGAGCTATGACTAACAAGTAAAATTTATATATAAAGTGTTAAAAAGATTAATCCCATTAAAATAATATTTTAATGTCTCAAACTACCATTATTTAATACAGTGTTTTTAAATCTTAGAAAGCAGGCTCATTTCAGAGAAAATGGTACAATTACCTATAAGCATGTATCTAGTATCTCAACATGCACCTACATGAAAGCACACGGCATCTTATATATAAAACCTAAAATCATGATTGCATAAGTTACTAAAAACAAAATTTTTAAACACTGAACTTATCTTTAAAAATGATAAATGAATACCACCAATGTGTTCCATTAGTGCCTAGCTTTCAAAGTATCAAATAATTTTAAACTATCCATTTAATGAAGCCTACACTTTTACTTAAGCAGAAAAGAAATTAAAAGAATGTATTCTTATTGACAGATACTGAAATGAAAGAGGACCCATGAAACACTGGCTTAAAACATCTTTTTTTCTTTTTAAAAAGAGTTAGCTAGCCTTTTTAAGTTAACTGAGACATTTCCTTGTTTTGAAGTTCATGAAAAGGACAGTCTATTTTACATGATCACAGCCAAAACTGATAGAAGAAAGTGAGAAAATTCCCATGAGAATAACTAGTTGAAATACAGACATGTGTTAACTTGGGATCCTAGCTTTATTTAGAAGTAGCAAAGTCACCAAGGCCAAATACAACTGTATAAGGATTTTTTTTTTAAATTATAAATAGTATCAAATGAGAATTTAAAACAACTAGAAACTCCACAGAGTGTTTGACAGCTCAGAAAAGAGGATGATTACCAACATGCCAAATGAAACTACAAAGATAATAAAACTCTCTAGGAAAAAAGGACAAAAGAATGATATTTAATTCTAAACACAGTAAAAGGTAAGGATGAGCAGGTAGAGGACACAGGATTTTTAGTGCAGTTGTACTCTGTATGACACCATAATGGTAGAGACACATGTCCTTACCCATTTGTCAAAACTCATAGGATATACAAGAACAAGAGTGAATCCTAATGTAAACCACAGACTTTGGGTGACAATGATGTGTCAGTGCAGGTTCATCAATTCTAACAAATGTTACTCTCATGGGGATTCTGATAGTGAAGGAGGCTGGGCATATATGGGGGCAGTGAATATATATGCAAAACCTCTGTAGCTTCCCCTCAATTTTGCTATGAACCTAAAACTGCTCTAAAAATAGTCTATTTAAAAATAAAATTTAACTGTGAAACTTACTCATTGGAAGCAGCACATGGCTTTGATTTTGTTAACTCTTCACCTAATTAAAAAAACCAAAATATGAAAAAATTCATAATCTGAAATTTAAATGTTAAGCGAAACATAACTTTTTACTATGAACAATTTAAAAATTGTGGAATTGATAGCAGTTTCTTAAATTATGGAGAAAAGGAAAAATAAGACTTTAACAAGTTTTCTAACATGCTAAGAGTATCACCTGAGAATATCAAAATAATAGCTGAATTTCTGCTGTGTCCTCATTTCTTCTAACATCTTTGGTAAGAAATTACTTAAATCAATGAAACTATCATAGTCATGAGAATAAAACTGCTGTTCAGACCAGAGAAAGACGGGCTAGAAATATAAAAGTTAGAACATATATTGAAATACTTAAGTATTACTCAAGAACTGGTGAATAATGAAAGCATTTTTCAGGTTCTAAGAATATTATTATATATTGACCAAAATAGTTATTCTTGAAGGATACTGTATCTTGAAAAAATTTTATAGGAACCTAGAACAAGTCTTTATAAGATAGACTGTTTTGCTCCCTTTGTGCATTGGTAATGTGAATCATTTCATTAGCAACTGTACACAGAGTAAAGAGAATCAGTAATGTGTAAAAGGTCGGTTCGTAAGCAAATTTCCCTGCACCTTAATGTCTTAGATCACCAACCAATAGCTGGTAAATGAAACACACCAACATGGATAAGTGCAGCAAACTATGAGGAATACCACACTGTACAGGATGCCCCTTCATACCACACAGTCCCACTGAGCTCACGTTGGCCCTCTGGCCCAAAGTACCTATTGCGCTGTTCACCTCCATGTTTCTGCAATCTGCCCTTATGTAAGTAACTGCATAAAAGCAGCCCACTTTCATCCTCATTTTCCTGGTATCCCTGTATCAAGCTACTTATCATTTCTTTTTTAAAATTAAAATCTTACTTTTCGTTTGGTACTTATTATGCATTTAATAGGTCTTGTCAATAGTGCTAGAATTTTTTTTTTTTATTTGATTTGAAAGAGAGTTTGAAAGAGAGAATTGGAGGGGGGGATGGGCAGAGGAACAGAGAAAAGCAGGTTCCCCACCTTGCAGGGAGCCCAACCTGAGGCTTGACCCCAGGATCCTGAGATCATGACCTGAGCCAAAGGCAGATACTTAGCCCACTGAGCCACACAGGTGCCCCTAACTGTGCTAGAATTTTTAATAGGATTGGTATTATCTTTATTAAGGCTTGTGTTTACAAAATTGCATAACTTTTGAGTAGGCTGCCTCAATTTTACTTTTTCCCACCTTTGCTATGTTTAATGCATGATGCTGCAGAAGATGTCAGCATCCACCCAATTTTTTAGTATAATTAAGTTACTATACTAAAAAAAAAACCCATGTAATACAAATTGCAATTGTGATATGACTTATAAGTACGTAAAGCTAAAACTTACTCATCTCATAATGCCTTCTGGCTCATGAGGCAGAGTTATGCCAGTTAAAACAGTTTTAAACGTTGTTAAAAAGAAGCTACTCTTTGGCTTTGTTGATTTCTGAGAAATGTTGTAGCCAAGTATTAAACTTGAAGGCATGTCTAAATGATAAAAGAAATAATATACCTACTTTGTCTTCTGTTTAAAGTTAGTATCCTTCTAGTCTGTTGTTAACAGCTGTGATGAGAACAAACCATTTATTTCTCTAACTAAATACATATGTAAGGCTACAATAAGCTTAGCAAACTGCCTGATAATTTTTTTTAAATTTTATTTATTTATTTAACAGAGAGAGAGCGCGCGCTCTCACGTGCACAAGCAGGGGGAGCAGCAGAGGGAGAGGGAGAAACAGGCTCCCCATTGAGCAGGGAGCCCAACCTGGGGCTCAATCACAGGACCCTGGAATCATGACCTGAGCCAAAGGCAGATGCTTAACCAACTGAGCCACCCAGGTGCCCCTGCCTGATACATTTTCATAGACATAAAATAACCAATTTAAATGTTAAACTTACTAGAAGAATTCCGATTCATCTGCACCTAAAACAGAAATTCAAACACTAAGTGTCATTAAACAAAGAATATGGTAATGAAATACTTGGTAAAAAAAAATTTTTTTTTGTTTTTTTAAAAAGTATGTTTCATGCCCAACACAGTTTTTGAACTCAGGATGCTGAGATCAAGAGTTGCATGCTCTAACAGACTGAGCCAGCCAGGCACCCTGACTTCATAAAATATTAATGGAGACCTAATTGTAAGTTGTTTTTAGTATATCTACTCAAAAATCACATTAAAAAAACTTTCAGTGTTTTATAGTAAAAGATTAATACACGTACTTTTAACATTCAATAAAATGTTTTAAAATATCAAAATGTTGGCACCTACAGCAAGATACTATAATCTACTAATTTAAACAATTTAAAACAAATACTTTAAAAATCAACATTCAAACATCGAAAGGATTTTTTTTTAAGTCAGTAGGTAAAAATATAAAATCTTGTACTTACTGGGCTATGTCTCTAGTTGTACATAGAAAGAAAAAGAAAAACAGTGTCCATTTTAGAATTTAACATATCTTATTTTCTTAGTTTCATAATTTGTCTATTCACTTCTGAATCACACCTAAAATCTATATATCTTAAAACACCTGCAGAACATTGTTAGGGGACACGAGCTAGATAAGCAAACTGGCCAAGAAAATATACTCAAACTATCCTCTTTTCAAACCCAGTATTAATGATTAAGATTTTCTCATTATTTCTCAGTACAAAACTAGTATGTTCACCATCTTTTAAAAAATAGGGGGGAGAGAGAAGTACAAAGGACAAAATTTAAAACCATTAATGATCTCACTACCCAGAGCTAGGTGCTTAATGTTTTGGTATATATTCCCCTAGGATCGGGTTTTATTTACATTTATTTTTTAAATTAGTTAATGCTCTTACACAATAAAAATTTTTAGTGGTTTCATAACTTCTTTTCATTTACATATATTAATATGATATCTATATTAAAATAATTATATATAATAATCTGGGCACTAATCTTCGTGTTAAAATAGCAATGACAGAATAAAACCTCACTTCAGAACTTTTTGGTAGAAAAAAAATTAAATGCTAAAAGTACATGACTGAGAGAAAAACACTTTTTCCCAAATACATACAGGCTATCTAAAATACATATTAAATAACAATATAAAATGGGGAGAACTTTTATTCTCCATTATCAGAACAGGTCTAATATCAGTTATGATGAACATGTACAGATAGACTAAATTGTCATTTTAGGACATGCTTTTTTCCCCATAGTTTCACACTCCTTAGAGTATGACATCAATGGAAATATTCGCCGTGATTATTTTTTTTCCTCCCTCAAAAGCTGTTAAGTATGGCATGTCAGAATTGAGGAATTAACCACAATCACTAAGAATTCTTATATTTGCCTTTTTTTATATAAAACATATGGGAAAACAACGAATGCAGTTACAAAAGCAGCAGACATATAATTTAATCTTTAAATCCTTTATGGAATCCCCATTTTCACATAAGGTTCATAAAATATGCATGAAAATCTTTAAAATTAAATGAGGAAATGATTAATACTGCCAGCTCGAATTTCTGAAACATACAAACATACAAACTGTTTATAAAATGGCAGAAATAGATTTTTGTTTCCTTGTAAAACTTTCAAAGGGAAGCAAAACTAAGCCAAACTTAAGTTTATTTGACTATATAAAAATTCAGAACTATATACCTCAATAAAAAGGAAGAAAAACTGTAAAGTATTTCCTTATCCAATATGGTTAACTATTGCTAAAATTAACCAGATGCAAGCAGATGAGTTAAAAAATAAATAAATAAAGGCTTCTATGTACAAAGTACGAACTTGCTCATTTTCTTACTTACGGATATTGCTGGGGAGAGCGTGATATTTCCTATGGACACTTTTAATTCATCCAAGGAAGCCATTGTGTGATGCGAGTTATTTGGATGCATGGGTTTGATCTGTATCCGATACTTCTTTGGTTCTTCATCTTCAGAATCAGAATCACTAGATGAGTAGAAATGGTTCTCTTTGGTATGTGAATATCAGTTAAAGAATTTAGTTTTTAAATTATCTTAATGCATAACCAGTTTTTCACATGTTTATAAAAAGGGATATAAACTTTTAAGAGGTCAGATGGACTTTAAGAGAAATAGAACTACTAACTTTCATTAGTAAAAACACATCAAATGAAAAACTTTTATAATAAAATATTTTATTATAGTTAAAAACTGAAGTCTTTATTAAACAACAGAATATTGTGTTAAAACTGTCTACTTATATAGGAATATCCAGATGATGAAAGGATATCATTCTGATTTGCTTCTGGTTTTATACTATAGCCTTCTTCATCTACATCAGGAATGTTCTATGGGAAAAAGAAGAAAAAGACTGTAACGAGGGCTGCAACTACAGAAATATAAAAGATTAGCAAAACAGCTTTACCTTTTACAGCAGCTACATCATTTATCAACAACAGGTTCATAAAATTAGTAATAGTGGGAAAGTTCTATCTTTTTGGTTAAGTTAGCTTCAGCTCACACTCTGTAATTCACTTGTCTGAAAGAGAAAAGTACTGCAAAATGAAAGGGCAGAAACACTAAAAGGAAGAGAACAGGTGTTCAGGCAGGAACACCTGCAGTTCTGTAACCAAATTTTCACCCAATTCTTCAAAGTGAAGAAATAAAAGCACAAGACTGTATGTGCCTGGAAATGAGAGATGATGAAATCAGAGGATTGACAGGTTAAATAAACATAAATATTTATAAAAAATACAGAACAAAAAAAAAGATGACTAAAAACTACACTAAAATACACTAAAATATGGTCTATCACCCAGGAGACAGGCAAAAATTCAGAAGCTCAAAAATACACTCTGTTGGCAAAGCTGTGGGAAAATGTTCTGTCATACTTTGCTGATATAAGTACAAAATAGAACAATCCCTACAGAGAGAAATTTACCATTACCTAACAAAAACAGATACGTGTTTCTCTTCCACCCAGAAATTCAATTTCTAGAAATTTACCTTGAAGATACACCAATTTAATTTACAACAATTTAAACATACATATGCAACAAGTTTATTCACCAAAGATTATAATTCGAAATTTCTGGAAAGCACCTAAATGTCCAAGCATATTTGAATAAACTATAGTACACAGAGAAAACAGAGTACTATTCAATTATTGAACTCATATGAAATGACTTCTAGGAAATACTGCTAACTGAAAAAAGCCTAGAAGTAAGAAAGATGGGAAAATTTAAAAACACAGATATCTGCTTATCTTTATGGGGGGAAAGAGCCACTGGAAGGAGAAATCAGAATACAATGAAGTTGTATTGTACCTCCAAGGGATAATGATGAAGTAGAATGGATAAAGGATGCTATGTTAAGAGAATATTCCTATTTTTAGGAAATACACATTTAAGTAGTTAGGCATATAGGGCCATAATGTACAGAACTTACCCTGAAATGGATCAGAAAAAATCTTATACACGCATACATAAACACATGCATGTAAGAAGAATGCAACTGTTACAGCAAATGTAATAAAAAGTTAAGGGTATACAAGCGTTTTTTTATTTGGAAATAACTTCTTTTTTTAAAGATTTTATTTATTTGAGAGAGAGAGACCGTGCAAGTGGAGGACAGGCAGAGGGAGAGGGACAAGCAGACCTCGCCCAGCCCCGCACAGTGGGGAGGCCAATGTGGGGCTGAATCCCAGGGCCCTGAGATTATAACCTGAGCTGAAGGCAGATGCTTAACCGACTGAGTCCCAGAAATAACTTCTAACTTACAAAAAAATACAAGAATAAAACAATTACAAAAAGTTAAAAAAAAAAAAAAAGATCACCAAGAAATGCCAAGTGATCAGTGGAATTGGAGAGCCAATATTCTTCTACTGGTAAAGTGCTGTTCTTCCTCCATTCACCCGCTAAAGCTCAGCAAAAGGAATATGAAGGATAATCTCACAGGCACAGCATAAAATCAAGGAGAACTAAAACAGCATTTACATGGTTACAGCTTCCAATCTGAATAAAAAATCTACTGTAGCCAGCAGTGAGTTAACAGGCTGGATTAAAATCTAGAAATGAAAATCTAATAGTGGGGCGCCCAGGTGGCTCAGTGGGTTAAGCCTCAGCCTTTGGCTCAGGTCAAGATCGAGCCCCGCCATCGGGCTCTCTGCTCAGCGGGGAGCCTGCTTCCTCCTCTCTCTCTCTCTGCCTGCCTCTCTGCCTACTGTGATCTCTCTCTGTCAAATAAATAAATAAAATCTTTAAAAAAAAAAAAAAGAAAATCTAATAGTAAAGAGCAGATTCCATATATTAAAAAGATGACAAGTATATAGTTACATCCCTAGAACTGGAGTACTTTGAGTTCTATATATTGCTTGCTTATATGCAAATAATATTTAAAAATACTTAAAAAAATAAACTTTACCAAATATGAATTCATTAAACATCAGAATTAAGGTTCCTTTTTAAAAATTTTTGATAGAGGTTTTTTGGGGTTTTTTTTAAAGATTTTATTAACTTATTTGTCAGAGAGAGAGCAAGCGCACAAGCAGGCAGAGTGGCAGGCAGAGGCAGAGAGAGAAGCAGGTTCCCCACCGAGCAAGGAGTCTGATGCAGGACTGGATCCCAGGACTCTGGGATCATGACCTGAGATGAAGGCAGCAGCTATAACCAACTGAGCCACCCAGGCACCTCAGAATTAAGGTTTTTATAAAATACTTGATTTTTATTCCCAGTACCCTAGAAACATACCAGATATTTAAGTCCCTAGAAATTCTAAGGATTTGCTGATACTACTTTTAAATTTGTTTACAGTGTATTATTTAGTTCAATGTAATAATTTCAAATAATACTGAGCCATTTTCTATGGGGCTGAATAAGCTGCTTATGGATCAACCTCTTGAAGATTATAACTATAAACTCTGGTCAAAAAAAACTATCTGAAGGTACTAGAGAGTGAACTAGAGGAACCATTTAGAAAGTCACACAAAATTATATGCCAAAAAGACTATAAATAGATCATAATGGAGTTCTTAAAAAGGTTCAAATAACCCACAGGGAAGACAGGAAAAAGAAAAAAAAATGAAAAGCAAAACAAAACAAAACCAGGAAACAAAAAATAAAATGACATACTTGGCCCTGATAGGTCAATAATTATGTTAAGTAGAAACTGTCCAAATGTAACAAAAGACAGACTGAAAGATGAGATTAAAAACATGACCCAACTAGATGCTATCTATAGCATATAAGAAACTCACTTCATATATAACAACATAAGTAGGTTGAAAGGAAAATAATTTTTAAAATATACCATGTAAACATTTTTAAAAGGTTGGTGAGAGAGAGAATGACCATCCTTCTGTTAAATAAAACAGACTTCAAAAAGAAAATTATACCAGGGTCAGAGAAGGATACTGTATCCATACAAAAACCTATATATAATAGCCAAAAACTAGAAATAACTAAATGTCCTATAATAGGTTAGTGGTTACAGCAAAATTTAGTGCACCTATATCATGGAATACTATTCAACAAACAACTATTCATACACATAATAATCCAGAAGAAAATGAAGAATTATGCTGAATGAAAAAAGCCAATCTGAAAAGGTTTTAATAGGGTTCCACTTAGATAACATTCTTGAAATGATAATATTATAGCAACAGAGAAAATAGGAGCAGTTGCCAGAGGGGTGGTGATGGAAGAGAAATGGCTATAAAAGGATAATCCACACAGAAGACCCTTGTGATAATGGAAATATTCTTCTTTGACTGTATTAGTGTCAACATCCCAGTTGTGATACTATACTGTATTTCTCCAAGAAGTTATTGGGCAAAAGCAGGTGAAAGGTACACTGGATTGCTCTGTACTATCTTTGAAACTTGCTGTAAATTGATTACTTCAAAATAAATCACGATACTCAGTATATTAGGTTTTCAGTGCTAAAACTATTCATAGAAAACTGATATTAATAAAAACTTACACAATGTCTATTTACACCTCTGTCCACTAAATCCATGATTTCTATTTAAAGATCCTACACTGCCAGAACAAAACATAAGGCCAAAGCAGTATGAAGAAAACAGTTAACTTCACCTAATAATCTTAAAAGGCAGATTTGGATAGTGGTGGTAGTGATTTAAAACAACAGGCTTGGAGAGAGCTCTCTAGTTAGTGGAATATTCCTCAATCTCTGTTTACAACGGGGAGACTGGCTAAAACTAAATAAAAGAGCAATTCACACTTACTTGGTCAACCTTTAAAAGATACAGTCCCTCAAAATTACATAGACCGTTTAAAAAAGGAACAGAAATTGAGCGATAATTTCCCTCACAAGGGAGACTATGGATGTTTTTTAAGTAATTATTAAGACTAGCCATAGAGGAGCCCGGCAGGCTGAGTCAGTAAAGCATGAAACTCTTGATTTCAGGGTCATGAGTTCAAGTCCCACGTAGGCCTATGTTTAAAAAAAAATAAAGACGAGCCATAAAAAAAGGTAAATATAAATATAAATAGGCCATAAATAAATAATAATAGGCTATAAATAAAACAAATACTGAAAGCCTTTTCTCCCTGCAGAAAACCACTGTAATCCTGTTTCCCAAAGGTAACCACAATTAAGATTAAATATCTGGTAACACATTCTTTAAAAAAAAAAAAAAAAAAAAAAAAAAAAAAAAAAGATATCTACCCACTTATATTTTTAAAACAGCATTTACTTAAAATATGATACTTGCTTTTCTTTAGTAAGCTCTTTCCATATCAGCAGGCAGGGTAACCTAATTCTAAAACATCAGACTATTACAGTGAATGTTTAATAATTTATTTAACCAATGTCCATTCTGATGGGTGTTTTCAATCTTGAGTTAATATAAACAATGCTGAAATAAACATCTGTTTCTACTTCTCCCTTCCTCCTTCTAGTCTCCCTTACCCAGGGAGGATACATTCCCACACCCCAGTGGATGCCTGAAACTAGGGATAATAATGATCCCTATATACACTATGTTTTTTCCTATACATATCTATGATAAAGTTCAATTTATAAATTCGACATGGTAAGAGATTTTTTTTAAAGCACAAAAGAGATTAGTAATAAGAAGTAATAATAAATAGAACTGTTATAACAATATACTGTAATAGGGGGCGCCTGGGTGGCTCAGTGGGTTAAAGCCTTTGCCTTCGGCTCAAGTCATGATCCCAGGGTCCTGGGATCGAGCCCCACATTGGGCTCTCTCCGCTCAGCGGGGAGCCTGCTTCCTCCTCTCTCTCGGCCTGCCTCTTGGCCTACTTGTGATCTCTGTCAAATAAATAAATAAAATCTTTAAAATATATATAATAAAAGTTATGTGATGGGGTGCCTGGGTGGCTCAGTCGGTTAAGCACCTGGGTTTGCCTCAGGTCATGATCCCAGAGTGCTGGAACAGAGCCCCACATCATCTAGGCTCCTCCCTCTCCCTCTGTTCCTCCCCCAGCTCTCTAATAAATAAATAAAATCTTTCAAAAAAAAGTTATCTGGAGGGGAGCCTGGATGGCTCAGTGGGTTAAAGCCTCTGCCTTCGGCTCAGGTCATGATCCCAGGGTCCTGGGGTCGAGCCCCACATCGGGCTCTCTGCTCCGCAGGGAGCCTGCTTCCTCCTCCCTCTCTCTCTGCCTGCCTCTCTGCCTACTTGTGATCTCTGTCTGTCAAATAAATAAATAAAATCTTTAAAAAAAAATTATCTGGATGTGGTCTCTCAAAATATCTTATTTTACCATACTCACCCTTGTGATGATGTGATATAATAAAATACCTATATGATGAGATGACATGAGGTGAATGATGTAGTACGCACTGTGATATAGTGTCAGGCTACTAATGACCTTCTGATGATATATCAGAAGGAGGATCATCTGCTTCTGAACCATGACTGACCATGAGTAACTCCAACTATGGAAAGCGAAACTTCAGGGGCGGGGTGGGGGAGGGAATGACTACTGTGTGCATTTACCTTGGTCAATCACATACATATAGTTTGTGAATATAGCTGTAACAGTAAACCTCAAGCAGTAGGACTGGAGAGTCAAAAAAAGAACATGCATTTCTTATTTGAGAAGACACTGCCAAACTACATATAAGACAGATCATATCAATTTACATTCCTACCAATATACCAAAACCTTTGCCAATATGATAGGTAAATATAGGAATTTCATTCTAATTTGCATCAGAATGAGACTACTATTCTGAACAACATTTCTTATGGTTATTTACCACTTCTATTTCTTTTTATGAAAAATAGCCTGTTTTTTTCCCTTTTTTTTTTTTAAAGATTCCATCCATTTATTTGACAGACAGAGATCACAAGTAGGCAGAGAGGCAGGCAGAGGCAGGGGAGCAGGAAGCAGGCTCCCCACTAAGCAGAGAGCCCGATGTGGGGCTTGATCCCAGGACTCTGGGATCATGACCTAAGCCGAAGGCAGAGGCTTTAACCCACTGAGCCACCCAGACGCCCCAAAAAATAGCCCATTTTTATAATGCCCTTTTTCTACTGGGACATTGCTCACCTTTGATAATGATTTATGTAAACTCTACAAAGTAAAGTAGCCCCTTATTACATGTCTTGCAAATATACTCTGCCAATTTATCTTCACTGAATCAAATTCTTCTATTTTTTGTAATTTTAGATGTTTTCTTTCTACACAAATTTATCAATAATTTCTTATATGGCATTAGCCTTATGCATCCTCTTTAAAAGTTCTTTTCTAATTCTTTTTCTAATTCTTCTGACTTAAAGTTCAAACTTGGTTAATATTGATCATTATAGAATAGTATCAATGAGCTGAAGAGGATTACAGATGTTATATTTAAGGGAGTATATATAAACAAGAAGTATTAAAGTATTTAATTCAATACTGCAATCATCAAATAAATGCTACGCATAATTCCAAAATGAAATGCATGATGAATACTGAAGTATATGTCGAACACATCTGTTAACTTTTTCATTAATTAGTAAGCCAAGAGTATCAAAACAGACAATTGGTAAATTAAATGTAATTCTAAAACACTGGATAATTTTAACCCTAGAGCTCACTAGAAATCTAATTCTCTACTTTCACTTTACACTTATTAACAAACCATAATTTTCTTAATTTACAGTAAATACTAGGTTTTATTTAAGTTACATAAAACACACTATTTCACAAAATCTTTATCCTGATACACCATTATGCTGTAAAAGATTAAAATAATGTGGGACTGAAAGAAACAGTAATTATATAAGCAAGAACAAGCAAAGGAGACAGACAGCTTGACTCTACTACACTTAGCAACATAACCAGTCTAATGAACAATTTGAAAAATGTGTCTGTTTATATATTAGACTATTTTGTAAATCTATTCTCCCACTGTAACTTATTTGGAGCTCCATTTAATGCCTTCCTCAATTATATACAAAGAAATATATTTAAATAAAAATATAAGTGAAAGTTCTACAAGCAAAAAGCACAGAAAAATACTGACCATGATTGTTGTATTTTTTTAAACTGGTAATCTATTAAAACTCAAATACTTGAATAGATAAAAATAACATTTTAATGATGAGGAACACATTACTAAGAGCATCACATTTTAAAATAAAGTATACAGATCTGAGATCTGGCATATTTCCCAAGAAAAGGCAATATGGTATAGTACCACTCAAATTTTAAAAGTAAAATGTACTTTACAAAGGTACAAAGGTAGAACTACTTTCTATTTAATAGGAAAGCATCTAGTAATATAAAGCCAAAAATGCACCTGTAAAATAATTTTAATAGTGAATTTACAGTAAGCTGGTTAGTATTTTTCTTGGAAAGACTTGTTAACAACTCAACCCAAATATGCTGGTTATTTCCTAATGAAAATAGTTAATATGGATGGTTTATATCAAAGTAAAATCAACTTACAAGTGAATCTGCATCAGGGCATTCCCTATTAAAAATAAACAAAATATTAGAAACAATCAACTATTAGAACTATAATTCTAGTATACTGAATGTGTTTACCTTGTTATTTAAACATAACTTTTATTTAAACTTTACAAAGATATTTAGAAAAATCAAATCATGAGGATTAAAATATACCAAATGATTTTAAAGTTCAAAAGAAGGCAATCCAATATCCACAATACATGGCAAATAAAACTTACACAGCTTGCAAGTATTTTAAAAACTTGTACTTCAAAAGCACTTCTTTTTCATAAATATACACATGAATCATATAAAGGAAGCTGCCAGTCCTACAAGGATTGCTACTGGTTTTTAAATAACATTTTACAATTATTCTTGTTAAAAACTTCAGTTTCATTTGAAGTAATATCCATAGCTAGCATATATATATAGAGGCCAAACCATTTTTCTCCAAATATGTTAAATAAGTAGTCAGAATTCCGCTTAAAAAATCTAAGTCTAATATATAAAACTGGTATTTTATCATTTAACTGATAAATATTAATTTGTATATAAGCTAGAAAAGAAGTGCTTTGAATGTAAAATTAAAACATAAAGTAGACCAACTTTATCAACCAAATAAAGACCTAAACCCATAAAGACATCGAGGCCATTAGAAATAAGGTTAGAAGGATTTGTATATACATACTGTTAAACAAATTCACTAACAAAAATTAGAATGAACACTTAAAAGGCATTTGGATTATTTACATATTCAGTGGCCTGAGACAGTTAATGCATATATAGTATCAGAATCCACCACTTTAATAAGAGACTGAAAACACGCATATTAGGTATACCTTGAGAGTCCAATGAACAGTAATAAAATGTACTAAATTTATATAGGATAAACAGGTCATCTCTACCCAAAGACTAAAGCACAAACCAGAAAAAAAATCTACAAATTGAAGAATTTAGTTAAAGAAAGACAGGATGGAACAGACTGAAATAATGAAAAAAACGATGACTACACTGCTCTTAATCCAAATGGAAGCACCAAAGAGGGTAAATGTAAGCCTCTTGTATCTTTATAGCCACTTAAATGTCACTCAAAATTCCAAGTTTTGAAAAAGAGCTTCCTTATTACTGATACATTCCTATGCATACTCTAAGGATATGTTCCAGAAAAGGCACCATAAGAAAAAATTCAATCCCTCTACAGAATCAAATAATTTAAGATATTGGAGCACTTCTACTTCCTTCTTTTTTTTTAAAAGATATACTTTAAATATAAAAGTGTCAAAGTTTCATATGGTTTATTCTCTGGCTTTCAGCCAGAGCTCACCAGTCTGTGTCAAAGCACTCATCTGTTTGCTTTCACAGTGGGCTTCAATGAGACCTGCAGTTGAAGCCCCAAGGAAAAGCAAGCCCTGAGCAAGCTCTGAGCAGGACCCCGTCTTCCACAACTGCTGGCATTTCAAAGCCTTCAGGCTACTGGAAGAAGCATGCCAAGAGCCTCAGGCATTTCAAACAAAGCGGTTTTAACATTTTTCCTGCCTCCAAGTGTTGAAAGAAAGCAATCATGGTGCAGTTGTTTAAGCACTGGTTTTTGGCTCTGGTCTTCTCAGTGTTTGTAAAAACCATTCCAATATCCGAGTGGCCTAATCTTGGTACTGGGAAATTACTGATCATGAAAAACTATTTTAAAAACACAGAATATGCAAAAATATTCCACGCTGCCTGAATGGACAGCTGTGAAAACCATACATTATAAAAATATTTGAATTTAAGGCCTTTTTTATAATACACCCACAGATGAACTGGCTACATTTATAATTTCACTTACAAATCAACTGTTTAGATTTCCATAAGTATTTCCAATGTTATAAAAAAGATTAGATTCCATCTCTTTAACAAAATACCCCCTTCATAAATGCTGAAAAGACATTTGTAGATGAGATGGTAACTACAAATAAAAATTACTCTGTAATTGGTCTTAATTTGTTAACCAAGTAAAACTTGGGAGAAAGGAAGAAATAGACTTAGACACACTGAGAAACTCAAAAAGAATCTAACTAGGCAGAAGGTAAGAATACCCAAAGCACAAACTGTTCTCTTATACTGAAAATATGAATGCCTATGACAGCTCTGCTAATTATGCTAGAGAGCAGGGATTTTAGACAAATTTTCACCTAGTGTCACATGGCCAACAAATCATTTAAGATTTGATTAGCATCCTGTCATATATATAAGGTTGAGTAATTACAGAAAGATTCCAGTTTGTCTCTTGCAAATCATAGTTCTTAGAGATTCTCAACCCCAGGCATATGTTAGGAATCACACAGATTGCTTAAAACCAAACCAAACAAGAATTATGCTTGGCCTCACGCCTGAGAATCTGGTTTAATTGGCCTGAGGTGGGGCCTGGCATAAATACATCTATTTTAATTTTCCACATAGTTCTAACTCATAGCCAATGTAGAAAACTTCACTTACCCAATACTAGTTGAATTTATTGTATGCAAATTATATTCTGTGTATATTAACTTAATTTAAAAAATACATAAATCATATTTATAGTCCATCCCCCATCTAAAATTGATGACCTAGTATAAATGTTTAAAACATGTTAGTGCCTTTGCTCTCCCCTGTTTTCTATTTATGTGTACACATATGCCTATATGTTTAGAGTTGTCTAGAAAGAATTTTCATTAAATTGTTGACCATGGGTTTTATTCTTTGGCATTAAGATATAGAAGAATTTTTAGTTTCCTCTGCACTTCTGTTTTTTAAATATGCATGTATGTTTTATAGAAAGGGTAGCTTTAAAGTTTCAATTTCAAGACACTAGAGCTTTCATCTTAAAATTTTAAAATAAGAGAAGTTAATATTTTTATCTAAAGCCAGAGGAGGTAGTACATTACTTAGAAAAATGTATTTTTTAAACCTTAGACATACATACTTTGAGTTATTTCTGATGGAATTTTTTCTTCTCAAATTCAAAACAACAGTCTTATTCTTAATAACAGAGGATTTTGACAATATGTAATATACTTACACAGACTCTGCATCCTTTTCCTTTTTAATTATCCCTGGTAAACCAAAAGTCTTTCTTTTCCTTGGTTTTATACCTTGAAATAAATATATACTGTTACAGAAACATAATTGTTGCTGATAAATATATTAAATTTATGAATATCTCTTATATCTTGACACATGATTTGCTTCTGTCAATACGAAATTTGGATAAAGAAATAAAAGTATCAACTGCTCAACCCTAACATTTAAATCAGAGTCACAATCTGTTTAGTCTTTTCTTAATTTAATATGGCCTGCTATGCACCAAAAGGTTATAAAACATTCACTTGATCAACAAAATTCTCTTTTCCTCTAAGTCTCCCCTAAGTTACCTCAGACAAATAAGCATTTGGAGATATCTTAAAACTTCAAAGAAAGTATATTATTTACTAAATTAGACTGTTATAAATGCAGGCCAAGTCATGTTTCCTGTGTGGAAGGTCACAAAATATAAATGTGTTGTTTAAAAAAAAAAAAAAGAACAGATCCATTAACAGTAAATACAGAAAACATATGGTATTCTTTTGCCCAAATTATATCTTTTTAATATAATATATTATATTAAAAGATATAATATATCTTTAAACACTGCTTTAAGTTGATTCTACCATAAATGTGAAACAAAGATCATCTTTGTTTTGTCTAATTCTTCCTCCTCTTCTTGCATGACAAATTTATTTTTTAGAGATCAGTCGTGCTATTGATTGTTGATGGAATTCAGCATTTAAAGCTTAGCTGTTTACTCGGACAGGCAGAGCATACCTAAGATAACTCCTTACTGTATAGATGAGGAAACTGAAGGGTAGTTTTTTGTTTTTTTAACTCAATGTTATACAGCTACTAAATACTATAGCGAGGATTATAATTCAGATGTTTTAGAACATCTAAAATTTCATGCAAAATTAATTCCCTAAATCATACATTTGTATAGCATGTTATATTTTATTTTTTTTAAGATTTTATTTATTTTTTGACAGACAGATCACAAGTAGGCAGAGAGGCAGGCAGAGACAGAGGAGGAAGCAGGCTCCCTGCTGAGCAGAGTGCCCCATGCGGGCTTGATCCCAGGACCCTGAGATCATGACCTGAGCCGAAGGCAGAGGCTTAACCCACTGAGCCACCCAGGCGCCCCTATATTTTAAAAATCAAATACATTTTATTCTTACAGAGTATTATTTACTATCTACACTTTTTTTTTTTAAGTTTAGTTACTTATTTGAGAGACAGAGTACAAGCCAGGGGGAGAAGAAGGGAATCTCAAGCTGAGCACGGAGCCTGAAGCAGGGTTTCATCTCACAACCCTCAGATCATGATCTGAAGTGCCACCCAGGTGCCCCAACTATCCACATTTTACAACCAAGAAAGCTGAAGTACAGAGAACTTAAATAACTGTTTACAGGAACTATAAGAAGTTAGGAACTGTAAGAAGTCTAGACACCAGGGCATGTGGGTGGCTCAGTTGGTTAAGTGTCCCACTCTTGATTTCAGCTCAGGTCATGATCTTAGGGTCATGAGATCTTGCCCAGCATTGGGCTCCACACGGGCTGTGGAGCCTGCTTAAGATTCTCTCTCTCGGGGTGCCTGGTTGGCTCAGTGGGTTAAAGCCTCTGCCTTCGGCTTAGATCATGATCCCAGGGTCCTGGGATCGAGCCCCACATGGGGCTCTCTGCTCAGCGGGGAGCCTGCTTCCTCCTCTCTCTCTTCCTGCCTCTCTGCCTACTTGTGATATCTGTCATATAAATCTTAAAAAAAAAAAAAAAAAGTTTCTCTCTCTCCTGGAAACAGAGTGTATCGTTCTAAGTGAATTCAGTCAGTCAGAGAAAGATGAATACCGTATGATTTCACTCTTGCGTGGAATTTAAGAAACAAAACAGATGAACATAGAAAAATAAGATAAAGACAGAGAGGGAAGCAAACCATAAGAGACTCTTTCTTTAAGACTTTATTTGAGAGAATGAGAGAGAAAGAGAGAGCATAAGCAGGGGGCATAAGCCCCAAGTGGGGTTCAATCCCAGGACCCCAGAATCATCACCTGAGCTCAAGGCAGATGTTTAAGTGACTGAGCCACCCAGGCCCTGGAGGGGAGGGAGTGGTGGGATAGGGTAACTGGGGGATAGACATTAAGGAAGGCAGTTGATGTAATGTGCACTGGGTGTTACCTGCAACTGATGAATCACTAAATTCTACTCCTGAAACTAATATTACACTATATGAGAACTTGAATTTAAATAAAATCTTGAAAGGAAAAACAAAATTCTTTCTTTCTCCCCCTCTAACCCTCCCTGCCTCAGCCCTCTCTTAAAGAAAAAAAAGTCTAGGGACCAGAGCCTCTGACTTCTCCAATAAGAACCTTATACACAATAGCAAACCTTTTCTCCAAATTCTTAAATAAATGTTGGAAGGAAAAAATAGAAGATTGTTTTCAAATTACTTCCAGTAGCTCACAAAGTGAGATACATAAAATTTGACAAAAATAGCAGGCCTCTCCTAGGTTTCATACTATGAAAATCATCTATTTAAACAGGGAGGCTGGGGCGCCTGGGTGGCTCAGTGGGTTAAGCCGCTGCCTTCGGCTCAGGTCATGATCCCAGGTCCTGGGTTCGAGCCCCACATCGGGTTTTCTGCTCAGCAGGGCCTGCTTCCTCCTCTCTCTCTGCCTGCCTCTCTGCGTACTTGTGATTTCTCTCTGTCAAATAAATAAATAAAATCTTTAAAAAAAATAAAATTAAATTAAAAAAAA